>NC_091793.1:42035000-43285000 GCF_041296235.1 Equus asinus | reverse complement strand
TTTGAAAATCTGAAAATCCCTGAACTAGGGGAAAGGTGAAGGGAAAATATTAAGACGAGAGATTACAAGTTACAACTGGCTGCTTAGATAAGGAGCTGCAGGAAGTGTGTATAATGGAGGAAGCATGTAGGAGTTTCCTAGGATTGCTGTAACAAAGTACCGCAAACCGTGTGGCTTAAAACAATACAAATTGTTGGCTCACAGTTCTAGAGGTTAGAAATCCACAATCAAGGTGTCAGCAGGGCCATGATCCCTCTGAAACCTGTTGGGGAGGATGCTTCCTTGCCTCTTTCTAGCTTCTGGTGGTGGCCGTCAATCCTGGGTGTTCCTTGTCTTGTAGCTGCATCACTCCAGTCTCTGTCGCCAGCATCACATGGTGGTGTCCCTGTATGTCTGTGTCTCTTCTCTTCTTATAAGTTCACCAGCCATATTGGATTAGGGCCCATCCTAATGACCTCATCTTAACTTGTTTACATCTGCGAAGACCCTATGTTCAAATAAGGTCACATTTACAGGGATTGGACATTAGGACTTCAGCTTATCCTTTTGAGGGACACAGTTCAATCCGTGACAAAGTGCTTAATCCACTGGGAGAGATATTTTACCAGAGCAGCTTTGACTCCACTCTGTTTAAGTGAGGAGTCTAGAATTAGGTTCCCAGTTCTCAAGATAGCCACCTTCAATCTCTGAAACTACAGGAATGGAAGTCATCACCTGGGAGGAGAGTGTAGAAGGGAAGAGTGAGGCAGAATAGCTCCCCAAAGGAGCCAAGATTTGAGAGGTAAAGACAGAAGGAGGCACCCAGGAAGGAAATGAAGAACCAGTAGCCAGAGAGGTCAGAAGAGAACTGGGTGAAGTGATGTCAAAGAAGCCACAGGTGGAGGGGGTTTCACAGAGGCGGAAGTGGTTGTCAAAGCCAAAAGCAATAGAGAGGTCAGAGAAGAGAGAAATGAAGTGTCTGTTGGATTTGCAAATTAGGAGGTTATTATGGCCTAGATTAAAATATTCAGTGGAGTGGGAGGAGGGAAGCCAGAGAAGATTGAAGAACAAATACCAACTAAGGAAGTGCAGATAACATGTATAATGTTCTTTTTACAGAGACTTGCCGATGAAAGGAAGGAAAGACAAGTGGTTGGAGGGGAGAAATGGATACAGGACAAGCTGTTCTTACTTTTTTGCATGGGATGAGACTTGAGCATGATCGTGGGCCCAGGAGAAGCATCCAGTTGAAAAGGAAAGACTGAAGAAACAAAAGGGATGCCTTAGTCTGTTTGGGTTGCTAGAACAAAATACTACAGACTGGGTGGCTTATAAACAGCAGAAATTTGTTTCTCACAGTTCTAGAGGCTGGAAGTCCAAGAGAAGGGTGCCAGCGTGATTAGGTTCTGGCAAAGGCCCTCTTGCAGGTTGCAGACTACTGACTTCTCGCTGTGTCCCTACATGGTGGAAGGGGCAAGGGAGCACTCTGGGCCTCTTTTATAAGGGCACTAATCCCACTCATGAGGGCTCCACCCTCTGACCTAAGCACCAAAATACCAAAGGCCCCATCTCCTAATCCAATCACCTTGGGGGTGAGGATTTCAACATACGAATTTGGGGGGGACGTAAACACTCAGATCATCACAAGAGAATATGTCATTTGGAAATGCTTTCTCTCACAAGTAGCAGAATATCCAACACACAGTGGCTGAATGATAAGGCTCTTATCTTGCACGAGAAATCTGAGGTAGGTGGGTCCAGGGTTAGTTCAGCAGCTCAGTGGTGTCACGGTTCTAAGTAGGGTTCTGAATTTCTCTTGACCTTTCCTTTGTGGTCGTAAGAAGGCTGTTGCAGCTCTGGGCATTGTGTCTTCATACAACCATGCCCAAAGGCATGAAGCAAGAGGACAGCCAGGATAGGGAAAGCATCTTGCCCAGAAGCCATCCAGCACACTTCTCTTAGGTTTCGTTACCCAGAACTGGGGCATTTGGTAAATTAAGATTACCTTAGCTGTAGTGAAGAAATACCCAATAAAAATGGCTTTAAAGGTTTATGTTTCTCCCATGTAAATGAATTTTGGAGGTGGCAGTGCAAAGCCAGAGTGGCAGCTCTATTTCACCAAGTCCTCAGGAATATGTAGACTTTATGAATTGGAATTCCCCCTTCCAAAAAAAAAAAAAGAATTCTTCCTTCCAAGTCATGGTCCAAGATGGCTGCTCTAGCTCTAGCTATTGCATCTACATTCCAGCTAGCAGGAAAGTGTGAGAGAAAGGAATGTTCCCCTCTCCAGAACACATTCTGGAATTATACATATTATTTCTACTTACATCTCATAAGCCAGTGTTTAATCACAAAGCCACAGCTAGTTGAAGGAAGTTTGGGAAATGTAGTTTTTATTCAGAATGGCCACGTGCCTAGCTAATAGTCAAGATTCTGTTACAGAGAAAGAATAGGAGAGCAGACACTGGGGGTCATCTTGCAGGAGGGTGGCTACAGGCGCCTGGGAAAGTGGTCCTTTGTTTGTTTGTTTTCAGCCCCTCAATAACGAAAAGCAGACAAGGAAGAATAAGGTTGGAAATGAGAGTTGGTTGAGCTAAGCAACTAGGCCAGCCTCAGGGAGAGTTGAAACTTGATGGAGCAGGATCCTGGAGGATCAAGAAAAGACGGACTCAGAAGTACATGCAGATTTACATATATACTAGGATTGAATATATTTCTAGATTATAGATTATATAAATGTTCATAATCTATAAATATGTAATAGAAAACAGAAAGCTCTGTTGGACAGTGCAGTCCTAGCCTTTTGAGATTGCATTAGAGAAAGTACCTGCATCTCTCACCACTTTCTCTCCTTCACTGCCGTCCCCTGTATCAAACACCTATCATATACCTGCACTCAAAATATCACATAGGGGTCAAGATCATGGGAGTCAGAATCCACTTGTCTTAGCCATTTACTAGCTGTGGTCTTGGTCAAGTTATTTATCCTCTCTGAGCCTAAGATTCTTGGTCTATAAAATGGGGATGATAATAGCATCTATCTCTTAGGGTTATTTTGAAGATGAAATGAGATAATGCATGTTGAGTCCAGGCAGCCCTTGCTTTGCGTGCTTATGCAGTTCTGCAGAATGAACAGGCAAGTTGAAACTCTGCAAAGCAATCTTAATTCTCAATGGGAAATAGCACAGTTGTTCTGTGATCTTTAAACATTTTTGTCCAAATATTTAAAACTCTCTTACTGTTGGTTTTAAATATCTAAGGAAATGAAAAAATGAGTAGACCTAATATTTATTTGTTATATTGTAATTTAAAACATTAGAAACATTGAGAATTAAATGTGTTTTTTGTGTAAAACTTATCAAGAGTAGTTGGAGCGGTGCCTGCCTTATCACATAACCTTCTGTATGGAGTGAGCGTCTTTTCTGTGCCATCGCACATTGTCACACTCCTTTCTAAGTTTGATCAGCTTCCCATATTTTATCCTTTGCATCTTCAATGTCATGAAATATCTTTGAGAGTTCCTTTAATGTGAATTTTTTGCCTGTGTCACTTCCTCTGGAACATCTTCATCCTTCTCTTAGAAACCACTTTCCTCATTTATGTTCATAAATTCACCTTCACTAAATTTTTCTGGCTGCAATCTAGAGTTGAATAGTGGCCGTATCATCTCCAGGCCAGCTCTTTGTTCTCTCCCTCCATTTACCTTTGAGTTGAACGTCACTCCCGCCATTATCATTTTGGTTTCTTTGCCACACTTTTATCTTTGTTGGCCAATTCTCTCTAGTATCCATTTTTGTAAACATCACATGGGTTTATCACTGGGAATTAAGGAAACAACACGACTACATGCTTTGCTGTCTGTCTATAAACTGAGTAACAGATGTCCAGAGACCAAACACTGACAGACTGTCAAAGAAGCGACATGATTGGTCACTGGTCATGATGTGGATCTGTTATTTCATAGTAATTTTGTGGACTAAAAAGCTAGCAACAAAGTTTGTACTTGTGTAACTACTCACAGTTAATATACTGTGGTAACAGATTTGAACTGTGTTGTTGGGAGACCGATGTTTTTAAACTAAACCAGGGTAACTGAAATTTGTGCTGTTGCCATGCAAAGCAAGGACGGTGCTGCCCTGATGCCATGCCTGGCCTGTAGGAAGTAGTAGATTGTTTTAGTTCTAACATCATCATCATTTTCATTTTGTTGCTACTGTTTCTGCTCTTCCTCCTGAGCTACAGGCCACTGAGGAGTCAGCCCGAGAAGGAGGGGCTGGTGCTGGGAGGTGGCAGACAGCGCTGTGCTTTCAGCCAAGAGTGTAAATTGCCATGTCCAAGGGATACCTTAATCTCAGTTGAGGACTCAGGCCAAGGGCTTATTGGCAGAGGTCTGAGTAGGGGTTTGGGAGTGCCAACAGGTAGGCAGAACTCAACAGCAGAGAGCCTGGGCAGGCACTGTTCCCGAGATGAAGGAAGCAGATGGTGTGTGTTCACAGATCGCAAGGCTCTGGCCATGGGTCTTGGCTAGAGCCATAGCCAAGGCTTGGAGAAGGCAGTTGGCAAGAGCAAGGCAGAACTCTAGGCCAGGTGGAGCCTACTCCAGTTGCCAGAACAGGGAATTGGCACAAGAGCCAAGGAAGAAAAACAGTCATCTCCTGTGGGAGAGAGGGACCCCAGGTACAAAGAGTCAGGTACAGGAGCAATGGCTGCAGCTCAGGGGGTAGCAGGGAAGAGTCTGGAGCACCTGGGCTCTGGACAAGGAGATGACCCATCACTGAGCCCCACCCGGCAAAAGAGGGGTAACCGAGGCTCCTATAGTTGTACTTGCTGCCCCACGTGGGTGATCTTGGAGCCCAGCCCTGGGAGACAGAGGCAATAAATAGAGGCTTGTCAGCGTGACCCAGTGTAGAGGTTCACTGCTGCTATAGAATGCTTCCTCCTTTTCTTCAGTTACTTTTATCAGCCTTAGTAGATTTTATCTAAGACCTTGTCTACAAAGTAATGCCTCAGCCAAGGCAGGTCTATTGGGGAAGAGGAAATGATGAACATTTTACTTTCAACTAATTAGAAATAAACATGGAATAATAATGACTCAGATATACATTGTGTTGACTAATGATATCACAAATTTAAAATGCATAGAGATCACATGAGACTGCCTTCAGGCATATACCTGAGACCTGACCAATCGACTTAACCACATTAGCGTTCATTTTCCTCACATAGTTAGATGTTCCACAAGTAGTTCAGGGCTGCTATGGTGGCTCCCAGCACCATCAGAGACTTAGGCTCCTCCTATGTTCTTGCTCTGCCCTCCTTAACAAGGGAGGGCTGCCGGGTCACGCAATGCAGGGGACCCCAGCCACGTTGTGCAAGGACATTTTCCATTTGCTTACACAGCTCTACTCTCCACTCTTCTTCACCTTATTCAGTGCCCTGAGAAGCTGACCTAAATGTGCTACCTCACTTGAGCTCTCCTGCCTTCTGACTTCCCGTTGGGTTTGGCCAATGAGAGGCACCCCCAATAGGAGATTGTAAGGTTGGGGTAATTAGCCCCCTAGTCCCTTTTGTGTGGGTCAACACAGGCTGCTCCTGTGGGATAGCCTTGTCCATACAGCTACTTTCTCCCAGTTCTGGTAGTTACTTCCTTTCCTTGCCCTTCAGGGCTAGAGGTCGTAACGGCTCCAGCAATTGCTAACCCCAGGCTACTGCACCATCTCTTAACCATGTTTCCTTAATACCAATTACATCTTTTCAAATGGTGCCTTTCTTCAAAGTCTCCACCATTAGCCCGCTGGAGGGAGCCATCTGTGTCCTGCCAGGGCCCTGACTGATTCAACACTGCAATCTCTGTGTACAGCGGTGTGGCCACGTACCCCAGCACAGTGTGGGCCTTTTCTCCGCAGAACTGCAAGATGGCTACTCCACCTCCAGGCATCAAGGCTGGATGTCAGGTAGGAAGAAAGGGCAAAAGGCACCAAACAGCCCTTTGCCAGGAGAACAGCAGCTTTCTAGGAAGTCACAAACAGCTGACTTCTGCTTACATGGCGCTCTGGCTGCAGGAGGTCTGACAGGTGAGTATTTTTAACTGGCAATTACTGCCCCAAATGAAAGAGTGTTTCTATTTGAAGGGAAGAAGCAGAGCCACAGAAGAAGTAGGCCCAGCAACATCATATAACTCATTTAGATTTTTTTAAAGTTACAAATAACATACTGTTACAATTTCTTTCCCTAGTTCTTACCTTGGGGTGTCTTTGGGCAATAATACTAATAATAACGATATATTGAGCCCTTACTGAGTGCTTTATGTGCATGTCTTTCTTTTCCTTTTTTTTTTTTTTTAAGGAAGATTAGCCCTGAGCTAACATCTGCCACCAATCCTCCTCTTTTTGCTGAGGAAGATTGGCCCTGAGCTAACATCTGTGCCCATCTCCCTCTGTTTTATATATAGGATGCCGCCACAGCATGGCTTGATAAGTGGTGCTCAGGTTCACGCCTGGAATCCAAACCGGTGAACCCTGGGCCACCGAAGCAGAGCCTGTGAACCTAACTGCTACACCACTGGGCCAGCCCCCATGATGTCTTTTAAGCCTCAAACAGTCCTGTGAGGCTTCCCCACTTTATAGACAAGGAAACTGAAGGTGAGGTTTTCAGTAATGTGTAACTTTAATACCTGAGCAAACACCTAGGTCTGTCTGTCTGCAGAGCCCATGCTGGTAGCCACAGCACTTATCAGCGTGTCTCTTACATCCTGTGTCTCTTTCAGTTCTTCTCATTTCTTCCCCAGGGAACAATCTGTGCGTACAATGTGGAAATCTAGGTCATAGATAGTAAGCCTCTTGCATCTTCAGAACATGGCCCAGCAGAAATAAAGGAGAAAGAATCAGAGGTTGGAGACAGAGGGGGCCAGGGGGAAAGTGTACAGAGAATAATGACCACAGAGATTTGGGTCCATGTGGAAATTAATCTGAATAGCAAGCAGAGTCTGTGAAAACAATGTGATTCCTATTTCAGTTCTGAGTTCCCTCTTGGGGCTTTGGTTGTCATACTCTCTGAACCTGCTTATTCACCAGCTCCTACACTGGGGCAGACATTCTGCAAGTGCATGAGAGATGCAAAGGGGAGAAAACCCAGTCTTTGGAGGAAGCTGGAATAGGCCAGCTTGGAGAGCTTTCCACCACGATGCCTTGGGACACGTCTGAGGGCCTCTCCTGATGCTCCTGACAGCACATAATTCTGGGAGGGCAGCGGCAAGCCCTGAGCCAGGAAATGTTGATATTTTTGCTCACGTGGGTACAATGGGACTGGAGCAGGAGGACTTAGAGCCACTGAACCTTCTGGCTTCCCACAGGGGATCAATGTATACAAAGTATCTTTGCTGCCACCAAAGATAAATATCTTACTACCATGCCTGTTAGCGACAACATTGAATGGTGCTGTGGTTAAAACAGAATACAACTTGCTGGGAGGAAAGAGAGAAGAGGAATAGCATAATGTCAAGCCTGCCCCAAAGAAAAATGACACACTTGCTGGATTGTGTGAGCACTTTAACAGGAGTATATAAGGGAATGCCGCCAGGGCAGCCAGTTTATTTCTATACAAACAGTGACATGATGCTGAAGGATGACCGAGAGAAGAATGCAGTAACTGTGGATGCAATAAAACCCTAGAGCTGCAGCCAAAAATCTTAGTATTTGAAACAAGTAAGGAACAGTTGAGAAGTGCTGAACGAGAATTGCAGTCCTGGCTTCATCAGTAACTTGCTTTGGGAACTTAGACTTTAACTTGCTCACAGCCTCAGCTGGCTCATCTGCAGATTGGGGCAAAAACATCTGCTCAATTTACCTAAAAGGAATGTCGTGAGAATAAAACGAAATAGATGCAAAAATGCTTTGTCAATGTTGGAAGTTCTATACAAATGGAAGCTATTCGGGATACTCCCACTCTCCAAGTTCGAGTCTGAAAAAACCCCACTCAATCCATTAGAGCAGCATGGTTCAATACAGTAGCCACTAGCCACGCTGGCTACTGAGTACTTACCCTGTGATTAGTGCCACTGAGGAACTGAATTTTAAATTTTACTTAGTTTAAATGAATTGAAATTGAAAAACCGATTCTTGATTCAGTTATTGGAAAATTGTTAAGTGTGCTTGGAACAACCTGAATATGTGAATCTATTGTTTACACTGTAAATTTTATGAAACCTAAATACATATCGTTTCTGATGAAATTTAGTGTTTGAATTGAGATGTACTGCAAGTATAAAATACACACCAGATTTCAAAGACTTAACACACACAAAAAAGAAGGTAAAATGACTAGTTAATAATGTTTTATGTTGATTATATGTTGAAATAATATTTGGTATCTAGTGGGTTAAATAAAATATATTGTTAAAATGAATTTTACCTCTGTACTTTTCTTCAAGTGACTACAAGAAAATTTAAAATTACCATGTGGCTTGCATTCCATTTCTATTGGGCAACACCGCTTTAGAAAGAGGTTGTGAGCAGAGGGGTCCTCATTTCCTTATAGGAACTAGGGAGAGAAGCCATGGCAGAAATAAATTCTGTGATCCCAGGCAAAGCGCTAACACATTCCCTGGGTTTCTGAGATTCAATGGCAGAAACACAGAAGAGCACAGAGCTGGGTGGGGTTGATTCCCCGCCTTATTCTTTTCTGTGTTCAGGCACAAAACACACCATCTTGAAACTTCTGCCACTATCACTGCCTTGCTAGGATGAGACCATCATTCTTATCCCGGCTTTGATTTGGGGATGCTGGCATTTTAATGACTAGGAGATTTCAGGAGAAGCTAGCTAACAGGAAGATGTTCTTAAAATCAGCATGAACTTAATTTTTTCACTTCTGCCATTTCAAAGTTTACCTTAGACCCAACGTGTGGTAGAAATTCACCCTCCAAGCATTTACTTTTCTCAGATTTTGAATCTTTTCCTCTAGAGCAGCCTTGTTTTGGAAATGATATGCACACAGACTGCCGGTGGAGGGGGATGCCAGAGGAAGTCTGGCCCATCCCAGCCGGCCTGCCAAGCACATCTGGAAGTGGTTTCGGGGCCTCCTCACGCTGCCAGCGCAACGCCTGGAGTCCCAGCTGCTCCGCGCAGGGGTGGAAGAAACCCGAGCCGCTCCAAGTCAACGCAAGCAAAGGCGGGTGGGAGGGGGAGGAATACTCTTGGAAACGTTATATTGGCCTTGGGGCTCTCCAGCCCTGTAGGATTTCCAATGAGATCTTAGAAGCAGCCGATGTATTGTGAAGGGCAGCAGCCCGCGGCCAGCCACGATCTGAACGCTCTGCCCTGCAGCTCTTCTGGACCGAGGAGCCCAAAGCCCAGCCGTCACCATTCACCAGGTAACAGAAATTTACGTGCGGCGTGGCAGCCTTTCCGTTCGACCCTGGCCCGCCTGGAGCGCTCCTTTCTTTTGCTATAGATTCAAAAAACCAAATCGGAGGTAGATTGTCCCACACAAATTTTGCCTTCAAGAGCCCCTAGCCCATGTTTGCAGCGTTTCAACGGAAACTTTTTTTGCCATGGAAGCAAATCCAGAATACTCAGTGTGCAAGTTTTTCACAGCCTGGACTGCTTTTCCAGACCGGGGTTCAACCCCTCCCCCCACCCCAAACAGTGTACTCTTTGCATCAGATTTTCAGCATGGAAATCAGCGGTTAGCTAGGACGCAGACAAACGCTAGCATTTAATGCAGGTAAGTTTCTGAGCCACTAAAGATTTAATTGAGCTGTGATTCATGTTTTCAGAATCTGTCTTAGGCTGTTTTGAGGGCAGCAATCCCCCGAAAGAGGAACTGACAGTTGTGGAAATCTAAATGAGGCTTATTGTAAATACAATAGTCATAGTGTTTGGGTTGAAAATGCTTTTTAACACTCAAAAACTGTCTTGTTATGTTCACTTTATGAGCAAATGTAATACATTGGATAAGCCTGATGTATAACTTGTGACATGAGTTAAGACGGGATAGTTAACACAAGAGTAAAAAGAGAGAGAGGAAGAAAATATGATGATATCTAAAAATCTGGATGTGCTGTGGAAAAACATTAGTCCTCTAGCTGTTTGGTTTTATGTAGCCAAATATCCAAAATGACATTGGTTTGTTTGTTTTGTCTTTTTCTCCAAATGGCTCGGTGTTGCATTTCTGTACAGTATCCTTTTTGTGTTATGTAACGGAATCCCAGTCCTTCATCTAATGTGGTCAGACGGAGAGCAGTGCGGGGCAGTGGTGAGAACGTGGGCTCTGGGGTCAGACTCACAGAGTTGAATCTATGCACTCCCGCATATAAGCTTTATAAGGTTTGACTCTTGGTGAGTTATTTAACTTGTCAGTGACTCTATTTGCTCATCTGTAAAACAGGACTTAAGGGACATCCTATGTCTAAAGGACGTGACTCAGGATCTGCAGGGTAGTGAGGCCTCAGGGAAGGTTAGCGTCTCTGGTGGTGCTGATGATGAGGATGGCGATGGTGAAAGTGACCACACCTCCTGCATTGGGGCGCAGCCCTGCTTTTGACACGTGTTCCCTCTGAGACTCCGGTCATCCAAGTGTTCCTTGTGTCCTCACATCCTGTCTCTCCAGGGCCCTACTTTCTTCCTTCCTCTCTTCAAATGCCTCTCTTTCTTTTTTTCCACTCTGGCTCCCTTTGTTTCTTTTTTGTTCTCCCTCTTTCCTTGATGAGAGAAAGACATGCTTATTAAGCCACGCCCTCATAGTTTTCATTTCTAGTTCCCAGGGAGCATGATTCTAAAGCCACCTTTTATTTCAGTATTTACCAAAGAATGTTCTGAAGAAGATAGTCCCATGGGAAAAAAGTGCTCTGTGAACTATATCACCTTCTTAGAAATCTCAGAAAGCATAATGGCTTTTTAAAGGTCCTGAGAAGTCCTGCAGTAGAGAAATCTGCTTGCGATTGTTTAACAGACTGGTTCCCAGTTGACCCATGAATGATTTTATCACGTAACATTGATCAACACATCTCAGAGCGCACTCTACTATATTCTATTCTGGCCACATCTGTTTTTATTTGGTTTCTCTTATGAACATCCTACTTCATACCTCCCCTGGTGAACACGCAAGGGGACATCTTGTTCTTCCTTCCCTAGTTAAGGGCATAAGATTGATCACATGTGCCATGTTGAGATATGGAAAATCTGGCCTCAAGGGGACAGCAGGGATCAGCAAACTTTTTCTTCAAAGGGCCAGATAGGTGGCCTTGCAAGCTCTGTGGTCTCCATTGCAGCTACTCAGATCTGCTGTTTTAGTGTGAAAATAGCCATCGACAAAACATCAAAGAATAAGCCTGGCTATGTTCCTATAGAAATTTATATAAAAGCCAGGAGCCATAGCTTGTTGACACATTTTGTGAAAGAATGCCTCTTTCCAACACAGGAAAAAGCAGAATGGGTCCTCCACAAACTGAAGGCGCCTTCATCGGGCTTCCCTGTCCTGTGTATCTTGGTGGATCTTGAGTAAACCTTTCATGCTATAGCAAAACCCAAAAAAGCCAGAGATGTTCTTAGAGACCAGATTCCTGAGTTCTGATTTTGTTCTTTTTTTCTCTCTCTCTCTCTTTTCTTCTGGTGAGCTCGTTCTATTGTCCTGTTCATGACTCTACAGCTTACATGGTTTAAGATGAAGGGCTCTATTAAATGTGTTTTATGCAGGTGCGAACTGCAGGGTTAAAGTCTTATGGAGTTAAGTTAAATCACAGAGATTATGTCAGTCGCTGGACACATAGTGATAACAGTCAGCCATGGAAAGTAGTTGGCTGTAGTAGCTGTGAAGCTGGTTAAGAATATGAACTCAGAGCCAGACTGCCTGCCTGCGAATCCTAGCTCTGCCCCTCATTAGTTGTGTCACCCTTGGCAGGTCTCTAAACCTCCCTGAACTTCCATTTCCTCATTGGCAAATTGGAGATAATAACCTTATAGGGTTGTTGTGAGAATTGAATTAATTAATATATGTAAAGGTCTTAGAACAACGCCTGGAAGATAGAAATTGCTATGCAAGTGTTACCTATTATTATTATAGGTTATTTAATTTAATCTGCAGAACATCCCATTTTCCAGATTGGCTTCTATAAGTTGCCCAAGATTGCACAGCTAAGAAATAGGGCAGAATCAGGTTTCAAAGTCAGCTCTGTGTAATGACAAAGCCCAGGATATTTCCACTCAGGCACATTCCCTGATGGATTTAAGTCATTCAACAGTATCTTTTAGGAGTTCTCTCTTTTATCTTCCCCTCTGATTCCCAGGTCCGTTCCCATCCTCTGTACCTGAACCCATGGCAGACATAATTAATCAATCACAGCACTCCTTTCTTTCTTTCTTTCTTTCTTTCTTTCTTTCTTTCTTTCTTTCTTTCTTTTCTTTCTCTTTTCTCTCCTTTCTTTCTTTTCTTTCTTTCTTTTTCTTACTGAGTCTTGTGATGGCTTTAGATTCCTTCTCAATTTAGCAATACCCAAAGCACCTACCAACTGATTAGAGTTGGCATGTGAAATAAAACCTAGGGGCTCCGCTTTTTGCAATATTTTTCTGGAGTCCTTCCCACTTCTGCCTTTCTTCCACAGCAGGGCTAATCCCCTTAGCCACTGCCAGGTCTTAAAACATTCTTTCCAGACTTGGCTACAGGCCCAAACTCTTTGGCATCTGGTAAAACAGCTCCCTATGCAAGGTCTTCAGGGGCCTGTTTTTAAACTTAACGGACACTTCTCAGGTCCAGACCAATTCCCTCAGCTCTCCTTTTCTTCCCAGTCACAAGCCCTATGACCTCAGCCTTCTTTTCTCCCCTCTTTGAAGCTGCCACCATCCAGTACCTTCCTAGGGAATTCCTCTAACGCTGGCTTTGAGGTGATTCCCCAGCTCTGTCTTTCTTGCTGTCTTCAAGACAAGCCTACAGGCTCTTTAATGCTACGTGCTTGACTGTTTATTACTACAGGGAAACCACAACACGGAAGTCACTCAGCCTAGGAAAGTTGATAAGGGTACAGAGGACACAGTTCTGGGGCTCCTTGATGTGTGATGGGAAGAGAGAAGCAGGTAAGAAAACCAGAGTCTTGTGCTTTTATTCCTGGAGTGGGACCATCTGTCTCCTCCTTCTGTCTTTCTTCCTTAGTGAAGGTATGCTGACCCCTTTCTTCCTGGGATTGAAGAGCAGAACAAGAGCCTCTTTCTCTTTCTTCCTCTCTCCTGTTTCTCACTCATTCATTCCGCACACATTCACTGAGGCTCACAGAGGTGGGTAAGCCACAGTCCCTTTCTTAAGTCATTTCCTGATCTAGTGGAGGAGACAGGCACACCCATGATGCTAGAACACAGTGTTCTGAGTGCAGGGATACGGACGGGAGTGGTGATTAGGGGAACGTCAAGGCAGGGCAATCAGGAGAGACTTCCTGAAGGAGGTGATGCCTGAAGCGGATCTTTAAAGCACAAGGAACAATTTACTGGGGAAAGAGGAGGAAGGGAAAGGGTGTTCCTTCCTCTGCCTGTTCCTTCCAGGCAGAGGGAACAGCAGGAACTCAAGTCCAGAGGCAAAAAAGCATAGACTTGGGTGTGGAGGACCGTGGAGGGCTGGAGGCTAACCTTCAAGTGGTTCAGCTTGGACAGACGGCATAGCACGGAGGACCTACAGGCATCGTAAGCTCCAACCTTAACCTTTCGGTAGTGGGGTTCTAATGAAGGGCTTTAGGCAAGAAAGGGGCACTCAGAATTGTGTTGCAAATCGTCAGAAGAAATCTACAAGACAACTGGCTTGTCTTCTTCAAGAAAATTGAGGTCATGAAAACTAAAAAGGCAGTGTGGGTGGGGTGGGACTGATCAAGAGTAAAAGAAACTGAAGTCATGACAATGAAACTATCAAAGATGATGTTGGGATAATGGGGGAAATTTGAATGTGGACTGCTTATTGGATGTTTTAAAATTATCGTTATTTTATTTTTCCTGAGTGTGATAATGGCATTGTGGTTATATAGGAGGATGTCCTTGTTCTTCAGATGTGAAGTAATTAGGGGTGAATGTCATGATGTGTATAGATAGATAGATAGATAGATAGATAGATATCAGAGAGAGAAAGAGAAATAAGAAATAAAGCAAATATTGCAGCATGTAAGCAATTGGCGAATCTGGCGTAGGGTATATGAGAATTCATTCTTTCAACTTTTTGGTAGACTTGAAATATTTTAGTTGATAAGAAGAAAAGGAAAATTGAACATAAAATTAAAGATACTCAAAATACATGTATATTTCAAATTAATTTACTGTACTTATCAAACAACAAAAATAGTCACTCTGGCAGCTGTGCCAAAGCTAGACTGGCAAAGGAGAGGGAGCAGAAATTCTAAGGCAGGAGGGCCGGGCGGGAAGCTGCTGCAGAGTCAGCGAGCGAGTGAGATGAGGCAGGTTAGAAAGGAGAGGGGATGGGGGACCGGCCCGGTGGCGCAGCAGTTAAGTTTGCACGTTCGCTTCTCAGCAGCCCGGGGTTCGCCGGTTCAGATCCCGGGTGAGGACATGGCACCGCTTGGCAAAAGCCATGCCGTGGTAGGCATCCCACATATAAAGTAGAGGAAGATGGGAACGGATGTTAGCTCGGGGCCAGGCTTCCTCGGCAAAAAGAGGACGACTGGCAGTAGTTAGCTCAGGGCTAATCTTCCTCAAAAAACAAAAAGAAAGAAAGGAAGGAGAGGGACTGAAGAAATACTTGGGAGGTGACCTCGTAGGAGGCAGTGATTGACTGAGGGATTAGGAGGGAGAAGTTGAAGAGGAGGTTCAGAGGACACTGGAGGAGGAGCTTCTCTGGGGGAGGTGCTGGTTTCAGTTGTGAAATCCGAGGTTGGATGTGCTTGGGCAATGTCCTAGAGGAGAGGGTCAGATAGTCATTCCTTCAGTCTGGAAGTATTTGTGAGGGTTTATATCGCCAGGTGCTTGTGCTGGGCATCTGGCAATGGACAAAACAGACCAAAAGCCCTGCCTTCATGGAGTTTATAATCTGTCATTGAGAGCACAGATGATAAACCAGTAGCAAAATAGGCTGCCTGTTGGGTGCTGGTAATTGCTGAGGAGAAGTATTCTATGTATTGTTGGGGTTCGGGGCTTTTGACTCAGAGTCTGAGGGAGGTAAAGGAGTGAGCCACGTGAATATCTGGAAGGAATTTTCCAGGTGGAGGGAACAGCATGCCGGGTGGAGGGAACAGTGAATGTAAAAGGCTCTGAGTCAAAAGAATGTCTGGCAAGGAGGCTCGTGTGGTCGTGTGAGATCCTGCAGGACACTGTAAGGACTTCGGCTTTTACTCTGGGAGAGACAGGGAGGCCTTAGAACGTTTTGAACAGAAAATAACATAATATGACTCATATTTTAACAGGCTCCCTCTGGCTGCTTTGTTGAAAATCAGCTAAAAGGAGACAAAGGCAGAATAATCCAGTCAACGGATGACGGTGATCAGGCCAGCATAGAGGCAGGGCAGGTGGTGAAAATTCTGGATATATTTTGAAGGTGGAACTGACAGGATTTGTTGTCCATCTGTGTATGGAGAACGAGAGACACAGAGGGGTCGAGGATAACTCCAAGTTCATTTTGCCAGAGCAATTAGAAAAATGGAGTCTCCATTAATGGAGCTGGGAAGATTATGGGAGTGCCTGTTTTGGGGGAAATATCAGGAGCTCGGTTTTGGATAGGTGGATGTCTTCAAGTGGAGATGCCAAGTGGGCAGGTGACTTTAGGAATCTGGGGTTTATGTCAGAGGTCTGAGCTGGGGAGAGTTATGTGGGAGTTGTCAGAGTGTGAATGGTATTTAAAGCTATGAGATGGGTTGAGACCTCTTAAGGAGAAAGTTTAGAGAGAGAAGAGAAGAAATCAAGCACTGACTGCCGAGGTGTTCCAACGTTTAGAAGTTCAGGAGATAGAGGGAACCAGCGAAAGTGACTGAGAATGAGCAGTGAGAAAGGTGGCAGAAAAGCCGGCGAGTGTGGAGTCCTCCAGGCCACGTGTAAGAAGTGTGCAAAGGAGCAGAGAGCTGGCAGGTGGTCTGCACCACCCGGGCACCTGGCCTTGGCCCTGCATGGGAGTGAATCCTGCGGTGCATTTCCTTGCGGGCAGGAACCGTGTTAACCCAGAAGATGCTCTCCCAGGCTCTGCCCCAGACATTCCCGTTGCTCTTGGCCCCAGGTCTCTGCCTCTTATTCTTTGCATTCTTAAGCTGTCCCTCCCTCCATTCCCGCCAGCTCTTGCCCCTGACTTCCTCCATCAGTTTCCTACCTCTTGACAATTCCGCTCCCTGTACCAAATCCCCAAGGTCAGCTCCTGTCTAGGAGCTGCAGGCATTTCTCGAGCACTTGCTTAATCTATTAGAATGCTTTTGACTACAAGTGCCAGAAACACCAATTTACAGCAGCTTAGACAGGACATGCCACCATCAGAGATGAGATGAAATTGTAACGAGGGAGAGAAGGATGCCAATCAGGCATGCCGATCTTTATACAATTTCACTTTTTTAAATTAAATAAAATAGGCTTTCTTTTGGAAGTACATCCTTCTCAAGGAACCCACTCCTGCCTTGTATTCTAAAAGTGGCTTAGAAGCTTTCCTACAGGAATCTTCTTCAGAAATTTCCCTCCTTGGTTCACCACTGCTGTGCCTTGTAATTAGATGTGTCGTTGTCAGTTTCCTGAAACCTCTTGTGTCATCTTAAAGAAATTTTAGAGTTGGCAGCATGCTGGACAGGGGAAATACGAGCCCACTTCTCAGAGGAGTCAGCACTTACTATTTCTCTGCTTCTGGCATGATTTCAGTAGTTATGGCAGCCCGGCACCCAGGGGCAAGCAGATCAACCTTGCCTGTGAGCTGTGAAACCTCATCAGTGCACAGTGACATCTGTCACCTGCTTCCTGGGGTAGCCAAGTTGGCCCTTCAAGAGCTTCAGCACCTTGTGGTTAAAAAGCATAGGCTTTGAAGTCAGAGAGCCCTAATTTCAAATCTCTGCTCTGCCATTTCCTAGCTGTGTCATTTTGAGCAAGTTACTGAACCTCTCTGAGCCACAGTTTCCTCATTCGAAATGGAGATAGTAATAGATCCACCTGAAAAGTGTTGTAAAGATTAAAGGAGATAATGTATCTAAATGGTCAGCATAGAGCTGGGTGCAAATTAAGCTTTCAGTAAATGGTAGCTATTGTTATTATCTAGACCCAGCAAGCTTCTCCCCGTGTGTCCCCACCATTCTGCCCACAGGGAATGTGTTTGTAAGGGCTCTTGTTTGCAAGAAACTGAACCTCATTTCAAAGCAATTTAAGGAAAAAAAGGGGAATTTCTTGCCATGGCTAACTGGGACACCCAGGGAAGAGGTGACATCAGAGACTCGAGCTCAAATCCTTCCGCTCTTCCCCTCATTCCCTCCTGTGTACTAGATGGCCTTCCTTCATGGCAGGGGTGGGGGGAGGGCATGGGGGCATGCGGCCAAAGACCATTCTAGGCTTACATCATCTCGAAAAGTTAGCTGAATGCTTGCCATCTAAAATCGTAAATAGATAAGCAGTACCTGAAACCAATCGCAAAAGGACCCTAAGTAATGTGCTGTTTCAACACGATTCTTTCCCTGGTACAGAGGCGGATGCAATCAGCTCCTGGGTATAGAGTGTATATCCTGGGACAATAAAAGGGACATTGTAGCTGGTCTTCACAGTGAATCAAAGACTTGAATCAGATTCCTGTTGACGCATTTCCCTAGACCACTGCCAGCAAGCCCTCACAATTCTTTGTTTCACGAAGAAGCTTGGTACTCTGACATCCCCTCTGTCTTGATTGCCTCCCGCAGGCTGTCTCTCTGTCGTGTGGCCAGTTTCTAAAGGTTATTATATTCCCTGTTTGCCGACTGCTGCCTCCAATCAAACGTCAAGTTCAGAAGTCCCTTTGAAGGACCATAATGAAGAAGGATCAACTTAATTTTAAAATAAACTTTGAGTTTTCAACACAAATTGTTATTTATAGAGAATTAACTTTTTTAAAAAAAAAAAAGATAAAGGATGTCGGTTTCCAGCATCTGGGCTGATTGGCAAAATGCCACAAAGAAGTGAATGAACATATAAATGGGACAAACTTGAATTTAAAATTTTCAGACTAAAATGAATTTTATCAAGTTCTCTTCTAATACTTAAAGTTAATTTTTTCATCAAACCTGCCCTGCTGTCCTCTGCTTCTCTTCGTGCCCGCTGCTTCTTCTAATGAATGTGTCAGGTGCTGTAATAAGCACATAGGTAAGCTGTGAACTGGGACAACCAGGAGGCAGAGTTGTTACAGGTGTATTTTAAGAACAGGGAGTTCGTTAGCTTTCTTGGACTTGAGGGCACAAATATTGTGCAAAGGTGGGATTTGAATGTGGGGAAATGTTTGGTTGAAACTTTTTCACGATGTTATCAGTCCTTGTCTTGCCTCCTTAAGCCTGGTGCCACTTTGAGAACATTGCTGAATCTTTATTTGATGATATAAGTCACTTTTTAGTGACTGATGGCTATCCGGATTTATAATTCTCCTGGGAGAAAGTATTGGAGAGAATCCAAAACCTGGGTTGAGCCCTCTCTCCCTTCTTTGGGACACACTTAATCCTCTATATTAAAACTCCTTGACAGATCTCAAGTCTCCCTTTGGACACCCTGAAATTGGAATGAAATATTAAAGAAAAAATCAGTCAATGGAGGGGCTGACCCCGTGGCCGAGTGGTTAAGTTCGCGTGCTCTGCTGCAGGTGGCCCAGTGTTTCGTCAGTTCGAATCCTGGGCACAGACATGGCACTGCTCATCAAGCCATGCTGAGGCGGTGTCCCACATGCCACAGCTAGAAGGACCCACAACTAAGAATATACAATTATGTACCAGGGGGCTTTGAGGAAAAAAAGGAAAAAAAATAAAATCTTTAAAAAAAAAATCAATCAATGGAAAGGACCATCTTCTCAACAAATGGTCCTTGAACAACTGGATATCCAAATGCTAAAAAAATGGACTTTAACCTATGACTCATGCTATATGCAAAAACTAACTCAAAATGTCAGTGTAAAATATAAAACTACGAAATTCTCAGAAGAAAACATAGAATAAACTCATCAAGGGTTAGGCAAAAAGTTTTTAGATATTGCACCAAATGCATGATCCATAAAAGAAAAAAATTGATGAATTTGACATTATCAAAATTAAAAATTTTTGCTCTGCAAAATTCATTGTTAAGAGAATGAAAAGACAAGCCATGTACTGGGGGAAAGTATTTGAAAATCACATATCCAACAAAAGATCTGTATCTAGAATATGTAAAGAACTCACACAATTCAAAAATAAGAAAATGACCCAAATAAAAAATAGGCAAAAGATTTACACAGATGCTTCACTGTGTAAACCTGTAGTCAGGGTTCTCCAGGGAAACAGAACCAACAGGACATATATGTATGTCAAACAGATTTGTTATAAGGAATTGGCTCATGTGATTATGGAGACCCACCAGACCCAAGATCTACAGGGTGAGACAGCAAGCTGGAGACTCAAGAGAGCCAGTAGTGTGGTTCCTGTCTGAGTCTGAAGGTCTGAGAACCAGGAGAAGTGATGGTGAAGATCCAGTCTGATGGCTGGCAGGCTTGAGATCCAGGAAGGGCATATGTTTTAGTTTGAGTTGAAGGTAGGAAAAAGCCAACGTCCCAGTTCAAAGGCAGTCAGGCCGGAGAAATTCTCTTACTCAGGGAAAGGTCAGCCTTTTTGTTCTATTCAGAACTTCAACTAGTTGGATGAGGCCCACCCACATTAGAGAGGTCAATCTTCTTTATTTAGTTTACCAAATTAATGTTAATCTCATCCAAAAACAGCCTCACGGAAACACCCAGAATAATGTTTGACCAAATATCTGGGAACCCCTGACCCAATCAAGTTGACACCTAAAATTGACTATCATAACCATACACAGATGGCAAATAAACACATAAAAAGATGCTCAACATCAGTAGTCATTAGGGAAGTGCAAATTAAAACCACAGTGAAATACACCTATCAGAAAAGCTAAAATAAAAAGTACTGACAATACCAACCACCGACAAGAGTGCAGAGCAACTGGAATTCTCTTAGATTCCTGGTAGGAATGCAAAGTGATACAGCCACTTAGGAAAACAGATTGACGGTTTCTTATAAAGTTAAACACACGTCTACCAAATGGCCCAGCAATCCCACTTCTAAGTGTTTACTGTAGAGAAGTGAAAACTTAAAATCACACAAAAACCTATAAACAAGCGTTTACAGAGGCTTTATTCATAATCACAAAACACTGGAAACAACTCAGATGTCCTTCAATGGGTAAATACATAAATAAACTGTGGTACATCCTTCCAATGGAACATTATTCAGCAATAAACAGGAACAGTCTATTGATAGGCTCAGCAGCGAGTATGAACCCCAAATGAATCATGCTAAGCAGAAGAAGAGAATCTCAAAAGATTGTATACCATGTGATTCCATTTATGTGACATGCTGGAAATGGTAAAGCTACAGGGACAGAGGACAGATCCGTGGCTGCCAGGGGCTATGTGTTGGGCAGGGTCTGCTTACAAAAGGGCAGCACAAGAGAATCCTTTGGGGGTGTTGGAATTGCTCTATGTCCCATTTGTTGTGATTATTACAAGAATTTATACATGTGTTAAAATTAATTGAATGATACAACCCAAAAAGTGAATTCTACTATATGTAAATATTTAAACATTTAAAAGTCAACAAGTCAAAATTTGAAGCTTACCTGATAATATGCCTTTAATAAATTATGTGTCACCAAAAGGAAGCCTATTTAAGAAAAATTAAAATAAAACAGGTATCCCGAATATTTATGATACAGCAACATTTGTGTTTCCTGAGGTGAAGCACTCTTTCTAATTGTGGAAGTTTGGAATAGGAAATTTGTGGAAATCCAGGAGACCGCAAGGAAATTACCTTGTCAGCATGTATCAAATGTCTTGGCAGAAAAATAGTTCTCATAAGGCCAGTTCTTCATTCTCTGAAGAAACAACCAGCCTCTTCTGTTAAAAGAAGTTGTTCCTAGAATACATCTAGTTGATAGCCCTTTGGAATTTGCCCTGAATTTGTCACATGCAAAACCAAGGGCTCTGGGTAAAAAGTAAAAAATTGGCTTGGTAGAATATGAGAAGGGTTGATGACATGACAGCAACTCTTGTTGCTAATCAGAATATATTGCATTGCATGCATGTGTGTGTGTGCGTGTGTGTGTGAGTGTGTGTGCGTGTGTATTTAGAATCTCCTGTACTTAACTGTTTGTTTTATTACCTATTTAATGATACGTTCACGTGGTTCTGTAGGTGCCAAGGCTTCTGGTTATTAGAATATGCCAGTCGGGTGCCCATTTTAATTGATCGATGCCGAGGGCCATATTGGTTATTAAATAAGTTCAATATAAGCCGTGTACGAATATCAAGTGAGGAATCTCGCTCTGTTTTGTCTCCTGGCCCTTCCGTTGTTTTCTGTAACCTGCACCATTCGAGGCAGGGGACTTTTCAACATTGGTCTAGATGAAGTTGCAAAGAGGTGGGTATTTTAGTTACTTCCAACAGTGTACAGCAATGCAACACAGGGAAATCTTAGCCCCGATCTGTCTGTGACATCCCTCCAGCTTTCCTCTGAGGGCTTTATCTTCCCCTTGTGCCCCTCACATCTGGCAGTCACGCTGAGAGTCAGCCCCCCCCCACCCCCCACCCCCCCCCCCGATGTTTGCCCCGGACCACTTCCTTACCCTGTGACGTGTGGAGGCCCCTGCAGCATCACACCGTATGCCCCAGGCTATGAAAGGCCTCAAGACAAACCTGGCAAATCTTCCAGTTTTTCCAGCAGTTGTTCTAGATAGTAAACGTTTAAAACATCACTTTTCTGTGACACCTTAACCCGGATGTCAATTGGGTCTCCCTAGCCTGGGGGTTCTAACCTTTAACCTGGGATGCGCAGAACACCAAAGTGCCCATGGATACATTTAAAAAGATTTCATGTACTTAGCTGAGAAAAAATTATGCCTTTATTTTCACTAACCTGCAACTGAAATCGAGCATTTCCTTCGATTGTGAATGTCGGCAGCAAATCACAAAAGTAACTTCAGTCTCCATGACTTCATCACCAGCAGAGATCAGATTATTTCATATCACATTACAGTGGTCACAGATATCTCACATTTTTTTTTTAAGCTCATTACTACTTCGTTACAGTAACTATTAAACCTGCTGATAATTCTTATTACTTGAGAAAGAAGCATATATATTGCTATATCACAAATTTGGGTTTTCCCCCCAATATTCTGGATGGCTTTCTTTTCTTTAAAATTTTGTAATTGGTTGTCTTTATAATATATTTTTTAAGCTTTTAAAAGCATTATTCTGGGAGGAGGTCTATGGGCTTCACCAGACTTCCAAGATATTTATATCACAAAAAAGCTTAAGATTCCTGCCATCTGCTATGGATTTGGAGATTCAAATAAAATTAACTCACCTTTCCCCCATCCAGTATCCCCTCCGAAAGTCCTACAAATTCCTGATGGCTTGCATTCCATTTCCAGTGCCCACGGAACTTTCTGTCTCAGTTGCTTCTCTCCCCAGTCCTGGGTGTTCAAAATGGGGAACATGGTCTCCTTCTCTTAATTTCCCTCAAACACGTTGACACATCGTGTCTTTAGATCCAGAGGGAAAAGTAGGTGGAGACTAGAAGGGGCCAAGAATGGTGGAAGACTGGGAACTGAGTATTGGACATCCCAGTTCTTGAAACGTCTCTGAGGCTCACCTGCCACGGGGAAAGAAGTTCTCAGGGGCGAGTGGCAGCCCCTGCTGCTGAGTCTTTCTCCTCCTCACATAACGTTCCTGGGCTGCTGCCAAACCCCAGGATCCCAGTTCATCATTTACTCAGACCCATTTAAGATTTTCCTGCTCTCATCTCTGCCCATCCCATCTAAGCACAGAAGACTTTGATTTCTAAACAAAGAGTTTTCTCCCTGAGGGGAACTCTGCTGGCAATGAAAGGAACTATTATTTTTCTTACCTTCCTGCACACTTTACACGAATTTGAAGGTAAAGCAAGAAACTTGTAAGACATTTTGAGCTCATTGTGGATGCCTTTGAGTGTTCCCTCTCCTTTAACATCAGAATTCCTGTGGGAGTGTTTGAAAACATTGCTTTAGGACTTTAATGAAGACAAAAACTGATGGAGGGGATTATATGTGTTTAAAGTAAAATCCAAACTCCATTACGATGTCTCCAGCCTCTTCAGGCCAGTCCCTCCCTTAGTCTACTGCATTCCAGCCACATTGACCTTCTTGCAGTACTTAGAATACTCAGAGCTCCTTTCAGCCACAGGGCCTTTGCACCTGCTGTTGCCTTTGCCCAGGAGGCTCTTCTGCATTCTCTCCACTGCCTTCAGATGCCATCTTCTCAGTGAGGCTTTTCCTGATTTCTCTTCCTGCTGCCCTCCCCACCTCTGTTGATCTTTATCCCAGCACCTCTGTTGTTTCCTTCATATCACCATATCTAATTATTTTATTGGTTACATTTTAATATCTGTTTTCCCCACTGGACTGAAAGCTCCATGGTGATGGGGGCCAGGATTGATTGGTTCATTGGTGCATCCCCAGCACACAGCACAGGGCTGAGCTTTTAGTAGGATCGAATTAAGTACTTACTGAATGAATGAGTGAATTGAGCGTAAGGTGCACCCCTCACAGGAGTGATTCTGTTTCCAAAAGGGATTTCTGAAGATCTAAAAGATTCCTTATCAAAGGAATGAAGTTATGATAGCAGAGATAGGCATAGGGTTGATCTTTTAGATCAAGGAGAGCTTCTTCTGTGACATTTCTTCCAGTTAGAGCATCTGATCTGCCAACTCAGAGGGCTGACGGGACTCTTTTTGGAGAAGGGAAAAAAAACTGAAGAGAAAAGATGACCTCTGGGGAGCCCTTTGTATGGTTTGAACAGCCAGAGAAATCAGTTTGAAGAAGCGAGCTATATTCAAGAAATATTTAGTTTCTAAAATTCTAGGTTCACAACAGCAAAGAAATATTGCTCAGTTTACCACGTATTAGAAAGTCAAAGACCTAGTCCTTGAAAATTGTATGATGACTTTTGGGTTGATTGTCTTTTAAACAAAATTTTATTCTTTAATTCACAGGTTGCAGTTTTTATCCCCGTGAACACACATGGCTTTGTTACGAAAAAGTAAGATTACAACTTTTGAAAATCATGATTAAAAATAGATACTTTGCAGGACTGTTTTGATGCTGTCTTGGCTTTTTTTGAAATCTCTGATTTTCATGGATAGTTTTCCCACAGATAATTCTTGGCATCGTCACGTCAGAATGATTCCCATGCAAAGTTGCTATGGATTTTGTTTAGAGGTGGATTTATCACGAGAGGGGTCATGCATTTCTACAAAACTTGCAAATATAATTTATTTTCTCATTTAAATATTCATGTATTCCTGTCTGATTTAGCATTTGTAATTTTGTATTCTTATTCTTAAAGAGCCACCTCAAATTATATAATGTTCAGAACCCACTGAAACCTGGATTTGCCCCGATTGTAGAAACAGTTTATGAATCTGGGGAAAAACTTGATAACCTAATTGTGTTACTGTTACCCTCAGGGCAGAGTTGCCTGATGCAGCGGATGAAAAGACAAGATATCCAGTTAGATTAATTTCAGATAAACTATGAGTAATTTTTTAGTATAAGTTTATCCCAACTATTGCATGGAACATAATACTAAGAAAAGTGTCAGATGGTAACAGACATCGGGCTGCTTCCCTGAACTGGCTGTGGCAGGTGAATGTAAATCAGCTGTATTGATAAACTATAGAACTTTGCCCGTTATTTTCTGCTTCTCTGTAGTTTCATTTTAAACTGAGTCTAGTACCTGGTTGTCTCTGGATGAATCTGATAATCTAGAAAGGCAGAGAAGAGCTGGATGTCAGTAAGGTAGAATCATTGAACCTCAGAATGTAGCTGTGGAAGGCATCTGTGGAGACGGCCCGCCTCCTTCCTTTCACAAATGTGAAGACATAGGCCCAGGGACCAGAAAATAGATCCATATGAGGCTGATAAATGTAAATATCTTGGTGCGCAAAAATAATAAATAGTACACAACAATTGTAAAGTCTTTATTGGGCCTGCATTGCCTTTGTTAATTCTCAAAACACCCCCGTGAAGTAATGATTATTATTACAGTCCCCATTTAGCAGATGAGCAAACTGAGGCTTAGGAACATTAAGTAACCTGTCCAAGGCCACACATCTAGGAGGTGGAAGAAACAGGTTTGGAGTCATTTCAAATCCCAGCCCTTTCCCCTTCGACCAATGTCTTCCATACTTCAGGCATTTGTGCACCGCAGATGGCAGTGGCCACAGGCGGCAATGTGCCACCTTCTCAATTTTTCACCAACTGTGTTCATTCTGTCCTATGCATGACTTACTATTTTCTTTACATTGACTCATTTTAAACATTCTAAGTGTACTTTATAATAGAAAGTGTATATTCTTACTGTAAATAGAGTAACAGTTATCTCCTATCATAAAAAGAAGGTGATTGTACGTCTATACATGATTAGAATAATGTTATTCAATTCTGAGTAGCTTGTTTCTGCCTGCCTGCATGTGAAATTCGGACTGATTCCTCACACTGTGATTTAATGTTACTTAATGCTATGAACATGAACCTCCTAAGTCATCTCCTGTACAACCAGTGGTCTTTGCTCCCTACCTAGGAAAACACTGTTCTACACCATTCTACTTCTCACTAGGTCCCAAGGGCAAAGGTCACTGTTCTGGAACAGATGGTCCTAGAGGCTTAGAACTAGAAGAGGTATTGGGGTCTTCTAACCTCTTATGCAGGGCAAGAATCTTCTGTATGTCACCCTTGACCAGTGGTTGAGTTAACCAGAAGCAGCTGTGTTATAAAGGCTAAGAACACGTACCCATCATAAGCAGTGGCTCATCACACAAAACGTTCATCACGGAAGTGGCTCCAAAGGCAGCATCATATAGTCATTAAGGTGGTGGCCTCTGCCATCAGCCTGCCTGGGTTTAGCCCGGGATATTCCTTAAACTACATCAGTGTATCCTTGAGCATCCACAATATGTCAGGTCAACTCTTTACTCCACATGCTACGTGCTTAAAGAAAGGTCCCAGCCCACCATTCCTGTGTGTGTCAGGGAAGGCACCTGCTCACTGGCTATTCTAAACTTCCCACGATTTCACCTTGGTGGGTTAAACTGGAACACGTTTCTATTTTCATTTCAGTTAATCAAGTGTTGCTGTTCCTTCTCATTGTGACCCTCTGTGGGATTCTGTACAAGAAAGTTCAAAAAGGGACTGTGCTCAGGAATGAAACAGGTACGCTAAATGAATAAGCCAGTCACAAAAAGACAGCTACGGTATGATCCCACTTATACGAGGCACTTAGTCACGATCATAAAGACAGAAAGCGTAATGGTGGTTGAATGGCTGGAGCGAGGGGAAAAGGGGGATTACTATTTAATGGGTATAGAGTTCCGGTTTTACACAGGGAAAAGAGTTATGGGGATGGATGGTGGTGATGGTGGTACAACAGTGTGAAGGTATTCAATACCTCTGAACTGTGTGCTTAAAAAGGGCTGAGATGGTAAATTTTATGTTATGTATTGTACCACAATAAAAAAGAATGAAGCAGGTAAGCAGGAATGTAATCTATCAAGATGGGAGACTAGGAATGTGGTTTAAATGTGTTCCTTTGAGTCCTTTCAGTAGGTTGGGTTCAGAGACAAACAAAAATTGGATCAGCTCCAGAGACCTGCTTGTAGCATATCCACTGAAGGCTAACTTTTGAGTTGTGTTCTAGAATGATCTCTGCTACTGAACTTTAGCACCTATACGAATCACATGGAGGGCTTGTAAAAACACAATACTGGCACCAGGTTTTGAGTCCATAGTTTTGGTGTGGGGCCTGAGAATTTGCATTTCCAATAAGCTCCCAGTTGATGCTGATGCCGTTGGTTCGTGGACCACACGTTGAGTGGCCTGCTCCACCTGCATCTCTTTGGAATCTCTCAACAATTTTGCTTATGAAAATTGCCTCTCTCTGTTCTCCCTGCTGGTCCCTTCCCCCCAGCACACAAACAGCATCATAACTCTCAACTTAGAAAAAGACCCTTCCTTGGCTCTATTTCCCCTTCCCCTTGCACTGAGGACTTCCCTCCTCAGGCCTGAATTGCTCCAGATGGCACCTTCACAACCTCCAAACACGCAGAGCCAACCCACGCAAAAATTAACAGGCACTGGTAGTGTGTTTATTATACTTTTAATTTATTTACTTTTTATATTAGTCAAGCAAATATACTCATTTATGAAAAATACAGAAGAGAAAAATATTACCCGTAGCTGTATCAGCCAAAGACAAATGCAGTTAATATTTTGATGCATTACGTATATTAATTCCACACTTTTTTTTCTTAAAGATTTTATTTTTCCTTTTTCTCCCCAAATGCCCCTAGCACATAGTTGTATATTTTAGTTGTGGGTCCCTCTAGTTGTGGCATGAGGGACGCCGCCTCAGTGTGGCCTGACGAGCGGTGCCCTGTCTGCGCCCAGGATCTGAACTTGCAAAACCGTGGGCCACCGAAGTGGAGCGCGAACTTAACCACTCAGCCACCGGCCGGCCCCCTCCGCACTTTTTTTTAAGCCAGAGACTTAGGCACTGGATACACAACAGTGAACACAATAATGTCCCTGCTCTCACAAAGGCAACTTTTTTAAATATAAAAAATTCAGTGAAAAAGCTAATAAAAACGTGTATAATCTGGTCTACATGAACATCTGGAAAGAGGATGATTTCCACACAAAGACGTGTATGCAAATGTTTATAAGGCGTTATTCGTTGTAGACCCAAACTGGAAATAATCCACATGTGAACCAACTCAAATAGATAAGCAAAATGCAGCATCTCCTAATAATGGAGTATTTTTCAACAATAAAAATGGAACAAACTACTAATACATGCTACAATATGGAGAAACCTCACAAACGTTATGCTAAATGAAAGCAGCCAGACCCAAACAGCACATACTGTATGATTCCGTTTATATGAAATTTCTAGAAAAGGCAAATCTATGGAGATGGAAAACAGATCAGTGGTTGCCTGGGGCTAGTCGTGGGGGTGGAATGACTGCAACCCAGCTTACGGGAACTTTTTGGGGTGATGGAAATGTTCTAAAATGCGATTGTGATGATGATTGCACAGCTCTATAAATTTACTAAAAATCCTTGAACCGTATACTTACAATAGGTAAATTTTAAGAAATCTGTATTATAACCTGGGCTGCCATAACAAAAACCACAGACTAAGTGTCCTAAACAACCGAAATTAATTTTCTTGCAGTTCTGGAGGCTGGAAGTCTAAGATCGAGGTGTAGCAGGGGGGGTTTCTCCTTGGCTTGCAGATGGCTAGTCTTCCCCCTGTGTCCTCACCTGACCTTTTCTCTGAGCTCGCATCCCTGGTGTCTCCCCTTCTTCCTAGGACACTAGTCGTATTGGATTAAGGCCCTGCCCTAACGGCCTCGTTTTAACTTAATTGCCTCTTCAAAGGCCCTATCTCCAAATACACTCACATTCTGAGGTACTAGGGGTTAGGGCTTCAACATAAGAAATTTAGGGGGACATAGTTCAGTCCGTAACAGTATCTAAATTATGCCTCAATAAAACGGTTTTAAGAGAGTGAGAGAGAGAAAGAGAAAGGAAGTCATACAAGGTCAAATGTTGTCTGAACTTCAAGCTCTTTCCTCCCCACACTTCACGCCCTGCCCATAAACCAACACATTCGGTCAGCTGATCCCACTGCAAACTGCTTTCTCCATGGAAAGAAACAAGCAGCTTTTATAACAGCTAACAACTGGTAAAAGACTGTAAGGAAATGCACATCCTGAGTGATTAATCAGCCATATACTGATAAACAAACTGTTTGGACCACATGAATGGATCCCATATCACATTTTTATCCCATTCTGTATCCCGTTCAGATACTGTTAAAATAAAAAAAAGAATCAGCGTTGTGAAATACCACTTAAAAAACATAGTGTTGACATGGAAAGATGTCTGTGGTATGTTAAGTGGAAAAAGTAAGTTGCAGAAGATTGTGAAAAGTATGATTTCATTTTGGTTTTAAAGTGACACGTACGTGGTATTTATCGTTTTGTGTTTACATGAAGAAAGGTTTGAGAGGCGCACAGCACTCTGGGAACAGAGGTCTACCTTTGGAATGGGGTGGAGAGTTCTGCAGGAGATAATCACCATTTACTGATACTCTTTGGTTTGGACTGGAATTTTTTCAAGGAGTGCACAATAATTTTTTAAATAGACTTTATTTTTTTAGAGCAGTTTTACATTCACAGCAAAACTGAGTGGAAGGTGCAGAGATTTCCCACACACCCACTTCTACCCACTTCTACTGTACCTGGTTAGCATCCCACAGCAGTGTGGTACTTTTGTTACAACTGATGAACTTATACTCACACATTATCACCCAGGGTCCACAGTTTACATGTGGGTCCACTCTTGGTGCCATATATTCTGTGAGTTTTGAGAAATGTATAATGACATTCATTTACCATTATAGGATACAGAATAATTTCACTGCCCTGAAATTCCTCTGTGATCTGCCTATTCCATATTAATTTTTATAATTTTAAAAACATTAATTCAAAGAACTAGTGTCATAAGAGACTGTCCAGAGGCCCTGTGAAGTCATGTGCTGACGGAAACATGGCACCATTCCGTGTAATCTCCTGATAATTTCCTTGTGATTAGCAAGCTGGGGATTCACTCTTGGCCCATTGGGCTGAAACGAGTTTCTATGTTTGGCTAAAATAATTCTAATTTGAAATGGGATTCAGAGATTTGGCGTTGGGAGAGCAGATGTTTACCTCTTCTGTGGGTGGGCATGGTTGATGAGAGTTGCTTGTGGGGATGGACTAAGGCAAGGTAATAAATTTCCAGTCCATTCTGCCATCTGCCATGATGTTCTCTAGAGATTTTATGGGTGCCAAGTGGCTTCCCATAGCCAAACCTTTTAATAGGTTGGTTCAGGCACCAGTTGGCACAATGGATCCAAATAGTACAGTGGGTGAGTCCCAAAGAAACTGCAAGGGCGGAGCACTGGTGAAGAATTTACAGCTGAAAAACCTTCCCACCCTTTCTCCAACGTGCCTTCATCCATCATTCTGACCAGGGAAGACTTCTTGGCGGAGAGCAGTGTTTTGGGCTTGGGTTAGCTCCCAGTTTCTCTGACTGCCAGAGGCTCTTAAGTGAGGCAGTGGGGCCGGCCCGGTGACGCAGCAGTTAAGTGCGTACATTCCGCTTCGGTGGCCCGGGGTTCGCCGGTTCGGATCCCAGGTGGGGACATGGCACTGTTTGGCAAGCCATGCTGTGGTAGGCGTCTCACATATAAAAAAAAGTAGAGAAAGATGGGCACGGATGTTAGCTCAGGGCCAGTCTTCCTCAGCAAAAAGAGGGAGATTGGCAACAGTTAGCTGAGGGCTAATCTTCCTCAAAAAAAAAGAAGCGTGGCAGAGTGATGTGTCTGCAGCAGAGCTGTAAACCCAGGGTTTGACCTTCTCTTGGGGTGCCCCTCTTTCATGGGTTCACCTTCCTCCCACCTCATTCTGCCCATTGCCTGATGAAGACCTCTACCTGAGCTTGACAGCCAGGTACTGCCCCAGGTTTTTAACCCTTCCCTCCCTCTTTGCCTGTAGGAGCAGCCCACGAATCATTCCTCCAGGGCCCTGTGCTCTAAGGCCAATGCATCAGTTCGGTTTAGTTCACTTCAGTAAACTTTGATGAAGCGCTTGCTGGGTGCCAGACTCAGTGGGGATAATACAGTGAGCTTACAGTCTAGTGGAGGAGGCAGACACGTGAGTAGATTCTTCCCACGCAGTGTGGTGAGTGCTCAGATAGAAGTATCTAACAAATTCATCCATCCATCCATCCATCCAAGAGGTATTAAGAATCTACCATGTTCCAGGCACTGGGCCAGCTGCAGAGGATAGAGATGAACAAGATACTGTCCCAACCCTTGTGGAATTGCTGGAATAGAAGGAGATGAGGCTAGAGAAGTGAGCAGGGACTGGATCATGAGGGACCCTGTGTGCCAGGCAAAGGAATGTGATTTTACCTTAAAGGGCCCACTAGAGAACTTTAAGCAGTGAATAAATGCAGTCAAATGTGCATTTTAGGCAGATCACTTCACTGCCTGCAGGTAACATGCCCCAGATGACACCTTAGTCTGAAAGGAACAATACCTTAAGAAATATTTTCTTTTCTGTTTATAACGATGACCTATGTTTACTTTAGAGAATTTGGAAAATACAAGAAACAAAAATAAGTAAATTAAACTCACTCATAGGGGCTGGCCCGATGGCATAGTGGTTAAGTTCGCGTGCTCCACTTCAGCGGCCTGGGGTTCACTGGTTTGGATCCTGGACTGGACCTACATGCAGCTCACCAAGCTGTGCTGTGGTGGTGTCCCACACAGAAGACCTAGAAGGACTTACCACCAGGATATACAACTATGTACTGGGGCTTTCGGGAGGAAAAAAAAAAAGAGGAAGGTTGGCAACAGATGTTAGTTCAGGGCCAATCTTCCTCAAGAAAAAAGAAAAGGAAAAAAAACCCACTTATAATTCCATAAATAGACATAGATCCATTTAAAATATGTATGCATCAAATTGGGATCAAATACCAGAGAGAATTTTGTATTCTTTTCCCCCTTAACATTACACTATGCGTGTTCTCTCATGTCAGTAAATATACTGTGAAAACAAAATTATTCCAGTGGTGGAAATTTGGAGGCAAGTTGGTGGAAGAGATATAGGAGGAGAACAAGGCCCTTCAGGGTTTCTTTTCTTTTCTTTTTTTGCTGAGGAAGATTTGCCCTGAGCTAACATCTGTGCCAGTCTTCCTCTACCTTTTAGTATGTGGGCCACCAGCACAGCACGGCCGCTAACAGAGCAGTGTAGGTCCACACCCAGGAACTGAACCTGGGTTTTTGAAGCATAGGGTGCTAAACTTAACCACTAGGCCACTGGGGCTGGCCTTAATGTTTCTTAAATTACACAAAGCACAGCATCTGGTGGTTAGTTTAATAAATGTTTTTTGGATTAAATATCCGCTAGAACTACCCTGGGTTTCAGTGATAGATATTTTGCAAAAAGGTATCTGTAAAGAGAGGGAGAGCTTTAAGTAAAAATTAGATGGACATTTGATAGCAGATACTCTACCTACTGATAATTATTATTCCTCATACCTGAAAGTTGCATTGTGGTACCAAAATATAATATTATGACATCAGTATTTTATATCATAGCCAAGGGTTAAAAGAACAATCCATTCGTCATCTCGTGTGTTAGTCATGCTCTTTCATTTACCTCCTTTCTCTTGCTGTCAACTTCGGAGACACTTGACTGGAAGGTGGATAAGAGAAGGAGGATGGCCAGCCGTCTATTTTATAGCAGGATAAGCAAGGGAAATATTCCAATTGGGGGGAGAGTTGAGGAGTTGAGGAATTGTTCAATCAAATGAGGCTTTTCGGTTCTTCACATATTTTTCAACTGTGTGTATATGGTTAGGCTATCCGATTGGCTTCTGTAAGAGAGCTCCAAAATAATAGTGACTTAAGCAAAACAGAAGTTTATTTTCTCTCTCCAGAGAAAGTCTGGTGTGTCAGTTCCACCATCATCCAGATCAAGATTCCTTCTATCTTATGGTTTTGGTGTCCTGAATAGGCAGCTTCCATCTTGGGGTCCAAGGTGGCTGCTCTAACTCCTGTCATCATATCAACATTCCAGCCAAGGGGAAGGGAGAAAGGAAAAGGCGAGGGTAAACAAATTCCTTTTAAAGGCAAACCCAGTAATTGCACACATCCTTGCACTAACATCCCGTTGGTCAGTATAGGATCCCATAGAGCTGCAAAGGAGTCTGGGAAAAGCATTCTTAGTGATCAGCTACGTGCCAGCTAAAATTCCAATGTTCTGGTTCTAAGAGAAGGAGAGACTGGATTGGAGAAGAGCTGGCAGTCTCTTCGACATTACGCTATCTTCCCCAGGAGTGTGGGAGACAAGCTAAAGTGGCTCTACTGTGAAATTCCTTCATGTTCCAAGACCCTGATTTTGATGTTTCCAGATGATGACTCCGAGATTCCTGAGGAGACGGAAGACGAGATTCCTGTGGTGATCTGTGCAGCAGCAGGGAGAATGGGCGCTACCATGGCCGCCATCAATAGCATCTACAGCAATACTGACGCCAACATATTGTTCTACGTAGTTGGGCTCCGGAACACTCTGACCCGAATACGGTAATTCGTGTACTATAGACTTTGGAGTTTTCTACTTTCTTTTAATCTTCCTTATCTTTCCTTAAATGGGTTCCCTTCTTTTTTTGGTTTGATAAATGTCGTTCAAATTAATGAGGGGATAACCTGAGGTTTACTCGGTGACCTGACAAATGTGTTGTCTAGCTAAGGAAATTTCAGCCAAGCCCCATTAATCTGGTAGAATGAATCATTCTGCAGAAGCGAATTGTCTAATTAACTAAAGAACCCCAATCCGTAAGCAGTTTATATGAAAGTCTTTCCCTCTAAAATGGTTTCTCTTTTTTCTGCTTTCTTAACCTGAGAGAATATTAATATTATATAATCATTTTAATATGACTCAGAATCATCACTAATTATAATTTTTGAACTGCAAAGTGATCTTTAACCTATGGCACACCACATTGAAAAATAAACTGGAGTTGGACTTAGAAGAAATAAACAGAAAATCCCTGAGCCCAAAAATCATCAGGAAAAAACTGACAGATCTGACTGCATAACATTTGAAAACTTTTAAATGATGAAAAACACTGTAAATGAAATTAATCCCACAATAAATCAGGCAAAATATTTTCAACACGTATTATAGATGAAAGATTGCTATTCAAAATATATGAAGAATTCTTACAAAGAAAATTTAAACATACAAGCATCTAGAAGAAAAATGAGCATGGAATGCAAACAGACAATTCAAGAGGAAAAAATACAGTTGGTCAATAAACATGAAAAGATGTTGCATGTAACTAACAGGGAAATGCAAATTAAAACAGTGACGTATCATTTTTCAAGCATAAGGATGGTAAAAATTCAATAGGACAACACTCTATCTAGTGCAGGAAAACAGACATGCTTATTCCTTGTTTATACGATGTACACTTTGTAAATTGGTAAAGCATTTTGAGAGGGCAGTATGGCAATATCTATTAAAATATTATATGCGTATATAGTTTGACTCGCCATACCATTTCCACTGTTAAGAATCCTTACTACAGAAATTCTAGTACGTATTACCAAAATATATGTCCAACAGTGTTAATGTCAGCATTATGTGAAATAGTAAATAAATTGCTAAGTGCTTAAATGGCCATCAATGGAAGAATCTTTAAATGAACTATGGAATATGATCTGGCTATTAAAGAAGAAAGAAGGCAGTCTGTGTACACTGACATTGACGATCCCCAAGGCATATTGTGAAGTGGAAAATGCAAGTTGTAGTACACCTCGTATGTATGATCCACTTTATGAATGTCTTGGTCCGTCAGGCTGCTGTAAGGGAATGCCACAGACTGGGTGGCTTATGACGACAGAAATTTATTTCTCACAGTCCTGGAGGCTGGCATGTCCAAGATCAGGGTGCCATGTCAGCAGATTCCACGTCTGGTGAGGGCCCACGTCACTGTTCATAGAGGGTCGCCTTCTTGCTGTGTCCTCACATGACAGAAGGGGTAAGGGATCTCTCTGGAGTCTCTGTGATAAGGGCACTAATCTCATTCATGACAGCTCCACCCTCATGACCTAATTACCTCCTAAAGGCCCCCTTTCCAAGTACCATCACATTGGGGATTAGGTTTCAACATATGAATCTGAAGGGGACACAAACACTTGGTCTATAGCAATGAAAATCAAAAACCCCAAACTATAAATGTGTGCATGTACATATATGCATTTCTGTAAAGAAAAAGACCTGGAAAGATCTCCAGCTGTTAACAATAACTATCTCTGGGGAGGATGGAGGAATTGGGGAAAGCAGTGATGAACGGAAGGAAGTTCAAGGTACTTCAAGTATTTCCATCATTCATAAGGCGAATGTGCTTATGTGCGACTTTTAGAATTAGATATTTGGCCATAGCACCATGGGAAGTACTGAGATCTGAAAGGCATTTGCTCCTAATCTAAGTGTTCCTTGGCTGCTGTTTCAAGGGCTAATGTGCACTTTCTAGTCTTTCTGTCTCATTTCTTACTCTTTTATCATTACTGTAGATTATTCACTTAGCCTGCTGTTAACAGCTCTTTAGTTATCCGTGGTTATGAAAACCAGATAACCAAACCCAAAAGGAGGGCATGTGTAACGTGCTGAGTAAGGGTTTGTACTTGAACAGAAGGCATGAGCTCCAGGACTTTGCGACATCTGAGTGGGCACAGGTTCCAGTTCTTGGTTGTCTAGTCCACCACCCTGGTTTTAAAATATTTTTTAAAACTCTTTTCATTGAAATATAACACAAAAACAGAAAATTGTTTGAATCGCATGTACGCTTAGCGCATCATCACAAAGTAAACACACCCAGGTAACAACCACCACCTCCACACTGCGAATGGCCGGTCTTTTCAACTTCATCCTTCCAGCCGGTGTTCAGGTGTCTCACTGTGGCTTTCATTTGAGGTTCCTTTATTTCTAATGTGATCGAGCACTTTTCCACACATTTCTCAGCCATTTGTATGTGCATGTTCAAGTCTCTTGCCTGTTTTTCTGTTGGTTGTCTTTTTTTTTTTATTGGGATGACTCGTTCCGCCCCCCCAGCTTTATTGAGATATAATTGACGTATAACCTTGTGTAAATTATTGATCTTTATGGTTTAAATTTTGCAGATCTAAATTTTATTTGGAAGATTTCATTCTTTTGTTGATTTCTAATCAACAACAAATTCTACCATTTATGGCTTTAGTCATTGGAAATTTTATTTTGAGATTATTTCTACCAAGAATCTTATTATGAATTGGATAAAAGACAGAAGTTCTGTAAGACTGAGAAAACGTTAAGTGGAGAGGGCGTGGGAAGGGAGGAGGAGGAGGCGGGGATTGAGGATAGATGGGGAAGATTGAGTGACAGAGACCAGGAGGCAAGGTAAGTTCAGACCATCCTTGGAGTCAGAACAGCAGAGTAAAAATGCCTTCAAAGTAGAAGGTTCAGAATCTCCTGCTCCGTAACATTACATAGCTGTTGGCACATGACACAGACAGTACCAGCAACCACAGATGCTGCTTTATTAGAAAGAAGGAACGCTTTTTGTTTTTCTAGTTTCCTGTGGAGATTATGTGGATCTGGGGAGATATTTGGTTATTACTATTTCGCTTCATTTCCTTTGCAGAAAGAGTTATGTGAATGGAAAAAAAAAGGAACGATTTGAAGCGAGACCAGATGGGGAAAAAAGTCAGAAGGATTCATAGACTAAACTCTACTAAGGTTCCACACCTCTTATTTTTAACTTTCCAAGGAGGCAACACATTTACTCTGAGGCAATAGGCAAATTGAGGAAAGGTTGGAGGTGTGTACCAGAGGGTTTTTTTTTTTTTTTTGTCATCTCTTTAGAAAATGGATCGAACATTCTAAACTGAGAGAAATAAACTTTAAAATCGTGGAATTCAACCCTACGGTCCTCAAAGGGAAGATCAGACCAGATTCATCGAGGCCTGAATTGCTCCAGCCTGTGAGTAGGAATCGCGCATGTGCTGGGGACGGTTCTCAGTGAGACCCTTGGGCAGCGTGGAGCACTAGCCGCCGGGAAGCAGACAGAATATTTTTGAAGGCTCACCGTGTTAGATCTCCACCACACTCTGCTTATTTATAATTTATGAACCGCCTGCTGCAGAAAGGGTTTAAGATGGTTTACATAAACATACTGAAGCTATGAAAGAAGAAATGAAGCATAAGAAAATGTGGGATGCATTTACGTGTGTGAATAGACCTGTGGGGTCGGGGGAAGGGGACAGGCAGTGAGGCCAGGAACAAATATTCCCAACCTACAGGCTGTGTGTCCTGTGACTGTATATTAAATTTAGTTCGGAGGATGCCAGCAGCTAAGGAAAAACAGTAGCATGATGGATTATATACTTTATAGTGTCGACTAAGATAATATTTTCAGGAGACACCAACTTTTTCCCTGTAATGAGAAATCTTGAGGTATTTTACTGCAGGAATTCTTAGGAAAGGGCCCCTCTCCAGCATAAAGAGTGGTGTTTTTGATGGCAGGTTTACAGAAAATGCAGCCACCTTCCACGTATGATTATTACTTAAATCCATCCTTGAAAATTTTCTAAATTCTAAGCCCTCTATCGAATGGCGTGATCTTTTCCCAATTCCAGATATTTATTGTCAAGGGTGCTAGCTGAGTTGGGACTTTGGCTAATAAAACTTTAAGACTCTCGCTCCCAGCCCATGCTCCTCTGACTTTCTTCTCGTTCAAGGAGCTAAGAGATTGAGCTTGTTGCTGGCATGATGAGTGTGTGTGTGTAAGCCTGATTTAGTTGACAGTAATCACATGACTGAGCGGAGAGGAAGGCAGGCAATCTGTGGCCTGGAAGATGATATGTAAGCCTCTGTGACACCCACGGCAGCAGTCCACAGAGATGAAAGCGGCCACAGTCTCAGCAGTGGGGGGTTTGGATCTGGGAGAAACGCCGACCTGTTCTGGTTTCAATCTCAGGGCCCAGGTGGGTCGGGCACCAGGAAGCTCAGGAGAGGCATCTCTGCAGCCTCTGTTTTATTCTGCTCCAAACCTGGAGCCGAGCCGAGGCCATGGTCAAAGCCGACCCTCCAGCACCCCAGGAAGACACTGAGCCAAATGCCTCTTCCCCACCATCCCTTCTTTTGTTGTTTTAACAGCTGAACTTTGTTCGATTTTATCTCCCTCTGCTTATCCACCAACATGAGAAAGTCATCTATTTGGACGACGACATAATTGTACAAGGTATACTCGCCGACCGCCAAGAACGCTCAGAGAAGGAGCAGCTGATAAGTAGAACGACTGTCTCTCTTCATTTTCAAAAGAGCTAGCTGCCCAGGGATTCTGACTGCTTAGTACAGTGGGGAGTATGGTATTGTTGTAAATTCGGGATTATTTTGATAACAGGTTGATACTCACTTTCCAGGACAATCCAGGTGACTTTCTGAGAGCCACGTTCTGATTGTTGAAGTCTGTAATAAATAGCTTGGTAGGCTTTCCTTCCTCTGCACCCCTAAAACGTAAGAGAATGAAGTCTCCCTGATGACACTCTTGGAAGTGAGCTAAGTTTTGGTGTGTAAATGTTGCCTTCTCTCTCCCCATGCAAATCAGATAAGTATTGGTGTGGTACCTACACAGCAGTAGAAATAAAGAAATTTGACCAATGCTCATCTGAGCTTATTAGCAAATGGCTTTTTAAGTCGATATGAGCTATTCTTATTGTGCAAATTGCCAAGCTGCTTGAAATCAGCGATCACGTAGTTTTCCTCTGTAGCAAAATCAGGGACCGTTGAAGCTCCATCTAGCCCTAACCAAATGCTATATTTTAACTCCTGGTGTTTCTAAATTCAGGTGACATCCAAGAACTGTATGACACCACCTTGGCCCTGGGCCACGCGGCAGCTTTTTCAGATGACTGCAATTTGCCCTCAGCTCAGGACATAGACAGACTCGTGGGGCTGCAGGTGGGCACCTTGTCTCAGAAATCCTACCTTTACCCTGTGACTCTCGCCCTTGCTCCAGCCTGCAACTCACAATGAGGGTAACCTACACCTTCAAGAGCCCTCCAGCCCAGACTGCTGGGAGGCAGAACGGCACAGGGGCCTGGGCTTCTGACTCACAGCCCAGCTCTGCTCCTTACTGACTCTGGAGCAAGTTACTTAGCCCTGCAGGCCCGCTTTCTTTCCCTGAAACACGGCAACAATAATATCTGTTTTGTTGTGTTTTTGTGAGCTGTGATGAAATAACGTGCTGTCAAAGTGTCCAGTATGGAGTAAATGCTCCAGAAATGACAGTTGTTATCTAGACTGCTCATAGCCACACACCACGTCAGAGATGGTGTTTTCTGTAAAAGAGACTCACTGAAGATTTGGTTCCATTTTCAGAGTTTTCACCATTGCTTTTTCCCCCTTTTCAGTAGAGGAAAATAGTGATTTTGTTCAAGGGTAAAAGAGCTCCTTACCCTGGTGGAAATGAGGAAAGTTGAACCTGTATGTAATACCGAAACCAAAAGAATGGCCTTAAGATACTATTAAGAATCAAATGCTGTTCTTTTTGTGTTTGTGTGTGTGAAGATTGGCCCTGAGCTGCCATCTGTGGCCAATCTTCCTCTTTTTGCTTGAGGAAGATTCACCCTGAGCTAACGTCTGTGCGCATCTCCTGTTTTGTATGTGGGGCCCACCACAGCATGGCTTGATGAGCTGTGTGTAGGTCTGCACCTGGGATCCAAACCTGTGAACCTCGGGCTGCCAAAGCGAGTGCCACCGGGCCAGGCCCTCAAATGCTGTTCTTCAAAAAAGTTCCAGGAAATAATTTCATATGTGTGGCATTTAAGATGTGGCACACATTAAGGCCTAGGTTCTGGGGCCAGACCAGACTTTATCAAAATCTTGGCTGCATCACTTAGTAGCTTTGTGACCTTGGGCAAGTTACTTAACCGGTCGTTTTCTCCCTCATTTGTCAAATAGAAGTAGTAACAGTACTTCCCTTGCAGAGTTATTGTGAGAATTAGCTTAGTTAATCCATGTAAAGTTATTGCATGCAATTAATGAGGTAACGTGTGGAAAGTTCTTAGAACAGTGCCTGGCACATAGAAAGTGCTCAAGCATTTCCATTCTTTCTGTGTTGTATTTGAGCATCACACCGAGGTGGATTATGACAGCTATATGGGTGAAATAGCATGTCCTGCCTCACATTACATTCATTCAGCAGCTACCGACTGAGTGCTTACCACGTGCCTGACACCGTTTTAGGTACTGGTAATACAGTAAACAGGACTAAAACTCTCGCCTTTGTGTAGCTTACATTCTAGTGGGAAGAGAGGGTCAGTAAACAAGTGAAATATTTAACAGAGGACCAGGGCGGAGGTGGGGCTGTGTTTTAAATTGGGTGATTAGGGAAGGTTCCACTGAGATGGTGTTGCTGAGCCTATACCAGAAAGAATCGAGGGACCCACCTAAGCAGATATTTAGGGGAAAAATATTCCAAGAAGAGGTAACAGCAAGTGCCAAGGTCCTGAGGCAGGGGTGTGTCTGATGTATTAAACGAACAAGGTCAGTGTGGCAGAGGGATCAAGGGGAGAATAAGAGAAGTTGGAGAGGTAGTGGGGGCAGGTGGTGGAGGGCATGGCAGGCCATTTTGGGAACTCTGCTTTTACTCTGAATGAGATGGGAAGCCACTGGAGGGACTGTGAGCAGATGAGTAACAGAGAGACCGAGTGGGGCTGAAAAGGGTGGAGGAAGGGACACAGGTTAGGAGGGGCTTGCAGAAATCCAGGGAGTGGTGATTATGGCCTGGACTAGGAAGGGAGCAGTAGAGGCAGCGAGCAGTGGTTGGCTTCTGGGTATATTTTGGAAGATGGGACCCACAGGATTTGCTGACAGATCTGGATGAAAAGTGAGAAAGAGGAGTCAAGGATGACCTAACTACCCTGGGGTATTTGCCTAAGTAACCAGAAGGATGGAGTTGCCACTAACTGAGGTGGGGCAGGTTGTGGGGGAGCAGGTTTGGGGCAGGATCGGGATCAGTCTTGGGATGTAAGTTGGAGCTGCCTTATGACGCATCCAGAAGGAGACATCATGAGTTGGCAGATGTAGCAGGAGTTGGAAATCCAGAGGAGAGGTCCAGGCTGTCTCCACGGGTAGTATTCAGAGCCAGGAGACCAGAAGAGGCTGTCTAGGGAGCTGGTGCTACAGAAAGGAACAGGTGCTGGCAATGAGACTAGGGGCACTCAGCTTCTAGTGGCTGGGGACACAAGAGGAAATCAGCAAAGGACACTAGGAAGTGGCCAGTGACACAGGAGCAAACCCAGAGATAGATAGTGCACAACGGTTTCCATAAAATGGTCATTTTCCAGAAACAAGATCCATCAGTCCGAAGCACGTGTGTCCTGTTCCTTTGCAGAATACATACATGGGCTATCTGGACTACCGGAAGAAGACCATAAAAGACCTCGGCATAAGCCCCAGCACTTGCTCTTTCAATCCTGGCGTGATTGTTGCCAACATGACGGAATGGAAGCACCAGCGAATCACCAAGCAGTTGGAGAAATGGATGCAAAAAAATGTGGAGTATGTGTAGACCTCGCTACCATTGTTCCCTTTTGCTTGGGAACTCAATTATTCAATTAATTTTCTATGCATAGCTCAGGGGTTAGAAATATTTCGCAGACTTCTGAAGTCAAATTTTCTCACAGGGGCACTGCTGAGAAAGAAGAGGGCAGGAGATGAAAATTTATTGTCAAAAGATACATCAGAGGGAGGGAGAGCCTGCGGAATCCCTCATTATCCAAGCTTTTTTCTAAGATAGTGTTTAATAATTTGACTTTAAATCTCCCAGAATGCTAGTGAGCCTTTCCTACTGAAAATCATTTATCTTAGTCGAGTTTCTCCTTCTTGTATAGATTTGTTTCTAAGGATTATTTTAAAAAGTCAACTTTGTCTTTTAAGGTTGAACTTTAAATAACTTATCATTTTTCATTATCAAAGTTTTAAAATAGAGAAAATAGAAATTAACACAACCACTGTTATCATGTCATTGCATTTCCCACCCATCTTTTTTTATCTGGATATTTTTTAATACCATCATAACTTGAATTTTTAAGTAAAGTTACTCTAAATAATGTAGGATCCGAGTTTGATCTTCTTATGTTTGCCATAAAAAAGGCTGAGAATTAAAATGGCAAAATGCCAACCCTGTGAGTCTAGGCGAAACACGGGAGTTCATGGTGTTCTGACAATTCTGTGGAGGTTTGACAACTTTCAAAATAAAAAGTTGGGGAAAATGAAAGACTATAGTCTTATTATATAGTGCGACTGTCTTGCATCTTTTAAAACTTTTAGATTCGACTTTATCCCAGTCTGTGGGGCTCCAGACCGAGTGTTGCTTTCCTATTCCATTTCTTAGGGAAAATCTCTACAGCAGCTCCCTGGGAGGAGGGGTGGCCACCTCCCCAATGCTGATTGTGTTCCACGGGAAATACTCGACCATCAACCCCCTGTGGCACATAAGGCACCTGGGTGAGTATTTCAGAAAAACAACGCAAATGTGCATTTTATGGACCCAGCGAGGGCTAAGGTGAGGACAGTGTGCTGGAGCACCAGGTTCAATTGAAATCCTCCAGGTGACCTTGGACACGTTATTTAACCCTCAGTGCTCAGATTCTGCAAATGCAATGGATAAAAATGCCTACCTGAGGGGCATGTTTCTAGAAATTCATGAAAAGCCCTTAGACTCAGGCTTAGCATACAGTATGTGCTCGATAAATATTAACTATTGTTAAGACGGAAATTTCACTGTCAAAACTTCTTCACCTGCCTTTACTGCCCTCTTGCAGCAGCCTACAGTGGACAAAACCAAATGAATTAGCATAATGGCTTATGACAAAATTTGGACAGCTGGCAATTTATCTTTTAAAAGGAAGTTGTTTACTGACTGCTCACTACATGAGTCCCGTGGCAGTCTTTTATTCACTCTTCACTACAGGAGGGCAGGCTCTAGGGTATGGATCACAATCCCAACTCTGCTATTACCTATGACCTTGGGCAAGTTACTTGACCTCTCTGTGCCTTAGTTTCTTCATTTGTAAACTGAGCTAGTAGAACCTTATAAAGTTTTTATAGGGAATAAATTACCTATACATGTAAATTTCTTAGAACTGAGCCTGGCACAGGAGACACTGACATTCATTCAGACACATGGCCACAATCCATTAGCCAAAACAAGTTGGCCAGACCTGTTTAGAAATTTAGAGGGGGCGCCGGCCCCGTGGCCGAGTGGTTAAGTTCGTGTGCTCTGCTGCGGCGGCCCAGGGTTTCACCGGTTTGGATCCTGGGCGCCGACATGGCACTGCTCATCAAGCCACGTTGGGGCAGCATCCCACATGCCACAACTAGAAGGCCCTGCAACTAAGATATACAACTATGTACCGGGGGGATTCGGGGAGATAAAGCAGAGAAAAAAAATAAAAAGACTGGCAACAGTTGTTAGCTCAGGTGCCAATCTTAAAAAAAAAAAAAAAAAAGATGTAGAAAGGTTTTGAATTTTAAAATGGTAACGTGTTATACTTGTTATACGGTACCCCGACTGGGACCTAGGTTTTACTGCCAAAGAAGTTATTAAAAATCCTTTCGTTTTCAGACATTTTGAGATTATTTTAGAATTGGAGACATATTTACCAGGTGTCCACTCCATTGCCAAGAACTGGGCTAGGTTCTGGTGACAAAGATGAACCTTATTTCTGATTCTTAGAACAACCCTGCAAGGTGGGATGGCCCTTACTCTCTCTTTCAAAGTAAAAGACAGACAAGACTGTGGAAGCTGGATTCTGGTCTCCTCTGAATGATTCTGTATAGATTTGCTTCTGCCTTATTACCTGAATCTTCCCTGATTTTCCCGAGCATCTGTGTGCACATAAGAGTGACACAGGGAAGTCAAGGACACTAGTGTTCCATCTGAATAGATTTATAATAATGTTGGGTTCACTGTTAGGTCAAATATCAACATTTCCATGTAATGAATGTGCAGAAAATCCTATCAAAGTAGAATATCTATAAAAAATGTGTAGGAACAGCTCTGAGGAGCTGAGATCGGTAAGGTTAGAACATTTTATGATCTTGGAACAGAGACTGAGAACTACATTTTATGAAACACCTAACTTATTGACAAGCAGGGAGGGGCAGAACCTTCCCAAGGGGAAGAAGTCATTTTTCTTCGTAGAACAGGGCTAATATCTGTGCTGACGGTTTTGAATCAGGGACGGTCTGCAAAGCAAATCTACACAGAAATCATTTGAAAAATGATTCGGTTTTGGAAGCAGAAAGCAATGTAACAATAATGGGTATGAAATTTGGGTCTAAGCAGCTAGGCTTAAGATTTTAAAAATTTATGAAACACACTTAGCTAAAAGCAAACTGCAAGTCCCTACAGAGCCCTCAGTCATGGAGCCGAGAGACGATGTCCGACTTAGTGGGGTCTGCTCACGTGAAAGCACCTCCTTTGCAGAGATTCTGTGGAAGCTGATAATTATTCAATTAAGCTCCGATTGCCTCAAAACACCTAGCTTTTCTTCTGCAGCCGCCTTCACAGTTATGTTTATTATGAGTAACAGAAGACAGGGTTTTTGGTTGTTTCTTTCTTACATCATAGGTTAAACTAGAATAACATAACTCTAGCTATTCACCCCTCTTTTTACTCGATGGACTTTCGATTGTTTTTTTAAAAATATCAAATTCCCTTTAATAGAAAGAAAATTTAACACCATACAGGTTATTAAAAAAAAGACTTACATTCACAAGCTCTTAATGTACTTCTGGAAGAGATATTCTAAAAATATTCTAAGCAATGACAATATTAGGGTAAATGCACAGTCTCTAAGTGACTACTTATGAGGGGAATAATATTCAAATGGAGACGGTTGTTTGTTAAAAAGTAGATCTTATTCTTAGTTGCATTTCATATGGTAAAAATAAGACCACTTAAAAGAAAATGTTGCCATATTAAGGAGGGAAAATGTAGAGAAACAAGAACTTTTATAAACTCCGAGTGGGAGGGAAACTGATGCAAGTGCTTTTGGGGACAATTTGGCAATCTCTTATCAAAATGTAAAAGGCATGCGCCTTTCAATCTAGCAGTTTCCCCTACAAGATTTTATCCTGCAGATATATTTGTATACATGCACAAGACGTGCAGAGAAGACTGCTCATTGTAGCCTTGTTTATGCTAGTGAAGGGACAGGAACAACCTAACTGTCCTTAAGAAGGACAGTTAATAAATCATCATATGTCCACTCTATGTAGTCATTAAAAGTAATTCAATAAATCCACATGTGCTACTGTGGAAAGTTCCCTAAGACAGTAATTTTAAAAGGCAAAGTACAAAAGATATATACACATACATACAAGTAGAGCGTCACTGAAGGATTTCCTGAGGCACTCTTTACGAGTGGTTATTTGGAGATTTAAGGGGGTGTAAATTCCTCATTTTGTACCCTTTGATTTTTGTTTTTTTACAATGAACTTGTATTCCATTTTTAATATAAAAATTTTATTTTCTAACAAGCCTATTATTTTCCTCTAAATGCAATGAAGGCTGGAATCCAGATACCAGATATTCGGAGCATTTTCTGCAGGAAGCAAAATTACTCCACTGGAATGGAAGACACAAGCCTTGGGACTTCCCTAGTGTTCACAACGACTTATGGGAAAGCTGGTTTGTTCCTGACCCTGCAGGGATATTTACCCTCCATCACCACAACAGCTGATAGAACTCGACATCTGAAATATTTCCTGTATAAAGATGTGGAATTGTCCATTTGCAGCCTACTATAACACCGTTCTTTATGAACAGTACCTTTGAACCATACGATCCACAACATAAAACCCAAAAACTACTGTGTGCAAATAGTACTTGGGATCACATGGGTATTGCGTTACTTCCTTAAGTACAAGGGGTAATTATGGAAATGAAGCTTACGTGAGTGAAACATATTGCTGGAAAGAAAGAAACCCAGCTAGGTTTCAGCAGTCAATGTGCTTAACTCTGAATGGCAGTTGTATCCACAGATTTTTAAAATTTCTAAATGTATTTTTCACATGTAGGTATTTTTTAACAGGTTACCAATCTTGCCTTTTGTAGAATATGTTACATTTAAAACACGGATGTCTGAAAAAATAAAATATTCATAGATTTTTTAATCATTTTCATTATATATATTATTCTACATGTTAAATATAGTAGGAGGTAAATTGATCTCAGGTTTAAAGGGGGAAAGAATACCAGGAAGTCTTGCTACAGAAAACCTGCAACTTAACGATAATCATTCTTAATATTTTTTATTGTAAAAACCATCAGACTTTCAAAAGAATTTAAAAACTTTCTCAATATTATTTAATGAAAAAGTCTCATATTGTCACATATAGGATATATCAACATTTACTACTCATCTGTCATATTTAATGAAAAACATCATTATTGTATACTTGGAAAATCCTCAAACCCATTCTCCAGTGAGAGTCCATCATAATTTAAAGGGTATTTTCTCCACTCAAAAAAGAAATCTATTTTAAGGCTATAATTGTTATATACCAAAACAATACCTAGTTACATGCTTTACAGAGTCCCATGGAAAAATAATTCAATTGCTCCTAATCCCTGATGCAAGGCACTTCAAAGCACCCGCACACAACATCCGTGTAAACAGCAGTACAGTGCGTCACTTACATAACACGAAGGACTCACACAGCTGGCCTAGACTAAAGGGAAGAAAACCCGTCACAGCGCAGCGAAAAAGCATGCTCACACTCACAACGAGAAGTTCTCTTATTAGAAAGAGAACAAGCCATGTGACCGCTTAGAAAAGAAAAAAACCTCATAAATATTTTCATATTGAAAAACAGCATGCTCCCTGGGTATGTATGAAATCAGAATATTTAGAAGTGATCAGGAGTAAATGCAAAGCGCATTTCCGAGTACCCAGCTTTAAAATCCACCAGGCCTAATAGTCTGGACTCTTTGTAGCACCATGGAAAATGCATTAGAAAACCACAAAGGTGCATTTCTTCAGACCAGCATTGCCGTGAGGTTCATTTAGTCCACAGTAACAAACAGCAATGACGCAGCAAAGAACTTTTCAATTACTGGCTTATTAGATTTACCTAGTAAGAAAAACTCTGTATTACTTATTTTAGTACATCTCATGTACATAGAGCACCAGTTTAAGTAAGATTATCAAACACCTCCAGCATCTTCTTGCTCAGCCTGGAAGTTCATTTCTCATCACTTTCCATGATAGATTCTTAAAGCCACGGAGGATAAAATCAGAACAGTGACAGCTATTGAGAGGGACATGCAGTTCCTTCGCTGTCAACCGTTATGTCTCTCAAGTAAAACAGAGATGAAGGAACAAAATTTAAAAGGTCTACTGCGTTCTCTGGAACTTACCATCTCGTAGAATAGTTTCTGCCTACAAGAGGACCAACACACGGGGGAGGGAGGCCAAAGCCAGGCTCCATGTCCTGTCAGGACAGGCCGGGCTGGCCTTGCAGCTGCAGGGCCACACTCTACGTTTCTGCCGCTAAGAATCTCCTAAAGGCTCCCCACTGGGAAAGCAAAGAGGTCAGAGTGTGACTGCCACTCAGGGAGCCCATCAAACCTGCCAAAAACGACCCAATGAGGCTCCACGGAGGGTTAACTTCAGACACGAACATCAGCACAGCTGCCTCTGCACCCGTGCTAATGCTTATTAGCATGCGCTTCTTAGGCATGAAAGGGATAACGTTGTTATCTAGCTTTACGCACAGTTAGCAATCAAGTATAAATATTTAGACTGTTGCATTTTAAAATTACAGATTAAAAGTGATACCCAAAAGAAAGTCAATTTCTTCATACATGAAACAGTTTATAAAAAGCTGGAATGATGGTTAATTCAACTACAAAAACTCATATACCAAAAAAAACCCTACTTTTTCCTTCCAAACTACTTAGGTTTGTACAGTTGATTCTACCACACAACTGTACTGATTACATCACCAGAGTAAAACAGTAATAAAGTACTTCAGTTAGCACGCTGAGGGACTCTTCTTCACAGCTGCATTAAAACTGCAGCCTTGAAGCAGAGCTGAGCACCCTTCTTAAGCATGGCTTCCTTCTTCCTGTTCTTGCATCCCACAATGATTATGAAAGGAAGGAATCTGGTCTGTAAACGACTGGGTCATCCACGGCCCATTTGGAACGTCACTGAAAGTTGATTCTCCATTATCAGCTGCTGGGGGGAAAAGAAGATTAGTTTATACTATTTAAAAGCTTTCAATGATCAAAATCAGGAGATTTTAACAGTCCAGTGAAGAACGGTTAATAAAATAGTTAAGGAAGCTTCTTGAGTACAATGATAAGCGTCTGTTCTGTTTTCAAATCCAGGGCTGATAAATCCTCACTTGTTATTGAAGGAGGAAAATGCAACTAGGATGACTTAGAGTCAGTCACTTAAAGAAAATGAGCTGTAAGAGTTTGTGTAGTTAAACCTTAAATAACTACCAAATTTTCACTGAAAGTCACTAAACAGATTTCCTCTTTTGGTGAGGAAGATTGGCCCTGAGCTAACATCTATGCCAGTCTTCCTCTACTTTTTGTACCAGGGATGCTGCCACAGCGTGGCTTGACAAGCAGTGTGTAGGTCTGCACCCAGGATCCAAACCCATGAACCCCAGGCCACTGAAGTGGAGTGTGCGAACTTAACCACTACGCAACCAGGCCAGCCCCTAAACAGATTTTTACATTCCAATTCCCATTCTTCAATAATATCCTCTCTTTACAAAAACTTTTTTTCTCAATCCTGACAAAACCAAGTCTTTGCAAGGAACAAACATATGAAGGGGAACATACTTGGCCCATTTGAAGAGAAGCTGCAAGGTTCACTATTGCACAGATTGTCATTGTAAGCACCGCCATATGCTGCTTCATAACCCGGGTCATATTTTTCTTCCTTAACAGCCATCTTCTTTGCATCCTCTGTGAGGAGGGTAAAAGGGATTTAAAACTGATTTTGTACAACAATTTTGAAAATATCTTTATTCAAAAAACATCAGAACAAATCATTTTCTTGAATGTTCATATATACTGAGATATACCTTTTACTATAATCTTTTAAACTCTTTGTAACATACACTAAATTAGCTCACAAGAACTGTAAAAGCCTACTAGATTTAATTTTAGGTGGGCTACTGTTTCTTATACCCTCAACATCTGTGGGAGTATCCAGAGTAGACAGAAGACCTTGGTAGGAGATTTTAACAGTGACTAATATCCATTATCAGAGCACTCTGACTGCAAACGTAATTGTTTTCTTTCCTCCTGCTTTTAAATCCACAACATACTTTCTGTTATATATATTAAGAGTACATATATACTATATATTATCGTGTAATATATACATGAAATGAGTAAAACGAGTGATAATGGTAACGTACCTTGGGCCATCTGTAGGTCAAATGTATATTGCACCTCTTGAACGTCTGTGTTTCGTTCAATGCCCTTCAACTGATCCCTCAAGTCCTTGAGCTTGATGTAGTAATGAACTTTATCCTGGGCTCGAGGAAACTGAGCACATCTTGCACTGGATGATGGCATAACATAGCAGAGCTGGAATCAGAAAATTTTATAGTTACAGAAATCTTACAATGCTATTGAATCCACTCATATTGAGATTAGAAAATTTATCTTTCTTTGGGTTCATAACTTGATGCTTATCACATATCAATATATGCCAAACCGACAAAAGTAGTTACGTTTGAGTTCAAATTTGTAATATTTACTTACTACAAAGTCATAAAATCAAAAACAATGAGGCTCCCCCTCCCCGGATGTTCACGTATCAATTAACAGTCTTTTCTTTTTAACAGTAAGTATTCACAATTCAAAAGGTACAAAAGGCATATAAGTATAAACAAAAAGTCTCCCCTCCCAATTCTGTCTCTATGCACCTAGTTCTCTTCCCCAAGGGCAATCACGGTTGCTAGTTCCAGAGGTATTCCATGGATATACAATCAGATGTGTCTGATAAATGTACTCTTCCCCACCCCTTTAAAAACACACAAAGGATAACATGCTCTATTCCCTATCCGGCAGCTTGCTTTCTTACTTAACAACCTATCTCAGAGATAATTCTGCGTCAGATATCTAAATCAGAGTAAAAGGAACTTCCTTTTTTATAACTGTGTAACATTGTCATATTTATTTAACCAGAACCCAACTATGGGCATTTAGGTTGTTGCCAATCTTTTAATATTATAAGCTGTAGTGAAAAACCTTACATATATAAAACTTAGAATATGCGTGAGTAGATCTGTTGGATAAATTCCTAGAAGTGGAATGGCTAAGGAAAAAGACATTTGCAATTATCATTTTGGATGATGGCGACAAACTGTCCTTCATAGAGCATAACAAAAAATGGGATTTCCAAAAAAAAAAAAAAATAAATAAATAAATAAATAAATAAATAAATAAAGAGTACATACATAGTAAATTATACATGCTGCCAGTTGCCTCTTGTCAAAACCTTGTACCAATAAATGCAGTGTCCTTTAAAAAAAAAAAGGGACTTCCCGTTGCAATTTTTTTTTTTTTTTTGAGGAAGATTAGCCCTGAGCTAACTGCTGCCAATCCTCCTCTTTTCGCTGAGGAAGACTGGCCCTGAGCTAACATCCATGCCCATCTTCCTTTACTTTATATGTGGGACGCCTACCACAGCATGGTGTGCCAAGCGGTGCCATGTCTGCACCTGGGATCCGAACCCACGAACCCCAGGCTGCCGAAGCAGAATGCGTGCACTTAACTGCTGCGCCACCAGGCCAGCCCCCTAGTTGCAGTTTTTAAGTTGGCCTCCATACCACATATTACAGAAAAATATATATTATATATTTATTTTATTTTGTTTATGCAGCATGTAGACAGTCGTGATTCATAAAGATAGGCAGGTGCAAATGCTACCAGGTTTTGTAATCGCACATTTTTCAATCTCAAGATATTCTTCAATTAAAGTGATCCAGAAACTTAAAAAAGTAGATTTTTGGTTCAAAGTTGAATCACTCACATCAATAACTGTGAACATTTCATGACAAAGAATAAAATTTAAAAGATAAAAGCATGCACGGCTCATTCTAAGAGCTAACACGACCCGTCATGACATGATTCAAGTTCATTTATGATTGCGCTGTGATCACATATATCCGAGGGAGGCACCTGAGCCCCATCCGGCATTTCAGGGACAATAACGCAGTCGTCTACAGGAGGCACTGAACTCACCCACACAGTTTTACTCAAGCAGACAAGGGTGGGCCTGAATTTCAAGAAAGACTAGGCTACAACCTACTTTATCAACCACATATTTATAAGAAGTTAAAAACAGAAGAAATTTAAAAAGAAGTTCAAACATATGTAGGTAGCAGAAACTTTATACTGAGGTCTCCACAAAAACCTGTCGGCACAACAGCTTCTCCATCATTTAAAATGCTGTCTGTAGGGGCCGGCCCGTGGCCGAGTGGTTAAGTCTGCACACTCCGCTCCAGCGGCCCAGGGTTTCGCTTGTTTGGATCCTGGGCGCGGACGTGACGCTGCTCATCAAGCCATGCTGAGGCGGCATCCCACATGCCACACCTAGAAGGACCCACAACTAAAAATATATACAACTATGTACTGGGGGGCTTTGGGGAGAAAAAGGAAACATAAAATCTTAAAAAAAAAATGTCTGTAACACATGGGTGTCTGCGTGTGTGTTGTTTTTTAAAAAGTTGTAAACAAAACTTAAAACTATATTTAAGAGGCAAAATTCGAACCAAATGTCTGCAGAAATGACAGAGTTGAACACCCTGCTCCTCGATGATGCCTTTATGTCTAGACATTTGAACCAAGTGCTGGTCAGGTCGGATGCCTGTGTGCAGCTGGGCTGCAATATTTATACGGCTTTAAAGCAAAACGGGGCTAAGATATGGAAACGGGGCAATTAGCAGTGTTACTAATTGGGATCCTGTCTCTATTTATGTACATATGTAAATATATATGTATTTATACAACTGAACAAGGGCTAACGCCCCTGGAATCTGACAAGGATATGCCATTAAGTATATTTTTGAAACTAGTATGTGAGCCAGCTTCTCTCAGTATTTTAGCCAAATAACGTATCATTAAAACATCTGACAAATGTTTCTTTTTCTAATAAAACTGTAACAGTATCTGAATTAATTTGCAACTATTAGTTCAAATTGATATATAGATAGCATTCAACAAAATACAGTGTGGTTTTTTTATGGCATAAATCACAAGGGATAGGACAAATAAAAGAGAAACTAAAAAAAATTCATATTTAGCTGATTTACAAATGTAATTTTAAGGACTTACAGTTTCTGTGTCTGGGATCTTATGGGGTTGAAGTCCAAATTCTAAGTTCTTAACCTTTATTCCAAAAACTTCTTTACTAAAAATTTCATAAATACCTAAAATAAAATATAAACATATTGACATTGCCCATACTGTTAGCAAAGAAAAAAGATAAAATTTAGAAGTAAATCTTACATTTTCCATTAAACACTGCTATTCGTGGCTGATACTTCTGTAATTTCTCCACTAGAATACGTCCTCCTTCACGAAATTCTTTACTAAAATCGAATTGAAAAGTATCACAATATAAGAATGGCAATACTTATGCTAAATTCAGATAGCTTTCAATAAAAGATCTATCCATGTATTTGTTAAGCTCGGCTGGCACTAGATACACATGGTGTTCATAGAGTATATGAGGCGCCGGCACGGTCGAGGTTCCCACCTATAAAGATAAATGTTACGTAATTACCTGGAAAGATCCTTGCTGCCTGGTGTTGTCCTTTCCACCATATTGGTAAACCCAATACCATACCTCCCTGGTAAAGTGTGGTCATCCATATGGTTCAGTTGGACCTCACTCAGCCCTGACATAAACAGACACTTCCCTGTGACAAGAGAGTTCAGTTTATTTCCATAGGTCAAAGGTCTTTGCTCCATGAATTACAATCTATTCTTGAAATTGAAAAAAAAAAAAGATTTAGGATATTTAAAAAATTGTAACATAGTAATTGTTTGCTATGCTATTTGACCTATGTGCTGAGTACTGCGGCCCCTTGCATGGACTGTCTCATTAATCATCCTAACTACCTTATGAGACATCCCTATTCTTATCTCCTCTCCACAGGAGGTTAAGGTAAATGCCTGTCAGGAATACACAGCTAGTCAATGTGGGAAACCGTGAAACCGTTTGTTTTCCTTTCTGATAACTGGTGACTCCACCACCTGCCCCTGGAATCCCTCAAACAGATAAACATTCACCAGTGGACTCAGAACATTCAAACATCCTGACAGCGGAGAAAATGAAAAGTTCAAACTTCTCCAGAAATTTTTTTAAATAATGGAGACAATGTCATTAGTTCCAAAAACAGTCTACTGTCATTTGCCCTAAATGTGTTCAATGTTACTCTTAGATAATTAACTAGTATTTCCTGAGGGGCCTACTGTATGCCTTGTTCTAACAGGCAGTGTGAGGTAAGATGACTTGTACAGAGGACAACGAGACAGTAGCTTTACATGGTTCTAAAGCTCACTTTACAAGCATGAGGGTCTTTAATACTATTTTCTGCTAGATATGAAGTGTCTATTGAGAATGTTTCCAATCACAGCATTTCTTAACTATTACAACTTAGTTACCAGTGATCAACGCATTTTATCTCTTCTAGGAAATAAGATGAGAAGAAATCTGGAGAGGTCCGTATTTTGTCTATACTGGCACAACAATGTACTATTGTTACTATGTCTGTACATAACAAGTAAAAGAAAATCATTGAAAGAAAGTACTACTGCTCATCTGAAACAATTCAAGCAAAAGAAAAGCAGTCCTTTTCATGTCCCTCCACTCTCATACACCAAAATGTTAACAGCGACGCATCATTTCAAACCTTTTATTTTTGTGTAGACACACACACACACAGAAAATATAGTCTCTTTTTAAAACACAATTTGGTTAAAAAAAAATCCCCCAAACTATTAGAAAAGAATATCTAGTTTAAAAGCAAAATAAAAACAGCACCCACTTACAAAAATGGTTTCCAGGTCCAGGGTAATGATGACCTTTGTAAGCAGCCATTAGTCCTGGGTTTATGCCAATCTATAAAACAAAATGTTTACACATTTCAGTCTTGAAAAGAAGGCTTTAAGACTTAAGGTTTCTGTGGAGGAGTGGTGGACAAAACTGAATTTATTAAAATAACAATTTAATCCAGCACCATAAGCAATATTGTTTATCGATTAGCTACTCGTGATCTGAACCAAGTACCCCATTTTGAGGAGAGAAATATCCTTTATATCAAAAGTTTTGCTCTTGGGGCCGGCTCCGTGGCCGAGTGGTTAAGTTTGCGTGATCTGCTGCAGCCGCCCAGGGTTCGGATCCTGGGCGCGGACATGGCACCGCTGGTCAGGCCACGGTGAGGCGGCGTCCCTCATCCCACAACTAGAGGGACCTGCAACTAAGATATACAACTATGGCGGGGGGGGGGGGTGGTTTGGGAAATAAAGCAGAAAAAACCCAAAAAAGATTGGCAACAGTTGTTAGCCCAGGTGCCAATCCTTAAAAGAAAAAAAGGAAGATTGGCAACAGTTGCTAGCCTAGGTGCCAATCTTTAAAAAAATAAAAAAGTTTTGCTCTTGTTTTTAAACATGAGTTTGACTCCCTCATGTGCCCAGGCCCCTACCTCCAGCCACCTTCGCTGGAGAGAGAGAGGTCCTGGGGCAGTCCATCAGACTGAGCCCAGGTCCAGCCACAAGTTGGCTTCTCGACTCAGTGAGCAGCTTACTCCACATCATCTACACAGCCGTCTGCGTGCTGATGTCTCTTACAGTTATAGACAAAAACCAAAGTTCAAAATCAGTGTCATCATCTATGAAGAACTCCCAGGTGGCATGCAATCTATGGACTATTTTATTTAATTGCAACCATATGAGGCAGGTACTATTACCACCCGTTTCACCAATGAGGAAACTGCTGTTTAGGAAGGTTAAGGTTTGTCCAAGGTCACATCGACTTGGCAGGATTTGAAACCAGACAGCCCCCCTTCCTGAAAACACCTACATAACACAACCTCATGAAGGTGACACTATTTGCTACCAAAAGGATTCTTAGAAATGGACTTTTTCGGCAAAATGCTATTTGCAAGGATAAAGGTGAAGTAAAGTTCATCCATCAATACTACTTATAAAACCAAATGAGGACAAAAATCCTTACAATCACAATGTCCAGATTGAAGGTCAAAATGTCTGGGAGAGTCTTGGTCAAAAGTTCAGCTTCTGAAACACCATTAAAACGGTCTACTTTTCGTTTCACTTTAAACGTGTCTGTTATTTTTTCTTGCTTTTCTTTTGATTTTGTGGACTTCCCAGATTTTTTGGTCTCAGCAGGTTTTTTGGGTTCCGCTGGTTTTTTTGGTTCTGTTGTTCTGGGTTTTCTTTTCCTTCCTTTTGGAGTCTCTGAAACACAATGGATATAGATGCAGAAAACCATAACTTACAAACTTTAGGCAGCTTTCCCCCAAAAAGCCACCCTTTCAACATCCTTTTTACCTTTCTCTTCTATGTCCCAACATCAGTCTCGTCTGCAGTATCTTCCCCTTCCTTCATCCTAGAAATCGTTCATGTGGCCTCACCCCCACCCTCTGCTGGCTGTCCTTGGGATGAAATATCCATAATCATCATAGATTGATTTTCCACACACTCTTACCTGGCATTCTGGACTCCCTAGGGATAAAGTATCTATGTACCATTTTATAGGAATTCTAAATGTAAATACATAAATAATTAAGTAAACAAATGAAAGAATAGATAGAAAAATAGGGAGGAAGGGAAACATTGTAACTTAATTTCCCCATAATTTCCGGCAGTAGAAAACTTCCACTGGTTTGTTGGCTTGTTCTGGAGATTGAGCGTACATTCTGTTCCAAACACAGCCAAGGAGGTGAATTTAGAGGTTGCTAAGGATGAACTCTCTGGGCTGGCAGTATTTTTCAAAAGGCAAGACGAGGAATCCGATCTCAGGATCTAAAGCAGTTTCTCAATCTTGGCACTACTGACATCTTAGGCTGAATAATTTTTGGTTGTGGGGTCTGTCCTGTGCATTATAGAAGGTTTAACAGGAACCCTGGTCTCTATCCACTAGATGCCAGTAGTATCCTGCCAGTCATGACAATCAACAGATCAAGGGTCTCTACATACTGCCAAATGTCCCTTGGGGGCAAAATCACCTCAGGTCAAGAATTGCTGACCTAAAGTTGCCCAAGAGGAAGTTACCCACCAGGAAGCCTTGGCTTCCTCACCCTTAACTCGTTAACATCTCTCAATTTCTCAGGCCCCTACCCCATTCTACTGCTATTTGGCCTTTCCCCACCTGACCCTCCCATCATCCTTCCTCTCTTCTATCTCACACAGCATTAGCCTCTCCCTAGGCCAAGGAACCCACCTCCACTGGCTTGTAGCTGGGGACATCCTAGTGCTCCCTGCCCAGAAAAACAGGAGATAAGGGCAGGGGTCCTCCAATGCAGTGGAGTTAGATGTGTTCCTGGACTCATAAACCGAAACTCCGGGCACATTTCTCATCCAATACTGCTACGATGGAGAAAATCATTACCTTCTCTCCACCCCCGAACCCCCAGCCCCCAACTCTATTCTCTTCTCTTCTAATCCTCTGTCTTGGTGAATTGTACCTCCTTCATCCAACAGCCTGGGAGTTACTTCCAGATTCCTCTTTCTCCCTCTTCCCCCACATGAAATCTATTAACTATGGCCAGGTAATTTTACCTCCTGAGTATGTCCTAATTCTGTCCTTCTCCACCTCTTCAGGTCCTCTTCATTTTTCCCCAGATTATTCAAACAGTCTCTAATCCACTCCTTGCCTCCGAGTTCTGCCTTGCTCTCTACCATCCAATCCAGCCTCTATTATATTTCCAGACTGATTTTTCAAATGTCCATCTATTTAAGTAACCCTCTGCCTATATTCTCTCAAGAGCTCCCTGTTACCTTCAGGACAGAATATACATTCTTTAGGTTAAACAAGCCTCAACTGCCCCCACCTGGCCTCATCTCTCACCATTCCTGTGCTCCACCCCAGACTCCAATGACACGGAACCACTCAGTGCTTTAACTGTCATGCTTCTTCATGTCTGTGCTTTGGTGCGAGCCAATCCCTTGGCCTGGAATCTTCCCCATCCTGTTCTCCTAAAGTCTCCTCACTCTTGAGTTTCAGAGCTCTGGAAGCTGCCTCTGCGCCTCAGTGTGAGTTAGGCGCCAACCCCGTGCACTCTCACAGCATCCTGCACCCTCTTCACGGCCCAGTGTGCTGAGGCATAATGCGTGTCGACTTATTTTCCTCTACTAGATTATGAAATATTCAAGGGCAGGATCCATGTTCTTTTATTCTCCAAAACCTACCACAGTGCCTGGCACAGACTAAGTACTTAAAAAGTGGATTAAATTTTAAACACTAAAATAGAGCTAAAATTCATCATTAAATCCTTTCTTAAATACATTGGCTAATCTAATAGCTAATTTTCTAACCTATCCTGGCGAACACTACCTTGTACGGGTTCCTGAGCAGCAGCTGCGGCTGGAACTTCTGCTGGCATTTGCTGTTCATTCATTACTGCCATATTAGGAGCTTCAGCCATCATTTGTTGAAATGGAAATGTATAAAAAGCTTGAGCTTGCTGAAGGGAGTAGCTAAAAGAACAATCAAGTATATCATGATAAAATTACCCAAATGTAAGTTTACATGATCAGCTGTAAAAAAACTTTAGGATCAAATATTTTCTAACCAGACTGTGGTATTCATTTCGAGTCAATAATAGGGACAAAGAGAGGAGGCAGAGCTATTTCCCTATGTCCACCTTCACTAACCTTCATCAACTTTTACCGAGTGCCTACTAAGCAGATGTTAATTAACCCTCACACTGTTTAACGACAAGATGTGTCATCAATAAAACTCACCAGTCCTGTCGAGTCAGGCTGTACTTTCTCTGAAATGAGATCATGGGAATTTTCTAGTAGAGAGACTTGAGAGGCCCACCAGCCTGTACAAGGTTGAAATGTCCACAAAAATAATTTGTGTCCCTACCTTCAGTATTTAATCCTCTTGTGCAAAGATCCCCTCCAATCGAACTTCCCCCCCCAGCTTGACATATGAGTGACATATAATATTGTGTAAATATAAGGTGCACATGTTATCTGATACATACTGCAAAATGATTACCACCATAGCCTTACGCACCACTCCATCACGTCATGTAATTACCATTTCTTTTTTATGGTGAGAACAGTTAAGATCTACTCTCCTAGTAACTTTCAAGTATATAACACAGTATTGTTAGCTATCACCCTGCTGTCCATTAGTGGCCCCGAACTTGTTACTCTTATAACTGGAAGTCATAGCCTTGGCCCAACATCTCCCATTCCCACCCCTCCTCCAACCTAACTTCAGGTCCTCTTTTGGTTCATTTGCCTGTTTACTTATTTATTCATTGGCTCTGTTTTTAATTGTTGCTGGGTTGTTTTTTTTTTGCCACTAAATGGGGACTAGAAATAGATATTTTGTAAATGTGTATGAATTTATGGAAAAAAATCACTCTAAACCTCTCTTCTGAACATGATTTAAACTTTGTTCAAAGCATTCTGTTCAATGTAAGGAACACAGGCCTTCACAGAAAATAACTTTCCAAAAGTATTTCTGATGACCATAAACCACTCTCTCAAGTTGTTGCCATCAACACAAAGCTAGGGAAGTAAACATGTATTTTATGAAACTCGAGTCACAGCTGATGCCAAATAATGCCATTAAATAAGCGTTAGGAAGAAAAACACTAGGAAATAAAATGGGTAAGTGCCATTTACCATTTGGAGAGAACACTCTGATTTTCTGCGGCAAGATCCTTTACTTACTAGTTTTCTTTTTCCATGACATGTGGAGAAAGACAGGGAGCTCAGAAAGCAGAGATTAAAAAGGCAAACTAGTACACTTTAAATGGGTCAACTTTATAGTATGTAAATCATATCTTAAAAAATGGCAAACTAGGGGCCAGCCCTGTGGTGTAGCAGTTAAGGTCACATGCTCTGCTTTGGCTGCCCGGGGTTCACGGGTTTCCTGGGCACAGACCTACACACCGCTCATCAAGCAATGCTGTGGCAGTGTCCCACATACAAAACACAGAAAGACTGGCACAGATGTTAGCTTAGGGCCAATCTCCCTCACCAAAAAAAAAAAAAAAAAAAGGAAACTAAAGCATTCCCCTGGATAAGCTTAAATGGCTGAGGCAGATCCAAGGTTACAGACTACCCATGGGTAGCTGGGTTAGGATGTTGGATGCTCAAAGGAAAACAGGGGCCCAATCCCTTGTTTATCCAATGACAAACCACCAGAGAGGCATTTAACTTCAAGCTATCTTTTAAGGGTAAGTTGATAAGAAATGATTAAGCATTAGCGAGAAGGATATTAAACTATATCCTAAGAGTTTTATTTCTTTAAATACATTGTTCTCAAATTATATAAAAAAATAAAGACAATACAATGATTTAGTAAACTATAGTAGATTAACATGAAAAAATACTATGCAGCTCCTAAAAATTAAATTTGATATTCTGTAAGAGCACAGAAAATGTTTTCTATTTTAAAGTGGAGGGGCTGGCCCCAAGGCCGAGTGGTTAAGTTCGCGCACTCCGCTGCAGGTGGCCCAGTGTTTCGTTGGTCCGAATCCTGGGTGCGGACATGGCACTGCTCATCAAACCACACTGAGGCAGCGTCCCACATGCCACAACTAGAAGGACCCACAACGAAGAATATACAACTATGTATCTGGGGGCTTTGGGGAGAAAAAGGAAAAAAATTAAGGTCTTAAAAAATAAATAAAGTGGAAAATACAAAATAGTATTGTAAATAATGCTGCACATAGGGAAAATATGGAGGCAAGTTCTAGAAGTTAAAATATAACAACGAAGAAAAGTGCTTAAATTGCACCCAGCACAAAGTAAAATGTCCTCTTTTTTTCACACTTTTAATACCATTCATAGCTCTTTTCAATAAATTGTCAAAATGTTTCTTGTTCAGTGTTCATGACTGAAATACTCTGCTGAGTGGCTTGATGTGGCTGGGTTACACTGAGAGCTCATGTGCAGTGATGCTCTGGAAATTCTAGTAAAACGAACTTTAACCTTTGGTTGTGGCCAGTGGCAGTTTTCTGAGATGCAAACAGCCCTTTCAGCTGGAATACATAAAAATAAAGACATGTGGTCACAGTAAATGAGCGGCCAGGAATGCATGAGGTCTGTTCTCAGTCTGTCACACTGTCGAGAAGGCAACCAGCCACTCTCGCTCATGTTTCTCGCTATCACTCTCAGAGTTTCACAGGTGTGTCCCATTTTGAGCACTTCACAAAAATCCAAACTTAAAATATGTATACAAATGAGAGACACCATTCACATTACAACAGGATTCTGAACTTTAAAAAATAAATTTCTGGGGCTGGCCCCGTGGCCGAGCGGTTAAGTTCGTGCGCTCTGCTGCAGGCAGCCCAGTGTTTCGTTGGTTCGAATCCTGGGCGCGGACATGACACTGCTCATCAAACCATGCTGAGGCAGCGTCCCACATGCCACAACTAGAAGGACCCACAACGAAGAATATGCAACTATGTACCGGGGGGCTTTAGGGAGGAAAAGGGAAAAAATAAAATCTTTAAAAAAAAATAATAAATTTCTAAAATGTGGCTCCCTTAGTATATTGAGGGGGTCATCAAGCATCAAAAGATCAGAAATTCTGGGGCTCAGAAATCGAAAATTAAAATTTTAGAAATCAGTGGGTTGAAGAAAAAGTAAAGAATACTGAAGAAAAAGCCCTGAAGTTTTATTTTAGAGATATATATCAATTTTGAAAGAAATCCAGAAACTTATCTATAATATCGATGTGTCCCTTAATTTAAACGATCCCTGGCACTTAACAATAAGTTAAATTAGAACAGAAATAGAAAAATAAAGCTATGCAAAATAGAATGTGTAAGTTCTGAGGTATTATACTATCTTTAAATGTTAAATTTCGCCTGATCATCTCAACGGCTTCCTAACAGCCAGAACAAAAGGAAAGAGGGTGGATTACAACATTCTTATTACTTGGCAGAAGAAAGCATTACATTTGTACAAAAACCTTCATGAACTCGAATGCCAGGAAACCAAAGCATTCTGGATAATTTAATTTTCTATTATCAGTAAGTTAAATCTGTAAGCAGCATAAACCTGTTTCAACCTTAATGTGAAAATACTTCTTAAATACATTTGTTGTATTTATATATGACAACTGCCGCTTCATAATGCAGAATTCTGCAATGTGTATGAAGAGTAATTTTCTCCGGATGAGAGGGATGGCAACAGAGAGCATTAGTGGAGTCATTCATCCTCTCAGGACCTGTTTCCTCACTATGAAAATGAGGGTGAGATTCAGCGATGTCTATATATACGGAGAATGTGTAGGAAAGGGGACCAAGTCTGTCCTGACTCAGAACAGATCCTAAAGAGTTCTCATTTTCTCTAACTCCCTGATATCCAACTTACAAGCATGATGAATGGCTTTACTTCCCCTTGTTCACTTTTCTTCCCTGTTGTTTTGTTTGTCCCCGCTCTGTCCCACAGTTAACCTGTTCCTCTCTCCCAGCCTCCATTAGCAGCCCCCTTCTCCTGAACAACAGTGCTCAAAGGATTGGATTTTAAAGCCGTCTGAAATTGATGGGCTGTGTATTTTCCTAATGAATTGTGTGTCTTTCGACAGTCTTTCTCAAAACACACACACACACACACACACTCACACTCACACAGACACACAGCTGACAGAATCCAGTTGATTCAGATTTTGCTGTATTTCAAAAAACTAACTCTTTAAGGTTTTCTCTAAAATGAACAACTCCAACTTTAATCTTCGGTTATTTTCCACTACTTAAAATATTTAAGTTGCTCTTTTCTAAATACATGTGTCTTAGTTCGTTTGGGTTGCCATAACAAAACACCATAGACTGAGTGGTTTATAAACAACAAATATTTATTTCTCATAGTGACGGAGGCTGGAAAGTCCAAGTTGAAGGTGCCAGCAGATTAGTTTCTGGTGAGGACACCCCTTCTGGTTCACAGAGGGCCCCCTTCTTGCTGTGTCCTCCCCAAGGCAGAAGGGATGAGGGCGCTCTCTTGGCCTCTTTTATAAGGGCACTAATCCCATTCATGAGGGCTCCACCTTCATGACCCAGTCACCTCCCAAAGGCCCCACCTCCACATACCATCACACTGGGGTTTAGGTTTCAACCTAGGAATTTTGGAAGGACACAAACCTTCAGTTTATAGAAAAATTTTATTATTTTCATCTAAACAAGCATATACAACACCGAATACTTACAAAATAACAATCAATGCTAACTAATTCAAACGCTCAATTAAAGGGGACTACTTATGTAAACCTCTCTTGGAATACCATCATAACTATTTAAAGACTACACTCAGTATGGCTAAACGGAAGTGTGTGTGTTCACCATGAATTACTGGGAATTTACTGTGCAGTCCACTAAAAACTGTAAACACAAAGATTTAGAACAAGCCAGAGTCCCCAGTTCATTTAACTACTCTTCATATAGTATGACTTCAAGTTTCCTCACTATTTGGTCATTTTTTGGTGCTCAGAATCAAACACAATAAAAATACTCCAGATACAGCCTCATCTTCCTGAAACTGAGCAGGGCTATCAACTTCCTCATTCTGGAACCGTATTACAGAATCCATTACACTAGCCTTACTGGCACCCACATTACACTGTCGATTCACACTGAGTTTTCCATCAATGAAGGCTGCCCTTTATCACCTCTCCCTCATCGCACATTTGTATCATTGATTTTTCTGTACCTAAGCACAGGATTGTGCCTCTTTTTGTAAAAGATGATTCACCATTTCAGCCAGCTGGGATTGATCTGGATTCTGATTCCAACTATCAATTCCACAAACCCCTCCGGGAATTAGGTCACTCACAAATTTTATCAGCATGTCATCAGCACCTCGAAGTTGCTAACTGCTGAAAAGAACAAAGGTGGGGTAGAACTACATGGCACATCAGTCCAGAGCTCTCTTCAGCCCGCCCTTGATTCTTTCAGTAGGAAGCCAGTTTTGATTTCACCTAATTGGACTGCTGTCAGTCCATCTTCACCTTGCCCACAAAAAGAAGTGTCGCAGGGCTCAGCTGCTAGGGAGGCAGACTGAAGCCACACCGCCTGGGTTCAAATTTCAGCTCAGCCATTTACTAGCTCTGTAGGCAAGTTTCTTAACCTCTTTATGTCCCAGCTTCCATGTCTGTAAAATAGGAATAGTCGCACCTAATTCACTGGTTATGAGGATTAAATTAGTTAACACATGTGAGACACTTAAAACAGTGCCTAGTATACCGTAAATTTGCTATAATAATAATAAGACAGCAAGAGATGATTAAATATTTCTGGTACCTCCTGATGCTGTCTAGTCTAGTTCCTTTTAAATATGCTCAATAACCACTGAGAAGTAAAAAATTTGTTTAGGATCAGTCCGATACATTAGAGGACAGACTCCACCACTGAAAGAAACAGGGACTCACGTGTTTATTTCTAGGCCTCAGGCCCCTCTCCCGCTGTCTACAAGTTCTTAGACTGCTGTAATCTGGCCTCTCACTTTAAATACAACTTATCTAGGCCAGGAAATATGATTTCTGTTGGTGCAGCTAAAAGTTTTCTTTCTTTTGTTTTTTCAAGATTGGCACCTGAGCCAACATCTGTTGCCAATCTTCTTCTTCTTCTTTTCTTTCCTCTTCTCCCCAAAGTCCCCCAGTATATAGTTGTATACTCTAGTTGTATGTCCTTCTGGTTGTGCTGTGTGGGATGCCGCCTCAGCATGGCTCCATGAGCAGTGCCATGGCCGCACCCAGGATCCAAACCGGCGAAACCCTGAAGCAGAGTGTGCAAACTTAACCACTTAGCCACGCGGTGGGCCCCTAAAAGTTCTCTTAAATGCCGTCACTGATCTTGAGCTTTAAATCTCTCTTACAGACTTTCCTTCTGCCATTTCTAGTCTACAATCATTTTTCTTAACATAGGAGATGAGAAATCAAAATCAGAACGAAGTGCTTATGTTTTCTGTCATCAACTAACACCATGCCAGTGGACTAGGCAGAAAACCCAAAACATTCTCGTCACTCTTGTTGTCCACACGTAACTAAAAAAGTCGTTCTTGGTCTCCTTACCATTTCTAGAAAGGCCGATCTCATTTGAGGGTTAACCTTTCCTGTCTTCATTTTCAGTGGTCCATGTCACACTTTTCCAGTCTGTGTCACTTTTCTAGTCATTTTTGACTTGGCATCCTACTTTCCAATTTTGGTAAATGTCCTTTTCAGGCTTGGCTCATTAGAAGGTCCTCTTCTTTCTTTTTTCCTTTCTGGTCAGATTCTAAGTGCTTGTTATGACTCTTGAACTATCTTCTCTTTTAAAAAAAAAAAAAGAATCTATATCCATGGTAAAGTAAATTCATTACACCCAGCATTCCATTCCATTCCTTGATTAGCACAAAGTCAAGGGGGACAGAGAACAGCTTTCTCACACTATCTAGGGCCTGAGTCATTTCAGAATTCCCAAAGATAAGCGCTATACTTAGAGTATTAACACAGAATTCTCCACATGTCCAGAGGTGACAGCTTTGCCAGTCAGAATAAAAAATGGTCTATAACCGTATGGATGAAGTTAAGACAGAATGTAAGTTAGACAGTTTTGAGCTAAACCCTGTACCAGATACCTATTACTCTGCTGTCAGACAGTGAGTAAGGTCTTATAATGTGTAATTTATTTGATGGTAGGCTTTACCCAGGTTTCAATTCTGATCTGAAGATCACAAAGGCGAGAGCAATTTCCACCAGTTCTGGTGAATTCTTTTATTTGTAAAGTTCTTCTAGGAAAGAAGTGGAGTACTTTATTTCAGGATTTGATCCACAAAGTCAGAATAAAGTCTACACTTTATCTACATATATCTCCTTTCCTAAACTCCAAGACAATTTATTTTGGTTACTTAAGTACGCCCCTTCCACATAATACTGATTCACAGCATGTCAGAACTGGATTCCAGACATGCCCTTTTTACAGACACGACCAGGCCCAGAGAAGCTAAGTGTCTTGCCTAAGTTCAGAGCCCATTAGTCATTGAGTCTGGGTAATTCTCCACGAGGTCTAATAGTATTTTATTCCAATGTAAACTATTTCTTTTTCTTCTTAAAGACCCTGTTACCATAACTATTTATTTTTTCATTTGGCTTTCTGTCTGGAGTTCAAATCGCTGCTTCCGGAGAATGTCTCTCCACGTAGCTAACATTCCTCAAAGTACATATTAAAAGTAAATTTTTAAGCTCGTCCTCAAGATCAGCATAAGACGTTTTTAGATGACTCCTCGGGAGTGTTATTCATAGTCCCAGAATTCAAGAGCTCTAGGATGGCAATGTTATCTCGTGGCCCTGGATGTTGCCTTTAGCAAACCTTTGGGGGAGGAAGCCACAGCCAATCTACCAACTCTAAAACGAAAACTCCTGGAGTGACACGTGTGCTGCTCCATCTTTACAGCTCTTTGCATGATAATGGAGGGTGAAGGGAAATGTACCCAAGAATAGCAACCGGAAGGAAATACTAACGGGAGACTGTTAGCTGCTTATTAACGCATCCTAAAGGCTGCTAGAAGCCGGGAAGGACCGAAGAGAGGTCCAGGTGCACGAGGCGCGGCGCCGGAGCGACTCGGGAGGGGAGGGGCTCAAGCAGGCCGGCAGTGCGCACGCGCCGCCCCGGCCTTTGTACTCGGGCCGCGGCATTTAAAGACCCCTGCGTGCGTGCGCGCGCCCGCCGGCCGGCCCCGCCACGAGGGGCGCGGGGGGAGGGGCGGCGCTCCGCCCCGGCCTTACCTGCCCGCGTTCTCCGCTTCCATTCCCTGCTGCCGCTCGTGGGGGCGGCTGCTCCTGCCAGGCAAGCGAGCGACTGGTCTCTGTAGTACCGCGGCCTACGAACGGCGGTACGACAAGAACCAGAGACTCGGACACGATTGCCGGCAGAACTGTGTCAGCGGCTAGCGCTCAAGCTCCTCCCCCAATCTCCTCGTCCCCCCTCCCCCCAACCCCGAGCCCTCTCCGCGCGGCGCTTCCGCCTGCTTGGAGCCAAATCCCACGCCTGTGGTCATCACGTGACACAGAGCAACCAATCACGTTCGCTCCCGTCTCGTTGGTTCTCCTGCTCGCCGCTTGGCCTTTCGGGAAAGGTGGAGGGCAAAAAAGGGTGGGAGCAGGAGCGCTCTACTTACGGAAGTTTTTGTCCGCCCTGACTTTTTCCTGGCAGGCGGATGCGGGGGAGTGAAAGGGTGAGGTCGTCCCACGGTGCTGTGCAGACAGGCCGGTTATGCTTATCAGGATTATCCAGGCCTTTCCACCCGAAATTTTATGCCGATTAACAGCAGTAGTTTGCGTTAATAATCAAGTATTAATTATTAGGTGTGACATCGGGGCATCTTTGGAATCAGAAAACGTGTGAATCGAGGCCTCTGTACCATCTTGGGCCTCAGTTTCCTAATCTGTAAAACGAGAGTGATTGTAAAACTGCTTTGTAAAATGTAAAGCTTTATGTAAACCATTGTCTGCTCTACTTTGGAAGTGTACACATATTAAAGATTTGAAGTCTATGAAAATAGATGCCATTCAGGCACTCTCTCCTCTTTATACCTTCCCAGACTAGCCCCTCTGTTTTATTTCTCAGTGGCTCTTACAGCTAGTGTTTGTTTCATTAGTTCTCAAGTTGTCACTGGTTTTTGTACAGTGACTTCATGAAATAACGCTTAATGGAGACAGGCTTTTCTGTTGCTCTAGTTTGCGTGATGAAAAGCATGGCTGCTGTATTAGTTAGCTTTCTCTAGTTAAGCCGTGGTAACAGAAGACGCCAAAATCTCAGTGCTTTACAGCAAGAGTGGTTCATTTCTCACTATGTAACGTGGGCTGGGAGAGGGTTGTGGCTCCGTGCTTCGTGTGTCGTCTTCATTCTGGGATGCAGGAAAGGGCTTTCGTGAGTACATACAAGTGATTAATTTGTATTCTATCAGTTGCTTAAAGGAAACTTTTAATACTTTTAAACTTTTCAGAACTTTTACGAATGCTCTGTCCATTAGTAGTTACCGCTCAGAACTTGACTCATGGTCAATAGTCAGTGAATATTTGTTGAGTGAATGAAGAAACAACAGCCCATCGTCTCTCTGGTTTTGCTAACTACTCAGGACCAGAGTCTAGAAAAGTTTTAAAGCAGGTGGCTTCCCTCAGTTATTACAGAGAGAGTTCTGGTGACTGAAAGGGTGTGTAAAGAGCTGCAGACTTTTCTCAGGAAGTTTCACTCAGGATGAGTTAGCCTTGGGCGGCACGCATCACCCTGACGGTGAGGTGCTGTGCGTTCTGGGTCTGCCGGCTCCCTTCGTAACCTCGGCGGACCAGCGGAATCTGTTCAGTTTCGATTTGCAAAAGGAAGAGTTTACTGGAAGAGTTGCTGGGGAGCAGCAGATTGAACCTGGAAATGGTGAAGCAACTGCAGCAAAGTGGCTCCTGTCTCATCAGCGTCTCTTTCCCCACCCTGAATCAGAGTCTGGAAGACAAACTTCTGCTCGTGAGCCTTGCCCACCAGAACTTGAGGAAGCCTAGGAGAAATGTCCTCCTCCTATCTTTCCCAAATATCTCTACTTCAAAGAGACCTTGTATACTAGGACAACAAGAACAGAAGGACAAGTCCCTTCACCTATTCCCCCTCTTCTCCCAGTGCCTCCTCTCCCTTTCAAGAACCCTGTAAGCTTGCTTCCTTCTGAGCTAAACTTCTGTCAGTCAGTTACATCCTGAAAATAGGTCCTGAACTTAATTAAGCATAAAAAAAGAACTAGAACAGAATAGGAAGCATCAAAGGGTTCATATGTAATAAGGGTAATTATTTTGTAAGACTTTTGTTACACACACACATACACACATCTATAACGGGTACAGATAGGATCATGATGTTACAAGTATTTCTTACTGTGAATCATGATAAAGTTTGAAAAGCCACTGTAACAGGGCTTATTCTTCCAAGTGACAGAGCAAATGAGGAGACCTGTAGTTCAAACACTCTCCTGTATTCACTCAGATGATTGCTTTTATTACAGGTGTTTAATACTTAAGCTATATTTTGCAAAAGGGGGGGTTTGTAGTGTCAGCATGGGGGAATACCTACATGTTTCAAACAAATGATTTAGAAAGAAATCTGTGTGTCAGGGAGCTTTAAAGAACATTTTAGGGGAGCATACAAGATTTTCTGGGCTTCAAAAGAGTTGATTTTTCTTACTCTTAAAATTTATGAGCCCTTGAACATTTTCTTTCAGTGAATGTTTAAACTTTTATTTATATATTTTTTAAATTTTTGAGTAGGTAATAAGGGCTTGTACCGAGTTGAATACTGTCTCCTCCACATTCATGTCCACCTGGTATCTGTGAATGTGGCCTTATTTGGAAATAGGGTCTTAGTAGATGTAATCACGGCAAGATGACGTCATACTGGATTAGGGTAGCCCCCAATTCAGTGACCAGTGTCCTCCTAGGAGGAGAGACACAAGACACACAGACATAGGACCCATTACTGATAGACTACAATGTGAATGGGACTCCTGGAGTTGTGCACTGCATAAGATGTGGTTTTGGGTGCATGGTAGAAAATTAAAAAGAAACAAATAGGTGTACCCCTCTGTTTTCCTCCGTGGTGGAATCTACTCTTACTAGTTTGTCATTTAACAACACTTTAAGGAACCCAAATCGTTTTCAGCTGTGCTAGGTCAACATTTTGCGGTACTTATCTCGCCTTAAAGATAATGTCCTGGAATTTCTTATCTATCTCATGTATTCTTTCTTAAGAATTAAAAAAAAATGCATGCTTTCTTAGTTTATAAGAATGTGTGGTTTAAAAAAATTCTCAGTGCGTGTAATTATCCTAATAGAGGTTAATTTATTTTCTGCATTGTTTTTAGAAAATAGCTTGTGACATTTAATATCACATTTATTCAACATCTGCCATTTGTAACAGATATGCCAAGAATTTGATTAATGTTTGAAACCTGATGTAGCTTTCACTTCTCAGAGACCGGAATGTGAGATGCAGAGCAAACCAAGATCCCAAATAAACAAAGAAAAAGAATTAGTTATCTTCTGAACTGTTTAAATTATTTAACCTCATAGCTCCCTAACATGAAACCCATGTTAGATGACATAACGTGAATTAATGTAGAACTAATATATATTTTTAAATTCATGAATTAGGGGAGAACACTGCAAAAATTAAGTAGAAATCAAAGTTTCTGAATGGGGAGCTCAAGAAGTAGAAAGCTAGAGTGTTGGATGGGAAATCGTCTCTGATGCTGGCACACGGGGTCAGCTTCATGGGTGTGTGACCCGTGCACACCAAAAGCACCATCCATAAAAGAGAAAATTGAAAATTGGACTTCCTTAAAATTAACTCTTGCTCTTCAAAAGATTATTAGGAAAAAGATGCCTTAAACTTATGAGGAAGATTATTAGGAAAAAGAAAAAACAAGCTATAGACTGGGAAAAAATATTTGCAGATCCAATCTATCTGATAAAGGACATACCCATAACATATAAAGAAGACTCAAAACTCATAATAAAAAAACAAACAATACAATTAAAAAATGGGTAGAAGATTTGAACAGATACTTCACCAAAGAAATATAAGCACATAAAAGGATTCTCAACATCATTAGTCATGGGATACCAGTACCCACCTATTAGAGTGTCTAAAATTAAAAACGCTAACCAGGCCAAGTGTTGGAAGAGGATGTAGAGGAACTGGAACCCTCAACACTGCTGGCAGGAATGTAAAACTGTACAACTATTTCAGAAGCAGTTTAGCAATTTCGTAAGTGAAATATACAGCTACCTACCATACGCTGCAGCCATTCTACTCCTGGGAATATACCCAATAGAAATGGAAGCACATGTTCACAGACGTGTCTGAATCTTTCTGGTATACTTTACTCTTCATAGCAGCTTCATTCCTACAAGCCCCAAACTGGAAACAACCGAAATGTCCACCAAAGGTGAATGCATAAACCAACTGTGGTATAAACATACTCAGCAATAAAAAGAAGTGAACTACTGATACACACAACAATGTGGCTGAATCTCAAAATAACTGTGCTGCATGAAATAAGCCAGACCAAAATAGTACCTACTTATGATTCCATTTACATAACATTCTAGAAAATGCAAATTTATTGTTACAGAAAGCAAATCAGTGGTTGCCCAGGGAAGGAGGCGATGTGAGAGGAATTAGAAAGAGGCACAAAGAAACTTTTGGGGGATGATGGATATGTTATTTTTATTGCAGTAGTGGTTACACAGGTGTACACATGTCAAACCTCATCAAATCGTATACTTTAAATATGTGGTTTATTTTGTCAACTATGTCTCCATAAAAGTGTTTAAAAAGTGAATCTACCCTTCAGAATTCAGTCTTGCATGAACCTTTTGCTTAACAGAAAATCCATAAAGCACAATCTAAAAATGCATAAACTAAATAATGTGCTGGGAGCCGTGGCTACATCATTTGATCGGCTGTTTGACAGGGTCCAGCCGATTAACGCTGAGGGGTGCAGGGCCGCCCCTTGGTGAAGAATAACCGGCCAGCCCCTCACATAGTTCTGAAACCTGTGCTGCTTCTAATTGCCCTTCATTCCTTTTCCTTTCTTAACCTCCAGTTTTCACTCCTTTGGGTGGCTGCTTGGGAGGCACTACCTCCCGGGAAAATTAAATATAGTAAGAGAATGTGACCACCTGTAGGTAACTTTCAAGATATTTTTCAGTTAATTATTGGAGGAGCACACAGTCCCATTTGAGACAAGCAGAAAGGAATCCTGCCCAGATAAGATGTCGAATTAGGTTTATGGCCTCCATGTGGTTAATGTTTCCTTCTCCCTCCAGTTCTTTGTCTAAATATATATATGCATCGTCCTTCTAAGTTTGTCGGTTAATTGGATGATCAAGAAGTATCTATATATTATTCTTGACCTTCTGCTTTCTGTTAAAATGTTATAGAGGTTTTCTCCTAAAAGCAATAAATAATAAATAATTGATGAGTAGAAGGGCCGAGGGGTGCAGGGATGCCCCTCGGTGAAGAATGGCTGGCCGACACCCCTGATATTTTCTGAATTATATGCATGCTTTCTAGCAAGGTTATGTCTATACTTATTTCTGTTTTTCATTCTTGAAGATATATAGTTTAGCTTAGCTTTTCAGCCCTTTACTTTACTAACAAAGTGATACTTTCTCCGGCAGTGTACTTAAGGGACTGTTAGCTCTACAATCTAAAAGACAAAGGAATGCTTTCACCCCCTAAAGGGTGCGAAAATGTAAAGATGTTTAACTGCCCACTGAGAATGCAGATAGCCCTGGGGATAAGACACCCCGGAGTCACCTTTTGTTCCCATTAACCATCTACACTAATGACGTAAATGATTGAGGGAGGCAGGGATGGCTCCACCAGGATGCAACCAGACGGACTGCTGTCCTGTCCGGAGGCCTGGACCTTCTCTCTTTGATTTAACTTTACCATGAATTACAACAGATGCCTAGGTACCTAGCTCCTTTAGTTTAGAGACAACAAACACTAGTTAATTGCGGAGATGATCATTAACCTTATGCTATATAGAAGGGAATGCTAATAAATATTCTTGTGCTCGTTTTTTACTTCCTTATCTCTCTGAGAATATTTGTAGAACTATTTCTGTACTAATCCTGAAAAATATATAAACGACACTTGTGCACAGTAAAGTGGGACTTGCTAACACCAACCCAAGTCTCACGTCCCCTTTATTTCCCCCTCCCTCATTGCGCCGACGCCGTCCATCCCTCAGGAACCTGGACTCCGCCGGCGCGGGACCCCGGCAATAATGTCGATTTCAGGTTTCATCTTTTCCAGCGGCACCGTACCACACGGGCAGAGCTGTGTGCGTGTGGCTGTTTGATATAAAAGGACGCCCGACACAAGGACAGAGAATGCTTTAACTTCACTCCCTCGAGGGTGACCTCCCTCAAGCAGGCACTGCTCAGCGTGCCAACCTCCACCCGCTCCCAAAACGTGGTAAACGCCAGCAATCTCCCCGTGCGTGCGAAGGGACAAACGCTGCAAGAATCCAGCCAGCTCCGAGCCCGAGACTCCACCACTGCCAGGAAAATCCTACTACGGGGAGAGTGAAGAGTGTGACGAGAGCCTGGGGCTGGGACAGGACTGGGAATCGGTTAAAAAAACAAAACAAAAAAAAGAAAGACACTGGCTCCAGCCCAGGGTCCCACTTCCACCAGGGTCATTCGGCGGCGCCGGCGCCGGCAGTGCCCTGGCTTTCCGGTCCGGCGCCGCCCCCAGCCCCTGCTCTTTCGGTCCCACCCGCTGGCGGTCCGTTCCGGCTTCTGAGCGCACTTCCGGCTGCCCTCTGAGCGGCTGCCGAGCGGGGTGCATTTCCCGTACAGTCTCTCCCGGGGTGCACCTGTAGGGCAGGCGGGGAGTGCGGGTCCTCCTCCTAGAGTCTGAAGGGTCGCGGGGAAACCACCCGGCGTGGACCTCCCGCTTGCTCCGCGAGAGCTGCCTTTAAATTCTGAAGGCCCAGCCCCTCCTCCCCCGGAAGCGCTTGAAGGCGGGTCTTGGGCCTGCAGGGCCTTCGTCCTCTCAGCGCCCGCGTTTCCTCAGTGAAGACACGGGGAGGCGGGGGGGAAATGAGGGGAGGACCTGGGCGCCCAGCTCCCGCCCCGCCGCGGCCGGGCGGCTCGTTTCCGGCGCGACTTAGTTGTGGGCTGGGACCCTTGTAATACCGCCCGCCCTTCCTCCCGGTCCAGCCCCCAGCCATGCCAGCGGGCGTGCCCTGGGCCACCTACCTGAAAATGTTCGCTGCCAGCCTGCTCGCCATGTGCGCCGGGGCCCAAGCGGTGCACAGATACTACCGGCCGGACCTGGTGAGTGCGCGGGCGGCCGCGGCCTCGCTCCCGGACCGCCCCGTTCTCCGCGCAGCCGCAGAAATGATCGGAACACAAAGTTAGGAGCATCTCTGCCCTGGGCCTTAGGGTGGCATCCCATTGCATTTAGAGCAATGCATGGCCTGCTCGTACAGGTTTAGGGTCTTACACGGTCTGGCGCCTGCCTGCCACCGGCTTTACCTTCTACCGTTTCCCCCTTGTTCCCTCTGTTGCAGCCACACCGGCTTCCTTGCTGTTGCTCAAACTCATCCAGCCTGTCCCCACCTCCAGGCCATGCTTTTTCTCTTCTTGGAGTGCTTTTCCCCCAGGTCTTGGCTTGATTTCCTTCTACAAAACCTCAGGCCTCCGCTGAAATATCTTCTTCAGCAGGAGGGTCCTTTGGACAGCTCCTAAAGGATTCCTCCTCTGCGATTCTGCCTCAGTCTTTTGTTTTCATAGAGCACTGTCATAATTTGCAATCATTTTATTCCTTTGTTTAGTGGTTCTTGGTTTCCTCCCCTGGAATGTAATCTCCAGGAAGGGACTGTGCCTGTCCGCTTCACACTTGTATGTCAACCACTAGAAAAGAACTTAGAATGTAGTAGATGCTGAATAAATACGTGTTGCATGAAGAATGAGTGGATGTATGCATTTAAAGGAGGGAGAAATTTAAATTTATCTTAATAAGCATTCATGGAATTAGGAACTGGCAATTAAAGGTACTTTTGAGGAGTGATGCGCTTGGGGAGGTGGAGACGAGGAAGTATGGTGCAAATAATTGTAACTGTAAGAGGGTGCTAAGTGTTATGCTATAGATGTGAAAGGAGTGCTCTGGAGCGCAGTGTACGGAGCAGTCATTTCTGCCTGGACTCTGCACAGGTTACACTTACGGAGAACCAACCGTTTGTGTTTCTCATTTCAGTTAGTTGTCACTACAGTTTTGGCGGTATTTATTCTTGTTTTCAGATGAGGAAACTGAGTCTTGGAAGAGTGCAGGTGATTTCCCAAAGTCGCTTAGCTTGATGAGGATTTGAAGCCCAAGCTTTCTGTTTAATGTTTCTCTCTTTTGATCCTGTTAATAAAATAATACAACACCCTTGTAAAACATTCACGTTGAATTGAAGTATGTAAAGTAAAAAGTGAAAAATCCCCCCACTTACAAGCTCCTTTCTCCAGTCTCCTCCTCAAAGGTCACTACCATTTGATGGTGGGTGTATATCCTTCCAGACTTTTTACTATTGTTGAAAACACAGAGACACACACCTATTTTGGGGGGTGTTTTTCCTCATATAATAGGAGTTCATATACACATTTCTCTGCAATTTGCTTGTTTTGGTTAACATCTGTATGAATAGATGTTTGTTTATATCACTGGGCTTTTCTCTTTCTGACCAATGCATAGTATTTCATAATACAGATATTCCGTATATTATTTAGTCAATGCCCTGTCGACATTTGGGTGGTATCTACTTTTTGTGCTAACAATGCTGCAGTCGCTCTGTCTTACCACTTCAGACTGCCTCTCTTTTGAGTTCTAGGGAAGCATCAAGGATACTTAGTGGAGACAGAAGAGGGTAAGAACCTTCCAGAGAAATGCAGTTCAGTCTCTGGCTTATACAGGAATAGACATCAGGCAGGCCTTACAAAGGACGGAAGGAATGCCTGTGATTTGACCCTGGGAAGCTGACCTTTGATTCACCCATCTCATTATAAGTGGGATTATGCAAGGGTTGTTACCAGAGCTACCGGGACCTTGGGACGAGGCAGCACGAAGCCAGAATCTCCAGAAGGGCACACTGAAGCGCCTCAGGCCGCCTCATCCTGATTGGGCTGTGACATTGTTAGTGGGGCTCCTCTGTAGACTTGAGGCCAGGGCTGGCTGGCCGTGTGTAGGATGCTGTATGCCTTACTCACATTTAAGGAATTTACCTACATCTGTTGGTATTGTTCCAGTACTTACTGCCACTGGCGGTGATTGTGAACAACCTCGGGCCTTCCCAGGAGTCTTTCCCTCTGGGCAGCTAGAAGGTCTAGGTGGAGTCCAGAGCAGAGGAGACCCTGGGGGCTGCCTAGGGCTTGTGCTCAGTGCTGTCTTAAGGGAGTAGCATTAAAGGCGCTTTTCTCTAGTTGTCCAGCTCACCGTCAAAATGGGAAAGGAGGCGAGGACTTGAGGCAGGTGCTCTGTCCTGGAATACAGGGGTGCCTTTCGCTTGAGCTTCCCTTTTGCATCTTCTCTAAAGTCCTCAAGCAGCGTGAACAGAGGAAAGGACGATGAGAAACCATGCCACAGGGGCTCCTGACAAGAAGCAACCAAAGTCTTAAGTTTACTAACCAGTCAGTGATTAACTGTTTGTAAAGTTTGTTTGTAATTTTACTTTTACTTGTTCTTTTTTCCTTAATTTATAATCTTTTTTTCCTCCCTGCTTTTTCTCCCCAAATCCCCCCAGTAAATAGTTGTACATTTTAGTTGTGGGGCCTTCTAGTTGTGGCATGTGGGACGCTGCCTCAGCGTGGCCTGATGAGTGGTGCCATGTCCGTGCCCGGGATCCGAACCAGAGAAACCCTGGGCCTGGGCCTCCGAAGCAGAGTGCATGAACTTAACCACTCGGCCACAGGGCTGGCCCCCTCTGATCTTATTATTGACGGCATAATAGGTCAAATGTTCATTTTTGGTTGTCTCCAAACACACCCATATACACGCAAACTGCTATGTAGAACCTCTGATAACATTGATAAGTTTTTTTTTTGAGGAAGATTAGCCCTGAGCTAACATCTGCTGCCAATCCTCCTCTTTTTGCTGAGGAAGACTGGCCCTGAGCTAACATCCGTGCCCATTTTCCTCTACTTTATATGTGGGACGCCTACCACAGCATGGCTTGCCAAGCGGTGCCATGTCCACAGCCGGGATCCGAATCAGCGAACCCAGGACTGCCAAAGCAGAACGTGTGCACTTAACTGCTCTGCCACCGGTCGGCCCCCATTGATGACTTTTGATACCAAAAAACTTATTAGTCTTTTAAAAATTTCTTATATATTTAATATGTAAATAAAACTGCTGTCTTAATAAAAGTTAAATTGTCATTTTAGCTTTATACTGTATTGGAAATTTAGGTCACCCCAAATTTGTGTGTGTGTGTGTAGTTGTGAATACTTTGTAGAAAATTGAAACATGTTGTTATTGTATTTTATAGGGCTTTATGGTTTCACATAATTTCCTGTTGTGACCTGGGGGAAAAAATAGCTCTTCTAAGTTAGTTTGGACAGTTTAATGAACATGAAACAAGCTACATTCTTTGCTTGTAGTGAAGGGATTGGAATGTCAAAATCCTAGGACTACTTTTAAGAGAACAAATTGTCATATGTGTTACTCAGGCTTTTATTCCAGTTCCCATCACTGATTTCTTAGAAAGTCACTTTCACTTCAAAATGAGAATGGTGCTGTGTAGCACATCTCTTACCTCCCTACCTCTCCTATTATCCTGACTGCAAACCCCACAGTCTTTCCTAAACTATTTTATTTCTTTAGGATTAATTAATCAATAGGAGATAAAAGGGTAACATGAGCCAGGTCAAGGTGTTTGAACTTTAGACATTGAAAAATGATTGAAGTTTTCTGATATGACTGAAATTATGCCAGAATGATCTTGCAGTTTTGTGTAAAGTAATTTGAGTAAAGATTTTATTTCTCTAATCTTATGAGTTTATAAGAGTCCTGAGCAAAGTCTGTTGATTTACTCCTTCGGCACATTTTCTGACTGCCTCTGGTAATGAGGGGCGTTCTCATAGGATTGTAAGAAATAAGGAGGAGATTAAGGTGTGATCCCTTTCCTCAGGGACCTTACAGTAGAAACTGATATCTGATAGAAATGGACTGCTCTAAATCATGATATACGACCTCATGGGTTTAACTCCGGTCAGAGATGGGTAAACAAAGTGTGGTGGGAATGGTGTGGAGGGAGTGATACATTCCATCTTCCTCGAGCTGTCACTGAGGTGGGCCTTGGGTAATGAGAAGGATTTCGGTAATGCCAATATGAGAGGCCATGTGGAAGAATACGTGCAGGGGACATTCCAGATGGAGAGAACAGGATACACAAAGGCCTGGAGATGGAAGCATGTGAATACTTGACTGGAATGCCTTTTAAGGTCACCATCATCTCCATGTTGTTAAATCCTATGAGTCAGTTATCAGTCTTCCTCTTTCCTGACGCGTCGGCAGCGTGTGACACATGGAATACTCTCTCCTTGAAACACCTTCTTCACCTGGCTTCTAAGACATCACTCTCTCCTGGTTCTTCTTCCTCATTGGTTGCTGCTTCTCAGTCGTTGCTGGTTCCTCTTCATCCCCTTATCCTCCCAAGATTGGTAGGCCACAGGCCCTTGTCTTTGACCCTTTGTTTCTGCCTACATTCACTTCCATGATCTCATCTAATCTCAGAGCATTAGTTATTATTTATATACTAGAATAATACACTCCAGTCTGGACCTCTCCTTTGAGCTTAAAACTTGGTTGTTAACTGCACCCTTGACAGTTTCACTTGGATGTGCAGTGAGCATGTTCAGAACTGAGCTCCTGGTCTTCCCCTAACAGACGTGGTCTTCTCCTTGAAGTCTTCCCTATCACAATAAATGGTGACTCCATTCTTCTAGTTGTTCAGGCCAAAACCTAGCCGTCATCCTCAACTCCTCTCTCATACTGCACATAGCAAATCCCTTTGGCTTAACCTAAGAAGTAGATCCAGAAGTTCACCGCTTTTTACCACCTCTGTTGCTACTGCCCAATTCAAGCCACTGTCAGTCATCTCTCATTGCAGTTATCGTGCTACCTTCGTGACCTGTCTTACCCCTTCCACCCTTGCTTTCCTGCAGTCCATTCTCAACAAAGCCACCATTGTCATCTTTTTACACTTGTCAGGTCATGTCACTTTTCTGCTCAAAACTCTCCTGTGACTTCCCGTCTTCGCACCGCCTTTCCCTTCCTGGCCTCTCATGGAGTACTGTGCACCAGCTGTGTTGACCACCTTGCTTTTCCTTGAACATAAGGCACATTCCTGCCTCAGGTCCTCTGCTTTTCTGGTTCCATCTGCCTGAAACTCGTCTCAATATCTGCATGGCTGGCTTTCTCATCCTTCTTCATGTCTTTGTTCAGAAGTCACCCTTTCAGACAATAAGCACATGAAAAGATTCTCAGCATCATTAGCCATCAGGGAAATGCAAATCAAAACCACAACAAGATACCACCTCATAACCACTATGATGGCTATAATTTAAACAAAACAAAAAAACAAAACAGGGGCCAGGCCGGTGCCATAGTGGTTAAGTTTGTGTGCTCTGCTTCGGCAGCCCAGGGTTCGCAGGTTTGGATCCTGGGCGCAGACCTATGTTCTGCTTGTTAAGCCATGCTGTGGTCGTGTCCCACATACAAAATAGAGGACAGTTGGCAATAGATGTTAGCTCAGGGCCACTCTTCCTCACCAAAAAAACCCAGCTAGTGACAGTTGTTGGTGAGGATGTGGAGAAATTGGGACCCTCATACAGTGCTGTTAGGAATGTAAAATGGTGATTCTGCTTTGAAAAACAGTTTGGCAGTTTCTCAGTGAAACGTAGAGTTATATGACCCAGCTATTCCACTTCTAGATTTATACCCAAGATAAATGAAAGCATATGTCCACATAAAAACTGCTACATGAATGTTCATAGAAGTATTATTCATAAAAGCCCAAAAGTGGGAACCATCCAGAAGTCCATCGACCAATGAGTAGTTAAATAAAATGTGGTTTATCCATATAATGGAATATTATTGGTCTTAAAAGGGAATGAGGGGTTGGCCTGGTGGCACAGTGGTTAAGTTTGTGCACTCTGCTTTAGCAGCCTGGAGTTCGCTGGTTTGGATCCTGGGTGCAGACCTACACACCGCCTATTAAGCCATGCTGTGGCAGGCGTCCCACATATAAAATAGAGGAAGAGGGGCAAAGATGTTAGCTCGGGGCCAGTCTTCCTCAGCAGAAAGAGGAGGTTGGCAACAGATGTTATCTCAGGGTTAATCTTCCTCAAAAAAAAAAAAAAAACGAGAATGAAGTACTGATATGTGACAACATGGTGAACCTTGGAAACATGCTGAGTGAAAGACTCTAGTCACAAAAGACCTCATACTGTATGATTCCATTTGTATGAAATGTCCAGAACAGGCAAATCCATACAAACAAAAAGTAGATTAATGGTCCCCTAGGGCAGCAGCTTGGTGAGCGGGAGGGTAGTGTGGGAATGGGAGTGACTGCTAATGGATATGGGGTTTCCTTTTGGGGTGATGAAACACTTCTACAATTTATGGTGATGGATGCAGAACTTTATGACTATACTAAAAGCCACTGAATTGTATACTTTAAATGGGTGAATGGTATGAGATGTGAATTATTTCTTACTAAAGTTGTTACAAAAAAAAGTCACCTTCTTGGGCTTTTTTTGACCACCTTTCTTAAAGGCGGTTTTGTAATTTTTTGCTCACTGCGTTATGCTTTGCACATAGTAGGCACTTACTGTTTTTGAATACATTGATTCCTGATAGCTGTTTTCTGTGCCAGGCACATGGTGGAGAGTCAGTCAATAGTGCAGGGATGAATTTCCAGATGTGGAAAGCCTTACTGGGACTTGTGATCCGTCAGTTGATGTTGATGCATCTCCCTCTGTGAGTCCTCTTGTTCTTAAGATGTAGCCCGGATGACAGGCATATAAATGTAGGGCCAGAAAGCGACTCAGAGTGACTGCAGGCTCTCATGATGAAGATTTATCATTGAGTAGCAGAGGACTTTCTGTTCTTTTTTACTCTTTACTTTCTTTGGAGTCTTTCAGGTCACATTTAATTACAGTCTGAGAAAGCACTGGTATCTATGTTTTGTTTTGTTTGTATAGACGATACCTGAAATTCCACCAAAGCCTGGAGAACTCAAAACGGAGCTTTTGGGACTGAAAGAGAGACAACACGAACCTCAAATTTCTCAGCAGTAGAAACCTCAAAGTACAGCTCTGCCAAGAACTCTGTGCATAGTATTATAAGTCTTAAATATGTATTTTTAAAATTTATTGAGTCAAACTGTTTGTCCTTAAGCACCTAATACATTGCTAACTGCAAGGGGAGGTGCTTAGTAGATACTGACTGATGCAGTGGGATTTAATGACGGTTTGACCAGTGTGTCTTGAAAACTGCCAAAGTTTCTATCATCAGCTTCCTGAATGTGGTTTGATGGATATTTAGTCTTGAATATGATGTGAAATAGGGTATTTGCACTGACTCTTGCCCTTATAATTCTGGTTTATTTCTCTGAATAACCTTGACTATAACGGCAAATGGAAATTATAAATTAACTGTAATAAAAGTGGCATTGACTTTTAAATGAATGCTTATGGTGTGAAGTTAATATTTCTCTAAATATAGGAAAGTACTATTTGTACTAAACTGAATTAAGTTGAAATATTTAAAGTTTGAAGTTTTTGGAATTGTGTACGTAACAAAATTATAACAGTTGTGGCTTGGACTGTCACAAATTCTTTACCCCCAAATTTGAGAAATCATGTTGGCATTTCATTTTTCTTATAAAACATATTTATAAATAACTGATAAAATGAATATTATTATGGGTTGAATTGTGTCCCCCCTAAAAGATTTTGAGTCCTAATCCTTAGTCCCTGTGAATGTGACCTTATTTGGAAATAGGGTCTTTGCAAAAGTAACCGAGTTAAGATGAGGTCAATGGGGTGGGCCCTAATCCAGTGTGATGCCTGTCTTTATAAGAAGAGGAAAACACCATGTAAAGGACACACACGGAGAATGCTATGTGACAACAGAGGCAAAGATTGGAGTGACGCGGCTGCGAGCAGGGAACACAGAGGGCTGAGAGCCATCACCAGAAGCCTGGAAGAGGCAAGGAAGGAGTCCAGCCAGTCTCGGAGCGCGGCTCTGCTGACACGTGGATTTCAGATTTCTGGCCTTCAGAACTGAGAGAATAAATTTCCGTTGTTTTAAGCGACCCAGTTTGTGGTTTTTGTTATGTCAGCCCGTGGAAACTAGTAACAAACATTTCAACCTTTTTTCTGAGTCTATAAATATAGGACAAAAGTAATTCATAGAGCAGTTGGCTTTCTGTTCAGGGCTATTCTAATACAAGAAGTTTTTCAGAATTCTGCATGCTTAAACATAATGTCTAGGCTTACTTCTTAGCCAGTTAGCAGATTGCTACCTGACATAGATCTTTGGTGTCAGTGTTGAAATCTTAAATATTAAATCCCTAAATGCAAACAAAATGTTTTTGTTTCACTCTCCATAGTAAATACTCTTCAGTTTAACAGTATGAAGCAACTAAATGAAATAGCTTCTTTCCAGCCTTATATCAAGCTCGGTCTTTTCTGCTGCCATGTCATGTGGTGCCTTATCATATGCTTCCAGCACCAAGAGGCCCTCCGATTCCGTCAGTGACAGACGAGCGGTAGCCTACCCTAGGGAAAGGATTGGCATTCTGGGTAGAAGATGGAGTTTGGAGTTGAGGCTGCTTGCTGTTTGCTGGGACTTCATTGACTCTGGCCTTGTGCATGAGACTGACCTTCTCTGGATCAAATTTCATAGCTGCCATTAACTCAATGCTTTTTTCCTCAAAAAAATTGTATACTTTACAAATGGTGAAGCTTGCCACAACTGCCAATTGCAAGGGCTTTGTATCAGACTGGAAGAAGTTTGACTATTTTTTTTAATTAAAGGAATTCAAAAATGGTTTCCTAAACGAGAATTCAGTATTTCTAATCTGGTGCCTAACTTCCTCCCAACAGTTGGAATTCCCAGAGGTGTCAGGAAGGGCACTTAGTATAAATCAACACTAAAAATCATTTTTAGCTCTGAACTAGTTTCAGCAACTGAATTTGTCAGGTGGAGTTTTTATTTCTCATTGCTAAACTGCCAATTTCAGATTCCAGTTCTCCACTAACTTTAGTGGATGAACACCAAATTGGTGAGCTTTGATAAGGCATTTTGTAGATAGCAGTGAGGAGCCCCTCATTACCTTCCAGAATGAAGGCCTGGGGGCCTCTCCCCGCCTTGGCATGCAGAAAGGACCTGCCCTCTGGGGCCAGTCTCTGCACAAGGGGAGGACCCTCGTGCCATGGGTGAATGCGGTGGACCATACTTGAAAATAGGTCCTTTCATAGGTAGAGTGATTGGTCTAGTCGTTGAGGAAAAAACTCATGATTTGAACCCAACTCTCCTACAAGACAACGGCTTCATGAAGGTGAAAAATTAATTTTCTAGCTATTAGAAATTTTCCAGAAGTAAAAATGCCATAATTTCAGTAGGTACTGATTCTAAGTGACTTTCACCAAGATATATATTCTTTTCCTTTTTTGAAGTTGACCCCCATTGTGAAAAACATACTTTGTGATGGGTGTTGAAATGTGTTACTCAGATTCCACGAGGAAAGGCTTGCTGCCCCAGGCTGAGTGCTGTCAGTGAGCAGCCTTCAGTTGCCAGCTCCTACACACTTGCCATTCAGCATGACACAGATCGGGTGGGCAGCTCTGAAGGGCCCTATTGTAGCTCAACGCCCCACTGGGTTGACTGAGGCTGTCTTTGTTCCTACCTTGACAGCTGAACTTCTGCTCAATTCCATTTCCTTTCCTTCCACAGGGGTTGATCCAAGGACACTCCTTAATAAACATCCTGTACACTAAACTCCATCCCCGTGCTTCCTGGAAAACCAAATTGGTGACATATACAAACCAAAAATTAAAACTAGTATTAGATTGTTCCTTAATAAAGCTGTGGAGGAAAAAAAGTCCAAGATAGACCAGTTGCAACCTGTTTGGCACACTATGGTAGGTCAAAGAGTTGTTATACAAGGTGTTTATGATGTAGCTGTTTCTTTTTACCAAAAACTAAGGGAGTATGATACTTTTTATGCTTCGTGCTGGAAACAATGGACATTTGGAATTTGTAATTAGAGGATTTTGAGGAGCAAAAGTTTCACGTCTCTAATTTAATGCAATCTGATGGCTTTAACTTCTGTATCATAACAATCATTAAAAATGGTAATTTATAGTGGCCAAAAAATTGGAAACAAATTATAGCTAATAGCTAACGTAACACTGAATTATGAAGGGAAGCTATACCTTAACTATAGCATGTTTCTCTATGACTGAGCTCCCATTTTATTTCTTGTAAGAGAAAAGGAGGGCAGATTTTTAAAAAGATACACATTCAACTAGAGTAGCTGGTGATTTCAAAACGATTATGGCAAGCTAACCCTAGAAAAACAGCTTGTGGGGAAGGGTAGGAAGGATACAATGAACAGAAATACTAGAAACCCAGAAAGGGGTCCTAGATTTTCAGGAAAATTGTTTAGTCCCTAACAAAACTTATAGTACAGGGGCCAGCCCTGTGGCCGAGTGGTTAAGTTTGCAGTGCTCTGCTTTGACAGCGCAGGGTTTCACGGGTTCTAATCCTGGGCGCGGACCTAGCACCACTCATCAGGATATGCTGAGGCGGCGTCCCACGTAGCTCAACTAGAAGGACCTACAACTAGAATATACAACTATGTACTGGGGGGCTTTGGGGAGAAGAAAAGAAAAAAAGAGGAAGATTGGCAACAGATGTTAGCTCAGGGCCAATCTTTCAAAACAAAAAACAAAACTTACAGTACATAAAATTAGGTTCCACAGAACTTTCTTACATACACATGATCTCTAAATAAGCAATTGGAAAAGATTTTCTCTCTAGCCACAGTTACTAGAACAAAACTCCCATTTCGGATGGCTATATGACTACTGAAATTAGAGAAACTTTCTCCCGTAAGTATATATTTCAAAAGAAATTAAATGATAGCTCAATGAGGATCTTCCCTCAATCTCTATAGTTATCTCTGTGGTAGGATTATGGGTGTTTTTTAAAAGACTGCAACTTTTTTGTAAATCTAACTCCAAAATACAAAGGCTAAGACAGTACTGTGTTGCCATATACCTCTCCCTATTTCCATGAATGCTATCGTACATGGTACATGTCAAAGCTAAGGAGCCAGTTAACTATCCTCCAGACTTCATTGGGTTTCACTAGTTTTAATCCAGGGCACTCCACTGCGTTTAGGTGCCATGTCTCTTTAAGTCTCTTCCAATCTCTATTTCTCTCCTTGGTTTTGACCTTGAAAGCTTTGAACAAGAGTATGGTTCACATAGTCTAGGTTTGTCTGATGTTTTTCTCATTAGGTTATTTTTGGAAAGAATACCAGAGGTGTTCTTTCCAAAAGAAAGAACATTTCTCGTCATATCATATCAGGGGGGGTACATGACATCATTGGTAATATTAACCTTGATCACTTGGTTAAGGTAGTGACTGCCAGGTTTCTCTGCTATAAAGTTACTGTTTCTCCTTTCTATACTCTGTTCTTTAGAAGACAGTCACTAAGTCCAGCCCTCATTCAAAAAGGAAAGGAGAATTAAGCTTCACCTGGAATTCTCCATATGGAAGATTCTTCTATGGGTGATTTTTAAAAATACTTGATTTTTAAAAAAACTTTTTGATAAGTATGAATTACTTTTGTGCGGAAAAAACCCAAGATGCGTGATTAAAAAAATTATCAGCCAAGTATAGGTAGTTTTATACAACACATTATGAAAAGACAGGCAAGACACTGAGTATTTGGGATCTTTTTTATTTTTATACACATGACAAGATTTTACACCAAGAATAGTCAGTTAAATAGTACAAATTTACATTCATGAGGAATGTTAAAAAAAATTCAACTAAAAAAACCCACTTCTTCCTGTGACCCACAATCCCAACATTTTACAGTGCAGGGGAGAAGGGGGTCAGGGGAGCATCAAAAACAAGTCTCTCCCAAAAGAAATGACTTAAATTTCACATTCCCTCTCCACACAGGATCCAAATGGTGAGAGTGTAATTTACAATTCATCTTTATCAGCTGTGGATTTCTGTAAAAAAAAAAAATAAGACATTAAAAGCTAGCAGAAAAAACCTTAGCTCACAGAAGTTTCATGTATAGAAAAAAAAAATTTAAATGGACCTAGCCTATTTCCATGATTTCAGCTGTAGGCTAGAACCTCACCTTGCTAATATGCAAAACAATTCAGAACACACCAACAAGATGAATGGCCCCCAAACACAACCAATCAAAAATTTTAAAAAGCCCAATGCTGCTATACAGCGAGGCAGAAGCAAGTGGAAAGAATATGGAAGCATTGTAGGCTAAGGAAGTCTGTTTAAATACATCTCATGAATAGGATGGCTGGAATAAAGGAAGTGGGAAGATCAAAGTATACACTTTATTTAAAGAAAAATGTGATTTGCTCCAGCTTTTGAATTTGATATTAGATGCCTATTTTTAGGCAGAATTAGATGCCTATTTTTAGGCAGATTTCTCTAAGTCACACAGTCCTAACTTTGCCAGAACTGAAAGTGCAAGTCCCATTCCTGAGTTGCTATACCTTTGCTGTTTCTTCTTCTTCTTCATCTGCTCCTCCATCCATTTCTTCTTCTTCGTCTTGCTCCGTGTCGTCTGTGGTGTCCTCTGTTGTTTCTTCAGGTTCTTCTTCGGGTTCTTCTTCAACCTAAGAGCAACATTTATGAGCCCATTAATGGATCTATTTTCACTTTGCTCATTTAAATGTATAAGATCACAATTAACTTCACTTCCGTCTATCCAGAACTGTAGGTAAATCTTCTAATTAGAGTTAACAGTCAAACTAACAAAGGGAGACAGACAAAAAAAAGGATGTAAAAGGAGAATTTCTCATTAATTTCGAGCACAGTGTGATACCGGGAATTCAAAATTCAATAAATTATTTAAAAAAAGTAGAAATCAGTCAAACTTCTCTGAGCAACATCACTTAATCATGGGAAGCCTATTCCTAAAGAAAGGAAGAAAAAAATAAACCTCTGTGGGTAGGCTGAGCATACAAACCTTTGCATCGGGGTCAATGTTTAAACTGAGGCGCAGCATCCTTTCTATTCTATCTCCATATGCTTTCGTGTCTGGTAAAAGATATCCTGATCGCAGTGTTGCTGTTTCAAACAAAACCACAGCAAGATCTGAAACTGTTTTGTCATCTTCATCTTCCTGAAATAGAAGTCGTCACACTTGATTAATATTAAAAGGTACAAAGTATTCAAATTAAAAGACAAAGTAGCATGGCTGTATTATTACTCACCTTAACTCGTCGAAGCATATCTTTGATCAGCGGGTGTCTGGGATTAATTTCAAATGTTTTCTTCTGGCTGGCATAATAACTGTTCAGGGGTAAAAGTAAACGTTTACAAACAATCAATTTTAGGGTTCACACATTTCTTGTATTCTGTTACTAACTTTCATAATTACAGAGAATAACTCTTGGAAAAAATCAAGACGTGCTTACATTGCTATATCACGCTTTCCCTTTTAAAGGCGGATGGACATGATTAGATGAAAGAGTGAAATGAAGAGAACTATTTTATTTATTAATGACTCCCAAGTGCCTAGAACATTTTGTTGAGTGGATGAACTGATTTAATGTCTTGTTCATCCCCTCTTAATTTATTCTCACTACCTTAATTGCAGCTCTGTCTCCCACAGAATTCTGAAGTGTCTGGGCAGCCTCTGGGTGCTGCAAAATAACATCTTCTCTGTGATGCCTTCACCAATATGGTCGCAAGAAAACTTGTTTCTTTCATCTGAGCTCAGTTCCCAATGCAGTCTGAACATCCCTTCGTGATCTTTACATTCCCTTGTCAGATGATTGTTCTCCCGCCTGCAGCTGCATGCTGAGGGCAGGGAGGCACCACATCTACCCTATCTTGGTATACCCGTTATCTATGCCAGGCTCACAAGATCACAGCTTGATGTGTCATCCTGACTAGTCTGAATGTCACAAAGACAGAAGCAATGTTTGCTTTAGACGACCTGTGTATAGACACAGTAGGTGCTCAAATGTTTGCTGAATGGAAGGAATTTCCTGTTAATTACTGAAACAAGTGGCATTAAATGGCTATTATACAGTTGCAATGGGACATAAGCAGAAATCTGGTCTTCTCCACCTGAAATTTATAATCTAGACAGAGACCAAGACAAGCAAAACAGCATTTTAGCATTTTGTGTATATACATTATACAGTGGTGAGTCAAACTAATTATGAAATACATTATATATATATATATATTTTCTTTAAATGGAGTTTTGGCATTATGACAATGGAGACTGTACTTGTGAAAAGAATCCTTAAGCTAGGTCTTGGGTAAAAAGGTATGATGATTAGGTTGTAAACAAGACAGAAGATATTCCAGATGGAAGAAGAGAGAAAGAGCAGGAAAGAAGTTATTTTCAAGCCATTGCTGTGACATTAAAATATAAACTTGAACTATATATTTCTTGAAAGTAAAGGGTATTGAAGACCCACTGGACCTCCAGTACTTGGCCCTTGAGCTCAAATAACGAAAGGACCCTTTCAGCTCACGGGTCCTTTACTCTTTATTTTGTGGAGCACACTGTTGGTGGGGGGAGGGGGTAGTCACATTTGAGAAATGTAACTGTCACTAACCTCATCTGTAAATATTAACTAAAAATGTAAAAGTCCAGATACCAGGCCAAGAATATAATCTAATGAAAAGTATGTGTAAAAGATTAAGACAATTTACATTTGTATACTATAAAATAAATCATGAGTCCAAGACCTTTTCTTTATCAATCTAATGTAGCAGGCATCCCTTTGTAAACTTGTTGTCTGCATAATATATACTACACAGCGTGGACACTTAACACCTCAGCTCTTGGCGGAGAAGCTGGCCTTATCTTCTAAAGGAAGCCTGGACAAGAGCTACCACGTTGGCAGGGACCTTCCGGAGGAGGCTTACTTTGTAGAGATGTCCTTGCCCGTTTGGTATGCTTGAGCTTTCATGATTCTCTCCATGTTCCCCGACCACCCGTACTGGCTGGCCACGAGAGCACACGGAGACTCTGTCAGGCGCTGAGACACCACAGCCTTTTCAATCTTAGGAGAAGAAATTAAAAGTTAGATACATATAAATCTCAATAGTTAAGCTCATTCAGTAATTGCATTTCAACTCTTTAAGGATTCATCAGTTAAGATCATAAACAGAGGCAAGTCATAAGAGTACCTCTCATTCAGATTCTTAGACACTGTCATTTAATAATCTGAATTTTTCAGTCAGAAATACTTAAACATCAACTTTTAAAAACATATAAAACTTAAATTTAACCTGTAAAAATTTATTACAAAAGCAGTATTAAACTACAGAAAAGTTTCAGTGATAAAGAAAAACAAACCAACCCAGTACCCTCATACAGAATAACCACTATCATCCTTTTAATTCTCTGTAGTTCATAAATTTTACGCTTCTCCTCCCAATAATTTAACCACAATATTAAATACCCTGTACAACTTTAATGGTTACAAGGTAACCAGCTGCAAAGTTGAATTTGTTGACAAAACTTTTTAAAAAACGCAGGTGCTAAACTTTTCACAATTTCGAATTTCCAGAAGAATACCTTGTCCTTGAGGGCTTTATCTTTCATCCAATTGAGCAGAGGCTCAAATTCTTTCTCAACTGCTTCACGACTCTCCTTAGTTTTCTCACTTTCATCAAACTTCACTCCTTCCTTGGCAACATTCTGGAACCTCTTCCCGTCGAACTCCGGAAGAGCCTGGATGCAGTATTCGTCCACAGGTTCTGTGAGATAAATCACTTCGTAGCCCTTTTTCAGAAGTCGCTCAACAAACGGAGAAGATTCGGCCTACGAAAATAAGGGCAGTACAGTTTTCCAAGTCCAGCCTTGGTATATGTATTCACTCATCCTAGCAGCTGTGTGTATATAGTAGTGACAATCCCATCTTACAGGTGGAGAAGTAAGAGGTGCAGAGGACATAAATGACATTCCTGTCAGTGACCAACCAGGCCTGCTCACTATGCCAGTTCACAATTACAATGAAGTTTTCCCTTTTTTCTCAAGAGTTGGCAATAAATCCCAGCTACAGACCAGGATCCCTGACAGTTGGAGTTCATCTCACCTCTTTTCTGCTGGACCCAGCCATGAAGTAGATTTTGTCTTGTTTCTCCTTCATTCTTTCCACATACTGGTCTAGACTAGTAATATCACTTGGATGATGAGAAGACTGGAATCTAAGAAGTTTAGCAAGACGTGTTCGATTTGAGTGATCTTCAATCACACCAAGCTTGATGTTGGTACCAAATTCTTTCCAAAAAGTATCATTGTACTTCTCATCAGCAATCTTCTTGATCATGTCCAGAGTTTTACGGACAAGCTTCTTTCTAATCACCTAAACAAAATTGAACAGTAACTGATTAGAGAACTTCATCTCCACCATCTGAGAACCTGCATATGTAAGGTAGCAGGGAGTAGTGGTGAAAGATGCGAAGACCGGGCATCGTCACTGGCATTTACCAGGGGGCAGGGAATGGGGGGCACTCACTCCGACGACGCAGCAGAAACTAAGCCACCTGTGGCAAGAGTCACAAGAGACTGCTTTCACAGTATCTTGCTTTAAGGTCTACATTCTAACTTCAGACCAGGTAGTGGGTATAGACGGGTGTTCACTATACAATTTTTTCAACCGTTCTTTTGAAAATTTTTGATATAAAATGGTGGGGGGAAAACAGATTTTCAGATTTGATAATTCCAGAGTAAAATTAAGCTCTTTATCTGAAGAGCCAAGGACTGTCTCAACGTCTGGTGACTCCACTAATGGAGCCTGTCCTCTGAAGCCCAAAGAGCAAAGCGGCCAGTCTGCTCCCAGACACTCACCTTAAGCAGTTTATGTTGCTGAAGAGTCTCTCGAGAAACATTCAAGGGAAGATCATCCGAGTCCACCTTTAGATGGCAAAAGAAAGTAGTTCAGTGAGCAATGAAAACACTCCAAACCCCGACACTCCCACCTCCCCCAAAAACTCCACTTCCAGACCCCGACTCTAACCCCTCCCCCCCGAATCTTCAGATACTTACAACACCCTTGACAAAATTAAGGTACTTGGGCATCATATCATGGAAGTCGTCTGTGATGAATACTCGGCGCACATACAGCTAAGGAGAGACCAAAAAAGAGAGTCACTTTCAGGAAATTAGATTTTCAAATTTTAAATTCGGTTTATACTACTTAAAAACCCACCTTAATGTAATCACTCTTCTTAGATCCATATTCGTCAAACAGACCACGTGGAGCAGATGTGGGTACAAATAAAATGGATTTGAAGGTCACTTCCCCTTCAGCAGTAAAGTGGATATAAGCCATGGGGTCGTCACTTTCCTACGGAAAGTTGGCACTTAGTCATTCAAAAGGCACAGGAAGAAGGCAGTGCAAAGGCCAAGCAATTTATGGGGTGGGCCCACATTCAGTTTAGCATTTAAGGAACAAAAAAGTTCGCTTATCAAAAAGGGGCGAGGGGCCTGGACGGAAGAAGAAACACTGAAGATTACAGTGCTAAGTAGCTAGACATGGTTGTTTTGGTGGTGATGTCAATACCATTATTCTATCTCCTAACTCAGGGAAGTGCAGATGAGCCTAGGTTCCACACATGTGAGAGAACAAGACAGGAAAACCATCATCCTGCCTAAATGACAAAATAACATACAACACTTGATGAGTATACTGATCAACCACAAAAAGCACTCAGGAAGAAACTTCTTCCATGGGAACTGGACTACAGCAGTGGCTATAAAGAGATATGTAAATAGCTATAAAGATAGAAATTCCCTGGATCTGCATTATCCATTACAATACCCACATGTGGCTACTGAGCACTTGAAATGTGGCTTGTTCAAACTGCAATGTGCTGGTGTAAAATAACACCAGACTTTGAAGACACAGTACCCCTACCCCCACAAAAAAGGAGAATGAAATACTTCATTATTAATTACATGTTGAAATAACACTATTTTGGGTATGTTGGGTTAAAAAAAAATTTAAAAATTAACATCACCTGTTTAAAAAAAATGTGGCTTCTAAAAAATTTAAGATGACGTGTGGCTCACATAATATTTCTAATACAGCTGCCCCAGAGCAAAGTACATTTATATACACATGGGAATAAAAATGGAGGCAGAACCAAGGGATAGTTTTTAGAAGTAAAGCTTAAAGAATGGTTGCATGTTTACAAAAGGAAAATGAAGGCTCAATAAGAAATCAACAGATGGAATAAAGAGTAAGGAACAAATACTATCAGAGAATATTAAGTTTTATCTAGCCATGCTAAGTCCATTAAACTAGTCTATTTTGTACACACTGCTATCTGGGGAAACACTAACTTGAAACAATCAATCAAACGCTAGTTTTGCATTCTTCAGAATTACAAGAAGGGATCAGTAAAAGAAAAAAAAAAAACAAGCGAGGAAACACAGATTTAGTAACTATTCCAAGGCATATGACCTCACAATAATTGTTTGATATTGCTGTAAACAAGCTCTTTGAAGATTATGTTAAAAACCACTCAATAACATGATTTTGTTTTATGATTTTTATAGTGGAAATCAAACCTCTACCTATGTGAGTGGTTCTTCATCTTTTCTGTAACAGAGACCCCCCTGGCAATGTGTTGAAAGCCTCTAGATTCTCAGAGTAAACTTTTTTTAATGTATAATATAAAATACACAGGATTAAAAAGGAAACCAACTGTGTTGTAGTTATAAAACTATTTTAAAACATACTTTTGAGTTAGTAATGTTTCATTATCACATTATTCTAAAATAATACTTACCTTTGAAAATGATTTGTAGAAAGCTTTGTATTCATCATCTTCTACTTCTTTTGATGGTCTCTGCCATATCGGTTTGATATCATTCATAAGTTCCCAATCCCAGACAGTTTTTTCAACCTGAAGTTATAGTATTTGATTAACCTCCTAGCACTCATCAACAGTCATATGAGTGGTAACCACAGCTTTAGGACATTTCAAAAGAATACGAGAAACATCAAAGGATACCTTGAATCTAGTACAGCTCCTGCCAACTGGATCAAAATTCTTTTTTTTTTTTTTAAAGATTTTATTTTTCCTTCTTCTCCACAAAGCCCTCCAGTACATAGTTGTCTATTTCTAGTTGTGGGTCCTTCTAGTTGTGGCATGTGGGATGCTGCCTCACCATGGCTTGATGAGCAGCGTCATGTCCTCGCCCAGGATTTGAAATGGCGAAACCCTGGGCCACCGAAGTGGAGCATGCGAACTTAACCACTCTGTAATGGGGCTAGCCCCCCCCCAACTTTTTTTTTTTTTAAGTGTTTCTCTCAACATTTAAGCCTGGTATTATAATACAAAAAAGGCAACTGGTTATCATAATTGATAAAAAGCCAATTAAAGTTCTTGTGTTGTTTTTAACTAGCTAAAATGTTATTTCTTGAAAACACCTGTTTTGAGGTTAGAAGGATATACATATTATATGTTCTTATTTCGTGACTGATGGAAATCCAACATCTTACAATAAATATTCCTCAAAACCCACCACCACTACTTCTGCCTATTCTGCTACCTGAGCAGGCTGGAGAACTAATTTTATAGTTAATATCTATAAGACAAAAGAAGATGCAGAAAGCTTTTTAAGATTTTAAAATTCAAAAACATATTATAAGCCGCCAGTCCTGGGCAATATGTAGAAGTCAGAAAACTCTACAAGAATGACCTGTGTTCACTACTTAACACTTTCTAGAGGGGGAAAACACACACAATAAACTAAGTCCTTGTTTTAAAGGTTAGGCCTATGGGCTCACCACTTGGAAAGATAAGACCTTTAAGACCTGACGCTTAGCTCAAGCCAGTCTGTGCATACTTAGGTTTCTGTGTTTTCCCTAACATATCCTAAACAATATTTTCAGTGGGGAGATGAACCAGACTTACTTTTTTAGTTTTCGGTTTCTTTTCTTCTTCTTCTTCTTCTACTGCAGCTTCATCATCAGAGTCTTCTTTTTCTTCTTTTGCTGCTTCTTCTTCTTCCATGGGTTCCTCAACTGTTTCAGTCTGTGGAAGTATAAAGTAGAATTAACTCATCATTTAATAATTCTGACTTCAACTATAGAATATCAAACAAAATTACAGCTCAAAAAAATATGCCGTCTGTAGGAAAACCCCAAGAGTACTCTAAACAGAAAAAACCACGTTCAACCTTCATTCTGTAAGTGTTAAGTATTTAAATATGTGCCAGGGTCATACACATAAATTTTATCAACAGATTTACCTTGCTGCTCCATACATAAATAGGAAAGTTTATGAACTGTGAATATTTTTTCACAAGATTTTTAATTGTATCCAATTCAAGGTAATCAGATGCTTCTTCTTTCAAAACAAGGCTGCAAGGAAAATAAGATGTTTATAGAGACACATCCATGGCTTAGACGATTTGATTATAAATTCATCTAAATACTTTCCTGACAATGCTAAAAGCCAACCACTCTATGTAATCCAAGATGTTGTGTTATTCACATTAAGAATTCTCAGGCTGTCCCCATGGGGTAGTGGATAAGTTTGGCAGGCTCTGATTCAGTGGCCTGGGTTCACGGGTTTGGATCCCAGGTGTGGACCTACACTACCTGTCAGCCATGCTGTGGTGGTGACCCACATATAAAATGGAGGAAGACTGGCACAGATGTTAGCTTAGGGCTAATCTTGGGCAGGGGGAGACTGGCAACAGATGTTAGCTTAGGGCTAATCCTCAGCTAGAAAAAAAACAAAAAATTCCCATCATCAACAAGGGTTTGTGAGCTAAATATACCAAATGTCAGTAGGGTAAAGGGAAGAATCTTCCTTGCGTTCCCTCAAGAGAGAACGCTCTTAGTTCTAAGCAGAAAATGAAAATGTTACCAATTTTCTGAATATGTTGGGTTTTTTCATTTGAAGAACTTAAATCTTAACACAGCTTAAGGTGAGAAGGCACTGGCACATTCTGGAGAAAAGTGGAATTACATGCATTCTGATAGTTACTCTAAAAATCAAATGATTATTGTAGATAGTGAACTCCTAATAAAAACATGCTAAAGTCCTTCAAAAAGCTAGAAAATTAATGTGAATTATTGTTTATATCTGCACTATCCTAACCAATAGCCACCAGTCACATGTGACTACGTAAATAAAATTTAAAGTTAGTTGTACCACCACATTCCAAGTACTCAATAGTGACATGTGGCCAGTGGCTGCCATATTGGACAGGGCAGAAACAGAATATTTCCACCAGAGGTGTACTGTATCTAAAGATAATCCCAATACTGAAAATTGGAGCACTGCTTCCTCTTCTTCCTCACTGCCCCTCTGCCAGTCCCTCCTCCACCCACCAAACATAACAAATCACAACGCGCACTCAAACTCAGCGGGTGGCCCATATCTTGATGTTTGTGCTCCCAGTAAATATGGGACATTTATCCATGGTTCCCTTTCTGCCTCAAAAATCTTAGTTTAGGAGCACATGCCAACAAGTGGACAGTACACGATGACATAACCTAGTGAGCCGACTAAGTCTCTAGTCTTGGAGCAGCACACACCTTAGTGACGTGGGATTGGGGAGAGTTCAGTTTTGGATCTAAGTTGAAGCCGATGGTTAGACATCTTAGTCAGAGATATTTAAAAGGCAATTAGATACATGAGCACAGAGCCCAGCAGTGAGACCCACACCAGGGGTTGACAAACTATGGCTGGCACCCACAATAAACTTTATCAAGACACAACCTCATCATATATTGTTTACAGCTACTTTCAAGATAAAACAGCAAGGTTGTGACTTGTAACAGATCCTATACTTTATAAGCTTAAAATATTTTCCAGCTAGCTCTTTAAGAAAAAGTTTGCTGATTGCTGATCTAGACTAAGAATATAGATTTGAGAACCCCAAGAAAAAGCTGCTACCTGAATCCCGAGACTAAGACTGCATGAGGAACACAGGATAATGAGAAAAGGGCTGAAACTTAACTTTTTATTAACATTTAAGGAACAGGCAAAGGAAATAAAAAAAAGATATACAGGGTCATGGAAGCTGGGTACTTGGTAGATTGTTTTAGGGAGTGCACAGTAGAAAGCAAATTCTGTAGAAAACATGAGAAAAACTAAGAAAAAAAGAGAATCTATTGCTAGGAGCAATGTTAATGGGAAAAAAAACAAACAAACTCAAATCCACTGGATTTAGCAACAAGGATCACTGATGACTTATTTTAAAGGAAAGGTGGTGGATAAAGTCAAAACACAGCGGGCTGAGGCATGAACTGAAGGCAAGTGTACTTTTTCAAGCTCAATCGTAGGGCGGGAAGAAAGAGCGTGTGCCTGACAGTAGAAGGGGGCCTGGCGCTACCTGCCTTCCCGCCTGCCCCTAGAGAGACTGGAACATGTTTACACTTTGATGTGAAAGAGGGAGGTGCGCGGGAAAGGCTGACTTTAGAAAGATAGGGTAGTAATGAATTTATGCTTAGTCTCTGAGGAAGCAAGATGAGAAAGAATAGATCAGAAGTCGAGACTAGCTTTAGGGGAAAATTGTATAATACCTCCCTTGTTGTAGGAGGAACAGAAGCAATTATATCATCATATCAATTAGCATTTAGTGGATGCCAATTTCATAATCTCATTCAATCCCCACAAAAATCTCTCACAAAGGTACAGCAGTGGCTAACACAAGGGTACAGACATAAGCAGTAGGCAGGAAACTGAACTGATAGCTTCAATTATACTGGTTAAACGTGAGATGAAGTCACACATACAGGGCAGGATCTTGGTCTCGTCACTTCCTCGCCTTCACTCTCATTTTCCTTTGACCATTCTAGACTTTCAGTTCCTCAAACGGGCCTCTTGCCTCTGGAACTTCCAACATGCTGCGTGGCTGCCTAGAATCTCTGAACCTAACGCATCACTGTTTCAGAAAGGCCTTCTGATAAAGGAGGTGTCCCTTAGCTGCTGTTCTGGCAGCTGCCACTCTAAAATTTTTCGTTTTCCTCCCTTACTAGAACGGGCCATGTGAAAGCAGGAACCTCATCCCTCTTATTCTCCACGGTAGCTTAAACCCCAGTAGGTAAGAGACACTCAAAGGAAGGCCTGGTGAGTGAGCGCAGGGTAGCAGGACTTGAAGAACAAAGGCCCTTTTGCCTAGGGAAAGCAGAACCTGTTGTAAAGTTTCATTTGCTGATCAACCACCTGTACTACCTGCACGAAGCTGTCCCGCTTACCTTACTCACTCATAAAATGTTTGCCAGGCCAGGGTTAGGCTCTGGGAAAGGAGCTGTCAACAAAAGTCTGCTTTCCTGAAGCTTACATCTAGAGAAGGCGCCTGTCTCTCAGCACCCTAGGCCATAAGCACCTCTCGAGACAGCATTTCCTCTCTTTCTAGTTAAGACACGTGATTTACCGATGCTTCTCTAATGCCTAACAAGAGAGGACGCCCGGGTAGAACCATTAGTGATGCCTCCTAATGAGGCCGGGAGCCGTGCGTGTTAATAGCAAAGGCAGGGGAAGGCAGACTGGGAACAACCAATTGCTACAGGTACTTGAGCACAGCCATCTCATTAGTCTTCGTTAAAAGAACATCTGCGGTAACGAAGATAGGACACGCTGCCTTCTGGGATGAAGAAAATTGGTCAAAATGGTAGATACATGCTTCTTTCCTACTTGAATATTTAAAAATCCTTAGTGTTTAAACTGAACTAAGAAAAAAAATTGAGGCTGTAGACACATTTCACTTGACAGAACTGGGTAAGTCAAATGACCCCTGACGCGGAATTTCCCTACCTCTGAGATGCGGGGCGAGGGGGAGGCAAAACGCTGCCCCGTCGCCCCGTCTCCCTCACAGTGCCACAAGCACCACGAGGCACAGAGCCATCTCATCCATACAAACGATGGTGCCTTAAAGCCAATTCCAATTTGAATTCAGTCATTTGCAACTATCCTCAAATAAGACAATTTCTTCCAAAGAACTTTCATAACTTCTTTCAAGCCCTTTATCTGCACCTACTGTCTCCAACCTGCCCCCAACCCTGGTTACATCATGGATGTTGAATATCTTCAATGGTCACTTCTCATCCAGTCCTGCCACCCTCCATGCCACCTTCAGAAAACTTTTTAAAAGTTGATCAAAAATTCTATCAGCAATTGCCAGGACGTGAGAGGAGTTCCTTTAATCCTGTGAACATGCTGTGCCTTTATCCAGGAGGCTCCAGGGACTTGACACTACTTTTCTAAGTCTTGCTCACCTGGAAAACCAGGCCACTTCTCTGCGAGGCCTCTAATTTTCCTTCTCCCCTGGAAGAGCTAACCCTTCCCACTCTATACAGGTCCTCCAGAGTATTTCTTCAGGTGATGAGAACAGTTCAATTTCCTCATGTTACAAGCAAGGAAATAAGACCCAGAATAAGCCATGTGCTCAGAGAGCCAGAACTGGAGAGTCAAGGTCCTCAGTACGACTATTAGTTCTTATTAGGGATTAGTAACACTCACGTAATTGTTGTTCCCCGTCCTAGAGTGTTTCCTCTTGGGTCAGCAATTACGGAAAACTCATTGGAGTCGGATTCCCAGATGTGCTGGGTATCGTTGTTGTGTTTTGATGTGACAATAACCTTATCTGCCACAAGGAAGGCAGAATAGAAACCGACACCAAACTGACCAATCAATTCAGAAGTTGACTGGCCATCTTCCTGTGCCTCAGTCATTTTGTTCAAAAACTCGCTTGTGCCAGATTTGGCTATGGTACCAAGGTTTTTAACCAACTCTTCCCGGGTCATTCCTACACCAGTGTCCGTGACATGTAGCAGGTTCTTCTCCTTGTCACACTAAAAGCAAGTCAAGGACAAGATAGTTATACATGCTTAATATTCACGGTATGACAAGTAAATACTGAGCCATATATTGAGAAACTACCAACTTTGGGCCATGTCAGTTCCAATACAGAAAATAAAACAGATATTTTCCTCCATATAGTATTTTATGGCCTTTTTAGAAAGTACACATCTTAAGTACAAGCATCTTTCTTTATAGAGAATACTTTCAAGTTCAGTGTATTTGAAAAAGTATCAATATAAAGAGGGCAGAGATGGACCTAAACAAGTTAATTTTGAAGACAAAATTAAAAAAAAAATTTTACGCTTTGCCTATTTCTCTCATAGAAAATAAAAGGATTCAAAACTTGAATGACTTCTATATTTGGAATCTGTGGTGATCAATGTTTTTCACTAAATGTTCCAGGCTCTCTGCCTTCCAGAAACACCATAGGAATATACTTTCTCCATTTGTGGTTGGGTAAGGCCACGTGATGAATTCTGGCCAATGAGTTGCAAGTGGGAGTCAGGAGTATGGCTTTGAGGCTGGAGCCTTTAATGGATGTGAGACCCTCTAAGCTCCCTCTGCACCAGGGTGACCAGCTCCCAGTCCAGATGGCGCTGCTCAATCAGCCTGTGTCCTGAAGTGAGAATGACGCAAAGCAAAGGGCACAGGCAGCCTGTGATTAATGATTTAAGCCCGGGGTTGGCAAACTATTTCTGTAAAAGGGCCAGAGAGTAAATATTTTAGGCTTTGTGAGCCATATGGTCTCTATCAAAATCACTCAACTCTGCCATGTAGCACAAAGGGAGTCACAGATAATACACAAATGTGCATGGCTGTGTTCCAATAAAACTTTATTTATAAAGAGAGGCAGCAAGTTGAATTTGGCCCACAGGCCATATATTGCTGACCCCTGAGACTTGGGGGCTATTTGTTACTGCCACATAACCTAGCCTATCTTGATGGATATGGATTCCCTGTCTCTAAGGGTTTTTTCTTTAAAAGAAAATTGTTTTAGCTTACCTTAATTTTGACCGTTAGTTCCTCATTTCCAGAAAGAGCATTTTCATCCGTCAGTGATATTAGCCTTATCTTATCTAAAGCATCAGAAGCATTTGAAATCAGTTCTCTCAGGAAAATCTAAATGGAAGCCAGATTTAATAAAAACTTAGATTAGCCTCAAGATAGACAAGATATTAAATTTGATGTCAGACATTTTATTTCTCCCCTGTATTCTGAAAAAGCACTCTTTAAGGAGTAAGACTTTTTTTTTTTTTAAAAACATTTTATTTTTCCTTTTTCTCCCCAAATCCCCCCAGTACATAGTTGTATATTTTCAGTTGTGGGTCCTTCTAGCTGTGGCATGTGGGACGCCGCCTCAGCATGACTTGATGAGTGGTGCCATGTCCACACCCAGGATTCGAACCAGTGAAACCCTGGGCCGCCAAAGCGGAGCGTGTGAACTTAACCACTCAGCCACAGGGCCGACCCCAGAGAAAAGACTTCATATGGTACAGAGATGGCTTTACTCTCTTGGTAAAAAGAGGTACAGCTCTTTACACAAAGGACTGCAGAAACTAGAAGGGGTACCTGAACTGGTAAGAGCAATCACACTATTCCACTAGTGATCTTTACGTATGCAATACATGACATTCAGTTTGTGTGACTGCTCTCAAGATTCAACTACATAGCAGGCCATGAACACATTTGGAGGGAAAAGAAAAAAGAAGGGAAAATGTCTAACAATCCTTCCCTCATCACCCAACACACACACACACAATAGGTACCCAGTGGCAATTCTTGTACATAGTGGCTATTTAAACTTCGCTAACCACTTACTTGCAATTATCATGCAAGTACATTTACTGTGAAAGTAAACAAGTGTGCTCAATGACATAGAGACAAAATAACATGATCCTAACCACATGTTGCTTACCTCTTTATTTTTATACAAGGAATTGATGATAAGTTTCATCATTCTGTTAACTTCAGCTTGGAAGGCAAACTTTTCTGATTTCTCTCTAAGTTCTCTTATTTGGGATGCATTTAATCCATCCAACTGGATCGCCTCTTCCTCTCTAAGGAAATAAATTCGGTAAGCAAATACTGCATTGCTTGCTTCCCTCCAAAAACATAGGATCTGTGACGAGAGCACAGTGGTCTCTTACGATTGTCTTAAGGGTTAAAAGGGTAAAATGGAAACCTTAATAAAATATTACTGTCTACCATCTCATTACTATTTTACCACAGTAGCAGGTTACCTGTAACACCGAGTTGGAAATACCCAATTCTTAAAATTGTCAGAAAAGTAAACCCAATTTTCCTCTACTAAAAAGCAAAGTCACATTCATTTATGTCCCCTTACACGTGGGACCGCCCCTTTGCCTGGGAAGCTTTCACCTCTAAGGACCCACAAAACTGTCTATAAGTTCTAAGGGGCCAAATTTTAAAACACTGCTCAACTGACAGAAATCTTTTTAAAAATTACTAACTGTACACATTTTACTCAGTATACAACCCACTGAAAGTCTTTTCTAAGGTCTGAGAAAGGTTATAGTGCTAATAATTCTGAAATAGTGTTATCAAAACAGTTTTCAAAGGAATCCACTCAATTTTGATCTGTCACTCTTCGGGACAAGAGGTACATATGTAGGCACACACTTGCTACATCTATGTTTTCTCCGACCATTTTTTGGTATTTAAATTCGGGATGTTACATTTCATCTGAACCTTCTGAGAAGAGACACAAAAGCAGCAACTGGATTCCACGTTCACAAGGGCTTATCTGTAGTTTCAGATGAGCACAAACCTCTGGACCACTTCATCATCTGTCCTTGAGCCTTCTCTACTTTTACCCAGATCCTCTTCTACTGTACCATCCACATCGACTTCATCGTCAGCTCGGACCGACCCTAAGGAAGATTTGACACCGGAGAACTCTTAAACATCAGCGCTTCGTGTACTTCTCAGCAGAAATATGATCCAACAGGGCAAGGGTAGGGGTTGCAAAATTCGGCTGGTACATATGGGAGGTGGGGATGGAAGAATGCATCCACCGGTTTAAGTGCCCAACGTAAGCCCGCATAGTTCTTATTTAAGTTCAGGTACTGGGGGCCCCCAGTAGATTCTGAAATACGGAGGCAGCCAAGACTTATAAATTCGAATCCTTTATAAATAACGCCTAGCACATTGGACACCATGTCCCTTCCACCCTCACACGTGTTGCGCACAGGCCGAGATGAGGCCTCCAAACCGACCCTGCCAAAACTCAGGCCTTCGGTATCACAGATCGGAATATAAATAGGATTTGTGCAACCTCTGGCGAGGCGGAAGTGAAATCGGGCCCGGGGGCCTGAGAAGGGGAAGAGATGGTAAGACATTCTAAGATGTTAAGGACCTCGGGCAAAATTGAATCAACCCCGCTGACCCTGCCTTTCCGCGGACCCGGGCCGCGCGCTCCCCGGACCAGCGCCGAAGAAAGGCGAGGCGCGTTGGCGAGGGGTCGGAGGACCGGGCGCGGGCCCCCACGCCGACGACCAAAGGTTGCGGCGTCTGACAAAGTCCTCGGGGAGGTGCACGCGCAGGGCTCGGGGGGCGAGCGCCGCGGGAGCCCCGCCCGGAGGCGGCGGAGCCCTCGGGAGCCCCGCAGGGTATTTGAACGACTCCGTTCTCCTTCTTTCTTTCCAAAGATAGAAGAGAGCGCACGAAACCCCTGAACCTCTGTCGAGGAAAGGCTATGGGCCAGCGCAGGCCCCCTTCTCTCCCTCCCAGGCTCAACGCCCCCAGAACCTTCGAGAAGAGGCCGCGCTTGTGGAGGGGGGGGCGTCCGGGGGTGCCCGCTCCTCCGGAATCACTCACCAAAGGTCAGCAGGACGCAGCAGAGGCCCAGCACCCACAGGGCCCTCATGGCGTGCGGCCGGTGAGTCTCAAGTCCCTTCTGATCGCAGGAGCCGCCTCCGCCCCCCCACGCCTGGACTCAGCTCCTCACACCTCAAGCCGCGCGGTCCGCCCACTACCCCCGAAGCAGGTCTGGCCGCTTTTCACCCCCACTTCTCGCGGGCGGGGGACGGGAAACACGAACCCACCAATCGTCCCACACCACGCACCCCCTCTACCCAATGGGGACTCGTGGGGGGGGCCGCACTCCACCAATCGGAGCTGTCCAGGTGCGGTGCCCGATGCCCGAAGCGTGGCTCCGTCCGATTGGTCATCTGTAGCCTCTGTTCTCCAATCTAATGGCTCCGCGGGCCCCTCTCACGCGGGACCGCCCCTTTGCCAGGGAAGCTTTGGCCTCTCAGGGAAACCGTCCAATGAACGTCAGCGCAGAAAGCGTCCCTCCTTTTAGAGAGGTCGCAGAGGAACCACTTCCGGGTTGCAGAGCACGTTTATTCCGTGACCAGGGGAAACGGTAGCCATGGCAACGCGTTCTTCACCTTTTCTCCCTCCTACGCGTGGGGGTCGCCTTGGGAACGATTCCACTGCGACCTTTCGCAGTTACTTTCTATTTGGCAGTGCTTCTCGGAAAAGAAAAACGCGTGAGAGGCTGAAAATTCCCCAGAGCGCTTTTAGATGGGGGTGTTGAGGGACTTCAGTTCCCGGCATGCAACGTACTAGGGGGTACACTATTGGATGCTGGGAGTCGTAGTCTTTGACCAGCTGCGTAGTTTGGTCCTTTCTTCCGCGTTTTCCCAGCGTGTGTTTGCGGGAACTCTGCGCTGTGTGGTTCAGAATTGACATCTCGTTCTGATTGTAGTACAAACCTGTACCGATTCCAGGACTCTCCAGTCTACACAGCCTTTAGAAGCGGGCTTAGAAAGCCGTCACGCCTTGGCCAAGGCGGCCGTAGGTTCTGGGGCTTGGCCTCTTTGAGTCTGGGTTCCGCCTCCACCTCTTGAACACGCGTTTCCGAATCTGGCTTCTCGTGTGTCGCTTGGGCAGCCTGAGCCCTCTCTGTCTCTGAACCTTCACTGTCTCTGCGCTATCTGTGGCCGGAATCCCGAGGCCTTTCTGCTTCCGTTTACAGGAGAAGGTAGTGGGCCGTGTTTTTCCTTTCAGGGAAATTGCGTGCAGCCTTGATTCCCTCGACTCCCTCAGAAAGTTGAAAGGCGGTGACCCGGCGGTCCTAGAGTCCCTGCTCTGTCAGGTGGAGGGCGTGATCGGAAGGTGCAGTCTAGGACAGAAAAGAAAAAAAACTCTTAGTTTAACGAGTGCAGGAGGATACACCTGCAGATATTTGAAAGCAAAACCTGTGGGGCTGCAAATGAGAGAGGGAGTGCAGCTTTGTAGCTTCATAGAATTACGCAGCGTTTAAAAAGGCGTAAAACACCAGGTGTCTTTCCTGTGAGGGAAGTCCCTCACACTAAACTTGCGCCTTCGGAGATAATTTCTATGTCTCTTTAAGCTAACCTTTACATACCCCCCGAACTCGACCCGCATCCCGTTTCCAACAAAAACACTCCCTTTCTTTCTTTAGGAAAATTGAACTTTGAATTTGTTTTCAGATAATCCCCCCAAATTCCTGAAGTCAAGCTTTTCAGTGACAGTCTATCATAATCTTTATAATTTCCCCTATTTAGACATGCCAATCTTAATTCTGTGGTTGGCGTTTACACATTGTGGTGGTGCCTTATTTACATCTGCCAAAATTACCTACAATTGTTATTGGTAAGCAAAGGCTAGCTTACAAACCTTTTTTTATGCTTCTGTGCTTGCATTGTTTTTTAAAGAGTACACTAGTGTGTGAATTACATTCAGAAATAAATTGCATTTTTATATGTATTAACTCGTTTCTTTTTTGCTTTTAGAAAAAGACGAGTTCCTTCACTTTTCTGCATTTCACAGCTCAGCTTCTTCACCTTTTTCTCTAGCTCTGAACAAGTAAGCAACCAGTTCTGAAACCGCAAATTCCATCATAACTGGTCAGTGGTGGGTTGTTCGTGCTGCACCTGAAGGGAACTGAGAATGAGACATGCCCTCCAAAATAGATCCATTGCTTGTGGGTAGGTGTTTCTGCAGATGATGGTGGGGATTTATGAGGCAGGCAGAACGCAACACAGTAGACTGGCATAAGAAGATGGCTGGCCCTTGTCTGGCTCAACTCTGCCCCTTTAAGATGGGGTCCCTGGCCGTGCACCCTGTAAAAGGAGTAGGCAGCTTCCTCAGTTCTCAGCCTCGCTGCTTCTCTCCTGTGGTCTCCACTTCTTCTGACTTTTGACCCATTTTTGAGCCTCAGTTCCCATCTTGGTCTAGCTCCTCCAAAACTTAACTCCTGCTTGGGCTTAAGCTCCCTACCTTTGGATCTGATTCTCTTGCTTCCTAATTTTAGTTTTTCCCTTTTGACACCATGTGTCCATGGATGCTACTGGAAACAGCCACCTGTGTTGTTTTTTGTTATTACTGCTGTTAAGCTTCTTCTTGGGAGAAAAAACCAAATAGGTAAAGGGGTGCCATTAGGGGCAGTGGATGGCTTACCTTGTAGACAGGTGTCTTCCAGCAATGAGGAGTCGGGGAGGATGCAGACTGGGGAGTTGAAGGCAAGAAAAGCAGTTGGCATCAGGGAGCATTAAGGAATGGGGCTGAACACGAAGGTGAATTTGTTGGTTGGTTGATTGGTTCATTCATTCATTCATTTATTAATTCAGCAAGTGTTGAGGACTTGGTGTGTGTTGGGTATTATGCAAGGTGCTGGCAATATAGGGGTGAGCAATACAGATGCATTCTCTGTTCGTACAGCTTGAACAAACATTAACAGTGGAGTTGCATCGTAAGTGCATACATCTTATTTAAACTGAAGCAACGATATAAAAGAATGACTTCAAAAGAATATAAGGGAATTTTTTGGGGTGATGGAAATGCTCTTAATTTTTATTTTGGTGGTTAAAACTCATCAAACTGTGCATTTTTAAAAGAGTGAATTTTGTTATGTAAATTATACCTCAGTCAAAAAAAATCCCAGAAAAAACTTATAGCAATTATCATTCTAAACAAGAAAACCCTAAAACCCATTTCAGTAGGGATCAGCAACCAGACTGAGGTGCCCACTGTTGTCAGTATTGTCCCATACTATTTAGGAGGGTCCAACGGTAAGGCAAGTAAAATAAGTAATCGACAGTTTTAGAAAAGGTGAAGTCTTTTATTTTGAAATTCCTTCTTACTGGTGAAATGATGGTATATCCTGGAAACCCAAGAGACTCTAGTTAGAAAAATATATATATTGTATATAGAGAGTGAATATGTGAATCTGGTAGATTATTGTCTATAATGTAAATACCTAAACATCAATAGACTTGCTTGCAAAAAACACATAGAAATGGACTTTTTTTTTAAGGAAGATTAGCCCTGAGCTAACATCTGCCACCAATCCTCCTCTTTTTGCTGAGGAAGACTGGCCCTGAGCTAACATCCGTGCCCATCTTCCTCTACTTTATATGTGGGACGCCTGCCACAGCATGGCTTGCCAAGCGGTGCCATGTCCGAACCCAGGATCCTAATCGGCGAACCCTGGGCCGCTGAATCAGAACATATGAACTTAACCACTGCACCACCAGGCCGGCCTGAAATGGACATTTTTAATAAATTTCATTCATATAAGACACAAAAGACATAAAATACTTAGGGATAAACTTGACAAGAAAGACAGTTCCTATATGAAGAAAACTATAAAATCTTATTGAACAGTATTAAACAAATGGAGAACTTGGGTCAGGTGCCATAACCTATGTATTATCTTTTGTTGTGTAACAAATTACCCCAAAACTATGCAGCTTAAAATGATAAACATTGGGGCCAGCCCTGTGGCCAAGTGGTTAAGTTCATGCATTCCACGTCAGAGGCCCAGGGCTTCACCAGTTCGAATCCTGGGCACAGACCTCCACACCACACCGCTCATCAGGCCATGCTGAGGCGGCGTCCCACATAGCACAACCAGAACGACCTGCAACTAGAATATACAACTATGTACAGGTGGGCTTTGGGGAGAAGAAGGAGAAAAAAAAAAATAAAGATTGGCAACAGATGTTAGCTCAGGTGCCAATCAAAAAAAAAAGATAAACGTTTCTTGTCTCACACACTATGTGTAGGTCAGGAAGCTAGGAGCATTTCACTGAGTGGCTCTGGTTCAGGTCTTTCAGGAGCCCACAGTCATCCAAGGCTTGATTGGGCCTCAGGATCTGCTTCCACGGTGGCTCACTTGCATAGCTGTTGGTGGGAGGTCTCAGGTCCTCACCACATGGACCTCTCCACAGGGCAGCTTGAGTGTGCTTATGGTATGGCAGTTGGCTTACCCAAGAGTGAGTGATCCAAGTCAGAAAACAAGGCAGGAGTCACGCTAACTCATGACCAACCTGAGAAATCACACAGCATCATTTCTGCAATGAGCCTACTCCATGAGAGAGGGGATTACGCAAGGATGTGAGTGCCAGAAGTCAAAGATCACCAGGGCCATTTTAGAAGCTGGCTGTTAGCACACCCTGGCTTCAAGGGAAGCTGAGAAAGGCTCTGTGGGATATTTTCAGCTTCTTTCACGAGAGATGGGTTCATAAGGTGGAGATAAGAATCATAAGGTGGGGATTTTCCCAAATATAGGAACGGGATTCAGATGCCACATAGTCAAAAAGAATGATAAATGTCCACTACATGTTTGACTATACAGACAGATTGGTGCAACAAAAGAGAGAATCCAGAAATAGATTGTTTTAATTTAATACATGAGAAAAGTGATATTTCGATTTAGAGGGGAAAGGATAGTTTATTTCATAAACAGAGCTGGCTTTGACTGGTTGTCCATCTCAAGCAAAATAAAGTTGACTCCTACCTTACACCATATAAAAAATAAATCCCGCTTAGATGAAAATAAGAGAGGCTGTGAGTACACGCTAGGGATGGGGGAGACCTTCTTAACCAAGATTGGGCATCCAGAAAATACAAGAGTGAGCTGAGGCCTCCTCCTTGGTGGGCCCCGAACTACAATTTTTTGTCTTCGTGGCACTCATGAGGCTGCTGAGGTTTATCAGCCTTGCACCTTCTAAGAATATTGGTTCTTGTGGCATGAGAATCAGCAAGTACTTTGAGGGGAGAAGCACTAGAAAATGTAGGGCTCACTTCTCAAAGCCTCCTTTCTTTCTGGACTCCTGGTTGCCCGGGTAGCTATCTGATGCCTTTAAATAGCTTCTCAGGTATCTCGTGCAGCTCCTCTCCTTGATGTGGGCGGAGGGCTGGTTTATTTCAAATTGTCCATCATGGTAGAATGTAGAAATAGAGGTGGATCTACACAGCAAATGTGGAAGTCCTCAGTCCTATTTTAACGCTTCACAAAAAATGAGATTTCAGCTAAGACATTAAACAACCATCATTATTTTCTCATGTTAACCTTTTGGTGGTTTTTCATCAAGCCATTTGTACGATGTTTAATGTTTCCAAACTATGGAACTTGTATCATTTTTGGCTATAGAACAAAAACATGTGTTTCTAAAGATTTAGTGTCGTCACTGCAGTTTACATGATATCTTCTTTTTGAAAGTTTTAACTGCAGTTTTGGCTTATTTGTGATCTTTGCCCTTCCCCCTGCCCCAGTTCCACCACACGTTACCCTGCTGGAGAATTGACTGGATTTATCAAACGCTTACCTGCATTTGCTCATAAAACCTCTGCATGCTGTGATTCTCTTCCATGCAGTCGGAGAGTTTAAACCTGTCATAGATTAAACTCACCCACAGTCTTGTACTTTACATTTTATTTTCTATAAATTAAAAACAAGCGTCTTTCTAGAGTCTGCCTTAGAAAAACAGTTCAATTAAAAAATATCTATCCAATCATCCCCTATCAACTTTGGACACAGGCAGAGCGCCAGGAGAATTGAATTTCAAATAAGAGATTTGTTAAACTTTAAATTGTGGTAAATAAATTTGATACTTTGCTTGATCAGATCCGCCATGTTGATGATCATTTACATTAGCGACTTAAGGGAGTGTTAGAGCTGGAAGGAATCTTGGAGGCACGTAGTGCTGCAACTCTCCCTTTTGGTTTCAAATCATAAAACTAGTACATTTTCATGGTTTAGAAAAATCCAATATAGAAAAGTCTAGGGGCTGGCCCGGTGGCACAGTGGTTAAGTGCCCACATTCCGCTTCAGTGGCCCGGAGTTCACTGGTTCAGATCCCGGGTGCCGACATGGCACTGCTTGGCAAAGCCATGCTGTGCTAGGCTCCCATGTATAAAGTAGAGGAAGATGGGCACAGATGTTAACTCAGGGCCAGTCTTGCTCAGCAAAAAGAGGAGGATTGGTGGCAGATCTTAGCTCAGGGCTAATTTTCCTCAAAAAAAAAAAAAAGTCTAAGGTATAGAAAAGTATAAGGTCAAAGGTGAAAATTCCAGGTTCTTCCAACTCCACCATTCCATTCTCAAGAGGTCACTACTGATAGAGGTTCCTCATGCATCCGTCCAGAAATTTGTGTGTGTGTGTGGGTAATAAAATTAAAAATGAAATTTTTTATTTTTTAAAGTTAAATGGAACAATACTTCACGCGTTAGCTGATTCCAGTTAGCACATCTTGGATGTCTCATTCCTTTTTATCTGCCCCCCTTTTTGATAGGCGTTTGTCTTGTTTCCAGCTTGTTGCTATCACAGTCAGTGCTGCAGGGGTATTCCAATTTATGCTCCCATCTCAAGCCTCCCCTGCCTCCCTTTTGTAAAAAGCTTAGGAAATTTGAGGACCAGAGAAATTAAATGAAGTCTCCGAGTTAGTAATGGCAGAACAAAGTGGAACTCACATTTTAAAAATTCCTTACGTTGTTCTAGCCACCACATATAAGCAGCTAGACTTGACTACTGGAAGGAGTTTGAAAGTCTTTTTTAAAAAAAGAAATTTTATTTTTTTATGATTTCAAAAGTCACAAATGTGTAATATAAAAAATTTGGAAATTAAAAAAAGGTCAAGGAAGAAAATTAAAAGTAACTCGTAGGCCTTAATTAGACATAACACTATTAGCATCTTGGTTTCTTTATTAATATTTAACATATATATTTTAAAATTAAAAGTAGGACTACACAATAATACTGTATTGTAACTATCTTTTTCACTTGCCAATATATGGTAAACATTTTTGCATATAAATATTTTTACAAGATATCTTTTAATGGGTGTACACTATTTCACATCATGACTGTCCCATAATTATTCTTAGACTTTTAGTTTGTTACCAATTTTTTTTTTAAAGATTTTATTTTTTTTCCTTTTACTCCCCAAAGCCCACCAGTACATAGTTGTATATTCTTCGTTGTGGGTCCTTCTAGTTGTGGCACGTGGGACGCCGCCTCAGCATGGCTTGATGAGCAGTGCCATGTCCACACCCAGGATTCGAACCAACGAGACACCGGGCCGCCTGCAGCAGAGCATGTGAACTTAACCACTCGGCCACGGGGCCAGCCCCTGTTACCAATTTTTAAACCACTATAAATGTTGCTTTATTGAAAATCCTTAGAGGTAAATCCTTATGGACAAATAGAATAAATTCCTAAAATTGGAATGCTTCCCAAAAATGTATGACTTGTTTTAGAAGGCTTTTGATATACACTGACAAATTGCCCTCTAGGAAAGTTGTACCAATTTACATTCCCACCCACTTATATTTGAAGCATAAAAAGCTTAAAGAAAAAAAGAAAACAAAAGGAAAAGTTCAGCCTGGGACTGTCAGGGTGAAAGTACTAAAATTAGATGCTGTAGTCATTGGGGCTTGGGAATGGGGGGTATGGCATTTGAATATAGAAATTTCTAAGCCTTAAAATATTTAGAGAAATTTCTGAAAAAGGTCAGAGGAACTTTTGACTAGTCAGTAGATATTCTCATAACTTTTAGTTACAAGCTACAGTGATAAACACTGTGATACTGTTGAGGCTGCTTTATTGCAAAATATGAAATCAAACATTTGTGATAGAAGTAATATTAACATTGACAAGAAAATAGGAATAGCAAACATTTATTGAGGGCTTAGTATGGATCTTACAGATTCTAAAATATAAATTAAACAGTGATAATTGGATTAAGAAGTCTGTTAGGAAGGTTTTTTTTTTTTTTCTGGGTGAGGAAGATTGGCCTTGAGCTAACAACTGTTGTGAATATTCCTCTTTTTTTTTTTTACTTAAGGAAAATTGTCCCTGAGCTAAGATCTGTGCCAGTCTTCCTCTAATTTGCATGTGGGATGCTGCCACAGCATGGCTTGGATGAGCAATGTGTGGGTCCGTGCCCAGGGTCCAAACCTGTGAACCCTGGGCTGCCAAAGCAGAGCATGCAAACTTAACCACTACGCCACCAGGCTGGCCCCAGGAAGGATATTTCTTAATAAGTCCACCTTAGAAAACAATTTTAAATAAAAGTTTATTAGGTGCTTTTTATGCAAGGTCTCTGCCACATGGGTGTGGTCATTATTCCAGATTTACAGCTGCAGAAACTAGTGTCAGAGTCAGACCTTGAGGCAGGGTTTACATGACTCAAAGCCCACGCTCAGCCTCTGGGAGAGTACCTGACACTGTGGGAGGCGTCACTGTGATGCTACTTGCCGGGGTCAGGCAGGCCAGGGACAGAGATTAAATAACTTTGGTTCCCTGGTCAGGAGTCGGATCCTTTCACTTCTGTTTCAGCCTTTCAGATTATGCCATGAGATAGTCAGTTTGGTACAAGTTTGTCTAAAATGTCTCTCCAATAAGTACCTGTTACTCTACCTTTTCAACATGTTGTCAAGGTCTGGGGTTTGTTGTCTTCCTTTAGAGAGTGTTGGGCTTTGTTAAATGACCTCTGGATGAGTCGATCCTTGTGAGGTTTGTTTTTATGCTTTTTCAGGGAAGGTCTGGAGTAGCCTTTACTCTAGGGGATCATTTATCCTTATAAGGTGTGACCTTTCTGGAGTCTCTACTGAAACGCCTTGGGTGATCAGTGAGGACTCTCCGCTCTAGCCAACTGGAACTGGAAATTCTCTCTGCCGCATGTAAGCCCTGGAGATTGCTGAATTAAGAGTTCCTCAGTCATTCTTTGCTAAGCTTTATGGAATTTCGCCCAATGCATGTGTGGCTGGGTATTCAGACAAGACTCAGTGGGACCCCTATGCAGGTTCCTGGAACTCTCTTTCCGCATGGCTCCTCAGGCTCCCTGCGCTACCAGCTCCGTCTCGTCAATTAGCCACAGAGCACCACTGTGCTCTGCTCTGGATCCCTCTTCTTGCACCATCGTCTGGATGGGTGTCCAAGATGAAAGACGGGCTGACCAAAAGATGCATCTCATTCATTTTCCTTCTCAGGGATCACACTCCTCTACTGCCTGATGTACAACATCTGAAAACAGCTATTTCATATCATTTGTCCAGTTTTCTAATTTTTTGAAGAGGGTAGTTAAATCTAGTCCCTGTTATTTTATCATGGCTGGAAGCAGAAGTCCATGATGGTCTTTTAACGGATATACAACCTGCCATGAGTGGTTTTATCCTCTTAGTTATTCCCTTTGTGAAGACTGTTTAGCTTTCTTTCTTTCTTTTACTGTTTTTTTCTATCTTAAACAATGCAATGAAAATCTTAATGTCTATCATTTTCCTATTTGGATTAGTTCTTTGGAGTAATTCCCAGAAAGGAGAATCAGTGAGTCAAAAAATTATAAACACTTTAATATAATTTGAATTACATTGCCATTTGCTTTCTAAATAGACCTTCTGATTGCTTTCCAAAGTTACCAATTTACTCCATAACTAAATGAGAGATATAAGATTCATCAATATTTAGATTGCTATGATTTAAAAAAAATCCTTGCTTATTTGTAGATTTCTTTGAGCGCTGTAAAGGTTGAATATGCTTTTATGTGTATTCTTGTATTGCTTTTTTTTTATTTGTATCTTTTGCTTATATGTCCACTGGAGTGTCTGTGTTTTTCTTAGAAGAAAGGTAAATTTATTGTCTATTGTTTGCCTTTTAAATCTTTTAAAAATGTAAATATATCTGTCCATCTTTTCTTTTGTGATTTCTTCTATAGCTTGTAAGTTTTAAAAGTCTTCCCCAGGTTTGGTAAATATTAAATTATGTTTTCTTTTTATTTAAAAGATTATATTCAGTTCTTTCATTCGGCAGATATTTACCTAGCACCTCCTCTGAGCCAGTCATTGTACTAGGTAGTGGGGACATGATAGTAACGAAGACAGAAATGACCTCTGATCACGTGGGAACAGGAGAAGGTGGATATTGCAAGTGCTGTTAATCTAATTCTAGCTCCTACATGGCAGGTGAGAAGTCTATTAATAAAGCACCCTGCTGCCTATCCTTTCATCTTTTAGAGGTTTTTTTGGTACAATAGTGTGAGATTATGGCTTAAATTAATTTTTTTTCAAATTGCCACCTATTTATTACAATATTGGCTATTGGATGGGTGTTTCCCACCTGTTGATTTGCGGTATCTTCATGACCTAGATTCTTACCTCTATAATAAGGAGGCAGTATAATGTGTGTGTTCTAGAGCCAGGCTGACTGTGTTTAGATCCTGGCTCTCCACTTACTAGCTAAGTGATCCTGATGTGTTGCTTTTCCTGTCTGAACTTTAGTTTCTTTGTCTGGTAAAGTAGAGTGGTAATATTATCTATCATATGATAATTATAACAATTAAATTCAAAAGGATTAACATTTTTAAAAAAGCTACTGCATTATTGTATTCTTGTCAGATGATCTTGATGAAAAATTGCCCTAAATATGATAACACAATATGTCTTTCCATAGGTGAAATTCAACAAACATAACCAAAAAAGCAACATTAGGTATGGAAATCAAGAAAAAGCTCATAAAACTGGGTAGTTTTTGTTTAGTTTTTTGCTTCTGAGCAAGGTGCAATCATATCTGCATCCTTGTGGGGAGGTGTGTATTTTTCCATTAGCTCAGTGGAAGTGAATTCCCAGCACATGTAGATGAATGGAATGTTGTGTGAGCCTGCACAACTTCAGATTAGAAATATCACGGAACCCCATTTAGTTCTTAGCTCCAGACCTCCTTGCCTCTCAGATGCCAGGTGCTTTACTGCTCTTGGGCCTTGTGATACTTTGATTTCTTCCTCTTGTCCTGACCTCAACTTCATACCTACTTTCATTCTCGCTTCTGGTCACAGTCATGGGTCCTGGCTTGTCCTGCTCCTAGATACATCAGGCTCTTTTTTGGGATTGTCTTCCTTTTCACACTCTCAGCAAGTCCCCTTGCATAATTTCCAAATTCATAGGGGGCAGAAGTAGCAGCTGGCTGAAGGAAGAGTGGGAAGGTGGAACGGGAGGCGGGGGAAAGGAGGGAGGGCCTGTGTCCAGTGCCCACTCTCTCCCTTGTGGTTCTCAGCTCTTCAGCAAAGGCTTTGGGGAGAACACGGCAGACTTGAACTTCTGTAATCCTAAAATGAGTGTGTTTTCTCATTTTCAGTCCCAGCTTTAACTAGATTGTGTTTCTCCTCTGATCTGTCCATTGGTTGGCCTCTCTCACCTTTAAGTGTTGATAAGAAAGAGACAATTCTGGGGCAAGATTTCAATCTGTTTGTAGCAAACATACTTAGGAGGAAGTCTAAGAAGCAGTGGAGCTCAGTGGCTGCACCAGGAGGAAAATGTTATATTTTAAGTATTATATTTTGTCATCTCTGAGCGAAGTGAAATGAACCAGAAGGCAAATGAGAACGTAGACAGGTATGCCCAATTTGTTTTTAAGCCCCAGAAACCTGTTCAGCCTTATATCTGCTTGACTTGGAATGACTTTCAAGAAGAGACAGGCTTTTTGGCAAACTGTGTGTTCCCTCAGCTTAGTGAACTCTGCAATTCCCAGGGCACAAGTTTCAAAGCGGTGGGCCTGACATGGTCAGTGTTCAAGGCCCAGGCACCCTAACCCTCCAACCTGTTTAGACAGCATTCTGGTCTCCACTGCCACCATCTCAAGCTCTGTCTCGACTGTGTGAACAGCTGCTTTCCCTTTTTCATCTGCATGCTGGGTCACACATCCGGGGACTTTCTCTCTGACTGCTCACCTTTCCTGTTCTCCAAAGCAACTGACTTGTCAAGTTTATTCACAGTAGAACAGAATCTCTATGTTGCTGCAAAAAACGGTTATCCCTGGATCCTAGAGAGTCCCACATGCCGTCTGACCGAGCTTGAGATCATCCAAGCAGCGTTGCTGAAGGAGTCTCAATGTCAGTATTTTTGCTGTAGGACTGGAACCAGGCTGCTGGAGACTTCAGATGGGGAATAGGAGGAGAGGCTATTCTCAGGTTCTCTGGCAAACGACGAGGAAAAATGAAGGATCGGAAAGCTTAAGGCCAAGATTATTAGCAAAGGGCCCCCTGTCAGATTCTGTAGAGATCTGCATGAGGTGGATGAGCTGGTTTTCCAGGACTGATTGGTTGCGATAGGAAAACTGTACCCTGCCACTTTAATGATTGAAAATATAGGTTTGTAAATATGGAGATAGCCAAGTCTAGCATCAGTACAAAGTTACGTGTTTTGTCCGTCTTCCATGTGAAAGGAATTGTTAAATGATTGGAAATATTCCTTAAGCATTTAATTCATTTAATTAATATTCTTAAGCATTTAATTCATTTAAGCATTTAAAATTGTTACCATATTCCTGTAATATGCATTTCTCCATTTTAAGGTTTTTGAAACTGAAAATAAGAAAAAATAATGGATCGTGGAAGATTATTTAGGCAGTTAAGGAGCTCAGAGAAGGCTTAGGATATCTGGCAGTTAATATGTAGATCTAGAGTTAATATGTAGATCTTGAGCTAATATGTAGATCTGTTAATATGCAGATCTCAACCAGGGCTGATTTTGAGCCCAAGGGAGATCTGACGATGTCTGAAGACATTTTTGGCGTCACAGTTGGAAGAGTGCTACTGGCATCTACCTGGTGGAGGTCAGCGATACTGCTAAACATCCTACAGTGCCCAGGAGAGCCCCTCCATAATAAAGAATTATCCAACCCCAAATGTCCATAATGCCAAGGTTGAGGACCCTGATCTGAAGGGAAGAGAATTTTTGTTAATTGTCTAATGCTTTTTGCATGTTGTCATATTTAATCTTTGAGGTTGAGCCCTGCAAGGTGGGTACTATATTTCTGTTTTACAGATGAACAAATGAAAGCTGCTGGGTAGCAGTTAAGTGACTTACCTAATGTCACATCACTGGTGAGGGATCATTGCAGGATTTGAACCCAGGTCCTTTGACTCCAAAATCCATGCATGTTTTCCTTCACCCTTAGTTCTCAGAGGGTAACCCATGGACCAGCAGCGTCGGCATCGCCCGAGAGCTTGTTAGAAATGCATTCCAGGTCTGCTGAATTAGAGTTTGCATTTTAATAAGGTGACCAGATGATTTGCATGCACATTAAAGTTTGTGAAGCACTGACTGACATCATGCCTCTAAATGAAATGATTACCTTTATTTTTAAAAATAGTGCCCCATGGACATGTACCAGATTAAAAAGCAATATCAGTATGGCAGAGATTCTTCACCTAGGCAGACTTTGGGAGGGATCTATGATACCCTTAAAACTATATGAGAAATAGAACAATTATATGCATATGTGTGTTTTGGGGGATAGGAAGATGTCCTGGGTCTTTGATCAGATTCTCAAAGGGTTCACTGACCCAAAAAAGGTTATGAATTATCGTCATAAGGGCTCAATAACATGGGGATGCAAAATCATGGCAGGCCATGCATTCTCAAATGCTTTCAGCGATCAGGCAATAGTCCTTGTAATGTGATAGGGAGCAGATGGATCTGTGGTGGGAGAGAGTTGACTCACCTACAGTCATTCAAATTCAGTGTTGGTGGTTTGCGGGGGGTGGGGAGTTTGACCTGTGCTGGTCAAATGAAACTACCTACAAGCCAAATCATTTTGGAGTCCTGGAAAAGAATATTGTATCAATCATAACTCTTCTGGTTGCAAGTGACTCAAACTGGCTTCAGCAAAAAGGGAATTTATTAGCTTATATAACGTTAAAGCCAAGGATTGGGTCTGGTTCAGCTCAGGCTTCATCCAGTGTCTCAAATGATGTCACCAAGCCCTGGTTTCTCACTGTTTCTTGCGTGGCTCTGCTGTCTTGATGTTGTCTCAACCCCTTGGCTCTTCCATCTGGAGGGAAGGTGGCTGTAGCAACTCCAGGTTCAAGTCCAGCAGAAATGGCTCAAAGTCCTCCCACCGAGTCTTTCTGTCTCTGATTAGCCTTACCTGGACCATATGCTTGTATCTGACTCAATCACTGATGCCAAGAGAGTATGATGCTCTTCTTGGCGAATCCTGGGTCATATGCCACCTCTGGAGCTGGAGGTGGAGTCAGACCCACTGGAGCAACATGAGTTGAGAGTTGGGAGGGTGGGATCCCAAATGATAATCTGAGGCTGTTACTGGAACTAGGGTAGGGTGAGTGGATGTTGGGCAGCCAAAAATTATCCTGAATATATACTACAGGCTTGGAGTTTCAGTATATCGAAGGATTCTCTGATCCCATATCTTTTCAGCTCCTAGCTGTGTGACCTTGAGCAAATGACTTACTATTGGTAAGCCTTAGTATCTTCTTCTATATATGGTCATGCAGCACAGAATGACGTTTCAGTCAACCATGGACTGCATATGCAACAGTGTTCCCGTAAGATCAGTACCATATAGTGCAGGTGTGTAGGAGGCTATACCATCCAGGTTTGTGTAAGTACACTCTATGATGTTCGCACAACATCAGAACGTATCCTCGTTGGTCAGCGACGCATGACTGTAATGGGTTAACATTAACGACCTTGAGAGTAATGATGTGTGTAAAGCACCTAACAAGAGTGCCTGTCACGTATTAGGCAGAGAGTAAATAGCTAATGAGAATAAATAATAGCAAAAGAGTCCTGGAAGAATATATACATTTGGCTAAAGCATGAGATATGGCTGATAGTGATGTTCTTTGACTAATCTCAGTCTGAACTGATTGATGTTTAATCAGTTGATTAAACGTTTGCTACTTTGTTCAAGAATCAAGACTCTGTGTATCTGGTTTAGGGACAGGTTATTTCTCCATAGTATTTTCCTTAGTCTTCGGTTTTGATTATTAATGAAAGATTAGTTTGTTTTAGATTTTATTTTTGAATTTATAATATGTGGACTAAATATCTGAATTAGAAGGTGCAGAATGGATGGATTATAAAAAAGGCTTTAGAAAGCAGTGCTAGATTATTTTTCTTTTGGATCTTTGACACCCGTTAATCACGCAGGTGGTTCTAAAATCTCACAGCTGGGGTAGCAGTAGGCCATTTGGGCAGCTGGTAGTTATTGTAAGGCAAGGTGGAACTATCAGTTCATAGTCTCGACCCTTAGAAGCACTTCCGAGGTCCTTGGGGATACGTGAGATTAGTGGGTGAGGTTCAAGCTTAGCTCAAGAGACCCGTTGGACTGTGGGGTCATCCCAAATCCTGTCTAAGATTTTAAAATTTGAAGCTGACCACGGCCAGACAGTATGTCCTCCAGGTCTGTTCCGGCCCTAGCCTGAACCACAGGGCCGCCCAGTTAACTGTGGAGGTACAAGGTGAGTAGCTTGGGAACCTACCACGCTAACCCACCTGGTGTTCCTTTCCCTACATAACAGCTCCTCCCCACCCACACGCCCATTAAAAACCAACCAACCAACCAACCAACCCTGGGGAACATAGGTGTCTCCAGAGAAAGGAGGGTACTTTGGCAGTCTGGAACACCCTGACTTTAGTTAGGAAATAAGTCTACAATCACGGTAAGTTGAAAATGGGAGGAATCTCAGAGACGGTCCAATTGTCTGGCCCTGCCCTTTATTTTACCAGAGAGATTGAGGGACTTGCCCAATGGCAGGGTGGCAACTGTACCCATATTTTTCATTGTTTCAGAGCATCTTATCCTAAAAACAAACCCCACATCCCCAGCCCCTACCGTGGATTGACACATGCACATACCCCACAAGATTGAATTAGGTAACGTCATTTTAGCTTACACTCTGAAAAGATGAGTGATTATATGTAGCAAATCCATTTTTTTTTTTTGCCCCTGTCATTTTGAGGTCATGAAATAACTTAGAATCCTAAGTAAGATTTCATGTACAAATAGCATTAGGAAGACGAAATTGATTGCTGTCATTAGAATAAAGAATGGGCTGTGAAATATGGGGCCAACACAGAAGGGAGATGATACAGATATGGAAGGGGAGATAGGGCATTCGTAATAACTGTGTGTAATTGAAAATGTGAAACTACAAATCTAAGATATTAAAACTTATCTTTTTGACTATAAAGACCACAAGCACAACTTTGAACATTTCTGTCATGAAGCGTTTCCTGAGAAAGTGCGAGCAAGCATTTGTTATTACCAAGTAGTCAAACAGGACATTTGACTCTTGTAAAGATTTGCCTTAAAGGATGTGGAATGTGATTTTAACAGTGTCACAGCAGGTTCCAGTTTAGACTGTTCTCAGGTAAGATGTCAAGAAATCCCAAGCCTTTTCATTGGGCTCAAGCAAAACAGTGTGACTTTAGTCAATGTGATCCCCCAGATTTGGAGTATCTTCCCTCACTTCGTCTGTGCCCAGCCCTTCCTGCAAGAGAGCCCCTGAAAGCCAGCTGTGGGTTAGAATTTCCATATCAGATGTCATTCTGCATCTGCAAAGTTTTCCTGGCTATTCTACTTATTTTCTTCCAGTCTCCTCAAGAAGATTATACACCCTGGGGGGCAGAGAGCTTGCCTCCCTTTTTCTCCCTTAGATCAAAGTTGGTCTAGTAATTCTTGACAATGATGGAATTACTTTAAGGAGAAGAAATTAGATTAGAAAATATGAATAATGCATCTGTACAGTATTGTATATTTTACAAAGAGTTTCCGCGTACATCATCAGCTCATTATTAATTATATTAAGATATTGAGCAACACATTAAATGCCTACTATGTACCATATTATTATTTGATTTATTACTATTGTTTTATTATTATTGTTATTATTATTGTTTGTGTGGAAGGAATCAAGTTTTCCTGCCCAAAGTATGCACTCCTTCATTGTTTTATCTGGTGTCCTCTACATGAGAACTCCCATATCGTTTCCCATCCTGGGTAGTGACATACTCCGTTTGCCACTCGCAGGTGTGAAGAGGTTGGGGCATGAAGTAGGAACTGGGGTTGTCCTGGGGTCCCTCCCAGTCTCATCCCTAGAAATAGGGAGGTTCATAGAATAGCTTTATTTCTTCCATCCTCATCCTTCCAGTTCTCACTACAGGTCTCTGTTCTGTGAGCACTCTGTGGTTTGACATGAACCCACAGCGGCTGGGATGGCTCCAGGCTCTCCTTCACTATCTCTTCTCCTGTCTTAGCACCCACCATTTTAGCCCAGTGAGGCACAGAGCTACCAACATTCTTGCAGTTCTGGGAACCCATGCCAAGAGGAAGACAATTTATTTGGTTAATACAAAATGGCCGTGAGTCAAGGTTTCTAAGAGGACAAGAGTCTGAAAGCTATAGGTCACACGTTAAAAATCTTAGGTTTGAATCGGCAAATCTATAGAGACAGAAAATAGGTTAGTGGCTGCCAGGGGATGAGGGTAGAGGGGAAACCGAGAATCACTCCTATTGGGTGTGGAGTTTCTTTTTGGGATGCTGAGAATGTTCTCGAATTAGATGATGGTGATATTTGTACAACCTTGTGAATACACCGAAAACCACTGAATTGTACACTTTAAAATGGTGAATTTTTTGATATGCGAATTATCTCATTTAGGTTATAATGTTAAGTATTGCAGAGTAGATGATAAAGTTAATAAATTTTATTGCAGTTAAACAACTCCAATTATGCCCGATAAAAATACAATGATTAAATAAGTCATTTGAGATGAGCCGTGTGGAAAGATTCAGGGCAAATGCTTTGCCATTTGGAAACAGTGCTATTTCCCTGTAAGCTCCTGAACAGCATGTATAGGTAACAGAAAAGGGTATTCTTTTCAAGTTTCAAAGCATTAACTTAATAACCAACCACCTAGAGCAAGAGCAGTGTTTTTTCTCATTTTGAAAGGAGCCGCAGATTGCTTTGCAATGTTTTCATTTTCTATTCGTTCTTGAGAAGAAATCAAGACTCTAGCCTAATTATGTGGATGTATTATATTTGTATTCTTCCTTCACTGATTTTGCTTCCTAAACAGTAACAAGTGTTCTAGACACAGGGGATACAGCAGTGAACAAAAGAGACAAAAATCCATGCCTGCCCAGATCTCACCTTGCGCAGAAAGAAAACAAACATGATAAAGATGGAAACCATGTAGCCGGTGAGATGCCTTTAAATGCTGTGGAGCAAAATGGAACCTTGAAAGGGAAGAGGCCATCTGGTAAGAGAGAAGGTGGTATTGGGTAACTGCTGGAAGTAGATGGGGGAGCAAGTTATGCAAATATGAGTTGGAAGAGCATTCAACACAGAGGGAACAGCAAGCATGGAGGTTCTGAGGCTAAAGGAATGCAGGGAGGCCAGGCAACTGGGAGGAAGTCAGAGCTGTGCGGAGGGTGGTAGGGACGAGGTTGGAGATGTAATGGATGTGGGGAAGGAGTGAGTTTTGTCTGGTGTCACAGGTCACTGTAAGGACTTGGGCTTTTACTACTTTTGAGCAGAGCAATGACCTATATGACATATTTGACAAGCTCACTCTGGCCGCTTGGCTGAAGATAGACTGAAGGAGGGCAAAGATGGAAATAGGACACAAAATCAAATTCTACCATTCAAATTTGATGGTGAAGTATTTAAAGCAATAAGGCACTGATTCCTAATTCGTATTAATGGAGATGGAATTCTAATGGAATAGCTAATATTGAATGATCCTCTGTTAGGTTTCCTATTTCAATGGGTTTTCAGACCTCTTTCTTTGCTGAACCTGAATGTTGGGTTTGTTTATTTCATTTCGCTCACTCATTTGACTGTTTATGGTCAAGTACTGTGCCAGACACTAACTATCCGATAGTGAATAAGGTAAGCCTGGTAACTGACTACACGGAACTTACATCAATGAAAATCCACTAGATACGTATTTATTAAAACACAAGTATGTAAGGAACGGGGCTGGAGTCTATGTACAGTGATACCCCCAGACCTGGGAATCTTCTGCATATCCAGAAAAAACTAAACAACTGGACAAGTTATATTGTGCTCATACCAGTTCAAAGAGATCGTATTTCTACAGTACTATAAGCCAAAACGCCGCAGTAGAGGAGCGGATTACTCAGTGAGTCTCTGAGAACTATGGTAATCGTGTAGGATTTCTGATGTCGTGGTCATCAGAATTGATGGGAATCCTTCACATATGAATGCTTCAATTTTTTATTCTCTCTTAACATGATGTTATATGGAGGACCAGTCTGGTGGTGGTGGCAGTGACCCCGTAAAGGGACGGCCAGGGCCGAGATGAAGACAGTGGACCCTCGTGGCGGAATCTCCCTGAGCCTTTGGGCAGGTTGGCCCAGGTTCAAATTGGACAACCCTAGGATCTGCGTAGCTGGAAGGGTCTTCTAAGGTTGCTGTCTCTCTACTCTCCCAATTTTACAGAGGACAAAGCTAAGGCCCAGAAAGCAAATGACTTATTTGGAGCCAATTGAGGTCAAAGTTGAGAGACTAGAATTTCCTATCTCTTAAGACAAACATATGCAGGAAAATTTTCCCTTCCTTCCTCCTTTCTTTTCTTCCTTCCTTCCTCCCTCCCTCCTTTCCTCCCTTTCTTCCTTCCTTACTCCTTTCACCAAATGTTAATTGAGTACCTTTATGTGCCAGGCACTATTCTAGGCAGCAGCCATACAACAGAGAAGAAAATGGACAAAAGAGCTTACCCTCGTGGAGTTTTCAGGCTATTGGAGAGAGGGAAGGACAAAGAGTTAACTAACTAAACAAAAGATGGAGAACGACTGATGATGGTAAGTTCTATGGAAAATAGAGCAGAGAAAGAGGGGAGAAGGAGGAAGAAGGTGCTCGCTGGAGTGAGGAAGGCCAGTGCCTGGTGGGCCACTTTTGGTAAACAGCTGGGCACAGTAAGATACAGCAGGTTTCCCTGTTTCCCAAATGTGATGTTTGTGGGCACAGAGGGGTCCTGAGACGCTTGTAGAAAGAAGCAGTGTGTGTGTGGGGGAACTGTTAGGATTTTAACAGTGTAGCCTGGGAAAGCCTCACTAAAAAAAGACATTTGAATAAATACCTGAAGGAAGGAGCCAGGCGGGTATCTCAGGGAGAGCATTCCAGACAAGGGGAACGAGGGCAAGGTCTCCAAGGTAGGATGTGCCCCTCAACTATCGCCCCTCCTATGTAGTTCTGTCACTGTTTTTGAGTGTGGTAATTTACTCACTCATCCAGCCATTCGTTGGTTACAGAATATTTTTGGTTGCCTGTTGTGTGCCAGGCACTGTTCTAGGTTCTGGGGATAGCGATAAATAAGGTCATGGCTCCTAGACAAGTGATGCACTGGTTGAGGAAGACTGATAACACATAAAAAGAAACATATCAAGTCATGATAAACGCCATGCAGAGTGATGTGATGAGGTGACAGGTGGTTATCTAGGTTGCATGGTCAGGAGCTAGGTTAGTTACTATGTTAGACTAACTAACTCTAGTGGCTATAACAAATAAATCCCCTATCAGTGGCTTCTCGAATGGAGGTTTATTTCTCACTCATGGAACAGTCCAGTATGGGGTTTCTAGTTGGGTAACACTTGGCTTTCCTCCATGTAGTGATTTGGGGACACAGGCTCTTTCCATCTTCAGACTCTGTCATCTTCTGAGGCCTCAGAGTCCTCTGCTTTTGGCTACAGCAAGAGGAAAAAGAGTGGAAGAGTCACACCTGTTCCTTTAAAGTCTCGGCCTGGCTGTGAAACACATCACTTCCACTCCTGTTCTTTTAGCAAGAATTTGGCCATCCTGGGCCCACACGGCCACACTGGGAGTCAGGCAGGGATAGAAAGCCAACCCCACCATCTGGAAGGGGAGCGTGGACTTCTGCAGAGAAGGTAGCCATCCCTGCTACACTCTCCAGGGAGATCTCATGGACGAGCAGGAGCCAGCCATGGGGAGATCAGAAGAAAGAACATTCCAGGTAGTGGGAACAGCTAAGTCAATACAGGTTCTAAACTGGAAACAAAATTGAGTGTGTTAGGAAGGGAAAGAAGGCCAGGGTGTCGGACTCTGGCGGGCTTCAGGGGGAGTTGTACCGGATGAAATGGGGGTGAAGGCCGGGCCACTTCATATCTGGGCTCTGTAGGCAGAATATTAGGTTGGACCCTACCGAGTGCAATGGGAGGCCAGTGGAGAGTTTTAAGCAGGGGGAGTGACATGAATTGATTGACATTTTTAAAAGATCGCAATCAGTCTGACGTGTGGAAAATGGACGTAGGGGAGCAGGCATGGAGGCAGGAGCCCTTGTTCGGGGCTACTGAAATGGTCCAAGCAAAAGATGGTGGTGGCTTAGAGGAGGGCAAGAGCAGTGGAGGCGAGGGCTTCGGATGGATTGAGAATTTGCTGAGGAATTGAATGTGGGGTTGAGGGAAAGGGAGGAACTGAGGACCACTCCTAGTTTTGGGCTTTGGGAAACTAGATGGATGGTGAGGGCTATTCACTGAGAGGGGACAGCATGGGGGGGCAGCAGGATTGGAGGGGAGTCAAGCGTTCTCCTTTGGACGTGTGACATTTCAGTTACAAGATGTGGACAGGGAGTGATAACAATGGTGTAGGGTCTGCATCGGGCCTGCCTGCGTTCTAGAAGCAGCTGGGGAGCCCGACCACCTGCGGTCAAGCCCCACACCACTGCTTATTAGCTGTGCGACCTCGGGTGAGTTATTTTAACTCTCTGTGGCTCAGTTTTCCCATTTGCAAAATGTGGATAATAATAATAAAAAATTGTCCTTATAGGTAGTTGAGAGGATTAACAAGATAAAGTATGAAAAACTAAGACATTTAGCACAGTGCTTGGCACCTAGTGAGCACTGATAAATATTAGCTATTATTATTATTGTTATTAGCTGCCTGCTTGTGTTGACATGTTTGTGGGCGTCTGACTCTGCCTGCTCTGGGGAACTCCTCCCTCAATTGAATTTGGGGAATGTGTTCGTCTCCCGCAGGGCATGTACCCGTGTGCCCCCGGGTACCGAGGGAGTGTGTGGGGCCCAGGGTGAGTTTTGATGGATGTGTGTTATCTCTGTATGAGGGGACAGATATTTGAGCTCCTTTCTGTGTGTGTGGTGGGTGTCCGTGAGTAAACATGGTGAACATGTGGGCACGAGTGCTCTGTGGTCGCGTTTCTCAGCGTGTGTAAAGTGGGCAAAATCAGAATCAGTAGCGGCAGGTGTGACTGTCTCTATAAGAAGGCGACGGTGCTACTCAGGGACATCCCAAAGGTGTCAGCTGGCCAGGCTGATGCTATAACTCAGTCATACATGCCCAATTGTGATTTTATTCCCAAAGTGAATTGTTATTTTAAAAAGTGTGTTTTAGATGCTGGAAGCTCCTAATAGAAACAGCTGCCATCTTTCAAATAAGCAGATCTTTAGGCTGACAACAACAGTGAATAATCTCGGGAACAGCCTGGGCATCCTTGACAGCCAGGCGGCCCCTGCCATCCCTGAAGGCATAGCCCTCCTCGTTGACGGAGGAGGCCGAGGGAAAGGGCTGGGGTTCTGACTTGGCCGCCTGCATTCTCACTTCTGGCTCTGCTATTTACTAGCCGTGTACTCTTGGGCAGTTTACTAAAGCAATCTGTGCCTCAATTTCTCATCTGTAAAATGGGGATGGGATTAATAGTACCTATCTCACAAGGCTGTGTGAGTATTAAGAGATAATACATGTAAAGAACTTAAAGTGTACCTGGCACACAGTTGTCATTAGTATTATTATTGCTGTTATTTGTTATTTATTATTCCTCACGGAGCTAGAGAAAGAGGCAGGGAGTGGGGGACTGCTGAGGGAGACAAGAGACTCCTATTCTTTAGCTCGACTAAGGAGAGGAGGATGGCGAAGCGAGAGAGTTTGCAGCTGTGGCCGCTGCAGCTGGGAGGAAGCGGGGGCGAGACAGCCGGCTGGCCCCACGGTCATTTAGCACTAAGCTGGGTTGCATCTGGTTGAGGTGGATGTGGGCAGAGGAGAAGGCGCTGCTGCTGAGAACACAGCCAGGCCCCAGAGGTCAAGCGCTTGGAGCAGACTCAGCTTCTTTGCAGAGAGCATTTTCCTGTCGCCCACCTCAGCTGTCTGCAGCTGCAGCTCCTGAGCGGCCGTGAGCCGGGGGCCCTCCCTAGCAGGGACACCAAAACACCTCTGCTGCCTGTGCCAGCTCTCCTGGCCCCCGTGTCCCTCACCTGCCTTGCAGGCAGCTGATGTCCCTTCTGTGACCTGCTTTGTAGAAGGTCAGAGAAGAGTCGCTGACTTTCTTACTGACGTGCTTCCTCACCCTGTTACCCCTGTACCCTGGTGGCAGCTCTGAATAACAGTGAGTTCCATTTATTGAGCTGGCTTTCTGAGTGCCAGGCATGGTGCTAAGGGCTTTATCAGCACCTCATTTAACGCTCTCAACATCCAGCATCATCGTCCCAGATAAGGAGACTGAGGCTCAGAATGGCTGGTCACGCAGCTTCCTGTGGGTAGAGCACGGAGTTCAAACGCCGGTCTTCGTTGAGTTCAAAGGCCCTGGTCCCCATGACTGCACCGTCTTGCCTCCTTGAGCCAACAGAGGGACATCGCTCTTTGGGGTGATTTGCATCTGGTGCTCTCCCAGCATCAGTTATCAGGAGAGTCTGCACTCAAGTCAGTGGTGTGGAATGGGCGGAAAGACTAGTAGGGATCCTCCACAGGGTTTCCCAGGCCTGCACCCCGGGCCCTGCTGACTCCTCCAACCTCATCTCTCACCCTTTGTTCCACGAGGTTGATCTCCTTGGAGCAGCCAGTCACTTCTGTCCCTCCGTGTCCGTCCACTCAGTTCCCTTTTCCTGGAATGCCCCTCCCTTTTCTGAGATCGGTGACATCCTCCTCCCTCTTAAGGCCTATTTAAATGTCACCTTCTGTAGAGGAGGGGCTAATGGGTATTTCTCTGCCTCACCCTCAACTTTGACCAGGTGGCAAGGATAGCCCTAGTCACGTCATAGTCTAGTTTACATGGCTGACTCCCTGCCAATACTGTGAGTTTGCCTGCCTGGTCCAGGTGACATACACACGGCCCTGCCACTTTCCATTACATAGTCTCCCTCTGCAGTCCTGCGAGTGCAGGGAACCATGTGTAATTCACTGGCCGTTGTCATACCCAGTGCCTGGCACAGAGCCTGACACATAGAAGGTTCTCAATAAATTCAAGTTGAATGATGAGAGACAATACTGCCAAACAAGTGAAAAAGTTAATCACTAAGTCATTTTGTTACAAAGTATCATAGAATTATATCAATTAATTTTTTTCTCTGCCCATAAGTTTTCCTATCCCAATAGGGTGTTTAAACACTTGAGATGTGATCATTTAAATTGGGCAAATGGGCCACCGTCCTTTAGGAGTGACAGTTTGGTCTTGCCAGAGTAAAGAGAACTGTTTAGGATCATTTTCCAAGACTAGCAATGCTCACTTTATCTTCAACATCATGTTGAGGAAAAATAATTCTAATCACCCAAAATGTGATTTTAAAAAAATTGAACATCTGCTTTCCTTTGTATACAAAGAGATAAATCCATAAGCATCATCTTTGAGTATTTTTTTGCCTAGGATTGTTTTTTAATGATTATTATTAGTGATATTGTGCTTTATGATTGTCAGGCTGTGTGTATCTTTGGAGGTTCATTCGCCTCCATTTTGTCATTTAACCTCGATACCAGCTTTGTGAAAGAGGTGAACAACCCATGCCTCCCATATGTGACTCCTAATGAACCATATATGCCAAGAAATAGTGACCCACACAGCTTGAAAACTCAAAAATAATATTCTTTAGGAGCTGGCCCTGTGGCCGAGTGGTTAAGTTCATGTGCTCTGGTTCAGTGGCCCAGGGATTTGCCGGTTCAGATCCTGGGCACAGACCTAGCACTGTGCATCAGGCCATGCTGAGGAGCGTCCCACAGAGCAGGACTAGAAGGACCTACAAGTAGAAAGTACAACTACGTACTGGAGGGCTTTGGGGAGAAGAAGAAGAAAAACAAAAAGGTTGGCAACAGATGTTAGCTTAGGGCCAATCTTAAAAGAAAAAGTAGTATTCTTGAAATGATTAGTTGTTGTTTGAAGAAAAACTGTTAGAAAAATAAGTATATTTTAAAAGCTCCTGATGATCTCTGTGCTCAGGTCCCATCATCTCTCTAGTCCTCAGATTCCTCATGTGCCAGTAACGGGTTTGGACTAGACTTGATGATCTCCAAGAACACTTGATGCTCTGAAATTCTGTCATTTAAGGTCTGAAATCTCAAAATTACCCATATTTTAAAGATTTTTTTTTAAATAACCTTCCACAGATAGAGCATTAAGATTAATTTCTCTCTTCCCATTCTTTTTTTTAAGGATTGGCACCTGGGCTAACAACTGTTGCCAATCTTTTTTTTTTTTTTTTCTGCTTTATCTCCCCAAGCCCCCCTGTACACAGTTGTATATCTTAGTTGCAGGTCCTTCTAGTTGTGGGATGTGGGACGCTGCCTCAACGTGGCCTGATGAGCGGTACCATGTCCGCGCCCAGGATCCGAACCCTGGGCCGCCGCAGCAGAGCGTGCGAACTTAACCACTTGGCCACGGAGCTGGCCCCCTCTCTTCCCATTCTTGAAAATACTTTTCACTGTGTGACACAAGCTCAAATGTTATCTTTTTTGCTACCGTCTCCTCCTTTATGTCCCATATTCATATATAACTTTTAAGTCCTTGATTTTATGGTCATTTTCTGATATAACAATATCTTTAAAAATCAATACACTTAGTTATAAAATAAATAAGTCCTGGGGATGTAATGTACAGCATGGTGACTACAGTTAAGAATACTGGATCCTATATTTGAAAGTTGCTAAGAGAGTAGATCTGAAAAGTTCTTATCACAAGAAAAAGAAATTTTGTGCTATGTATGATAATGGATGGTAGCTAGACTTATTGTGATCATTTTGCAGTGTACACAAATATCCAATCATTATGTTGTACACTTGAAAGTAATATAATGTGAGATGTCAATTATACCTCAATAAAAAAATCGATACAACCCCCTACTGTCATATAAAAGATGTAGAGAAAGTAATTTATTATAAAATAATAAGTATTTCCACATGGATATGCTCAGACATGATTCCCATGGAAGACACCATGGAGTGGGAGGTGCCTACCTCTATATGGAAAACGACCACGAAAGGAATAGCTATACAGGTAGACTGAAACGGGTGTGTTGTATTCAAGGCTCAAACATCATGAGCAGTATTGCTATCAGGGTCGTGATTTTCTGAAATTTCTGAACAAATCTTGTTATCATTTCAGACAAAGCAACATCTAATCTTCTATCAGTTTATATGGCAGTTGCATCCTAGAAAATTCAATGTGTCTCAAACCCGCACAAAAAACACTTTGTGTTTACACGTAGAATGCAGTTGGTTTCTAGGCTGGGTAATTATAAAGGTTCCCCCCTTATGTGACCATCTGACAGAAGATGTGGAAGTCAGGCAGAGCCCGGGCCAGGGCTTCATTGTGTGTGACTGTCCCGTGTTGTGGGATGTCCAGAATCCCCGGAACACCTGCTGAGCTCCACCGCTCTAAGCAACTGCCTGTTTCTCGAATGTTCATGTGCTTTCCCACTTCTGGGCCCTTCCCTGTGCCTCGTCTGGCTTGATATGCCCTTGCCCTCAACTCCACCTGTGCCTTCTCCACGGCTCATCTCAAATGTCTTCTGCACGGAGCTTTTCTTCCTTGTGATGGTTCTGCATCAAACTCCCGTAGCCTTCAGACTCTTTTTTGCCGTGAAATGTGTACAGAACCCATTTCCACTCCCCTTAATCCTTGACTTTATAATATGGATCATTTTATCTCCTCTAACTTCCAGGCATCTAGCACAGAACCTTGCATGTAATAGGCAACCGATAAATATTTGTTAAACATAATTATTCTCAGTGACTCTAACAGAATCGTAATGCATCTGAGAGACTTAATCCAATACAGCTTCTTTGCATAAATTGATATTCAAGATTCTAATATGCCTTAATTTCTCTGGAATATATTGCTTTTGAAAAACAAAAGCAAGACAGAAGTTGTGTGTGGTAAAATGCTCTTAGAATATTAGGCAGTTGATTACAATTTTGGGTTGCCACTACTAAGTCTTTTAATCACAATTTCAAAGTTAGTCCTTTCAAATTACTTCCTTTACCCTTTTCTGGTTCGTAACTTAATTCTCCCTGGTAATTTCTAGAATCCAAGGTCTGGGGTCCAATACTGTGGGTAGAGTAATTTAAGATTGGTTATGTTAGGTTTAATATTGGCTAGGACCAAAGAGACTAGGCAGTGGGTGGGAGATGCTGTGTCTGTGTGCACTGCTGGACCACTCAGGGTGGTGGCCGTGACCCCTAAACAGGCACCTGATGTTAAGGGGCCGCTGAAATTCACAGAGCATGTAGCCTAACTTCTCTTTCTTCCCATCCAACTCTTTGTAACATGATCTATTTTTGCATTTTGGAAAATGAGAGTAATGCTTTGAATCTTACAAAATATTTTTTAAATAAAATCCTGAAAACGTATAGGAGACATCTGGTGGTAAATTTCATTATCCCTTTTGGGTTGAACATTTTGAGGCTGCTAATCACACATATACATATATATATCAGCTGTACAGCTGTGAGTAGCACTCACTGTTCCCAACCCTTTCTGCCTCCTCATCCCATTAGCATATTATAGCAATGATGGAAACATTGTCACCTAATTTGAGCAAATTTCTATGCTGTCGGTATTCAGCTTGAAACTGATATTCTTATGAAGACTCAAATGTCCTGGTCTTTTCACTTCTTGTAGAAGTGTTCATTGCTTCTATCAGTTTAAAGCCATATATCCTTGTACTAGATGGAATCGAAGACGTGATTGGCATTCATGAGATTTCAGAATAGAAGTGAATCTCTTTTAAAATAATATCTATTTTATAAAAAGAAAACTGCATAATTTAGAATTACGTAACACCTTTCCATTGCATCGCATATCTATAGTTATCGCCAGCATTGCTTATAATTGCTGCGATATATTTTATTGAACGAATGCTTATGTAGCACTTACAATGGCCAGGCACCATTCTAGGAATTCTAGAAATATTAAGGCATTTAATTCTCACAATAACCTTATGGAAGAGAGACTGTGATCATCATTCCTGTTTACACAGAAGGGACTGAGCATGGAGGTGTTAGATGGCTTGTCGAAGGTCCTAAGGTAGTGGTGGACTCGGAATTCAGACATGGGCAGTCTTGTTCTAGACACTGTGGCCTTTACCCATGCGTGGTCCTGCTCTGTGTTGTATGCTTTGATCCGCCTCATCCACACTGATTTTGCACAAATCAAATCCCATTGTCTGGTTGCTATCTTTAGTTTTTCTCCTGTTCGAAGTGATATTGGATCAATGGAATCTCTAATATTTCTTAGTATCAGTCATTATTTTGTGAAGCATTTGCTCTAAAACTTAAAAATATATCTAATCAGCAATTGATGTAAGTAATCTATGTTTCTCATAGAAAATATGATGAAGAAGAGAAGATAGAAAAGTAACTATACCACAGTCTCACCAGTGTTAAACATTTCGGTGCGTGGCCTTCTTTTCCCTCTGGATGTCTATATACACAGAGATGTTGGTGCAGATGAAGTTACACATCATATTGTTTTGTAAGCTGCTTTTTAATTTAATCCATGGCAACCACCATGCATTCAACAAATAATTGTTGAGCACTTACTATGGGAAAAGCACTGTGAGCAGAGACAGATTTGGTCCCTGCAAAGAAATAAAGCTTTCATTCTAGTAGGGAATGGCAGATATTAATGATATCACCACACGAATAAGTATAAAATTGGAACTGTGACAAGTGCTGTCAAGGATCAGTATGTTGTGTCATGAGAGCCTCTAATGGAGGGACTTGACCTTTGGAGAAGGCCTCCTGGAAGACGGGTTGCAGCAGAGCTCTGCAGGAGCAGGGATGTCCAGGCAGTTACCGAGGCTGTCTGGTGCAGTGGTTAGGAGCCTGCCTCTGGAGCTGGCCTCTGGGTGTGAGTGCCAGCTCTGCTGCTGACCATCAGAATGAATTAGAAAAGACCTTTAGCCCCGCTGTGCTTCAATTTCCTCCTCTGCCTTTCTAGAGTGTTCTTGGGAGGACAGAATGAGTTAGTGGGTTAAAATTATACCCGGGATTTAATTTATAGAGAGATGACTAAGTGATGGCATGGGGAAGCCAAGGCCATTGAAAGAAGGATTCATTACTTATATTTCCTGAGAGGAGACACAGCATGCCACACAGGGCCCCAGGGGAAGTATCAGGATGGTCAGGAGGCAGAAGACAGGAGCCAGGGGAAAGTGGAGGCCAGATCCTTCCCTGGGGTTTCCAGGGAGAAGGCGGGGCAGGGCTGAGGAAGCAGCTTAGAATCGGCTAGGTTGAATAATTCTGGCAGGCTCTGGGGATATAGGGGGATAGACAACTATCCCCAGTGGTCTGGTCCCTGGCCCTGGGATGATTTGGGGCAGGGGAAATACTGGCTTGGTGAGAGTTAGGTGAGGAAGTGGGTGGGGGCATGGTCTGGGATTGGCAGGTCTGTGTGTAAAAGGCACATTCCAGGTAAGCTGTCCACCACCCCAGGAATTAGCTGGCCTAGGGAGGTGCAGTCTCTCCACAGATCTGTAAGGCCCCTGAGAGATGTCAAAACATCGGAAGATGGGGTGGACCCAGTAGTGTAGTGGTTGGGTTCGCCCGCTCCACTTCAGTGGCCTGGGGTTTACGAGTTCGGATGCCAGGTGTGGACCTACACACAGCTCATCAAGCCATGCTGTGTCAGTGTCCCACATACAAAATAGAGGAAGATGGCCACAGATGTTAGCTCAGAGACAATCTTTCTCAAGCAAAAAAACAAAACACAAACCCCCCCAAAATAGTAAGATACAGATAATAAAAAACTATAACTAATACAGTGAGTACCTGAAGACATACTCAACACAGTGTCTGGCTCAGAGTAAGCAGTCAGTATGTGATAGTTGCTATTATTAGGCAAAGAGGGGTGGGAAAGTCTGTTAAAGGAATCTAGAAAGATCTTCTTAGATGTTTCTTTTATTCAAAAATAAAAGTGTTTCTCTTGTGACAGTATTGTTGCACAAAGCGACAGTTCATCATAAATCACTGTTTCCCTTTGCAGTCGAATGGTTCACTTTGCACTCTCTCAGGTTTCCTTCAGCCATCGCTGTAGGTCGTTCTTTAGAAGTCTGCAATTTTGTTAAATTACTTGCTTGTAGGAACCTCTTTTCAGAGTCCACATTTGTACTATCAAGTTCATAGCAGATCAGTGAGTCAGCCAAGTACGGTTCTATGAAGTGTGAATTGGTATTTTCTTATCACCATATTGCTTACCGTCCACGTTTCTATTAATAACCATAACCCCAACCCTTACCCTATACTTACTCCCTACTCCCCCTACTCTAAGTTTAAAAACCATCAGCAAAGTGGTTTTAAAGTCTTTAAAGTTTTCACATGTCTTTGACTCTCTTCCTCAGGCAGAAGATTTTTCTTGGCTGCCATGCTCGCTGTCTCCTCATTGCAAATTTGTCACGAGCCCCGTCTCCTCCAGCCTGTCCTACATGTTGCTGTGGGCCCACCAGGTGTGAGGACAGTGGAACTCATTGGCACAGGAGATGAAGAAGCAAAACTAAACATCTTTAGACATCATCTCTCCATTCCCAACAAAGACCCCTTCCCACAGAGCAAACGTTGAGGCAAAAAATGAACCTGAATCCTTTATAGCTCACAATGCCAGCAAATGAAGTGAAAGAACGCAGACGCTACCGAAATGAGCTTCATGTCTGAAGGAGGACTTGGACGTGATCTCGTTTGAGGAGCTCTGAGAATTAATTCTGAAACGCTGGATTGAAGACTACAGTTGGACTTTTAAACAAAAAAGGCAAATTCAGACACTGCAACTTCAGAAGAAGGTAGGCCTTGGCTGGTATTGACAACTTGGTGGGAATCCAGGGGAGAAAGATGTATGGTGGACCCCCACCCAGGCGAGGAGGGTCCAGGGATAGGATTGTCAGAGAACATATAGGATACCCAGTTAAATTTGAATTTCAGATAAGCAACAAAGGATCTTTCAGTATAAGTATATCCCAAATATTGCATGGGACATACTTATACTAATGTGTTGTTTATCTGAAATTCAGATTTAACTAGATTCTCTGTATTTTTATTTGCTAAATCTGTTAACTCTGTCTAGGGATCTGTCTGTGGCTGACTGCAAGGAGACCTGTATTAGGCATAAATTTCAGTCACATTTTTCAGGGGCCTAAGAAATGGACCTTTATTATTCTATAATTCAATTTCATCTCTCTTTTGAGCCTACAGTCGAACTGACGGCAGAAACCAGGTTAATTCAGGTTAACTCCATCAGTTCAGTTTATTTTCAGTCAATTCAGGATTTTTTTCAGTCGAGTGAGGATTTGTGTCCTGCCTGTTTTGCCATTGGGTTGAGCTTAGATCTGAGGGCCTTGATGCTGGGTGTCCTTGGTTGTCGTCTGTCCCTTCTGTCTTCCACTGAGGTGGTCACAGCTCCAGATGGTCCACAGACACTGACGTCCTCCATTGTTGGCATCCTCTGGGATGCCTGTGTTCCCCTCTGTTTTTGGACCCTTCAGTCTGTGCTGCCATCTGCTGCCACATTCCCTCATCCCAAGGTGAGGAGGCCCCCTTGCTCAGCAAACTTCTGCATCTTCGGGAGCCTGCAGGCGTGTAGGTATTCCACACTCCTGACAGAAAATGTCAGCTGTTCCCTGCAGCACTTGGAGGCCTGGGCCCTATAGGTTTCCCCTGTGGTCCATCCCCACGGCGATTTCTCCTCTCTGGTTCTTCCTGGTGACATTGGGAGATCTGCAGAGCTGCTGCCGTCCTGGCCTCCGATGGGAAGCCGAGCTCAGGTCCTCCCTACTGTTGGGCCCCAGGTGCATCTGCTGAGTCGATGTCTCCCTGCCCACAGCTGGCTTGGGTCCGGGGTGGGTGGGGCACGGGCCCCTCACAGAACCCACTGGAGCAACTCACGGCAGGGCTCTCTTCCCTCACCCTCCCCTACGCCTTTCTCAGGTCAGCAGAATCTCTCTCCTTCCTGGGCAGGATAAAACGACCTCTTCAGCTCATCCTGTAATTGTCTGGGTCTGTTGTTTGTGGTAAAAAATTTATTCCACGAGTTGGTCAGGAACTTGTCTTTCGAGATTCAACAATCAGGCTTTTGAGTCAAAGCTTGTTCTCGCCAGCTACTGTCTCTGCTGTGAACTTCAAAAGCCTCTTTTGAAAAAGGTGAGTTTTCCTCTCCATTTCTGCTACATAACAACCTTCTCTTAAGGGCACGAATTTAGAATGGAGCAGGGAGGGGGAGGTGGGGGTGGGGAGAGAGAAGCAGAAAATACTTGGAATGAAAGACACATTGCTGTGTCTTCCCCCACTTTTGCTCTAGAGTTTGCATTTCTGCAAAGAAAATTGATTTCAAATTTAGTATGCCCTCCCCACCCACAAGCGGGTGGAAACAAGGTCTGTGTGTACCCCAAGGAGAGTCACTCAGGCAAGGTGGCCCACGGCGGTGCCATGGCTGTCCCTATATCTCCGGGATATGCAGGAAAGCCCAGGCCCCCCTCATTTTCCCAGGTGACCTTCCTCCTCCCAGCACTGCCCACTGACCCCACTCAGGCCCTGGGGCTCAGCCACAAGTACAGGAAGAGCTTGGCCAAACTGGGGTCATCCTCAGAGGAAGCTTGTACAGCTGGGGCTGAATTGCTGCCTCTGCTTAAAGATTCCAGGTATTTTGGGCTCGTTCCCCAATCCTAGCAGAGGAAATACATTTAGAATGATAGACCTTTGTAGTCATTTCTCTCAGTTGTCTTAAGGATCTTAGTGTTGGTTGATCGTAAAGCCAGTGGGTCTGGTGGAAACATCGAAGAGTCAGGTGAGGAAGGAATAGCCGGCTCCAGTGGTGTCTGGGAATGTGTGTCAGGACAGCATTCAGACAGAAAACCCACTCACACCCATAGATGCAAATCTGATGATGGGAAATCTTAACAAAGACGGCTCAGCAGAAATGCTAAGCGTAATGATCGGAAAGTTTGCCAGTTTGTCACCATAGCTAACATGGATGTATTAGTTGGGACAATACAGATGCTAACTTAATGGCTAAGAGGATGGGCTCTGAAGCCAGGCTGTCTGCGTTCAAATCCCAGTCCTTCACTTATTTCTGTGTGACCTGGGGTAAGTTACTTAACTTGTCTGTGCTTCATTTTTCTCATTTGTAAGACAGAGGCAGTTACAGTGTCTACCGTAGGATGATTGAAAGAAACAAGCTTATTAGTCATATAAAGCATTTAGAATGATGCCTGGCGCATGTGAGCCTTCTTTTTGTCATCATCGTCATTATGTTGTCTGCATAGGGCTGGGAGGCCGACATTCTGTGCTTATTGAGCATCTCTCATTGTGGGTTGGCCGATGGGATACTCCAGACTTTGCACATGCTGGCCTATAGGAATCATTGCAAAGTGATCACGTTGCACTGGGCTGCCTTCTGCAATGCCACCAAAGAGTGGGTGTAGGAGAAGGCCAATGGCCTCCTGCACTTCCAGCACCAGCCCCTGAGAAATGCTGTGGTGCACAAGCTTCTTGGTCAGGCTTGAATCTGTGCAAATGCCTGCTGGCTAAGGGAAGGGAAGGTTGCACACAAGCGAAAGCTTGTAGCTGGCATTTCTCAAGTAGAAATGAATCTATAAACATGCATAAAAATGGTTATATAAATTAATGCTTGTACTTGGCTGTGAGTAACAGAAACCTGACTTCAATGGCTTAACACTCAGGGTTTATTCTCTTATATGAAAGACTTCTGGAGGTAGTTGGTCCAGGGCTGCTCTCTTGGCTCCACAAAGTTCTCTGGGACCCAGCTCCTTCTATGTCCCTGATCCACTACACTGGCTTGCATTTGTAAGGTAAGCTCAAGCTTATGACTGCTGGCAAGAGCATGGCTGCTGGAGCTCCAGCCATCATATTTCAGGCAACAGGAAGGAAGAAGAAAGGAAGAAGGGCTTGCATTTCCTTTGAAGGAGCTTTCCCCGAAGTTTTCCACCAACATTTCCACCTATGTCTCTTTGACCTAGAACTTCATCATTTGGCCAAGGGAAGTTGGGGAGTAGTTTCAACTGGTTGTGTTCCTACTTTAAACCAAGGTGGGGTCTGTCATTAAGAAAGGTGAGGGAAATGGATATTGGATAGGAATTAGCAGTCTCTGCCCTAATTCTGAAATGAAATTCTCATCCCATTCTGAAAAAAAACTGCAGGTCTGAATCCAAGAAACTGTGGCAATCACAGACCCCTGATACCTAGCAGAGGACCTTAGCCATGTCATTGACCACTCTGCACCCAGATCCCTCATTCGTAAAACAGTAAGTTACTTGTTGTTACTTGTGAGCATTCAATGAGTTCATTCATGTAATTACAAGACTTAGACTGGGCCTGGCCCATAGTATATTCTCAAGAAACATTAGCCATTATGAACCCCCTTTGCTTTCCTCACCCGTCTCCTGTGTGGCCTCCTGCCCACCACCTTTCCCTTGATGATCCATGCTAATCAACTGGTGACCTTGAATTCCATTGGCCTAAGGATCATTCTGTTTCATCAGACACCCCCGAGCAGGTCTGAATTCCCTGGAACCCACTCGAGTTACACTCAGTAGATGCTTGCTGAACGAATGCATGGCTATTCCTGGCTGCTGGTTTGGCAGGCCTGCCATTTCCAGAAGCCTCCATATCCGTTGTTTTGAGAACCAGAATGGAACCTCAGCCTCTGGTGTCTGCCCATAGTGGAGGCAGGATCTGGAGGGCTGAGCACAGGTCAGGAGGTGGGAGGCTCCCCACATGACACCGTGGTCCTGGGAGAGGAGCAGCCTCATTTCGCCCTGTCTTCCCTCACTCCCAGGCTGCATGCTGTTTGGCAGAGTCCACATTGTCTCCTATCGGCAGTCACCTTCTACTATAAGGACCTAGTGCAAGGTCCTTAACTTTCTAAGACTCAGTTTCTCACCTGCAAAATGGGGATAATAACAGTAATTACCTTGAGTATTAAAAATGCTAAGTATGCCTAATGTGAGCTGCTTAATACAGCCTCTGGCACAATAACCACTGTGGTGACCATACAGCCAGTTGCCAATGTTTCCAGCCCCTCCCCCTACCAAGGGAAGTACTTCCTGGTCTTCTTGTTGGGTGGCCCCTTGTGACTAGTTCTGTTCAATGAGTTGTGTGAGGCGACTGGCACTGTTCAAGATGGCGGCTCCTCCGTCAGTTCTGGAGTGAGCAGACCTGGATTTGGAGGTCCAGCCAACCTGTGATGGGCGTGATAGACCTTTGTGGTTTGAAGCCATTGAGATTTGGGGGTCGTTTGTCCATACAGCATAAACTAGCCCATTGCGAGAGATAACACTCTGTATGTGGTCAGCCAGTGAGTCCATCCATGAGAACTGTGCTGAACTCTGTATGCACAGGTGATGCTGTGGTGGAGCGTTCCTCACCTCCCATGTGTAATCAGAGGAGCCCTGGAAATGAGCCAGAAGGTCTGAATCCTGCTTCTCCAGTCATGTGCTGACCAGAGGCCAGCTAGTCTCTCTGTTTTTAAGTGGCTTTATTTTTCATATGGGGATTGTCTTAGTCAGGGTTCTCCAGAGAAACAGAGCTAATATGAGATAGAGATGTAGATACAGATATAGATAGCAGCCATTGTATCTAGTGGTTAAGATGGGTGCGCTCTCACTGCTGCAGCCTGAGTTCATTTCCCGTTCAGGGAACAACACCACCCGTCTGTCGGTTGTCATACTGCAGTGGCTGGATGTTGCTGTGATGCTGAAAGCTATGACACTGGTATTTCAAATACCAGCAGGGTCAACCATGGTGGACAGGTTTCAGCGGAGCTTCCAGGCTAAGACAGACTAGGAAGAAGGACCTGGCCACCAACGTCCAAAAGAATTGGCCATGAAAATCCTGTGAATAGTAGTGGTGCATTGTCTGATATAGTGCCAGAAGGTAAGAGGATGGCGCAAAAAGACCAAGCAGGGTTCTGCTCTGCTGTACACAGGGTCACTAGGAGTTGAAATTGACTGGACGGCACTAACAACAATAGATATAGATACAGATATATAGAAAAAGATTTATGGGGCTGGCCTGCTGGTGTAGTGGTTAAGTTCGAGTGCTCCACTTCAGCAGCCCCAGGTTTGCAGGTTCGGATCCCGTGTGTAGACCGAGCACCACTCATCAAGCCACGCTGTGGCAGCATCCCACATAAAAGAGAGGAAGATTGGCACAGATGTTAGCTCAGGGACAACTTTCCTCAAGCAAAAAGGGGAAGATTGGCAACAGATGTTAGCGCAGTGGCCAATCTTCCTCACAAAAAAAAAAAGAAAGAAAGAAAAAGATGTATTATGAGGGATTGGCTCACATGATTATGGAGACAGAAGTCCCAGGATCTTGCAGTCTGCAAGCTGGAAGCCCAGGAAAGCTGGTGGTGTAGTTCCAGTTGGAGTTCGAAGGCCTGAGAACCAGAAGTGCCAAGAAGATAAATGCTCCAGCTGAAGCAGAGAGCAAATTCGTCCTTCCTCTGCATTTTTTTTCTATGTGGGTCTTCAGTGGATTGGACGATGCCCAATTGCGTTGGTGAGGGTGGTCTTTACTCAGTCTACTGATTCAAATGCTAGTGTTTCCCAGAAACACCCTCACAGTCACATCCAGAAATAATATCTTGCCAGCTATCTGGGCATCCCTTAGCCCAGTCAAGTTGACATGTAAAACTAACCATCACAGGGATTTTCATATCATCTCCACGAGGTTATTTTGTAAAAAGATAAAATGTTTTGTACGCTTTGAGCATTGTGTTTAATGCTCCAAATCTTGGACTCAGCGTACTGTTTGTCCCAGCTCTCTTTCTCTCTCATTCCCCACCTCACTTTCCCAACTTATGACATAAAAATGCCTTTGCCACACACAGGTGGGAGGGAGTTTTCTTTTTCTTCCATGGGTCTCTTAAGCACTGCACACGCCACCTGGGCATATCTGCCCATTTTAGACCAGCCAGCACAGCGTCTCTCCAAATGGGTGGGTCACCTGGAGTCAGTGCAGCGGAAATGCAGGATGGCTATGTGAACCATGGGCTCCCCTTTGGTTAGAGTTCCTTTGAAGAGCTGGGCTTGGCGTGCCAGCCAGCCGTGGGTCCCGTTCATCTCTCAAGAAAAGTGTCAAGCAGAAAATTAGAAATACTTCTATTTCAGTTTTCAAGAATGAGTATCACCAAGATTTAATGAAACAAAACCCTTCTGTTTTTGATAAGCTTGTTTCTGGGTAGTGTGATCGGTTGGAACCATTTTTCTTTGGAAATGAAAATACAGTAGTCTTGGCTCCAACATCCAGTTGGCCACGAGTTTGCTCAGCTACCCCTTGGCCTATATGAGATCCAGGCAACAGATTAACTTCTCCACAATGCGTGCCCTCAAATATTTGAAAGTGCTTATTTAAGCGGTAACCATGCTGTATAGTTAAAATAGAAAAGTAGGTTACAAATATTTCCTGGGGGAGGAGGAAGACTCAACATGAAAAAGCAACATGCTCACAAGCTTCTGGAAATCTAGGTCAGTGTTCATAACTCTAACTCACTCTTTGGTAAATTCTGACTGACCTATAAGAAGATACATTTTTAATATTTCAATTTTTTTCAAGCTACTTTGACTTTTATTGTCGTCATTGATGGCCATAGAGCTCTTATCAGTTTGCTGTAGTGTTTCATACACTAAAAAGTCAGATGGTTCAACTGTAATTGATTTTTAAATAGGTGTAATCACTCCTCTCAGAGAAAGCTGTCCATCCACCTTTCAGATCCCCATGAATCACAAGAAAACACATTTTCACCAAATCTGGGTCAGATACTTCCAATGGCACATGGCTCTCTGGAGAGTGGGGGGGAATTGCCGTGGCGTATGCAAATGAGCGGCCAATGGGGATTTGTGCTGCTTTCTCTAGAGTCCTAGGTAAGTCTCATTGTTTTTACATTGTTTGGGCAGATTTAGCTTTTCCTTTTGCTAAGCACTGTTTAGATACCCATGGTTCCCTTGAGTAAGACGCATTCATTCATTATTCATTCAACCACTTGTTCATTCGTTCGGATGGGACGATCAGCTGGCGTCAACTTCTATGGCTGACGGGTCCCCAGTGTTGCTCCATTTGGTCGTCTAGCTCTGCAGAGTGTTGTTGTCCCTTCCTGACTCCCGTGGTTTCCTCTCAAAGTTGAGCCATCTGCAGAGCCGAGGACTCGGAGTCGGGCAGGGATAAAAGACGGCCTCGTTCTCCTGCTAGCCCCTCCTACCTTCTTCCCTCCCCCTCCCCTTCCTTCTCGTCCTCTTAGGCATTCCTTCGGCAAACTTCCCTCCTTGCCCACGCTGTCTCCCACTCTGTTCTAGGCCCTGGGGATGCAGGAGTGAACGGGAGACAGCCCCAGCCCTTGGGCGCTTTCCAGCTAGTGGGGCTGATGCGGAGCCAGAGAATTGCTATCCGTGGTGGTAAATGCTTCTCTAGAGCAACGACTCAGAGCTGTGCAAGCTCGGAAGAGGGTGAGGCTCGCCCTGCCCGGCAGACTCAAGGAGCCTGCCCAGAGGAGGGGGCCTGCTGGACACATGAGTGGCATTGGCTTTGAGTGCTGAAGAGTGAGAGGTTCATATTTATCTGGTGACCCACCAAAGTCATATCAGTTAAGAAATTTGTGAATAGGCTAATCAAATGTGGTAAATAGAAGAATAGCTTCCTTGGAGGCATGAGATACTAAAATGACTTACATTAGTACATTGTGTTACAGTTATCACAGACCTTCTATCAAAGATCCAAAGCTTCTGGACAAGGCCGACCTCACCCACCACTGGAATGTATTACGGGAAGCCAGATATGATGCAGCTGGGGCCTATTTACTCACAGTGGCCAAGGTTAAAGCAGACGAGTGCCCCCCAGTGAGGAAGGAACACACTCTCAGGCACAGTGAGCAGTGATGTTTCAGCCGTCCGTTTCGCCGGGATGTAGAGTGGCCAAGAGTTACTCACTTAATTCTGATCAATCCAACAGACGTCTCCTCCCCGCAACGCAAGCCAACACTTTCTGAAGACAGGAAATTGGGAAAAGGGTTAATTTGGAAGTGGCTTCTCTTTACCCTCTTGCTGTGGCTGTTTCCCAAGGGTCTGTCCTTAGCATTTTCTCTCTCTGTACTTTCTCATGGCTTCAACCACACCCCTAACATATTCCTTCTTTATGTGAATTTCCAGCCTCGATCCCCTCTCGGAGTATCAGGGTACGTGCCCCATTTTCTGAGAAATAGTAATAGGATTGCTCCATGAACAGTTTTCCTGAGTGACCAGTTGATAGTTCAAATTAAATAGATTATTAAATTAAATAGATGCAAAACCTAAATTATTTCAGATTCCCCTCAACCTTGTTCTTCTTTCTATGTCCCCTCTATCTACTGATGGTGCCACTAACTCCCTCTGTCACTCAGTGCTGGAAATGTGTAATTACTGCTGAGAGTGGCCTCAATCCAAATTGGGATAGCTTTTTGACTTTCGGCCTATTGGCTTGGGTTTGGATGGCACTTTGGTTAATATTTCTTCTCTTTGTTCTCCACAGCAGCCACTTGCCTGTCTCCCTCTTGCTTTCCTCCTATATTTCCTGACTTATGAAACAGTAATAACCTTCATGTATTCTTTCAAGAACTAGTGACTGCGCATCTGCCTTGGGCCATGGACTCCCTGGGCGCTGCTGACATAGCAGTGAACTTGGCAAATGGAATCCCTGCCGTCATGGGGTTTACCATATAATGATCATAACAACAGATTTTGAGCATTTGTCGTGTGCCAGGCTCTAAGTTAAGTATTTACATGCATTATTTTGTTTAATTCTCATAAAAACTATAATACTATTAATATCTTGGTTGACATTAAGGAAACTGAGTCTCAGAGAAGGGAGGTAAGTTGCCCAAGATCTCCCAGGGAGCTCGGCATGGATTTGGGCCACCGCTCCATCCTTCTTGGTCCTTAAACATTTAGCCTCTGTTTGTTCTGATTGCCATGTATGATCTGTGTCGTTTTGGAATTTGTCTGATCCACTAATCCTCCATGTGCAAGGACCCAGGCGATACTAAGGATACCAGTGTGTTGAATAAAGCCAGGATCCGTCTGGAAATGGGGCAGTGCTTAGAGACGCAGGGCGGGGGAAGGAGATAGGGCGGTGAGAAATGGGGTGGGCGGAGGTCTGTATGTCATAGGAACCTGGGAGCTGACCAGAGGAAGTCCTTCCTGATAGTGCCACGACTGCTTGTCACAAGGTGTTTGTTATGGTGATGGAAGGGGTGGGGCTGGGGGCTGAAAGTGGAGGAAATCCTAATAGTTGAATGTGTGAAGATTTTCTGGATGTAAATGAACCTAGCTGAGAATGTGTCCCTTTGAATTAGGCTGGAGACATCCACTGGGCTCTTCTGGTGATTCTGTGGGCATGATGCTGTTTGTACCATCATCTCAGAGGCTGCTGGTCAGTCTCTGTGTCGCTCGGGACCTCCAGAGGCTCCTCAGCAGGGAGTCCTGGCCTCCATCACTGCCTTTGACACCTTCCAAGTCCTGTAGATTTTACTTCCATAAAGCCTCTCACATCCATTCTCTTGTCTCTACCAGGCCCCCATTTCCTCTCTCTGATCAGTCTTCATAGAACAGAGCTGTGGTCCAATCCCTCTGCATATTGTCATGGTCCACCTTCGTGTCTTACCTCCCATCCTGGCTGGCAGAGTCAGCCCAAGGCCATTTAGGGGGCCTCCTGGAAGTCCCCCCAGGACTGTGTAGGTTCCCTTTCCTCCCTTTTGGGTTGCTGAAAGTAGAAGTCGCAAGGCCAATTACTTGTCCCCAGAGCAATAGAGAATGTGTTAGATTCATCGGAACGAGGTTTAATTATAGCAAGAATCCCATATAATAGTTACAGGAGGCCTTACAGTGGTCTGGTGGGCTGTCTGGGCCCACCCAAACATTTTTTTTCTACCATGGTTATGTAGCCACACAGCCCTGAGTCAGTCTGCCCTCCTGGGGTGCTGCTGGAGGCAAGGCCCTTACCAGCAATACCCTTTCAAAGGGGTTTCGAGAAATCCCGTTTTATAGTCTGCAATCTCAGGAGTTGCCTGCCAGTTCGCCCCTGCGCTCCTTGGTAATAAAGAGTGTGGGCAAGTGCTGTCATTCCTCTGGATTAATTCACTGTCTTCACCAAGTGCCTGTGTAGTGCCGAGCATGGTGCTAGATGCCGGGGACGCAGCAATAGAGAAGACATAATGGAGCTTATGGAGGAGGGTCAAAGATGGACACTATGGATTCGGCCTGAGGAGCGTGGTACACAGATGTGGCGAAGAGCCTAGAGCAGGGAGAGGTGGTCTTGTCTCAGGAACAGTGGACGTCACCCCAGAAAAGTGACATTTCACTGGAGGATGAGTGAGAGCTAATTGGAGAAAGGGCAGAGGGAACAGTGGTTGACAGTCCAGAGTCGAGAGGGAGAGGGGTGAATCTGAAGGACTGAACAAGCCCAGGGCAGGCACTGAGGGGAGTCCGCAGCTGCAGGGGCAGGCGGGAGCCCAAGTACAGAAGGTCACGCGAAGGATTCGGCCCTTATCCCACGAGTGGTGGGAAGCCGTTGGGGATTTAAGCAAGATGGTGACAGGTTTTGAAAGGTCACTCTGCATGTCGTATGAAGAATGAAATGGAAAGGGACAAGCACGGCTTCTGGGAGATCTACTAGCGGTAACAACCCAGGTGAGAGGCAGTGGGGCTTAGACAAGGGGTGGGGGTGGCAGTGGGGACGCAGAGGAGGGTTCGGACGTAGAATCCGCAGGACTTGATCATCAGGTGGGTCCAGGAGATGGAGGAGTCAAGGATGACTGCACTGGCTCTGACTTGAATGACAGGGTGGGTGACATTGCCAGGGACCAAAGGAGGAAACTCTCCCAAGGAAGCAGGTTTAGGGGACGGAATCCATGTTGAGTTTGGAGTGATTGTAGAATGCTGGGAGGAGATATTCTCTGGGTTCAGAGAAAGAGATCTGAGCCAGGAATACATGCATGTTGTGGGGACTGAAGCCAGGAGAGGCAATGAGAGCATCCAGGGACAGGAAGAAGAGAGGTGGGCCTAGGACAAAGCTCCGAGGGGTGAGCAGAGGAGGAGGAGTTAGAGGGTAGCCAGAAACCCAGGAGACCAAGGAGTTAGAAATCCAAAAAGCGAGGGTGGATCTCAATTAAATGCATTTAATTAAATGTCTAATATTTCACTTTAAATTATTTTCTTCTCTGTGTCGTGTTGAAACCCTCCTCTGATACCCCTACATTTTGAGTAAAAGTCTGTTCCAAATTGTTTACGGACATGAAGGAGAATCCATAGTGTTCCACATTTAAGGCAGTGTGGATCGGAGAGGGGACAGCAAGCAGCCTCAGGAAGCTGCCACTGGAAGCGCAAACCCAGGTGGGATGAAGGGTCCAGGTGGGAACAGGAGCGTAAGGCCTAGAGCACAGGTAGAACCAGGTAACCCTTGAGAAGTGGGACTGGCCTGGCCCTGAAGTGGATGTAGGACAGAAATTCCTTTCCCCAAATCCACCAGCAGGAAGAAGAGGCTTGAGGAGGGGACAGCCAGATCTCACTGCTGCATGGAATGGAGCCTTCCAGGAAGGCCCACTTCCAAGTAGAAAGCAAGCCCTGATTCTTGGGGACAGTGGGGAGCATCTTCCCAACCACAGTGCCTGGCCTCCCTCCCATGAAGGAGATGATTCAGAATTCCCTTTTTGAGGCTCATTCTTCATTATCCCCATTCTGTTCTGAAAGATAACTAGGCTACTTACCCTTTTGACTCCTGCCTGCTTCTGGAAAGTTCCTTAAAAAGTGCGAGTTTTCTAACGGCGCCCAGTCTCTCTAGTCTGATGGGCGCGTAGAAGTGTCTGACGTCTCTCCTGGCTCCATGAGGCTGTTGGATGGAGGGCACGCCCAGCCGTTTCCCTGTCTCCCTCCGGCCTGTGTGGTTTGGCTCCCCCTGGTGGCAGCGACGAGAACAAGCAGCCTAGCTGCTGCTTAGGTCGACGGAATGACGCTCAGTTTGTAGCAGTCTGGAAGTCGCTTCTCCCCAGGTGCTTCCTGTAGGTCTCCCCTGCGCCGGAGTTTTCCCCTCCTGGCGGAACGCATCTGGGGAAGCTGCCTCTCTGACTAATAGCCAGTACAAAGGTCTTTGAACTTGTATGGTCGGGTCAGTTTTTATAGCTTCTCTGTGACATGACACTCTTGCTTTTGGCTGGAGCCCTGGGTCACATCAAAGTGAAGAAAACCCGTTTCTGTCTGCAGTGGCATTTTCAGACAATGTCAAAGATGAGAAGAGACAGACTAGAGCAGATGTGGCAGAAGGATGGGTCCCAGCGTGGCTCCATCTTAATAGATGGCTGGCTGCCCTCCAGGTGGCGGATGTGCTGAGGTGGGGAGAATCATCTTGTTTTTGAGGGGCAGGATTTCTTATTAGGGCAAAGGGTAAATGCCTTACTTTATAGCATCTTGTCAGAAGTTTGCAGTAAATGGCACAATACTAGCTTTTCATGACTAATGTGTGAAGCATTGTTCTCGATACCTTCAGAAACCTCTAAATATTTTGGATAAATGGAACAAAATGGTTTATTAAACATTTTTAAAGATAGCTCTACAGAAAAATAAAAAAGTGATGAACACTTCAATAAAAATAAGCAAGACCATGAGCAGACCATCCAGAGAACATTTTCAGTCCTTGTCTGATTTTGCTTCTTAGCATCTGTGTTTTTTTTTTTTGAGGAAGATTAGCTCTGAGCTAACATCTGCCACCAATCCTCCTCTTTTTTTTTTTCTTTTTGCTGAGGAAGGCTGCCCCTGAGCTAACATCTGTGCCCATCTTCCTCCACTTTATATGTGGGATGCCTACCACCTCATGGCTTGCCAAGCGGTGCCATGCACCTGGGATCTGAACTGGCGAACCCCGAGCTGCCGAAGTGGAACGTGTGCACTTAACTGCTGTGCCAGCGGCCCGGCCCCGAGTGAGTATTTTTGACCATGCCCTGCTCTTCCAAACATGCTGGTCTCTTGGCTTTGCTGATGAACATTCACCTGCTTCATCTTCCGTCTTTCTGCTCCTTTCCTGTCTCTTTTGTTAGTTCTTGCTCTTCTACCAGGCTGCTAAGGGTTAGAGTTCCTTAAGGCTCTTCTCCTTTCGTGCTTAATTCCACTCTAAGCATATTGTCTATGTCCATGACTTCAGTCCATGTGCGCGTGATTCACACGTTTATTTCCCCATCCACACTTAACCCCTGAGCCTCAGATCCATGTATCCAGCCACCTGCTTAACTCTCCACTTGGATGGTGTCTCCACAGCTCCCCCAACCCAGCACATCTGAAACTGAAGGCACCAACATCCCTCCAAAACCAGGCTCTCTTCCAGGGACCATCTCTCCATCTACAACCTCGGAGTAATCCCTGACGCTTTCTCTTCTTTGCTGCCTCCCCAAATGCATTTCATCATTGAGCCCTGACATTTTTCACTTCCTAAATGTTTCTCAAACTTGTCCACTTGTCTACCTCCACCACCACTGCCCTTCCCTAAGCTGTCAGGGCTGCTGTGCACAGTTGTGAAGCTTACTAATATGCATTTAAGGTTCCTCCAGGTCTTTTCGTGGCTTGATACCTCATTTCTTTTTATTGCTGAAGAATATTCCATTGTGTGAATGTACCACGGTTTATCTATTCATCTGTTGAAGGACATTTTTGTTATGTCCAGCTTTTGGTGATTATGAATAAAGCTGCTATAAATATTTGCCTGCAAATTTTTATATGTACATAAGTTTTTTAATCAGTTGGGTAAATAGCCAGGAGCATGATTGCTGGATCGTATGGTAGGACTGTGTTTAGCTTTGTAAGAAACTGCCAAACTGTCTTTTAAAGTGGCTGTACCATTTTGCATTCCCACCAGCAATGAATGAGAGTTCCTGTTGTTCTGCATCCTCACTAGCATTTGGTATACTCAGTTTTTTTTATTTTAGTCATCCTAATAGGTGTGTAGCAGTATCTTACAGTTGTTTTATTTATTTATTTATTATTTTTATTTTTTTGTGAGGAAGATTGGCCTTAGCTAACATCTGTGTTGCCCATCTCCCTGTTCTTGCTTGATGAGGAACAGCGTGGCTTGATGAGTGGTGCTAGGTGTGCGCCCGGGATCTGACCCTGTGAACCCTGGACAGCTGAAGCCCAGCATGCTCTTAACTACTATGCCACTGGGCCGGCCCCTTACAGTTGTTTTCATTTGCAATTCCATAATGACAAATAATATTGAGCATCTTTATCTATCTTATTGTTGAGTTTTAAGAGTTCTTTGTATGTTTTGGGTAGAAGTCTTTTATCAAATATATATTTTACAAATAGTTTCTCCCAATCCATGGCTTTTCTTTTCATTCTGTTAATAATGCCTTTCACAGAGCAGAAGGTTTTAATTTTAGTAAAGTCTAACTTAATATTTTCTTTCATAAATTGTGCTTTTGGTGTTGTTAATAACTCATTGCCAAATCCAAGGTCATGTAGCTTTTCTTCTGTTTCCTTCTTAAACTCTTATAGTATTTCATTTTATATTTAGGTCTATGATCCATTTTGAGTAAATTTTTTGGGAAAAGTGTAATGTCTGTATCTAGATTAATTTTTTTTTGCATATGCATGACAAAGTGTTCCAGCCCTATTTGTTAATTAGACTATGTCCATTAAATTGTCTTTGCTGCTTCATCAAAGATCAGTTGGACATCTATAGAAGATTTTTATTGGGATTGCACTGAATTTATAGGTCAAGCATCTTAACAGTGTTAAGCCTTCCAATCCATCAACATGGAATATCTGTTTACTTAGATCTTCTTTGATATCTTTCATCAGCGTTTTGTAGTTTTCTGCATATGGATCATGTACATACTTTGTTAGATTTATACCTAAGTATTTCATTTTTGGGATGCTATTATAAATGATATTGTGTTTTAAATTTCTAATTCCAGTTGTTCATTGCTGGAGAACAATTGGCTTTTGTATATTAATCCTGTATCCTTGCTATGATTGCTTATTAGTTCCAGGAGTGCTCTGTTGATTTTTTCGGATTTCTACATAGGCAATCATATCATTTGTGAACAAAGACCACTTTATTTCTTCTTCCCCAGTGTGTGTATCTTTTATTTCCTTTTCCTGTCTTATTGCATTGGCTAGGACTCCCAGTATGATGTTGAATAGGAGTGGTGAGAGGGGACACACAACCTCAGCTTTTCAGTGGCATCACTCTAGTGACCCCAAGCCACCATCACGTCTCCTCTGGCCGATTGTAGCGATCTTCTGACTGGCCTTCCTACTTTCATTTTTGCTCCTTTAAAGTCCATTGTCTGTATAGTAGCCAGGATGAGCTTTTAAGAATGTAGACCAGGTCATGCCACTTCCCAGATTAAGGAAACTCCCGTGGTCTGCTGTTGCCCTTATACTAAGATCTAAACTCCTCACCTTGATTTACAATGCTCTGTGTAATCTGCCCCTGCGTGCTTAGGTCGCATCATCTTATAAGATTCTTTTTCTTGACCTCTAGATGCCAGCCACCCTGGCCTTCTCTCTGTCCTTCAAGTCCCTTCTGCCCTTGGCCCTTGGCACCAGCTGTTCCCTCTACTGGGGATGTTCTTCCCAGTCCCATTTGTAGCACCAGTTCTTTCTGGTTATTTAGATCTCAGCCGACGTGTCACTTTCTCAGAGTGGACTCCCCAGTCTAATGTTATACCTAGTCGTCCTCTCTCATGTCAACGTGTTTTAATTCTTTGCTTAGCTTTTACCGCTACCTGACTCCATCTTGTTTGTTTGTTTGTTTCTTTCTTTTTTAAATTGTCTGTCTCTGCCCTCGACCCTCCCAGCTGCTGGAATGAAGTCTCCTCAAGAGCAGGCCTCTGCCTCTCGTGCTCACCCCTGTACCCACAGTGCCTGGAGCAGCGCCGGTCATGGTGTGGGTGCTGAATGGCCCTTCCCATGTCTCCAGTCTGACCTTGAACCAAACGCCTTGCTCTGTCTGCTCTTTGGTCTCCATCTTTCAGTTCCCACAGCATCAGGCTTTTTCTGGCCATAGAGCTTTTGCACATGTTCTTCCTTCTGCCCAGAGTTTCACACCCTTCCTCCCTCCTTTTGCCTCAAAACCTTCTATTCTTTTTTTTTTTTTTTTGACTCTCAGCTCAATTGTCACGTCCACGCAGAAACCTTCCCCAATTCATCTCATGATCTCTTTCATGGCTCTTTTCGTAGTTCGAATTTGTATTCGTTTGTATGACTCTGTGCTGGTCTGTCTCCCCCAGCATCTGATAGCCCACCTGGTGAGGCCCAGGGCTGTCTGGGCTCATCCTTTGTCTATTGCTCCTGGACGGTCCCTGGCTCACAGCAGGTGCTCAAGGTTCTCGGTAAATGGTTGTTGGCAGAATGAATACACTAAAGAATAAACACCAGATTTCATTGGTTTTAAGAAGCAAGCTTTCTCAAAACTTAACCTTTCTGACATAAGAATTCATTTTGCAGTTGATGACTTCTTAGACTTGATGAAGAACACATAAATTGTTAATAAATACATTACAATAGTCTGTTTCACTAATAATCAGAGAAATGCAAATTAAAACAGTAGTTAGATGCTATTTTTCAGGTACCAAATCAACAATGATTTTTTTGGTAATGATTTTTAAAAACAATAATAATATTGGTAAAAGTGTAAGGAGGTGGGTACTTTGACATGCTACAGGAAGAGTTTACATTGGGACAATCTTTTAGGGAGCAATTTGGCAATATATATCCAAAGTCTTAAAAATATTAATAGCCTGTAGCTTATTCAACTTCTAACAGTTGCTCTAAGGAAATAATCAGGGATGTTTAAAAGCATTTCTGCCAATAATTCTCACTAGGTAGCAATAGTGAAAAATTGACTAATGGTAATCTGTAAAGTGGAATATAATCCAGCCATAAATATGTGTATTTTCAAATAATATTTAAGGATACAGAAAAATATTCACAATACAACATGTTTTCCAATAGACTATAAGTTCCCTGAGGGCAGGAACCATGAATATTGTGTTCAACACATATTCAACATCTAGCACAGTACTAACACATAAATATTTGTTGAACCAGGAAATGAAAAAGCAGGTATTAAACATTATATGTAGGATGATCCCAATTTTAACTTAAAAAAATAAGTATGGGTACGCTCAAATGTTCAAAAGTACATACAACAATATGTGAGAGATTATCTTTGAATGATGCAATTGAGTGATTTTTGTTTTTCTTTGTCCTTTTGTATATTTTCCATTTTGTCTATAATGTGCACATATTAGTTCTTTGTTTTTGTTTTTTTTTTCAGGATGCAAACTGCAGTTTATTCAGGCTTTAGAGTGACAATTGGTGCTTTGTTCTGGGCAGAGGCAGGGGTGTCCGTGGAACCCAAGGGAGCTGGGCCCAGACAGGTTGGAGGGACTTCCCGCACCCCCTTACCCTCAATAATTAAAGTTTCAGCTGCAGCTCACGGTGCTGGCACAAGGTTAGTTTTGTAATGAGAACAATTCCTTTCTTGTCTGTTCCAGCTATATGTTGGAGCTGAGTGAGGAAATACGGTGACATGGTGAGTGGGAGGCAGCGTCATGACTGAGAGGTCCTTGGGGCACACGAGATTGTTGAATCGAGTATTAAACACAGTGATGGACCTTGGCCATGCCAACCTGAGCCCTTACAGGAATCTGGACCCAATAATCCTCCTGGAATGTGCAAAAGCCCCGCCCTGGGCAGGAGCCCGTCCCTTGGCTCTTTGTCCAGACCATCCTCATCCGCCTGCTCTGAGCCTGCTCTGCTTATGGCTCTTAGGTTCCCCTGTCACTTGGTTTGACCCCTCAGTTCTCATCCGCACTGCAGGCCCCTTTGCTCCGATAGCCGCTGTGGACAAATGTCTTGGACTCTGGCTCCCAGTGCTCTCTCTCTCGGCTCTGTTTCAGTTTTTGCTCCCCAACTTGAGGCACCTTAGCTCTGGTTGAAGCCTCCCAGCCTCCCTGAGTGCTGAGGGCGCCACCTTGTGTGCTGTGCCTGGTGTTCAGAGCCTGGAATGCTGCCTAACACAGAGGACAAGCTGGGGAACCGTGTGCTCCATGCGGGAAGGGCGAGCCACAGACAAGTGGGCAGAAAGAAAGCAGGAGGTTGCTCAAGGTCAAGGTGGCCCACAGCATGAGCACAGGAACGGACGAGGGACAAGCAATAATATACACCTGTGTCAAACACATTAGATGCAGCAATTTAAAATGGAACAAATGAATGAATGTAGAAATTTAGATACCGGAATGTTAGAAAGAGAAATTCTGAAAAAGAAGACCTTACAGTCCCATGTATTTAATTGAGTCTTCAAGTTCAAAATTTCTATATTTTCCTTTTTTTTTTTTATTTGAGGAAGATTAGCTCTGAACTTACATCTACCGCCAATCCTCCTCTTTCTGCTGAGGAAGACTGGCCCTGAGCTAACATCAGTGCCCATCTTCCTCTACTTTATATGTGGGACACCTACCACAGCATGGTGTGCCAAGCGGTGCCGTGTCCACACCGGGGATCCGAACCAGCGAACCCCAGGCCGCTGAAGCAGAACGTGCACACTTAACCACTGAGCCACCGGGCCGGCCCCAGTACATTTTCCTTTATGTATAGTAAAGTATAACTGCACATACACAGACGCTCACACAAAAGGTATGCTCCTATTTTATTCGTTTAACATTTTGTTCTTTTTGTTAAAGCCAGTAATTCAAGATAGTTGCAACAGAGGGCAGAATTGTGTAGGAAATTTAAACACCTTTTCCTCCTTGCCTGAAAATCGCCCCCGAATACAAATGAGAGCAACAGACACATTGAGCTATAGAAATACTCTTTTTTGATTCTCTGGTTTTCCGAATTTACATACCAAGATTACTTAAAAGCACTAGAGTTATTTTTCATGTCATAGTTTAAAATACTTGGGAATATATGCAAACCTTAATAAAAGCAAAATGCTGATCTCTTGGGAGACACAGCACCAAAATAAAGCTGATGTATTTTACTCCTGTATCGAGATTAAGTGATGGGCATTCGTCCTTCCCTTTTAAATATGCCTCGGCATTATTTGCTTTTCTTTCCATTCCAGTGCTGGAATGCAGGCTTTCTGAGGTTGCTGCCACTGACAAATGCTGATGAATGTTCTTTACTGTGAGATTTCTGAAGCTTATGGGGAAGATCAAGAAGCGGGAGAGTTATTCTTGAGTGTTGAGAACATGTTAGTGCAGCTAAAGTGGGAAATAATTTTAAATCCTTCAAACGTTATTCCTTTTGTGTAGAGATTTTCAGATATCGTTTACCTTTGTCCCTTTACAATTTGGTCCACAAACAGAGGAATCGATGAATTTTGTTCATCAATGAGGAAGCCATGATTTTAATCCATGCCCCAAACTGTATGAAAATGACAAGACTCAGTAAATAGATGGGAGTCACTACAGAATGAATGAATACCAATAGGTGTCATTTTGGGGGGAAAAAGGATATTCATAAAGCAAAGAGGAAAATACAGTAGTGGACTGAGATGAACTAACAGAAGGCGGGCTAAAGACTCGGTGACAATCTTCATAAAGATGTTGGGGAAGGTTGATTATCTTGTCTCTATATTGTTTTACTTTTCCTGAAATACGAACTTTGGGCTTTGTTGAATACACACTGAACGTTTTGCTCGTAACATATAACTAGGCTCAGCGTGACATTTAACTGCCCTTTAAGAAAAGTTAGAAATTTTCACTGATTTCGGTAGAGTTTGTGGACCAAGGGTAATACAATCCAAGACAAAGCTGTTCTTATTTTAAAACAAAGATTTCAGATTTTCATAAAACGCCACCTCCACCCCCATCGACACACATGTTTGTAGAAAGAATTCTATCTGCAGAGATTTATAAGACTCGACCTTGCAAGTCCCTTTATGCTTATTGACCAATTTTTGTGTCTTCTATGACATATTACAACCCAAGGGTGCTTAATAAATGTGACGAGTGAATCCATTTCAATTTGCAAAGACTGCGTGTCCTTGGAAGGTAGCATGGAGTAGTGAATAGAGCATGGGCTGTTTTCAGAGTGACCCACATTCAGAGTGCTTTGGCCCTTACTGCTGTGTGACCTTGGCAAGAATTTTAACCTCTGACTCAGCGAGTTCTCCGTGTTGGGGATTCTAATATCTGTCTCATGGCCTGTTAACAGGTCCAGTGAGAAAGTGTACAAAGCACTTCACACAATGTGTGACACGTAGTGAGATCTTAGGAACTGGTAAGTATTTTGTAACTACCGTCTGTGGGTTATAAAGTACCTGAGGTCTAGGTTCGGAATAATAAGAGAGTTTGATTTAAGCTAGTTTGACCACTCTTTCGTCTTTCAGGCGGTAGAGTCCAATAATTCTGGCATCTTATTAAGCTTGTGGAATTTCCGCTTGCACCAATTTTTTTTTTCCACGAGGTCCACATTTTCATCACTGACATGTGTCTGTCTGGAAAGCACCAATTATTTTATTAGGTAATCATTGAGTGCCCCGTGGCAGTCGTTCGCTCATTCGTTCACCCAGCAAACATTCACTGAGGGCCTTGTTTAGCCCGCGCGCCGTGCTGGGAGTTGGGGTGATGGCAGCGAACAAGGCAAGCACAGCCCAGCTCCCTGTCTAGCTGGAAGTCACTGCCTCACCAAATCAGCGATGCAGTGTAGCACCTGAAATGCGTGGTCCTAAAGGGAGCAGGATGGCTTCCTAGGAGCTGTGCCAAAGCTTAGCCGTCCAAACAGGAGTTCCCGCTTCAGAGCACTCCTTTCAGAGGCATCAATCTTAGGAGTTTATTCTTAAAATATTTTTGCAACAGTTCTTTGGGACTAGCCACCATGGAGACTATTAAAAGAATTTTCTTTAGGCTCTGAAGGCTCTTCCAAAAGAGGAGTTCTAAAACCATTTTGGGCAATAAGTTCTTTGCAACACATACCTAGCATTCTTGAGGGGAAAGAGCTGTTATTTGTCATGTCTATGCTCTGTACTACACCACTTTTATGATTTCTTCAGCTTAGGTCCCTTAAAGATTTTAATGCAGTGGTTTTCAACGGGGAGGCAATTTTGCCCCGCCAGGGGATATTTGGCAAGGCTGGAGACATTTTTGGTTGTCACAACTTGAGCGGAGGGTGCTACTGGCGTCTCGGGGCTAGAGGCCAGGATGCTGCTAACATCCTACAGCGCACGGGACAGCCCCCACAGCACAGAGTTATCCTGCCTCAAACGTTGACGGTGCTCAGGTTGAGAAACTCTGGTTTCAATGGGATGTTTGTTAAAAAAGTCGGTCTCAGGACTCTGCCCCCTACAATTTCCCAGAAGGTGCCCCGGGAAGCAGGAACACTGAAGGGTCCATTTGTGAAAGGGCCTCTGTTGGTGCCTCAGAGGCTCACTTGTTAAGAAGATGTTCAGAGCAGGGCCTTGGCGATCCGCAGGTCTGGGTGGACATCTTGCTCTTGTACTTGCTAGCCAGGTGAGCGTGGGTGATTTATTTAACCTCACCGAGCCTCAGTTTCCCCATCTGTAGTAGAGGAGTAATAATGCCTATTTCCTAGGGTTTCTGTAGATATCCCCTGAGGTCATGCACGGCATGAGCTTAGTTCAGTCAGTGCTCCACAGGGAGGGGCTAGTACGGACTGTGACCTGAGAATGAGTGTTTGTGCCTCATGATGACCCTGACTATCAGCAAATATTTACTGAAGACCCGCGAAGCACCAAGCCCATTGTTCGACTGTGGGGTCTCTGCACACAAGAAGTAGATAGTCTGGAGTAGGAGGAAGATAAAAGACACATCTTCATGAAGAGGAAACCAGCACCATATGACTGCATTTGATGTGCTGGTTAGTATTTCCGGCCATGTGGGTGGTAAGACGGGGGTGGAAGGACCACTGTGGCCTGGTGGTGGGTTGGGAGCTGTCAGCCTCCCTATGACAGGGGCTTCTGGCCCACTCAGACCGATTAGAAAAGTGGCTGTAACGTGGGGTGGGATCAAGGAAACCCTGAGGATTTGAGTCTGGTTGGCAGAAGTGGGGAATCCAAAAAGGAAGCTGGGTGTGGAGAGGAAGATGCTGAATTTTAAACATTTAAACTGCCGAGTTTGCGGTTCTGGAAAAATATCCAAGTGGAGTATCCAGCCAGCTGGGGGAAATGTAGGGTTGGAAATCTGGAGAGAGATTGGGGCGACATCTACATACATGTGAACGATTACAGGAGAAGGGCTCAGGATTTTTATGGGACAAAGGGAGGAAGATGGGGTAGGTCGTATTAAAGAAGCATTCGTGGGGCTGGCCCCGTGGAGGAGTGGTTAAGTTCGCGCGCTCTGCTGCAGGCGGCCCAGTGTTTCGTTGGTTCGAATCCTGGGCGTGGATATGGCACTGCTCATGAAACCACGCTGAGGCAGCGTCCCACATGCCACAACTAGAAGGACCCACAACGAAGAATATACAACTATGTACCGGGGGGCTTTGGGGAGAAAAAGGAAAAAAAAATAAAATCTTTAAAGAAGCGTTCGTTGGTGGTAGATGAGGTAAGGCTAGGTTTATACTTCATAGATTGGCTTGAGATTTGGTCATCAGGCAAAAGGCTAGACTTGTACTTCATTGATTGCTTAGGGATCTGGTTATCAGGAAAGTCCAGTTTCTTCAGTCCTTATAAACAGGATATTCTTGTCTTTACTGACTTCTTGGAATGTTAGTGGTTTGGAAGATAAAGAAAACAAGACGTTCAAGGCAATTCCTCTGAAATGGCTGCTCCAGCTCTATCTTAATATGGTTCCCTTCATGTCCTCTTTCACAATTCTTGTTTGAGAAGTTTGTCGGTGAAAGGAGAAAGATGAAATGTCAGGTTCAGGTCAGGTTTGATCCAGGATATGTGTGTTTGTGTGGAGCAGGAAATGAGCCCAGGAGAGGGGCAGATTGGAGATGCTGGTGGGTACTCTGTGAGGAGGACAGGCCTCCAAGAGCTTGGGAAGGAGAAGGTCCTTGAGAAGGATGTTGGGCGTCCCTTCCTTTGGGATAGTCAAGAGGGAAGAAAATGGTGACAACACTGCTAATTTGAAATTTAAAAGAAAAAGGTATATGCAGTATACCAGAGACTGTAATTTCCCAATATCTATTCCCTCTTTCATTCGTAGTAAGCAGTGTGCCCCCTCCTGAATTTTTAGCCCAGAAAATGACTGTTGGGAAAGAAGTCTACTTTTTCCAGCTTTCCTTGAAGCTGAAAGAGAGCACATGCCTAAGTTTTGGCTGATGGGATGTAAATGGAAGTGCTGGGGATAACTTCTGAGAAGTTTCCATAAGGGGAAGGGGGTACCCTTCTTCTCCTTTTTCCTTTTTCCTGCAGGTTAGACTGTGGATATGATGGCTGGAGGTGGACAAGCCACTTTAGACCAATGGGAATGGAGATCAGGCAAGGTGAAGCAGCGAAATAAAAGGAACCTGAGGGGCCGGCCCCGTGGCTGAGTGGTTAAGTCCATGCACTCTGCTTCAGTGCCCCAGGGTTCACTGGTTTGGATCCTGGGTGTGGACCTACATACCACTCATCAAGCCATGCTGTGGCAGCATCCCACATAGAAGAACTGGCATGACTTGCAACTAGGATATACAACTACGCACTGGGGCTTTGGAGAGTAAAAGAAAAAGAAGAAGAAGATTGGCAACAGGTGTTAGCTCAGGGCCAATCTTCCTCACTAAAAAAAAACTTATCCTTAAAAAAAAAAAAAAGGAAACTGAGTCTCTGATATTGTGATGTGTCAACTAGACTCAAATCCTCAGGGGGGTCCTTGATGCCTCCCCATGTTATGGCCACAGTTCCATTTCCTGGCCACTTGCTTCCTGACTTTTGCATGAGACAGAAATCAAATCACTGCTAATTTGGATTTTCTGTTACCAGTAGCTAGTTGTAGTCCTAACCAATATCTGAGGGCATTCTTTCAGGGTAGGCTTGACCTCAGTAAAGTCAACATGGAGAGCCAGCCCTGATGGCCTAGTGGTTAAAGTTCAACGTGGGTTTACTCTCTGGGTGTGGAACCACACCACCCACCATCTGTCAGTAGCCATGCTGTGGTGGCAGCTCACATGGAAGAACTAGAAAGACTTACAACTATGTACTGGGGCTTTGGGGAAGGGGAAAAAAAAAGAGAGAGGAAGATTGGCAACAGATGTCAGCTCAGGGCAAATCTTTCCCAGCAAAAAAAAAAAAAGTCAACATGGAGACCATCTTTGAAGTGGAGGATGTGAAGTACGAGCAACAGGGATGGGATCTGGGACGGCTGCTGACAGTGAGACACTTCTAAAGATACACCTGGAGGACGTGTGAGAGAACTGCCTGCCTATGGGGCCAGGGACTCCAAACCACACCCGGCTGCCTCCAGGACAGAGGAGATCAAGATCTCAGTTTGCAGGACACCTACTGGGAAGCTCTGGGTCGAGCTGCAGAAGGTCAGTTTGATATGGAAGAGCACTTTCAGTCGATCCAGGAGACCAGAAAGACTCGAAGTCTTTAACTTCACACCAGGGAGCCAGGCTCAGTCAATCCTTTTCTGGGCTAACATTGCGCTATGACATAAAGTATTACAGAGCTGGTGATGATGATAATGCTGTCCGTTGGTATAGGGCCTTATAAGTTATCAAATATATTCACATATATTCTTGTTACCATTGAGTTTTCTGAAATGAGATATTAATAGAAAGATAAGTCATCACTAACTCTCTTTTCTTGCACTGGACATTTAAAAGATTATAACCAACTGGAGTATTCTTCTCTGTTGATAATGTTTTGAAAGAGGAGTGATTTAAGATAGTGAAGTTTAAGTACCTCTGAAATAAATATGCTAAACCAGTAAAGAGAACTTAAATCCAAATCTCTAAGCAAAAATGTGTTGAATGTAAAGTTAGCAGATCTCTGGTCACACCTGAATTCGAGGGCCGTGTAGGCAGTGTTTTTAGATGTTCATTTTAATTCTATATAATACCTCCTCCAGGACCGCTAACGTATGCAAGACATTGTCATGTTATTCTTATCTTCAAAAATTCTCATTGCCGTTAACAAACAACCTGTGAAAAACATTTTCCAAAGTTTATTTTTAGTTTTTAGTGTCTCCCAATAAATGTTTCACTATCACCATCGTTTTATAAATATTTAGGATTCCCTGGGAAGTGATAGGAAGTGTGCCATCTTTTGCAAGTTTGCTGTGATATGAGCCTTTCTTGGGAGGGTGTCTGGAGGCTGGGCCTGATCTGATGCTCAGTTCCCTCAGGAGTGGGTTCAGAGTCCGTCCATGACAGAAGTGCTTCTCAAGGGACAGAGTGCTCTTGGAGAACTCTATCTTGAAATAGGGATGCGTCAGGAAGGGTTCCAGTATTTCCAGAAAGCATGGTCGAACCTGATGGAGTTTTCACCCAGCCAGGACTCAGTGAAGCAAAAAGGTGTGGCGGACATGCGCAGACAGCGTAACCTCTTAGGTCTCAGAGTCAGACTCCTGAGCTATTCTAGTCCAGGAAGAAAAGGAAATGGATATGTGTGCTTGGTTTGTTTGTTTGTTTTGGCGGGCTGGTGGGCGTGTGAGGGTTGACCATATGCTCTCCTCGCCTCACAGATGACCCTTTCAGTCAAAGGCCGTCATGACGTGCCTCAGAAAAGGAGGCTGCCAGCATAAGAGGGGCCGTTCAGAGCTTAACTCTGATGCTAGGCTTTCTGGGTTCAAATCCACCTCTCCGCTTACTAGTTCTGTGCCTTTAGACGCATGACAACCTCTCTGGGTCACAGTTTTCATATTTGTAATGGAGGGATAAAAATGATATCTACAGTGCGCATTGTTGTGAGACTAACGTGCCCCTACGAGGCTGCAGAGCACCCAGGACAGTGGCTGGCGCATAGTGAAGTACTTGTTAGTGGCGGCTGCTATTTTATCCTCCAGTATGTGATGCTTCAAGCTGCTGTGGCACCACTGATAGAGCAGAGACAAAGAATGTTCAGTGAATTAAGATATTAAGCATTTTTGACCCACTGGTTTACAGTCAGACTAAGCTAAAAGACCCTAGACTTATGTCATATTTAAATGGCTGTATCAGTTAGCTTTTGTTGCATACAAACCACCCCATACTCAGCAGCTTAAAACGACAGCCATTTTTATCACCCACGGGTCCCTGGGTCGGCTGAGGGAGTCCACTGGTCCAGGGTAGGCTCAGTCGGTTTGGGCTGGGCTCCCACAAGAGCCTGAGATCAGCTGGCAGGGCTGATGGGGCTGCCTGTTCTAAGATAGCCTCACTTAGATGTCTGGTGGTTGTCTGGCTGGGGTGTCAGGGGTGGCTTGGCCACGTGTTCCTCATCCTCTAGGAGGATAGCCTGGGCTTGTTCAGAGGATTCCCAGGGGAAGAACAGGAGGCTAGGCCCGGGTTCAGAAATGGCACCACCCCCACTTCCGCTGCATTCGATTGGTCAAAGCAGGTCACAGGAGGCTTCATTCAAGAGTGGACAGAGAGACTTCACTTCTCAGTGGGAGGAGGGGATGAGTGGCATTGCAAAGGGAGTTGGGTGCAGGTTGGCGTGGAGAATTTCAGCTGCTTCTACAATCTACCACCACGGCCATAAATCAGAGGTCACCTTGAGTGAGTACTTACCCTCTTGAGATTCTCATGGTAATCCACTCTTATGGTCATGGTCCTCGTTTGTCCAACGCTCACTGCATGTAAGGCACTGTATGCTCATCATCTCTTTTTAAAAGCTTTTTTTTTAATTTTTAAAATTATTTTATTGAGGTCATATTGATTTATAACATTGTGTAATTTCAGGTGTACATTATTATATATCAGTTTCTGTATAGACTGCATCTTGTTCACCCCCAATACTCTAGTTTTTATCCTTCACCATACATCATAGTATCCTTTTATAATCCTTTGTGTTTCTGTGGTATCTGTTGTAATTTCTCCTTTTTCATTTCTAATTTTATTTATTTGAGACTTGTCTCTGTTTTTCTTAGTGAGTCTGGCTAAGGCTTTGTCAATTTTGTTTATCTTCTCAAAGAACCAGCTCTTAGTTTCATTGATCCTCTCTATTGTTTAGTCTCTATTTCATTTATCAATAAATTAATTTATATTATTTCCCTCCTGTTGACTTTGGCCTTTCTTTGTTCTTCTTTTTCTAGTTCTGATAGGTGTACTTTAGGATTACTTATTTGAGAATTTTCTTGTTTGTTGAGGTAGGCTTGTATTGCTATAAATTTCCCTCTTAGTACTGCTTTCGATACATCACATAAGAGTCAGTATGTTGTGTTTTCATTTTCATTTATCTCCAGGTATTTTTTGATTTCTCCTTTGATTTCTCCATTGATCCAATGGCTGTTCACTAGCATGTTGTTTAGTCTCCACATATTTGTGACTTTCCCAGTATTTTTCTTACAGTTGATTTGATGTCTAGTTTCATAGTATTGTGGTCAGAAAAGATGCTTGATATGATTTCAGTCTTCTTAAATTTATTGAGGCCTGCCTTGTTTCCCAACATATGGTCTATGTTTGAGAATGTTCTATGTGCACTTGAGAAGTATGTGTATTCTGTTGTTTGGGGATGGAATGTTCTATAAATATCTATTAAGTCCACCTGGTCTACGGTTTCATTTAAGGCCACTGTTTCCATGTTGACTTTCTGTCTGGATGATCTAGCCATTGAGGTAAGTGGGCTGTTGATGTCTCCTACTATTATTCTGTTGCTGTCAATTTCTCCCTTTAGGGATGTTAATAGTTGCTTTATATACTTTGGTGCTCCTGTGTCAGGTGCATATATATTAATAAGTGTTATGTTGTCTTGGTGGAATGTTCCTTTTATCATTATTACTGCCCCTCTTTGTCTCTTATTATCTTTTTTATCTTGAAGTCTGCTTTGTCTGATATAAGTATGGCTACACTCACTTTCTTTTGCTTTCCATTTGCTCAGTGTATCATCCATTCCTTTACTCTGAACCTGTGTTTTTCTTTAGAGCTGAGATGTGTTTCCTGGAGGCAGCATATTGGTGGTTCTTGTTTTTTATTCCATCCAGCCACTCTTTGTCTATTGATTGGAGAATTCAATTCGTTTATATTTAGATTATTGATATATGAGGATTTAATCCTGCCATTTTATCTCTTGTTTTCCAGTTGTTCTATATTTCCATTGTTTCTTTTCCCTTGTATCTCTGACTGCCATTTCAGTTTGGTGGTTTTCTCTTTATTTGTGATTAGTGTCTCTGCTCTAATTTTTTGTTTAGTGGTTACTATGAGGTTTGTTTAAAAGATCTCATGGATAAGATAGTTCATTTTCTGATAGCCTATTTTCTCCATTGGCCTAGGCAGGTTCTATCCCTTTCTTCTTCCTCTTTTGAGTTATCATTTTCACAAATTATTCCTTTTTGTGTTGTGAGTTTGTGACTAAATTGAAGTGTTTATTTTTGATGCTTTCATTTCCTTTATCTTTTATGTTATAATTAAGTGTTTGCTAACATATTCTTATAGAAAGCTGCTATGTTCTGACTTTGTCTGTCTATTTATCTCCTTGCTCAAAGCTTTCTAAACATTTGCCTTTTTGTTTCAGATAGGAGGGCTCCCTTCATCATTTCTTAGAAAACACTATCTACTTCTTACGAGCCTATATTGTTAGAATATTTAACTCTCAATAAAGGAGCAAAATATTGCAGGGGGTACATTCCCAAGGTGATGTGTGTCTAGGTACAGCCTATTATTTATTAATTGGTTTTGGGGGCTTATTCATGTGCTTCTTATTGTAAGCCTGTACCATTTTATTGTTTCTTATTGTAAGACTGTACTTGTTGCCTTCTATAGGACTCAGTTACCACGGTGACAACTGGTTCCACTACATTCACATTCTCGCTCTATGTCTGACCCATTCATTTGCAAAACAGACTCAGAATTCTGTTTCGATCTATTGTGTTAGCTCTTTGGCCCTATAACTGCTGTGCACACACAAATTTGTTGTGTGAAAACCAAGCCCTTTGCAATGTAGGTTAGTAATTGATTTATTAAGAAAAAACCTGGCTATTGGCAGTGATGAATAAATGATATTAAATGCTCTGCCTATTGATATATTAAGTCTTTTGTGGAAAAAAAAATCCTGAAGCATCATCTTCTTTGCCAATGTTTGTTCCCTGTAGGCAGAGTGCTGAACAACCTAGCAGAGTCAGCATCTGAGGAGTACTTAAAAGAAAATCACACTTTGGAGTGTGCTTCTGGAATTTCTGGCTTATTGGACATCAACCCTTGTGATCAGGCTACCATGAAATACAACAAAGTTGTTCTGATGTGAAATATATTTTTTCTTGAAAAAATTTTTTTTCTGTACTAGCTATTACTGTTATGCTTAATATACTTAACCCACACTCATTAATCCACCTCCCACCTGATTGGGTTAAGAAAGGCTGAACTTTAGCATTTTCATCCTCTGGTTCAGTGTTTCTCAACCAGGGGTGATTTTTCCCCCCAGAGGACATTTGGCAATGTCTGGAGACATCTTTAGTTGTCACGACTGGAGGCATTGCTACTGGTAGAGGCCAGGGATGCTGCTAAACATTCTACAATGCACAGGACATGTCCCTGCAACCAAGAATTATCCAGCCCAAAGGTCAGTGGTCAGTGGTGCTGAGCTTGAGATCTGTGCTCTAGTGTCTTTATAGAGATGTCCACACATTTTCTTATAAATCACTTTGAAGGTTATAACTCTCTCATGTTATAAACAGCTCTTCTGTTTGGTATCTTCCAGGATAGATTTTTATATAAAATAAAGGATGTTTATGAGAACTGTTTTTGATAGCACAATGAAGGTAGCCAATATTTACCATGCCCAGTAAATAACACACTTGTGTTTTATTTTCAGATTAGCTGCTGGAAATACTTGTCTTGCCAAAATAAAATTTCAAGAACAGGGCTGGCCCAGTGGCATAGTAGTCAAGTTTGCACACACCACTTTGGCGGTCTGGGGTTCACTGGTTCGAATCCTGGGTGCAGACCTATGCACCACTTATCAAGCCATGCGGTGGCGGACATCCTACATATAGAGTAGAGGAAGATGGGCACAGATGTTAGCTCAGGGCCAGTCTTCCAAAAAAAAAATTTTCAAGAATGTTTAAGTATCAGAAGTTTTGATGAGAAGAACATCCAGTTTGGAGAAAATATGGAATTTTTAGCAGATTTACTGTTTTTTACACTAAAAGATAGTGAAAAGTTTTTATGAACTATTTCAAGTAGTGTGGCTCCTTTGCCAAAAAACACCAGTGGCGGGGAGGTCTGGGGCCACCCATCACTGTGTCTTACTTCTTTGGCTCCAGCCTTGTTCAGTACCCTGAGTGTCTCACCGTGCCTGAGAATTCTGTTCCAATCTGTTTGTCAGGACCTTGACTGTAATATATTCAAAGGGAGCTCTTAGCCCACAAACTGTGTCGAGGTTTTGGCAGGTAGGAAAATGCAAAGGAGGATGATGTCATTGTGAGTGTTTCCCAGCATCACTCACAGGCCTTGTGAGGAAGGGGTATTTACTTCAGGGCCCCTGTACTGTGTGTGTCTCCGGTTCCACACCCCACTGGTCTGTCTTCTGTAAGACCTCAGCCAGAGCCTGCAATGTCTCGGGCCATGCCTTCCTGCTACCTCTCCTCTCTCAGCAAGTCCTCTTGTTCTCTTGTGATGTGTGGGGCTTTCCTCAGCTCCTCACATAAGGCATTGTTAAAGCTGTTAAGAAAAATTATTCGTGACCCTTGCTAAAGAAAGGCAAGTGGACTTTATTCAGGCCTTTGTGGTAGTGCAGGGACAACTGCCCTGGATTTTTGCAGCTGGGGAGAGAGAGATTGGGCTCAATTCTGAATATAACAAGGAAAAGGGGGAAGTTAGTGGATGGAAAATGACTAAGAGGAAACATGAGGGGTAAGGTGGGGTGGGGAGTGGGGGGTGGGATATTGGCTAAATGGACCCAACAGGATTCTTGCTGAAGGCAGACCAGGGTGATCAGACACTGCCTGGGGGATGGTGGTGCATGAGGAACTTGATCAGATATTGAGGTGATCAGATATCAAGGGTGGGGGATTCCAGTTAACACTGACTTGGCGAGATTCTTGCTAAAGTTGGACTATGCAGAGATGAACAGAGAAGTCCAAATTTGAGGCCTAGTTGAAACATTGCTCAGAAGAGCCTGACCAAAGTTTGGTCAAGGAGAGACTCTCTCAGCATCTGTGTTTCAAAGAGGGTTGTAGGGATTACCCTCCGAAGCTGATCAGTGTTAGCATCTGCCAGGTCCGACCACATCTCTCGATAGGTTGGTGTGAGTGAAGGTTCTCTGTGAGTCCACAGAGAGACATATACACCCGCCCTTCCTTTGGCCTGGCTTACACTCTTTCGCAGCGCATTCGGCTGACTGAACGGCAAAGGACGCTCTAGGTTAAATTGTGAAGTTGTGCTTTTGTGGCTCCCCTCCCTGTTCCCTGTCTTGCCTTTCACTTTGAGTTTTCCTCTCTCCTTGGGATAATTTTCCTTTCCCCTCTCACCGAGAAGATGACGTCTTAACTGAGAAGATGACCTCTTCCAGCTTTTGCTCCAGGAAGGATGTGATGTTGGTGATCTCTAACACTTAAGTGCAAGTCAGTATTAACCTTTCTAAGAGTATTTGCCTTTAAAAGAGTAGCCCAAATAAAAGATTATCCAAGGGTAAAATTCCCAGTGCTATATGGTCGTGGTGAGATGGTGGGCTCTGGGGTCTGATTGCCTGGGTTCTAGCTTTGTTTCTGCCACTTAGTGAGAGCTTGGGCCCATGGTTAACATGTTGGTATCTCATTCATTTCCTCCTTGGTAAAAGAGATCCTATTTGTAAAGTGTTTAGCAGAATTTCTGGCACACACTAAAAGAGTTCAATAAATTGAGTTCTTAGTATTATTATTTTTCTCCCAGCAGGTAATTTTTGAGACACTTGATGCCACATAAGCCTCCTTTTGTTCCTCTTAAGACCGGCATTGTGAGCAAGAGCCCAGGACTTTCTTTAGAGAAGCCAAAAGCTTGACAGGGAACCATTGCCTTGCAAAAGAAGAATCTAAACACAGAGCATACTGACTGAGTCATCTCTACCACCTGGCTGCCCCACCCCAGATCTAGAGCAGGAGGGTGTGAATTACAGGCACCTCACCATACATGGATGCCTTCTTCCCAGGCCTCCTTGTCAATGGTCAACCTTCTGAAACAATGGAGAAGACTTTTTCCTTGTGAAGGTTGCCCTTAGGTGACCACATCTTTCCTAACATTGCTTAAGGCCAGGAGATATTTTGCTGTGCGCCTTGACTCACCTCTCAACCATGTGTAGATCCTTTGTCTTGGTAGCCAGAGTCAGCTCTCATGCCCTACAGGAATGATCCGTGGGATCCTGAGGGCCTTGTAGAATGGGGTGGGTAGGGCTGGATAAATGAAGTCAAAGTGCAAAGTTAAAAAAAACAGGACAGAGAAGAATGAGTAAACTGTCTTAAGAGGGACAGTGGTAACTTCACAGTAAAATAAATGTCATCTGCTCTTTCTCAACTTTGTATCCATTCATCAGCAGCCGCCCTTTCATCAGTGTCCTCTTCACGGTCAAGTTTCTTTACTTCCTCACTTCCCATTTACTGTCATTTGACTTCTACCTCCACCCAACTGCATTTTGTCCACCCTATGAAAGTCATCAGGAGCATCCTAAGTGTGCCCCTTTGCACGTTTTGGTCTCTTTGGCCCTCTCCTGCTCAAGTGTTTGACAGTATTGATGGCTCCCTTCCTGAAACAGTACTCTCCTGGTTTCTGAGATGCCCTCCGCTGTGGATATCTTCTCTGGTTATGCTTTCTTTCATGGGTTTCCTCTTTCTCTCCCTGACTCTTGTGGAAATAGTGGTATTCTCTTGGCTTCAGTGCTTGGACTCCATGCTTGTCTCGGTCTTAACCCCTCACCCTCAACTGTGCCGAGGTCTCCAGCCGTCCTTCCATAAGGTGATGGCTTCTCTTTTCTCCATCTCCTTCTCAGACCTCTAGCATCAGCTGCAGGTATGTGTATCCATCTGCCCATTGGATGTCTCCATCCGAGTTTTCCAAAGTATTTGGGCATTTCGGAGTCAACATTCTCGAGACTGAACACATCCACGCCCTCTCCCTCACAAAATGCTTCTTCTCCCATCTCACACAAGGCAGACCCCGTGGCATCATCTTAATGATATTTATGATCAGTCACTGTGTTAAGCACATTACATGGATTTTCTCATTTAATCCTCACAAGTCTGTTATGCTCATATTGAACACAAGAGAACTGAGGTTTACGAGATTAAGATGCTTGCCTAGTTTTTAAGTGATAGAGCCAGAATTGGTACCCAGGGTGTCTGAGTGCAGAGCCTCTGTGCCTAACCCCTGTGACCACTACTGGGCCTGCCTGACTTTAGAGCTCAGGCTCCTGACCACATCCTTCTACTGTATGTGAAGCTGTCCCCAACGTTCCCAGCACCAGCACCGTCACATTCACTGTGACGCCAAGCCTCTGCCGTCTCCTTTCCCATCCATGGCCACTGCATTAGCTCAGACCCTCGTCGTTCTTCCTCTGGACTAACTTCTCTCCCCACCTATAGCCTCACCTGCTTCAGATCATCCTTCACGCTTCTGCCCAGGTGACTTTTCTAAAATGCAAATCGGATCACATCGTTCTCTTAATGAAAACACTTCAATGTTGAAGCCCCAGACCCTTACGTTTGTACTCAACACGGTTCATGAATGGTCAGTCCTCTGTTTCACTCTCCAGTCTCTTCTCCTCCCTCGGGAAAGTCTCTGCAGGCCAGGATTAGTCTTACTCATCTTTGCATCAGCCCTGGCGCCAGCAGCATTTGGTGAACGTTTGTTGAATGAATGAATGCAATGCTTCTTCGATGCAAAACTTTAAATCTCTCTTTTCTAGATTCCAAAGGAAGTGAGGAATTGAATATTATAAACAGGTGGTAAAAATAAAGGAAAATCAGGCACTCTGGCCCACTGTTTGCTTGTCAGGAAGCAGCTGAGCATCAGCCTGGGCGCTACCTTGCGTAAGTTAGGTAATTGCTCTGATCTGTTTCTATTAGAGGCAGGTGACTTTCTCCCTTTGTTTTGCCTGCATCCTTTGCTTATTTAAAAAATGTCTTTATTTTTTTGAAGCAAGCAACTCCTGGTCCATATACTTTCAACTTTTTCTGCTGCTTATTTACCTTCTCGCATTAGGAGCACGTCTAAGTCTGTCCAGGCTGCCATAACAGAATACCATAGAATGGGTGGTCTAAACAGCAGAAATTGATTTCTCACGGTTCTGGAGGCTGGGAAGTCTATGATCAAGGGGCCAGCAGATTTGGTGTCTGGTTAGGTCCGCTTCCTGGCGAGGACTCGTTTCCTGGTTCACAGATGGTCATCTTCTCGCTGGGTCCTTACATGGCAGAAGGGGCCAGGGAGTTCCCTGAGGTCTCTTTCATAAGGGCTCGATGAGGGTTCCACCCTCATGACCTGATCACCTCCCAAAGGCCCCACCTCCTAAGACCATCACATCGGGGGTTAAGATTTCAACACCTGAAGTTTGGAGGGGCCACAACCATTCAGCCCATAAGAAGAAGATACGTTTTAGAAGTCTTTTCCACCCTGTTGCTCATTTTTCTGTGGGCTGAGCACCATGCCCAACCACGTCGTTCTCCTGTCCGTGGAGGTTCCCTCCTTTCTTCAAATTCTGTTTTAAGACACTGTTTCTGTGGGAGTAGCCTTTTCATACTTTCACCTGCAACACCAAAGGAACACATGACCAGAAATAAGACGGCCTTTCACGTGGGCCCTCCCTTGATTTTAGTTACAGAACTCAGTGCTCAGTTCCTCGGACCTGGCCCAGTGATTTGAAGGCACTTTCTGATTAAAGATACGAATTAAACACTTAAAATCAAATAAAAGTTAAAAACTTGGCCTTCTATCTTAATTGGAGGGGTTGAGTTGGGTCCATTCCATCCTCTTGCTGCTTGTTGCTTCTCTTATTACTGTCTTGCTCCCCTTCATGGGAGGAGTTCTGATTCTTTCACTGAAGTTTTCCCACCAAATGTTGATGTTTTTTCCTGTGGTTTGCAGTGAACGCTGTGTTTCTTATTCACTGGTAGCAGCTCTGTTAGGTGGAGTTTATTTACATTTTAAGGGCCATATCCCAGGGTCACTGTTGAAGAACTCCTCAGAGGCCCCAAGAGAGAAGGGTCCTGCTCTCCAGGCTCTGCTATTGCCAGGGATCAGCGTGGCTGGACCGTATCCTTTAGTGTCTCAGCGCTTATTTGGCCCAGTAGCCCCTTAGCTTGCTCTGCAAATAGTAGCCACTCATGGATTCTGTCATTTGCCTGCAGTGTTGCTGCCACACTCGGGAATCGAGGAGAAGGGAGAGTTGAACTGGAGGCTGCAAATCATGCTTGGATGGTAAGCTGGAGATGGGTCATAGCTAGAGGGTAGGGATGGGGATGAGGTGGGGATAGGCAGGGGAGTGAGTCCCACAGGGCAGAGCTTCTCAGCCTTTGTGCCTCCAAGGAGTGGGTTACTGGTGTGCCAGATAGAGACCTCTCAGCCCTTGCACGTCTTGGCAGAGGTGGAGCCCCCAGCCTGGCCATTTCCACCCTTGGGCATGTTGTTTATTTCTTCCAGGTGTTTATACAAAACATCTAATTTTCTATAAGTGCCACAACTAGAATTTTTTCTTTTTTTTGCTGAGGAAGATTTGCCCTGAGCTAACATCCATGCCAATCTTCCTCTATTTTTTAGCATGTGGGCTATTAGCACAGCATGGCCACTAACAGAGTGGTTTAGGTCTGAACCTGGGCCACCAAGCAAAGTGCATCAAACTTAACCACTAGGCCACCAGGGCTGGCCTTAGAAAAACTTTGCAGCACTGTCAGGGCCCCTGAGATCTCACTGCTACAAGTACACAATCTGTACTTCAACCTAAATGAGGTATTTTCACTGGGGTGATTTTGGCCCCCAGGACAAAAGTCTGGAGAAATTTTTGGTTGTCATGACTGGGGGTGGCGAGAGCTACTGTCATTTCTGGGTAGAGGCCTGGGAGGCTGCTAAACACAATGCCCAGGGCGGCCCCTCACAACCCAAAATTAGCCAGCCCCAAATTTCAACAGTGCCGAGGCTGAGAAACGCTGACCTACACCAACCACTGTCCCAGAGTGTGTGTTTGTCATCCATTTCACAGAAAATCATGATTGCTTTTAGCTTAGTCATTTGCTGAGGAGGAAAAAGGCTTAAAATATTTGATATCTGCAGGGAAAGAATATTTTCAGTCTATAGGTTTAGGAGCATGTGTGTGTGTACTTTTTTTCAGTAAAGTTTTCCAGGCTGAGAGCTTAAAAGATTTTGTTTACAAACAGAAAACGCAGATGCAAATCTAGAGAAAACTTGTGGAAAAGGAACTGGTGTATCTAATCTAGTTGCTTCTTATAAAATTCTGTTACCCATTTTGGTGTCTGGTCTGTGATGGAAGTATGATATATTCATTTGCTTCCATATAGGAAGGCATCTATAATAACAATTGTGGTGTTTTTGTGACTACTTAAATAAGTCTTTACAATACATTTCAATTTTGCAGTCAATTTTCAATGTGGTTATGATCAAGTATTTTTCTGTAAGGAACCACTTCTTGCCACTAATTTTATTGTTTTTATCTCCTGCTGTTGATTTTTTTTTTAAGATTTTATTTTTCCTTTTCCTCCCCAAAGCCCCCTGGTACATAGTTGTGTATTTTTAGTTGTGGATCCTTCTAGTTGTGGCATGTGGGACGCTGCCTCAGCGTGGCTTGATGAGCGGTGCCATGTCCGCGCCCAGGATCTGAACTGGCAAAACCCTGGGCTGCTGAAGTGGAGTGCGTGAACTTAACCGCTCGGCCATGGGGCCAGCCCCCCCTTTTTTTTTTTTTTTTCCTGCTGTTGATTGAAGTTGATTCATTTAACACAAGGCCGACTTCTGGTCCACAGGAAGATTGTAGATGGTTCAATTGTTGCTGTGGGATTCTCGTATTTTGTTTTAATCCATGGTGGTGAGAGTTGATCAGTATCGTCAGCACAGGAGGATGAGAGCGTTGGGAGGGAGGTGGATGGTTTATGAGACCTTTGAATCAGTTCTTCAATAGGCAAAGAATGTTTTTAGTTTTCCTCTATAGAGGAAAGAAAACTTTTCCTCAACCCTCTTAGAGTCCCTATGTGGGCCTGGAAATTAAACTGAAAGACAAAGAGATTTTATTACCCCCATTCCAGTGGACCCTGTAGACAGAAACTGGGAGGGTGACTTTGGCAAGACGTTTTACCTTCTTGGCTTTTGCAGAGGCCCAGGATCTCTTAACTGCAACTTCTGGACCAAGCAAGGTGTCCTAGTCAGCGGAACCCCATCTTTGTCACCAGAACTGTTGAGGAGAAAAAAAATTTTTTTCCCTATACCTTTCTAGGTTCTCCCACTGGGGCCCTGTAAAATTAGACTGACAAAAGACAGATTAACAAGACAAGAACAAATGGGAGTTTATTAGCATGTGCATCACGCTTACACATGGGTGCATTCAGCAATGAGTAACTCCAACGGGAGGTGAGAGCTTGGAGTCTGTATGCCTAACTTAGCGGGGGAATGTTGGAGGAAGGGCACTGACGGAAAAGCAAGTGCCTGCTGGGAAAACAAAATGAATAGCTGATGTGTAGTTTGTGACAGCGTCTGGGTGTGGTGCTGACTTCTTGTCTCCTGGAAGAAAAGATCTGAGTGGCTCCCGGGGAGGGCATCTATGACGCTTGGGTCCTTTGGGAGGCTCTGCTTTTAGGTACATAAGAGATTTCAGGAACTCGAAATAATTTCAGCTCAAAATAATTCTTATGTCGATGTGGCATATTTCGGGGTGGCGTATCCTGAGTCCCTTTGCCTACTTTTCATGGAAAATTTCTATGTAAATGTAAATGTGCCTGAGTGGACTCCAGAAAATAAGAAGTAATTCAGAGCCACATACACTTGAGACTCCTTACCTTTAGTCGTTTTGAAAGAAGTCTCAGGCCCTCTCTAGTAAAAGTGTGACCGAAAAGGAGGCGTCAAAGCAGTCCTCTTTAAAGACCATACTGCTTCTGTCTTTCGCTTCAGAAAGGCAATTGATTGTTAAGGGTGTTTTAGTGTTAATTACTTGTGTTATCGTAATTCATTCATCAAATGTTTACTGCACCTTAAAGCAGCAAAAACAGGGTTTTTTTTTCTTTTTGAGGAAGATTAGCCCTGAGCTAACATCTGCTGCCAATCCTCCTCCTTTCGCTGAGGAAGACTGGCCCTGAGCTAACATCTGTGTCCATCTTCCTCTACTTTCTATGTGGGACACCTACCACATCATGGCTTGCCAAGTGGTGCCATGTCCACATCTGGGATTGGAACCAGTGAACCCCGGGCCCCCAAAGAGGAATGCGCAAACTTAACCACTGCGCCACCAGGCAGGCCCCAGAACAGATTTTATTTAAGACTATAACTAGAGGAAAAGAGACCTCAGTACAGAACAAGGCTCAATTCTGAATACAGCATAGGCAAGTGGGAATTTATAGCCAAGGAGAAGGGCAGGGGTCAGTGGATGGAAAATTACCAAGAGGCAACATCAGAGGTAAGGGGGGATTCTGGCTACACTGGCCTAGCAGGCATCTTGCTGAAGGCAGACCAGGGTGATCAGACATTGCCTGGGGGATTGGCTAGATACCGAGAGTGATCAGATACTGAGGATGGCTGAACTGACTTAGCAGGATTCTTGCTAAAGTGGGACTATGAAGAGACGAACATGGGAGCCCGAAAGTGGCGCCTAGTTGAAAAAGAGCTCAGAGAGCCTGAGTAGAGTTTGGTCAATGAGAGAATCTTGGTCAGGTGACAATCTCTGTTTGAGTTCCTGGGGATCCAGCAATGAACAGGAAGATAGAGACCAATGCTGCCTTCATGAGCTCACGTTGAGGCAGATGGCTGTCAGACAACTAAATACAAAGCTGTTTAACTGCGATTGTGAAAAGTTCTACTATGGAGATTGTCGTTAGAGAACTAAATACACAATGGCTTAATTACAACTGTGGAAAGTTCTATCACGGCAAAATACAAGGACTAATGGGGACATTAATGTGTTGAGTGGAGGGAGATATGTTGGGGATGCTTCTTAGAAAGTGATACTGAAACTGCATCTGAAGGATGAGAGGTTGCTTGCTAAGCAAAGTGGTGGGCGAGGGAGGAAGAGTCATCTGGGCAGCAGGAACAGAATTTGCAAAGTGGGAAGGAGCTAAAAAGGCCAGTGTGGCTGGAATGCAGAGATCAACTTGGGGGAGAAGCTGCACAAAGAGGATGTCAGAGAGGTGTCAGGGCTGGTCACATGCCCCTAGGCCTGGTCAAGGATTTGGGATGTGTGAAAGATCAGAATTGGCCACCCCAAAATGTGTCTCTTTGGCTTGATTATTTTAAGGACAGAAGACTCAGAAAGAAACTCTGACCTTTCCCCTAACAACCTAAAAGAATTTAAGACAGAAGGCCTGTCCCAGGAAGGAGCTATCACCATGCTAACTATAGTATAATATGAACTAGGTGTGGTAGACAGGAAGGCACCTGGTGACACCCATTTTTATCAAGGTTAAATGGCCCAACAAGCATTTGTTTACTAAATGTTTCCTTTTCCATCTCCATGTGAATTGCCTTCCTCCCCTTTGAAGTCCCAAATCACTACCCTCAACATCCTCCTTTGTCCTTAACTGAAGATGGCATGTAAAGTGGTAGCTTCTGTCCTTTTGGCAAGTTACTCAGTTTTCCTGGGTTTCTCCCGTATATACATGTTATAAAGCTTTGTTTGATTTTCTCCTGTTATTCTGTCTCATGTGAGTTTAATTTGTAGACCAGCCAGAGGAACCTAGAGGGTAGAGGAATAGTTCTTCCTCCCCTGCAGATGTTACCATAAGAACAATTGAAAGCCAGTGCAAGGTTTTTGCAAAGCACGGGGAGTGTTGGGAACCTAGACTCATTTTTCCTCTAGCATAGTCATCACAAGAGATTTCTGACACAATATGCCAAAATAATATTCCAGAGTCATGAAGAGGCTCAAAGGATCCTTGTGTGGGTGTGTGTGTGTGTGTGTGATTAAGATTGGCCCTGAGCTAACATCTGTTGCCAATTACTCCTCTTTTTGCTTGAGAAAGATTGTTGCTGAGCTAACATCTGTGCCAATCTTCCTCTATTTGATGTGGAATGCCACCACAGTGTGGCTTGACGAGAAGCCCTAGGTCCCTGCCCGGGATCCGAACCTGCAAACCCTTGGCTGTCGAAGAGGAGTGTGGGAACTTCGCCACTATGCCACCGGGCTGACCCCTCAAGGGATCCTTTTTTGACACTTGTTTTCTATTTCTTTCCAATGTGAGTATTTTGACCTCTCAAACAGGCTGTGAACTCCGGTGGGGGGCGGGGGGGGGGGAGGGCAGGGGCCTTGTCATTTATTCTTTGTATCTTCAAAGCATCAGAAGTGGTGCTGGCTGGACGTAAGTGCTCCATCAAGGCAGGAAGGGTGAGGAGTAGATACACAGTTTCTTTCTGGGTATTTACACAATCCAACGGGGTATCCAACAGTAGTGATGGCTCTGCTCCAGGATAACAACATTGACAGAAACTAAAGAAGTTGTATTTCAGCCTATTGAAAACAGTAACCTTTAGTTGACTTTTCAGATTCGGGTTCAGATTACAGATTAACAATGCTAATTACTAGTTTGAAAGTCTTGGCACCTTCCTTCCTTTTTTATTTTTACATTTGATCAACATGGAGAATATAGTGTATCCTTTCAAGGGTATGAAAACAGTGGGCTTCCAGCAATGATAGTTCAGATTTTAATTATAGTGGTGACATTTTTATTCATGAGATTACAGTAAGTGTGTGTTAAAATGATAGATTTGTGAGAGGGTGATAAATCCTAAATTTTGTTTCTTCTCCTGATCACAGTTCCATGAGGTGCTTATTCAAAGATGAAATCTCTTTCTGTTTAATGTACCTTTTACAGCTCGTCTCCTTTCAACTTTGATCCAGTTTCAAGAACAAATCTTCACCTAATAAAACTATTAATTCCGGAGATTTAAGTACTAATCCTGACTACGAAAAGAGGGTTTTTCTGGTTTATGTTCCCTGCTACCTCTGACACAGAGTGATCTTATTGTTCTCTGTCAAGTGTTTTAAACCTGCTATTGAGAAACCATTTCAGTGGGAGAAAAAACCAGAAACGTTTCTTTTCATTTTCCATTCTATCAAGCTGAGTGTTCTGTGCTGAATTGTTTGGTTTGGATGAAGTATGTTACTTCCCTCTCCCTGGGATTCTTTTAAAAAAGAAACGCCAACCATCTCAGTCAAATTTAGAAGGAAGAAATTAAACAAAGGCTCCAGTGACTTGCAGTGGGGTGAGTCAGTCCCTTGCTCCTCATATGTTTTTATTTATTTTTTTTTCTTTTTTGAGGAAGATTAGCCTGAGCTAATTACTGTCAATCCTCCTCTTTTTTTTTTTTTTCCTGAGGAAGACTGGCCCTGAGCTAATATCCATGCCCATCTTCCTCTACTTTATATGTGGGATGCCTACCACAGCATGGCTTTTGCCAAGCGACGTGGTGTCTGCACCCGGGATCCGAATCAGCGATCCCTGGGCCACCAAGAAGCGGGAAGTGCGAACTTAACCGCTGCTCCACTGGGCTGGCCCCAACCTCATATGTTTTTAAAATGCTCAGCTCAGCCAGAGCCTCTTCTCCCCAGCAGTGGATCCCTCAATCCAAAAAGTCAGGTATAGACAACCTTTGCATTTTAATTTTAACTTAAACATACAAGCGTAATTTTTTCCCCCAAACTATTAAATTTAGAATCAAGGTCTTTTTTTTTAATGGATCTGCTGATTGGAATTAGATGTCATCTTGCTCAAAAGGCATTGCCCGCAATTTCTAGTTCCGTAGGGTGAGAACTTAGACAGTAGTGATGTAGTCTGCGCAGGATCCTTCTAGCTTGCTCCCTTTTTCCTCCCTCAGTTGTTACCAAAACCAAAGTGGGCTCCCTCCTGGCGAGTTAGATCAGCGTCTCCACCAGAAGGAGTTGTCTCACAAAGTAAGGTATGTTTGCTGCAAATAGGAGACCATGAGGAATTATTTCCAGAGTCATGGCTCCCTGAACAAAGGGAAGCAGGGGCGTTTATTTCAGACGGGGAATGAATATTCAAATGGGAGAGGTGGGCATTCGCTTGCACAGGCTTAGTTGGAAAACGCACTTCCACAAACACTGCAGGATGCGGCAACAAGACCTAAGTTCCTCCTGGGGACATCTCAGCATTAACAATAAGGCAGAGGTCACAGGCGTGGCTGGCTTTCGTGGCAAGGGTTGGTCTGGTTCAGGGTGGTTGGTGATTACATCTCCTTAACATAACAAAAGGGAAAAAACAATTTGGAAAAACAGTTAAATGCCTCCAAACCCACCCTTGAGTTCCTTGGGGCAACCAGGCAGTGACACAATCTTTTATGGTTGTCTTGCCCACTCATCACTTGAAAGAATTCCAAAGCATTCAGCCTGTTTTTTCATAGAAAACAGCTGTCTTTCATTTCAAACTCATGTCTGATTAGTTTGTACTATACTTAGTTCAATTACCAAAATTAGACTGACAAACCCAGTTGACTGTTGGTCTTGGTAGAACCCAACAGTTAGCAACAGAAGTGTGCCAACACGGTCGAGATGGACCTCCTGGCTACCGGCATTTAGTGTGCTCTGAGCATCAGGTAGTATGTTTTGCAGCAGAAGCAGAGGACCCTGGCTAATCCAGCGATCCAGTTTATGACTGTTAACAGAGCTTCCTTTTCATTTGCTGTGTAGGTTTAGCCATTTTTAACAGGTTATAAATTTGTACACGCTCTTGATTGCAGGAAAACATCAAACAGCCCTCATCAGCTTAGAAAACTTTTAAACCTGGAAGGGACTCTAGAGATGATTGAGCTAATTTTAAACTTGAGGAAATAGCAGATATGTCATACGATGTGCCCCAGGACAACTGATCAGAGAATCCTGTGAATTAGATATTAGAATCATTGAGGCTCAGAAAGACCAAGTGACCTTCTGAAACCTTGCAGCTAATAAGTTGGACTGAGGACTTGGAACCCAATCCTCTCACCCGAAATCCTGTGCTCGTTCCACTGTACGTGGGCTCTAGGAGTTTGTGGCCTTCTTGGGAAGATAAGCACATAAAAGATAACTGAAATCCAATGTGATGTGTGCTGTGACAGACATCGGGAGAGAGCATGGGGAAGCACATGAGAGAGGCAACAACAAGTAGGACTTTCCAGAGAAAGCGACTTGGCTGTGAGTCCCAACAGGTGTTCACCAGGTGAGGAAGGTGAGGAAGAGCATTTCAAGCAAGAAGGAGCAACGTGAACAAAGGCAAGGGAGTGAATCAGGGTGGTGCGAACCTCTAGAAGTGGGAGAGTTGGGAGATGATGTTGGAGAAATCTGCAAGGTTTAGGGTGTGGAAAATCTTGTCTCCACGTTAAACGGCTCGGCAGGGGAGCTGCTGTAGGATTTCCAGCACTATGGGTAGATTTGCATCTTAGATACAACACTCTCATGGCTGAATAGAGGATGGAATTGGTTGAGGGGAGACTGGAGAGTCTCCTGTGTTAACTAAGTAGAGGGACAGTAGAAATGGAGAGAAAGGGTTGCATTTGAGATTTCAGAGGTAAATCTGAAACCGGCAAACAGCCATTGATGATTAAGCATCTAGGTACTGTTTTTTTCCTTTCTGCAATTACTGATTATAGCTTTTAGCTGTTTACCCCACCCATCGTTAACTGTGCTGCTTAGGCACTATGCTATCTGACTCGCACTAGCTTCCTATAGATAACACCTCCCTGGAGCCTGGGGCCCCATGGTAATGGGTGTGTGAGCTGTTTTTCAGGAATTAGAATTCCTTGTCCACTTCAGGACAGTTGAGACCACTAACCCATCAACTGGGCCCGTGGAGATGTCTGATAGGTGACCTTTTGACGTCAAGAGGCTAAAAACTCCACCCTCAGATCATGCCCATGCTGCCATTTTGTGAACATGGGTTCTGTGAAGAGGCATGGAGTCTGACTACACTTGCGCAGATCATCAATTACCTCACCCCTCCTCACCTCCAATCACCTCTCTACATTTAAGACCACCTTGCCCCACTATCCCATAAACATCCCTGAGTCCCTATTTTCGGGGAAGCAAATTTGAGGCTCATGCCCTCTCTTCCTCACATGGCTGCCTTGTGATTAAACTCTCTCTGCTGCAATCTCGTCATCTGGGTGTTTGGCTTTCTGGGTGGTGGGCAAAAATGAACCTGGTTCGGTAACAATCCCCAGGGGGCTCACTGCTTGATTGGGTATGGGAGATGAGGACAGGGGACAATCAAAGGCATTCGCCAGTTTATGGCTATATCATAGGCCAGTGCAACTGGGTGGATGATGCTGTTGCCATTCCAACATAGGAGGCACAGGTTGAGAGGTGAAATGGGAGCCGTGATGAGCTAATTTTGGGCATGTTGAGTTGGAGTCTCTTATCTGAGTGAAGACATTCAGCAGACAGTGGAATGTATGAGTCTGGTGCTTAGTGGCCAGAAGACCGAGCTGGAGAAACACATTTGGGAGTCCTTAGCACGCACTTGGTGGTTCAGCTCTGTAGAATGGTTGAAAGAGCCAAGAATATAAGACAAGAAGATGGCAGGAGATAGAACTTGGGAGAATGCCTGTATTTAAGGGGTGGGCAGAGGAAAGAGTTGTAGCAAAAGATGAAGAATGGCTCCCGAGGTAGGCTGAGAATCCATAAGATCATGGAAGCCAAGAAAGGAGAAGGCTATCAGATTGAGAACAGACCATTGCGTTTAGCAACGCAGAGGTTACAAAGAACCTTCAGTTTTGGTGGAGTCGTAGGCACTAAAGCCTGTGTAAGAGAGAACGATGAATTTGTTTCCTCTACCCAAGGGTGGGGTCTGCACAGGCCCAGCTCCTTGAATTGGCACAGAGTGAGCTTATGCAGTACTGGAGGCAGAGCACACTGCTTGCCGTCTGCAGCCGGGTCCCTCGGAGCAGAGTAGCCCATGGTCTCAGTGGAGAAAGGTGGAGGGAAGGCTCGCCCCACAACTACCATGGCCCCAAACACACACACGTAACCTCTTTTATTGTTTTCTTTAAGGCAGAAATTGAAGGCTCATGGAGACAACCAATTGCAAACTTTTACTTTGTTTGGGACAGTGTAGACAGCTTTCTTCATCCCTAATCTGTTTATAGATATACATTTATTGAAAGAATGAGCAAACAAGCTTAATTTCTCAAACTGAAGGACTTCTGACAGAGAAAATTTAGACATAGTATACTTAAACAAAAAGACACTTGCAACAAAGACCCTTTAGGTACTGTATACTCCTTCCTCCTCATGACACAGTGCAGCCTGTCTTCTGGATGGAGAATATAGGCTCTGATTGTCTCTTCTTAACCCGAGTACAGTGGGGAAGCTCATTGTTGGGTGGTGTCAACAGAGTCTGGACTCGTTCAGGGGAACTTCCTGAGTGTCTCTGCCAATACCTGAGATTTTCCTCGTTACCTGGTGACAACCACCTGAGTTGCAGCTGTGAGCCGTGGAGGAAATAAACACAGGGCTGGCACTGGAAAAATCTACCTATTGGTGACAGCAAATATGTGAAACAAGAGGAACAGATTTAAACTTCAATACAATAAAGATTAGAAAAGGGACCGGACTGGTGGCGCAGCAGTTAAGTGCACACGTTCCACTTCGGTGGCCTGGGGTTCGTCGGTTGGGATCCTGGGTGCGGACATGGCACCGCTTGGCAAGCCATGCTGTGGTACGTGTCCCACATATAAAGTAGAGGAAGATGGGCACGCATGTTAGTTCAGGGCCAGTCTTCCTCAGCAAAGAGATGGGGATTGGCAGCAGATGTTAGCTCAGGGCTAATCTTCCTAAAAAAAAAATTAGAAAAAATTGTACATCAGAAGATCCACATAATGACATTTCTGTCAACGACAGACCACATATATGACAGTGGTCCTATAAGATTAGTACCACATAGCCTAGTTGTATAGCAGGCTACACCAGCTAGGTTTGAGTATGTAAGTACACTCTATGATGTTTACACAATGACAAAATCACCTGACAACACATTTCCCAGACTGTCTTCCTGTTAAGTGATGCATGGCCAGACTTAAAAGGACGGTCTTTGGATAAAATGTCTTGCTTTCTCTTTCCAGAGGAAATAATGAATATACCACTTTATTTTTAACTTTAAGTACTGAAAAAAAGGAGGAAAACTTACCATTTAAAATCTGAGAAGAGATTTTCAAGGGAATAGTGGGACCTTTTCTCTATTCCCGCCCCCAGTTCATACTCCGTTGGAAATAAGGTGGGTGTGACTCAGTCCAGAATTACAAAATGCAAAAGGTCACTGAAGGTTCCTTCCTAGCAGTATTTTAATGGAAAATTTCCCAAGGCACCAATGCAACAGGGAGAATAGTATTCTTTTTTTCCCCTTCTAGAAGTTATGGTCCTTGGATTCTGGGGATCTGGATTTGAATCCCAGTTCTGCTATTTTCTGGGCTAACAGACATAACCTTTCTTTTTTTATGAGGAAGATCAGCCCTGAGCTAACATCTGCTGCCAATCCTCCTCTTTTTGCTGAGGAAGACTGGCCCTGAGCTAACATCCGTGCCCATCTTCCTCTACTTTATATGTGGGATGCCTACCACAGCACGGCTTGCCAAGCGGTGCCTTGTCGGCACCCAGGATCTGAACCTGCAAACCCTGGGCTGCCGAAGCGGAATGTGCAACCTTAACCGCTGTGCCACCGGGCCGGCCCCCTGACGTAACCTTTCTGAGTCTCAATTTTCTTGCCAGCCAAAAGGGGCTATAGGGTTATTCTGAAGATATAATGAGATGATGTAAGCCGAACAACCAGCAGAGCGAGTGCACAATTAAATGTTAGGTCCCTTCCCCATCCAGAAGGAAGACGTGAAGTGGAAGGAGGCTCAGTGACTTCTCTCTGATTTGAATGAACCCATCCTGGTCTTTGCTCTTTCTTGGGGTGGGAGGACCGGCCAGGCTGGAGAGTGCTGCCCAGCGGGTACCCACCTCGAGGGAGGATGGGTGGACTGGGCTTGGGCCCAGGGCAAGGATATCCTTTCCTGGCAGCTCCTCTGCTTGGTACCAGAAAGAATCAGATTGTGTCCAAGAAAGTCCTGAGGTCAAGGCTATAGGTACAGGCCCAGAATGGGTCACGAGGGCAAAGGGGCCTGAGGAACCAAGGTGTGTGGCCAAGAGAGAGTCTAGGGAGCGGGAGCCTGAAATAGTGTGTGTTGAGGACACCAGCAGTCAGTCTGTGTGACAATCTCAATCCTGAGGCAAGTCAGAGGCTCTTAAAGGGCCTCGGGCAGAACGGACAGTCTGTGGGATCTGGTTATTGGGGTCCAGAGGATCTCTGAGAATGAGTTCCTGCTCAGTTAGCACCTGAAACATTCTGGTTCTATTTTTCTTCGCTTTACCTTATAAAGCCAGTTAAGACCAGTGCGACATGGCCATCCTGGGTGCGGGTGGGGGTAATTCACAAGTGCATTCTGCTGAGCTAGACTGGGGCAACTGGGAACATCATAAGGAGTCATGAGTACAATTCAGAAAGAAGAAAAACTGCCACAGATTGCTAAGCAGAGACAAAAGCTGAAAGTCCTTATCAGATTTCCAGACGTAGCTGCGGTCAATGTGAGACCCAGCTATGACTCTGACGCAGAGCTACACTGCAACAGAAGCCCCAGCTGATACTCAGGACAATCTGGTGTGAGGGAAGAGGCAGCCTAAGGCAGCAGCCAAGGGCGCGGGCTTGGGGACGAGGCCCCCTGGGGATTGTTACTGGAGCAAGTTACGTAACGTCATTTAGTTTTCTCATCTGTAAAAGTCAACGAACATGCACTAAAAATTTTCTAGAAGGATGCACGTTTTAGAAGACTGCACAGATGGGGATTGAGATGGGAGACACTTCACTTTGTATCTTTATATATTTTCATTTTCGAACCATGTGGATGTGTGTACTATTAAACAGAATAAATGACCAAAAAAAAAAAAAAAGACAAGTGATGATAGCTTATTTGTTACAGGGTTACACAGGCCTGATACATGGTAATTACTCACATAAATTGCAGTTACTATTATAGTTAATACAGGGATGCTGGCTGCGTCATCTGTCAGTGTTATTTGCCCTTAAATACCCGGCAGTCTCTTTATCTCATATCCAGATGGATGCCCTACGTGTACTGGCCTTACATTGTGTTTATAATCAATGGGATAAATTCAGCCCCTTAAAAGCAGTCTTGTAAATGGGTAAAATGAATAAATGAGTACCACTTGCAAATTAGATTGTAAAATGTATTTTTTTTTTTTTACTTTTAACACATTTTAGAGAATTATATTAAATTATTGACAATGGCATCTGGCATTGTATAATGAACACCTATATACCCTTCACTTGTATTCGCCAATTGTTAATGTTTTTGCCATATTTGCATTCTTTCTCTCTCTCACACACACACGCACAGACGCATACATACGTACGTATCTTTTTTTCTGAACTATTTGGAAGTTAATTGCACATCTGACACTTTTATCTCTAAATCCGTCAGCATGTGTCTTCTGAGTACAGGACATTCTCCTGCATAACCACAGTACAATGACCAAACCCAGGAAATTCAACCATCACCTAAGATTATCTAATGTACAATCCATATTCAAATGTCCCCAAAGGTCCTAGTAAATGTTCTGTATAGCTGTTTACTTTTTGATCTAGAATCCTACGTAAGATCTTCCATTGCATTTGGTTGCTCCTTTCTAGAACATTTCTGTAGGCTTGTTTTGTTTTTCATGACACTGACATTTTTGAAGAGCATAGATCAGGTTCTGTCCTACCCTCCATGCCCAGTGTCCTTCAATTTGTGTCTGTCTGACTCTTTCCTTATAATTAGATTCAGATTAATTAGATCCTGGTTTTGGCAGGAAAACTACAATAGATAATGTTCCAATGCCGCCTTTTGTAAATGTTTTTTATCCTTCTCTTTTAAATATGTGAAGCCAGGAGTAATTTTTAAAAATTCTAATATTCTTACTCTCAAATATCCAGCAGGTCAATTATTGGTAAGTGACTCTTGTCATCACGTCATGATTGAGGCAGCGGGCTATTTGTACAGATCACTTGATTTAAGGGTGACCTACCTGGTATCTTCTCATTCGTTGGTCCATGGAATCCTACAGTGAGTTTCTGTTCTATGTCTTGAAAAGAAGCATGCTTCTGGTTATTCATGGTATATATATGACCTCTTGATAACTTTTGATCTTTGCAGCCTTCTGAGAGAAACAGCACATCCAGGGCAGGAGATGTTGGCCTCAAGGCATGAGCCAACAATATTCCGAGGGTTCTAGGAATGGCGCCTCACAGTGTGAGCACTAGGTGAAATTGACCTACCACAGCTCTCAGAGTTCTCGTGCAGTTCTGATACAGCTCTGCAATGTGCACAAACAAGGATAAGCTTCAGAGGGCTAAAATCATGGTCTTGGCACCTCAAACAGTCTCAGATAAATCAAAATGGGATTCCGGAAAAGGGAAAAAGGTCTTGAGACCCATGATTTCCATTTCTGCTGAGGAAAAGACTCGATGGAAGACACAAAATAATGATGAAATAGGAAATAGCCCAGAAAAAGAAGCATCAAAGAAAGATTATTCCTCTAAGATTTTATCCTTGGGTAAAATGGATGGTGTAGTAAAGCTTTCACAGCAAAGGATTTTGTCAGCTAAAAGCACGAGGGAAAAGGCCAAACCACTGTGATTTACCAGCATCCCCCTGTAAGGACCTCTTTGCACAAATGATCCCTGGGAATCCGTATCTGAACTCATCTCAGAAAGATGGCTTTTTCATAGCCTCGATTACAGTTCAGTTCCTCAGAAGTGTTTCTTTGCAGAGAAGATCTCAGTTTGAAGCAAAATTGTTGAAGACCTCAAACGATACTAATAAAGAATAAAAATGATCATGGGCTCTTTTGTGTCTGATTTTTTTCTGCTTGTCTTTATTTAGAACTCTTTGATGGGATATTTTCTTTTAAGACTCTTAGGAGTGATGGTAATCAATCTCTGAGGATTTGATTATTTTTAGCCCCTTAAAATATTTTAATAGATTTTAGCCAAAAAGAGCAATTTTTAAGTGATTCACATTTTTATCGTAAGTAGAAGAGCGTTGATCTCACAGGGTTCCAAAGCTGAAAATATACTGAAACAATGTTATTAAAGTTCTAATTGTGTTACTGTTATGTTGCTATAGTTTATCTCTTTTGAATTCATGAATTAATTTTCTATGTAAACAAAATTTACAGTTGCTCTTGCCAAACCTTTTTTATGAAACATAAACAAGAAAAGATATGAATTGGAATAAACTAAAACCATAAAGTAAGTTTAAAGTACCAGAGTCCATGGATTTGATATCGTATCTGTTGCAAACATTTTAATTGTCTCTCATGTTATCAGTGATTTGTAAGCTACTACCCCATTAACTGTTGAGGGTTACTTATTGTCTACCTTCTTTCTTGCCACCCCACTAAATCCTACCTACTATGTTAGAAAGCCAAATGGAATAACGGGCTCAGCTGTGTGACCTTGCAAAAGTTATCTTACCTCTCTTAGCCTCAGTTTTGTTGTTTATAAAATGGGAGAAATTATGGTGCCTACTTTTCAGGATTACTGAGAGCACTGCAAGAGTGAACGCAAACAGCAAACCTTCAATAAATAGTAGTTATTATTATCTGTCACGGTCTAACCACCTTTACCCATGAAGCATCTCCTCACCCCTCCAGCCCACAATTTAAGCATACACTAATGCTTTGGGTTGTCTTAAATCGTGCCCCACCTAGTTCACATATGGCACAATGGTCTCCCAGGCAGAGTGCCAACCTTGAGAGTTAGTCCCGGTCCTCCACCCAGCGCCCTGCTCAACGGTGACCAACAGGTTGGGGAGTCCCCGCAGTTTAGTGATTCTCAGCTGGGTTCTGGGTGGGTCGCATCTGTCTGTCCTGCAGGATCCGAGTCTGACTCACTCCACACAGAAATGTCTCATGGTGGTGGGGGTTCCTGTTTAGTATTCGGCTTTGGTGGAACCACAAGGCACAGAACAGGCGCAGCCTGACAGGTCCGAGAGAAGGCAGATGCACCGCGCCCGTGAGCGTGGGCAGGAGCAAGAGCTGGGTGGCGGTGTCCCGAGGCCTCCCCTGCGAGGCAGAAATCTCTGGGGGGGCACTGGCCTTCTAGGCTGAGCAGTGGTGTACCATTCGAACACATCAGCCCACGTATGGGGCCTCGGCTCCGCTGCCTCCTCACGGGCATCCCCAGAAGGATCCAAACTGGGGATCCGGGGACGTCCCAGACCCGCCCCAGAGATCCAGGGGAGATCCAGAGGTCACCTTCTGAAGCCGGGGCCAGAGGCGCCCTGTCAGTGCGGCCAGAGTCCTGGGGGACGGCCCCAGACCACGGGAGGAAGGTGCTGCGGACCTCGGCGGCCGGCGCCGGGGCCACGTCTAGTGGCCTAGGGCCGACAATGAGTCATCCTATTCCATGTGGCTTCGGCCTAACCCGGCTTCTGCCCCACCGCACGGCCACCTCCGCGCGCTGCAGGGCGGGGAAGCGACCGCAGCAGGCTCCGCGCTTGGCCGGCCCCGCCCAGGCCCCGCCCCGGCCCCGCCCAGGCCCCCGCCCCCAGCTGGGCCGGACTAGGCCCCGCCCCGCTCAGGCCACAGCCCCACTCAAGCCCCGCCCCATTCAGGCCCCGCCCCACTCAGGCCCCGCCTCGCGGCGGCCGAAGGGGCGGGCCGCGCCGCCACGTGTTCCGACGCAGCGGGCCGCCAGCCGGCGGGGCTGAGCGCGGGCAGACCTCTTGCCGGGTGGCCGCGCTCGCAGTGGGGCGGCGGCGAGCATGGCTACGGCGGCGGTGGCGGTGGCCCGTGGGGCCGGGGCGAGGGGGGCGGCGGCAACCCTGCGGGGCGGCTGCGGGACTGCGGCTCGGGGTCGGCCGCGCGCGGGCCCCTCCCGGCCCCTCTGCACTGCACCTGGGACCGTCCCGGACAGGAAGCGCTACCTGTGGGAGCGCTACCAGGAGGCGAAGAGGAGCACGGACGGTGAGTGCGGCGGCGCCCCCAGAGCCCCGGTACCTGGGGGGGGTCCTCCCCGCCGGGCTGCGGCGCCGGGTCCCCTCCCACGCGGTAACCCTCCAGCCCGTGCCGGTCCCCCCCAATGGTGACCCTCGGTCGCCCTCACCCCCAACCGCGGGCGACATCGCCTCTGCAGTGCGATTGCGGGAAACGCGGAAAAATGCGCCTCCAGAAACTTTGCAATGCTTGCCTTTCTCTTGGGAAAACTGCTTTATAAATTTTTGGGATTTTGTAGCCAGTAATCTGTATTGGAAGGGCCTTGGGCTCTCCCGGGGGGTCCACAGACATCTCTTGGGAGGCGGTCACCCTCACGCACCGTTAGGTATTGTTATTAACAAACAGTGATAATGCTAACAGCCGGAGTCCGGCAGGCGGCGGGTTACCCGGGAGCCGGGTTGCCGGGCAGGTGGCAGTGTCCAGAGGCTGATCTATTTTCTTTCTTTCTTTTTTTTTTTTTTAGGAGATAGGGTAAGATTTGCTGTGTTTGAAATAGGAGGGGGTCTAGGATGGGAGTTGTGGGCTGTCTGTTAACCTCAGTGAGGAGGGGGTCCAGGAGTGACTCCTTTATGGCCCGCTGAACATAAAATCTGCTTGGGTCGGTTGTTACTGGGGGAAACGGAGAGACCGAAAGAGAACCGAGTAAATACTAGTGCCAGGCACCTCGATGGTCTTCCTGCATTCTTCCCATACCTACCATGGGGGTGCCACATCCGCATCCTATAGATGGGAAAGGCGAGACTCAAGTTTAAGGATCCTTAGTTGGCCAAGGTCACACCTTGACCTCAGGTCTGTCTCGGCCCCTAACCCACTGTCCTGTTTGCTGCGCTCCTCTGCCTTCCCGTAACAGCTGACCGTTTGGGAATTCGTGTAAAGGGCCGGTGATAATCCATGGGCCCACATCTTTTAGGGAAGATTTAGAACCCCAATTTGTATACTGATTTTTTGGTCGGGGGAGAGGTTGAGGTGGCACATAGAGATGGGGAGAGCATATTTGGTGAGAGAGAACATTTTGTAGGATCACATTTTCCATCTTTTGGCCAGAAGTCACTTTAATGAAAGAAAACAAGAAGCTTATTTTCACCAATTGGAATAATTTTCTGAGGGAACTCCAAGTGGCTTGCAGTGCAGGCTTCTGTGAAATAGGGCTTCTTTTCTTGGTTTTCCTTTGCTCCGAGTTCATTTTGCATCAGTTTTTGAAGTGGTTGTGTGGTGTGTTGGAAAGAAGACTGCCTTTGGAGACATCCGAAATGGCAGGATCTTAAATGAAAGAAATATAGATTGTCTAACCCAGCTTTTGGGCAGGCAAGACTTTTTTAATTGAAATTTGAAATTGAGAGACTTGTATATTTACATGCAGTTGTTAAGAATGAACACAGGGAGATCCTTTACCTAGTTTCTCCCAGTGGTAACATTTTGCAAAACAATAGCACAGTATCACAGCCAGGGTGTTGACATTGCTGCAACCCACAGAGCGCATTCACGGCTCTCTCGTTGTACTTGTATGTGTGTGTGTGTTTTGTTCTGTACAGTTTTATCACATGTACGTTCATGTATCCAGCACCACAGTCAAGATACAGGACAGTTCAGCCCAAGGATCCCTCATTTTGTCTTTGAAACCACATCCACCTCCCTCCTGATGCCCCGTGAAACCCTGGGGCATTATCTGTTCTCCATTTCTACAATTTTGTCATTTCAAAAATGTTACATGGATGGAATCATACAGTATGTAATCTTTTGGAATTGGCTTTTTTCTCACTGAGCGTAATTCCCTGGAGAGTCATCTACGTTGTCGCGTGTATTGTGTCAGTAGCGCACTCCTTTTTGTTGCTGAGTAGCATTCCCTGGTATGGATGTGCCATGGTGAACCATTGTTTAACCACAGCGAGCTGTTTAACCACAGTTCACTCATTAAGGGACATCTGGGTTGCTTCCGGTTTTTGGCTGTTACAAGTAAGGCTGTGTACAGGTTTTTGGGTGAGCATATGTTGTCATTTCTCTCAATGCCATGCCATTGCTTGGTTGAAGGATAATGTCATATTTTATGAAAAACTGCTGGCAAAAATATTTGTCATTCTTATTTTATGGACAAGATTTGCCGCTTGCAGGCTGTGAGACCCTGGGGAGGTCGCGAAGCTTCAGTTTCCCCATCTGTAGAATAGGGATCCTGGTAGTACCAACATCTTAGGATCGTGGCCAGGAATGAGTGAGTCCATCCGTGGCAGGTGTTCAGAACAGTGCCTGGCAAATGAGACAGCTGAGGCGTTGGGTGCTGAAGATCAGCCTCAGCCAGAGTTTGGACTTTGGTGGGTGGTGATCCCAGCGGGATTTGGGAATATGACAGCTTGAGGGAGATTTTGAGGTTTATTAGCTCTGTGACCTTGGTGGCAAGTTACTTTCTTCCCTGACCTCAGTTTTCTCAGTTGTAGTACGGGGATAACATGTGAGGATTTTTAGGGTGGGTTTGGCGCCCAGCAGATGCTCAGTAGAGAGTAGCTATTGTTAGTGGTTATTAAATAACTCAGTCTTAGACACTTGCTTAGTAAGGGGTGGAGGTGGGTTAGTTAGCTCTAGGGTCTAGGTCTCCTTCAGTTTAGGGCGGCACCATAACTAGCTGGGTGGCCTTGAACAAGCCATCTGATCTCTTTGACTTCGGTTTCACTGTAGAATGAGGCCACTGGACTAAGTAACCTCTAAGATCTTTAGTGGTACAGGTCTGTGAATCAGGTTTCAGCATGCCCCATCCCATCTTCATGCCCCCAGCACATGCACATGTGGTTCCTGTCTCACCCCTGAGAACACAGGGGCTTTGATTTGACTTTTCCTTCTTTGCTCTGTCTGGGGCTGAGCCTCCCTCACCCCCGTTAGCTGAAGTCTGTACGATCTATACACCCGGCTTGCGTTAATTCCCCAATCATTTATTGAGTATGTAGCAGTGGGCTTAAAGGCTGTTAAGTCACAGACGGACACATCTGAGAGGGTGGGGCCCACAGTGGCTGAGCACCTGGCGGTGCCAAGCTTGAGACCTGTGTTGCATGGATGGGGAGACTGGTAAACAAATAAGTGACAGTCCAGCTTTGGGGAGATAAACAGCAGGCTCCATGGGCTTGGGCCCCGGAGCAGATAACTGCTCAGGGATGCGGGGGATGCGGGAAATGCTTCTGAGGCTGACGCTTTGGCTGTGTCTGTAGGAGAGACGTCAGAAGAAATGCTGATATTCATACAAAAACATGTAGTTTCTTTTTTTTTTTTCGGTTTACAAGAGGACAACAGAATTTTGTTTTCGTACTTCCTGATTGTTGCTTGCTGGCCATTTGATCTCTTGTCGTAATCCTAACAATCCTGTCAGGTGTCTTCCCTTTGGAGGGTCTCCCAGAACGAGGCCTGCTCAGGAAAGAGAGGATTTTTACTTTCTGTTTTACCCTTTCTTTTCCACCCTTCTTTTTTTTCCATTTTAATTTTTAAAAAGTTTTTTTAAATAAGGTTCTTTATATTGGTTTTAGATTTACAGAAAAATTGTGTGGTTTCTCTGAACCCTAAAAGCAGTTTCCCCTATTATTTGTCTCATGAGACTGTGGTACATTTGTCACAATTAATGAACCAATATTGATACATTGTCAGTGTGTATCAATATTAACTGAAGTCCGTACTTAATTCAGATTTCCTTAGTTTTTAACGTAGTGTCCTTTTCTGCTTCAGGATCCCATCCAGAATAGCACACTTCATTAATATTTATGCATCCTGTATCAAACTGAGCTCTAAGAAAAGGTTCTCTGTATTTTCAGGAAAAGAAATATTAGTTTATAACCTCTAGCAAAAATTTCCCATAGAACTGTGGTTCTCACCCAGATTTTTTTGGTCACAGTTTAGGGAGAGGGGCTGCTGCTGGCATCTAGTGGTGGAGGCCAGAGATGCTGCTAAACATCCTACAATGTGCAGAACAGTCCTCCCACCCTCCGAAGAATAGTCCGGCCCCAAATGGCATTAGTGCCAAGGTTGAGAAACCTTGTCCTAAAAGGGTGAATTCTAAGAAATCATCGTGCGATTATAATGTAAAGGGATGGATATATTTGTGTGTGGTCTGTTATTGCCTGTTATCCTGCATGTTGTGTGCATCTTCTTTGAACTTGATCCCTGACTTTCCCTGAACTCTCATCAGATCATTAGCCTGCTCTGTTAGGTACAGAATGGAAGTACCTGAGTCCTCTAAGGAGACTTGCTCCAGCCATGCCTTTGGCGAGCCTAGTGGATTTCCCCCTACTTTAGAAGTCAGCTCAGAGCCTGGTCTAGTTAGAACGTTTGGCTGGGGCTATGAAGTGTATTAAGTTGTAGAAAGAGCTGTGGGGATTGGTGTGAAGTGTTAGAAGCTTTTACAGGGTGTTGAAGGATTTATTCAAAGTTCTCAGTTGAGAGCATTTAATGTTCAATCAGAAATTCTGTATTTAGTAAGGATTGTGCACAGCGCAATGAGGTAAGCTTAGTGTGTGTGTAATCAGCATAAAATGCACACCCCTCCCTCAGGGAACTGCACTGGGTTAAGAAGATGCCTGTGAGATAATTTTTTATATTAGGCCAGTGTTTCTCAGACTGTGTTGCACCATCTTCTGAGAGATGTTAAAGAAATGTGGAAAGCATGTGTTACAGAAGCTTCTTTACACGTGGGCTTATCAGAGCCTTTAAAATGCATGACTCTCCAAGAAGGAGGATGTGGATATAGCACTTCCCAAGTCAGTTTGACCATGGAGCCCCTTTTTTGAGATAATAGATCAAAATAGAGGCTCTCCAGAATATACTTTGGGAAGTTGTAGTAATTTGGGTAGCAAGAATGTATATTAATAAGACCCAAAGATGCTTGATTGTACAACCCTATACTTTTTCTCTGCTACAGGGATATAGAATAATGGAGCCAGGGACCCTTCGTAAATCTGGAGAAAGCTGTGTATTCTGTCTTTACAAAGATAGACAGATGTGCACAGTTACAAATGACACAAGCACACGCGCAAACTATTATGTACGTCACTTCAGGGGTTTCCAGAGCATCTTGGTCTCATCTGGTGAAGCTAGTGCTCCTAAAGCCCTCTCTCACCCTTCAAGAGAGTGGGAAGGACTGACGTATGATGGGATGCTTATGGAGGCAGACTCAGCATGGGGACTGTTTTCTGGATTAAAATTTGCGTATGAGATCAAGAAGTCTGCCCAGAATGACGGCAAGTTTTTGGCCTGACTTTTACTTCTGAGTGTTGAGTGTTTCTGTAACTCGTGGCGGTGACGAGGTGATCACCAGCAAAGAGGGAGGGGCTGAAATCTAGAATTCATCGTCCTCTTTCACTGGGGCATCCTGGGTAGCATAATTAGGAAGCAGAAAGAGATAAAATGTAAAAAGGAGATTAAGTGATAATTTTGTTGCCAGCCTTTGAAGGTAAGTAGAATTAACATTTTTTTTTAGTCGTTTCAAACTTGGTGGCACATCTGAATCACCTGGGGAGCTCGTTCGCAGATGGAGAGTCCCAGGCCCTCCCCCGGAGATTCTGCTTCATCAGGCGTGGAGCTAGGGCCCAGGGTTCTGTATTTTCACGAGCTGGGTTTGGAAACCAGTCTTCTCCTGAGCTCTTGAAGATGTGGAAACAGATATCCTCTCTGTTTCAGAGTTCTTCTTTTGGATTTTGGCTTCTGGCAAGCTGGTAGACTAGATGGGTAGTCCACAGACCTTTTTGTATGGGATAACTCACATGCTGAGAAATATACAAAGACCTTTCTTTTGACTGCGTAGCTGAGCTCTGAGAAACTGAAGTGAAAGCACAGGGACTAAAAATGAAGAGTGGCGAGCCGCTCTGAAGGTGTCACCGTCCCGGGAGCGTGGTAGGGCTTCATTGGCTGTGCCTGCTGGGAGCGAACACACTCACTGCCTTGGGGGCACACGTGCACACTGTCTGACACTCTCCCCTGAATCTGGGCCCCACACACGGCTGCCTTCCATGCAGGGAGACAAGAAGGGAAGTTGGCTCTCTTGGCCTGTACTCCAGATGTTGTTCTATGTGGGTGGGGAGGTTGTGGGAGTCTCCCTCTGACGCTGTAATTACAGGCTAGTGCTCACATGGGATTGGGTTTGAATTTACTCTGCTTGTAATCTCAAGCTGAGAAATTAACGAAGAGTGATTAATTAACTAAATGATCCCAGCATGATAGTGTTCTGGGATTCCTGATAGAAGCAACTGCAAACTCGTCATGGGTGAATAGCCCTTCAAATCAGGCCCAAATGGAGAATGGAGAGATTGGTAGACAGGTGAGTTAATCTAAACAAATATTGGCAGTACAGAAATCAGTGCAAAAGAGAGTGGGAGAAACAGAGAAAAGCAGGAACTATCATAAAATGTGATGGTGGAAATAATTCCAACTATCTCAGTAGTCATGATAAACTCAGGTTAGAAAGACAGATTGTCAGATGAGATATCAGAAACAAAACCTACCTGGCTGCTGTTTATAAGAGACACACTGCAAAACAAAGATGTAGAAAGGTTGAAATTAAGAGTGGGCAAAGATGATCTTGGGCAAATGCTAACCAAGGAAAATCAGCAAGTGTTAATATCAGATGAACACTGAAATGGCGTTGAAAGGAGATAATGTTTACTGAATGAAGAGTGGCAGAGTACTGGCCACGGGCCAGATCTTGCCTGCTGTCTCTTTCCATATATATATATATATATATATTTTATGTATTTTGCCTCCATTTGTGCTGCGATGTCAGAGTTGAGTAGATGCAATAGAGACTGGAAGGCCTGCACAGCCCAAAATACTCACTAACTGGCCCTTTGTAGAAAATGTATGTTGGCTCCTAAACTAGAGCTATGCGTATATGTCAACGTGGATGCCTCTCACAAAAATAATAGTGAGTAAAAAAGGCAATTTGCAGATGTATACCAATTATAAAAAGATTTGAAAACATAAAAGGATAGGTTGCTTGTAGGGATCCACATGTATGGTAAAAGTCTGGAGAAATCCAGGAGGATGATAAAGACCAAAATGAAGGCAGCGGTTCCCTCTGCAGGAGGAGGTCGAAGGGGAGGGCTTCAGCGGTTTCTTTCCTAAGCTGACTGGTGGGGATGTGAGTTCCTTTGAACGGTGTTTATACCTTGCTTTGTGTTTTAAAAATAGCATGATGTATTTAAAAGTCTTCTTTTGTTTAGGCATATGATATTGATGATCCTGTGGCCACAGGAAAAAGTAGCAGAAGGGCTTATGGGAGAAACATACCACATAATAATTTTCACATTTTCAGGTAGGAAAGAAATTCCTAAGATGGGAGAGAGCTAGAGGGCCCTGGAGAGGTCCTCGAGTCCAGTCCTCCGCTGGAAGAAGGAATCCCTTTTTCCATAGCCCTTGTTAGTGGCCGTCTGGCACCTGCTTTACTTTGCCATAGGATCACAAGGCTGCAGTTTTATTTTGGATGGCCTGTCTCAGAAAATAGTTCTAATTCCCCTCCCATATGGTGGCTGCTTAAATATGAAGATGGCGATCATACATCATCACTGTCCCTCCCCTCGGACTTCACTATTTTGAAATCTTGCTTTTGCGTTCACTCTGGTTTGTCAATATCCCTTTTCTCCATATTTGGTCCTGACCACGGGAAGTCACATGTTGTCTGATTGGTTCAAAGTGCAGGGAAGCAATCAGCTCTTCTGTGGTGCGCATCGTACTTCTGTTAGAACAATGTCCAATGTGGGTTAATTCACGTGAAGTTTCCCATCAGCCAGATCCAGACTGTGTCAGTCCTATATTGACAAGATCTATTTTAGAGGAAGGAAAAAAGGAACAAAAAGCTTTTAAAAAATTTCTTTATAATTTCCCACTTGTTAAAAGAATGCACTTAGCCAGTTGGAGAAGAGCCCTGTCTCCCTCTACTGCTTGTTTATATGCCTGTCACACATTAGGAAGTGCTTCAGAGAGAAAGATCAGTTTTATTTTTACTTTTTAAAAAAGTTCAGTCCTGCACATTATGTAGTTGAGATGTTGCAGAGAGAAAGAGAGGTGAGCTGGTTGATCAGGCTGGTTTTTTTTTTTTTTTTCCTTTGGTGAGGAAGATTGGCCCTGAGCTAACATCTGTTGCCAATCTTCCTCTTTTTGTTTGAGGAAGATTGTTGCTGAGTTAACACCTGTGCCAATCTTCCTCTGTTCTGTATGTGGGACGCTGCCACAGCGTGACTTGATGAGTTGTGTGTAGGTCCATGCCTGGGAACCCCATCTGAACCCCAGAACCCTGGACCACTGAAGTAGAGTATGTGAACTTAGCCACTATGCCACCGGGCTGGCTCCCAGGCTGGGCTTTATAGGAAATTTTTGTGCTTTAATGGGTTGGTCCTTACCTTTGAAAAACTCATCTTTTTCAGTTTACTAGGGTTTTGAGGAGCTGTTTTGTATTAAATGAATTTATAAGATATTAGTATATAAACTTGAATAAAATTTTAGTTTGTGTTTAGAAATATAACTCTCCAAGTAGATTGGAATATTTCTTTTGCTCTCTTGAGCAGGAAAATCTACTTCAGAAACACAATTAATATCAATATCAGAACGTTGTTTGAGTTTCCATTTAATTTACCAGATATTTTTTGTGTATCATCCATGTGCTGGTTACGTTAGTTATAATAGCGAGCAGGGCAGGCATGGCTAGGGTAGTTTTCAAACGTTTTGCTCTCAGGACTCCTTGACACACTTAAAATTACTGAAGATCCCCAAGTTTTTGTTTGTATAGCTTATACTGATAGTGACTGTATTAGAAACCAAAACTGAGAGATTTTTTTTTTTTTTTTTTAAAGATTTTTATTTTTTCCTTTTTCTCCCCAAAGCCCCCCGGTACATAGTTGTGTATTCTTCGTTGTGGGTTCTTCTAGTTGTGGCATGTGGGACGCTGCCTCAGCGTGGTCCGACGAGCAGTGCCATGTCTGCGTCCAGGATTCGAACTAACGAAACACTGGGCCGCCTGCAGCGGAGCGCGCGAACTCAACCACTCGGCCACGGGGCCAGCCCCCAAAACTGAGAGATTTTTAAAATATGCATTTATTAATTTAAAGTAACAAGAAATCTGTTACCTGGTAACATTAATGACATACTTTTTTTTTTTAAAGATTTTATTTTTTTCCTTTTTCTCCCTAAAGCCCCCCAGTACATAGTTGTATATTCTTCGTTGTGGGTCCTTCTAGTTGTGGCATGTGGGACGCTGCCTCAGCGTGGTTTGATGAGCAGTGCCGTGTCCGCGCCCAGGATTCGAACCAACGAAACACTGGGCCGCCTGCAGCGGAGCGCGCCAACTTAGCCACTCAGCCACGGGGCCAGCCCCAATGACATACTTTTTATGAAAAGTGACTATTTTGTAAAATAAAAGAACTTTAGAAGAATGACATGGTTTCACCTTTTTGCAAATTTCTGTAATGTGGGGATTAATAGAAGACAGCTGGACCCTCAGATCGGCCTCTGCCTTCAGTCTGTTGCAGCATCAGACACCATGCTGGAAAGCTCCACTGTACGTTGCTGAGCGAACGAGTGAAAAAGGCAGATCGTCTCTGTACTAAATTCTTATGGCTCCTGTAACAAATGGCCACAAATTTAGTGACTTAAAACAACATAAATTTACCGTCTTGTACTTCTGGAGGTCAGCAGTGTGAACTGGGATTCACTGGGCTAAAATCAAGGTGTTGGCAGGACCGCGTTCGTTTGGGGGGCTCTGGGAGAGAGGGTTTCCTTGCCCTTTCCAGTTCCTCGAGGCTGCCTGCATTCTGTGGTCTAGGGCCCCTTCCATTCTCAAAGCCAGCAGTGGCCGGTCGGCCTTTCTCACGTGGCATGCCTCTGACGCTGAGTCTTCTGCCTGCCTTTTCCACACTTAAGGACCCTTCTAGTCACATTGGGCCCACCTGGATAATCCAGGATACTTTACTTTAAAGACAACTGATAAGTAGCCCCAATTGCATCCGCAACCTTAATTCCCCCTTGTCCTGTAGGGCAACATAGTCACAGCCGCCAGGGACTAGGATGTGGGCGTTATTCTGCCGACGAAATTTTAGTATTATTATAAAAATAGTTTTGACCTCAAAGATCCCCTGAAGGGGGGAGTGCGGTGTGGAGGGAGGGTTTCCCAGCTCATGCCGATCTAGGAAAAATATTAGTTGAGTGGATAAGTAGAGAAACGAAGAAGGGACTGGCGTTTATGAAGCACCTACTATGTGCCAAGTACTCTGCCAGGCAGTTGACCTACATTGTGTTGTTTGACAGCTGTGCAACTGTGGACCACTTCCTTCTCAGCCTCATTTTCTCATCTGCACGTTAGGAATAGCAGTATTGACCTCTCAGAGTTCTTGTGATGTTAACTGAGGTAGCCAATGAGAAGCGTCCAGTGCACTGCGCATGGAAGGCACTGACGTTTGTTCCCTTCCTGCTTGCTCTGTACTTCGGTGAAGTCTTGAGAGTTTGCTGAGTATTTGGTCTTTTGACAGGATTAGATTTTCTTTTTCTAAGATGTTTTTCCCTTGAAACAAATGTGCTTTTCTTTTGAGCACGTACGTTTGTTTTTTATTAAATGACTTATCTGAAGATTAGGTTGTCATTAAACTCTTGCTATACATGCAGTTGGCCCTCGGTGTCCATGAGTTCTGCTTCCGTGGGTTCAACCAACTGCGGATTGAAAGGCCTGCGGTGGATGGTTGTGTCTATACTGAACACGTACAGACCTTTTTCTTGTCATTATTCCCTAAACAGTACAGTAGGTTTAACAGCTATTTACGTAGCATTTACATTGTGTAAGGCCTTATAAGTAATCTAGAGATGATTTAAAGTATATGAGAGGATGTGTGGAGGTTGTATGCAAATACTGTGCATGTTATGTAAGGGACTTGAGCATCCGTGGATTTTGGTGTCCTCAGGGGTCCTGGAACCAAGCTCCCTCGGATACTGAGGGATGACTGTAATTTTATGTCAAATTGCGTGTAGTTCAGATTTCAGTTGCATGTAGTTTTGTGTTTGGAACTTCAGGAAGCATGCTGAATTTCTGTGGATCAGTCAGAATTACAGATATTCCTTACAAGGTAATGAGAGTTGTAATTTTAAGTTTTGGTGGGAGTAGTGTAAATGTCATATGCATTATTAATTATTCAGATGAGTAATTCCATTTGTCGTGGATTGATTTTCCCTGGAGGTGATGCAAAATATCTAAACTAATGGACAAATGAAACCTTCTTTTTCGATTAATAGATGCAATAAAAATGACTTTGGAGTTGCCGCCCCTCTGGGGGCACTCCCAGCCTGTGTTAAGTTCCTCTCATGTCCGCCTGTCAGCGTGCCGTCTCTCGGCCTCCCTCACTGCCTGTGCTGTTGCTCACGACAGAGTTGGTGCTTTGCTATTTTATTTATGTGTAATCCCTCTGCACAGTGCCCTGTATGGTGTCTAGCACATAGTAGGTGTGTGGTAAGTGCTTATTGAAAAAATTCCTGCCAGTTTAGTAAGTGGAAAACCAGTTCACCAAAATACTACGTGCTGGATGATCCCATTTATATAAAATTCTAGAAAATGCAAATGAATCTGACAAAAAGAAGAATAGTAGTTGCCTGGGGATGGGCAGGAGTGGAGGGAGGGGAAGGGAAAAGATTCAGAGGGGTGCAGGAAATGTTTGGGGCTGTTCCATGTGCTCATTGTCTCTATTAGGACGATAGCTTCACAGGTGTATCCATGTTTCAAACCTCATTGAACTGTATCCTTTGTGTGTAACTTATCCATCATTTGTACCTCAATAAAGCTATGAAATGGAAACAAAGAACTAAGGGGAGGAATCTGGTTTGGCCTGGCTTGAGTCGGGTGCCTACCCCGGGGGTGGGACTCCAGGAGTGGTCCAGCTCGAGGCAGGTGTCCCACGCTGGACCAACATCGACGGCTGGAGGGGCGGGGCAGGGTCCCAGAGAACCCAGGACTTGTGTGTTTAGAGGTGGGGGAGGGTCACGTCTTATCTAACGGTTGGGGTGTGCTGGGTGAGGAACCCCACTGATGTTCCCCTTCATTGTGAACAGGATTCCTTGCATGCTTGTTTTGTCTGTTGTGAATGGAGACGGTGGCGGGGGATGTAGATATTGCTTCACCTTAGAAAGAAAAAGTCCCCTATGCTTTTTTTTATATATTTTTGATCTATATGTACACTTTAAAAAGAAATTTTGAAACCTAGTTGTTTTCAATCTACATGTGAACTTTTCAAAGAGAATTTGAAGCTATGATAAATATGAGATAGTTCATAAAATATTTTGAATATTTATGAATATTCATGAAGTATGTGACTATTATGAAATACAGCAGAAGTTGAGAGTTGGTCAAATTAGGGAAAAACAAATGTTTTAAATCTGCTCTAACTTTTGTTGATGTAGGAACACTGAAATATATTACAAAAAAATAAATGGGACCTTGAGCTGGTATCTTGCCTCATCTTCATTTTCCTCTTCTGTAAAGTGGGCATAGTAACATGTTAAGTGAGGTCTGTGTACGTTGCTTCGCATGGTGCCTGGCACACAGCAAAGGCACATGGTCGTTAGCCACTAGGATAACTTGTTGGTCCATTGAGTGCTGGGAGATGCACAGAAAGCTTGGTGGTGGTATATGGGGGAAAATGCAGGCTTTCCCTCTCTTTTCTTGTAAGCTCTAAAATTGTCTAGAAAAAAAAGTTGTTTCTTTCTCCCTTTTTTCCTCCCCTTCCTTTTTCTTCTTCAGGGATTTCAGCTCTGTATATTCTTTTTTTTCAGAAGAACAGCTTGAAGTCTAGGACATATACCAAAAAGGAAAATCCTAATTAATTAAAGAAAAATGTCATCTTAATGTCTCTGGGTTTATGGTTTGCATTACCAGAAAATTAAACTTTAATGGTTTTCGAGTGCATTTCAGCTTTTTCAACTGATCATATTCTTGTTACACTATTTGGTTCCTAAGTTCAAATATCTGGCATGTATGTCTGGGCCTCCAAGTGGAGCACATTTTCTCCAGCTTTATTAGTGTCTGTAAGGATCTCTTTCTATATAAATCTTTATCCACATCTCTGAATGTTCCTTAACATAGATTCCTAGAGGGAGAATTACTGGGTCAAAGGGGATGAATATTTTTAAAACGATCTTGGTACTTATTGCCAACCTGCTTTCCAGAAAGCTCCAACTGATTTATAGTCTTAAGCAGCAAGGGGTGAGGCTGCCCCATTCCTAGTGCCAGCCCTGTGTTCTGTCACTAAAAACAGAACAAGAGTAGACCCCCGGAAACAACACATACAAATAACCACAATAGCCACAAAAATGCCACTGCACGCTGATAGGAGGAAAATGGCGCCTGCCTTTTATTCCTTCGGCAAGGAACACGTGCTTATTAGGGGAAGAAAAGTAAATGAACTAGAGTAAAACCATTGGTAGTTCCACGTTTCAGAGAGAGCTGCTGTCTAATTGTTTTAATTTGCTTTTTTAATAATTAGAATAGTGGAACATTTCCATTTATTAGCCATTTAATTTCCTCTCTTGTGAGATATATCTTTTTATTTATTGGATTTTTTATATTAAGGATATTAGCCCTTTCTTGTTTATCTTTTAATTTTCTGTCTAATATAACCTTCCCCCCAGATTATTATTGTTTTTGATATTTTTAGATACACAGATGTTTAAAAACTACGTTGTAGATCTGTTGATATTTTCCTTTTGTGATTTATTGTATTGCTTTTACATTGAGAAAGTTGCATTCTATGCAGAGGTGAAATAATCAGTAATCTATATATTTTTCCTACTTTAAAAATTTTTTTTAAGTAAATTTAACTCTTTGATACACATAGTGTTGGTTTTGCAGCATAGCGTGAAGGAAAATCTTACTTGACATTCTTTTTGTAAAGCTAACCAGTGTGTATTTAGTCAGACAGAGAGACCGAATATTCTAGGCGAATTTGACTGAAGTCACTACTCTCCCAGTATATTCTGGAGAACACAGAGTGGTAGATTACCCGTCTTGCTGAAACTAGGGCACATGAAGGAGAATTCAAGATTGGAAAGGAGGATTAAAGTCTAAATGGGGACTGCCTTTGATGCCAGGTTAAACAGTTAAAATTTGTAGGCAGTAAGAATTTAAGAAGTTTGAGTGGCTGAATATCCTTGAAATGAACTTTTCGTTAGGACTCCTTTAGCTGCAAGCAGTGAAAAACCCAACTTGAACTGATTTAATTTAAGCAAAAAAATGTTTAAAGAAGACATTTTATGGGCTTGTGTAATTGAAAAATCCAGAGGTAGTACTGGCTTCAAGTGTGGCTTGATCCAAGTTTAGATGATGTCACTGGGTGGCTTTTCCTCTCTCTCTTGACCTTGCCTTTTTCCTTATTGGCCTCTTTTTCAGGTTCCTAGAGATGGCCTCTGGCGTTTCCAGATTCATGTCCTCTTAGGTCCAAGTTACGAAGAAAAGAATGCCTCTTTCTTGAAATTTGCTTACAAATCCAGAAATTTCCTTGGTTGGACTTGTTGGTTCACTTTGGCTGCAGGGGGAGTGTGATGATGATTAGCTAGAGGGGGTCCTGTGTCTGCCCCAAATTAATCAGTGTTGGTGAGGGAATCCAGGTGCTCTGTTTGGCCTGGGTCATGTGCTCTCTTTCTGGAGTCAGGAGTGGAACATACAGTCTGAATGTTGGGGAGGGGTGGTTTCCCAAAGAAATTCAGCATACTGGAGAGATAGGAGATGTATCAGTCAGGTTAGGCCAGGTTATGCTGCAGTGACAAGCAACACCAAAATCTCAGCAGCTTACTGCAGACAGCTATCACCAAAGTTTATTGTTTGCTCATGCAAAGCCTACTGTGGCTGCAGGTGGCTCTCCAGGGCAGTTGCCTCCACTTGGTGGCTTAGCTTCTAGGCTCCTCTATCTTGTGGTCTCTCCATAGCAAATACTTCCATGGTAGATGCAGTGGGGGAAGGGAGTGCGCCCTGTTCTGGAAGTGAGGCATGTCACTTCTGCCCACAGTCTGTTGGCCAGAGCTGGCCAGAGCCAGGGGTGTGAGGTGTAATCCTCCCCATGTGCCTGGAAGGAGAGACAAACTGAATGTGAGTGAGCGGGAGATGGTACAGCCACCCTGGGCGAGCACCAACAACCAGTGCCCACAGCCATTGCTTACTGCAGGCTGCCTTTAGGACCTCAGCTTGCCAGACCCATCCCCCATGCCCCTTCTCTCTTCATCTGACTAGTTCCTGGGTTAATGCTGAGAGCGAGTACTGTACTTGGCACACTTTAGAGCTTTCTTTCCAGTGCTGTGTGTCCAAGGGCTGAGTGGTAGTCACGTTGCCTTTCTGAAGATATTAGGAATATTCCTTGACGTGACCCAGGCCATGGATTTCTACTTGGTGCTGTCCCCACACGCTGCTCTGTTAGGCTCGAGGCCTTTATTAAGAGAGAGTCATTTAGCGTTTCTGAATGTTGATGGGGATGAGGTACTTGGCAAAAGTTCTTTTTCCAAGACTCAGATCTTTACAGAGTTTAAAAATCTTTCCTTGAATAGGTAGAAAATGTCTGACTTCTATTCCCAAGTTCTGACTTCGTTCGTATTCTCTGTCAATAGTAAGGATAAAATTTAGGCCAGGAAGGAATTCTTCTGTGGTGGTCCTAAAAAAAAAAAAAAACAGAAAATGCAGTGGCTGTGGAAAACTGTATGGCAATTCCTCAAAAAATTAAGTCAAATTACCGTATGATCCAGCAATTTCATTTCTGGGCGTATGTCCTAAAGAAGTGAAAGCAGGGGCTTCACAGGGACATTTGTGCACCCATGTGCATAGCAGCATTATTCACAACAGCTAAAAGGTGGAAGCAACCCAGGTGTCCATCGATGGGTGAGTGGATAAACAAAATGTGGTATATACATCCAATGGAATATTATTCAACCTTCAAAAAGAAGGAAATTTCTGCATGTGCTGCAACATGGATTAAGCTTGAGGACATTATGCTGCGTAAAATAAGCTAGTCACAAAAAGACAAACACCATCTGATTTTTCTCACGCGAGGTACCTAGAATAGTCAGATTCATGGAGACAGAGAGTAGAATGGTGGTGCCAGGGGCTGGGAGGAGGGATGGGGAGTGACGGTTTCATGGGTCCAGAGTTGCAGTTTTGAAAGATGAGATGAGTTCTGGAGGTGGATGGTGGCGGTGGTCGCACGACACTATGAATGTACTTAATGCCCCTGAACTATACGCTTATAAATGGTTAAGATGGTAATGAGTATTTTACCACAGTAAGAAGAAAAATCCAAACCAAAAAAACCCCAGGAAGCTTACAGATTTTCCCTGTGGGTTGTTCCCCACGTTTCCCAGTGCCCTGTGGGCTTAGCAGATGAGAAACTGGAAGCTGCCGAGCGTGCCAGCGGGTTCCCAGTCTGCTGTGCTGCCCGGTGGAAGGGGCTCGTCTCCCACCTCGGGCGGCCGTGCTGGCGCTGCGCTCCGGTCAGCGCTGTCTCTCCATCTCTTTGTACCAGTTGTATAGTCTTGCTGTCATCATCCGTCAGGTACAGAAGCACTTCACTTTCTGAGTTCATGCCCCCTCTTGTTTCTGCTTTGGGGAAGTACATAACCGACTGGTCGGGGCCCTCGGTTTATACTTCACAGTCTACGGTTTAGACAGGTGGTTTCTCTCTCTGAGTGGTTGGCATTTTCTTTTGCCTTGTAATTTTCCTTTTGTTCTTAGCACCTTTCTGAAGCGGTTGCATGGGGTGTCGAGATCCCTTTTGGGCTTCTGGTGTTTCTCCCGTTTGTTTGGAGTGATGACAGGTGAAGCAGCCGGGCTTTCCGGTGCTGGGGTTCGTGTGATTCCAGCAGTGCGGCCCTTCCCTCCAGCGGGGCTTCCTGGCAGCCTTCGCAGATGTGCTGTTCCTGATTTTCCATCGTCGTGGCATTTCCTTGAGGGCTTCACATATCTTGTCAGGTAGTAAAAGGGGAGATAAACTTGATTGTCAACGCCATTTCTAAATATAAATTTCTAATTTAAACGGGCTGTTAGAACTTCCCTTGGAAAGGTCATTTGGGAAAGCAGAGCTTTCGGTCACTGTAAGTGATCCCGCTTCACTTACTTCACAAGGACAATGCAGCGTGAAGGTCATATTCAGAAAATAGCATCATCTCCAGTGGCCCATTGATTATGTAAGACCAGGGGATCTTTGGGTGTTAGATGCCCAAGACTGGCAGCTTCTCTTTCCTCGGGGCTCCTTTTGAACCGTCTGCCTTCAAATTCTTAAAATGTCTGTTTACCACCTGCAGATTGGTCTTATTTGCAAAAGAAAAAAAAAAAGCCAAAGTTATTGTCTCATTGATTTTGACAAAAGAAACTAGTGCGGAAGTGAAATTGTTGGTGAATCTTGACTGGATTTTCAGTAGACTCAGTCACGTCTAGGTTGTCAGTGGGAGACAGACGCTCCTTCCTGCCTGCCTTTGCCTGGACATTCTGGGTGGGGGTGTAAAGGTTTCTGTAATATGACACCTTCCCTATTGACTGTGAGTAGGCTTCAGGGGTCAACCTCCCCGAAATTTTCTGCGAAATCTGTATGTACATTTTTCTGGGGAAAGGATTCTATAACTTCTGTTAGGTTCTCGAAGAGACTCAAGCCCCAAAGCTCTAAGGATCCTTCTGAAACATGCTCAGAATACCTCTTTGCGGCTGGTACTGCCCCGAGTGGAGCTGTCACCCTGTGAAAGTAGTACCTTTTGAGTATTTCAGTTGGCCCCTTAGAAGAGAAGAGGACAACGTGGGCCATTGCCAGTCAGAAAGAAGTGAGCAGAGGGGAGGGGAACACTGTAGACTCTGTGGTAAGCACCAAAATGATGAAGGATTGACTCCAATTTATTTTGGAAAAAGATGCACCCTTCTCAAATGTTTGTTGATTCCTATAATCCTGGGGAAGAGAGTTACGAGCATACATGCTGGAGCCCGACTTCCTGGGTTTGGATCCCAGCTCTGCCATTTAGTGGTTGTGTGTCCTTCTGCAGATTATGTAATTTCTGTGTGCCTCAAGCATCCTCATATAGAAAATGGGAATAATATAGTCTTTGCTTCATAAGGTTGTTACAAGGATTAAAGGAGTAATATAAAGTGCTTGTGATAACATGTAGTACATGATAAGTGCTTAATAAATATTAGCTCTTAAAACGGAGCCAGGAGGTTGTCCTGAGTAATGTAAAGAGTAATAAAATATGGACAATTGGATTTTAGCAGTAAGACATCGTTCGATATTTTGGGTGCGTGTGTTGGTTATTTTGTACCCATCTCCGAAAAGTCACCTGTTTTCAGCATTTGTCTACTTATGAGCTGTTTCAAGTAAATTTTAGTGCACAAACATCACAAAAGGTGAAAGAATACTCTTACATACCCCTTTAGTAAAATAGGACGACAATCTGTGTTCTTGTCACAAAGTGTTGCATGGTGAGATTCTCCTTGTTAAATGGCTCCCCGTGGAATGACTAACTGGATGAGAATGTCATGTTTCCTTTGTGTCTTCAGAAATATATTGTGCAGTCTTTGATCCTAGATTTCATCCAGGATGTGGTCATTGGAGACTCACAGTCTGAGGTGTTACTTTTGTGATCAATTTACCCATCATCATTAGACCCCAGGGAGCTGCTCTCCATCTCTTTGCATTCATCTTCTGACTCATCTAATAATTGTGAAATGTCTTCCTCTGTCAGTTTTATTCTTTTTGCCCTTATGAGTAGAAAATGAAAAATTAGGAATTCTCGACTGTATTCCATGAAAGCTAAAAAAAAAAATGACTGCAAAGATGGCATCTTCAGACTTCTACCTTCTTGAAAATGATGTACTGCTTGGGCAGTTCAGTGAGTAACCTGAAGGATGATGTCGTAGTGATGATTTATTTCACAATTGCACCATCTTACACCATCTCCTGTCTTTCTCCTGCTTTCTTAATTTAGTCTTTTAAAAAAATCATGGGTGGGAATAATTGATGAGTAGTGATGAAATAATTCCTACAATGATAAAGTAGCAAAATGTTTCAAGATGTTGGAAAAATAAGATCACTAATGTCTCATACTGCATCTTAGATTTTTAAAAGGGTCCAGTGGACTCATGGAAATTGTAAGGTGGAATGAGTTTTTGGAAGAGCTCCAAGAAAGAATAAAAGTCATGAAATAGCAATCCTCACAAATAGTTAGGACTGCTCAAAAAAGAAACTCAAAACTGACTTTGGATCCAGGGGACCCTGATGGTATGCTGGGGGTTAATCACACTTCTGATAAACAATCTGAAATAATTTGAAAGGCAAAGATTAACATATGAAGATGCTCATTGTGGTGTTATTTTTTTAAAATAGGAAAAACCTGAATGTATAACATAGAGTAATAGGTTGATTATGGTACCTTAATGTACCAAAATCTTTTTTTTTTTGGAGGAAGATTACCCCGAGCTAACATCTGCTGCCAATCCTCCTCTTTTTGCTGAGGAAGACGGGCCCTGAGCTAACATCTGTGCCCATCTTGCTCTATTTTATATGTGGGATGCCTGCCACAGCATGGCTTGCCACGTGGTGCCATGTCCACACCTGGGATCTGAACCGGTGAACCCCAGGCCGCTGAAGTGGAACGGGTACATTTAACCACTGTGCCACTGGGCAGGCCCCTTATGTACCAAAATCTTATGTAATGGTTTAAAGTTATATCCTCAGAAAGTCTGTAATGATAGGAGAATACAATCATGATAGAATATCAAATTTGTGGAGCATAATACAAAGCTGTATATACCGTGTGAGCTGAACTATGTAAAATATATACCGTCTGTGTGCCAGCTATATAACGGCATTTCTGTCAATGACGGACTGCAAATATGATGGTGGTCCCGTAAGATTAGTACCATGTAGCCTAGGTGTGTAGTAGGTTATACTGTCTAGGTTTGTGGAAGTACACTCTGATGTTCACACAATGACAAAATTGCCTAATGATGCATTTCTCAGATCCCCATCGCTAAGTGATGCATGACTGTGTAGAACAATATTGGCAGCAAATATATAAAATGTTAATAGTTTTTTTTTGGGTTATGAGGTGATGTGTAACATTTAAATAATCTATACGTTTCTCTATCTTCTAAAATCTATAACTAGCATATATTATTTTTTAAATAAGACTCTTTGTGATATTAAAGCAAATATTCTTTTTTAATAAGTTTTAAGATACTATTTACATACTGTACAATTCACTCGAAGTCTCTCCTTCAGTATATTCACAACAGCTGTTCAAACATCACCATAATCAATTTTAGAACATTTCATCTCCCCAAGAAGAAATTCTATACCCATCAGCAGTCATTCCATTTCTCTCCGCCCCTCCAGCCCTAGGAAACCACCGATCTACTTTCTGTCTCTAGGATTTGCCTGTTCTAGACACTTCATATAAATGTCGTCGTACATGTAGTCCTTTGTGACTGGCTTCTTTCACTCAGCATCCTGTTGTCATGGTAAAGCAAATCACTCTTACGCTTTAGTTGACTCATCTTATTTAGAAATCATACTAACCCTTGTTTGTCATAGGATATAATTTAGTTTTTTCCTTTACTTCTAGAGTTGGTTCCTTCAATTATGAACAACTTGTTGAATCCAGATGCCATTTTTGCCAACAACGAGATGAGCCTGTCGGACATTGAAATCTACGGCTTTGATTATGACTATACCTTGGTGTTTTATTCGAAGCACCTGCACACACTGATATTTAATGCCGCTCGGGACCTTCTCATCAATGAACACCGGGTAAGAGCTCGGGAACGTTGCCGTCTTCCTCTCTCTTCCTGTAGACATTTGAACAACAGCCGTGGGCTGGGCTGGTCTCGTGCCCGGCACATGGACGTCATTTAGTAAGTTGTTGCTGAACGAATGAGTAGATTTTGTTCCATGCCAAGGGACTCTCTCTGGAAGATAGTTTTGTTTTTTTCTAGAACCATTTTATTGAGGTATGATTGCCATGTAAAAAGCTCTACTTATTTAATGTGTACAACTCGATGAGCTTGGGGATAAGTATACACCCATAAAACCATCACCGCCATCAAGGTCATAAACTATTCATCGCCTCCCAAAGTTTCCTCCTGCCCCCTTTATTATTGTTGTTGTTATTTTGTGTGTGTGTGTGGTAAGAACACTTAAGGTCTACTCTCTTGGCAAATTTTAAGTATGTGATACAATATTGTTAGCTGTAGGTACTGTGCTTTGTAATAGATCTCCAGAACTTATCTGTCTTGCATAACTGAAGCTTTGTATCCAGAAGATAGTTGTTTTTTTTAAACAAAATCTTTAGATTCCTCTTTGACAGAAGACTGGCCCAGGCTGTGCATTAGTGGAGATTCAGCTGCACAGGTTTGGGCTCTTGTTTCTTGCAGAGCAGTGCTGTGGTTTCTGCCAGGCCTGATGAAGTGGCAGCCTGAGGTCCTTTTAAAAGGAATTCTTCAAATTTTAGGCACTGTTTTACCACCATCACTGATTTGAATTGTTCTTGTATAAAGGATATTTGAATGTTTTCTGATGCATAGTATTGTCGAGAGCTTATAATAAGGAAGGAAAAAAGAAACACTCCAAATGGAACATTCTTTTCTCTATTTAGTCTGAGTACACGTTGCAGGCCCCAGGAGGAGAAGCATCCTCAGAGGTCGTCTGGACTAGCGCCCTTTAAGGACGACCACCCAGCATCCTGAGAATTGCAGCTCGAATCTCCATCTCAGCCTGGAGTGCATTTCTCCGGGAGGCAGTTCTGATTTTTGGGAAATTCTTTGATGGGTTGAGCAATTCTGTCTTCATACAGCTTTTGCCATTGGTCTCTTTTCTTTATTCATTTGTTCATTCATTCGTTCCCATGTTCCTTAAGCCTTTACTGAGTACCCCTTCTGTGCCAAGCCCTGTGACAGAAGCTGGTAAGATGAAGATGAGTGGGACACAGGTCCTGCCCTTGGAGAAGCAGCTGTCTAGTGGGGAAGCCAGTCGTGTGAGCAGATGAGTTATGAGGGCACCTGGTAGAGGCCTCCGCAGGCATCTCAGCAGAGAGCTAGGGCTGTGTGGAGGATGCTTGGAACAGCTGTCTCTGCCGGAGGGAACTGGAGAAAATGGTGAAGCAGGTGCTGCTTCAGAGTCTGGAAGGTGGTTGTCAGCACAGGTCGGCTTGGGGTGGGTGGAGTGGTTGGGTGTGAGCAACCTAGAAACCACGTTATGGAAACTAATGTTTTATTCTTGACTATTTGAATAATGGGCTAAGTGTTAAATAGACCAGCCATTATGCCCACCAAGACTTCTTTTTTCCCAGGCCAATTGTTCTCATTCTTTGGACCATTCTCATTTGTCCTCTTTTCTAGTTTTTTCATCATCTTGGTTACCCTCCTTTGTGTGTGCTCTGATTTATCCCTCTGAAATGTGAGGCCCTGAACTGAAGATGTGACTGCAGGTGGGGTCTGACTAGTGCAGAACAGAGGGAGACCATCACCTCCCTGGTTCTGGATACCATACTTTTTTAATTTTTAATTTTTTTTTTTTTTGAGGAAGATTAGCCCTGAGCTAACTACTGCCAGTCCTCCTCTTTTTTGCTGAGGAAGACTGGCCCTGAGCTAACACTTGTGCCCATCTTCCTCTGCTTTATACGTGGGACGCCTACCACAGCATGGCGTGCCAAGCGGTGCCATGTCTGCACCCGGGATCTGAACCGGCGAACCCCTGGCTGCCGAGCAGCAGAACATGTGAACTTAACTGCTGCGCCACTGGGCCGGCCCCCCATCCGCCCCCCATACTTTTATTAATGCAGCCAAAGTTTTCCGTTAGTGTTGGATCCTCACCATCTGAGCCAGTGTATTTCCTGATCCCCTCAGCTTTTGATTATCAGTGGATTTAATAGGCAGCTCATTTTGTCCTCATTCAAAATGCAGAGATGGCATTTGCCAAAAAATGACCTTCCCTTCTGCCGCTAAGCCAACAGCCAGCTTTCTTTAGTAATGGCCACTTTGCCGGATGTAACCCTATCTAGCCACCTGCCTTCCGGCTGCATCTCTCCATCTGTTCAAGAGAGTCTCTCCTCTTCCGTTTAACCCGCGATCTCTTCCCTTGACTGTGAGGATGGAAGCAGAGTAAGAACTAGGTGGTCCTGCCTTTGCTCTCCTGTCTGCCAGCTCGCCCTGTCTCTCACCACTGAGGGTGTTGCCTTGGTGTGGGCATCCTAGTCCCAGGCAGTCTGCAGCATTTTCTGTGACTCTGATATCACTTATAAAATGAAGCTTACACTGATAGCACCGTCTCTTGATTGTCTGCTGGGTGCCCAAAGCACAGCTTCTAGAGCCTGACCACTGGCGTTCAAATCCTGGCTTTCACAATCTTGAGCAACTCACCTAATTTCCCTGGGCCTCAGTTTCCTCCTCTGTGAAATGGGCACAGTAGCAGTTCTTTCCTCACAATAGTGTTGTGATGATGAGATGAGTTAATCTATGTGACATGCCTGGCACACAGAAAATGCTCAGTTGATGTTAGCTGTTATTACTATTATTTCTAGTCTGCATGACAACCCTGCAAATAGCTATTGTCTCATTTGAGACTTTTAGAGTGAAGCTAGCAGTGCAAGGCCACAAGACGGCGGGGGGGGCACAACCAGGCTTTGAACTTAGATCTGTCTGTTTCCAGATGCAAATGCTCTCTCCTTTATTCCACGTTGCCCCTTTCGAGATTAATGACGCCTTTCGTTTCTACCCTATGGGTTTATTGTTCAAATGAAAATAAAATATTCATGAAAAGAAAAAATTTATGAAGATGAAAAACTTCTGAAATTTGGGGAGAGAGATGAAATCGTTCTGGGAAGAAAGGTGCAATAATTATGATTAGAAAATCTAGATTTAAGATCGTTGAAATTTCATTCCCATTATGTCTGTTTGTGGCTTTGATAAAAGAAATATGTCGTAACACTAATTATATCAGGCATATTAATAGAGTCAATTATGCAGATTTTTCTCTTGCTTTGGATTTGAAAATAATTCTTCCAAGATGCTGTTGGAAGCATTGTTTGGTGCCATTTTTCCTGCCAAGACTAAATGTACTTGTAGAGATGGAAAGGCATCTGCTCTTGAGATGCACAGTAATAGAACAGTGAGTTTGCAATGTAGCATCTTTCCAAAAAGCAAATCTAAAAGTTCCAGCCCCTTCTTAATTACTTTTTTTTTTATAAGAGCAAGTTTCTATGAAAATGGAAATAAGAAATATCAGGTAGTAACTGTATCTGTATCTTCATTTCTTGTGTCCACCAAGGGATAGAAAGGGAGGATTAGAAGACTTCTTGATTTCATCTCCCAGATTTGCACCCCCGTCAGTGATCCTGATTGTTAATTGTTACTGATGTTCACTCAGTTTATCAAATCCAAAGCCTAACATTAGCTGTGACCCCTCACATTCTCCTGTATTCCACGTCTGATCTCTCAGCAAATGCTGCAGGTCCTCTCTCTTTTTTAAAATAAGCTTTAAAAAAATTTTTTTTTTTTGGTGGGGAAGATTGGCCTTGAATGAACATCTGTTGCCAATCTTCCTCTTTTTTTTTTCTCCCCAAAACCCCAGAACATAGTTGTATATCCTAGTTGTAGGTCATTCCAGTTTTTCTATGTGGGATGCCACCACAGCATGGCTTGGTGAGCAGTGTGTAGGTCTGTGCCCAGGATCTGAACTGGCAAACCCCAGGCCACTGAAGCAGAGAGTGTGAACTTAACTACTCGGCCATCGGGCCGTCTCCTAAATAAGCTTTTAACTTTAGAAGAGTTTTAGGTTTACAGAAAAGTTGCAGAGGTTACACAGAGAGCTCCTGTATACATACCCCACACCTGTCTCCTGTAATGCTAACATTTTACATTATTGTGGTGCATTTATCACAACTAAAGATTCAATATTAATAAAGTATTATTCATTGAAGTCTGCACTTGATTCAGATCTCTTTAGTTTTTATCCAACGTCCTTTTCCTGGTCCGGGATCCTGTCCAGGACACCACCTCACATTTAGTTGTCCCGTCTCCTTAGGCTCCTCTTGGCTTTGACAGATCATTCAACAGGAGCACAGGCCTGAGGCGCCTCCCTCCTTCACGCTGGGGTAGTGAGGAGTAGAGAAAGTCGCAGGAAGGGTCTGGAGCGGTGTGTGGCACCTGGGCACGGCTCAGTAAATCACGTCTCTCAGGAACGTTGGAAATCTCTCCCTCCTGTCCTGCGCCTTATTCCTCACTCCCGAGTTTAGAAGGAGATTCCAGAGATGTGAAGTTCCTTGGTCTCGCCTCAGTAAGCAGAACCGTGGTACCATGTGTTGGGTTCTGTGTGTGTGTGTGTGTGTGTGTGTGTGTGGTGAAGTATGTCAGTAAAATGCAGAGCTGTACACAGTGTGCAGAATCCTTGGAAACGCCCATGAGTGGAAATGTCATTTAGTAATTTCTTGGTACACGTGGCAGGTGTTAGATAAATGAGCCCAAATGTGACATTTGAGTCAGTGCTTCGTGCAGCTTGAATTGAAAACTCGCCACATGCGGTTCAGCCTGGTGGTTCCAGGAAGTGCTCTCACAGCCATGTGCCCCTGGCCATGGAAAGTTAGTGAGGCCGTGTGGAGAGGTTTCCTGTGCATCTTGATAGTTGTCTAGGTTTTCTGTTAAGCAGTTTCCACCATGATTGGACGATCCTGGTGACATGGCCTCTGTAGACTCAGGAATATATATTCTGTCCTGCAGATCTGTGCTCTTGCGGGTGGGTGGGAGTGGGGAGAGCAAGGGCAAAGGGCCGACCTGACTCCCTGCCCCACCACGCCCCAGCCGTGTGGCCCAGGCCAGGAGGTTTCATCTGGTGCCTCTGATTCCCGTCTGTAGAATGGGCGTTGTAGGGCCTGCTGCACAGCGGCAGCAGATGCTGTCAGCAGGATAGCTGGGGTTCTCATTCTGAGGTTTGGGGAGGGAGGGAAGGACCTGGATGCCTGGTGCTGTGGATAAGAAGGGGGCTGGGATTTTGCATGGTTTGAGGAACGGTTTTATAACTAGGAAACACCAGGGGAGCTGAGCTGCCTCCAAAAGTCATGCATATTCTGAGACGGCATTGGAGCATAACTGGAGCCACGTGCTGAGAAAGGGTCTCTCTGGGCCCTGGAGGGAGGGAGGTTGTACCGAGAGCCGTGGAGTGCCGCTAGCCCCTGGAGGGTGAGCAGCAGCCAACTGTCCGGATGAGAAAAGCAGTGAAAGCTCCGTAGAGGCGGCCCCCTTTGAGAAGTTCTCACCTTGAATCTCTTCATGAAACCTGGTAGGGGGCTGTCCAGGGGTCTGCTGCATCGAGGGGCTCAAATGTGAGCTGAATGGGTGGTTGACAATGTGTTCAGAAAAGTCTTCTAACTGATGGGACGTTCCAGCTCCTCCTCCTCAGGACCCTTAAACGCAGTAGGAGGAAGGGGCGTATTGGAGGTCGAAGCGGATGCGTTTCGGGGATCTCAGGGATCTGGGAGCCAGGGGCAGAAGGGAGGGAGGGGGTGGGATTTAAGATGAGGGAGATTGGAAGGGATGAGGCCCCACCTGCGCTTGGGCGGCTACAGGGCATGGAGCAGGAGGGCTGGCTCTGGCCAGGAGGCGCTTGGACCAGGAGCAGAGGGACAAGCTGTGGTCCGTCCCTTCTGACCCAGGTGCTCAGCTACCTCCACCCCGTGCAGGATCGAATCTGGACGGTGTCTTGAATTTCCTACTACGTTGTTAGCTAAAACCGGTTCCTTTCTTCCTCCTTAGTATCCCGTGGAAATCAGGAAGTATGAGTATGACCCAAGTTTTGCAATTCGTGGACTTCATTATGACGTGCAGCGGGTAGGTTTAATTCTCATGTTCTTCTCCAGTTTAATGGTGTTTGGGAATAAAGTGTGCCCTCGGTACTCTTCTGTGCTGAACACATAAATTGATTTTAAATTATGTTCTTCGGGGCTGCAGAACTGAATTATTCAAAACATCTTTGGATAAAGTCTTTTTTGAGAAACTGTGTATTAGAAAAGCATGAATGCGTTTAGCTGTTTGGGAGATAGCACTTATTTCCAGTTGTCATTTTCGGTGTTCTGAGGAGGAGCCAGTTGTCACGTCCTTTTTTGCAGACAGACCGTTTCCTTAGTGAGTGCACAGTGCTCTCATCAACAAGCAAACCTTTCGGAAACGTAGGGTCTGCTGCTTTGTTGTAACAACTTAACGTGGATAGGATTTCTCCTGACACCTGGAATTCGCACTAGATATGCACAGTGTTGTGCCTTATTTACCTGTGCATGTCTTTCTGTTTTTGAAGGCAGTATTGATGAAGATCGACGCTTTTCATTACATCCAGCTGGGAACTGTCTACAGGTAAGAGTAAGAGGAGGTACATTTAATTCACCCGAAGTAACCAGGTGGCTTTGGGTTTCAAGACCCACGGACTGTTTAGTGATGAGAAAGGCTGCAATGTGTGTATTTGTAATTCATTCATTCATTGACTCACTCCCTCATTCAGGAGCATTTGTTGGGCCTACTACTGTGCCAGATGCTAACGGTTTGGCTTCAGGATGCCCTCCGGGAGCTCGGGGTGTGGGTGGGAAGCTACACAGTAAACCAGTGACTGCAGTCGAGTGCAAGGCAGTGATGGACGTGTGCTCGGACCATTGGGGAGCACCCTGGAGGTCTGGGGAGGGCAGGGTTCAGAGGCGTGGCCAGCCCCTGAGTGGCGGTCCTGGAGAGGACATTTGGGTGGGGAGGGGTACTGGGCGAGGGGGCGGGTGCTTGTTCCCAGGTGGTAGTTGAGTAGTTTGGATGTTAAGACTTTTTTTCCTATTTATGAGAATTAGGAGACGCCCTTAGCTCGGTTAGGAATCTTTAGGACTGAAAATGAAGGGTTTCGCCTTTTCTAATTCTCAAATTGGGGTGGGGTTTAGGCGTGTGGTTTGTGTTTAGATTTGTATATTGTACCTTAAAAGAAGATGTTTGCATTTCTTAGATTATTCTCTCCCAAACTATTTGTTAAAATTAATATACATGTAAATATTTTTTATCAAAGTAAAACACACACACAGTTACAGTCAAATAGCACTAAAAACGTCATAGCACTAAAAATGACAACAGGCCTCTGTCCTCCCCTCCCCACCCAACTCCTGTGGACGCTTAGATTTTTTTCTTTTGGCCTTTTTCTTCCTATTTCTAATAAATGTGCTCATACTTCTCTTTCCTAATATATTAATTCTAGCCATCGTCCCTGCTATGAGAGATGAGGATTTAGCTCTCTCGCACTCACACCTCCTCCTCCAGCCTCATCCTTCTGACCTCGCGAAGATCTCAGCATCTGGTTGTTTCCCCATCCTGGTTTGCATTGTGACTCTGCCTGGCTCGTTCACTCTTAAGCCAAGCTGTGCACGTGTTTCTTGTATGATGTTTGGTTTTTCTTAGATTTAATGATAACTTCATTTTTTGTTTGCTTAGTTTTCTGTGTAGGTGTCCCTAGTTTTTTTTTAAATGCTCCCTCACAGATATGAAGCATGAATTTGTTTCCCAACACTTCACATGTCTTAAATAATCTATCAGTTACTTTTTTTTTTAAATTGACTACCCCCTCCTTCTCTGATCTGCTCTGATTGGGTTCACCTCTTTCCCTGTTCCCTGGTTGCCATCTCCTCCTCTTTCTGCCTTTATGCCCTCATTTTGCTGGAGCACATCCTGCAGTAGCTTCCTGGTGCCCCCTAGGGCTGAGCCTTTCCGGAGGGTCTGTGGCAGTTAATCAGTTCTTCTCGTTGGTGTCCCCTTGCAGGTCCCTGTTCTTAGTGTGGCCAAGTCAGGAACCGCCTTTTCATCTACTGTTTCTCTTCTAAAAACGTCTTGAAATGTCCTATCTCCTGATGGGTTTGCTCTCATTTCCTTTACCTTCTGAGCAATTCATACTTTACTGTTTTACTGTCATTTTAACGGTGTTTCAGGAGGAGAAGAGGTAGTGGTGATGATGAGAATAATAATATTAGTAATAATAAATAGCAACTAACAAATATTGAGTCTTGCTATGGGACATGGCCATGGGGGTTTATTTGAGTTAACTCATTCGATCCTTAAAATAAGCTGATGAGGTAGATATTGTTATTAGTTTCAGAGATGTTAAGGACCTTGCCCAGGGTCACACACAAGTAAGTGCCTGGGCTAGAATTTAGACCCATGCTCCAGAGTCTGCTCTGGGCCAGCATGCTGTGTGTCCTTTCTGAAGGTATAAGGGTTGACTGGAAGTCTGTCACCAGACCTTTTGAATCTGTCCTTCTGTCTCTGTTTCTACCATCAGCTCCCTGGCCCAGACACTTACCCCCTCTCCCCTGGGCTCCTGCGGTTTTCTGCAGAGCATCCTAAACTGGACTTTGTCGCTAGACTGACTTCCCTAAAGCATTGCCCTCAACAACGCCCTCCTATCTTCTGAGGTCCTAGATGGTGCCACTGTCTAGTGAATGGAGCCCAACCTCTAAGGAGGTTTTCCTGCTCCAAACCCTTAGCTTCCTCTTCTTCCATACACAGCTCCTTCACTTACTGGACTGGTTAAGACCCTTAGTTGCAAGTGACTGAAACCCAACTCAAAGTGGCTTAATCAGAAGCACAGTATTGGCTCACTAGTTGTATAGTCCAGGGACAGTGCCACTTGCAGGTGTGGCTGGCTCCAGGGGCCCAGTTGATGTTGTCAGAACTCTCTCCATCCCTTGGCTCTCCTCCTCTCTGGGTTAGCTCACGCTCAGGCAGGCCTCTCCGTGTGGTGACCCTGGCAGTACTGGGCTTCCAGCCTCTGACTTCAGGTTGAGAGGAGAGGGCAGCTTCTCTTCCCAGCAGTTTCAGACGGTCTTGGACGGGGTGGGTGCTGGGCAGGTGAAAACACATATTCTTTCTTCTGAGTTCTCCTTTCTCACCGCTTGGCATCTGGCCATGCTGGCGTCCTGCCAGGATGCAGTGTTCCTTCTTCTGCCTCTCGAAGTCCCACCCCTCCTTCGGGGCCGGCTCCTCACCGCTCAGCCTCCCGCCGTCCTTCTCGCTCCTCTTCTGTGGTCACATGATCCTGCGACTCCTAATTGTCTAGTTTCTTCTGCAGATAAATTGTCCATCGTTCTAAGGAGTGTGGACGGGGCTGGAGGAGGAGCCAACGGAGGCATTTAGAGGAGAAGGAGTCTTCAGATTTAGGTCCTGGGAGGGTTGCCGTTGCCTCAGGGCTGAGAGGGGGTTTGGGGGCTGAGGCAGCAGGGCGCATGTGTGGGCTCTGGAGTCACACTTCCTGGGGGTGACCCCTGGCCCCACCGTTCACAGGCACGTGGCCTTGAGCAAGCTCTAGACCGTCTCAAAGCCTTGATCTGCTCCTCTGTAAAATGGGCCAGATTCCAGTGCCCGCCTCAGGGGAGGTTTGTCGGCAGACTGAAGCACGCCTGGAACGGTGCCCGGAGCACTGTGACGCACCTCATCCATCCAACCTGTAGATCAAAAGTAGGGTGAGTTTTTTATGAGCCAGAGTGGGGATTATAACCCGGGAAGGCCTTAGAAGGTGTTCCGGAGAAGCATGCGTTTCAGTACAGTCTTACATCTTTTTAGAACAAAGAAGATACATTGAACACACCCAGGATACATTTTCAAAGAGGTATTCAGTTGCAAATTAGCAGATCAACGTGACCATGCTGCCAGGAAAGGCACTAATCTGGGTGTCCCCACTAGGGTGTCCCCAGTAGGGCATAGGAGGGGAAGTGTGCGTTCTTTGTTTTAAGAGAGTGCATTCCTTACTTTAATGGATGAGCAGATGTGCAGTATATGTTTGATAGGCCTTAAGTCAGGCTTTCTAGTTTAAGCCGAATCAGTTTTGAACTCGAATAGTTATCCCGTATACCTCAGTAGGTGAAAATGTCTTGTCAGGAGGCTCACGTGGCTGCCACTTCTCTCCCTTTCCCCTCAGAGGGGGTTACGGATGAGCGGATGGCTGGGAAGAATGCTCCAGCCTCAGTGTCCCCATTTCTGAGACGTGCCGTGGGTCTCCTGCTCCTCCGTCAGGTTGAATTTGAGGCCCAGGGCTGTGGGAGTGAGTGCCCTGGGCGGAGGGCGCCCTGGCCCTCCCTGCAGTCCCACTTCGTACCCGCCTTTGAAGTTCTTAACAGGAACCTGGTGAAAAGCCAGGGTTGTGCCTGTCCCCATCACACCAGGAGACTTGGATGGCGCTCCCCACACACCGGTTACTGTTCTGTGAGTAGGAGCTTGTTGACTCTTCTCTGTGACACCGGGAACCAGGTGCTGTTCGTGAGCCCCGTTTCAAAATGACACGGAGACCCAAAGAGCTTAAATCGTTCAGGTAGTGCCCCTGGTAATTAAGGGAGCTGGGATTTGAACCCCGGGGAGACTCATTCACATCTGTGCCCCTAACCTTTCTCTCTCTCATAAGCACATGGGGCCGTGTGTGGAGTTTGCATTTCGGCGTTGGTGCTGGTGTGGTGTGTAGGCTGCGTTCCGGTGCGGTTCTGGGTGGTGCTCCCTCTGCGGGAGCCGCCTCCTGCGGGGTTCTGCCGACCGTGGCTGGCTGATTGCTCCCCTGCTTTGAGCTGACATTTGGTTACTTGGGCCTTAAAGATGCAGCTTGTGTGGCCACGCGCCTGTCAATGTGTCTTAGAGGTGGCAGTGGCTTCTGAAGGATTGGCCAGAACCTAGTGTGGGGGCAGACAAATAACTCACCCGCCAACAGGATTCTCTTACTTCTTATATTTTCTTTCTCAGTGTTGGAGCCACTGGGGTTTGCACAGCTGACTGCTGCTGCTTCAGCAAGGGCTGTTTTCCAAGGTCACTGTCTAGAGTGATCTGGTCTGGGACCAGTGTCTTATCTGGTTTCCAGAGCCAAGATAAAGGGAAGTACAGTGCCTCTTTTGTTTTCAAAGGCCAGTAGTTGTAACAAGTTAATCAAGATCAGAGGCAAAATATTAATGAGTCCCCTTGGATATTTTTAAAAGTAATATGAGGGCAGAGAATGAAAGAAGGAGGCTGAAATTATATGTTAAAGTTACATAGCAAACATAAATAATATTTTATATGTATTTTAATATTGGCTAAGTGATTTTGTATGATAAGCAACTCGTTTGTATTGGTAACTAGAATTCTCACTGGGTTATTTGTACCCCTACTATGGCACAGCGTGGTGTCCCATTGTTCATTCTTTGGCATCCTGCTCATTGGTGCCTGTTTCTCAGGTGCCTCCTCTAGAGAAGGGGGTCGAGGAGCAGACATCTCCCTTCATGTCACTCTAGAGTGGGCGATCGGGGGGAGGGACTGAGAGACCACTGAATCCCTGTGAGAGCGCCTGGCAGAGGCAGGGGTGCAACCCAGGCCACTCTGACTCCAAAATTCCTTTTCCCCCTGTGTGGAGGAGCTGGTGCCTTTGCAGGAGGCAGGCAGATGGTGGATGTTACCTTTGCTTTTTATAGATGGGAAACTGGCCTTCACTGTCACATAGCATTTGGGGTCATCCCTCTCAGAGGTGGTGCCCAGGCTTGCTGCCTTGGGTCATGGGGTCTCGCCCACCCGAGCCTCGTGCATGACTTTTTCCCCTTCAGCACTGACCTTCTGAGGGCAGAGTGTCCGTGGGCAGGAGGATCTTGGAGACAGAACCAGCCTTTCTTTCCCTAATGTATTAAAAACATTTTAAAAAAACCCAGCCCACCCAAAGCAAGTCATTAGGAGGCCTCGGAGCTTGTTGAGGGAGGCAGCGTGACCTAGTGGTTGAAGAACCTGGGCCCTAGGCCCAGAAAGCCTGGCATCCAATCCTGACCCACCACTTTCTGCTTTGGTGACCTTGGGCAAGGTCCATGACCTTTCTGTGCCTCAGTTGCTTCCGCTGGAAGATAGAAAGAAGAATAATGCTGCCCTCCTAGGATTGCTGAGAATTAAGTGAATGACTATGTGGGATTCATATCTGCCATAGAGTAGCTCCCATGTAGTGTTAGCTGTTATTTTCCTGCTCTTATTACCAGTAGGATGGTAGCAGTAGGAACAGTAGTAGCATCTTGCCTGTGATTTGTAGCAATTCCTAGTGGCACATCTCGCCTCCTTATGGTAACAGCATCTCGCACTTTGGGTGAAAAATCCCAGCAGTTGCCAGAGGTCTGACAGTCATTGCATCTCTAGTTGAGCTCTTTAACTGCACCACTTGTGATTTTTCCAGAGGCCTCAGCGTTGTCCCCGATGAAGAAGTCATTGAAATGTACGAGGGGTCCCACGTGCCTTTGGAGCAGATGAGTGACTTTTATGGAAAGGTAATGAGAAAACTTGATTTATTGAAAGCTGCCCATCTGTTTCTTTTTTGGAACACGGTCTGCTGGATTTAGGATCTTGAGCTACGAGACTCTGACTGCTCAGATGGAATCGACAAGGGAATTGGGATTGTGTGTCGAGAGCGATTCGTGTGTGAGCATCTCCCCTAGTTCTTTCCTGATTCTGCCTTCTCGGCACTTTCTTCCCTTCCTGACGAAGGCTCTTGATGCCTTCCTTGTGCCTCCTCCTGGTTGGCCCCACCTCCCTGGGTGTGTCCCCACCTTCTGGATTGTCACCAGCTGTCAGTGCACCAGCTGTCCCCTCCCCTCTGACCGAGGGCAGCACATGACCGTCCTGCAGGGAAACCTACTTTCCTAACTCTTTGTGGTTGCGCTCAGGACTTTTGCTGCTTATCGTCTTGGATGCGCTCTCTCATTTGCGTTGTCCGAATGCAGTGGCCGGTGCCTTGCAGCCGGGAAACTTTGCGTTAGAAATCGCAGGCACTTGCAGAAGGGTCTTTTTCAAGCTTACATTTGGGCTGTGGGGATTCTCAAGTTCAGAGAACTACGTGGCTTTTTGTGCCATTCCGTGGGCAGTAATCTGTTGGCCGGCTCTCCCCTGTGTTTGATGAGCATGTGAACTGGAGTCAGAGCACAAAGGAGGGTAGGAGGGGAAGGGTGGTCAGACTTGGGGGAATCAGGGCATGTCCTTAGATTTCCGACTGTGCTGAGAGTGTGACCTCCACTCTGCTGTGAACGAAAAGAAACAAGGTGAACATTTTTATTTTTATCGTTCAATTTTTTTTCTTGTGGAGAGGGATCCTGCTGTTGGCGACCAGAATCCCCCTCGCTAGATGCAGAGGCCAGCTCTGCTGCCGTGTCAGCCTCCGTTTCTGAAGCCTTCTCCCTGCCTGCAGAGTTCTCACGGAAACACCATGAAGCAGTTTATGGACATCTTCTCCCTGCCGGAGATGACCCTCCTGTCCTGTGTGAATGAGTACTTCCTGAAGAACAACATTGACTACGAGCCTGTCCACCTCTACAAAGACGTCAAGGTGGGGTCGACGGGGGAGGTTACGATGCCGCCTCCCTTTCAGCTTCTTAGCAGGGTCATTAGCCTCCTTTGTGGGTCTGGTGTTTGAGATAGTCCTTCCCCTGGGATCTCTTTTCTTTGCGATTTAACCCTGAAAATTGTAAGAAAGATCTTATGTTAGGAGAATTGGAAATCTGTCAAATTTGTTGTTCAAAGAAGAAGGTGCCCATGTTGTTTATCTGGATTTCTAATTCTTTCTGACCAAAGACCAGGGCCAGTGTACCTGGCCAGAGGGGCCAGTGGTGGCTGAGGTCCAGCCTGTACCCAGCTCCCTGCTGTGCCTGCCCTTGGGGCAGGGTGACTCCTCCCAGGGGTGGCATTCACAATGCAGGCTGCAGGCCCCCAGGACTGCAGTTGCCCAGAGGGGGCACCTTTTTTTTTTTGAGGAAGATTAGCCCTGAGCTAACATCTGCTGCCAATCCTCCCCTCCCTCCCTCTCTCCCTTTCTCCCTTTCTCCCTTTCTCCCTCTCTCCCTCTCTCCCTCTCTCCCTCTCTCCCTCTTCTCTCTCTTCTCTCTCTCCCTCCCGCCTTTTTTTGCTGAGGAAGACTGGCCCTGAGCTAACATCCATGCCCATCTTCCTCTACTTTATATGTGGGACACCTGCCACAGTATGGCTTGACAAGTGGTGTGTAGGGTCGCATCTGGGATCCAACCTGGCAAACTCCAGGCTGCCAAAGCAGAACATGCGAACTTAACCACTGTGCCACCGGGCCAGCCCCAGGACCACCTTTTCTTGCACACAAAGGTTACAGATAGGCTTTCCTAGGCCCTGCAAAAGCTATGCAAAGATCCAGTCAGAAAGGGATATAGCCAAATATAAACATTTATATGCATATATACATGCATCATTTATATAACCTTGTATTTATATATTTTAATTTATATTCACATTCACATGTGTTTATGTATATTCTTTAAGCTGTCTGCACTTTTTTCAGTATTTAAAAATGTTTATATATTACTTATTTAATATATATATATATATATTTTTTTTTTTTCTTTGCTGAGGAAGATTTGCCCTGAGCTGCCATCTGTGCTAGTCTTCTTCTATTTTGTATGTGGGTTGCTGCCACAGCATGACTCACGAGTGGTGGAGGTCCGCACCCAGGATCTGAACCCTTGAACCTGGGCCGCGGAAGCAGAGTGTGCCAAACTTAACCACTATGCCATGGGGCTGGCCCCAATATATATTTCTAATATAAATTTATAAGCATGTATTTATAAATAATTTATTTAAGTATATATTTTTAAGGATCCATATTTATGTATTACAGTGTTTTCATTTATATGTTTATGGCTAATTTTAAATTTTGACTGCCCTGAATCATGGGTTTTAGGAAGATAAAGGATGAATGATAATTTCTCAATATCGATCTTGTGTTATTTGAACTAAATTTAAATGTTTAGTTTCTGTTCTCCTTTTTGTGCACAGAAATGCTTCATCTTTAAGAATCTTAGTCACTTGTAGTTACGTGACCCTTTGCATTCAGGAGGAGAGATATTTATTTGAAAGTTCAGTTTTTACTATATATATTACTACCACCAATAGTAAATGCTTATGTAGAGTTTAGCATGTCCCAGGCACTGTTTTTCTGAGTGCTTTATGCATATTAGCTAATTAAATCCTCACAGTAGTGCCTTGAGGTAGGTGCTATTATTACCACCCTCATTTTACAGACAAAGAAATTGAGGCACAGAGAGGTTGAGTAACTTGCCCAAGGTCGGACAGCTAGTAGGTAGCAGAGTCTGGATTTCAAGCAGGGAACTTTGGCTCTGGCTTGCTCTTAACCACTGCCTTCTGCCGACGTGAAGTTAAAAGAAGCCCAGGCTGGAAGGTAATCGAAGTTGAGTTCATAGTCCAGAGGTGCTCGCTCTCAGCAGGAATTTCCTACCAATTTTCTAAGGTTTATGGCCCAGTCTTGTATGCAGCCCAGTCCCCTGCTGCAGGCTCTGGAAAGTTTCCGTGTGCCTCCAGGAGTGCCACCTACGTAGTAGGTATGTGTGGTGCCACTGAGAGTGGGGTCGTGCTCTGACACCTGCCAGGCATCAGGCTGCCACAGCCCTGGGTGTCAAAGGGGTTAGCTGCCTCCTTTTTCTCGTGTCTTCTGGCTGGACCACATCTCGGCCTGAGTTACCATCTCTGACAGTTCCTCGCCTCATTGGTGGCACTGAGGAGAGGAGGGTCCTGTCTTTGTTCTCTGCTTCTTTTTCTAGGTTACAGAACCTACTGTTGGGGTTTAGGGAAGGGTGCCAAGGTGAAAAGAGCAATAATTCCCTTTGTCTAGATGACCTGGAATCATTTGTTCATGATCCTGCATATAAATTACTGTTTATCACATGGGGCTTTATTCAGAATTTTCACAAAAATTATCTCCTCCAAGTGACCCTTTTGAAAATTGCGGTGGAAACTGCCACTATCACCATGGAAACTTAAGTTTTCCCCGAGGGACCGCCTATACTAAATGGATCAGAATTTAGATTTCCTTTAGTGCCTGCATTGCCAGGCTTCTTGAGACAGACATTATCACGAATGCCATTCCAAGCTACCTCAGTTACGCTGTCCCTGGTTAAAAACGTATCTCTTGACAGGACTCAATTCGAGACGTGCACATCAAAGGAATCATGTACAGAGCGATCGAAGCAGATATCGGTACGTGCTCGACATTATGGGGAAGATCATGTCAGCCTTTCCGTTCACTGTGCGACCATGCAGCCGTTTCACCTTAGTTCCAGGGACTGAGCCGGGGCCGTGGTGCCTCTTCTGAGGGCACAACAAGGACCTTGCGTCCTTGCATCTCCAGTGTCTCCTTCCCTGTGTCTCAGAACTTGCCATCATCCTGACTCAGAAGGGGAGTAACTGGCGGCTGCAGCCCCTGAGTTTTTTCCACCTAGACGGAGGAGGCAGGGTCTTGGTTAGTGATGCACTGGGCACCAGTGGACCCCCCTGAACCAAGCTTCCTTAAGGCTTTTCTTCCCCCCAGTGCCCTGGACAGTGCTGGCCCCCTATACCGCACTTCATAAGCGCTTGCAGATCAGCTGACTTCCTGCTGAGTCTGTGTGTGAATTTTTCTCTTGCTCTTAGAAAAATACATCTGCTACGCTGAGCAGACCCGCGCGGTGTTGGCCAAACTGGCGGATCACGGCAAGAAAATGTTCCTCATCACCAACAGCCCCAGCAGCTTTGTGTAAGTGGTTCTGTGTTCCCTGCTGGCTTCCGGCTGACTTCTCGGACTCCCTTTAACGGTTGGAAATTTGAAAGCAAAAGTTGCAAAGATAGTTAACGCCTTTCGTGTTAGACTCACCCGGCTGACGTGTCGTTGCAGGGACAAAGGGATGAGGTACATCGTCGGGAAAGACTGGAGGGACCTGTTCGATGTGGTCATCGTTCAGGCCGAGAAGCCAAACTTCTTTAACGATAAGCGGAGGTGAGTGCATGTCGTTCTGGTGACTGGATTTTATTCATTTGCTGCTATGATAGTGAGGTAGTCTGTCTTGGTGAAATCCGGTTGGGAAATCACAAACATCTGACGTTACAGCTTTTGATTTTTAACCCTTCCAGCTAGTAATTGCAAGGAGGGTAAGGTCAGTACGTAGCAGACAGCTTCCACCGACTGAAGTGGTTCTCAGTTCATCTTGGGCTACTCCTGTCCTGAGTCAGACTAGAAGAGAGCAGTTGACAGCAAGGAAGAATCCAAATTTATCATCACGTAGCAAATTAGATCTCCTGATGCAGGTGCATCGTGAAGCATGACAGAACTGCAGACCACCTGGTGGGTGTCGCTTTAATTACAGCTCTAAATGGTGCATTTAAAATTGCAGTTGGATTTTGTAAAACTTCTCTGCAACCCAGGTTTTGCATCAAGTGGAATAAATCTCTGCCGAGACTCACAGGATGTCTTTCTGTCACCGGAGCTTTGGGACATAGAGGAGCGGGGAAGTTTTGGGTTATGATGGTGACTGGGATGGGCTCTTGCATTTAGTGGGTGGCACTCAGGGATCCTAAAACGTGTTTTAACGTGTGGGACAGACCTGTTCACCAAGAGTCGTCCCCCGCCAGTGTCGGTAGTGTTGTGAGTTACTGCACTGGGGTTGTAAAAATAACTCCTATTTATGTCATAATAGCCTTTTTTGAAATGCTTTTACTGACATTGATCTTTTCTGCAGTTGGTATCCAGGCAGCCTTTTCCTCTCCTGAGTGATTCAAAATATCATAATGCGGCTCCCTGTAGTTAGTGTTGAATAGACTGACTTCCTCTCGTGATGCTGAATCCCCGTTTCCCAGGTGTCACAGGGACTCCTGGAAGAACAGACAAACCCAAGAACCATGTGCAGAGACTGAGGATTCGAGAGGATGAGGGAAAAACTAGAGTGTTGATCAAAAACAGCTATAACACTGGCTTGCTGCTTTGTCACTGACAGATGCTCTCCCGCATTCTCTGATTAGATTCCAGGGTGTGGTTGGGAGAAGGGACTCGTCTGTCCTTTGTCCTGTGGATACACAGTGCAGAGCAGTGGCTTGGGGAGGGGTGGTGGAGAGAGTTGGGGGGTGGTGTCCAGCACAGCTCTCTCCCTCGCTGCACCCATTTGTGTTGCCTTTGCATGCCTGGAATAGCAGCTGAATAATCCTCCACCCATGTTCATCCCTGTGTTATTTATAATGATCAGGTCAGAACAACCTAATGGAACATCCATATGAGGGGATATTATGTAGCCATTAAAAAATGATATATTTGAGGGCCAGCCCTGGTGGCCTAGTGGTTAAGTTGAGTGTGCTCTGCTTCAGCAGCCTGGGTTCAGTTCCCAGGCATGGACCTACACCACTGGTCAGTGGCCATGTGTGGCAGTGTCCCACATAGAAAATATAGGAAGATTTGCCACAGATGTTTGCTCAGGGCAAATCTTCCTCAAGCAAAAAGAGGAGCATTGGTGATGGATGTTAGCTCAGGTCACATCTTCCTCAGCAAAAAAAAAAGATACATTTGAGAGGCAGGCCCCATGGCCTAGTGGTTGAGTTTGGTGCTCTCTGCTTTGGTGGCCCGGGTTTGGTTCCAGGTGGGGCCAACACCGCTTGTCTGCAGCCGTGCTGTGGCAGCATCCCACATACAAAGTAGAGGAAGACTGGCCCAGGTGTTAGCTCAGGGCCAATCTCCCTCTGCAAAAAAACAAAAACAAAAACAACAGAAAAAGATATATTTGAAAAAAAAGCAGTGAGCATATTTTATGACTGAAAAACGATGTATGAGGAATGTGTAGTCCCATGGGAAATTGCTCACAACATTAGAGAAAAAGTGATATAAATCAGTATACACAGATGACTCTCATTTTATGTTCATAAAAAAGAGAAAGATAACATGTATAAAGACCGAAAGACCATCTGCTGGAATGTTATGTTTATACCTGGGTACTGGAATTATGGGTGACTCGCCTTTTCTTCATTGTATTTTTCTGCATTTTCTGGTTTTTTTGCAGTGAGATAATATTTTTCTAGTCGGAAAAACAATCCAAATAAGTGTTACTTTAAGGAAAAAAAAGACAGACAAGCTCTGTGTCCTTCAGACGAGCACCGCAGGACAAGGAATGAGGCCTTGTTCTTATTTCCCATGTTCCATCACAAAATAGTAGTCCTGGTGCTCTGATTTGTTTTATGTCTAGAGTGGCTGAATTTTGAGTACAAAGCAGAGTAAGTGGACTGAGGCAGTATTTCCATAAGCTTTTCTTGTGAAACAGATTTTCTGCACGGTCAGATAAATTTAGGAAATCTGGGTTCAAGGGAGTTTCTGTACAGAAGGGCTTTTCAGAGCCCTCAGTGACTTTGAAGAGGGGCATATATAGTGCATAGTGTCTTCCAAGTTATACTTCACCCTCGAGTTCTTTTTTCACGAGTTGCCTTAGGACACCGGGGTCTGTGGTTCGGGACGTGTGGCGCCAGGCGAGGGGATGTGGGGGTGGAGTTTTGGTTTCGGGGCCTTTGCAGGTTCATGGAGCTCCCCTCTGTTCCCAGTGGGTGACCGTGTAGTATTTCATCCAGCAGACAGCCTGCACCACTGCCACACGTGCTAACGTTCCCCGTCTCTGTTTCAGACCTTTCCGGAAGGTGAATGAGAAAGGTGTCTTGCTCTGGGATAAAATCCACAAGTTGCAGAAAGGCCAGATTTACAAGCAGGTATCTCAAGACCAACTTAGCCTTTTCATTGCTTTGCTTTGTGGTCAGTTTCAGCGAGAACAGCTAACATTTGTTGAGGCTCAGTGTGGGCCAGGCACTGGTGAGTGCTCTGCTCAAACTGACTGTTTATGACTTGGTGGCAGAATTTAAGCTTAAGGCAATGTAGTTTCAATGTGCTGTCTCTAAATTAACTCAGAGTTGAGGAATTTTTTAAAACAAAATTTAAAGGATTATGTTCATAGTATGTAAAATTTAAGATGCCAGTAGTAAACCTTGGAAATTTCTCTGTAAGAAGCATTTAATCACATGGCATATTATCCAAATTAGTAATTATTTCCTGATGAGCTTTTTTTAATGTATACTTTTAATATATTTTTTATCATATAAAACTCAGATATTTGAATAAATGATTGAATTCCTGACCGTTATTGTTACTAAAGTTAGTCTTTTTAATCTCATCCTTTAAAATTTTTTACATTTGTGTAATATTTGTAACACATAAAATTATAAAATAGTAGTATACAGTTTTTAAAAAAATACTGATACATTCATAGTGGAATATAATAAACTGCTGGATTTGGGACTGAGTATATTTTCTAGGCCTTGAAAGATTAGCTTTGATACAGCCATTCCACTTCTTGGAGGTTAGCCTAAGAAAATTATTAAGATGTAGCTGAAAGTTTGCTACAAGAATGTTTATGGGCTGGCCTGGTGGTGCAGTGGTTAAGTTTGCACATTCTGCTTCAGCAGCCTGGGGTTTGCCGGTTCGGATCCTGGGTGCAGACCTATGCACCACTTGTCAAGCCATGCTGTGACAGGCATCCCACATAAAAAGTAGAAGAAGATGGGCATGGATGTTAGCTCAGGGCCAGTCTTCCTCAAAAAAAAAAAATAATAAGGGCTGGCCCCATGGCTGAGTGGTTAAGTTCGTGCGCTCTGCTTCGGTGGCCCAGGGTTTCGCCAGTTCAAATCCTGGGTGCGGACATGGCACCACTCATCAAGCCATGCTGAGGCGGCATCCCACATGCAACAACTAGAAGGACCCACAACTAAAAATATACAACTGTGTACCAGGGGGCTTTGGGGAGAAAAAGGAAAACTAAAATCTTTTAAAAAAATAAAAAGAAATTAAAAAAAGAATGTTTATCATGAAGTTAGTTACAGAATAGATAACAAGGTAAATGTCCAACCACTATCATGGAATTGGTAAAATGAATCGTGGTACTTCTCAATTACTGAAATTACACGACAGATTAATATTTATTGACATGGTCACAGAATGTTAAGTGTAAAAACATCATTACAAAGAGGTATATACCATATGAAACCTTTTTGGAAAGTACATTTGACTTGGAAGAAAGGTCTGAAAGATTTCACGGCAAGGTATTTTTATCTTTATAGTTTGATATTTAAAATAAATTTATAAAAGCAAAAAATTTTTAAGCTTTAAAAAGTGTATGTTTTGGGCATGGGTTATACAGGGCTCTATCTGTCATGATATAATGGCCCTGTTTTTCTGTTATTGCAGGGCAATTTGTATGAGTTTTTGAAGCTTACTGGATGGAGGGGATCCAAAGTGTTGTATTTTGGTGACCACATCTACAGTGACCTGGCGGTGAGGACCTTTTGTCCTGTTTCTTTTTTGGGGGACAGATGTGTTAATCCCATTTATTAGGGGATTTCTCTTTTGTTTAAGATCATTTTTATGCTTTCATAAAACCCAGGAGTAGGCCACATTTTTTTTATGTCTCATTTTTTATAAAACAGGATGGATCGGAGACACGAGAAGGATGATTTTCTTTGGAAATGATGGAAATTAGCAATTTATTCAGAATTTATAAGAAAAATCTTTCCATTTAAGTAATGGTAAGAAATCAATGCCAGTGTTCTTTCCTTTTCCTCTTATTATTAAGCATCAGAAACCTACAAATGGAACATAAAATCTCATAAACATCAGTCAGGGCTGCTTTTGCCAGCCAGTCACTTGGAAAGGATACAAAACTGGCATTTCCAGGAAACGGCTGTTATGTGAAAATGAGGCTTTTCATGCCCCTTGCAATGGCCAGAGGAGTGTCACAGGACCTGACTTCTGATTTAATCTATAACTGGGGCAAGATTGAGTCAGCTTTATTACCATTCTTAGTTCCTTGTAGAATGAATTGATCTTTGAGTGCCCCTGGGTTAAGGTAGGCTGCACAGTGTCCATCTGTAAAGTCTGAATGAAGCTCAGTGTCAGGGGGTAACCAGGGCAGGTCATGGCTGGCTGTCAAACTCCATTATTGATATTTCTGAATATTTTGGCCCACACTGGATTGGCTTCATGTCTCTGTCCCTCTTGTGTCTGCCTACCGTTGAAGCAGTGGGCTTTAGTGGGCTGTGCGGTAGGACCGTCTGGGGAGTGTTTTCAGAGTGCAGTGCCTGAGCCCCGCCGAGGTCTGTGCACTCAGACTGGTGGGGGGCTGGGGGCCGAGGGGTTGAGTCCAGCACTTGTGTGGGGTGACGCTCTCCCAGGTGATTCCAGCACACACCGTGCAACATCACATCTGTCCAGTGGGCTGAGGTCTAATGGAAGGAATCATGGACTCAGAATTAGAAGACTGAGGTTTTCATCCCAACTCTCCTCTTTATTAGCTGGGTGACCCTGGGCACATCCGTCAAGCCCGGGTGTCCTCAGAAGAGTGAAATAAGATAATGTGCATAAAGTGCTTAGTAAAGTAGAAATATAAAGTGCTACCGTCAGGCTGTTGGCATTCCCACAAAGTCTGGCCAAGCGATGTGGCATCATGGGCATTTGCCTCTTGCCAGGTGGGGTCTTTGGGGCTGATGAGATAATTAACTAGATGCTACACTTGAGGCACGTGGCTGCATGGCCCTGTGAGGTGACGCACACATATGGGTCTTAGCATTATGAGAGGTGCTCACAAAGCAGTAGTTCAAGTGTGGTCCCCACAACGTCAGCATCACCTGGGAACTTGTTGGAGATGCAAATTCTGAGGTCTCACTCCAGACCTACTAAGTCAGAAACTCGGTTTTAAGCAGCTTTCCACACTAAAATTTGATACCAGGGTAAAGCTGGCCTCATCGGATGAATTAGGAAGTGTTCCTGCCTCTTCAGTTTTTGGGAAGAGTTAGAGAAGGATTGGTGTTAATTCTTTACGTGTTTGGTAGAATTCACCACTGAAGCCGTCTGGCCTGGGCTTGTCATTGTTGGAAGCTTTTTGGTTACTAATTCAGTCTCCTTACTAGAGGTCTATTCAGATTTTCTATTTCTTCATGATTCAGTCTTGGTATGCTGCTTGTTCCTGGGAATTTGTCCAGTTCATCCAAGGTTATCCAAGTTGTTGGCGTACAATAGTTTATAGTACTCTTTTATGATCTTTTTGATTTCTGTAGAATTGGTAGTCACGTCACCACTTACATTTCTGATTTTAGTAATTTGAGTCTTCTCTCTTTTTTTCTCTTAGTCAAGCTAAAGGTTTGTCAATTTTGTTGATCTTTTCCAAGAACCAACTCTTGGTTTTGTTGATTTTTCTCTATTATTTTTCTACTTTCTATTTATCTCTGTTCTAATCTTTATTATTTCCTTTGACCTGCTAGCTTTCAGTTTAGTTTGTTTTTTTTCTAGTTCCTTAAGGTGTAGAGTTACGTTGTTGATTTGAGACCTTTCTTCTTTTTTAATGTCAATGTATGTAGATATACACTTCCCTCTTAGTACGCTTTTGTCAGCCAGCCCTGGTGTCTAGTAGTTAAGATTCAGCGCTCTCACTCTCACAGCCCAGGTTCGTTTCCCAGTCAGGGAACCACGCTACCCGTCTGTTGGTTGTCGTCCTGTGGCGGCTGCGTATTGCTCAAAGTTATGCCACTAGTATTTCAAATACCAGCAGATTCACCCACAGTGGACAGGTTTCAGAGGAGCTTCTTCTGAAGAAGGACCTGGCCACTCACTTCTCAGAAAAAGTTGGCTGTGAAAACCCTATGAATAGCAGCAGAGCATTGTCTGACATAGTGCCGGAAAGTGAGAGGATGGAGCAAAAAGACCTGGCAGGGTTCCGCTCTGCTGTCTCCGGGGGCGCTGGGAGTCAGAATCAGCTTGATGGTACTAACAAACTGCTTTTCTTGCATCCCTTAGGTTTTGGTATGTTGTGTTTGCATTTTAATTTGTCTCAGGATATTTTCTAATTTCCCTTGTGATTTCTGCTTTGACCCATTAGTTGTTTAAGGGTATGTTGTTTAATTTCTACATATTTGTGAATTTTTCAGTTTTTCCTTCCGCTATTGATTTTTAGTTTCATTCCCTGGGACCAGAAAAGAAATTTTTTGTGCTTTCAGTTTTTAAAAGTTTATTCAGACTTGTTTTGTGGCTTATATACATATGGCCTATCCTGGAGGATGTTCCATGTGCACTTGAGAATGTCTATTCTGCTTTTGATGGGTGGAAAGTTCTGTATATGTCTGCTAGGTCCAATTGGTCTTAATATTGTTCAAGTCCTATATTTCTTGATTGATCCTCTGTCTGGTTGGTGGTTTTATCCAATGTAGAAAGTGGGCTGTTGAAGTCTCCTACTATTATTATAGAACCATCTATTGCTCCCTTCAGTTCTATTACTGATTGCTTCATATGTTTTGGAGCTCTGATGTTTGGTGCGTACATGCTTATATTTGTTATATATTCTTGATGAATTGACCCTTTTATCGTTATATAATGTCATTCTTTGTGTCTTGTAACAGTTTTTGACTTCAAGTCTACTTTGTTTAATGTAGCATAGCCACCCCTGTTCTCTGTTGGTTACTATTTGCATGGAATATCTTTTTGCATCCTTTCACTTTGAACCTGGGTGTGTCCTGACATCTAAAATGAGTCTCTTGTAGACAGCATGTAGTTGGATCCCCTTCTGAAGTTTGAAAACTGCTGTCATAAAGTGATAAGACCATTCATTAACTAACATGGCAGAAATTACCTGGGCAGTGACCATTGTCCTTCACAGGAGTCACCTTGGGAATGTCGGTACTTCCAGTGTTGCTGCTCTTTCTCAAAGTACATTTGGATGCCCCCTTTGTCTTGGATTCGAGAGCCAGTTTGAGGCATAGGAGAAAATTAGTTTTATTATTATTAGTTTATCATCATCATGTATGTTAGTCTTAGGAATTTTCCAAGTGACTTTTTATCTATTTTCAGAAATAGAATCCACCTTCAAAAGTTTGTCACCATTGGGAATATTTAAAAGAACGTGCTGTAGGTTTTCATGTATTATAGGAGAAAGAGAAATATTGAAAAGTTTGAAGAAATTCAACCAGTGCGGAAGTTAGGCATCCTTAGGGCTTACAGAGCAGGGATTCTAGCTTTAGGTGAGTAGCCAGAGTGAACTTTTAAAATTGTAAACCATATACCACTTCTCTCCTTAAAACCCCAAAGCTTTCCTTTCTTCCTCAGAGTAAAAGCCTGATTTCCTACAGTTGCTCAGAAAGCCCTGCTTCACCTCTCCTTCCCCAGCCTGCTTCTCTGACAGCACCTCCTGCCTCCGCCCTCTCTCCTACTCTGCTCCAGGCTCCCTGCTGCTCCTTAACATCCCCTGCCCCTAGCATGTTCCTGCCCCAGGGCCTTTGCACTTGCTGTTTTTTAGCCAGAATTTTTCTCCTCTCACATATTTGCATACTTTCACTCTCCTTCCCTTCAGATCTCTGCTCAAATGTCTCTTTATCAGCTAGTCTTCCTAACTACTCTGTATAAAATGGTAACTCCTGTCTCTCTTATTCTGCTTGATTTTTGTCCGTTGCATTTATCACCACCTGCCTTTGTGATTTACTTGCTTATTTTTTGTCTGTATTTCCCACAAGGGCAGAGATTTGTCAGTTTTTGTTCATTGGTTTCTCCTCAGTATCCAGAACAGAGCCTGGCAAATAGTACTATTTGATAAATATTTGCCAAATGAGAAAATGAATGACCATTTAGTATGGTGATTGTCTGTCTTAGACTTTCCAGGACATAACTGATATCAGATATTCTGGCCTATTGTCAGATCATGGGGTTACAATATTTGGAATGAAAAATGTGATCGTGTCTGTTTATATTGTGTGGTCATTCCAAGTCTGAGACTCCAGGGTCCCCGTAACCCACAAGGCCAGTCACAGCGGCTGCTCCCTGGCCGTCTTGGAGGGGAATTGAATGAAGCCCCTCACTAGCTTTTGGTTGAGCCTCTTCCTGTCCCCGACCTAATTGTTTTACAGACCATGGTTGGTGACTCCAGACCTGTGTTTCTGCAGAGGCCGTCATTCACAGCGATTGTTTCCATGATGGAAACTTCTTGGGGGTGAAACTGTCAACGCCTGGGACTAAACTGGTTTTACTTAAGTGTAATTCGTTGAATTTGGCTTGGTTAATAACTAACCATTACAATTAAAAAGCAGTTCAGCGAATGCCTGTTGCGTCTGGGAGAGGTGGTGAAATGGTTTAAATTCTGTTGAAATTAACGTGGACTTTTTGTGATCTTTGCTCTCAGGATTTGACCCTGAAGCATGGCTGGCGAACTGGGGCAATTATCCCAGAATTAAGATCTGAGCTCAGAATCATGAACACGGAGCAGTACGTCCAGACCATGACCTGGCTGCAGACCCTGACTGGCTTGTTAGAGCAGATGCAGGTACGTCCAGACCATGACCTGGCTGCAGACCCTGACCGGCTTGTTAGAGCAGATGCAGGTACGTCCAGACCATGACCTGGCTGCAGACCCTGACCGGCTTGTTAGAGCAGATACAGGTACGTCCAGACCATGACCTGGCTGCAGACCCTGACCGGCTTGTTAGAGCAGATACAGGTACGTCCAGACCATGACCTGGCTGTAGACCCTGACTGGCTTGTTAGAGCAGATGCAGGTACGTCCAGACCATGACCTGGCTGCAGACCCTGACCGGCTTGTTAGAGCAGATGCAGGTACGTCCAGACCATGACCTGGCTGCAGACCCTGACTGGCTTGTTAGAGCAGATGCAGGTACGTCCAGACCATGACCTGGCTGCAGACCCTGACCGGCTTGTTAGAGCAGATGCAGGTACGTCCAGACCATGACCTGGCTGCAGACCCTGACTGGCTTGTTAGAGCAGATGCAGGTACGTCCAGACCATGACCTGGCTGCAGACCCTGACCGGCTTGTGAGAGCAGATGCAGGTTTGGGACTTTTCCTCTCCTACTTTTTCTTTAGGCCTGAAGTTAGTCCACCATTCATAGTAATTTCAAATATTCTCCCTTTAATTGTGGTTATAAGGAATGGGGCTTAAGTCATCCTCAGTAAACGGCAGAGTTAACTACTGGGGTTATTTTGCCCCTAAGAGACTTTTGCCAATTTTCCTGACGAGACCTTTAAAAAGGCCTCCAAAAGCCATTGGAGGAAGAGCTTTGTAGGGCCTGTGGAGACGCAGGTGTTGACATTCCTCCGTCAGTGGAAATCCTGTGTCTGTCCTTCCCCATTAGAGTCCGGCAGGGAGATGTCCTGTGGGGGAGTGGGATTCGAGAGTGTCTCCCAATGTTTGGGTCTGGTCCTGCTTCTGCCTTCAGCCTGCTGTGGACCGCTCCATTCTGGGCCTCAGTTTCCCCATCTGTAAGATGAAGGGTCCTATGGAATGGACACTTCAGTGTAGGCACCACGGCTTATTGGAGGGAGTCTCAGAGGAAGGGTCAAGATCCCTGCCTGCAGCCTCCCTTTGATTTTGGGGGTAATGCCCGCAGTTGGCCGGCTCCCTGGAGTGCAGTGGCAGTGTTTTCTTTCTGTAAGTTACGTGGCCGGTTTTGGACAGCCAGTGAGGAGTGTTGTTTTTGGCTGTGATTTCCCGGCCCGTGGAAGCCGCCCTGCTGTGCGGCGGTGTCCCCCTGCCCCGTCTCCTGGGACAGCTTGCTTTCTCGCTTCGTTCAGCTGGCCCGGCCTGCAGCCATCTCATGTGAGTGCCCACTTGGGATAAGGGTCCTGGATGCCTGCTCTCTTGGCTGACAAACCTGCTGCCCACGGCCTGCTGCCGCTTTGGGAGCGGCTGGGGAACGGCCTTGCCTGGCCCAGCTGGCGCTCGTGTGGAGGCAGCTGGCAGTGAGCTCAGGCCGAGCTGCGAGGAGTGGCAGGCCGGGGCCTCACCCCGGGGTGCACATTCCCAAGCGTGGGGCCCTGCACGTCCCCCGGGCCTTGCTCCCAGTGTGCTCTGGCTGTGTTGGCTCTTGGCTCGTCTCTGACGAGGCCTTGTTCTGTTCCTCTTACTATACTTGTCCGTGAGATGACTTTCTAAAAATAAAAGGCGTCCATTCTGGGTTTGAGTAGCTTCGAGTCTGTGCCTAGGTCATACCGTAATCACAGTTACTCTTTATATGCCAGCGTTGTGCTGAGTCCCTGCTCTACACACAGCATTCATTTAACAGTCACAGCTGTCCTGTGCAGGTAGGTACAATGTTTCCACTCTAGAATAAAGAAACTGATGTTTGAGAAGTTGGGTAACATGTCCAAGGTCATAAAATGACAAAGCAAGAACTGGAACCTAGGCTTGTGTGGTCACCGAGTGCCTAGAGCGCGCTACATGCAGTGCTGCCCTGCTGCCTGGTTTCGAGGTCTCGGGGGCAGCCAGAGCCTTCTTTCCTTGGACACAGTCTCTCTGTGCTGCTGGCAGCGGGGCCAAGACACAGCCCGACCCCCATGTGGATGGTGTCACTACCTGTTAGCTTTGAGGTCGAAGTTTTTGGTTTTCGTCTCTCTGACCTACATAGAAAGTTCAGCGATTAAGGAGTGTGTGTTTTAGAGAATGGAAGTACGGAAAATATCTCTGATTTATAGAATTAGTTATACAAGGAGTAAGGAAGAAAAGGGAATTAACATTTACATTGCCACCCCATTTCACAGGAGGAGAAACTGAGGCTGAGAGATCAGGAACTTTTCCAGAATCCCAGAGTTAGTGAACAGCAGCGTCAGGCAATTCAGAAATGAGAACTTGCCGTGTTGCAGACGCTAAGGGCTTTCCTTCATTTCGTCCTCGCGGCAGCTCTTCGAAGGAGGCACTGACATCATCCCCATTTCACAGATGCACAAACTGAGGGGCAGACGAGACAGTGAGCTTCTCAAGTCGGGGCGATGCTGGGACTCGGGCCCAGGCCCCCGGCTCTCGAGTCTTCACGTCCGTGCTGTCGCCTCGGGTGCTAACACTTTTTACAGCGTTCCGTCCAGTTGGATTCACTAGGATATAGAGGAGGGTGGCCAATAACTTAAAGTATCCAGATGAATGTCATTTCTCACATCCTCCCTGTCCGCCTCCTCCACACTGTCACTCCGGTTCACCTGAAAAGCTAGAAATTATTCCAGGGATCCTGTTTTGAATGTGTCTAGAACTCCCCTTTGGGGCTTATTTTCAGAGCATACAGCTCATCATGTGGACTGTTTTCTGAGGAGAAAAATTTGTCCTCGGAGGTTGGGTTGGATTTTCTTTGGAGCCAGCAGAGTGTCATTGGAGCCAAGGCTGATGAATTAAATAGAGGTATATAATTTTCGGGTTTAGGAAAGTAGCTATAAAGAATAGTCTAGTTTACTAGCCATGAAGTGTGCTCCAAACTGGGTGTGGTTGACAGTGGCAGTGCTGGTTAACAGCAAACTTCTGCACAGGCCCAGAGTCAGCACGGTAGGCTGGGCGGGCCGTATGGTCTCTGTGGCGACCACTCAGCTCTGTGGTTGTAGCTCGTAAGCAGCCACAGACAGTATGGAAGCTGCTGGTTGTGGCTGGGTCCCAGTAACTTCATTCGTGGAAATGATTCATATCATTTTCACATGTCATGAAATTATTCTTCTTTTGATTTTGTTTTCAACTGCTTAAAAAGGAAAATCTGTTCCTAAGCTCAGAGGCTGATAGAAAAATGGGCGGTGGCTGGATGTGGCCTCCCTGGTATGGGCCGCTGTGCCAGCAAGGCTGTAATCCCCAGCCCGCATGGGGCTGGCAGGGCCAGTGTGTGCAGCCAGTCTGCGTGTTTGTAGACTGTCGCCGTGAGGAGCCGTGTGTGCTGATCAACGACTGGGGCTAAAGGTGGCTGAAGTGTCTGTAGGATTAGCCTCTGCTGTGGGCTTCCGGTTAGTCTTTGTGATGCTGAGTACCCTTCCTGGAGTGCTTGATTTCAGTTAAAGATTAATCCAAACTAAGTAACACACCGTCTTGGAAGTATTTTAAAGTAGACGCCTGAGACTGTTGTTTTCTGAAGTTTGGCCTCGTAGGGGGAGCAGAGCTGGAGAACGGGGTGGTTCAGGGAAAAATACATGTTTTTTAATGGCAGAGACTTGAGCATGTTTAAATGTTGATGGGAAGGTTCCAGATGAGGAGGTTGATCGTATGGGAGAGATGAATGATGGAGAGAGGTTCTGGGAAGGGAGCCAAGGCCAGTGCTGAGTGGGCCTCGGATGGGAGGGCCCGAGGGGGCGCTGGGTTAAGGTGCGCACCCACAGAGCTCAGCTCCCTGCTCTGGCCCTGCTCCCTGGTCTCAGGGCTCTGGGGCCTCCCCCTTTGCATGTCTCTTTAGCAACCTTGGACTCCGTCATCCTTGGCTGCCCTCTGAGTTCGGGACCAGTAGAGAAACAGGCAGGTGTCGGAGTGGGGCTGACATGATATCTGCTGCATCCCTGGAAAAGCCTTGAACTCGGAGAGCCCAGAGTTGGCTCTTTGTGTCTGCAGAGCCTGCCCTGGGGCCCACTTGAGGGGCAGGAATGGAGTGAGAATTCCCTTGGCTTGTGGCAGCTAGTTTCAAACAAGAGAGAGCAAGTAGATTACCTTTGGTAATCTTTATCCTGGTCACCAGTCCCAATTCTCCCCTCCTGCAAATGTGGGGCGGAGTAAGGGACCACAAGCTTCTCCTTCATACGGGACACATGTGCCTTGTTCCTGGGCCAAGAAGGGTAGAAGGGCAGAGGTGGGAGCGGAGCTCCTCTCACAGACTGATGTCAGCCTCATTCTCTGAGTTATGTTGTTTTGTCATGGTCTCCTTACCTGCTTACAGGGCCAACCATCATGTCCTCTGTTGTATCTTTAGCATGTAGCACAATGTGCGGCACATAGTGGGTGCTAAATGTATAAGTGTGTGTGTATGTGTGTGTATATACATAAATAAATTCCTGTGGCATCCTACAGATTTTTGATCCGGTCACATACTTTGTAGTGCCTAAATTCTGTAGCGAGTGATTTGTTGATTTAAAATGTGACAGCTAACTAGAACTAGGCTCACAGACCCTGCATCAGCACCCCGAGGAGAGCCGGGCCGGTCTTCTGGTGCTCCAGTAACGCACAGGCAGTGCTCCTTCGGTGGTGGCTGCCTCCTGGTGGTGTAGGCAGTGGTGTTGGGCGAGAAACCCCAGTTATAAGCTCAGTGATGCGGGGTTTTGTCTGAGTGACAGAGGCCCTTAGCAGGTGATGGTGAGTGGGCTGTTGAGCTGGGCAGGTGTGGTGAACAGCTGGGCCTGGGCTCCCACATGGAAAGCAGATGGTTTGCTTGCGTGGAGTTCTCCTCTGGGCTGTCCGGCTGCCCGGGAGTTGCAGGGAGCCGCACCTGTGCCCTGTGCTCATGTCGCCTCTCGCTCTGGCCGACGTGATTCTCTTCAGCTTTGAGGGCCTCGGAGAGAGACTTGGGAGATGCCATGTGTCAGGCTGTGGGCTGCTGTCATTTTCTTTTTGCCTTTTGCTCACATTCAGCCCAACCGGAAAATTCTTTGCTTTTCCATCTGGTTGAGGTGCTCTTCCTTTTTGCCTTTTATAAAAAACAATTATTTTTTTTCTCTTAAATGCTTTAAAGGTAACATATTCAGGGAAAAAAGTTAAGCTCAGTTGTAATCCTACTACCCTTGCACAAATTAAAGAAAAATTCCCATGTTAATTTCCAAACATATGCACATATTTTGATATGCTTGCAATCAGTTTGCAATTAGGATGTGCTGTTATACCTGCTATTTTTGCTTAACTGCCATTTTTATGTTTATACCTGTACAGATATGCGTAATAGGTAGTGTGTTTTAAGACTGTTTATATATGTAATACTTATGTATAATGGATACATTACACATATACATTATGCACATATATTTCCTGTGGATACATATGTATTATGTTTATACAATAGCATTTAATAATGCTTAATATCTCTAGTTTAATATGGGCCTTGTTTAATAGCTTCATAACATTCCATCTTAATTTGTTAAACCACGTCTCTGATGTTGGACATTTAAACTGTTTTGGTGAAGAAGGGAGGATTGCACTGGGAAGTCTGAAAATATATTGTGTCATCCAAGTGCCTACCTCTTAGACCTGAATAAAATTCCTCCAAAAAAAGGTGTCCATTGGGGCCGGCCCCGTGGCCGAGTGGTTAAGTTCGTGTGCCCTGCTTCTGCGGCCCAGAGTTTTGCTGGTTCGGCTCCTGGGCGTGGACATGGCACCACTTGTCAGGCCACGCTGAGGCGGGGTCCTGCATAGCACAACCAGAGGCACTCACAACCAGGATATACAACTCTATACTGGGGGGCTTTGGGGAGAAGAAAAAAAAAGAAGATTGGCAACAGATGTTAGCTCAGGTGCCAATCTTTAAAAAAAAAAAAAGAAGAAAAGTTGCCCGTTAAAAATCCTCATTACCTAATAGATCTATTCACAGCCAGAACAGTCTCCATGATAGCTTCTGTCCTGCAGGTTCACAGAGATGCCGAGTCACAGCTGGTTTTGCAGGAGTGGAAAAAGGAAAGAAAGGAGATGAGGTAAGAGCCACCTGTTTCGAATGCAGTGAATCCGCCACCTGTCTGCCTGTGCTGGGTCCACCCACCTTCCCAGGGCTGGCCCAAGGCATGCTTCGAAACATCCTTTTCTAGCTTGCAGGCTTCTTATTACCAAGAACCTGCCATCTGCTGTGAGTGGTGTGTGACATTTCTTTGAGGCAGCGGTGAGCTCCGTAGCCCCTCCTGCCCTTGCCTTTGAAGACCACCGTTGAAGGAGCTTTTCCCCCCCATCCCTCCTCCCTGCCTGCCTGACTTTCCCATTTGGGCAGCTGGTGGCCGCTTGTTGGTAATGCTGGCCGCACCGTGTGGCTGCTGGGACAGCATGCGAGGTGGGCTCTGACCCACAATGAATTCTTGGGGCTGCTACAATCCGCGTGCTTATTTGTACCCATGGCTATTTCAGGAGTATGTGCACCTCAGTCTCAGAGTGTTTCTTGGTGAAGAAAGCCCACCTGCTGTCAGAGAAGTTTGGTGGGTTTGCCTCTAAAGGAAATGGTTGTTCAAAAGAGGCCTCGTGGACAGTCGTGCTTCCCTAAGAGGATGCTCTGTATGTGGACCGTTTCCCTGACCATTTCTACTCTTGTGCCTGGCCCCGTCTCCCCTGGGCACAGCTGTCTCGGTTTGGAAGGTTTGGAAGAAGCTGTCACTGCCTGGGTCTGGCCTCTGAGCAGTGGGCAGTCTGGTTTGGGGGTGGGTGTGGAGAGGGGGCAGACTCCACCCCTCGGGGCTGCAGAAGCCCCAGCCGTGTTGAATCAGTCCTTCCTCCTCCGTCTCAGGGGTTGCTGTTGGGGGCCTTTTCTAACTTGATTATTATTCTAACATTGGTGTAAAAATGTCGGGTGAGAGGCTGATGGGAAGAAGCCGTATAATGTGATTTGACTCCGCGTCTCACGCCCCAGCTGGCTGGACCTGTGTCCTGCTCTCCGGGGACCTCAGATTATTAGATGAAGGAGCCATTTCACCCGCCAGAAGTTTTGTTTTGGATGCTAGTCTTGAGCAAACACCTAGCTCAATGAGATTTTTCAGTCAAAGTTTAAAAACCATTTATGCTGCTCCACCCACCAAGCTAATTGAGTTCTTTTAATTTCCTATGTTTTTATTGTCACAGCATCTCCTGTCACCTTATAACGACAGACTACTTACTACCAACTAGTGGCTTTTCTCAGTGATGTAAATGATTACATTTTCTGCTGTGTTTGTAACTCATTTATTAACAGTCAAGTGGTGTTTATCCATTTCGTTGGAATATTCTGTGTGTAGGGGTCCCAGCCATCGGATGGTGTGCATTGATTTATACACAGATGCGCACACGCACGCCTGCAGGGGCTTAGGGCCTGGGGTGGGGTGAACAGCCTTGCAAAGCGCTTGTAACCTAGCCTGCGAGGAGGAAGCGAGGTGTTTGAAGCTGTCTAACGGATGGTGGTGAATTATTTACATCACTATAAAATCGTCCTTAATTTCTCAGACACGAAACTACTTTATAGATTACAATAGGCTTTTATTTCTCTTACCTTAGTTCTCACTCTGACCTTATAAAAAGGGGGTCTTGATCCCGTTCTGTCAATGAGGGAGACTGAGAGCATTCTGCATCTCTCTGTACCTTCAGAAGCAGCTCCTGCCTCCTGTGTTTTGTTTGGAAAATGTGGTGTGCGTATTTAGGGGGCATACACATTGAAACTGGAGCCTTAAACAGTGTTCTCTCCGTCTGGCCTTAGTGGGAAAAGTGATCAGAGCTGTTTTGATGGACGGATGGACAGACTGTTTTCCTGATTAGAAGCCGGGGCTGCTCTAGGCTAATTTTCCTCTTAAATGAGTCCTATAAAAATGAAGAAGTCATTTTGATTTCGGTAACTTAAAAACAAATCTTTTTTGAATCATTCTCTGTTGCTTTCCTCTTTTCTTGCTTCTTCAGAGAAATGACCAAAAGTTTCTTCAATGCCCAGTTTGGAAGCTTGTTCCGCACAGACCAGAACCCGACCTACTTCCTGAGGCGCCTGTCGCGATTTGCCGACATCTACATGGCGTCTCTGAGCTGCCTCTTGAACTACGATGTCAACCACACATTCTACCCCAGGAGGACTCCCCTGCAGCACGAACTTCCCGCGTGGTCTGAGAGGCCCCCCACCTTCAGACTCCCCCTCCTGCAGGAGGCCCAGGCCAAGTAACCAGGTGCCCACCTGTGGAAAAAGCCAGAAACAGCGACGGCTCCAGACTGGGCGGACGTGACAGGGTTGACTTTGTGTGGCTATGGGTGTTGCTTCGGAAAAGACACAGATATGCCTTTTGATATTTATTTTGTATGTATGGAGACTACTCCCCAGGCGGTTAAGACAGAAGCCAGCAGCCCAGGTCCCGCCTTCCTGTACCTGTGGGGCTGAAGGGCAAGCTTCACCTTGAAACTGTGACCGGCCTTCTTGTTTACTATGGTACTGTGACTGGCGTCAGTTTTTCTGGAATGGGTGAGACTTCTCGATGCCGTGTCTGTATTCCAGCAGGTGACGTTTTGCTTGACTCTTCAGTGGAAAATGTACTGAACGTTCACAGGCCGTGCACTGGCAACTGCAGGGCCACAAGGACGTGCAGTGATAAACTGTGCGCAGAAAGCTTATGATTTAGTGAGCTCCACAATAGCAGAACGCGACATTTGGTAGCAGAGATGATCCCCAAACAGCAGCGTCCCCCAGATCGCTCTGCCCGAGGGCTTTGGCATCATTCTGGTGCCTCCCTTGAGAGGAGACAGCCTCCCTGGAAAGTCTCACGTGAGAAAGAACGGGAGATGCTGCAGGTCCTTGTCCCTGGATCGTCCTCAGTATCCACTTCCTGTGTCCTACCCCACCCCGGGGAAGGACAAATGGTGCCCATAGTGATGGGCGGGTTCGCTCTCTTCCCCAGAGAAGGAGGGTGAGGAGAGATGAGTTCTGGTTAAATTTCCAGCTAGCAGAACAGACACTGTAGAACAGGGCTGCGAGAAACGAGTGGATCAGAAGAGCAACGCGTTTGTGGTGGGTCTCCCAGGAGCTTCTTACAGCTGAAAAGGCCACCCGTGTTGGTTTAATGTGCTCATTAGAGGAGAGAAAATGAAACAGAAAAAAATTGTCCTTGTAATGAAATGCCTCAGCCATGACCCCCACTGGGTTCTGCTGGAATCTTGTTAGAACACATGCATGGCACACCAGAAACCCTCCTGGTCTGGAGGGCAGCCACAGCTGCCTGCCTCTCTCGTGGATATCAGCCGAGGAGAGGGGCTTGAATTCAGCGGGGGGCGGGGCCCCACTGCTTAGCCATCTCCCTCCCTCTCCTCCCCTTCAATTTCTTCAATTTCTTCGCTGTCGTGTTTGTGCTATTTTGGGAGTTTGGATGCTTTTCTTCAGGTGTCTGTGTTTAAGGTGGGAGAGGATAAAGGGCCTTGAAAATAAGAGAAAAAGAGTTGGAAATGACCCAGCTGTTTCTCATTTCTTTCTAAGGACAATGCAAGTGACACATATCCTCAAACCTAAAAGATGGCAGATACAGGAAGGGGCTGTGCGGAGTGCCTGCTTATTCAGCATTGTTAATGTATAGATGTATCAGAGGCAGCTGTTGATGAAACGCTAGCCCGGCATTCCATAGGCCTCCTTCCAGAATGTACCAATTCAGCGAGTAAGTTAAATAGCATGCTCTGTGATGCCGCTTGTTATAATGGCATTTTACTTGTGATGTTTTCTTGTATTTAACTCTTAATAGTGAAGGTGACCTTTTAGACCCCATAGACCCAACCCCCAACCAGGCCCCCTTTTGTTCTTCTCAATTTTCTTATGAACACAGTGGTTCGTTCCTTATTCGGAATGGGGTGAGCATTTTGTTGGCTGTGTTAGCTCCTAGGTGTTTGAAGCATCAAAGAGTATTGGAGACTGGCATTTACGGGGTGCAGGTGGATGCCCAGCACTGCTCTGTGCTGGGGTCTTCCAAGGACACGCCACTGCTTTTGTCCTATAGTTTCTGCTTTGGAGAAGCCGACTGAGGAAGTGGGTATTTTTAAAAAAATTTCTTAGTTTTTATCCACTCAGATATTCATTGGATATCTCCTAGGTGCCAGTTACAAAGTGTTTTGTTTACTCAAGAATGAAGTGAACTCTTTTTAAAACCTGCTTTCTTTATGGGTAGGTTAGGTGATCTAAGCCTTTGGGGAGAAATACATTTTCTGGGTATGAATAATGAATTTTATGATTTATTACCAATTAAAGTTTCAGTCTCTGGGCCCCTGAACATGGTGGTGGTATTGAGAGCTGCCATGGGGCAGAAGCCTGGCATCGGTCTCAGCAGGGCCCACCGGGCGTGCGCCTGGCGGACTGCAACCCCATGCCGGGGCCTGGAGTGCGGGGCCGGATGGCCGTCTCCACCTGAAGGGCAGCGGCGTTCTCCTTGTCTGCACTTGAGAAGGACTTACTGTGTCGCTGTCACGGCTCTTCTGGGATTGGCCCACTGCACTGGGCGTTTTGTTCTTTCCCGTTTGTTCTCTGGTGTGCACGTTGATGAAAGCATTTTGGTACAAGGGAAGTGAGTTGGTTTTCTACCATTTAAACAATCAATTTGGAAAGTGCACATTGAAACATTTTCTGTTTTTAGCTTTGGTTAGACTGATTTTCTTTCTTTTTTTTTTTTTAAAGATTGGCACCTGAGCTAATATCTGTTGCCAATCTTCTTTTTTTCTTCTTTTTCTTCTCCCCCGCAAAGCCCCTGCAGTATATAGTTGGACATCCTAGTTGTAGGTCCTCTGGTTGTGGCATGTGGGATGCCGCCTCAGTGTGGCCTGATGAGCGGTGCCGCGTCCGCGCCCAGGATCCAAATCAGCAAAACCCCGGGCCGCCGAAGCGGAGCGCGCGAACTTAACCGCTTGGTCACGGGGCCAGCCCCTAGACCCATTTTCTAAGAATTATGTGAAGGAAAATTCATAGTCCAGGAGCAGTCCGTGCCAGCTGTGGCGGTTCAGCAAGGCTCATGGTAGCCAGAGCAGGTTGCCTTGGAGGGGGCCTGCACAGCTGATGTCCCAGAGTTTCTTTTACTGATGAAACCTGGCTTTTCAGCTATTTTAGGAGCTTGGCTTAGAGCTCCCACTTTCCTCCTAACATAGCCTCTTTTTTTCCTTTTTTAAATTCTCTTCAGCTCATTTTCTGCTATCACCATGTGACATAAACCAACTGTTACTGATTCGGCATGTCTCAGACTAAATTACCAGTTGCTTTGAATGCGTCGGCCCACTTAATTATTGCAAAGGAGAAATGAGAAGTAATCTTTCCTCCGAGCTAATTTAGCTTTGAGTGAACTAAATGGCATTTCCTCGCTTCCTCCCCAAAGGCCTTTTACGCAGTAGAGAGTGTGCTAAATAGGGGAATTGAATTCCTCTATGCCGAATGCTCGTTTGCTGCCAAAGATCCACTCGGGGGCCCTTGTCTAGAAAGCTCTAAGACTAAATTTGGCCAGAGCCAGGCTGCTGATTGCTCTCTTCAGCTGCTAGGGAGCTTATGTTTTGCCCTCTTAATGTTCCTTTCCTTTGGTACGAATTTCCTTTTTTTGTTTTCATTAGTATTTGGGAGTTTGGCTCCAAGTTCAGCTAACCTTTAACACCACTAGTGGGTTGAGGTGAGGATAGGGGGTGAAGTTTCTCTAACGCAGTGTTCAGCAAACTTCCCCTGGAAAGGGCCAGATCGTAAATATTTTTGGCTTTATGGGCCACCTCTGTCGCTGCTACTCTAGGAATGGGCACAGCTGTGTTCCATTACACCTTGAGCGTCAGAAGCAGGCTGTAGGGTGGATATGGCCCTTGGGCCGTAGTTTGCCCACCCCTGCCCTAGTGGGTTGAGTTGGTGACAATGACAGGATCACCCTGCTGAAAGCTGGCAGATGAAGGACCTCCCGGTTGGGTGTGGATGGTAGAAAGGAGTTCTGTAGGTGAGTGCCCCACATCCCCCAGGGCTGCTCTCTGCGCGTATGTTCATATGTGGCCAGTGGTAAAGTACCGTGTTCCAGCACGTGGCGTAACTGTCGTCGTGTGTAATTGAGCTCCCAGGCCCGGGCACGAGTTGATATACCTCTCATTGCACTAGTTTGTGATTGTGCTAGTCGTGGGCGATGGGCTCGGCTGCCCAGATAACCCTTCAGGACTGAAGAAGGACTGACTCCCCCAGCTCCCAGCGGTGCGCTAGCCGTCCCAGCTGCTGGCCCTCTTTGGGAGTTTCCCCTGCTGAGAAGCCCTGCCTCCGACAAGGTCATGCCCCTTCCTGGAGCAGCCGGTAGCCTGTGACTGCCCAACTCTGAGGGCCCATCCCAGCTCCAGAGTCCCCCTGGGGTCAGCCGAGGCCTCTCTGTGTCTGCGTGGCAGCCGAGCTCCTCCTCCTGCCAGCCCTGCTTCCCTCTCCCTCACCCCGTCCCTTCCCTTCTGTTGATACCGAGAACACCGCCCTGTAGATTTCCAGCGCACGCATCTCCATCGGCATCGTCCTGGGGAGCCCAGCCCACAGCAGTGCTTCTGTGCTCTTCTCGTTCTGCAGGCCTGAACTCTGACTTCGGAAACTGTTTTGTAATCATTTAGTAGAGTGACAAATGGTGCCTGTATGATCACATCAGGCACAAGAAATGCAAACTAGGTAGACTTACTATTTATTCTGAATGTGAATTTGCTATTTATTCTACATGTTGATTTTATGTTATATGATACGGAACTTATTGCCAAATAAAAGTTTGAATTGTATCGTCCAGTTTATTGTAAAGCATGTGTTTTGTGTGCTTAAGTTAGGGGCAAGGCTATACCAAATTCTAATATACCCAAAAAAGAGTATCCCCTGCAGAAGGGGTGAAAGATTCGGGGTTCATTTCTCATGCCCCGGACCCACCACCCCCAGGAAAGCACACTGCTTGTTTGCAGAGCTTGAAGACTGTAGTTAAGCTACAGATGGAAAATTGGGTGAGCTTAGCCACTGGTGGGCAGCAGGTGACCCATGTGGAATTTCTCTTCTCCCAAACAGTTCCCTCTTTGAGAACAAGAAGACGGTGATCCACAGGTTTGTCTGCACTCGAATTACCAGGAAAGCTGGGAATTGGAAGCAGTGTTTTAAGGGAAGAAAATACTGAATACTACTAAATTAGGAGTGTGTGCTATGAAGTCAGCTCACTACTGGGTTTTGGATAAATTTATAAGTAGTTTGAAGAGTTTATTTTTTAACTGTGTAAATGTGTATATGTGTGTTGAAATTCCTTAATATCCTTGACCTCTCAATGTGCCTGTTGCTTACTCTCATTCACTCCTTCCATGGAGAGCCTGCTGTTTTCCCTCTTACTCATGTGCCTTTTTGTACCTGTAAAGGTGGTAGTGGTGGACTCCCTAGGGAATCTGTCCTACATTCTTTTTGGGGAGCAATCTCCTGGAAACGCGGCATTGCTCCCGTCATGGCTTGTTGTCCTAGAGGGGATGGTAGCTGTTCCTCTGCCTGAAATGGGGACTTCTTCCCCTTCTTGGAGGTGTGAAAAAGCTTACAGGACACTCTGGGGCTTCCAGAATTTTGGACTTGGCTCAGGAAAAGCCCCAATGATATGGAACAGTGATATTTGGGCCATGAGGGCAACAGAGAGGAGAGTCTGAGATCAGCTCAACCCAGCCTTTCCCTTCTCTGTCCCCAGCAGTGATTCCCGAGCCTGGCCAGCACTATCCCCTCAGGGACAATTTGGAAATGTGTGGTGGGTGGGTTGGAGGATGCTCAGATGTCGCACTTCTGGCATTTTGCAGGCAGGGACATGGTGTGGTAGACATCCTGCGTTGCACAGTGAAGAACTGCCTGGAGCCTACACATCACCACTGTAAAATTCCAGAACATTTTCATCACCCCAAAAAGAAACCCTGTACTTCTTAACAGTTAATCCCATTCCCCACTTACCCATTCTTTGGTAACTGCTAATCTACCTTCTGTCTCTGAATTTGCCTATAGTGGAAATTTCATCGAAATGGAATCACAGAGTATGTGGTCTGTTGTGTCTGGCTCCTTTCACTTAGCTAATATTTTCAAGGTTCATCCATGTTGTTGCACATCTCAGTACTTTGTTCCCTTTTAGGGTGGAATGATATTTCATCGTGTGGATATATAATTTATACAAATACACAATATACAATTTGGTTATCCATTCATAAGTTGATAGACATTTGGGGGTATTTCTGCTTTTTGGCTATTAGGAATCATGCTTCTGTGAACATGCATAGTATATAAGTTTTTGTGTGGAACTGTTTTCATTTCTCTTGGGTATACAACTAGGAGTGGAGTTTCTGGATCATATGGTAACTCTTTGTTTAACTTTTTGAGGAACCGCCAGACTGTTTTCCAAGGTGGCTGTGCCATTTTATAAGGCTCCCCAGCAACATATGAGGGTTCCAGTTTCTCCACATCCTTGTCAACACTTGTTATTGTCTGTCTTTTTGATTATAGCCATCCTAGTGGGTGTGAAGTGATGACTCATTGTGGTTATCACATCTGCTTAAAATTAATGCACAAACAAGCAAACAAAACAAGAAAGAATTTGTAAGGCAGATTTTGGCTAATTGAAAAGGCCATAATTAGCCCTAATAAGTGGATTTTACCTTCAAAGTTTGACGACTCCTGTGGCAAACTGTTTCTCAAAACACTAGATATATTCTGTTGACTTTATTTCTGTCTCATAAACATTTATCGAGCACATTTCCTGGGCCAGACACTGGGCTGGGTACTGGATACACATGCATGAGGCAAGTCCCTGCCCGCGGAGCTTACAGTGTAACAAGGAAACAAGACAAGGCCACGTTACTATAGTGTTGGGTAGAATGTACTAAGTGCCACCTAAAGGTACACAGGAGGGACAGCTGAGGGTCAGGAGGGACCCTGGGCTCGTGGGTGGATTTGATATGGCCCCTCACCCACAGAAACTAAATAATCCCCCAGATGAACCAAAGAAGATGAGGTATGGCTTCTGAGTGCTTCCTACTGTGAAATGTTGAAGGACCTGACATTCCCAAAAGGCACCTGGTGCTGAGGATTCACAGTTGACAGCCTGGTGAGGCCGTGGGTGACGGCTGACTGCCGCAGGTCCGGGCCCTCACAGGGCCCCCAGGGGGTCACTGCTCTCCAGCTGCTGGTCTTCAGAGTCCTGGAAAAGAGAGGTCTGTGAAACACGCAGAGGAGGCACAGGACCAACTTGTCGAGCATTTCTTTTGGCCACTGGTCTGAGGCCTTGATGGGGTTCAGGACACGCTACCCCAAAATATGGCACCTTGGCGTACTAAGTATCTTAAGCTGAAGGAGTTTTTAAAAACAGCAGAAGCAGGAAGGTCTCTGTGACCTGTTCCCCTGTCCTTCTTCCCGGAAACAGGTCATAAAACTCCCATGTGAAAGGTGCTCTCCCGGGACCAGGAGGAGAGGAGGCACTCATCGTCAGGGGTGGGGAATTTGCGGCCAAGAAACCTGTACAGACAAACCTTGTTACCCCCTCCCCTCCTGGTTACTGCTTCACCACTGACCACCCCCAGCCCACGCCTCTTTGTCTTGTCAATTCTTCACAGATGTATTGTTTCTTTGTCTAAAATGTATAAAAGCTTCCTGCTTGGGTCACTTCTTCTGGTCTTGGTTCTCTTGTGAAGGCTCCCATGTGCATGTCAACATTCAATAAAATTTATATGCTTGTCTCTTGCGAATCTGTCTTTGTCAGCTTACTTTTCAGACCCAGCCAGGGTCCCTAAGAGGGTTGAGGAAAACTTTTTCCTCCCCTACAGCCTAAACGATTCGTCCCCAAGTGCCCTGTGAACACACGTGTGGTGGGAGGGTCCCTTCACGCTGCTGTCTCACGGCTCGTGCTGGGAGGCAGGATGATACAGTGGTCACGGCCTCCCGTTCTGGGAGAGGCTCAGTTGTTTGAAGGTGTGTGGCCCTGGATGAATCATTTCAACTCTGCTGTAGTTTTCTCATCTACAAAGGGTCCTGACAGCATTTACCTCACAGGGAGCTGTGAGAATTCAATTATATACTACATTAAGGAAGGTACAGGTACCCCACAAAAGGTGGCTGTTAATAGGATTACAAAAAACTCCTTTCGAGTTGAAAATTCATTCTGAACCACGGTGGCTCTTGAGCATTTGAGAGAGTCTAATCAGAGGCCGTACTCCAGAGGCAGCCACCCCAAGCCTTCCAGTCTGTAGCTCTGATCAGCACAGAAGCTTTGTTAATTAGCATACTGGATGTGTTCAAGATGTCTGGATTGGCTGTAGATACTGTATAGTCACCCCCACCCTTCAGTGTAAAAGCATGAGAACCTAGCACATCACTTTTTGGAATGGTACCCTCAGCTTAGGATTCCTGTTACTGGAACAGTTTTGCCCCCCACTCTGATTAGAAGGTTTAGCTGACCCCTCCATCTAGGATGCTCTCTTGCCAGCCTCAGCAGAATCTTTCATGCATGGGGCTGAGAAGGTCTGGAGAGCATTGAACAGGCTGGATAACTTTTTTCTCCTCCTGTTTATTTTTATTTAGTTTTCTGGGTGAGGAAGACTGGTTGTGAGCTAACATCTGTGCCAGTCTTCCTCTATTTTGTATGTGGGATGCTGCCACAGTGTGGCTTGATGAGCGGTGTTTAGGTCCACGCCCAGAATCTGAACCTGTGAACCTTGGGCCACTGAAGTGAACACACGAACTTAACCACTACGCCACTGAGCCAGCCCTCCCCTTCTTTTTAATTGAGGTTGGGTTCAACATAACAATGCTTACAGAAATAAACTATTAGTTAATAAATGCATGCTAGCTGAACTTACGTGCAATTTGAACTGGAAACTTTCACATGGGTTTGATTGAAAAACAAAATAGGATTTATGATCTGGTTATTTTTCAATCTATTGCAAGTATATGAAATCTGCTACCACAGGTACTAAGAACCACAAGATATTTATGTTTGGTACCCTGCAGAAAAATAACATCTGTTACACTATACAGGCTTAAAAATGGTGCAATAGAATATTTCTAATGTTTCATTGCCAACCTAACAAAAATTCTGTCACCATAATATAGCCTTGCGGGGGGAGGGGCAGTGTAAGTCCAGGCACAAAACAATTACAGCAGCTCTCCGGCTTTGGTTGCTACTGCACGAGGGTTCTAGACCCACACATGCCAAGGTTCAAGTAATTCCTGGACCTGAGTAATGCTGTCAGCTGTCTGCTGAGGTACAAAAGGACACTCAGCGTACTGGCTATTAACTTTTCCTATTTTTATATTAAAGGAAGAATTAAGTTTTATCCCTAGCTTCTCAGAACTGGTAATAAACTACTGGCACGGTGTACCTTGCACATTCAGCATGAATAGGGTACCCTGTCTTGGGGTCCCCCTGAGTTGAAGTCCATGCAGGCCCCATCTAAGCTCAAGGATCACTAACTCTAGAACAATGGTCCTTTTCTGGAAGACCATCGTGGAATATGCACCTCTAGATAGAAAAGACCTCATCAAAGGAACTTAGCTCCCAAGGCAAGAAGCAGCCCTGACAGCAGGCAGAAAAATCTCGATCTACAGTGTAAATATAAATTTAAAGCATTGCTAAAGGGAAAATACCTTTTTAAGGCCTCATGTCTTATTTTGCACTGTCTGCCTCATAAATGTTTGCGGCAGAATTCAGCCCAAGATTTCTTCTGCTTGTGACATGTCCACCCGGTCATGAGGTTAGGGGTGGGCGACCTCTAGTTCTCTCCTATCCCTAATTGTTGGAGCCTTCTGCCGTCTGCCCAAAAGAACCTAGGAATACAGAACAACCACATGGCTTCAACTTGCAACACTGGCTTTTACGCTTGTTGCCCCCAGACACGTTCTAGAAGTGAGCTTTTCTTGGTGCGAAGCTTTCCACCGAGATTTGCTGAAAGACCTCATTCCCCTGCATCCGGGCTGGTAAAAATGCACACTCACTGAGAAGGGGTCGTAGGAAGGTTCTGGAGGTGCCGAGGTCATGCTGTCATACAAGGGGTTCGAGATATTCTCGGGCTGCTGCTTGCCAAGAGCTGTGACACTGATATCCTCTTCTGACTGCGGGAAAGGACAAGCACAGGGCTCAGCACCAGGATGTCCGCAAACAGGAGCTCTCATCCAAGATGGCAGGTAAAACAAGCCACGCTCCCACCTCCACCTGCAGGAGCCTTTTCTTTTAGCAAACAGTCCCTTACTGAGATCTGACACACATATAACAACAGGCACCAATCTTAAGTGACTTCTTAATATGTGACCACCACCCAAACCAGCATAGAGGGCATTTCTGTCCCCCCAGGAGGTGCTCTCGTGCTCGCCAATACCCAATCCCACGCAGGGTGACCACTATTCTGACTTCTGTCACCCTGGAGTGGTTTTGCCTGTCCTTTAATCCAGCAAGTACGCTTGTGCTGAAAAGGATGTTTTTGAGATTGGCCCCTAGAGCCTATAAATATGCAGGTCATGTGCTCCAAGGGTGAATTGCTGCTCGGGGGCTCCGCCCAGTCTTTACCAGCGTGTCTGGAGGAGGCAGCAGGAGGAGAGGGCGGGCTGGGAGGGGTAGAAAGCACACAAGGGAGGGCACTCAGCCACTGTGCTGCTGCCGACCCTGGTCCCCAGGGTCACCCCACTGTCAGCCGCGCCCCCCTGACCTGGACGTGGGCTCAACAGTTCACAGGGGGGAAATGTGTTTTGCTGGCTGAAGCATGAGGCCTCTGGCTGTGCAGGTCCCTGACCCTGTCCCCACCCTCGCAGTCAGCCTGGAAGCCCATTCCACTCATGGTGGGTGCCTGTTTCGTGAATCCTCCGAGGTGCGCGTGCTTCCTGGACCCCTGGTGCATTCACCTCCAAGCCAAACCCTTGGCACGGAGGCTGGAGGGTCTGTGCTACTGGCAGCCCGTCGCCCTTCTCCCCAAACCCTGTCTCAGCCAGGAGGAGGGGCTGGGAGCTGCCACTGCTGCTCCTCTGAGGGGCAGAGACCCCATGCAGGAGACAGGAAGTGTGTGCCAAGTACTCAATTCCTGAAGCCTCCAGTCAGTGGAAGTAGCCCTGAGTCAGGGGCTGGATTTCAGAGCGGACCCCAGGACCACGTTCCCGTTTTTCTCTCTCTCACCTCAAAGCGCTGGAAGCCAATGCTCCTTCGGTTTAGTCGAAAGTAAGAATATGCAGCCAAAGCGATGGCTCCAATGGCCAGGACAACAGCAAAGAATATTCCTGCTCCCAAGCCAGTGTGGACTGCAGCCTGAACACGGAGAGGGGAGGGGACGAGACTTAAAACTGGTGACTTCCCAAAAGAGGTGTGCTTTCCAGAGCCCACCCCATTCTTGCTGGCCTGGGGCACCTTGAGGCCAGTTGGGCTAAAACAATGATGAAATAGTTAACATGGATCTAGCCCTTACTACTGCCAAGGACTGTTCTAAGCCCCTTAGATGAAATAATTCATTGAAATGTATCATAGACCAGAGATAGGGACAATTATTATTATTTCCATTTTTTATGGCGGGACTGAGGCACAGAGAGATTAAGTACTTGCCCAATATCATACAGCCAGTGAGTGATAGAGATGGGCTTTAAAGCCAGCCTGGCTTTGGAGCTTATGCACTTAACCACGATGCTGTGGAACTTCCCACAAGCCAGCTGTGGTCACTCCTCCCTCACACTTTAGAACAAAGTTAGAATACTAAGGACACCACCACTGCCAACAGCCAACCAACTACCTCTTCTATAGCATGTACTCTGTGCCAAGAACTGTCCTAATTATTTTATATTTATTGACTCATAGTCCTCCCAAGAACCCAGTGAGGGAGGTATTATGACGCCCATTTTGAAGATGTGAAAAGTAGGGCTCAGAGATGTTCTGGGACTTGTCCAAGAACACAGCTGAGGAGACGGAGGGGCCAAACCAGAGCTCAGGACTTTTCACTCCCCTCCAATGGTTTCTCCGTTGGCATCCTGCCCGTTTCATTCAACAAATGTTAACGGTGACAGGTGTTGTGTTACTAATGCACAGGAGTGGGGGTGGGATGAGCCAGGGCGGGGCATCCCCGAGGCCAGCTGCCATGCATCTGGGGAGGCCTCTCCAGTCTCCAGAAGAGGGAGGTGGACAGGACTTCCAGCAGCCGTTGACCTCTTGGCGAGTGGCCCCCACCAGGAGCCCTGGATACTCACCACTGGGGCGGGGGGTGCTTTTAAAGGTCTGGAGATGACATGAATGATCCCATTGGAGGCAAAGATGTCCCACTGCAGAATGGCTCTTCCATCGACAAACCTGGTCTCATTCTAGGGAAATGAGAAGAGGATTGACGGAAATCTGTGATCATCTGGCTCTCTCTCCAAGGGTGGGCAGCCCTTCCGAGGAGGGAAGTTGCTCAGTTTCCCCAAGGTCCCGGAGCCTGGGTTTCAGACCTATTTTCACTGATAGGCAGCATAGGACTTCTGCTCACTGCCAGGACACTCCAGAGCACATTAGTTGCCTTTGTGCCAATAACTTGATCTAAGAGCTGCAGAGAACCTAAGGGGTCATTCTGTCCAGCCTACTTGTCTAACAGACGAGGGTTCAGAAGGAAACGGTCTGTCTGAGATCACCCAGGTAGTACATGGCATACCCCATCCCTCTGGACTCCAGATCTGCTGCTCCGAACATTCCACCAGACTGTTAGAAAAGGGATTTCTAAGTGATCTAATCTCTTCCTAATCAAAGTGTGATCCACTGGCTTGTGATATGGGCGATCATCTGGGAGTTCATCGGAAATGCACAACCCGAGGCCCCACACCCCACCTGCCAAATTACAATCTGCATTTTAACAAACCTGTAGGTGATCTAAATGCCTGGTAAAGTTTGAGATGCACTGGTATAAACTACTAATATTCAATAAAAGAAATCATTTATCAGGTAAAAATAAAAAAGTAATACTCATTTAGCACTTGCTACACATCAGGCTCTATTCTTGCATATCACAAGCCTTGAATCACTGAATCTTCACAAGAGTTTATGATTTTGACATTATGGTTGTCACAGCGATCATTACCACCACCACCAACACCACCTCTAATATCATGACCACCACCATCATCACCACCAGCACCACCATCATCATCATCAACATCATCATAACCATCACTATCACCGCCACCATCACTATCATCATCAATACCATCACCGCCGCCATCATCATCAACATGATCAACACGTTACCATCATCCCCATTTTTCGGATGAGGGACAAAGAGAAGTTGGATAACTTGCCGAAGTTCCTACAGCTAGCAAGTGACAGAACTGCTTTTCACACTAGAGTCATTTGACTTCAAGGCTCACATGTCAATGCCTGGGATAGATGGACAGTCTGACAGAAACAAAGGCGGAGAATCAGACAGCTTTAAAATGGTTTCATTTACAGTCCCTCATTACCAGCTTCTAGGGCTGGTGGTCACTGGTGGCTTATTTCCCAAGGGGTGAGGCTGCCTAACAGTCAGTGTGGTGTGTTATGGTGTGTAGCTAATGCTACCCCCTATCTGCAGGTTTAGGGTGTATTTTCACCTAATAATCATTTCCATCTATTAAGCACCTACTGTATGCTAGAGCTTTGCATGTATTATCTTCAATTCTTCCAATAAGCCCAGAAGACTTTTCATACCAGTTGGTGCTGGTCCTGGCTGGAGGTGATGAGCAGCTGGCTTCCCAGCCTTGTTCTCAGGATGGTACCATTGACAAGGTCATTGTAAAAAAAGATGCTGACATTGGCGAGATGGTGCTCGATGTCCCGCCCAGACAGTGTCTGAGAGGAAAGGAGAAACATAAGAATGGTCTTTAAAGGCCAAACAATATTTTTCGTTTTAATGATAAAGAGGACACAGGAAAAAAATCACTTCTCATGCCCTTGGCTTTTCTGCCTCCATCTGGAGATCAGGAAATGTAAGTTTTTCTTAGGCTTTTGGTGGTCTGGGCTCTGCCAGAGGCTACCTCTGGCTAGGATGTGGCATTGAAAGTCATCTTTATGGTCTAAGCAGAGCTTCCCAATGGTGTCCTGGAATGAGTGGGTCCCGAGTGGGTAACAAGTGGGCAGAGGTACTGCCCCTCTCAGCCCTCAGGTGGGGTAGGGCGTGGGGCTGTCAGAGCCTGCAGGTCAGCCATCTGCGGTGCGCTGAATAAACATGGCCAGTTCACTTCCTCTGTGCACCATGACACGAGCAAGGTTGGTGTGATAGATTGAATGCATCTGTGGCCCCGGTTCCTCACTGCTCCCTGTCTCCTTACCCTTTGCCATGTAACTCTGAGGACCTTCCGGTCTGATTTTGGGCTCAGCCACGTGGGCCAGTGGCATATCAAATGTGACTAGACAGGCTTGAAAAGCGCTGGCAGGTCTGGCCTCGCTCTCACCACTTCCTGCCCTCGCCAAAAGAACATGCCCGGGCTAGCCTGCTGGAGGCTGAGAGCTCTGTGAGCAGAGCCCCAGACAGGCCAGCCTAGATGTGCTGATGGCCAGCCCATCTCAGGCATGTGAGTATGTCTGACCAAGACCAGAAAAGCAGTGCCACCTGCCCTGCAGAGTGTGAGCTAAATAAATGTGTAACCACTGAACTTTGGGGTCATTTGTAACAGCCTTGTTGTGGTGGTAGATAAGCCATAGCTAGTCTGCAGCACAGACACCAGCAACCCGACTCACCTCATTTTCCGCCAGCCCGCTGTTCTGTGGCACGAAGAGGGTGCTGCGGATCGACAGGTTAGTCAGGCGCTTCAGGAATGCCTGGCCTCGGGCTGAGCTGTTGGAATAGGCCAGCACTTCCTGGGGAGAGGGAGGAAGTGATCAGATGGGCCAGCCCTGGTGTGTGAGGACCTGGGTGACTGGAGAGGGTCACAGGGCATCACCCGTCTGGGCATATTCCCGACATTAGCCCCAACTCAGGCTGCCACCCCTCTGCTGTTTCTTCTGACTGCCCCTCAGAGAGTTTTAGGAGCACTTTTCCTTTTCCACGAATCCTATGGCTAAGTCACAGCCACATCACAGACCATTCTCAACATGGCGGTCTCTGCAGTCAAGTGAAATGTTAGTCAAATCTTGAGTCACCCCTTGTTAAACCCTGCAATGGCCCCCACGTCACTCAGAGGAAAAGTCAAAGTCCTTACAACGGCCCATGAGCCCAAACCATCTGGATGCTGTTGCTCCTCTGACCCCGCGCCCAGTCGTCCTCTCTCTCGTTCACTCTGCTCCAGCCACACTGGCTTCCTTGCTGTTCCTCAAAACTGCCCGAAACACTCCTGCCTTTCATCCTTTGCCCGGCTCTTCCCTCTGCCTGGAATGCCCTTCCTCCGAATCGGCATGGCTGACTCCCTCTCCTCTGTTCACACTTTACTCAAATTTGCCATCTTCTCACTAAGGCCTTCCGTCATCACTCTGTGCCTGATGGGGACTGTGTGGTGCCCCCACCCCCTCCCCCCGCCCCCACTCTGCTTTTTCCTCCATAGTGTATATCACCTTCTAGCATTCAATACTACTTACTTGTTTATTGTGTTTATTGTTTATGTTGTTTATTTTTTCACTGATATATCTCAGCACATAGTGAGTACTCAATACATACTCACTGAGAACGTTTTAAGAAATCACACTATCCAGTTCAACTTTGTCATTGTCCTGATAGGACTACTGATGCCCAGAGCAGTTAATTAATTTGCTGAAGGGCGCACAGTCAGTGGGGTTTGTTCTGACACTGTCTTTTCTCTGAAATGCTGTTACAAGCCATGCTCTCACGCAGCAGAAACGTTGGTTTGGGTGTTTATCTTTAGAGTATTTACAGTAACTCTGATTTTTAGACCATTTAGATGGATACCTTTGGTCTGTGGACAAAAACTTATCATTTTGTGGTCCTTTGTCTAACTTCTGCTCTGATCCTGCAAGCCCTGTCCTTATGCTCAGTGCCCCTCCTTAGTGTGTCCTTGACCTTACTAAGCCTCAGTTTCTTTAAAATGGGAATAATAGCAGAAGTGACCTCATAAGACTGCATGAGGATTTATTCCTTATGACAAGTATTTATTGAGCTCCTACTGTATACCAGCCACAATCAGAGACAATCCTTTCCCTTATGGAGCTTACATTCTGTGGACTGGTGCAAAGTGCTCTGACGGGCTCAGGACAGTGTCCAGTGCAAAGTCAGTGCTCAGGAAATGTTAGCTCTGGTTGGTATTATTCTTAGCTCTGTTCTTTGGTCAGTCAACACCAAGTCCTTCTCCAACTGGGGCTTTCTCTTCATTGGACATAACATGGAGAATACTGAAGTGACTGGAAGGGCAGTGCAAAATGCACGTTGACTCTGTGTTGATAATTTGGCTCCTTGAGTGATCACCAGGCAGCCTAGCTAACTGCGCCACCCTGTCCATGCAGACAAAAGAGCATCTCATTCCAGCAGATCAGACTCTTGTCCAATAATACTCGCTAACACCAATATAGCATGTTCCATGTGCTGGCCACAGGTCTAAGTGCTTTGCAAATATAAACTCATTTCATGATCGCAGTGACCCTATGAGGTTGGTGCTATCATCATCTCCATTTTACAGATGAGGAAACTGAGGCCCAGAGAAGAAAGGAACTCATTTAAGGTGATGCAACAGGTAAGTGGCAAGCCCAAGCTTCAGATTTAGGCACTGTGGTCCAGTGTCCATGCTCTTAACCATGACGGTGAGCCATGGCCTTCTCTCAGAGACTCCCCTCTCTAATACCTGCTTTGAGGCAACCTCTCCTTCCCGGAGGTGAAAGCAAGCAGACACAGCACATACCGTCAGAAAGTTCGTGAGTGAGGGCAAGGACATCAGGACCTGCAGCAGGTTCCCACTGCACGAGAAGCCATCGCCCACGTAGCCCACCTTGCAGGTGCAGTTCACATCTGGAAGGCAGGGGCACACAGGGTCCCACGCCAGTGAGGCAGGCCTGGGCTGCCCCAGCTGGCCCTTGGAGATTGGCTGGCCAGGCTGAGGGTCGCTCAGCAGCTGCCTAGCCTGGATCTGGAGTGTAGCTGGGGCAGTTACCTTTCATCCGGTAGCAGAAGACGTCCCACGTTTCACTCTTGTTTCTTGGTCCATAGTCCACTATCCCAACGACTCCGGAGCCACAGTTCTGGGAGGAGAAGGCTGTGGGGTAGGCAACCCGCCCACTCTCAAGCCAGCCTGCTGAACAGAGGTGGTACTTGGCCTACAGGGACACAGATTTGACCATGGGTCAGCTGCAATTTCATATTTGTTGTGGGTCCTTTGGTTAATGTCCAATTCCCCCATCAGACTGTAAACTTCATGGAGTCAGGGATTATGGCTCATTCTGCCTGTTGTACTCCTGTGCCTGGAACATAATAGGTGCTAAATTTTTGTTGATTGAGCCATTGGATGGGTAAAAGTAGTACCCTCTCTTTCTTGTAGGTACCTGAGTCCTTCCCACTCATTTCTCTTTTCTCTGCTCTTGAGAAAGGATTTGCTATCAGCCATTTACCCTTGGGTACAAATTCTCCTGCTTATGGGTTGATAGAACTCTAATTGATTATCACCACCATCATTATCAACATCATCACCATCATTGTCACCATCAGCATCACCATCATTGTCACCATCATCATCACCATCATTATCACCATCACCACCATCATCATCATCACCATAACTATCATCATCACCATTATCATCATCATAACACTTATCGAGAGCTTATTCTGGGCCAGTTTCTGTTGCAATTGCTTTTCATGTGTCAACATCTTTAACCTTCACGTCAACCTTTTGAGATAGGAACTTAAAAAAAACCTCTATCATATAATTGAGAAAATTGAGAGTTAAGTAACTTGCTCAAAGTCATACAGCCAGTAGCAGAGCTGAGATTCAAACCCATACAATCCACTCCAGAGTTCTTAATCTTAACAATTGAGTTCCTACTGTGCACCAGTCACTGTGCCATGTTACTTTCAGTCCTTATACAAACATGCCAGGTAGGACAGAGGTTTCAATGGCTTGATCAAGGCCACACAACCAGCAAGTAGGAGAGCAGAAATTCAGATGCTCTACGATGCTGGATCCTGGCATCAAAAGCTTTGTTCCTTGGTAAGAAATGTCAGGTCTAAAGAAAGGTAGAGAGAGTTGGTAGTGATGGAGGTTGGAGGAAGGACCCTAAAATCATACCATGTATGCAGTCACTTTTTTTTTTTTTGCTGAAGAAGACTCGTCCTGAGCTAACATCTGTTGCCAATTTCCTCTATTTTATATGTCAGCTGCCACCAAGCATGGCCATTTACAGATGTGCGGTATAGGTCCTCTCCTGGAAACCAAACCTTGGCTGCTGAAGTGGAATGCACCAAACTTAACCACTAGGCCACCGGGGCTGGCCTGGCAGTCACCTCTTCTGCTCCCAGTGAGTGATCACTAGCAGGTAACTCCAAGATGCTGGCCTTTCTACATGGGCATGGCTCCTTTAGAGGCCATGAGAGTAGCCCTGGCTGAGCTCCCTTTCTTACGTGGCTGTGGCTGAGACCCGGGGCAATCCCCATTTACTCCCTTCACAGCCCCTGCAGACACAGGGGGCTCCAGCTGTTCCAGAGAAACTCAACTGCTTTGTGGGTTCAGGGGGATCCTAGGCTTGTGGTTATTGATCTCTTCCTGCTTCCGGCTGTGAGGTATGCACTCCCAGTCCGTGCCTCTGCCTTGGTGGTTGAATGTCATGATCGAGAACAGACTTTTGGAATTGGGGCTATTTGAATACTAGATCTGCCACCTCTTGGCTGGGTGACATTGGGCGCATTACTTCATCTTTCAGAGCCTCGGTTTCCCTATCTGTAAAATGGCAATAGGGATACCTACCTCCAGGGCTGTTATAATGATGGACAATGATGCCAATGAAGCACCCGCACCGTGCCTGACACATAGTAGCTGCCCAATGGACGTGACGAATCGGTATTGATCCAGGAGCTCCCTGGGCTCCCCTCCAAGAAGGTAACAGTTAAGAAGAAGCTGCACGCCCTCCCCTGAGGACCCTGCCTGCACGGTGCCCACCAACTGGGGACCCACCTTCTGGGCGTAGGAGAGCTGGTTGTAGGTTGCCATGGTAGCAGCTTCGTTGGCACAGGCCTCTCTGGCCTTGTTGAAGGTCAGCTTGTACTGGCCCAGCGGGGAGCGTAGATGGAACACTCCAACGGTGGTGTCTGGAAGGGAAGGAGAGGAATTGTCCTTGTCAGCCTGCCAGCTGGGCAGCGCTTCCCTCAAAGGACGTTCAAAGTGGAAGGCCAACTGTATCCAAGGGCGTCTTGGGAAGCACTCACCTCTGAGATGTGTTGAAGTGCATCGTTTAAAATATTGATTTCTTTTCTAACTATAAAAGTGGCACGTGTTCATTGTACAAATCTGGGCCACACAGAAAATAAGAAAAGTAACAAACAAAAATCACCTATAATCCGACTCGCTGGAAACAATCATTACTTCATGGCTAGCATTTTGGCGCACTTCCTTCCAGAATTTTTACTTTGTTTTTTGTAACTTTTCATTTTGGCATAATTTCAAACTTTTCCAGTCTTTTTTCCCTATTCATTTACATATCACATATATTACAAATGTGGCAGCATACTGCAAGTAGAGTTTTTAGAAATCTTTTTTTATAACAACATTAAATCATAATTATTTCCCAATATTATAAATTTTTGCTGGCAACATGATTCCTCCCTGTTACCTTGGGGTCACGGCCTTGATAGGATGCTCTGTCTCCTCCTCATTGCCCCCTCCTTCTCAGCTGACCCTTGAGAATTCTCTGCTGTCCCTGCTGTCCCCCCAGAAGAAACACCTTGCCAGCTCCTCTGCATTTGGCTCAGTTCAAATATCTTTCCAATCTCCACCGTAGTTCCAGGCCTCTGTTAGGCTTCTCTGAGGGAGGACTCCCTCTCTCATCCTACCTACAGATCTTTCCCTTCTCTGACTACTCTTTAAAAAAATCTTTTTTTATTGTGGTAAAATATATATAACATGCAATTTACCCTTCTGACCATTTCAAATGTACAATTCAGTGATATTCAGTACATTTACAGTGTTGTGCAACCAGCATCACTATCCATTTCTAGAACTTTCCATCATTCCAAACAGAAACTTGGTACCCATTAAATAATAAGTCTCCATGTCCCCCTCCGCCCAGCCCCTGGTAACCTCTATTCTACCTTCTGTCTCTATGAATTTACCTATTATAGGTACCTTATATGTGTGGAATCATACGATATTTGTCCTTCTGTGTCTGGCTTATTTCACGTAGTATAATGTTTTCAAGGTTCATTCGTGTTGTAGCTTGTACCAGAGTTCCATTCCTTTTCAAAGCTGAATAAAATCCATTGTGTGAATATACTACATTATGTTTCTATATGCATTTGTTGATGGACATTTGGGTTATTTCCACTTCTGGCTATTGTGAATAATGCTGCTGTGAACACGGGTGTACAAATATCTGAGTCCCTGCTTTCAATTTTTCTCTTTTCTTTCTCTCTCACTTCACTTGCACCATCAGCATAAGATAAACTGTTGTCTTCTATCTTATGACTTTCTTTTCCTGGCCTTATTAATTAAAAAAATTTCCTCAACTATATTTGAGGGGAATCTCCTTTCAAGGGGACAGTATCATATATCCTATATATTTCCCCCGCATATATACATCCTCTATCTCACCCCCAAAAGGGATTTGAGGTGTCTTAGGACTTTACGTATGTTATGGACTGAGTGTCTGCGTCCCCCCAAATTCATGTTGAAATCCTAACCCCCAATGTGATGGTGGTAGGAGGTGGGGCCTTTAGGAGGTGATTAGGTCATGAGGGTAGAGCCCTCATACATGGGCAGATGCCAGAGAGCTCTCTTGTCCCTTCTGCCACTTGAGGATACAATGAGAATATGTCAGTCTGCAACCCGGAAGAAGGCCCTCATAGATGCTACCATGCCGGCACCCTGGACTCGGACCTCCAGCCTCCAGAATGCACAGAAGTAAATTTCTGTTGTTTATAAGCCGCCCAGCCTATGGTACTTTGCTGTAGCAGCCCGAATGGACCAAGACAGTACCCAACAGATGTTAAGTCAATACTTATTGAGATGTATAAAAACTGCCTCGCTAAAATGACCAGGTCTGTAACACAAACCAAACCAGTCAGAGGCATCTGATAAACCTGATAGGTCAGAATACACAGCGCCCTGAATCACTTTCTGAACCACCGAAGTCCCTTCTTGCCCAGGCTCAGAATTACGTTTGTCGTCCTTTTTTGGCTTTCCCCCATTAGCTTTTCAATGTCCTATCTCCCACACTCTGCACTTCTACTTGGCTTTTTACTTTATTGTGTGTTATGATTCTTAGTTTTATTATACCTGTGGGCTTATTACAAGCCATTCAAATCATCCTTGGACGTGAATGGGATGTATGCCAACTGATGTGCTTATGTGCAATGGGATATGTGCCAATCAAAACGGCTGCTAAGAAATTGCTTCTGCATGTGGCAGGCACTTCCTCTTTGTTATTGAAAGCTTAAACTAGGCTCCTTAGAGTCAGTTCCAGTCAACAGGTGCAAGGGTTACTAAGCAACTCGGGGAGGGCACATATCAGGAAGATTCACGGTAGCTGACCTTTGAGCTCCCTTCTGGTTCTAATGGCTCAGGGTCCAATACTGGGTTTATTCCTCCCCTCCATGACAGAAGCCTGCTGCCTCCTGGGCGCTGGGGCCTGGGCAGTGATCAGGCTGTTTGGACCCGGTTTTTAATTTTTTTGTCCTTTTGCTCTTGCACAGGTCCCTTCCCCAAGCCTGAAGCCCAGGGGCTTTGAGCCGGCAGTCCCCAGCCCCACTGACCCTGGAAGTGGAGGTCGGCACAGTTGGCGTCGGCGTGGCACTGCCCGTTGTCCTGCAAACAGCGATCAACGGGCAGCTGCTCCGGCTCACAGTCCATCCCGGTTCCCACGTAATGACTTTTACATTCACACTTGTGCTTGCCCTGTGGGGAGAGTGGGAGAAGATTAAAAAGCCCCCTCTCTAGGACCCCAGGACCCCCGAGAGCCCTGCGGGCCGCCCTCCTGCATAGGGGATGCTCAGAAGGACCAGGAAAAATGCCTCTGCTGTCCAGGGGAATTCAGTTGCTGCTGCGTCTTGCTTTTGTACAGGTTCACGGTGAAACACCATCCTTTACTTCTCAGCTCCAATGTGGCTGCCTCCGAGAGACCCCACCTTGCCCTCCCTAAATAAAAGAGCTCTCTTGGTCCCTTGTATCACATTGGCCAGATTAATGTTCTTCATGACTCTTGGTTCCCTCTGAAAGTGTCCTGTGCATTTCTCTCTGCACTGAGCACTGTCCCCTCCCTCTGCTCGTATATAAGCTCTCTATCGCGACATCCCTGGTACCTGCAACAGCACATAGTGGGTGCTTGATCACCGTTCGTTGAATCAATGAAGGATCTCATTTATCCTCACAACAGTCCTATGAGGTCTGCATTATTATTCGGTCCACTTTGCCAATGAGGAAACTGAGACTCAGAGAGATTAAGTAGCCAGCCTCAGGCCACACAGCGTCTAAGTCCAGGAGCGAAGTCTCAGAGGCTGTCTGACTCTGAGTTCACGTTTATAACCTTTATCACCCACCATCTTCTCTTCCCAACAGATAAACAGGGCAACTGGGCACCGATTCTATACTAAGAAGACCTGAGTGAGTGTCCAAACCACTTTTCCTGACAGTACCTACCAACTTTTTTGGTTTTAATGAACTTTTTATTTTGAATAATTTTAGATTTATAGCAAAGTTGCAAAGATAGCACAGAGAGTTCCCATAGACACCTCACCCAGTTTCCCCTAATGTTAACATCTTCCATCACCATAGTGCCTTAGTCACAACTCAGAAATCAGTGTTGCTACATTACTACGACCCACAAAAAAGACTTTCTGTGGATTTCATCAGTTTTTCCTCTGATCCTTTATCTGTCTAGGACACCACCTTGCATTTAGCTCACAGACCTAACAGGAAATAGACAGAGGTGGGAAGAACTCTTAGAAGAGGTCAAAGGTAAGCAGAGCCCACGGCAGGTGGAGAAGCAAGGCTGAGCGAGGCCCGAGAAGCTGCTCCCAAATTTCCCCAGGGAAGGGAGACTCACCGGACCCGTCATCCTGCAGGTGGCGTGCTCATGACACCTGCCATTGAGGCCGTCCGCACAGGGGTCTATCTCTGTGCAGCTGCGCCCGTCTCCCTGGTAGCCCTTTGGGCAGCTGCACGAGACCTTCGTGCCCTTCTGGGAGCACTTGGCCACCGTCGCACAGCCCCCGTTGTTCTGTTTGCAGAAATCCACAACTGCAAGAGCAGGGGAGGGAGGGCTCAGTGAACCACCGTCTGTGTCACTGGGGCTTCAGATCAGGGGCACGGGTCACCCTAGGACCGGTGGCGCTGGGGAGTAAATGGGCCCCGACATGTCGGCACCTCTCCCGCTCTGTGCTAGCCTTTGCAAACACTGACATCCTGTGGCTAATACCCTCACAGACCAGGCCTGATGGCCTCTGTCCCCCTCTGCTCCCATGTCACATACGTTTAGGCTCCACTTTGGTAGTTTTCTGAATAAGTTCGGGTGTTTAATGTTAGGACAGTGTGTGTGTGTGTGTGTGTGTGTGTGTGTGTGTGTGTGTGTGTACCGTTAGCACACTATTGAGCACCTTGTGGGATGGACACTGTTACCCCCATTCTACAGATGAGCAAACTGAAACTCAGGGAGCTTAACTGACCTGACAAAGGCAAAACAGCTCTAAGGCGGTGGCCTGGGACTTACACCCAGTGGGTTTGGCTCCACAGCCCGTGCTTTCCCTACAGTGCTATGCTGCCTCTGATCACCTTTTTTTTCACAATCCCCCAAATTTCAACCCAATAATAGATTAGCTCTAGCCTCAGGAGTAGCTGGAGAGCTGTTTGATTTCTCTTGCCTGCCTTTTTGCTGGAGTTGTGACAGCCACTTGAGACCCTGAGAGAATGGACATGAGGACAAAAGACCCCTCCTCAAGAATGGCACAGCAGAAAGACAGAAACTGTGTCTTTACTGCTACTGTTGAGCGCTCACCCACTTCTGGACTGCCCTGTAGCAGATTACAAAGCGGCAGGTATAGCAAGATCTCATTTTTGTAATGAAAGTCTGTATCTCCACATGAATATTTATTCATGAAAACAGTTAGAAAGTACTTGTGGCCAAGACTGGCAGCTTTCCCTTGATACCTACTGTCTTCTTTTTCTAAAGTAATAGATTTTTAGCTGGCCTCATGGTTGCCCAACCAAAGACCAGATTTCCCAGGCTCCCTTGCAGCTAGGTGTGACAAATGATGATGGTCCAGCCAATGGGATGGGAGCAGACAGGATTTCAGCAGCTTCTAGCTGTATTCTTAAAGGGAATGAGGTTTGCCTCATTCTTCTCTCTCTCTATCCTGCTGCCTAGGATGTGCTTATGGAAGTGGCCATCTAGGGCCAGGCAAGTGAGAGATGGCAGAGCAACAAGATAGAAGGAGGCTGGGCCCCCAGATGACCTTTCAAAGTGAAACCCTAGGTTGCCTCCATCAAAACTGTTATTTAGAATACAAATAAGCATCTCAACCCCTGTCTTGTTTATGCCACTGTTCATCTGGGTCGCCATGAGGCTGTGTGGCTGAACCTATATCCTAACTGCTAAAGACAGACACTTTAATGTTCAGAATGGTTCTCACTGAGTGGTGACAGTATGTGTAGGTTTAAAATTGCTGTTGTTTTTTAAATACCGTAGTACATTTTCTGAATTTCTTTAAGTACAACTGGATGACTTGTAGCATTACAAAAACACTACAAAATAAAGTGCCTCACAGTTTGCAAAGCAGTTTCAAAACCATGACCTGGGAGGTAGGCAGGTCAGATGTGAACAAACCCATCAAGCTGCAGAGAGGGGAGGTATTGCCAAGCGGCCCAGGCAGGAGGTAGAAGGGCCAGGCTCTCTGACCTGGTCCCGCTCTGCTCCTGCGCCACGCAGCTGTTTCACACATGCTCAAAGGGGACCCACCTGTGCACGTTATTCCGTCACCTTCATAATTCAGCTTACACTCACACGTGTTGTTCTCCTTACAGGTGGCATGAGCAGAACAAGGAGGAGTGCACACTGGGGCCAAAGCTGCAAAGCAAAAGGTCACCATTCATCCTGCACTGTGGTATGAAGAGCTGGGACCCACCTAAGGCATCTTCCCCAGAGTCTCTGAGCTCCACTGTGTTTCAGAAGTGGCCCCTTGCAGCGGGAGGATGCACGTGACTTGCTAAGGTCCCCCAGCCTGGAGATTCTGAGAGTCCAGAATTACTCCTGTATATTAAGACATTATCTCTACAACATTATCCAGATTAAGATGCAAATGTGTTACCTTTAGGGGCAACCAATTAAAACTTTATACTTCAAAATTTGCTAGCAGAGATGAATTTGACTGTTTACCTCTCCGGCCCTAAGAGCAAGGGGTTCAGATGGAGATGGTTATATTGGGGGAGAAGTTCCATGGCCTTCTGAGGGCACCAGTGAGCCTGGGAGAAGTCTGGAGCTTTGGTGATTGGATGGGGCTGCAGGGTCAGCAGGCGGCATGAAGCCGTGGCTGGCGGAGGAGGGGAAGGAGGACGAACTGAAGTTAAGGGTACTACTGGGATTCTGGAACTTCAAGTTGCTAAGACCCATAGGAAGAGCTTCGTCATGCCCTTCCGACCCCAGGGAGGGTGAAATGACAGTGATTCGCATTGGATAATTCAAGCTTCACATCTCAGACCTTCCACCAGCACACAGGGCTTTGGGTATGACAGAGGCCTCACAAAACTGCTCAGTAAGGATCAAGATTCTGACGATGGTGATAATGGTGACAACGATAATGGCAGCTACTGTTTTTGAGCGCCCACATACACTGGGCACTTCAAAACACCATCTCTGACCCTCACAACACTACTCTCCCTGCAGAGTACCATACACTTCTAGTTATGGATGAGCACGTCAAGTCTCAGAGAGGGCGGTGTATCTAAGGCCGTTCGTCTGGTAAGTAACAGGATCAAGGGTCAGATCCTGGTTTTCTATGTGTGTTTCCTATGAAACCACTTGACCTATGTCTGTACACCTCTGGGCCCAGGACCACTATCCCAAGGGACCATTCCTGCCCAACTCTGTATCCTTTGCCTGAGGTGGTCCTTCCACGATTGCACAGGACTGCATGCTGGTTTCATGGGTTTGCATGAAATCTTTTCATCTAATTTTCATTCAAGTCACCAAACCTCCCGAGGCCTGGGGCCACACATCCAAATCAGCCTTTCCTTGTGGAAAAGGGAACACCTGCTTTGCTGGTTTTTTCAGGTGTCGCTCAGACCCCCAACCCTCAGTGGGACGCTCTTGGCAGGGCCTGCAGCAGGGTGGTGCTGCCAGCAGCTGACCACTCCCACGACAGACCTGTCTGAGTGTCACAGAAGCGGCCGGTCCACCCCGTTTCACAGACACACTGCCCGGAGCCTGTGACCCCATCGTCGCACTCTCCGTGGTCCGAGCAGCCACAGGCTGTAAAGCAAATTGAGTGTGATAGTCATCAGTGATTGAAATCCAGTCAACCTGCTCACTGGCCACCTGTTGGCTATGTTGTCAGTGTGGGAGGCACCATGCTTATGCCATAGTCATTCATTCATTCATTCAAACATTCAAAAAATAACTTATCCAGTGGCCATCATGGGGCAGACACCACCAGGCAATGAAGTTACAGTGGAAAACATACGACATAAGGCCACTGTTCTCATGGAACTTGCAGTTTAGGAGTAACTGGCTATTGAACATGTAATTATAATATGGTGAGAGTTATAAAGACAGAAGTTGAGGGTGTCATGGGTATGGAACAGAATAGAAGGGGGAGGAAACCTTATCTGGGAACAGAGAAATCTAGTTAACAGTAGAATCTTCAAGAGATGCGCCAATTCTTCCACTTCTTGCCCCTACAACACTACCAGCCCAAGGCACCAGCGCTCACCGAGCTGGGTGCGGTAGCTTCCCCAGAGTCGGCCCTGCTTCTGCTCTTGTTGTCCTACAGGGCAGCTGGAGCAATCCTTTCTAATGTGCTCAAGACACTCCTCCATTCACAGTCCTCCACGGCTGCCCATCACACTGAGAACAGATGCTGAAGACCCGTCTCTGGCCAAGAGGCTCCTATGTTATCTGGCCTCTGGTGACCTTCAGATTTCATTTCCTTCCTCTCTTCCTCTTCTTTGCCCCTCTGCTCAGCCACCCTGGCTTCCTGGCTGTTCCTTGCATGCCCAGCTTGCTCCTGCCTCAGGGCCTTTGCACTTCTCATCTCTCTTCTAGGAAAGCCATTCCTCTAGTCTGTGCTGTCCAGTACAGTGGTCATTCGTTACACATGGCTATTTAAATTTAAATTAAGTAATATAAAAAAGTTGGTTCCTCAGTCACACATTTTGAGAGCTCAATAGCCACATGTGGCTAATGGCTACCATTCCTGATGGTAGAGTTGTAGATTTCCAGCATCACTGAAAATTCGACTGGACAGAGCTGCTGTTGAAATCCACATGCCTGGCCCCAACACCTTTCTTAGGTCTCTACTCAGATATTCCCAGTGGGAGATGTCTTTGAAAACAGTACCTCTGTTCTTTCTGCCTCTTCACCTGCTTCTGTTTCTTTATAGCCTTTGTAACTATTTTTGTTTCTGTAGTTTTTATCTGTTTCCTCCCTTTGAATGTACATTCCTTGAGAGCTGGGATTCTGTCCCCTCCCCACACCACTGTAACCCTACAACTTAGGACAATTCCTGGCTTTTGAGCAAGTCACTTAAGGCATCTTCGTGCCTCAGTTTCCTCCTCTGCTAAGTGGGGATAATAATAGTGCCGACCTCCAAGGGTTGTTGTGAGGATTACATGGTAAAACATAGCTGCCTGGCGCAGAGTAGGCACTCCACAAACGTTAGCTATGAATATTCGTAAGGATTCAGTAAACACACGTTGGTTGAATGACTGACTGAAGGAATGTGGTTCAGCCACAGCTTGCCGTGGTGGCTGCCGGGGATGTGAGTTTCACTTCCAGAGATGATGCTCTTTCAGAGGATGGAAGCTGGGAACACATCCAAGGAGGGGAAAAGCGTGGGAGAGCAGGCAGATGGGAGGTGGGTGGCCAGGAGAGAGGGGAAAAGGATGCTTCCAGGTTGAGTGCATGGTGTGGATGGGGACAGGGAACACACAGCTGAACATCAGGCTAAAGCACAGGGGATGCGGGGCACATACGCTGACAGTCTGGTCCGAATCTCCCCGGCCAGCACAGCTCACATGCCGTCCCATTGAAGCCAGTGTTGCATTTACACGTTCCCGTGGCCGAGTACTGATCAAGACAGACACCCCGATTATTACACGGGGTATCCGGTCCTCCAGGGCAGGCTGGAAGAGAGGAAACGGCTGTAACTCAACAGTCTCCCCAGACCCAGAGCAGCTCAGCGCCCTTGTAAATGTGCTGCTAACCCATCCTCAGCTGTGGGTTCTGAACTCCATTAGCCCAGAGGGACCGTGGCCCTGGGGACACACCCACATAGTGTCGCTCGATGTTTAGGGCAAGCTGCTGGCCTACGGGATGTGAACTTCAGTGTATCTGATTGGATTCTACCTTGGAGGGTGATATACTGAACCACACACTGTATCTGGGGGTCAGGAGACCTGGATTTGAGTGGATCTGGGCTAAACAATGAAATTGCTCTGAGCCTCAGTTGTCTTAGCTGGAGGTGGTGATGATGATGACACAGCATCCACTTGACCTACAGCACAGTGACTATGGGATCAAATGAGGTACTGAGAGCATTTTGAAAATACAAAGCACGGATCCAATATAAGGATGGCCTTGATTTTTATGAATGGTCCCTATTTTAGTGATGGAAAGTGGAAGCTGAGCTGGGTGATTGCGTGGACTCTCAGCCCAGAATTTTCTCAATTGGACCATGATGAATGGAGCTTCCATGGTAGTTAAAACCATGGCTTCTGGAGACACACTGTAGGACCATGGGCTTGCCTCTTATCCTCTCTGCGTCTCCATTTTCTCATCTGTAAAATGGGGATGACAATGGAATCTACTTCTTAGGGGTTGTTGCAAGGTTTAAATGTATTGATATTCATGGGGAGTAGCATTCAATAGAACACATGGCAGATGGGAAGGGCCATGGCATTGGTTAGGCATCTGTTGTTGATCTATTACTGGCTAGAAGGCGTATCTAGATGCAGGAGTTTCAGGAGGGGCCTAAATGCCCTTTGGCAAGGAGGCAAGAGGGGGGTGATGTTACACAGCCTCTAACAGGACGGTTTTCAGGAAAGAACGGCCCCCACACATCATGTGAGTTGAGCATCCTGCCAGTTCTTTTAGATGTATTTAAACTCACGGGCTCCTCAGTATCATGGACTAGCATCAAAAATGAAATACGGTGTTTCTAGCACCATGGGAAATGTCTTATGCTATAATGTTAAGCAAAACAGTACGGCCCACAATACCATCTATGCACAGAATTTCAACTCTTTAAAAAACAAAATATGATGAAAGAAAAAAGTAGAAGGCAGGCTACACGACTCTTCAGAATGATTGCTTTTGAATCTTATTTGAGGAGAGTGATTAGGCGCGATGCACCCCCACCTCCCGAGCACCCTTTACAACTTCAGTACTTTCAGAAGCTGCAGAGCAATGGCACAATCCTTTCAGAATCGCGAGGCGGTAAGAGGCGCCCTCACCCTGACAGTCTCGCCCGTAGTAGCCCTTGCAGCACCTGGGGAGCTGCATCACCAGGATGCACTGCTGCTGGCAGCCTTCCAGGTTCCTCTTGAAGGACAGGTTGTACAGACATCTCTGCTTCATGCCCTGAAAGAAGACAGCCAACCATCCCTCCGCCCCCACTGCAGGACCTGGGCTCTTGGGCTCCAGTCCGCCCCCAGTGGAGGATCCCGGGTACTGCCGAAGTCGAAAACGGGACTCAAGGCTGTGAGCCCCTTATGGGAAAATTCCTTTCTTGGGGACATAAATAGGCAAATGAGTGGGAGAGGGGGCAGAGCTAGACTCCCCATGGAAAGATTTCTCCTCTGTCTTAAGAGGAAGGACTTGCTGACCACTAGAGCTGTTTGCAAAAGGTGTGGTTGCCTGGGGAGGGAGTCCAGGAGAGGCAGCTTTCTATCATGGGCGGGGTCTATGGCAAGGCCCCCAGCTACCAGTAGGGAGGGTATGCGTCATTTTGTTTTGTAGGGGTGTTTCTGTTAGAGTTTTTCCTAGTGGAGTAGAGAGAACTTGGCTTTGTAATAAGTAATACAATCAATATTCAGTGAGCGCTTACTATGTGCCAAGCTCCATACCCACATTTTAAATCTTACTTTTTCTAATAACCACACACAGAATTGTTACTATCTCCATTTTACAGAGGCAAAAACGTATAGATTAGGTGACTTGCCAAAGCTTACCCCGTGGAATTTGACCCCATATCTGTGGACTCCAAATTTCATTGGCTTAAGCATTACTCTTACATTGCTTTCTGGGCTCTCATCCTAGCTTTGCTCCTTACTCTGTGTGGCCTTGGGCTGATTGCTTACCCTCTCTGAGGGGAAGTGGAGGTGATAATAGCTTCCCATGAGTGTTCTAATGAGGAATAAGGATAATGTATAAATAAAAGGCCCAGCACAGAGCCAGGGACACGGACAGCAGCCAACAGAACGCAGCTATTATTTCTGTAATGAAAATTATCTTTGAAGTCCCTTCCAGGTCTACAATTCTAGACAGTTCCTAGAAGATGGGTAGTGGGTTGACAGGTTGCCTGGGCTAAGAATGTTCATCTCTCATCCTAGGGGCCTGGTTGTTCAAAGAATCACATAAATTGGGCATATATGACACACTCAGAGACACACAGGCACACATACGCCTACCAGAAGACTGGGGTCTGATAATGAAAGAAACGTACTGCTCTCCAAATGTTAGCACCACATTCATAATTACCTTTGGTTTAGTCCCTCTCGGGCAGCTGGGAGTACTGACACAGCTCCCACAATCTCCCTAGTATGCAAGAAAAGAAACACTCAAAAATCAAGAATATTGGAAAACACCAGGAAGTATCCGTGGTCAATGCCTTGATGAGTTGACTAGGACCTTAATTAATCTTGACTAAGATTCTGGCTGAGATCAAGAATTTAAAAGCAAACACACTGCAACTTTGCCATGGAGAATTCTGAAGGTCTGTCTTGGACCTCGGCTCCTTGGTTTAGTTCTTTGAGGTGGGGGGTTCCCTGTTACACAGAGCTGGACCAGGGCGGTGTCACGTGGCATAGTTGCGGTGGGAAATGTGGACGCATTTGGCCAATCACACACTTCCTCCTTAGTTCTCTGATCTATACAATAGGGAGAGTAATCGTTGCTGCTGTCTGATCTTCAGGGGTTTGGGGAGGGAAAATGATGAACTGAATAGGTGTGTGTGAAGATGCTTTGGAAGTGAAGAAGGCCACAACCTCTATAGTAGAAAGGACAACTGGTTTTTCATCTCCTACTTTGGCTGACTGCTATCTGAATAATTTGGGATATTTATCGAATGCCTACAAAGTGCCAGGTCCTGAAATCAACTGGTGACAGTCTTTGCTATGTAAGTCACTTCACCTCTTTGAGACTCAATTTCCAAATCTCCCTAATAGAGCTGACGGTAACTACTTCCCTTATTGGATTCTTGTGGGTGAAAGATGGGCACTGAGTCAGATGGCTGGCTCAGATGCTGTACTCAGTAAATGGTACTGGATGGATGAGTGAGTGAAAGGTGAAAATGCCTCATACAGTACAGGGCCCAGGACAGAAGTTCAATCAATGTTGTTAAATGAATGGATGAGTAAATGAATGGAGGGGTGGATGGCATATAATTTTAGACTGAACTGTATGAAATAGCCACACTCTGTCAAATATGGCAATTTCGCATAGTTTAAGCTGGCAGAAGCTCAAAAAGTGTTTGTTGAATGAATGAGTGAATGACTGGGTGCATGGGTGGGTTTGAAAATGACTGGCGGAAGAGCTGGCACATGGTTGGTAACCAATGCTGTTTCCTTAATGGTGAGGGAATGAATGGATGCAGGGGTGGGCGGATAAATGAGAAGTGCAAGGCCTGTATAGGGCTAAGTAGACACTTGTGGATTCTGAGTCTGGAGAACACTGTCATTTGGCCCTCAGCTCTCTTGGGTCCTGGGCTCACTGAGGACCAGCCCTCAGTGGTTTCACAGCAGGGTCCATGCTGGGCCATGTGTGCTGTTCTTTGCCCCAAGGTTCTCTGACTACGGTATTGATTTTAGGACTGACCGAGATGTCAAATGTGGCAAAAGTGTCACAGCGACCTCCCAGCGTGGGATCAATCAGTAGACAGTCAATGCCGTAGGCCACGCCCAGGTCAAATAAGAGCTCCCGTTGCACAATTCTGCACCTTTGGTCATTCAGGAAGAGCTGGCCCTGAGAGAGAGAGAGAGAGAGAGAGAGAGGGGGAGAGGGAGAGAGAGAGAGAGAGAGGGGAAACAGTCAACAATCCTCAGACTTCTCTCTTTCCTTAGCTGTATAAAATGGCCAGTACCTGCAAGACTCAGCAAGAACTAAGAATACAAATATATAGACTAGCAAACACCCAGCATGTGGGATGTGCCAGGTCCTGCTCCACATGCTTTACCTGTGCAAATTCTTTTAACCCTCACAACAACCCTACGATGTAGCTCCTGTTACTAGTGTCCCTATTTACAGAGGAGGACCCCGAGGCAGTGAGAGGTTAAATGACTTGCCCAAGGTCATGCAGCCACTAAGTGGGTGTGCAGGCATTCATACCTGGGCAGTCAGCCTCCGAGCCCACACTCTTGGCCACTCTGCAACACTGCCTCTACCCAAGTAGAGACAGTGGCAGTGGGGGTGAGGCGGTGGCACAGGGATGACCTGGCTGTGGTTCAGGATAAATTCTGTTGACGTGGCCACTTCATGTGCATACCCCAGTTTTCTTATTTCATCCCAGAACTTGGCCTTGGTACCACCTTCTTTCCAGGATATAAAGTGATGGGCTTTAACTTTCTCATGATGATCATTTCTTTTCTCACATACTAGGCATTGTCCAAACTGTGTTTTAGATAAATTGTTTCATTTAATCTTGCAACAATTGTAAGGCTTTCTTCCCTAAGGTCCACCCAGCTAGTAAGTTGATGGACACATTTCCCCCAGAAGCAAAATGCTTTTAGAAAGTTCTGTAAAAAGAAAAAAGATAAGTCTCAGCATCTGTCGATGGGATGGGCACAGTGTGATTCAATGGGAAGAACACTGGAAACTGGTTAAATTCTTCTACTTCCACTTACATGCTGTGTGACTATGAGCAAGTCAGCAAACTTCTCTGAATTCTAATTTTTCATCAAGGAAATAGGATTACTGATTCCATTGTGTAGGGTTGTTATAAAGATGGAACTGAATAACACATCGCACAGTGCACTGAAAGCTGAATTAGCATACAGAAGGAGCAGTGGACATTCTTATTATACTTCTCTGATAGGTGTCTGCTTGGTCTATGGAGATGGTGCAGCTGACTCAAGAGTGTGAGTACATTGGGATAACTTTCCAGAAGTTGGAACGTAAAGATGCTAACACTCCTCATTTTTAGTAGTAAATTCAAAACAATTCCAATCCAAATACCAAAGGGATTCTGGCTGGTTATAAGATATAAACAGAATGTTGTATGGGACTCTTCAGAAGCCTCCTTGAAGGGAATCAGTTCAGCTGGGAGCTGCATCTCTTTTGCCCTTCCTCCTTCCTACTGCCTGGAAAGTGGACATGGTGGCTGGTGCTCCAGCAGCCATGTTGGACCTTGAGGTGACTTTGGGGCTGGAAACATGTGCGGCAGAGGAGAAGGACAGGAGGAGCTCTCCCATTGAGCCATCATACTAACTCTGAATTGGCTACCTCCAGATTTCTTTTACAAGTGAGATAAACCCTTATATATTTAAGCCACTGTCATTTTGGATTTTCCCTTATACACAAGATATAGGAGGTAGCTACTATTATCCCGTCAGACCTATCAATCACATGGAATTACAGGAAGGTAAGATTGTTCAGGAACTAGCCAGGGAAGGTAAAAATGGCAAACTGCGTTTGTTGGCTGATCTAGGTAGGCAGAGCCCAGAGCTGGCTCTGACTGCCAAGAGAGGGCTGGAAGTGAGGCCGCAGCAGGGCTGGGAAGGGAGAAAGGAATGACAGTGTGTTTCCCTCTGTCCCACTCCCTCCCAGGGAGGCGTCTCATACTGAAAAAAATGCTCTACAAAAGTAAATCAATAAACAAAATAAAAAGAGAAAAAGAAGGAAAGGAAACAAGAAAAAGAAAAAAAAACCACCACAAGCTGCTCTGCACAAGGGTAGGGGGGCTCCCTGCCACCTGCTCCCAGGGCTTGGGCTGGCCAGGATTGCTCCACTTTCTTACCCACTTACTCACTCTCAGGAGAAGCGCCCCTGAAGGCCCTGAGAGAAAAGAGCTTGCAGTCAATGGAAAACAATGCCCATCTCCTGGAAGGGGCAGCGGTTGGGGCATGCTGGTAATGTGTTCCCAGTCCCCACCTGGGTGACAACACTCACAATGTCACTGCCAGCTCCACACTTCACGCTCAGCTCCGAACCTTGCAGGGTCTTCCAGGTGGCAGATCGGAGGAGATCCACTGCTGAAACCTGTGGGAGCGAGGGTGCCACACTTCATACCCCAAATCTGGGCTGAAGACGGGCCCGGAGGAGCCTTGCCAACAAACCATTTCAGATACAAGTTATCCAAGAGTTCTAACAATTCCAGCTCTAAAATGACAGTAGATGGAATCAAAAGGAAGAATAATCTTGGGCTCTCTAGCACAGTGGAGATTCCTCCTGTAGGGAAAGTCTCTGCCGGCCGGGCTGGTTTCAGTCACCCTTCCATCTCCCCTCTGTGCTTGGAGGCCGTGGAAGATGCTGCCTTGGTGTATGAAGATACGGCAGGATCACTGGGTTAGGGAAATGGTACAGGGCACCGCTGTGGGTAGAACTGTGTCTCCCCAAAAGCTTTATTGAAGTCCTGACCCCCGTTACCTCAGAATGTGACCTTACTTGGAAATAAGATCAGTGCAGATATAGCTAGTTAAGAGGAGGTTATACTGGAGTAGGGTGGGCCCTGAACCCAATACGACTGGTGTCCTTAGAAGAAGAGAGAAGAAGAGAATGCCATGTGAAGACACAGAAACAAACAAGGAGAAGACGGCCATATGACAACAGAGGCAGAGACTGGAGAAATGCATCAACGAGCCAAGGAACGCTAAAGATTTCCAGCGACCCCCAGGAGCGAGGAGAGAAGCGTGGGACAGATTCTCCCTCAGGAGGAACAGCCTTGTCGGCACCTTGGTCTTGGACTTCTAGCCTCCAGAACTCTGGGGGAATCAATTTCTGTTGTTTTAAGCTGCCCAGTTCGTGGTAACTTGTTACGGAAGCTCTAGGAAACTCACACAGGTCCTATGGGTCACCAAAGTTAGGGCATCTAGCTTTCCTGTATTGGATAGACTCCCTCCTGGGGAGAGACATGGGTCCTGGTGGAGGACTGACAGTGACAGGGTTTTAGCAAGATCTGCCACGTTCCTATGAGATCCTGCTTCCTGCATCACAGAAGATCAGTTCAGGGCAAACTGACTGCAGCTGGGTCAACCAGCCCTTTGCCTAGAAGTTCCGGAACTGGGAGAGGACGAGTCCATCCGGAGGAACACGGGAACTGTCAGCAGCAGCCGTTTCGCCGTGTGAAGTAGGGAAGAGAAAAAGCAGATCTGCAGTACAGGAGAGGAACGATGCTCTTGGGTATCGGTTAGAGTTGGAAAAAAAGACAGTGGCAGGTTGGAGAAACAGAACCTGCAGGGGCCCACCAAGCACAGCCAGTCAGAGGGCGGGGATGCTCGGGCCTCCGTGGAGGTGGAGACGCACTGACGCTTCCTGGAGTTGATCACCCCGGGGCAGCCCTGTCCTTGCTTCCGTGTGAAAACAAAATACCTTGGAATCTCGGATCACGTGGAACTTCAGATACTCCTCCAGCTTGTCCTTGTTGCCTTGGTTGAACAGGAAATCCTGTTGTTCCGGGGGTAGGGCTTGGAGGGCTTGGTCAGTGGGCCAGAAGAGAGTGATCGGAGTGTGGACGGGATCAGTGATGAGGCTCAGCAAGCCCGCCTCCTGAAACACAGGGAGCTGGTCACCTATGCAGCAAAGCCCAGCACGAGGCAGACAGTCCGTCTGAAGAACAGAGGCAGCCGGGGTCCCCTCCGTGCCCACCCCGGGGCTTATTGGGTCTCCGGAGTGGTTCAAGGGTGACACACTCCAGCCATTTGGACCCTCATTTTCTTAGAAAAAGCAAAAGAGAAAGTCAAATTCTGGGCTTTTGTTAATAGGAAAATAACCTTTAGCGAATATATATATTTTTGCTACCACTCCTGCCCAAATATTTTAATTTCTGGAAGACCCACTGAGCATTTTTCTCATATTTCATTTGAAAAAATGAAACCTATCAAATATAGGATACTTCTGTATATTTATAAGATTTCTAGATCACATAGACACAAAGCAGAAATTGCCAGATTAATGGGGAGGAATAATTTTGAGAACCTTCTATAAGTGGGTGCATCATATACATTTTTTCTTGGAACTTTTCCAACAACCCTATGAAGTAGGCTTTATTAATCCCTCTTATCGAGCCCTAGAGAGGTTTGCTAACTTGCTATAAAAGCCTGTGTTCAACCAGACCTGATGCCAGGTGTGGGGGTGACTAGAAGGTTTTGGGGGTGGGTAGGTGGACAAAGATTACTTTGTCTGTAACATCCCTGGAGATTCTCAGTTTGAACACCTTGAAACACCGTTTCTAAAAAGCTCCCCTGAGAGTCTGAGCCCCAGACCGTTTTGGAAATCGCTGGTCTACGCAGAGGTTCGTAGACCGTACTGTGGGGGCCACGGGTTCTTAGACCTCTCCCCGGACTTCTCGGGTAAGTGGAGGAGAGGGGCCCTCAGAGGACCTGCTCCTTGCTGACTCTCCTCTGCATCTCTGTTTGAACAAGAAATTTCTCTATTCAATTCGTGGGAAGTGTCTCTCAAGTCAGAAAGTTATGGTTTGAAATGCCATTTCTCCCTATTTCACAGGCTCCCCAACTCTCCATCTCTGCTTCCCCATCTCCATGATGGAGGTGATAATTCCAGGTCGGAAGAGCCTAGTTACAGGGAATGGCACACCCTAATTCCTTTCCCTTGTTCCAGCCTCAAATACTTCACTTTCTAACTCAGCCAGTGTGCACTACAGAGTGGAACCAACCACGCACCATTTTGGGAATGGAGTGGCAGAGGATGACTTTGTTCTCGAGATCCCCACTCAGAGCCTGGAACAGCTGGCTAGTGCCCCAAAGAAGACAAAACAGAAAACAAACAAAAAACCCTCCCCAAACAAACCTCTCTAGGCAGGTTGTCCCCTGAGGCAACTTTTCTCCTAGGTTTTTACCTGTAATAAGTTGCTAAATTTGGTGTAGCCGTGGTTTCTTGCCACCGTTGTAAGATTTTGCTGCAAAGATAATAAGAGGGAGAATGAGACCTTTCCTTACAGAGTCCACAGAGCACTTTAACCAAAGCTCAACAGAATAACAGGTGCAGGAGTCTGGCTCGTCGGTACCCACTCCAGCTCCCTGGTACCCATCCGTGCCTTTCTGCATTACAATGGCTGGGAGGCTGAGCACTGTGTTTTCCCAGACTGCCTTGCAGCTAGAGCCCCATACGTGCTGTAGGATCCACCAAGCAGAAGCAGTTGTGCAAGACTGACTGGGGGAAAGAAACCATACGAGGTGGTGGTGGCTGCTGGCGGGCATCCGGTGTCCCGACTCTCATGTCCTAGGTGGTGAGGCTGGAGAGAGGTGGCACTGGCAGAGCTGTTACAATCGGGACAGCCCTGTGGGGAAGTCGGGTGTCTTTCCTTTGCAGGTGTCCCTGGGCTGCTGTGTTCCCAGCTGGGGCACCTGATTTGAGCTCTCTGGCCTTCCAAGAGATTTGGTGATGCACTTAATATCTCAAGAAATCCTTTCAAGTTAGGTATAGTGGATTCTGTTGTCTGCAATGAGGAACCCTGGCCAATACTAACACATAACAATAAAAGTTATGATAGTCTTTTCTGTCAGTTTGTTATAGGCTTTTAATTATTACCAGCCCTGATATCAGTTCCCCTACAGTGACCCCAGTATCTATGGGTTAAAACTAAAAGCATTCATCCCCATTCTCTGCTGCTTTAGTTACACTCAAATGTAAATGTTAGTTTCTTTAGCCTCTGACTCCCTGAGCTTTACAACCAAATAGAAGTTACAAATTGGTAAAGCCCACATGGCCTCAAGCTGGGCTCCCTCTAAAGTTGAGGCTAATCACAGCTCCTTGAAGTTCTTTTACAGAGAAGTTAATGTCCAGAGAATATTAAGAAATTGAAGCTTCCCAGAGCTTCCTGGCACCAGAATCCACCATCCGCCATGGAGACAGACAGCCAAGGACAGCCATCTGTGGATTCTCTTATCTCGCCCTGCACACAGCCTCACAAGGCCAAATGCGGGATGGTGGGAAAATGCTGGCCAACAAGGCCACCCCTCCCCCACCCCCCCCCCAAGAAAACCTAATAAAAACCTCTACCCCTTTCTCAACGGGAGCTAGCAATTCCTGAGGCAGTAGTTGTTGTTTTGCTCCCACTGCCTGGCAAAGTAAAGCTGTCTTTCCTTTTTACTCAAGATTCTGTTCTCGTTATTTGGATTGGCATCAGGTCCAGAGACTGAAGTTTTGGTAACAAATTGAGAAACAGTTTCATTCCGGGTTTAGTTTTAGTGATACTTATGTATCATCTATCTATCTATCTATCTATCATCTATCATCTATCTATCATCTATCCATCTGTCTGTCTACATCACCTGTCTGTGTACCTATTTATCTATCTATCATCCATCTATGTAATTTCTCCATCTTCCAAATCTATGCAAGACCACCCACCTTTGTGGATGCTAAAGAAAAATTTATTAAATCCATTTATCTATTTAAAATAGTCTTAGGTATTTACTTCTTAGGAAGAATAATATTTACTAGGCTTTTACTAGTAGCTTGAGATTGAAGCAGCAAAGTTCAAATGTTTCAAAACGATGCCTCAAAATCAGAATTGAGATAATAACTGATGAGTATTATGAGCCACTCTGTGCTGAGAGATGACAGTGAGTTCACCCACCAGAATCCTTCCAGAGGCATCTTTAGGGGTGACTATCAAGTTTAGGGGAGACAGCAGTTTGTCTACGATGTGGATGATTCCATTGGTAGCGATGACATCACTGGATATGATCTTAGCTTTATTATTTATGTACACTCCATCCTGAAATCAACCAAAAAAGAAAAAAAGAAATGAGCACAAAGAAAAATAGACACAGAATCGCTTTTTTCAGAATGTTAAATCATCATGAAAGTGAATGTTTAAGTAGAGCCATGGGCAAAATCTGCAGATCCAAGTAACTCGAGTACATTTTTTATTATGATTATAAAAAGAAAACCGAGACAAGAATGTAATTTTCACCTGGAGAAGTTAATAGCAAATAATCAACCAAAATAGACATTTCACTGTGATCCTCAAATATGAAATAGCAAACATAAACACTGGCTTCTCTTTCACCTGTGTTCTCTACGCCATTAATCCCCATTTCTGCCCCCCAACTCCTTTTTTCCCTTTGCAATGAATTCCACAGCCACCATCTGTTGGGGGGAGGGGGGATCCGCATGGTCAAGTGGCTTTGATCAAACAGCTTCGATTAAGTGGCTTTCATCCCTCTCCAGCTTCTGACCAGTGCTGCCAAAGGCAGTTCCACTGACCCCCTGAAGCTGCCTTGCTTCTGAGCTTGAATTCCAGCTTTAACATTTACTCGCTGTGTGACTTTGGATAAGTTGCTTAACCTCTCTAAGCTCAGTTTCCTAACCTGTAAATTGGGGAAAATAATAGTATCTAGATTATGGGGTTATTTTGTGGATTAAATGAGTTAGTGCATATCAAATATTTAGAATCGTACTTGGCAGAAAGAAGTCACTCAACCCGTGTTAGTGGTTGTTATTATTTTACTGGTGTTACTCTAGGGAAGAGAAAGGCCAGAGGGAAATGGGCACCTTCCTGAAGCGGCCTCTCTTACCTGAGAGACGGAAATGACAAGTGGCTCTCCTTGCAGAGAAGTAGCATTTGGGGTCAGTTTCAGGTTTTCCAGAAGCAGTCGGTGGCAGGCGATCACGTGATACCGGAGAACCTGGGGCATCACGCCCTGTTTGTCCCAGTCCTTAATCTGTGACAGAAGATCAGAGGGTCCCAGCCAGAGCCAGGAGGCTTTTGCTCCGACTTCTCTTTTGTCGTCCTCTCCTCCATACGCCCCCTCCCCACTCTCCCCACCGGGACCCTGGGAAGTAGGCAGTCAGGGTGGCTTGTGGTCAGGGTGACGGGGTACAGGCTGTGCAGGCAAGAGGGACAAAGCGGCCCTAGTTCCTTTCCTGCTTCCCTTGAAGAAGCTCAGAGCACGAGAGAACTTGGATGGAGTTCCTCCGGCCCAGCATCTCACAACACATGTGCCAAGGACCCCAAGTCTTATGGAAAGCGCTGGGAAACACTGCCTAGGACATCCCTTCTTGGAGAGGTCCCCAGTTTGGAAAGATCATGCTGCTTCTCCATTTATAAATCAAAAGACAAACCATATTAACCAGAAATTCAGTGTAATAAAAATCCCACCAGGTTCTCATTGTTTCATGATTACTCCTTTGATGCTTTTTTTTTTTTTCAACTATCAATGTCAAATTCTTTCAAACATTGTTTTTGTGCCCCTGCTTTGCTGGTGTCCAAAATGCGTGCATAGAGAGGCAGCATGTGTGGCAGTTAAGATGCAGGCTCCTGAGTCATCTTCAAGTCCTTGCTCTACCATTTGCTAGTGATGGGACCTTGGGAAAGTTACTTGTCTCAAAGTCCTTGACGGTAAAATGGGGATAATAATAGCATTCAGCTCACAGGGTTGTCATGAAGGTTAAATGCATTTATCTAGGCCAGGTACTAAATCAGTGTCCTGCCCACTCCATAAATGTTTGCTACATTATTAGATATTAATGGGTAATCCACTGTGAAGAGTCCCAGTGAATGTTAGAACAGTAAAGGCTCTGATAAGTCCTGCAAGAAAAGAATCTATTTAAATCCCTTTAATACATCATTTTTTCTTTTGGTCTATGGGAGGTTTGGATCATTTAAGGATTGTTGATCTTCTCCAACCTCCTACCCTATTCAGGACTGTCCTTTAGAGGGTCTCTGGCCAGGGGTGACTCCAAATCCATTTGAATGCTTCCCCTGATAGGGGTCCCTATGCTGAGAGGCAGCCCCTTCCGTTCCTGGTCAGCTCCAGCGGATCCTAAATCTCCTGCTTAGAAGCATCTCCATGTTGGTTCCAGGGTGACACCCACAGACTATGTTCCAGGCCCGAACGTCCTCCGCAGCCCATGGCTTCATGCTTACCTTGGGTTCGTCATCAAAGGCTGCAGATAAAGGTGCAAAAACGGTGAAGGAGCCCGGACCAGCCAGGTCTCGCACAGAATGTTCCTGCGGGAAGGAAGGGGGGGCTACACGCCGTGAACTTAACAGACACAGGCAGGGGATCAGAGAGAACAGACGGTGGCCGAGGGGAGCGGGAACCGGAAGGCGAGATCGGTGTTTTATTTCGTCTTAGATTCAAATTTGTTCAGATTCTTTGTCATTGAAATAATGCTTATTTTTATCTGTTTATAAAATTAATATGCGCTTATTATAGTAAAGATTTGAAAACACAGCATAAAGAAGAAAATACCTCCCCATAGTCCCGCCACCTAGAAGAAACCTCTGTTACTTTCAGGCATTCTTTTCCAGCATCTCCTCCACATATAACCATTTTATGTAATTGGGATAATAACACAAATATAAGTAATAAGATGATTTACTTAACCGTTCTAATTGTCTTCTTGCCAATGCTAAGATCCTTTGGTTCCTTATATTTTCTTCTAGATTTTAGGATTTTATTCTTCTAGATTTTTATCTTTTATTCTTTAATAACTCTGGAACTTATTCAGATGTATGATATGAAGAAAGATCTAACTTAATATTCTCACCCAAAGAGTTAGCTAATTGTCCCAGTAATGCATTTCTCCACCGGTACCACGGCAGTTTTTTCTTACGCTACATTCTGATGTGTACAACGGGCCAGTGTGCCATTCATTCCATCCGTCATGCTGCCCACCCGGGGCCTGAGGAGTTCACAGATGACCCACACAGAGCCCAGTCCAGAAAAGCGGGCCCCAGACTTTCTTCCACCCTCCCTAACACTCTGGAGGTTACGGGTTTGTCCTGTATCTGGCTTGAGACCCAAATCTTAAAGCTAGAGAGACGCACATATTCTTACCAGCAACTGGAAGAAATACTGGGAAGTGCTAGGGTTCCTGGGAAGCTCCTGGAAACAAAGACAGGGCAGCTTCACTTAATGTCTGTGCGTGACAGTCAAGAACGACGCGGGCGGTCGCAGGACAATTTCTCTAAGATTGGAAGCATCTACCATCTTTTTAACTGGAAAGCTGCCACAACGGGCCTTTTCCAAGCCTCGTCTGAGACTTACAACTGATATTTAGAAGGACTATGTGGACATATTGTGAGTTCCAAAACCTTTCTGGAGTCACCGCCTGATTTATCAAAGAAACATTCAGCTATTTCTAGAAACCTCTGAGCTTTAAGAGCATTTTTAACAGTTTAAATATTTTTAAAAAATCGGTTATAAGTTTATGGCAGATTTAGTTACTCTGTTAAGAATATTTGATCAGCCAGAATGCTCTAGTCCCTCTTCAAAACAAATAACAGAATGTGCGCTTTATAATGGGTGGAAATCTACGTGTATCACGCGGCCTCACCCTCCACGACCGGTGCAGATGCGCGTGCGCATGCGCGTGCGCACACACGCTAACAGCAATCCACATCGTGGCCGTGCCTTTGAGTTACTTGGAGTTACTTCCTGGAAACACGCCTTGCCTTACCTGATAGATGTTGCCACGGCAGGTAAACCCGTCCCCGACATAGTTTGGCTTGCAAGTGCACGTCCTTTCTTCTGATCCAGTGTGACTGCAGATGGCAAATTCACTACAGCCGCCATTTTTCTGGTAAAAATTCCAAGGGGTGGGGGATGGGACTCAGACCAGCTAGTTTGCCAGCTCTGCCAATATTCACAAGACAATTCTGCATTGGAATTTATCTTTTGTCTCGCTGTCTGACTGACTGCTTTGCATTATTTGCCCTTTTTCTGAAATTGCTTTTCAGTTCCCTGCAGTTGGAGGGACCTCTTATTCACCCAGCCTCATACCCCAGGAAGGCAGGTCCTTCCAGCAGATCCCCCAACCCCGTAAAGATAAGCCCAGAGTTGCCAAATGAGACATTTCTCGGCGCCTGAGGGTTAATTAGAAAGGCACCAATCTGGTGTGGCACTTCCCAGCTTTAGGCTAAATTCTCATCCCATCACAGCAAAGGTAACAGCCATCAGCTACAGGGCAGTCAGGAAAAAATAGATAGCTCACATTGTCCTTGTCTGCAGAGAGCTTATACGCTGTGGAAGATCTAAAACAGAAAGCAAAGTACAGTTCAAAGCTGACATCCATGGGGACGTCAAGAAGGGCTCTGCAGCTGAAGCAAAGATTCCAGTTGGGGAAGAATGTAAAGCACAGAAAAATAAATCCGATGGGGATAAGCAGAGAAGGAGGTCGATCCATGGTCTTAAAGGCTGGCTGTAAAATCTTTCTTCCTTCCCAAACCTCGTTTCAAAAATATTCGTGGAGCATGATATTTTGGCCCAGGAGAGACTTGCCCCAGATTCCTGCCTCAAGCTGACACAGCTCAGTGAGCTGTTCCAGAAGGCTGACTCCTGCAAGGCCGTTAACCTTCTCCTAGGGGCCCAGATCTTCTAGCTAAGTACCCTGGAGTTTACTTGTCCAATACCCAGCATGCTCAGGACCACCAAGGTGAATCCCCTCTTGTCCCACATTCCAGTTTATCCCAGTCAACAGCAGAGCTCTAGGCACCCAACCTTCGCTCCGACCACGTGGACACTTTGTGTTGCTCTGTACACCTGTGATCTGACCCCATATCCCACCCCTTCCAGCCCTCACAAACCCTTCCCCTGCCTTCTGAAGCTCACCACCACTAGCAAACTCCCGACAGTCTCCTGCTGTTCCCAGAAAGCTCTCTTGGCCTCTTATTGAAGAGCTGTCTGTCTCCTGCAAACCCTGCTTTCCCTGCGCCCCCAGGCCAAGCTGTTTCCCCTTCTCCCACACTTCCTGGTCTGGGGCTGGGACGGCATCTTTCTTACTGCACATCGCCACTAACAAGCCACTCCTGCTCCCGCATCCTTTACAAATGGCAGCTCTCTCAGGGCACATGGACTCTCCAGTCTCCCATTCTTCTTCTTGGGTCCCAGCAGTGACGCCTGGATCACTGGCTTTCCTTACACGCCTGCTGTCATCCTTCGCAGGGTCAACATCCGTGTCAATGGTCTCTATGGCACCTGCCCCCACTCCCTGCTGTCCTGCCCCCACCCTTTGACTTTGTGTCCACATTAAAGTGGACCACTCCTGAAAGCTCTCTTTCAAGCATCCTGCTCTCTCGGACCATCAACTTTTATCATTTAAACTTCCTGTTCTAACACTGCGGCTCCAACCTCCGTTGACCCCAGGGGCCTCCCTTCCTTTGAGCCTACTTCTTTCTCACCCACATTCCTGCCCACTTGCCCCGTGCTCCTCGCTTTGTCTTGGCACAGCCCAGATGGCAGGGCAGAGCCCTGTGAACCCCACCTCGCTCCTCACTCCACCCAACACAACGGCTTGGCAAAACCCTAGCCCGCCTGGGCCAACTCTCTGCCGCCTCTGGGCCCTCCCTGACCCTGACGGGAGGGTTCCTGGAGAGAGTCACAAGTGGGTGCTGTCTGCGCTCCCTTCAAAGTTATGCCTACAAACATCAACCCTTCTCTACTCTCCCAGTACGTGAAATTTCTCTCTCCCTGAAGAAGACATTTCACACCATCACCGCTCCCCTCAGCTCTCAGTCACTCCTCCACACTCTCGGTTGATGAGCTCCACTCACGCCACATGGAGGAAAAGACACAGACAGACAAGAGCCTCCGCATCTTGCAGTCCTGAGGTGCACCGCCCGCCTGGGCCTGCGCTCACCCATGCTGCTTTCACTGTTGAACAAATGGACTAACTAACAACCGACTGACTGACTGACTAATCCTTTAGACACTGAGTGTAAACTCTTTAAGGAAAGAGCCACTGCTGGGTCCCTGAGGAACTCCCGGTGCCTAGAACGGTGCCTGGTCTCCACTGACCGGGATGTGTGTCACACCGTGCAAGGTTTCCCGCTGGATGTTCAGAAGTGCACACAGTCCCTGTCTCCACAGAACTAACAATTTATGTAGAATGGCCAGATGTAGACATTTTCAAGTTAATTTACAGTAAAGAGCAGCACGAAGTAGGTGCCGGTGTGTGACTTTGACTAACTGACTGGATAACTAAATAATTGACTATCTATTTAACTGACTGCCTGACTGACCAACTAACGGACTGACTACCTACCTCCCTCCCCTGCCCCTGCTCCTCTCTGAGGCTCCCCTCTCTGCCTGGGGGCTCTGGGTCCCATTCTTCCACTCCTCTCACCCACTCATGTACTTTTCTTTTTTTGTTTTTTGAATAGGACTGTTTTTCTTTTGGGTATAATGAATGTACAACATTATATTAGTTTCAGGTATACAACATAACATCTCAATATCTTATATCTTCCAAAATAATCACCGTAATAAATCTAGTTAACATCCATCACCACACATAGTAACAAATATTTTTTCTTGTGATATGAATGTTTACGATCTACTCTCTCACCAGCTTTCAAATATACGAGACAATATTATTAACAGTAGTCACCATGCTCCAGAGATACCCAAATCCTTACTGTCGTTATGATTCCAGCTATCCAAACTGTATTGCTCTCCCTTGGGGTTAATAAGGTCCCCACTCTCTGGCTGTGTAGGCACAAGCTGAAGGATGATTTGGCGTCAGTGATTTAGGGATTGGTTGGACCTGGGACTAGGGTGGGGGGCGGGAGGGTGAACTGAAAGCTTTATCACACTCAGTGTGTTCACAGGGGTCCTCTCCAGAGTGAGGTCTCTGCTGCTGGGAAGGAGATGGGAGGCTGTTAAGGGATTGGCCACATACATTGATTCATTCACTTCTCTACTTACGAACCCTAGACTGGTTATTCGGTGACAGTCTGCGTTGAAAATCTTCTCGGGGTGATTCCCTACACGTCGTAGTAAGTTACTCTCTTGCTTGCATAGATATTCTGTTTGATAGCATCTCAATTATAAAGCTATCTGATTTATTTCCAAAACTGTATTATGTTTCAAAAATTAGATGCAAGAGCCATGTTTATGCAATTGTTCTTTTATAAAAACTCAGGTTATAGCTTTGAGCTCGTCTTAATTTCTTCTCTAAATTCAAATTATCCAAAACTTGCTGTGGGAACAGAAGTTACTCTGAAATCTGATTACAGACATGCTATTGTGCTGCATTTGGAACTCACTCATTCCCAGGTCTCTAATGTGGAAGCCTGTGTTCACCCCTGTGAAACTAACCATTGACATGCAATTAGATGGGTCCTTTCTGCACCCAACTTGTATGTATATGATTTCTTGTTTTTTTAAAAATTATATTATTGAGGTCACATTGGTTTATAAATTGTGTAAATTTCAGGTGTACATCATTATAGTTTGACTTCTGTATAGATTGCATTGTGTTCACCACCAAAAGTCTAGTTTCCACCCATTATCATACCCATGTGCCCGTTCACTCCTTTTGCCTTCCTCCTACCTGCTTCCCCTCTGGTAACCACCAATCTTTTGTCTGTATCTATGTGTTTGTTTGTTTGTTTATCTTCCACACATGGGTGAAATCACATGGTATTTGTCTTTCTTTGTCTGACTTATTTCACTTAGCATAATACCCTCAAGGTCCATCCATGTTGTCACAAATGGCATGATTTTGTCTTTTTTATGACTAAGTAGTATTCCATTGTATATATATATATATATATATATATACCACATCTTCTTTATCCATTCACCATTGATGGGCGCTTGGGTTGCTTCCACGTCTTGGCTATTGTGACTAATGCTGAAATGAACACAGGGCTGCATGTATCTTTTTGAATTAGTGTTTTCACATTCTTTAGATAAATACCCAGTAGTGGAATAGCTGGATCATATGCTATTTCTATTTTTAATTTTTTGAGAAATCTCCATACTGTTTTCCGTAGTGGCTGCACCAATTTGCATTCCCACCAGCAGTGTATGAGGGTTCCTTTTTCTCCACATCCTCTTCAACACTTGTTATTTCTTGTCTTTTTAATAATAGCCATTCTGATGGATGTAAAGTGATATCTCATTGTAGTTTCGATTTGCATTTCCCTAATAATTAGTGATGTTGAACATCTTTTCGTGTGCTTTTTGGCCAGCTGTATATCTTCTTTGGAAAAATGTCTGTTCATATCCTCTGCCCATTTTTTTTACTGGGTTGTTTTTTTGTTGTTGTTGAGTTGTATGAGTTCTTTATATATTTTGGAAGTTAACCCCTTATCAGATATATGATTTGCAAATATTTTCTCCCAGTTAGTGGGTTGTCTTTTCATTTTGTTGATGGTTTCCTTTGCTGTGCAGAAGCTTTTTAGTTTGATGTGTATTTTTTCTCTTGTTTCCCTTGCATGAGGAGACATGGTATTCAATAAGATACTGCTAGGACCAATGTCAAAGAGTGCACTGCCTGTGTCTTCTTCTAGAAGTTTCATGGTTTCAGGTCTTACATTCAAGTCTTTAATCCGTTTTGAGTTAATTTTTGTGTATGGTGTAAGATAATGGTCTACTTCCATTCTTTTTATATGGCTGTCCAGTTTACCCAACACCATTTATTGAAGAGACTTTCCTTTCTCCATTGTATGTTCTTGGTTCCTTTGACGAAGATTAACTGTCCGTTTATGTACTTTTCTCCTGTAACAATCCACCTTCTCTCCTTCAGTGTCAGTTCCCTTCTCTTTATTGGATTGTAGTCATCAACATAAAAACATGCTTTAATATTACTCATCTTGCAAGAAAACTAACTTCCTTTCTTCTTGAAAAGAATCCATGGATGGAGGCAGTCATGGGTGTAGAAGAAAGAAGAGTGGCCGTGAGTTACTGACTCTTGTACCTGAGTGTGGGGCACATGTGGGTTCATCGCATTAGTTGCCAAGACAGGGTGGCCATTTTAAAAAAATGGAAATGGCACTGAAGAACTGCTGTTAAAATAAAGCTGGCCACAGGCCTCGTTGTAACAGCCCCACGTCCCAGCCCCCTGCTTTCTGCAGCTTCTTCCTTGCTGTCCCTACACACTCATTTCATGTGGGGACGTGTTCTCTTGAACTTGCCAGACCAACACAAGGGGAGAGTAGGGACCTCACTTGCAAAGGACGGGCTTGAATTATGACCTGTCTGTGCTGTTCTCGTGCCCACAGCTGCAGGCTCTCTGATGGGCAGTGATATGAAGAAGGGAAATAAGATGAGTGGACTGGGCCTCCTCTGGGGATCAGCACCTCGTGGGAGGAACAAGCACCATAAGAAGTGGTCAAGGGTGCGCCCTTTGAGTCAGACAGACATGGGTTCAAGTTCTGGCTGTGCCATGTGCTCACTCTGTGATCTTGGGCGAGGACCTCCCCTCCTCCCGACCTGCAGTGGGTTGAATTGTGTCCCCCCAAAGGTATGCCCACATCCTAAGCCCTGGTATCTGTGAATGTGACCTTGTTTAGAAAAAGAGTCTTTGTAGATATAATCAAGGATCTCAAGATGAGATCGTCCTAGATTAACTGGGGGGCCTTACGTCCACAAGCGTTCTTTCTAGAAGAGGAGACGCAGACACAGAGGTGAAGGCCATGTAAAGACAGAGACAGAGAATGGAGTTTCTCCAACATTCCAACTGGAACATGAGGGGGGAAATGAGCTCACGGCTCAGAAGCAGCTCCGAGGGAGATCACCTCCAGCCCCGTCCCCTAGAAGGAGTTGGGGGGACCCCAGGCCTGACCTCTGACCCTCGGCCTCGGGCTGCACTCACCGTTAGGCAGGTGTTGATGAGTGTGCAGACCTTCCCGTCACCAGTGTATTTCGGCAAACAGTTACAGACGGCCTGTCGGGGGAGAGGGAAACGGGTCATTGCACAGGCAGATTCTGCTGGCTCTCACCCTCGAATTCTATGATGGCAATGGTCATGTTAGAAGATTCTACATTTGATATGGGTAATATCTATCCTCTAATGATAACTGTCATCTTAGACTTTACTCCAGCACTGGGATCTCCTACACATCCTATCGCTGCTGCCAAGAGCCTTTTTTTTTTTTAACTTTCTTACCTTATTTGGTCCCCTGCCACCCTGGCACTCACCTCTCTTCTCTCTTTGGTTGGTAAAGGCTCAGTTGGAAGGAAGCTAAGCTATCGCCCACTCCCATTCATGCTCAGTTTTTCCTTGTCGGCACCCACGCTCAGCCCAAAGGCTCCGGTGCTAGGAGACGCCAGGAGACGGCTTTGGAGTCAAGTCAGTTGCGCGTGTGAAAACCATCGGTTAAGCCCCCTGTTTGAGCAGGGACGTCAGAGAGGGCTTCCAGTTGAGGGAGGGGACGCTGTCTGCAGGACATTGGGGATGGTCTAGTTCACCCCGTGTCACATGTGCTCTGCTCAGGAGCACCTGGTACCCGGGTGAGTGGGGCTGAAACCCAGCTATGCGCTATTCACTAGGCCGTGTGCCCAGAGGAAGGGGCACCTGCTCCTGATGTGTCCACCTGAGGGCCGGCTTTTCTAATCCACATGACAGCCTCCCGCACAGGGGGTGGCTCTGGTCTGACGTCCACTTGTTAGACCTTGAACTCATGGCGGGTCCAGCCAGGGCCAGGTGGCAGGTTCCCACTTCTCCTCAAGGCTCCTCTTCCTTCATCACGGGCCCTGATCTCGGCTCAAACCTTTACCAAGACACCCACCAGCCGCCCCTCCTGGGCTAAGGTCCTGTCTCAGGGATCAACTGCCTTCTGGGTCGAGAGGAGGACTTTTAGAGGCCCTGAGTGCTAAAAAGCTTATAGGTTTCCCCCACTCCATATGTAGTGTGATATAAGGACTCTTCTGAACCCCTGAATATGTATAAAGTAGACCGACGTTGACTGTTCTGGTTTTCCCTGTGACTATATATAGAAACGTACATGTACACACACAATTCTTTCAAAATAAATACATTTTTTTCTTATTTTGGGCACTTTAGGCACTTGTTTGATCTGCCATTGGGAGACTGGGCATGAGGTCACTGAGTGGCTCAACAAGGTCAATGGGACATTCACTGGGGACTGTCTTTCATCATCCAGTTTCTGATGTGTGTCATTTCCTGCCTGACCATCGTGCTTCTTCACAATGTGACAGAGACTGAGGGAGGCAGAATTTGGGTCCCTGAGACTCCAGCTTCCCCACCTGTGTCTTTACACCCTCGACCTCTCTCCTCCTTTGTGTGTGTTGGAGCCCTCACATTTCTGCCACCTCCCCAAACCTGCTCTCTAGGGAGATGCTGCAAGGTTGCCTGTGGTTGGGAATATGTGACTGACAGAGGGCCTAGAAACGTTATCTTCTCCTGTGGCACATGCACTTCAGAGCCTCAAGCCAAAGAAAAATTGTGGGATTCTGGTCATCAGAAAGCTAAAAGAAAGGTCCGCTTCCCCTTAGGGCTGGGTCTGAGGACCCAGGAATTTGCTCCTAGGAAGACGTAGGCCCCCTGGGGAGGTGGAGCTCACCTGATTGGGTCCCGTCTGCGTGCACTCTGCATTCTTGTGACAGCCACCATGGTTCTCCAAACACGGGTTAATTTCTTTAAAACAAAAAGCCAACACTTGGCCTAAGCATCAAGTCTCATTTTCAAGTCAAGACATCTTGAGGGATCAGCAAGGATGGCTAACTGACCAAGGGTATCAAAGTGTGATTCAGTTTTCTGACAACTCTGAAGCCAAAGTAACCCAACATGGAGGTACCAGATGTAGTTTCTCAAAATCAACTCCTCTGGGACGGGACTGTGCCAGCAGAGGGATAGTCAGTGGGCTGGCATCTGTCCCTCTATTAAATGAATATGAACGTTTGCAGTCAAGGGCTTGAAATAATACAGTCTTGGAGTCCAGTCCAACATGTTATCAATGAAGAGATTTAGGAATTAAAAAGAAATCATTTGCAACTATCACAATATAGTTGCTTCAGGGAAGAATCGTCAACAGATGATACATTTCAGAGGATGTTTTGATGAGGAGCAGGATATTTGCTTGATGCTGAAGTTCTCTCCACTGATTGCTTATTGGTAGCAAAGGGGAAAAAAGCAAGTGTACATGGTAGGAATCAGACAGCACCTTGACCGAGTGGTCAAAATTAACATCCCAAACGAGAAACAGCTGGGAATTGCCAGCCTCCAGCGTGACATCCTGAGAAGGATGCAACACCACTTGTGTGACATCGGGTCTGGAATGCATAATCTGAACAGAATCATGGAAAACATCAGCTAAACCCAAAATGAAGGGCATATTATCCATATCGAAAAAAAAGTTTGGGTGTTGGACTGTATTCTTCCAAAATGTCAATGTCATAAAATACAAAGCAAGGCTGAGGAACCATCTGGATTACAGACTGAAGAGACGGGACAACTAAATGCAACACCCAACCCTAAACTGGATCCTGCACTAGAGGAAAAAATGTCACAAAAGGACATTATTGGGTCAGCTGACAAAGTTAGAATCCAAATGCTAATTAGACAAAAGTATTATATCAGTAATAAATTTACTGAAGCTATCTGTGCTGTGGTTATGTCAGAGTCTATCCTTATTCTCAAAACTTCAATTTAAGGATAAAGGGAATATTTTATATATATATATATATATACACATACATATATGTATGTATCTTATTCTCAAATGGTTTAGAAAAAAATGTATATACACCAAGAGAGCAAATAATAAAGGAAATGGGGCAATATTAACAATAAGTGAATCTAGGTAAAGAGCAAGTGGGTCCTTTTTTGTACTATTCTTGCAAATCTTCTATGTGAATATTTTTTTTACAGCTAAAAAGTTAAAATTCAGACAACTTACTATGGCATACCTTTATAGTAGAACACATGTAGCTGTTAAATACTGATTTGGAGGGATACTTAATTTCAAGGCGAGAAGTTTAGTCATATTGCTAAGCATGGTAAATACTACATATCATGAGATTCGATTTTTGTTTAAAAAAGTATGTGCATACATAGCAAAATGGGGTAATACAACAGTCGTAAGAGTGGTTATCTCCAGAATTTTTCCCCCAGTATACGTATTCTCTAATTTTTCTGCAACGAGAATGTGCTACTTGTATAAAAAATAACTAATTTTTAAAAATTCAGTCACCACTATAATGTTTAATTCAAGAAAGTTTTCTCCTTCCAAAGGGAATTTTGGGCATCCCACACCTTCATACCCCCGTGGTCCCTTTTTCACACCCTCATACTTTCCTGCCCAGACAAACTGAAAGATGATCCCAGCAGTAGCGTGTCCTAATAAGAGCCCACACATCAGGATCATTTAACAGGCTCTGACTCTCAAACCATTGCCACCGGACGGATGAGGGATGGCACCTACCTAGGCACACGATGCCATCGCCAGCGTAGCCTTCCTTGCACACACACACCCGGCTTCCTGGGGTGGTTCTTTTACAGTCAGCCTTGGCGGAGCAACCTCCATTGCTGATCTCACAGGCATTGATTGCTGTAGAAGAGAGAGATGACCCAGAGCAGAGGGGGAAAAGGGAGGGAAAACCACTGATGAACTTTTACTTGAGTCATTGAGAAATGGAAGACACTTCAAAATGCAGGCATTGGATTAAATATGGATAATTCAAAAGCATGCAAAGCACCAGATGTCTTCACTGGTGAATTTTACCAAATATTTAGAGAAGAAGAAACACCAGATTTTCACAAACTCTTCCAAAAACTGAAAGAGGAGGGAAGACTTTGCAATTCATTTTCTGAGGCCAGTATTACCCTGATATCCAAACCAGACAAAGCCATCACATGAAACTACAGACAAATATCCCTTATGAATATAGACACAAAAATTGTCAAGAAAATACTTGTGAGTCAAATTTTGCAATATACAAAAAGGATTATACACCATAATGAAGTGGGACTTACACAGGAACGCAAGGTCGTTTAACATCCCCAAATCAATTAATGTAACACAGCAGATGAATAGAATCAAAGACAAAAACCACATGATCATCTCAATAGAAGGAACAAAAGCATTTGATGAAATACAATACCTTTAATAAAAGCACTCAACAGACTAAAAATAGAAGGAAACTTCCTTAACCTGATAGAGGCTAGTTATGAAAAATCCACAGCTAACATCGTACTTAATGGTGAAAGATTGCCTGCTCGCCCCGACGATCAGGAATAAGACAAGGATGTCTGCTTTGTCATTTCTATTCAGCGTTGTACTGGAGGTTCTGGCCAAGGCAATAAAATAAAATAAAAGGCATCCAGATTCGAAAAGAAGAAGTGAAACCATCTGTATTTGCAGATGACATGATCTTGTATATGGAAAATCTTAAGGAATCCACTAGAAACTATTGGCACTAATAAATGACTTCAACGAGATTGCAGGATACAAGATCAATAGACAGAAATCAATTGTATTTCTACACTTCAAACTACAAACATTGTTGAAAGAAAGTAAGAAGACCTAAATAATGGGAAGATGTTCCATGTTCATTGATTGAAAGAATTCATATTGTTAGGGTGGCACTACTCCCCAGATTGATCTTCAGATTCAGTGCAATCTCCCTCAAAATCCCAGCTGACTTCTTTGCAGAAATCGACAGGATGATTCTAAAATTCATGTAAATTCAAAGGGCCCAGAATAGTCAAAACAATCTGGAAAAAGAAGAACCAAGTTGGAAGACTCACACTCTCTAATTTCAAAACTTCCTACAAAGCTTCAGTAGTAAAGACAGCGTGGTACTGGCATAGAATATATGTGTATGTATATATATATATTTGTATAATATGGAATAGAATTTAGAGTCCAGAAATAAACCCATACATCTATGGTCAATTGATTTTCCACAAAGGTGCCAATATTTTTCAATGGGGGAAAGAATAATCTTTTCAACAAATGATATCGAGATAACTGGCTATCCACATGCAAAAGAATGAATTTGAATCTCAACCTCACAATATACACAAAAATTAATTCAAAGTGGATCAAAGACCTAGATCCACTTGGAGTCCCAAGGTGTGTGTTTGAGTGTTGGCTTGACCTTCAGTTACCGTGTGACTTTGGACAAGCCACTTAATTCATATAAACTTCCAGATCCACCTATATAGATTTATTTACAGGTTTGGGGACTCATATCTGATAATATATATGAAAATGTTATAGAAATATGGGTTGTTCTTATATTAACTTTTATCTTCTGCTTTCACTATTTTTCCCAAAAACAGAGGGCAAGAAAAGCATTCCAGTTATTAGTCCTTTCCAGCTGTTTTCACTAGCATACTGTACACATCCTACCGCAGGAAACATCTGGGACCAGGGTCAGGGTACCTGCATCCTGGGAGAATGCCCAGGTTAAGATGGTCTAGAAAGCAGATTGGTGTAATCATTGTCCAGCTCTGCCACAATCTGGCCCGAAGCCTGCCTGGACACAGTGCTCAAGAGAAAAATGATGCTAAGCATTTCCATTGTTCTGGCACCAATTATGTGTTGGGCACTGTAAGAGTATTAGCTTGCATTTACCTAGTGCTCTGTGCCAGGGCTGTTCTAAGCACTTCACAGGTATTAATCCAGGTTATCATTCTATAATCCAGGGAGGGAGATTCTCCTATTATCTGCAATTTACGGATGACAAGATGATGCACAGAGCAGTCAAGCAACTTTCCCAAGGTAACACAAGTTATAAGCACTTAGATTCAAACCCGGAGAGTCCCATGCCGGGGCTGTTTTTAACAGCTGCATCATTCTGCCGTTGTGTACAGAGAGGTCGTTTCATCTCAAAACCACTCTGCAAAGGAGGTGATTTTATGTTTACTTTGCAAATGAGCTAAGAGGGGCTCAGCACAGTTAAGACACCCACCCAAGGCCATGTGGGTAGTCGGAGGAAGAACCAGGGCTCAAGCCCCTTTCTGTCCCACTCTGGAGTCCTCAAGCCCAGGCCACATCCCAGGTCAATCAAACCAGTGTTTGTTAAAGCTCTCCAGGTGATTCCAGTTGCCATCAAGGCTGTGAACCAATATTCAGAGAGGAAAACAGAACAATTGCCTGCCCGTCCCCAAACCAGCTGGCCCCGTCCATGAACAGCTGGTTTCCTGCCCTCAGGCACAGCTAGCTGCCCTGTTACATCCAGTTCACTGTCAACGGTTCAGGGCAGCAGCCCATTCGGTCTGCAGGGACACAGGTCTCTCCACAGCTCACGCTAGCCTTGTCACCCCCAGCAAATTCCTTCTTCACTTGCCTCTGCAGACAGTCCCGTTCCCTTGGAATCCTGCCGCACATTTGCACGAGGCTGTGCCATCCGGATTCAGAAGGCAGCTGCCACGAGAAAGGGCAAAGGCTGTTTGTAGAAAAACACATAACAGCTTCCCAGCTCCTGCCCCCATGAGGCACTCGCAGGTCCCGTCTAAGGCTCGGGAGGAGAGTCCCTTCCTAGCATGGCCCTGCTTCGGGTGGCTAAAACTGCAGCCATTTATCAGGCAAACTACAGAGAGCGTTTATGTCGGCATCAGCCCAGGGGTGAGGAGGGTGGCCATCGCTCTTTAGAGAGCGCCCTGTGTGCTGGGGCCTGTGCTTCACACTTTACGTTATGTAACCTACACCATACCCAATAGCCCCAACAAGTAGATATTGTCATTATTCTCATTTACAGGTGGAGAAACTGAGCCTTAGAGGTATGAAATAATTGACTCAAGGTCATGCAGTCAATGAAAATCATAGAAACTGACTTCAATTCAGATCTAACTCCAGCTCCTGGGCTCTTAATGAATTAACCCATTAAGCCCCTTTGGGCATTAGGAGTATGAAGTCAAGTAAGGCTTGGCTGTGAGAGGGGAGTAAGGTTTGGTGAATGCAAGGCCCACGGGGCTCCTTCTGCCTCTCTGAAAGTGTCCTCGTGGCTTGAGCCAGGGGTTACAACTGGCATTTTTGCCAGCATGCCAGGTAACTCAGGTGCCGGCTTGTCCAAAAGGCTGGATCTGGCAAGTTGATGGTGGCCTTTGCAGAGCTATTTTAGTTTCATACTTAAATTTATCCTAAATCCTCAGAAATGGTCTCAGGAAACTACTTCCCAGAGGGTAGGGCCCGGAGAGGACACTATTAGTAAAGAATCCCATTGGCATTGTCCCCAAAGGAGGCTCAGAGGTACATACTTGGCGCTGGTGTGACAGGTCCCATTGCAGTTGTCTTTTGTGATCTCTGAAAAAGAGAATCAATTGCTGTGTCAGCCCTCTTTTCCTAAACCTCACTGACAACTTTCTGTTATTACTTGGTGCTGGAAAAGATTTACCTCCTTGGAAGTAACTGGTATGTATCATGTGAACTATGGAAAACTATGTGACCACATAAATCCTTTTTTACATTGGCTGCCAGCAAGCTCAGAGCCCAATCTGAAGGTCCAATATGCTGGAGTGTCTCTTGTGTACCAGGCCCTGTGCTGGGTGAAGAGGATGCCAGGATGAGTAAACACAGTGTCCCCCCTTGCGTGCTGATGCACGTCCTTCCCTGGGGCTTGATTTTTCACTTTTATTTATCTTTCCTATGTTACCTTATTCTTTCTAGCTTTTCATCATTTTATCATAGAGTGATATAAACAAGCAAACACCTAATTGTAACTAATATTAAAAGGTTTTTTTGCATATGCAGAAATAGCCCAGGGCCTGGCACACAGCAAGTACTCACTATCTATTTGATAAATTAATTCCTAAATTTCCTGGATGTAACGCGGGTTCTCACTCTTGGATGCCCAGCTAACAGATATTCCTGGCAGGAGAGGATCCAGAAAGAAATCATTAGAGATGAGGAAGGAGTCCCCTTTGGGGAGGATGCTCATGCTAAGAGCTTTGGGGATAGAGTTTGATTAGGCCTGGCCAACTTGCACAGAAGGTCCCAAAACAGACATCTGGCCACAAAAGTGGTTTGTTCTGTGTCGGAGAGAACGTTTACAGGCTGCAAGGGGCCGGAGCGGAGGCCATGCAATTTTGCGTCTTTATGTATGCCATTCCTTGAGCCTGGAAATCCCTTTCTGTCCATTCTCTCTCTATTGAAATACCAATGATCTTTTAGATCTTCCTCTCTGAAATCTGCTCTAAACCTTTGAGCCAACTTCAATTAATTGGTAGTGACTACATGGTGTGCTCTTTTGAGAAGAATGTGGTGCCCCTATCTGGCCTCTGAGGGAAAGAGTGCAATGATTGATTAGTGATGTCTGCCATGGGCTTGGGAGTGGAGAGTTTGCACACGAACGAAGGACTTGTCTTTCCTGCTCTAGTTTGGAAGACCTTCACTCTGCACTGCCATATCACTATTTTTTGGACACTAATGGACATTTATTTCCATTACTAGACTGGAAGCTACTTGTGCAGGTGTGCCCTGGAGACCAGGCTGGAAAACTGGGCAAGTACCAGTTGGTGAATGGCTTTGTAATCCGCCCTGCTAAGGTATTTCTCCTGAGGCAGCGAATGTTCTCCTGTAGGCAATGAAGAACCATAGCATGTGGTCAAGTCCTGGGGAGTGGGTGGGAAACATGATCTTATCTATTGTGATAGACTGAATGTGTTCTCCTGAAACCCACATGCTGCAGCCTAATTTCCAATGTAATGGTGTTAGGCGGTGGGGCCTTTGGGAGGTGATTAGGTCATGAGGGTGGAGCCCTCACAAATGGGATTAGAGCCCTTATAAAGAGACCTGAGAAAGCTCCCTTGCCCCTTTTGCTATGTGAGGACACGAAAAGTTGGCAGTCTGCAACACAGAAGAGGGTTCTTAACAGAACGTGACCAGGCTGGCACCCTCATCTCAGATTTCTAGCCTCCAGAACTGTGCGAAACAAATTTCTATTCTTTAGAAGCCCCCTGGTCTATGGTCTTTTCTATAGCAGCCTGAACTGATTAAGACATCTGTGTTTCGGAAAGTTCCCTCTGGCAGCAATGTGAAATGGAGGAGGATGGGACCAGAGGCAAAGAGATGGATCACACGGCTGCTGGTGAGAGGAGGAGCAGGTGGAAGGATGTGGAGGGCTGGAATGATTTAGATACGACAGTGAGGGAGAGGGTGGCGCAGAGGCTGAGTGGGTGGTTCTGGATTGGGCGAGCAGGTCGGGAGGACGGGATGTTTCTTCACAGTAGAGAAAGCAGGAAGAGGAGGGAGTCCGGTGGTCTGTCCTTGGCACTGCTTTCTTCTTCCCCTTCATGGTGTGAAGCATACACACTTCTCTCTGCTCACTGATGATTCCTACACTTGTATCTCCAGCCTTGACCTCACTCCTAAGCCTTGCACCCACAGACCCAACTGCCTGCTCTACAGTGGCTGTCTGGGACCTGTGAACATCTCCTCCAGGTACACACTGCTGAGGGCGGGGACCATAAGGAACTCACTGCAGTGTCCTTAGCATACAGCCAGCACCTGGCAGGAGCTCCGCAAGTGTCTGATGAATGAATGAATGAATGAATGAGCGAATGACTCCTGTGCATCTCCACTCCCATGCTCTCTGGCACCTTAAACTCAGCCTCCCCTGAACTGAACGACCCCAGCTGTCCTCTCCTGAATTGGCCCACCATCCGTGCGGTTGACCCTCCCTGTTCCTTTCTTTCTGCGTCCAGTTACCATGTGCTCTCCATTCTACCTCATTTGACAATCAGTCAAATACCTCCATTTTTCCTGCCACAATCAGGCCACTGCCTTAGTTCAGACTTTCATTAATTGCCTCCTGAAAACTTGCCACAGCCTCCAGACTGTTCCCTGTCGGTTTAAATGCGGTTGGTCCTCTGTCGCACCATGCTCTTGTAAGCACCTAAGTGACAGCCGGGGATGAGATTATCTATTCTAGGTATTCCCCCAGACTGTCTTCCTGTTTATGTGACCCCATTGCTTCCTGCTCCCCTCGCCCAGGCCCTCTGGCCCCTGGCTCTGCACCCCAGCATTTGATATCTGCTCTAGGTGTCTCCTTGGCTTGGGACCATTCAGACTACTGACTTCAGCTTTTCAACCAGCTCTTCACTCTGCATTCGTTTGATTTTAGCATCAGCTGGAGCTTTGGGCAAAGACACTTCCTCTGACAACCCCACAGCCCTGGAGCCCTCATTGGGCTGGCGGACACCTGTGACTCCTCGCCAGCCCCTGCTCTAGAAGAGGGGGCGTCTCTGCTACCTGCTTCCAGGGGCATTCTCTCCAATGTAGTGTCAGAATGATCTTTCTAAAATGCAGATAAGAGCATCTTGCTGCCCTGTTTAAAACCTCTTACTGTCTTCCTATTGGCTTCAGCAGAAGGTCCACCTCCTTAGCCTGTCATGATCCGACTCCTGCCTACACCTCCAGCCGGTTCTCATTCAGCTTCCCTCTTTGCCCCTGTACTCCTCTCCTTCTGCCATCCTCTGGTTCCCTAAATGTGCGGAGTCGTCCCACATCTGTGCTATCCTATGTGCTTCTTCTGCCTGAACTACTGTTCCTGCTCATCACTGTCACCTGGAGCACGTTAGGTACCATCGGGGCAATGCTATGGGGTTGGGGGAATAGGCCTGCTCAGACCCAATGCCGGGAAAAGAAATGGATAGGCTCTCTGGAAAACAACTTGGCAACAAGTAACACATCCTCCCCTCAAAGTGCCGACTTGAGACTCGTCTAGAAATAGGACCAAATGAATTAATTAGACAAATGCAAAAAGATGTATATAGGAAGTATCCATTGCAGCATTATTATGATAAGAGAAATTTGGCTTAAAAAGCGTGGTACAGTCATATAGTGGAATATTGTGTGGAAATTTAAAAAATGATATCTATATTTATTCACATGGAAAGATCTCCATTATATATTGTGAAATGAAAAAGTAGGTTACAAAATGGTATGTAGAGTACGATCCCAGGAACCTATGTTTATATACCTAGAAAAAGTTGGAAGGCTAACACAAAATATTAGTGATAGTTCTTTTCTGCTTTGGGAGTATGAGGAATTTCTATTTTCTTCTTTCTGCTTTTCTTTATTTTACAAACTGTTTGCTGCAAATAGGAATGACTTTGATTGCCAAAGGAAGTACTAAAGGGGTCATTTCTGTTTTGCAAAGGAAAAAAACGTAGCTGCTGAGAAGTGAGGCTAAGAACAGATCATTAGGACTGAGGAGCTGGCCCTTACCACTGTCACATTTCACTCCTCGCCAGCCAACGTCGCAGTCACAGGAGCCATCACCCGAGGGTCCTTGGTTGCATCTCCCGTGGACACAAGAACATGCTAAGTGGAAAAATGCCCACAAATTGTCAGCCTTTTGGCTTGTGCTCAATAATGCATTTGTCAGTTACCATACAGTTTCCTCTCAGTGCACTTAATTCCTCAATGTGGTTCCAGGGAATCATTGTCTTTAATGGAGGGCTGGGTTCACAGGAAGGGTGGGGTGTGGGAGATAGAATCGAGCAGGCTGACGGGAATCAGTGATGCTTCAACCAAGAGCACATCTTTGGGACTGTGTAGCACTGCGGGCTGGTGACCCAAGCTGGGTGAAAGTGTCCTCAGCTGAGGTTATCTGAGGATCCAGGGTTAGGTGGGACCCCTTGGGATGGAACCATGTTTGTTCTCTGAGAGTGGACTTCTGTCTGAAGTGGACTCCTTTGTAGGTATTGTAAACCTGGTGTGGCCCTGCCTTCTTCAACAACATAGAAGTGCTGATTCCTTTGCTACGCAGCAGCGGCATCATGAGCCTCTTTGAGAACTGGATGAAAGCTCTGGATGCCTTCCCCAGAAAAAAGCATTCAGCTTTTGGGGTTTGCTGGACCCCGTGAAGGTCATCCATAGAACCTTAGGTTAGGAATGCCTGCATAAATGCAAGCTGAAAATGCTTCCAAAAAACATAGAAAAAATTGGTACTATAATTCCAATTACATCTTATATAGACCAATTATAATGATTCAGTTATATGTTGATTTTGTCTGGCTTAGACTAGCTGATGAGAAAACAGTGATAGGGTTAGCCCTATGGCCGAGTGGTTAAAGTTCCACTTTGGTGCCCTGGGTTCATGGGTTCGGATCCCTGGTGCCGACCTACTCCCCTCATCAGCCACACTGTGGAGGCATCCCACATACAAAGCAGAGGAAGACTGGCACGGATTTTAGCTCAGGGCAAATCTTTCTCACCAAAAAAAAAAAAAAGAAATAAAAGAAAAAAAAAGAAAACAGTGACAGCCAGATCAAATTTATGATTTTTAGTACAGGGTAGAAAAAATGCTTTGTGTTCTCCTCATGGACAAGGAAATCCCTTCTCCCAAGTCAACTCTCTTATCAGTGTGTGTCCCTGGGCACAAGGAAGTCAGGGTGAGAGGATGCAGAGGACTTGGCTCCAACAGATGATGATTTTTGTGAAAACAGCTTAGGGTGTTCTTGAGGATGAATTGATAGAGTGATCTTCACATCGAGGCCAGCATGATTCAGGAACAAGGCTCTGGAGTCAAGCAAGGTGTGCCTTCAAATCTCAGTTCTGCCTCTCACCAGGTGTGACCTTGGGAGAAGACATTCAACTTCTTGGCCTTAATAGCCTCATCTGTAAAATGGGTATAACGATACCCAAGTATATAAGGTTCCCGTGTGGATTAAAGGAGATAATGTGCACAAATGTGCATTTCAAAGTATCAAGCAATGTCCAAAACTGAGAGTGTAACCATGAGGACCAGTGTGCACGGCAAATACAGACTCATGTGCTTGGGTTGGGGGATGCCAATGAACAGATTGGGGGTAGATTAGTGATTAAGAATGTCTGGAAACACTGCCTTATGCCAATTACACCATACAGATGTTCTTATAATCCACATAATAGAGATGGGATTCCAGCCTGGCTGGGGAGACTGGTTGCTCAGGGAGCGCTTGGGGAATCACTCTTTCCTTGCACATTCCTGCTTGGTTTCAGGAGCCCAGGAGGCCGCCTGGGTGGGGAGTAGGGTGCTCACCTTGGTCGCAGTGGACGCCATACTTGCCCTCAGTGCAGGTCTCGCAGGCCGTCCCCTTGAAGCCCTCTCCACACTCACACATGCCCGTGCCGTTCATTCCGTCCAAGCAGATCCCGTTTCCAAAGCAGACGTTCCCGGCTTTCCCTGGGCACGGCTGGCACTGGGGACCGAAGAAGCCAGCACAGCATTCTCTCGTCTGAAATGGAAGGACAAGGCTGGACTCATACTTTCACCTTCTGGTTTTGTCCAGCCACAGAGTAGAAATCCCGCTGGTGGGACTGGGTGTATACCCCAGCTTCGACTCCACCTGGAGGGGTGGTGAGACCCCTGAGAATCAGGTGACGCTAAGCAATTGCCAGGGGCGCTAGGAACAGGATGGAGGGCTCCGCTGAGGAGGTAGGAAAGAGGGAAAGGAAAAAGGCAAGTTAGAGAAGAGGATGAAGAAAAGGGAGAACGAAGGACGGGCCGTGGGGGACGCCCTGCAGGATGTCTGCTTGGCTTGGGTTCTGCCTTTATTCTTGAGTGCCTTTAAAACACAAAATCTCCTGCCCCCCCCAGGCTGTGCAGCGTCAGGGCCAAACCATCTTGCCCCTGTAGGATAGACAGAGGCTACGTCTAGTCTTCTGGGAAAGAGGCAGGACAGGAAGAACTTTCCTGAGGACTCTGAAGCAACAGCCCAAAGGTACTTGGCTCTGGGGTCCTGTTTTCTAAATGACCAGGTACACTTTCTTTCCTTAGGAAATCGGCCATTTCCTCTGTCTGTTTTGCTCACCAGCATGCTCACAGGGCATTTCACCGTGTTGTCAGAATAGGGAGGTCCTCTGAGCTTCTCAGTCCCTCAATTTCTTTATCACGCAATTAAATATTGCAGCTTTTACCTATTTGCCGACTCGCAAGGCTGCCCTGAGGTTTATTGCCACCACTGCTACTCTGAATGATGACGATAACGAGCATAGTGAGGAGGAAGCGGAGGTGGCAGAAAGAATCCATGCAAAGGCATTTTGAAAAGTATAACATATGATTAGATGTCCCGATGTCGCTGCAATAATTAGAAAGATGGTTAAATCAGCGTACTCACAATGACAGTTTTCACACATTTTGGCTGGCACCCAATGAACACGGATCGCTTGCCCATGAAATAAACGGTGTAGATACATTTCTTCATCTCTTCACCCTATGAAATGTAATAATTATATCAGCTCTTTAGCTGGGAAAAGTTTTCCAATCTCTAGAAGCAAGTAGGTGAGTGATGCATGGCTGTCTCTCTGACTAAAATGTTCTAGAAAGGGACGGAGATGGTTTTTTGGAGATGCTTCATAAGAAAGAAAATACAGAAACGCAATACTGGCTGCCAGAACACCAGGTGGACAAACCCAAATAATTACTCTATAAGGTAGTAGTCTATAGAAAGAACTTTTCTCTAGAAGACTAATTTAAGTTAGGAAGAATATCATAGAGTAAATCAGATAAAAATGTCCTTCCAGCACTGTATATTGGTTGATCTGAGACTTGATTTCTATTTATTTATTGACTTATCTTCTGCCTTGGTCTGAGAAAGAATTAAGGCTGTTTTCAAAGACTTGTGAAATATAATACAAGATTAAATTAAAATTCAAATGAGAGAATCAGCATTGTCACCATGATGAATTATTATTATCATGCTACAGAAGGTGCATGAGTATTTATTCTTTGTGATGGTTGGAACTTTATGAGAAGTAGCATTGACAATAAGTAGTTACAAGAAACATAGATTATAATTCATTCAAAGACATGTCGACCTCCCCCTAGTCTGCCATGTGTTTCTTAGAGAAAGATAGTTGTAACTTCAGCTAGAGAAGGAAATCAGGCAGGTGGAACTCATCCAGGCTGGGTATGGTTTTGGATATGGAGTCTGCCTTCTCTGATAAAATTTCTTGCTCCTGTCCTCAGCAGGCCACTGGGCTATGAAAGATGTAGAAAGCGAAAAATCTCTTCCTGCATTGTGCACTGGTTGAGATGGACTTTTATTTCTCTTTATTTATTAATCAAAATTTTGCTTTGGTCTCAAAAAACCCAAATGGATTCAAGACTTTAGAAAGATGCATACCATATAAGAAGATGAAATTAAATTAAAACTAAGTGAAGAGATGAAGGCAGTGAAAAACAGATATGCTTGAGATGCACTTAGTAATTTGGACGTCCCTGGGATCTGAACACTGTTTTATCAAAACAGACCAAATACTTACTAATGGTTTCGTTCCAAGTGGGCAGATCGGCTGCTGGGGACACTTCCCACACTTTCCCTTGGTAAAGCACAGAGACAAAGAGAATATTTCATGGTTATTACTTTGAGGGCAAAATGAGGCTGCAAATATTTTCCAGACAATGGAGGTGAAGATTTTAGAATATGGAATTGAAAATCAGAAAGATACTAGAGAAGCTCATCTGATCAACCTCCTTAATGTTCTTTGTGACAAGCAATTCAACGACTTTGGGTCTATGTTGGAGCATCCAAGCTTTCCTCCATAATAGTCTTCTATTATATCTAAAGGATGCTAATAATCCTTTAATGCGTGGAAGTCTTATCTCATTTAAATCCTTATTCCATCAACAACAACCCTCATTTATCAAAAATCCATTCTTTAGTGAATTGGGCCAGATTCAGAGACTAAGCGGATGTGTCACAGACAGTGCCCAGCCTCGGGAGCACATGGTTCAGTGAGGGGTCAGGGTGGATGTCATATATGCTACTCCAAAACAAAGAGCACAACTTAAGAATGACAGACACTCTTAAGTGTGACCTGTTCCTCAAACAGGAGGAGGCCAGTGCATCTAGTTCTTAGCACCTACTGGAGAGTAGATGTAGTTGTTCAGACTTCTGGTTCTTGGGTCAGACTGCTTGGATTTGAACTCCTTCTCTGCCCCTTTCTAGCTCTATGAACCTGGGTGTGTTACTTAACCTCTCTGTGGCTCATTTTCCCCATCAGTAAAATGGGTAGGGTCATAGTACCTACTTTGTAGGGTGTTGTGAGGATTACATGGGTTAAAACATGTAAAATATTTAGAGCAGTGCCTGGCACATAATCAGAGCCCAATAAATGTCAGCAGTTATTACTTTTGCTGAAAGATCCTACACCGTCCCATGGACTGGAGTGAAAAGTCTCCATTACCACATTGTATATTACATTGAAATAACCCGTTTCCGTATTTTCTCTCCTAGTGGACCAAGTTTCCAAGCTTGGCTAACACCTACCATAGGTGCCCCATAGCCCCCTTCCCCTGCCTGTGCTGGGCGTGGCATGGTTTCCTTTTGAGGAAGACCATGGCTTCAGAATCCTGCTCAACACAGCCTTCCAGGCAGCATTTCCAAGGCACTCAAGGTGCAAGTTATTGCACTAGATTGTGAGCCCTTCGAGGGCAGAGGTCATGTCTTATTTATCTTTGTAGAGCCATAGCTGGGTGTGCTGCTTTGCATGCTAGAGATGCTCACTCAGTGTTTTTTGAACTGAATTGAGATACCGTATTAGATGAGTCTTATGCTTAAGATAATGCCTAAATAATATGCTTAAAAAAATAAGCCAACACTCTTTAGTTGCATCATTGGCCTGGGATATAACTTACTGGTACGATAGTAGTGTCATTGTTATCACATCTATTCTTCTGAATTTCCAGAACTTTCCCCAAGCCATGGATCACTCCCTTGTCAGTGGCTACATTGGTGTAGTTTATCGGAGCTTCATTTACGTACAGCTGTGAACCAGAGGGTTAAATGTAAATTTTTATTATAGCGATTTAAATAGAAATAGGGAAGATGGGGATTGGAGGATATTAGCATGACAACAGCCTAGGAGATATTCCAATATTCACCCAGAATGTAGCACATCGTAGTTGAAAGACCTCTGGCCTAGGAGATGGGAGTCTGAGTAACAGGTCTGCATCTGGCACCATCCACCTGTGCGACCTTGGGCCAGTTGCTTTTCTTCTCTGAGTCTCAATGTCCTCTTTTGTAAAAGAAAGAGATTGTTCTGGATAATCTCTAAGGTTTCTCTCCATCCCTCAAATTAGTTGGTTTATGATTGTTTGAAAAATCTAAATCATGATCATTATGTTAGTGCCTATTGGCAAAATGGCTCCATGGGCGAGCTCAGCAGTGCTGTAGATTAGTGGGTTCTGAAGGGGTTAATACTTTCCAAAACCAAGACATAGAGAATGAAACCCACTGTCCTTTTAGCATCTCTACTTCATGGTTAATTTGCAAGCAACCCTCAGAAAGGCTAAGTGACAGTTATGTAAGAATAAAAATAACTAGCATTTTTGGAGTGTTTGAGAGTTTCTAGAAAGTGTTCCACCAGATGACACCATTTCCTAGTGTGTGGAGACTGCTCAGAGGTCTGCATTACCCTACATTTCCCTTGAGGTTTCTTTGGAGTTCATGATATGTTTGTCACCATCTTGGCCTAGTGTGTCCATAAGCACCCAAGACATGGGGCTAAGTCAGTATTTAAATGCTGCCAATTCAAATTCAGTTTCTAGTTGCAGCATGTTTTGTTTTAATTTTTTTTTAGGGAAGGATATTTTAGTGATTTATTAATGCAAAATAAGTGAAGCCATTAATTCATTCATTAATATAAGCAATATAACTGGAAACAAATGGCTCCCTGAAAAATTGGAGTGGTGTGTGTGTGTAGCAGGGCTCAGGTTGGAAGAAGGGGGAAATTCTTTATGATATTAAGCAGATGTCAAATTCATATCCAATCAGGGTTTAAAATTATTAAATTAAAATTTAATAACATCCCCCACACTCCCCACTGCAGCAATGTTAAAATGACTCTACTACGTGCCTTCCTCTGAATGTTGAAGTCCCTTCTGATTTACTTGGAGTCAAGCGAATTTCCCTTAGAGGTTGGGAAAAGTCACGGCTCTGCTCCACAGAGGTATTCCAGGGTCCGTGTAGCTTTGGAAAACTAGCAGGGTACCTTCCTCGTGGTGTCAAATGGCAATTGCAACAGGAATTTCCAGAATTCCAAGAGGCTGAGCTGTTTTAAAACATCAACATGGCAGAACTTCTGACGCTGCAGTACTGTTGCTTTGGTATTGAAAAAGTGAATCATTTTCATTGTGAGATGTAGCCAGAGAATTATGGGCTGCAGTCAAGGTTTGGTTTGAACACAAGTCTACTCATGTGGAGAGCATCTTTCTACATCTCCATTGTCCTAAGAGAAAGTAAATGAGTTATCGACAGAAGCGAAACCTTGACTGTGAGATGGAACTATTTGTTTATTGTAAGATGAAGCCTCTATTGTAAGATTGCTCTCGACTGAAGAATTTCCAAACAAATGGAAAATAAAAATGACAGAATTGAAACTGATTCAATTAAGGGCATTGGAACATTCATCTCTGCATGATGAAATAAAACAGGGCATAGATAAAAACAGAAACAAAAATGTAAGCTCTTTATCAATACAAAATTGCTTTACCTGGAAAAATAAGAAAATGTATCAAAAAGGATCCCCTCAAGGTTCTCACACAATAGGTGAGACCATTTGGAGGCATCAGAGGAAAATATTTGGAATTAGATTATTCTCTAAGTAATGAAGAGTCAGAAAGATTTTTACCCAAGCAGGTTAAAGAAAATGTATACAAAAATTCACTTGTGTTTTGGGGCTGGCCCTGTGGCCGAGTGGTTAAGTTCACGCGCTCCGCTGCAGGCGGCCCAGTGTTTCGTTGGTTCGAATCCTGGGCGCGGACATGGCACTGCTCATCAGACCACGCTGAGGCAGCGTCCCACATGCCACAACTAGAAGGACCCACAACGAAGAATATACAACTATGTACGGGGGGCTTTGGGGAGAAAAAGGAAAAAATAAAATCTTTAAAAAAAAAAATTCACTTGTGTTTCAATGTTGATAACACTGAGAAAATTGTTTTTAAGATTGCACTTCTAAAAAGGACCAAGTACTATTATTGATTAAAACTTTGTGATTAAATTTTCTTCATTTTAACATAGTGGTTAGCTTATCTTATTTATTATTATTATTATTTTATTTATATTATTATTTATTTGTTTTTATTTTTTTCTTAAGAGAATCTATACTGGAGTTATGTTGTGAGTTTCTTGCTGAATTTTCACAGATTGATCTTCTCACTTGATGTTTGAAATAGATGAATACAATTTTATATTTTAAATATTTAGTTTCACTAATTCTTTTTTATGAATTCTAAACACTTTTAAATATTAGGGGTTGGCTGAGGTAAACGCTGGGATACTGCTGTGGAGGTCAGTTGGTCCTAGGACTGTCGTGTCTATGATCAAGCAATGATAATAACGTTAATTCATTTGGCTGCCGGATCCTGCGTCCATCGTTAGGCTCCTCATGGCCTGGGGCCAGGGCCACTTCCTGGGAGTTAGGTTTTGCTCTCAGGTTCCCTTTGATCTTGGAAACTGCTGGGGGACCCTCTGTTGGGTTTGTTAGGAATCAGTATTAAAGTGCACCGTGACTGCTGGGATCCAAAGACCATGATTAGCCAAGCCAGACTGGTCATCTGACGGCTGGTGACAGGAGGGTGAGTGGGGAGTGGGAGCTTGACAGTTTGGCTTAGTCATCACTTTATGGTGCAACAAAGACAACTGTCTTTTGTTGACAAGGCTTAGGAAGCACTGGTGAGAGTATCCAACATGGAAGTGATGACGGATGATAGAAGCTAAGACACTCATTCCCGGGTTTATGTCTAAGGCTCGCACCTGGTCATCGTGGAGGAAGAAGGCGAGGAGGTAGGAGAAGCCCAGCATGGTCTCCCGGTGCATGCCATTGTGCAGGTCATTCTTCAGCAGTTTCTCCTCCAAGACCACGTGATACTTGACTATATCCTCCTCCTGGACAACACACAGAACTGAAAGTCAGCCCGTAGGTCAGCCAGTCCCCAGTCACTTACTGGGCTGCTCCAATGTGCCAGGCACTGTGGGGATGACAAGAGCAACCGCTTGTTGACCTGGAAGTTTTGACTAAGGCATCAGGGCACGAGAGATATTGAATACTACATTCGAGACACATCACCTCAGAGAACTTGCAGATTTTCCATGTACGATGGTCAAGAACTCATTATGAGACCCTAAAACCCAGACTGAGGGCATGAAAGGTTGGGGGAGGGTTTTGAAGATGGTTTCTTTGGTGAGAGCTGCTGTGAAGAGAGAGGCCACAACCCAGCCTGCCTTTCACCTCAGGGTCACAAGAGGAGGTTCGATGGGATGTTTCGACGAGCTTGATCTGTGACCCCTGCAGATCGGGTGGGCTGTGGGACTGGGGTCTCACTCAGACCTGAGAAATCTCATGCTAGGGACAGCTGGCAGGCTGATCCACAGTGCAGTAGGGAGGTTGTCCTGCTGGGACATGCCTGCACTCCCAGTGTGGGCTTGGGACAAGAGCATACATGTGTCTTGTGGACCGGATGTGAGGCGGTGTCTGAGAGAGCTGGCGCCTTAGGTCTTGTCCTGAATGGCTGCCTACATGGGCAGACAGGCCTCCTCGGGGGGAAAGCTGGAGGTGGGCTCTGGATGCTTCGAGTCCGAGGAAGAAATAAATGACAGCGAGAAGAGAGTGCACACACAGGGGTGGAGGGAACTGCAGGCAGAGACCACCAGTGATGGGTGGGGTCTCCGAAGAACCCATCAAAGTGTCAGAGAGAGAGAGCGTGAGCTTTGAAACACTTGCCAGGACCAGAGAGTGCAATGCCATCTCAAGACAGTACCATTTAGATGAGAACCTTCCTACCCTCATAACATCTCTTCCCAACCACCAACACTTCCACCCTGCAACTTCCAACCTGGTGAGCCCAAAACTGAATTTAGTGGGATCAGGAAAGAGAATAGAAACATCACATGAGGAAGGAGGAAGAGGGGTAATTGAGTCATCGTCTCTCAGCTCCAAACCCACCCTCTACACTCCACTTTCTGGTACTGGGGCTGGGACGACAGGCTCCAGTTCTCCTCCGCCACAGCCTCTGCCAGTGGAAAGTGCTACAGGCAGACTGTGAGGCCGATTAGAGAAGAGGGAGACAGGGGGGCTGGCCCCGTGGCCGAGTGGTTAAGTTCGCGCGCTCCGCTGCAGGTGGCCCAGTGTTTCGTTGGTTCGAATCCTGGGCGCAGACATGGCACTGCTCGTCAGGCCACGCTGAGGCAGCGTCCCACATGCCACAACTAGAAGAACCCACAATGAAGAGTACACAACTATGTACCGGGGGGCTTTGGGGAGAAAAAGGAAAAAATAAAATCTTTAAAAAAAAAAAAAAAAAGAAGAGGGAGACAGGATCTCCCCTTCTGGTTTGCGTCCTGTTCCTATGGTATCACTCCAGCCACACGTCTTCACCCGGCAGTGGCACCTGAATCCAGATGGCAGTTTCTTCTCACTTGCAGACCAGCTTTGTCGTGCCCTCCCTACCTCAAGACATCAGCACCAGCCAGGCGATGCCCTCCCCTGGAGGTCTGGGTCTTGGACCCCCAGGGACCCTCCTCCAAGGTCAGAGACACCAGCTGAACAGCACCCCCCCCTCACAGGTCTGCGTTCCAGCTCCGTGGGGCTCCTCCTCTTCATTTCTAAGTTTTAGTCTTTCTAGTCTCTTCCCTCTGTTCTCCCGGCCTTTGGGGTCGTAGATGCTTCCTGCAGTTGCTACCTCTGTGATCTCTTTTTTGTCTTTCAACTATATTTATACAGCCGTATACCTCATAAACAATTCATAATACTAAATTCTCGCTGGTAACAGTTTCTCTGTCCTGATGGACCCTGGTTGATTCAAGGACCAAGCACCCTCCTCCATTGCCTGCCTGGACAAAGCCCCAGCATGGAATAGTGAGGGGAGAAAATTTAATTTAAATCCAGTTCAAAAAGTTGATTAGTACAAGGGGCCGGATTTTTTTTAACTTAGTTGAGAACTGTGTTTGCGACCTAAAGTGCCTGTAGGACTTTGGGGGTGCAGAAAGGCTATGGGATTGCCTGAAGTTTACTGCTCGTTCAACTTGCCAGTTACAAAAATCTGAGACCCCCGGCTCTGCCTTCATGGAGTTTATAATCTAGTTGGAGAGCTAAGACCCATGCCCTTGAAAAGAAAATTTATTGCATCAGGGGTATATATGTGCTGAAGGGGTGTAAAAATGGTCTGAATTCAGGGACTATCTGTAGCTCAGGGGGCCCAGAGTCAGCTTCCCTGAGGAGGTGAGACTGGACTTGAAGAATGGGTATGGAGGATTCAGGAGGTAGTGAGGGATGGAGGGCAGCCTTCCTGATCTAGGGGGCAGGTGTGTGTGTGTGTGTGTAGATACTAAGCAAGGGCACCAAACCCATCTTTGGCTTCTTTAGGGTCCATGAAACCATCACTCTGGTTAGACCACAGGGCTTCTGCAGAGAACTGGTGGGAGAGAGCAGTGGGCCCAAGGGTGGCTTAGAAGGACTTAAGTGTCAGCCCCCATCTCAGTAGCATCTTCATCTCAGTCACTCTATCTAAAAATATAAGTGAAAACAGTGTGCTTGTTGTGTAAACACAGTTTCAATGTGTCCTCTCATTGTGGGGCTGGGGGCAGGGCAACCCTGGCCTCCTTCTAAATGAAAATTCTGGAGCCACCACTGAATCTAAGATAAATTTCAGCCAGTTTATGGAGGACTTAAATACCTGGGGAGGTGGTTTGGACTCAGTCCTATAAGACATGGGGATCCACCCAAGGGTTTGAGCCAGAGACTGGCATGATTGGAGCTTTTTATTGTTTCACAAAATCCTTTGACAAATTTTGATATTTAGCTCCAGATGTTAGGAATCAGGGAGGATAGAGAGGGGAGAACAGGAGGAAGACAGAGATGATGAACTCCGTCTAGGTCCCTGCTGCTTTCTCCCGGCATGGGACCAGGGAGACGCCAGGCCAGGGAGAGGAGGGCGCGGCGACCATGAGGATCCTCCCAGGTTCCTGGGACGCCTGCGTCCTTGTGTTTATGGGCCCAAGTGTTTGTTTCCAGGAATACGAACTAAATACATGAGCAGCTCTGGCCCGGGGGAGGTTTGTGTGTGAGAGCGTCTCTGCATGATATTGACAAGGAAGTTTTAATGAAAGAGTGAAATGGTACATGATTGATGGGTTGAAAAATGTTGAGTGAGTGAATTTCCAGAACATAACTTCTGTGCTTATTTTTGCCGATACCTACTAGAGATGTGACCTTTTTCTCCCGGACGTAATTCTCAATGGCATCGTTGTTGGGAGCGAACACTGTGTAAGCATCAGCAGCCTCGATCGCATTAGCCAGATTATATTGCTGTGAATGGAAAGAGACAAGAGTGAGGGATTTCCGTCCCCAGGTAACCTGAGCAAACGGGTCATGCAGAGAATGTGGTACTTGCAATGATGTAGCCCCGGAAGATGGAATAGTCGGGCATCTGTTCCAGCCGGGTGAGCAGGTTTGGTAAGGAGCCAGTTAGACCTCTTTGGGGAAGCAGAACCTGGGAAAGGAAGCCCCCAAATTCTGTTAGCATGTGTTGGAAGGACAGTATGCAATTATAAGGACCACTGCTAGCACAGAGAGTGCCTCTGCAAATTTAAAAAAGCAGCATTCTTTCCTTTGAGAGTTTGCGATACCAACAGGGGTGCGGACTTGGGGAAGAAAGTGGGTTGAATTTCAGACCCACTCCACCCTTAGGCCAGGCACCTTTATGCAACCTGCACAACTGTTCATGGTGGCCCTGACAAAGGTGACCAGCATGTCCAACTGACTGGCAGAGAAGGAGCTCCTTTGGCAGCCAGGGCAACCCAGAGGCTCAGCAGGGGGCTTGAATTGGTCACCATGCGTCACAACTCTTTGTGCTCACATAACTTCTTCCTCAGTCTGGTTGCTAAGCCATGAGGAGCCTCAGTTGTCTCACGTAGGAAGTGAGGACAATAGCACCTACTTTCTTAGGGTTATTGTGAAAATCAAATGAGATAATGTGACACATGACACTTGGCACAATGCCTGGCACCTAGCGGGCTGTCAGTTATTCCAGTTATTACTGTGTGCAAGGCAAGGTGCTAGTGCTGGTAAGGGACACAGAAAAGATGCAGCTCCACCCCTCCAGGACATGCCATCATACAGGGGTTCAGGACCTATTCCATAAGGAAGAGCTGTCTATACCAGAGGGCACGGTCATGCCAAATGAGTTCTATACCAAGAAATCCCATGGGATTTCAGACTAAGGAGAAGGAATAAAACCAACATTTACTGAGGTCCCACTAGGCAGCAGACATGGAGAAACAGGGTGTTGTTTAAGCCTCACAGGGGAAGAAAAATGAGGCTCAGAGAGGTTGTGTAACTTGCCCAAGCTCACGCAGCTAGCTCAGTGCCTGAACTCAGATTCTGTATGACTCTAGATCTTACCCTCTTGAAACTATGTCAATCTTAGTATTATGGGCTGTAGGGCTCAGGGAAGGCCTCACAGAGAAAGTGGGACTTGAACTGGCTCCATGATAATAACACTCAGTACAGGAGATGAGTGGACGTGCCGTTCCACTAATGGGGCTGTGTTCATCAAAAATATAAATAATAATGAGGGGTAATTTTATGTTTTTTAAAAAAGGTTTTTTAGTACTTTGGAGAGTCAGGACTGGAGAAGAAAAATACTCTTGATAAGTAATGTTACTTTGCATCATATGGAGCCATAAACCGTTTCAGCAGAGTCCCCTGGGAGTGATGAATCACTTTCTCCAAAAATCTTGTCTTAATACCTCTTGATAATACAAGAGAATTGCAAGGTCTTTGCAATTATTTAAAATAACGCACCCAGGAGTCTTATAATAGCCTCTCTTTTCTAAATGGAAATAGCTAACCTTTTCTGTAACTTAAAATCAAAAAGTGAATCTGTAAGTGCCAAGGGAGAATAATTTTAGTTAAAATGCAATCAGTTAATTGCCTTTTCTCATCTTCCACTTTTCAAAACTTCCCAATATATCCTAAATTCTAACTTTAATTTTAAATGAAGATCCTAATCTAGTAAATTTATAAGATGGCTTAAAGCCCATTTCCCATTATGCCTTTTCTTTTTCATACCTTTGAGAACTGTTGAATTCTGTCTTAGAAGCAAATGAAAATTTCACAATACTTTTTCTACTCTTTTGCATTTTTTTCTAGGGCCTTCTCTAGCTCATCTTTTTAGGGTGCAATAATGCAGAGAGGGGCGTGAAACAGTGACACATAAGCACTTGTCTCTCCTCCAGTTCTTGACTATATCCCATTGGGACGTATGGACTTCCCAATACTAAGGTTCTCGTGTACCTGGTAAAACATTCCCATAAATAAGAAATACATGGGGCCACATTTGATATAGCGCCTGCTGCAGAATATAGGCTGAGTAAATGGTAACTGGGGCTGAATGAATAGAGCCTCCAGATGGTTTTAAAATAACAATAATGAAGCACAATACAAGTTCCTTTTACATTAAGGCCAAGTCTTTTTTTTTTTTTTCCTAAAAATGATAGTGTCCATGAAGATAAATAACAAAGGGAGAAGAGATGCTACCTGTGTCGGAGGATGGAATTTTGTACCTTATTGATGATGTGTATCACTCCATTGGTGGCTGCGTTGTCGCCATCCACAATGGATGCCCCTTCAATTGTGATATTCTGTGAATGCAAACCACACGGGAAAGGGAATCACCATACGGTACACCTAGGGATTGAGATTATTTCTGGATTTTCCACTTTTTGAGCAACAGTGACCTTCCCACTTTTGGACCATGACCTACAGTTAGAAGTATCTTTAAGTTGTAACCCATTAGACATCACACACACACACACACTGAAAATGCAATAGTACTTTCATCTACTATGTGGGAGGCAGCTCATCACGAATTCTATTCCACTCTTTTCTATTTCATTAAAAAAGTACTGGTTGAAGCTCAGTAAGGAGTTCCTGCTGTTTGAAAAGTACTGTAGACAGTGTTGTGGGTTGGATTGTGTTCCCTCCCTCCTCAAAATTCATGTATTGGAGTCCTAACTTCCAGTACGTCAGAATGTGACCTTGTTTGGAGATAGGGTCTTTACAGAGGTAATCAAGTTAAGATGAGGTCGTTAGGGTGAACCCTAATCCAATATGACTCGTGTCCTTATAAGAAGAGGAAGTCTGGACACAGACGGCTCTACAGGGGGAAAGTTTTGTGAACATGAGGACGGCCATCTGCAAGAGGGCCTGGGACAGCTCCTTCCACAGCCCTCCGAAGGAGCCAACCCTGCCCACCCCTTGATCTGGGACTTCTAGTGTCCAGAACTGTGGGACAAAAATTTCTGTTGTCTGAGCCAGCCAGTTTGTGGCACATCGTTATCGCAGCCCTAGCACGCAGTTACAGAGAGCAATTGACTTTCCTGCTCAGAATCCAACGACTTTTTAAGAATATTAACTACATGGGGAAGGGAGCTAAGTCAAACCCAACCTACCCACCTACCTAGCCACCCACCAACCGTGACACCACTGGGCTCCTCCCTCTCTGCTTCCTCTCCTCGTCTCCCCACCATTACCCTTTATTTGAAATTCCTCCTGGGGACCTTGGGTGCCGAGGGGACTTCTTTCACCCCGAGCACCTCCCAAGTGAGTCAGCAGAGGCCCTGAAGGAAACATTCCTGGCCACCTTGCACATCTTTTCTGGTTAAAGGAAGACATTTACATAGGAATGAACTCATTACAAATGTGTCTTTGATGGTGAGCTCCTCCGGGTCAGAGGTCTTGATGGATTTATCTTTGAATCCATAGAGCCTGGGATGAGCCTGCCCAGGTGGGCGTTCAGTTAATGCTTGCTGAGAGAATCACTGATTTAAAACACTGATGGGAAATAACCCCATTGTCTGACATATGCATGTAATATGCAAAGAATCCGTGGGACTGCATGTAACTCTTTAACGTTTTCTAAAAGGAATTATGTGACGAAGCACACACATTTAGGTAACACTCAGCATAGACCCTTTTCATAGCGCTCACACCGAGGAGTAGGAAGGAATGTTTAGAGCGGTAATTCTCAGACATTTTTGACCGTGGCCCATGGTCCACTGAGGCAGCAGTTCCCGCTTTGCAGCAGAATCTTCATTCTCGTCTTGTGCCATTCATAGGAAGAGTTTTAAAACACTGCCCCGTGCCGCAGGGCAGCCGGACTTGCTCATGGAAGACTGACCGCAGTCCTGACCCACTGTTGTGAGTGCCGGAAGGTGACTTCCGCAGGGCTCGGCTCCTCCCCGGGCACTGCCCTAACTCCAGCGCATGGCAGGCGCTCAACAAATCTTTGTTGACTGACTGGCTCTAACTTAATATCAAATTTTAGTAAAATATAATGACTCGATTAGTAGCTTACCAGTAGCCAGCTCTTAGTTAACCAGATATAAAAATCAAAGTTGTGAAATTACACAGCCTTCACCCAGAAGGATGGAAAGGTTTGCCTTTCTAGATCAGTCTGTGGTCTGTCAGGGAGAGCCTTGTGGCCAACCAGTGGGCAAAGGGCCACATTTTACAGGATCATTGCTACAGAGGAACTGTGTGTGTGTGTGTGTGTGTGCTCATGTATCAATATATGTTGATAATTATTGAAGCTGGTGCTGCCTACACGGAGGCTGGAGGTTCTACTCTGGTCTCTCTTTTGCTCATGTTTGGAAATTTCCATAACAAAAACTTTCAAACTACAATATGAACACAGGTGACGTGTTTCCACTAAACAAATTACCACGCTCTCTTACCCCATCTGCCTTCGCCAGGTGAAGGAAGCTGCCCTGCAAGGACGTTGCCAGCATGTCAGAAGATGACAGAGCCTGCAGATCTGCCACTCCGTACGTGCCTGGTAGCGTATGGTATCTAAAACAAGAGGCCATAAGGGCTGTGATGAAGTACCAGTGCGTGAGGCAGGATCATTGAGTAGTTCAGAGAGGAGATTCTAGAGCCAGACCACCACATTCTAAATCTTCTCCTGCAATGGTCAGCCAGGGCACCTTGGGTTAGTTACTTATCACCCTGTGCCTCAGTTTCCACATCTATAAAGTGGAAAGAATTATAATGCCTATCTCATAGGGTGGTTGGGAGGAGGAACTGAGCTATGTGTAATGCAGTTAGCAGAGAGTTGGCTGTCAATAATGTCCACTGTTACCGTCCCGGGGGAAGGAGGTGAGGGGAGTCCCAGAACCTGTTTGGGTCCATGGATCTGAAGGAGCATGTGGCTTCCCTCCATTGAACTGCATTCACACTGACGTCAGTACGATATCGTGAGGAATAAAATACATAATACCTACCTTATTAGGGCTGGAATATTGCTCCTGGACAACCAGAAGGCTTTCTCCTCTTGGTCCATGTCCTCGATAGCTTGTTGGGAGGGCACGAGGACAGTGAGGTTGGAGGCGGCTGACAGCAGGGGTTGTAGAGAAGCATTCTGAATCACAGAAGGAAGAGAAAGTGGCTTGACTCATGTTAGGGGACAAACAAGGTGGACTTAATGGTTGGCAGAGATGACAATCTCCCATGTGATGTAATTTCAGGGATACTGGGAAGGTCCTAGTGACCTTCCCACCACTGGCTGATGCCTCAACTTCCCTTCTGAGACTCATTCCTTTTATTTAAATATGTGAGCCTTGTCAAAAGGCAAATTTTCCTCATCAGGTCACATTTTGAGTCATTATCAGTCATTTACACTTTAGTCTAAATGAAGAGTCAGGGAATAGTCTTGATAGGATTATGAGTGTACGCACGTGTATGCGTGTGTACTTGCAGAGAACCTTAAGAATCCTTGGATGCCTTTGGAATACGGATGGTAGGAAGATTATGGGAACAGTTTTAGCATGGGAGAGAGACTGGAGGCCCGGAGTCAAACTTTACCTACTTTTCATTCTTACGTAGAGCTAGTTCTGGGTAGAAGCAGTGGTGTGCTTATGTTTAACAACCAGCTCTCCAGGAAAAACAAACAAACAACAAAAGCCCTGGTTTGCAGTGCTCCCTGATTTCTGTGGTGTAAGTACTCCTACCATGGCTGATTTCAAGCTATGAACATGACGGCATTGAAAGTGGAGTTGGGAAAGATGAGCTGTCGCGAGCTTGGGTGACCTGGTGCACTACACCACTGGGCGAGCTTACGCATATGGGGTTGGTCTATACGGAAATCTGCATGTGCAGTAGGACTCGCAGTTTCTGCTCTTCCATCTAGTGGGGTCAGAGCAGCTGTCCTGGAGTGGGTGCTGACCAGGCACTACAGATCTTGGCACATGTCTTTTTAAAGGGGATAAACCACCTGTCGCGATGGCCGGCTGGGCCAGCCACCTTGGTCCACTCAGGCAAAGAGGACAGAGAGTCAGACAACTGCAGAGAGTGAAGATTGGCTTCTTTGTTCTAGAACTTTCCAAGGGAGAGGCAAAAGCGCCTCTGGGCATGCTGGGCTGAGAGCTAAGCACATATGAAGTATCCCAGATTGCACCTATAAATCCCAAGTCTGACTTGGTGAATTATAATGATAAATTATGTCGACTTTTCCAGAAAGACCTCTGTGACGAATGAAGCTATACATCTATATTTGAATTGGCTGAAAAGCTGACCACCCCAGCTCATCCTTGACAAGAAGTTCTTAGCCCTGGTGGCATGTTAGAATCACCGGGGGAGATTTTAAAATACGCTGATGCCCCGGGCAAGCCTCTGACCAGTCAATTCGGTGTCTGGGGGTGGGAGCCCAGGCCCGGCTATTTAAAAAATGTGTTCCATGTGCTTCTAAAAGTGCAGGCAGGGTGGAGAGTCACTGCTCTAGACAATGGCCCTCCCTTCTGACCAGCTGCATTTTCAGTTTTCTATGAAACACATTCCAGATTTCTAAAATTACATACATTCCCAATCCTGGATTCTAACAAAGGTACTCACATTCAGCCACTGGTTAAATACAGCTGCCGCGGAGAGAAATGACAATTCCTTATTCATATCGTGCAGGGGCGGGAGGGAGAGAGGAGAGAGCACATGAGCGAGGGCACAATGAGCAGCACGATCACAGCGCATTTCTGGGTGGCCTGCTCTGAGCTTCCCGGGGCTGGGCTCGCTTTCCTTGCCAGCCTCGCTGAGCCGACATGAAGGGGTGTTCCAGCCATTGAATTCCCACGTTGCCCGAGGTGCGTGTTTCTTTCATGCTTAGTGGTTCAATTATCTTCTATATTCACAGCAAAAAAGTAACCCCCAAACTTCAAATGAAACAACTGAAGGTCTCCCAAATCAGAATTTAGGTTGTAAGAACACGGCCATCCACCCCTACAGAGGGTCACGGAGCTCAGTAAACAGGCGCCTTTCAGAGCCAGTGGTGTGTAGTGGCTTGGAACCCGGGGCCAAACCACCCGGTTTTCATTCTGGTTTGGCCTTTTCCTAGTTCCTTAGGCAAGTTACTTAATCTCTCTGGGCCTCAATTTTCTCATCTGTAAAATGGGGATAAGGAAAGGTCCAACTCATAGGGTCGATGTGAGAATTGAAGGAATTAATGTTTTTAAAGTGCTTATGAGAGAGGCCGGCATGCAGGGCATGCTCAGTGAGCTTCAGCCACTCTGATTTTTAATTTATCCACCGTGGAATTTATTAATGAACATATGTATCGAACTGCCATGACTGGCACTGGGTCGGAGTGAAGGGAAGATATAACATATAAACGGGGAAAGATCGCCCTGCTCTTACACAACTTACAGTTGTTTTGGGGAAGTTAAGACTTGAAAAGATAACCAACTGTGCCAGTAGATCAGTGATGTTTGGAGGTGCGATAGAGTAAAGAAAGCTTTGGACTTTTGAGTTAAAAAAGACTGGGTTCAGTTCTTAGGTCCGCCATTTACCAGCTGTGTGATCTTGGGCAAGTCACTTAACCTCTCTGAGAACTCAAGTGCCTTATCTTAAAAATGAATAGGATGATGCCTTGCTCCTGGGATTATGAACATTACATGCGTTAGTGTATGTGAAAACATTTTTAAACTCTTGAACACCATGAAAATGGCAATAACATTTATATGAAAATTTACATAAAGACAATACTTCCCCAAGCTGTTTCAATTCCTTTTTGAAAGTAGCCGAGGTTATTAAATGTTAGTAAATACCTGGTAAAAAGTATATGAGTAAATGGATAAGGACAAGAGCTGAGATGATTGTGTAATCCCTTAAGGGGCTGCTTTACGGGAGGGGAGGGCACGAGTTTGACCCGGACTGACGGCAGAGAGCCCAGAGACTGGGTCCAGGGGAGATGGGATCAGACCCGGCATGGAGCTGGGAAAGCCACAGCTAAGCTAAGGCTAAGCTAAGCTATTTGGAAGAAAAGTGAGTTGAGGTCGTGTGAAGATGCCGGGAGCGCCAGGCTGAGGACACGGACTTCGGCTTATTTTCCGTGGGAGGAGAGGGTCATCGTGAAAGCAGGGTTTAGAGTTTCAAGGTTGTAGGAAATGTGGCCCACAGACAGTGCAGGGAAAGTGTAGGGTCTACTCTCCACGGTCTGGGTGTCAGGAGACAGCTCCTGGGCCCGATGCCGTGAGTAGAAGGAACAGTGTCAAGTGAAGGGTGGGAATGACCCTGAACAGGCAGGGAGGCTAAGGGTCAGATGCTGCAGCCAGCCCTCGGGAACAAGGACTCAGGTGACCCTCTTAGTTTGGGGCAGGTTGCCATCCTGGGGATTGTGAGCCAAGTGGTTGCTGATGAGAGGAGGGGCAGGGACCAGGCTGCAGGGAGCTGAACAAAAAGTAAGGGATGAGAAAGTTCATCAGTTAACTTTATTTCTCATTTCAACAAACCTTTATGAACAGTGGGAGGGAAGCAGGGAACAAGACAAAGCCCTGCCCTTGAGAGTTTACAGTCCGCTGGTGGGGGGATAGACAAATGGACACTCAACGGCCATCCGGTGTGCCGTGCACTACACGGATGGAATATTCTACACAGGTGGTCACGCGCTTGGGCTCTGCGCTTAGACAGCTGAGGGGCCTTAGGCATCTTTGCTTAGGCTCTCAGTTTCCTCATCTATAAAACGGGCATAATAATAGCATCAGCCTCCGAGGGCTGTTGTGAGGTTTCGGGTTTAGTAAGAGGCCTGGTACGCAGAGGGGTTCTTACACACACATGTACACACACACACCCGGGATAGGGGTAAGCACAGGATGTTCCGGGGACCCATAGGAGGTACACAAACCAGGCAGGAACCCGCAGGGGGCTCAGCAGGGGCCAATTATTTGCTTATTTGGGAAGTTTGGGAACGGAAAGAGGTAGAATGGCAAGAAAGGGAAGACAAGACTGCTTGGTACACAGAAGGCGCCAACTAAAAGTTAGCTCCCGTCAGCCTGTAGAAAATTTGTGGCCCACAGATTTGCCATCTGCAAGAGGGAAGTTGCTTCCTATGAAATCTCCCAGAGCGAATGATTGGTAGAGCAGTTTAAAGGCATCCTGGTTAAGAGGGGTTTTTTTTGTTTTTGTTTTAAAGAGTCTTGTCTTTATCTTCGATACTGGAGTTCGTCTCGGATGACTTACCACTGCTACATTTCCATAGCACAGAAGGCCATCTCCTTCATAGCCCTCTCGACAAACACAGCTCCAGATGCCAGAAGTAAACTGACAAGTTGCCTGATAAAACGAAGAGGGAGGAAATTGTTTGCTTTCCTGACTGAACAGTTAGATTGGAGTTACGTCGGCCCGTGAGACCTCAGGCTGCATCTAAGGTGAGAACTGCATCTGGGGCTGAAGGATGGAAGGAGACCCGCGGACCCTTCAGTGTTGCAACGAAAGGCTCCCGTCTGCGTATTTCACGCAGCTTCTATTTAACCACAATTAAATTCTTTCTTTTCATCCCTGCCAGATTGAGCAAGTGAAAATACAGGACACTCAGTTAATTTGAATTTCAGATAAATGAATACGTTTTAGTATAAGTATGTCCCATGTAATATTTGGGAGCATATTTGTGTGGAAAAAGGACTCATCGTGTATCTGAAATTCAGATTTAACTTGTGTCACGTATTTTACCTATCAACTCAATGTTGGTTCTTCCAACCTCTGGAATGAAATGAAAGTCGCCATAACTTCTCATGTTTGCGCTGTCAGGGCTTGCCTGGGCTTAAATTAAGCAAGAGTGTTGGAGCTCGTTCACTTTATGAAGTGCTCTCATAATTCTTGGGTAACAGATACTTTGGGGGCATCTCCCTCCATCTTTTCTTCTTTGAAAATAGCCCTCCACCCACCACGTACATACTATGGGTGGGTCCTGGCAGCCATGTTCATAATACGTCACCCCACTCCCTGGCCATAACTGACCGGCTCATATGTGGATATCGGGACCCAGCTGGGCCGGTCAATTCCTTTCTCCTATGATTTGGAATTGGGACATGGGGAGCTGGTAAGTTAGTGGGCATCACTGGTGGGGGGGGAGTGATGTTGCTCTAAAAACAGGGAGCTGTGTGCCCCCAGATGCACAGAGAGGCATTTACAGTTGGGAGAGAGACACAGAGACAGACAGACAGAGAGAAAGCAAGTACACAGGGAGAAGCAAAATGAGAGAGAGCATCGTCTCGGGGAATTGGGGGAAGAATCTGCATTAAACCTGGTGTCTTCAGGTCCTCGTTCTGGGTACCTGGGAGGTCTAGTTGTACTTCCTGCCCAAGGAGCTACTCTGGGGTACTCCCAACAAATCCCTTTTTTGCTTCAGTATTTGCGTGGATTCTGTTACTTGCATCGAAAGCACTGAGACTAAGGTGTCGTCTTTGTTGGTTCCGATGTTGGGTGCTTAGTGGATGTTCTTTTGAAAACATGAAAATGACCAGCTCTAATATCTTTGCCTACTGTTTCATAATTTAGGCACAACGCACACCTTACCCTTGAATGGGCATTTTCACCAATATTTTGGGTAAAATTTTAATATGACATGCAAAATGGGAGTCTAGTTATCCTTTAAACTATCCTGTTGGTTTAGAGTTGCCAGATTTAGCAAATAAAATATAGGACACCAACTTATATATGAATTTTAAATAAATGATAAATAATTTTTAGTATAAATTTGCCCTATGTAATATTTTGGACATACTTGTGCTGAAGGATTGTTATTTATTTGAAATTCACATCTAACCAGGAATCTTATATTTTATTTGGCAATCATATGTTGGTTTTTCCAAGCTTCGGAATGGAGTGAAAGTTGCAATAACTACTCACATTCTGCATAGGAACTCCCTTTGGGAGTAAGAAAGATTTTGTTCGTTGCTTGGCCCAAATAAGAAATAACCTAACCTTCTTTCTTTCTCGAGTAATTTTTTTTTTAAGTAAGGATAAAAGAAATCAAGTAACTCACCAGTGGATGACATTTCCCAGTTTGTTCCAAGCATGAAGTTATTGGCTCACAGTCAATCCCATTGCCTCGAAATCCTTTCTTGCACTCACATTCATTCTGTAATTCCAAGAACAGAGACAAAGGGGATTATTGAAAACAACTGCCTTCCATGCCTTGCCCTCACTTGGAACTGAAAAATGAGCTATGGAAGCCATAGTTGTTTGGCCCACCTAGAGAATAGTGTTCATGTCTTTTGTTTGTTACACTTCAGATTCCAGAGCTATTGGTCTCCACGTTCTATGTTACAGTTCCCAATCTGGTACTTTCTTTTTGAATTCATTACCCCAGAAGGGCTATAGGGAGAGTCTCAGAGAACTTAGACCCTAAAGAGCATCATATTGGAAAAATTGGCCCCTCCGTCCAAGAGGGAAAGGTAAAGTAAGCCATGGGGCATACACTTGGTGGAGATCCATGCACAGGGCCACAGCTAGTCTATGAGGCACTTTGTGTAATTTAGGACAGGCATCCCCTCTGAGCAGGTGAATTTGAGTAAGGCACCACCTCTACATGGATAACCTATGGGAAGCGGCTTAGAGGTGGACAGCATCTTCATGCAATAAAAACGTCCCCTCCTTCTGAGAAAGTTTAGGCCTACAGCAGGTACCTACCTTGGTGAGCAGGATGCAGGCTGGATTTCAGCCCCACTTGCCCCTGAGGCTGGGTATTTTGTGCAGGACACAAAATATATCACAGAAGCAGTGGCCCTGATCATGCAGCTACTAAATATGATGATGGGTTGTGTGACAAAATGGGGAAAATGTTTGTGTTAAGTGCAGAGTAGGAACCAAACAAAACTGTAACTGATTGCACAAGTGTAAAGGAATAAAAACCCACACATTAAAAAGACCAGAAGGAAAAAATATATCAGCATACAAGTGGTGATTGTGAGGGCTTTGTGAATGATTTTAACTTTTTTCTCTACTTTTTCATTTTCCAAAGTGTCTTCCATTAGCAAGCATTCTTTTGAATTTAAAGCAATGATAAGAGGAGTAATCTCTTCAAGAGATAAAGAGCACAGGTATTGAATGACTATTATAGAACCAGCAACGGACCTTTATGCTGCTTTCAGTTTCGAGAGGAAGACAAAGCGTAAGTACATACAGCGTAAATAAGAAGAGTCCAGTCTTACTACAGGCTGGACAACATGAGATATTATAAGTGTTCTGGATAAACTGGCACACAAGATGCTTCCGTGAGGAGGACCGCTGCTGTTCAGAGGAGGAGGGATGGGCTGGGCATGTTCTGGGAAGTCGGACGTGGCTGGACCTTGAGAGAGGGTGGGAGGAGCAGGGAGGCCATTCAAGCTGAGAGCAAATGTCAGAGAAACGCACGGGGGTGGGAAAGCAGGCGCGTCCGATTGCAGAAGGGTTATTGAGGGGCTGGTCTAGAGAGCGGCTACGTGCACCCCAAGAGGTGAGGCAAGGAAACCTCATTAGCCTGTGGGAAGAAAGGAATACAACTTCTATTTACAAAATTTTCTCTTTAAGCGTATAAGTACTATCTACTATGAATGCTTCGTAAGGGAAGTGTGTATATCTTATGAAGTGTGTATATCTTATATGCAAGTGTGCATGTATACACACGCACTTATATACGACTTCACGTGATAGGGCAAGACCTTAAAAATAAAGGTGTTTCATCTTCTCCACCTGGTTTTGAGGTAGCAACTGTCTGCACCCCCAACCCTGACAACCCCCTGACATATTGACCCCAACACAGTTTGTCTTTTAAAATAAACATTCATGGTAGTTAGGATTTGTGCCCATTTGCACTATGTAAAAGTTTTCAAGCCAGCTAGTAACGACTGAAGGGAATCCTACAGATGGTCTATTTTATTTCATATATAACACCATAGAAAGACCTTTCTCTTCCTCCGTCTCCCCCATCAGGATGATTTTCAGATTTGTCTGCAGAAAAGAAGATAAAACAGAGAGGGGATATATCCTATTACGGGTTGCATTGCGTCCCCCGCCCAATTCCTATGCTGAAGTCCTGACCCCCAGTACCTCAGAAGGTGACCTTATTTGGAGATAGGATGTTATCATGTAATTAGTTCAGTTAAGATGAGGTCATACTGGAGGAGGGTGGGTCCCTAACACAATATGACTGGTGTCTTCATGGAGAGGGGTGATTTGGACACAGATGCACACACAGTGAGAACGCTGCGTGAACATGGAGGCAGAGATCAGGGTGTTGCATGTATGAGCCACGGAATGCCAAAGATTGCCAGCAAACCACCCAGGGCTAGGAGAGAGGCCTGGAACAGATTCTTCTTCACAGCCTTTACAAAGAACCAAACCGGCCGACACCTTGATCTGGGCCCTCTAGCCTCCAGAACTGTGAGACAATACATCCTTGTTTGTTCTATGCCATCCCGTTAGTGACATTTTGTTACAGCAGCCTTAGCAAACTAATACAGATACCAAGGAATTTTTTCTTTTCTTTCTCAAATGCAATCTGGCAACTCAGGTGAGTCAAAAACTAATGCAATTGTTTGCCAAATGCTTGGCGAGGCATAAGACTGCAGTGAGCTCTTCACCATCAGGACTCTTCCATGGCCTCAGTCCTAGTACAGTTGACATCACCTCCCTCAGAGCCGATTAATTCCTAAGCAGTAACTTTCTCTGCCTCAGTCTCCCTTAAATGAAGCTAGGTAAAAGTGATCAACAAACTGTAGAGTGCTACAGACAGATAAAGTGTGGTCAAGGGTAGTGACTAAGAGGGCAGCTCCGGAGTCAGACTATGTGGGTGTGAATCTCGCACCATGGTTTATTTTCTGTGCGACATGAGCAAAGTATTTTTAGCCTCTCTGTGCCTCAATTTACTTTTTATAAATGGAATAATAATAGTATACCCACATGGCAACTTTTTTATAAGATGGAATAATAATATCATATCCACATGGCAACAGAAGCAAAAATAAACAAATGAAACGACATCAAACTAGAAAGCTTCTGCACAGCAAAGGAAACCATCAACGAAATGAAAAGGCACCCTACTGAATGAGAGAAAATGTTTGCAAATCCTATAAGGGGTTAATATCTGAGATATATAAAGAACTCACTTATTTGAGTTAAATAACAAAAAAATCCAATTAAAAAGTGGGCAAAAGATTTGAATAGACATTTTTCCAAAGAAGACATAGAGCTGGCCAATACGTACATGAAAAGATCTCAACATCACTAATTATCAGGGAAATGTAAATCAAAACCATAAGAGATGGTGCCAGCCCGGTGGTGCAGTGGTTAAGTTCACATGCTCCAATTTGGAGGCTTGGGGTTCTCTGGTTTGGATCCCAGGGGTGGACCTACACACTGCTTGTCAAGCCATGCTGTGGTAGGCGCCCCACATAAAACAGAGTAAGAGGGGCACGGATGTTAGCTCAGGGCTAATCTTCCTCAAAAAACAAAACAAAACATAAGAGATGTCACCTCACACTTGTGGAATGGCTCTCATCAAAAAGACAAGAAATAACAAATACTGGCGAGGATATGGAGAAAAGCGAACCCTTGTACACTGTTGGTGGGAATGTAAATTGGTGCAGGCACTATAGAAAACAGTATGGAGTTTCCTTAAAAAAATTAAAAATAGAAATAGCATATGATCTAGCAATTCCACTTCTGGGTATTTATCCCAAGGAAACCAAAACACTAACTGGAAAAGCTATCTGGACCCCCATCCGTGTTTATTGCAGCGTTATTTACAATAGCCAAGATGTGGAAACAACCTAAGTGTCCACTGATGGATGGATGAGTAAAGAAGACGTAGTATATACACACAATGGAATATAATTCAGCCATGAAAACGAATGAAATCTTGCCAATTTGCAACAACACTGATGGACCTTGAGAAGATTACGCTAAGTGAAATAAGTCAGAGAGAGAAAGACAAGTGCCGTAGGATCTCACATATATGTGAAATCTCAAAAAAGCCCCCAAAACCGAGCTCACAGATACAGAGAACAGATTGGTGGTTGCCAGAGTGGAGGGTGGGAGTGGGCAAAATGGGTGAAGGGGATCAAAAGGTGAAAAACAAATAGTACCTATATCCTAAGTTTGTTGTGACAACCCATTCTTACTGCTACAGATGATCAAAAAGTTGCAGAAAGTTCTAGCCAAAGCATTTCTGTGTCCAGGGGGGAAAAAGAGCCCCGCAGGAATGCTGCGTCCTCGTTACTCCCTACCATGTCACACCTACCTGCCCTGGGCCTACGTACAAACATGTCGCGTTGTCGTGGCAGCCGCCAGCGCTGGGCAGCAGGCAGTTATTGATTTCTGAACAGTCTCTTCCGTCCCCGGTCCACCCCTGCTGGCACACGCAGGTGTGGGTCCCCACGCCAGTTTTGATGCATTCTGCCTGCAGGAGAAAAAGAAGCAGCGAAACCTTTCAAACCTTAGTCCAGACACACGATTCTAAAAGCAAAAAAAGATTTCCAGAGGTACATGCTAGAAACACATTTTTGCATGGAGTGCAATAGAAATGATTAAGATGAACATTTGCATTGAGATCAATGGAAAAGATGAAATGGTTAAAAAAGCAAAATTGCTTGGTGTTGGCCAGCTGATGGTCACCATTACTAACATTGTTGTTATTTATTGAGCCAGGGACTGTTCCTAATGTTTTGCAGGTGTAAGCCATCATCTTGAGGAAGGTACTGTTATACCTCTATTTTACAGATGACAGAGCTGCTCAGAGGAGTTAAGAAACTTGCCCAAGGTCACACAGCTACAAAGAAGCATGAACCCAGGTCTATGTGATGCTCGAGCCCAGGCTCCTAACCAGTGTACCAACTCCCAGGCCTCCCAGGATGACCACACCAGGAGGCTGAAGGCCAGCGGGGAGAGGGGGAGAGGCGCAAGTTAAGCTGTTGAGATGAGGCTGTCTGAGTGGGCAGGGCTGGTAAAAGAGGAGTCTGGTGGCTGAGACAAGGCGTTTGCCTCTGAGTTCATCCTCAGAGCCAGGGGCAGTCCCTGAAGGGGTTTCAGGGTGGGACAACGTGATCTGATCCACTTCAAGCTGCTCCGGCTGTGGGTGCACAATGTGGGTGGGCCAGAGAGGCTCAGGGAGATACATTAGTAAACTGTGGGGCAGGAAGGACGGTGACTAGGGCCAGGTGGGGCTGGCGACATTGAAAAGGTATTAGTGAAAGCAATGGGGTTCAGGCTACTCTCCTGATAATTATAGAACTCAGGGCAAGTCACTTAACACCCCTGAGCCTCAGTTTCCTAATCAGTCAAGTGGGGATAACAATATTTGCTTCATTGCGTTGGTGGGAGGAGCAAACGAGATCTGGTGCATTAGAGTCGCTTGTCAGCTGTAGCGTTTGACTCAGAGTTTATTACTACTGATCTCAGTGTCTGATTCTCAGGCTGGGTTGTTAAGAATCCAGAACTCCCCCATACATGTGGACCTGGGGCACGTCCACCATACTGGATTTAAGAAGTGCAGGCTCACAGGAGGCTGCGGGGACCATCTTTAAAATGCAATGTTCACACAATTGTGCTTCGAGCCATGAAAAACCATCAGACACTGCCTTTTGGAAGGCCTTCCCTCAGGATTTCCTAAAAAGCCAGGACGCTTGGAAATGAAGATCAGCACTCACATTGCGGCTGCAGCCCCCCGGGGTTGATCCCGCACAGGGGTCCGTCTCTGAACAGAGGCTGCCGTCCCCTTCATAGCCTGCTTTGCAAACACAGCTGCAAAGAAGAGCGAGTACATGAAATCAGGCCCAGAAACATAAGCACCAGCCCCCCAGAGGAGGCCAGCCAGCAGGGGCTCCCGTTCATGGCTGGACAGCCTGCCTTTGTTGGGGGAGCAGTGTCACGGGTACTTCTGGGGTCTGCAGTCAGACTCTCCTGGCTGGGGATCCAGGCCCCCACCTCTAAGCAGTTGTGTGACCCTGGGCGAGTCCCTTAACCTCTGGGAGACTGTTTCCTCTTCTGGACAATGGGTCTAATCATAGTGTCACCCTCACAGAGCTGTGAGGAAGAATCAACGAGCTCATGCACGTGGAGCAGTTGGCAGCCCCTTGCACACACTTGTACCTTATAAGCTCTGGCAGCTTTTCTGCTCTTCTTGGACTGGAACCCACCTCTTTATAACTCTAGCTCTCTTACCCGGTTTGGCAGAGAACAACTCTACTCTCAATTCTATGCCAACGTTCTTAAAATATTTGAAAATGACGGTCAGGTGAGACCTCCTCTCTTTCTCTTTTCTGGTCCCTCAGGTTCCCCTCCCCAGCCCCAAACACAGCATTCTCAGGCGCCCTATTCCGTGAGCTGACACAGTTTCCTGACCCCTTACCCTCTCAGACGCTCCTCTCAAAATGTTCCACCATGATACTTCTGCTATTGAATGTGGGCCATTCGTTCATGCGGTATTTCTGGAGGGCCCTATGAGGGAGAGGTGCCACGATAGGTCCTGGGCCACCCTGCGGCTCCATCATGCCCCACGTCACTACCACAACTGTGCTTCACAAAAATTAAAAAGAAATATTGTTCATGCATCAAGGCTCCTAGAGGAACTAAATATTTTGATGCCCAAAGAAAGAAATAGGTTGATTTGTTCAAATGCTTGTTGACTGACCTGAGGTTATGTGATAGAGACAGACCCACGTTGATAGTTGTTTGTGGATGATGTGAGGTTTTATGGGCACTTTTGAAGACTTATGATTTTTGCCTTTTGCTCTGGTGTAGATCCTAGCTCCTTAGGAAGATGCATTTCTGTCTTACGAGCGTGGAAGAGAAAAGGTCCCCGGCTTCATGCAGCCTACGGTCTAGCGGGGCCGACAGACCGTAATAGGCAAAGAAAGAACTGCGTAAGCACAAACTGAGAAAAGTGCTATAAAATAGGACCAACAATTCCAGGCCTTCTCTGCATTTCCCAGGAAATTTTTTGGGTGGTTACTGCTTTTGAGCTAGATATTCCAGAAAGGAAAATTTCCTCTGACATTTTCCCCCACCCCTAGTCCACTGCATATGTTAGAATTAAGGACACAAATGGTGATCCAATGACCAAGGACCCAATTTCCTATAAGATGCTTTTAACAGCGAAGTTATTATTAACAGCCTTAGGAGGTAAAGGTGTTTTTAAAGCTTGGAAAGTTGGTGGACAAATCTCCTTTACCTTTCATCAAAGCCAATGACAGAGTGATGATGATAATTAGAGTTTCCATGACTGAACACCCGTGATGTACAAGCCCTGGAGTTTTACATTCATTTTTTCTAATCTCCACAATTGCCCTGCTAGACAGGCAGCATCACCCTTATTATTCTGATGAGAAAAGAGAGGCTCAGAGAGGTGAAGTAACTTGCCCAAAGTCACACAGCTGGTAAGTTTCAAAGCAGGGAGGGTTACAATTGGAGACCCAGCTCAGTCTGAGGTTTGCTCCACAAAAGCCACAGTGGCAGCTGGAGAGAACAGTTCTTAATTTACCAAGAGTTTAGGTATGTGTTGGATCTATCCGTAGGTGACACAGTGGCTGTGGGCCGTTCAGGGTGGTGCCCTCCACAGGCCTACCTTGCTGTCCCATTGCTATATTCACAGGTGGCGTGGATGTGACAGAACTGCACGTAGGGCCCGCAGGCTGAGGTCTGCTTGTGGCAGAACCTCCCAGTGGAGCCGGCTCTGCATGTGCCGGGGAGGCAGGCCCCATCACTGTCAACCCTGTTATCACACATTCCGTCGATGCACAGACATTCTGAAAGAGAAGGGAAAGGGACCCTCAGGGCTTGGAGGACAAGCTTAGCATGGAGCACACGGATCATGGAGGACAGGGACCACCTCCCCTCTCTCCCCACTCACTCCTGTCAGAGCAGAACCTGGGGATGAGCAGGGAAGGCTCTGGATGCTATTTCCTAGCATCTCAAGTGTTTCCCAGCGTGCCTGAGACAGCTGTTGGCGAGCCTGGCTGTCCCATCAAGGACGAGAAGAGCTTGATGTCAAGGCTAGTTCTCTGTATGTGTGGGGTTGTGGGAGGGAGGGTGGGTTGTGATGGTAGGAAAGGGGCCGAGGGACTCAATTTTCATCTCCTGCATGGCTGGAGAGTTTAGTCTGGAAATTTCTTACCTTTTCATTCTGGAATAAATAGAAGTGATTTCTCATGCTGGCATGGCCTTTGATGTAGCTTACACATTTATTCTTCATTCTCTATCACAGCAAAGCAATGATAACTAATGGCCAGTATTCGCACACTGACTGTTCTGGGCGTGGGGCCAGCCTCTAACCTGTACCCTCTCATAAATCATCACCAGCCTCAGGAGGTGGGTAGTTTTATCAGCCCACTTTCCAAATGAGGAAACTGAGGCCCAGAGAGTTGAAGCAAATTGTCTACTTGCTGCTAAGTTCCCAAACAGGGACTTGAACTCAGGCCTTCAAATTTCCTTTCCATTAGTGCCTATGTGTAAACACAGTAGGTCAGTATATTAACTGGCATTTCCACATGTCTGTTATTATTTTAAACTGTAGCTGCTTACTTTGCTTTTGAGTATAGGTGTTTAAAAATTACAACATGAGGGGCTGGTGCCATGGCCGAGTGGTTAAGTTCGTGTGCTGTGCTGCAGTGGCCTAGGGTTTCTTGAGTTTGAATCCTGGGCACGGACATGGCACTGCTCATCAGGCCATGCTGAGGCGGCGTCCCACATCCTACAATTAGAAGGACCCACAACTAAAAATACACAACCATGTACCCGGGGGCTTTGGGAGAAAAAGGAAAAATAAAATCTTAAAAAAAAAAATTGCAACATGAGCCAGCTCATCAGACTCGGGCTCCTATGCAAGGGAGAATGAAAACAAGGACACACAGATTCTCAAAGGCAGGTGGCAAGGATTTGGGGGCTCAAATACCATCAGAAATGGAGGAATCAGTGGTTTTGCCCCAGGAGGGACTGAGGTGAGAGGAACTCGTGTGGGTGCTTGGAGCCAACATCCAGGAGAGAGAAGGGAAATGCAGCGAGCGGGGCTGGAAAAGCACAGCTAGATTTAAAACAAAAAAGACTTTTCATAAACTTTTACGTAAGTCAGGACTTAATTTCTGAGGAATAAGACCAGGAACGAAGAGGAGGCTTCCCTGCCTGAGATGGTGGGAAGCCACAGATCCGGGAGGAGAGGCGTTGGAGCAGGACGCCCACCGCCGCTGCCCGGGGCCTCCGCAGCCTGCCCTGCTGGCTTTGTAAAAATGCCAAAGGCGGCAGGCTTTAGAACAGACCCTTATTTTTTTTTCTTAGAAACTTTATTTGGCAAAATGATCATTACACCAGGATCAACAGCCCTGACTCTGCTGTGCTGGAGTCCCGTCCATCTTGAGGGGTCTTAGTGAAGATCAGACAAGGTAAGAGAGGGGAAGGGTTGTGCATGTGTAACAGATGAGTGGAGTTAGTGATAGTAATAGGAACGGCTTCATTCATTGATTACTTGCTAGGTGCAAGGTCTGTGCTAAAGCCCTAAGTTAGGATCTAATAATCAATAATTTCTGATGTAGGTAGCAGCATTACTTTCATTTTACAGGTGGGGAAACTGAGGCTTAACGAGAGACTTTTTTCGAGGGTCATACAGCCAGTAAGTAGCAGAGTGGGGATTTAACCCCAGGCTGATTTGACTCCACAGCAAACCCTGATCTACTCCTTTTATTCTATCCTTAAATTCTAATCCTAGCTTGGAAATATACATCTAACTATACATACATATATATATAAGCATAAATATACACATGATGTCATTTTAAAGAGCACAATGCATTTTCTAAGATTACTTAACAGTATTTTTTCAATGCCTATTGTTGAACTTTCTACATGTCTTACGAGCTTTATGACACTCATGTCACTGAACTCAGAATAGCAGCCACAATAATAGATGCTAATAACAGCTAGTGTATTGTTAGTGCATGTGAGGTGCAAGGCATTGTTCTAAGGCAAGTGCTTTCCACTTATAACTTGTACTAACCTTACCAGGTAGTTACTATTATTATCTCCATTTTATAGATGAGGGAAGTGGAGGCCTAGAGAGATGTAGTAACTTGCCCAAGGTCACACATTTTGCAAAGGGAGGAGCGGATGGAAGAGAACTGTTTGAAGGTAGGGAGTGAGTCTGTTTCTTGATATGGAACTGATTTCAGGTATGTAGGAAACCTTAAGAGATTGGTTTTCAAAGTGTGGGCCTTGAATCAGCAGTGTTGGCATCCTAGGGACTTGTTAGGAATGTAAATTGTCAGAGACCACCCCAGGCCTACTGTCACAGAAACTCTGCAGGTGGGGCCACAATCTGGCATGTGCCTAAGAGATGCCCTGTGATGAGGGCATATGCCAAGCAAAGGGGCACATGCCACCAGGCCTGCACCATCAGCTTGCTGCAGTGCAGCAGGGATGCTGGCAGAGGAGCAGAGGAAACTTTCAAAGGGCCACTTACTTTTGTCGCACTGAGGTCCGTATTTATTGGGATCTGAGCAGAACTGACACTGGGATCCTTGGAAGCCATCCTGGCAAATGCATGTCCCATTGCCACCAATGCCGTCCACACACTGCAGGCAAAGGCAGGCCCCATGGGCTGTTAGGACAGCACACACCCGTAAAGGAGTCCCTGATGGGTTCGTTTCATGGCCTGACTTCTTTGAACTCAGATCCAGTCCTGCCTGAAACGACCCTTTGGGACTCCTCACAGAAAGTGGAGTTATGTTGGTATCAGATAGGGAGCTAAAATGTGACAAATTTGGGAGTCTTGAGCCAGGATTTAGAACTTTAAGGGAGGTCATTCAAGCGTGGGGGGTCACAGTGGTGAACTGGGACCTCCAAACAATGGTTAAGGGATGGCATGATAAGCCACCCACCTTCAGAATGAAGGCTGGCCTTCCTCTCCAGATTTTCATCCGCTTGGACACCACTGTGTTTCCCACTTTGGGGGTGAGCATTTTACCTGCCGTCTCCCCAGCGGTCTCCAGGTTGGATTTGTATTGACCACCCGGCTATAGTAGTTGATGGGTACCAGCCTGGTCCTATTCTCCTCATCTGCCTGGTGCTGTCCCCAGTGTGGTTGCACAGTTTTCCTTCCCCTTGAAAGAGGTATATTCTAGATGTGGTTTCTTAAATGCACAAATCTATAATTTTCCCATATGAACCACACATACTTTTACCTTCATTTGTTTAGCTCCAGCCTTCAAGCTGGATGAGTTTGGGCCTTTATAGTTCACTAGGTTTTGCAGATGGGTTAAATAAAGCAATCCCTGGAAAGCGCTATTTTTTTTTTTTCAAGTATCATAAAATCTTAACCGTGGGAGAAATCTTGGGGATCAATGCAGGCCAGCTCTGCTCTCTCCCACAGGAGAGTGGGTCCAGAGAGCCTTGCTGACTTGCCCAAGGTCACGCTGTCAGCAGCAGGAAAGCAGAGACTAGAAGCGACATCATGGACCTCCTCCCTCCCCACCCCTGTCCCGGCCAAGATTCCTCCTACTGCTGACACCTGTTATTTCAGTAACTGATCTGTTTCTTTTACTTCCTGGAAATAGTTGGCTGGCATTGTATCGCTTCTTGGCTTAGTGGTTTTAAAAATCATCTTTCGACTTGACTTAAGACAGGTCAACCTCAGTATCCATGAAAAAGTGTGCATCAAAGATTGTCCTCGTCACCTGTCCGTTCCCCGAGCATGGATTCGAGAAGCCTCCTGGACACTGGTTGCAGTCGGGCCCGTAGAAGCCTTTGCAGCATTTTGGTATCTGAGAAACAAAATATGTGTTGCCTTTGAAACCCCAAGCAGAGTGCCAATTCCTCAAAGGAGATCTATTTTAATTTCCACTATTATCATAAACACCATTAGTGCCCCCAATGAGCTTTTTCTTTTGAAGATGTGGCATGGCTGGTGCTCAGCCATCTGTTCACCACCAATCTACTGAGGGGTGACCTTGGGGGCCAGCCTGGCTCAGGCCCCATGGGAACAAGACAGATGAAAACTTGTGCCCATAGAACCTATGTTCTATCCAGTCAGGGAAGAGACAGTAAATTTAAAAAAAAAGAAGAAAGGAATTTCAGAGAGTAGTAAGTGCTGGGAAAACAAAGTTGCATCATGAAGTGGAGGCAAGTAGGGGCAGAGGTGGGAGGAGACTGGAGGTCATTGTGGCTTGGCTGGTGATGGAGGAGGTGACAGTTGAATGGAGACGCGAAAGATAAGCCAGCCCCAAGAAAACCTGGAAGAGCATTACGAAGGAAGGAATGGCAAGTGTGCACACTCTGAGGTAGGAATGAGGGGAAGAGACAGGTCAGAGACATGGCAGAGGGTGGGCCAGGTGAGGGCACCCAGAGTGGGCTCCATGTTAAGAGCAACAGGCAACCATGGAAGGCTTGGATGCAGGGAAGGGGGTGACTGGCCTCCGTGTAGAGACTCTGCCCTTCAATTCCCCTGCAGGAAGACATTGCTAAGGCCCCACAGGCAAGCTGTGACAACATAGACCCTGGGGCCTGAGAGTGTGGCCCTGGAGCTGACCGCCTTGTTGGCTTCTGTGTGGGTCTTGGTGCCTGGAAGATGGCCCCGGCTACACACATTCCTCACCTTCACAGTGGCATTACAGTATCTGGCACAGCCACTCTTCAGGCTCCTTGTTCTGCCAGTGTAGACACATTTGTGTGTGAAGAGTGCCTGGAGGAAAGCCAATGAGAAAAAGCATCGCAGTCCACACTGCAAAGTCCTCTGGGCATTGCTCAGTTTCTGCATACACTAGATGTTCTGGTTCCATTTTACGTAAGGAAAGAGCACTAGATCCCACCAGCACACGTGGGTCCCAGTCAGAGCTTAGTCACCCTCTTTAGGCCTGTTTCCTTGTTGGTAGAATACAGGCCAGGGTTTGCACAACCCAGAGCCCATGTATCTTTATTCCACCTCTCATGCCATGGGAGACATTGCTAATGGATCAGGGACCACTTTCCTGTTCATCCTGGATGTGGCTTAGCCTTCCCTTCCAACCTACAGCCAGCCCTAAGCTCCTCCTATATAGAAATTCTGGAGCCAGGAAAGAGTCCATCTCTAATTTGTAGAAGATCCAGCAAACACAATAGCAATAGTCTGAGTTTTTCTCTTAGGAACATGTGTGTGTGTGGGGAGCAGATTTAAGGTACCCTTCCATGCTCTAATCCCTGATGCCCACTCATGATTATCTAGAGCTACCATGTATTGAGAACTAACTAGGGCCAGACGCATTGCTTATATGAGGTCGTCAATCTTCAATCCCATGTGGACATTTTTCATCCCTTTTTTATAGATGAGGAAACTGAGGCCCAGACAGGTTAAAGCACTTTTTCTAAAGAATACTGCCAGTAAGGGGCAGGTCCAGAGAATGGGTCTCACCACCTACTGACTTTAGGATACCACAGGCAAGTCATGCAGTCTCCATGGGCCTCAGCTGCCTAATCTGTGAAATGGGACAACAATGCTGATCTGAAGTTTGTCCTAAACATTCAGTCCCTGGCTCAAATTTTAAGTTAGATGAATGTCGATATCGAGTTTACCCCTTCATCTTTGGCTCTTGCTCAAGAAGAGAGCCATGGGAACTTCACGGGCTATAAAATCCTAAAATATATAGGATCTATATAGAATATAAAGGAATTCCGGGGTCATTGAGGAAGGAACACTCAGTCCTCTTTTTGGATCTCAAAATAATTAACCAAGTGTAGATCAGGGGAGCCTGGGGGGCAATTTTGACTCCAAGCCATGTGTCTTGTTTCTCTTTTTTTCCTCTTTTCTTCCTCTTTCCTCGGTCTGGGGCAACATAGGATCATGGTTCTGCCATGAACCAGCTGTGTGATCTTGTGCAAGGTGTTTTATGTTTCTTTGCCTTAGTTCCAGGATTACACAGTGGTTATGACGACAATATACCTATCTCATAGATGTGCTGCATGAAACATTTAGAACAATGTCTAGCACACACACAGTGATCACTGGGATGCTAGTCAACACGATTTCCTCTTTTCCCCTCCCTCTCCATACGCCCTGGTCGAGGCATCCCGAAGGACTCAAGGCTGATGGCGTCATTCAGCAAAATAAATACCTGAACGCCTGTGTCTATTTAATTTTACTGTTTTCCTTTATTAAATGCTTCATAATAGGATTGCATTAAAGAGCTCATCACCTTCCTCAGTGATCTATTCCAGTGGTTAATGACTCCCGGTTGGGACGTTCTTTCTTAGGACAAACTTATAGGCAGAAATTTCTATCATCAATTTTACCTTAGAACACTTTGCTTTGGCCGTTAATAGAGTACCTGGCATATGATCGTGAACTGTTGTACAACTGTCCGTTTTCCTTTTAGAACAGAGATTCTCAAGACAAAAACAAAACAAGACAAAAAAACCCTGTAGCTTATTCATCTGTATGCCCCCAGAACCAGCATTATAATCCTCAATAGATGTGTGTGGAATTCAATCAAACTTGAAAAGGTTTTGATGGTCCTAGTGTCATTTTCTTGACATTTCTTGTATTTCTCTCCAGAGCAATGCTTGGGAAGAGCAAATATGAATGAAGAGTGGCAGAATATGCCATCCCCAAATATGCCACTTTGGCATCAAGATTATTTTGAGCTAAAGGCACTTGAAAAACAGCAGATACAAAAGGGACACTCTGATCTCCTCATTTCTTTCTGAAAACAGGAGATAAACTCCCATGCGAGGCCCTCCCTGTACCAGGAGAAAAGAAGCATCTTGTCACCAGAGACAGCGAGCCGAAGCTAGGAAAAATCTGTACAAACAGACCTGATCTTCCCGTAGCTTCCCCATACATTTTAGCTACATTGCCACAGCTGCCTCTCTTTATTTAACCTACTATGTAAACATTTGGGTTTTGTCACTTCTTTGGGTCTTCCTTCTCTTCGGGGGGCTCCCATGTACATGTATATATCTGTGTACTTTTCTTCTGTTAATGTATCTTACGTCACTTTAATTCTGAGGCTCAGCCGGAGACCCCCTAGAGGGTGGAGGTCAAGTTTGGCCTCCCCTACACAAACACTGGATTTTATTTAAGAGGGAAAAATAGAGAAGGAATGAACCTTGACTGAGTGGCTTCTTGATTTAGGTATCGTGCTTGGGTTTTTATCTATACTAACGCTGCTGCTGCTGTTAGTGTTACTTACAGATGAAGAAAATTAGAGTACGAAGGCTAAGCAACTCACCTAGGGGTAATGAGCAAGGATTCAAACACAGATCTGTGGGTTGTCTTCCTGCCATCCCCCTGATCACAGGCTAAGAGCTAATCTTATATTACCCCAGTAGAATTACTATTTTTTAAGAAGGACAGTAGAAAGGATGAGAAACCACACGAGCGGGGTGGCTTGAGTGACATGTGGCTTCATGAAGCTGTGCACTCACTGTGGGCTCAGAGTTCGCAGGACATTTGCTCCAATACACCAGGGAACAGCTCACACAAGTGCCCTGGAAGGAAAGACAGGGGATCAGTACAGGTGGGCCTGTAAGAGGGAGTGGGGACCACCCTGTCTGGCCTGGTGCTTCCTCCCTGTGAAGGGGGTTCCACCAGCCTCACACTCCTGGCCTCTCTCTGACCCGCTCCTGACTCCTCCCCAGAGAGAAGGAGTGAAGTCCATGCCTGTGGGGTTGGGGAGAAGGAACTGAGCCTGCTCAGAGAAGCTTCTTTCTCTCCCTCTTTCAGAGTCAGACTGGCTACAGGCCTCAGGCTTCTGACCGACTCTGCTGTGTAGAGAGGCACCTGCCCCCGAGGGGAGACTTCAGTTGTCCACCTGTGCCAGGGACTACTTATTAGCATTGGCCACACACTTAAAGCCTTGTTCTCCAATTAGCTTAGTTGAACATGGACTCCCTGCTTTCTAGTCTCCCATTCTTGCTCCATTGGTTCTGAATTCAGGAGGAAGGAAAGGGGTGTGCCTCTGAATCTCTCCAGATCCGTTCTCTGACCTTCTCGACCGGGCTCTGTGCTCCAGCAGGTAGACCCTGAAGGATGGTCTCCCGGCCTCCCTTGCGAGCTTCTGATTGGTCTTTGCCAGCGTGAGGCGCCAGCGGGAGATTGGTGGGTGGGAAGAGAGCAAGGTCAAGGTATTTCTTCCCTGCTCCCTCTCTGCTTGGGCACCATCCCTATAGCTCCTGATGGACATCACTTCTTCCACTCTTCCAGCTCTCACTGGGTTCAGGTAACTCCAACCCCTCCCCTCTTCGACTCTCTGGTCCCGGTGGGAATGGTTGCACGCTATTGCTTCCCTTGGATGCCCCAGCATAACTTGCTTGTTTCCTCAGCCCTGCCCACCCATCTGCAGCAGCTTCTTTGTTTGAACCATCGGGATAAATTCTATTTCCTGCATGGACCTTAACTAGTACAGGGAGTTATTAATTAAACTGCTAAACTCCAAACCTACATGCCCAAAGGCGGCTATGGGTTCAGCCTGATGACAACTGAGACTTCTAGAAGGTACCAGCTGCTTCTACTCCTTGCTAGCCCTAAATACTTCCTGGAGAATGCATTTGTTCTTTCAATAGGTCTAACCAAAACCATCCTAAACCTTGCAGAGAGGATAGATTTGACTTTAACCCGGAGAAAATAGTAAAAGAAGACTCCATTAAGGCAGCTATTGGGAAACTCTTTTTCTTATTGAACCAAAATTCTTTGGGTTGCGGCTCAAACCCACATCTTGATTCTTTGCTTTGGGAAGATGGAGAACAAGCGTTTGAACAACCTGGAACAGAGCAACCCTACAGCAAGGCAGGCAGGCAGGGCTGCCCTTGTCCCCCCACAGACTTCCTTCCCTGGACTTGAATGGCAGCTGCTCTGGGTGCGGGAGCTCTGAAGGAGTCTGATTATTGACTCCTATCGAGTCTTCTCTGCAGAAGCCCTGTTTTCCTAGTATTTTAATCATTGGGATCAGAGATGAGACTCTTCTCAGCTGGCCTGTTCTGATCTTCATCCCAGTCTAAGCCAGGTGATGCGTCTGCTAATACTTTTTGCAAAGAATGAGTCAAATGTAAATCACAGCCAGAGACTGGCTGGGAGAGAGACTGATTCCCGCCTCTCTTAAAAGGGGCGCTCAGAACTGAATCAAATCCCCCAGATGGTATGTGACTGGCACGGAGGACCAGTGCCATCACAATAGCCTAAAACATCGCAGAGCCATTACATCCATTAAGAAATCTAGACTCAAAAGAATCAGCCACAATCCTGTGCCCGGTGCTCCACTAGCTACGTCCAGCCTTCACGACAAGAAGAGGGATCAATGAAATCAAATCTATAAAATGAGGCCCTTTTTCCTTGTTCAGTACCCATCTTCCAAGGATATGGTGAGAACAGTCATTGAAGTAGTGTTGCAGTGTCCTGAAAAGAAAGACCCAGATCTATTATTGCTGCAACTTCAGGGTTACGGTTTCCATGGGAACGGAAAGATCATATGGGCAGTTTTGAAATTTGGGGTGCTCTGAATAAAACTGGCTGAGCCAAAAATGTTTCATGGAAACAGGAAAGCCCATTTCCTGTACATAAGCTCACGGGCAAACAGACAGTTTGGTATTTGAAAAGAAGCACCGAAAAGTGGTTGAGTGGCCAGGCCAGAGCATTTTCCCCAGAAGCAGTGCTATGCTAAGTCCATCTTAGAGAGAGGAAAGCTATGGGCCTGGAGCAGGTGGTCCCAGGTGACAGGGGCAGGGAAGGAAGAGGCAGGAGACTGACGCTACCTCTTCTGGTGTCGTGGGTTGAATAGTGGTCCCCCAAAGTCATGTTCCCCTGAACCTCAGGATGTGATCTTATTTGGAAATCGAGCCTTTGCAGATGTAATTAGTTAAGATGAGATCACACTGGATGAGGCTGCGTTCTAAATCTAGTGACTGGTGTCCTTACAAGAAGAGAAAGTGACACATAGTAACACATGGGGGAGAAGGCCATGGAAAGACACAGGTAGCAATCAGAGGGATGCGGCTACAAGCCAAGGGATGCAAAGGATCGCCGGGAGGCATCAGAAGCTGGGAAGAGGCCAGGAAGGATTTGTCCCTAGAGCCTTCAGAAGGAGCACAGCCCTGCTAATACCTTGATTTCAGACTACTAGCCTCTAGAACTGTGAAAGAGGACATTTCTGCCACTTTAAGTACCTAGTTTGTGGTAATTTGTTGCTGCAGCTCTAGGAAATGAATATCCCTGGGCAGCTTGTATCACTGTGGAAATTCCCCCAGGAACCTTGGTTCACATTTCACGAGCTAGGACCTCAAGCCTACCTGCTTCTTCATGAAGACAGAAACCCCTCTGGAAGGAGGCTCCTGGGGTGCAACTCTCCTTGGCAGCTTCCTCGGAATTGTGACAGGAAGGAACCTTGTCTGCTCTGTGGGGCTCTTCAGGGGGCCCTTATTTGTTTTTCTAGTTTTCTTACCAGTTTCATCTCTCTCTTCGTTTCATCACATTGGTGGTGCAGAATCGGGACGATGGAGGGAGGAATGAGAACTCCAGTCAGTGTGTAAATTCGGCCATTTTTGGCAGCAACCTCAATTTCTTCCATTGCCACACCATTTGCCAGAATCCGTCCCTGGAAAGAAGGATGCCATCTTTCATTCTGTACTGCAGGAGCACCAGCCGTCCCCAGGCAGAGCTGCATGGTGGCGATCTCTCTAAAGAGCCATCAACTTCACCTCACTCTTCATTGAGTGGAAGATTCTATTAGAAGGGCTTGGCTGACAGGGAAAGATGAACCTGTTAAATGAATTCTTGATGGACACCAGGCACGGATGTCCTTGCAGAAATGGTCTTTGCAGGTGCTGGACTGGGCAGGGGGTAAAACGATTCCAGCTCGACAGAATATTTGCTATGAGACCTTGGGCAGGCTGTTTCACCTTTCTCTGGTGAAATGGGGATCCGTTCATTCAAATACATTTATTGACCTTGTATTAGGCTCTGCTTTAGGTGTGGGGGGGTACATCAGTGAACAAACCCAGACAGGTCCTGCCTATGTGGTAGGGGAGAGAGTGGAAAATGAACAAGTTAGCAAAGAATTCCAATCTCCACTTTCCCCCCAACTCTGCTCCACCGGCACTATTAACGGCAACTCCATCCTTCTGGTAGCTCAAGTCACAAGCTCGGGAGTCATTCTTGGCTCCCTCGTTCTTCATCCCCTAACCAATCTGTCAGCAAATTCTGCTGGCTCTACCTTCAAAAACTGTCAGAAGTCAACCACTTCTTACTGTGTCTCTGCTAACACCTTGGTCTGAGTCACCATCGTTCTTCTCTGGGTTATTGCAATCTTCTCCTCACCAGTCTCCCAAGATGTAGGTCTGACCATATCCTTCCAATGCTCAAAATCCTCCAATGGCTTCTCATCTCATTAAAAGCAAGAGCGTCCATCCTCACTCTGAGTCCTTGGCCACGTGTGACCTGACCCCATCTCTCTTACTCTCTCTTACTGCCTCGACCTCCTCTCCTGCCTCTCTCCCTTTTCTCCCTCTGTTCTAGCCACGGTGACCTTGCTGTTCCTCAACCAGGTCGGGCATGTTCCTCGCTTTGTGCCTTTGCACTTGCTGTGCCCTCTCTCTGGAGTGCTCTCTCACCAGGTATTCACACTACTTGTTCTCCCATTCCCTTCAGGTCTTTGCTCACATGTTTTCTTCTCCCTGAGGATTTCTTGGGCACTTTATCTCAAATGTCAACCCATCCCTACTGTCTATTCCCTGTCCTTGCTTTGCTGTTTTTTGTCTTAGCACTTAATTGCTCTCTAATATATGATATATTTTACTTACTTAATTTGCTTATTGTCTGTTCTCCTATGTATTAGAATGAAAGTTCTATGCAACCAGGGACTTTCATATGTTTTCTCATTGGTCTACCTTCAGGACCTAGAATGGTGTCTGGCATATAGTAGGCACTCTGTAGATATTTGCTGAAAGGATGAATGGTCATCACCATCACCATCAACAATGAGTCAACAGGGGACATAATCTCTATGTTGCCAGACTTGCTGATATTATAACCCCAGGGAATTAGCTGAATAACACTGCCTTCTTTGAGTTTCTTAAATAAGTCGTGCTCCTTCCCACCTCAGGGCCTTTGCACATGCTCTCTCTTCTGCCTGGAACTCTCTTCAACTCATCTCTGCTCAAGTTCACTCTACTCATCCTTTGAAGCTTGGCTAAAGCATCACCCCCTCCTTGAGGACCTCTAGACCCCCAGATTTGCTCAGTTTCCTCCTGTTGTGTGCTCTCACAGTCCTCTTAACTTCCTCTTGGTGGCACTTATTTCAATTGTAATTAAATAATTAATTGGTCATCTAATTAGTTATTTAAAGTCTGTTTTCCTTGCTGGGATGTAAGCCTGGCTTTTTCATAGCTTTTTCCTTGGGATATAGTTCAGATTCTCATACATACAGTTGATCAGCTGATATTTGCTTAAAAAAGCAACAAATGAATAAGTAATTGTGAAGATTTTAAGCCTGTGTGTCAACATAGAGGTAGGGCAAGCTGATGAATAATCATAAGCAGGGCAAAAATGCACATGAGCAATGATACCCACAATAGCATTTTCACCTACGTTGTCGGTGGTGTTAAACTGTATGATCTGGTTGGCCATGCTCCTAATGTGAGGGGTTGAAATGAGAGTGGCCACTGCAAGCTGCAACGAGAAGAGAACAACAGACGGAGATGTTTAGAGCAACGCACGGAACCTTGCTTTCATAAAGTCCTCACTGGAAAGAATAGCCTGAAAGTTTATGAAATAAATAATGGGAGCTTTGATGTCATGAGTTCTTGTGGCTTTGACAATTTCTTTGATAATGGGCTTCTTATTCATGGCTAAGGATATGCTTGGAGCCACAAAGAGCAATTGTCATATATTTTCTAGCACCAAATATCACAATATAAGACTAAGTCAGATATCTTGAAAGCAGGGAAAAATATAGGCCAGGAAAGTGGGGCCAACCTGGGTAAATGGGACAATGTGGTATCTGACGAGTTCCAGAAGCTTCCGAGATCCCTGTAAAGGAATCAAGATACTTCTTTAGTTAATCAAGAAAGTACAGCTGTCCCCCTTCTTGTGGGGACCTCCTCAAATGACTTTGGACACTTAGTCAAGAAAAATAAATGACCCATAACCTCTCTATTGGGACATCCAGGGTGAGAAAAATCCCATTACCCAAATAGTTAACATTCACCAAATTCCTACTCTGTGGCTGGGCCTGTTCTGAAAACATATGCACGTCTCATTTAATCTTCCCAACAGCCCTGTGAGGTAGGGGTGACTATTGACTCATTTTATATGTGATAACACTGTGTAGTGAAGACATGTCCAAGGTCCCTAAGCTAACTTGGGATACAAGCCTAAGAATTAGCCCAAGCTCTCAGTCCCTCTGCTCCAGGACCTCTCTGAAAGTCTAAGGCTACGTTCTGGATTTTCTAAGATAGCCTCAGTTTAGGATTCACTTTCTCCATAAACAAATGTCTGCTTGTCAGACCACACGCTGGTTATTCAGGAATACAGTGCTTGTTAGGAATATCTGCTCAGGACACCTTCTCCTTCTGTGCTCCCATGATAGGTAGTCATCTTCCCTTCAAAGTCCTTTCCAAGATTTCTCATGCTCCAGAACACTGAAGCAGCAGTGGAGGAAAAAAGAGAGTCTTGGGACTATAAACAGAAGGAGCAGTGCCCATAGGGTGTCCTGGAGAGAGTGTACAGAGTTGAGGAGCACGAGGACCTTTCTCTGAGGGAAGAAGGCGGTGGCAGCAGTGGTCTGCTGCAGATGTCTGCAATCTCCTAGCGGAGTCAGAGCCGGGAGGTACAAGCTTCATAGCCCTTGAATTCTGCTACTTAAGGGGCCCAGTCATGATCACTCTGGCTTGGAAAGGTGAAGGACCACAAATCAAGATCATAATAACCACAAAGATCATTCTAGGCACATATTCCAACAGCATGATGTTCCAGGTGGGAAGAAAGCCCTGCTGAATTTGAGTTCCATTGTCCCAGACTCCTCCCTGCCTGTGCCCTTGGTCCCTACACTAGGGCATTACCTATAAGTAGAGTGACCACATATCCTGGTTTGTCTGATATAACCCTGGTTTACACCTTTTGTCCTGGCAGCCCCATTCACTTTCAGAATTGTCCTGGTGTGGATGATAAATGGTATGGCCACCATATCTATAAGCCAACAGCATTGTGGAGGGCAGGGTTACTAATAAGAATGTTGAAGTTGACCACTTGTTAGCTGGTCCTGGAAGCGATGCTTTCTGCAGCCCTGGTTCTGTTCCTATGTGACCCTGAGCAAGTCACTTTGCCTCTGGGTCTTAACTCCCCTTTACAGCTACTTTATGACAGCCAGAAGTGAGGACTTGCAGGCAGAGGCAATGCTATTACAAGCTTGGATGCTCAGTGGCAGAAGGGGTGAGAAAACGCAGGGACTGCTGGTAAATGTCAGACCAAACTGGACTTCAAACTCCCAGAAGGTAGGGAGTGGGTCTGTCTGGCTTATAAATCGCTGTGTCTCCAGCCAGCATAGTATGGGGCACACAGCAGGCCCTGCATAAACATTGTGCCAATAAATTAAAAGGAGGAGGGCAGGTGTCCTGGGAAGAGCAGTGAGCTGGACCTCAGGAACCTGAGTTCTGATACTGGTTCTGCTCCTGTGTGACCTTGAGCAAGCCACTGAGCTCCTCTAGTCTGTTTCACCTGCAAAATAAAGGGATTGGTATGGACCCATTCCAGCCTCCGATTCTATAAGAAAGGCTTCATCCACTGGATAATCCACTTCTGAAGCCTCAAGAATTAATTGACGTTGGATCCTTTTTATAAGGAACGGGAGACTGAAAGGGACAAAGCAGTTGATCAGCCTCACTCCCACCCCTGTGTGTGCCTGCTGCCCTGGCTGGCTAGGGGCCATCATTCAGTGAGAATTCAGTCCAGGATGGCTCTGGGTGACAGGACGTGCTTCCAGATGCCATTGTTGAAGAGCCTGTGGTGTAAGCATTCTTTTCTTTATGAGGACACTCACTTCCTCCCCGCAGTTTTAGGTAAAAACAACAACAAACAAGCCTTTTGGTACCCGAGCCACAATAAGAGTGTTTTTCTGACAAATTGTAACTATGACCTTGAACTCTGTAAATTCACCTTCCTTTGTCTTATTTTACTTGCAAGGTATTTGTGAATGGGCAACGGCCAGTCTCTCGCTGGCTTTGCATTTATTTCTGTCTAGTTCAGGGATGAAGCCATAACCCGGGGCTTGTACTCAATGGCTGTGGTCTCTGAGGGGGTGGCACGGTTTCGGGACTGAAAGTTTGCTTCAGGGAGAAACAGAAAGCTACACTGGAAAAGAAACATGGCATTTCAAAGTCAGAATGAGAAACCATTCTTCTGGTGAAACCAGTTTATTTTTCAGTTCATTGGCATAGTCGATGGGGAGTCTGCTGTCTCTGGCTGAGGTTCTTCCCAGAAAATAGAGCTAAAGGACGCTATTAAGATGGGTAGAGAGAGAAATAACTTCCCGTTAGTGGAGGAATTTTAACCTACACAGGCTTTGGACCTGAGAAAGAGGCAGAAATGATTGTTCCACTCCTCACCAAGAAATTGAAGTGGAAAAGCAGTTTTTGACTCAGAACAAGGAGACGAATCTTTCTATTCTTTGTGGGCAGAAGGATACTGCCTTTGAGAGAAAGGAGCTTGAGAGCCAGGAGCAGTGCTGTGCTGGTCCATTAGTTCTGCGGGGAGAAAAATAAGCCCTGATTTATAGTGTTGGCCAATTTCTACAGTGTAAATCATCACAGGCTGATTTCAAGCTACCGATGCGATCTCGCTGAATGCAGCTGGGAAGAGGTACACACAATCTATTCCCCAGAGCCTGCGTGAGCCAGCTCCGGCCGTCACTGTCACCGTCACCGGAAGGAGTTTTGAGGGAGGAGAAAGAGGAGAACTTTCTGAGCAAAGGTGCTTGACAGAAAAGCAGGGAAGTTGATCTTTTCTATTCTAGATAAAAGGTTTTGCTTTAATTTTTAAGTGTACCTGATTAGGTGTCTGAGGACTCCTTTATGATTATTAAAAAAAAATCTGAATCAAATTAAAAGCTATGCACGCAGAGAGGCCATATAATCTCAGGATTTTAATACTTCCCAGGGGAGCATTATTACTTTTTGGCTTTAAAATTAAGTATGAGTGTGAGTTCTAAAGAGAGATATAACAGTTTTTCTGTAATAGCTAGGTTTCAGAAAACTTGAGTGTGAATCGTATTTCTAAAACAACATCCTACGTTGAAGACACTGGGCAATCCAGAATTTAAATAGAAACCTGTAGAAAATCCTTTAATATGTTGAATATCTGTTTGCAGGGTAAGAGATTTCCTTCTGATTTATCTCCTCAATACACATCTTTTTAATACAAAGTTTTCTGAAAGCAAGATATCTTTGTAGACACCTGAAAGTATTCTAGAGAGGGATCTATCCATGTGAAGCTCTAAACAATACAGGCAACAAGTTTCAGGGCTCCAAAAACAGTATGGCCTGGGCCACCTGAGTTAGAAAGTTGGTGCTTACCCAAATGTCTATTTCTGGGTCACATTCTAGTGCCATTAATTCAGAATGCTTGGGGAAAGGTTCTGGAATCTGCCTACTTAATAAGCTCCACAGGTTATTGCTAAGCATACTAAAGTTTGGGAATCACTACCCTAAAAGATCTGGATCCTTCCATTCTGTATAATCCACACTGACCTATGAGGCCATAGGTAGTCTTGTACCATTGCCAAGATGGCGGCATGATTTCAGGGCTCTGGAAGAAAGCTTGTGGCCCCTCATGTAATTCCACCATTTGAAATTCTAATGAAGAAAATTCCATTATTAGCTATCCTTCTCTTCAGTTTAAGGCTGTTATTTCTGGGAGAGAAAACACTTTAAATGGTTTCAGTCATTTACATCCTAGTGTGAAGGAGCCAAAAATCTCCTTTCTAAAAGAGAAAGTGAGAGAATTGAAGGCTATGATATATAAGGAGAGGGTTATCATGGAGAGAGATGACAGTGATAGAAAGGAAAGGCTGGAGCATCTTAAAATAGCATGTATTCCTTTTAAATTTAGCCTAGACCTGGCCCAGAATGGCCTCGTTTAGTCTTCATTTTCTAGTTCGTAGGGAACTTAAAATATTAATTTTGCCACTGAGAAATATTAGAAAAGTCAGGACAAATCAAAACAACTATTTATACCTGGCTTTGCAAATAAATTTGTTTCCTGTGCCCTATCTGATTGGCTGGTCGTAGCTGCTTAGAACTCTATCGAGGAGACTGGAGCCACTTCTGGGCTCGTTCCAGAGAACTGCGATTGATTAATGATGTCTGCCTTGGTTGTGGGAAATAGGTGGTGATATGTGTGTTATTTATTTGCCATCCCTAGTTTAGAAAAAACCTGTATGGACCGAGGTAGTGATGGTGACATGACGCCATAGGAGTAAATAGGACATAATACCTCTGGAGAAAGAAGGAAATCGAGAGTGCCATCCTTCATGTTATTCAATGCTTCATTACTTGGAACAAAAATGGTGTATGGTCCATCAACCCCATCTTCATCTAAGGCATGTCCCAATTTGGTTTCCTGCATTTGAGAAATGAAATTTTATATCTGCAGCCTACCCCAGACAAATATTTAAAGTAATTTATCAGCAAGTATTTATAATCAACACCTCTGCTAATTTTACAAAAAAATGAGCATAAAACACTTTCCAGAAATTCATGAAAAATACATACCTCTAACAAAGATCTGAACTTGCTGTACCTTGGCTGTAGCATTGTCATTATGGGTTTCTAAAAAGAGACATTTTGCTTAAAAATTAGTAAAAAAAAAATAAGTGGTTTAGGAAATAGACATCCTAACATTAAAAGACTGATGACAGAGTTTGTCTGTAAGTGTGGATAGACGTAAAAGGACGAGGTCAACATTATACAAATGTTTCCTGTTGTTATTGAAACAGTAGTTCAGACTTGCATGTTCTGAAATAGTCTTTGGCCATCATCAAATAGGTCAGAGGGAATGAGTTTTATGGCAGCGAGGACCGCCCCCTCCTTCCCCATGGTTTGGGTCCTAATACAAATGAAGGACAAGCACACAGTACTGGTGTGCACTTTCTTCTTGGATGTGACCCTCCAGGGAACACAGGAAGATGGATTTGGGTTGAAATCACTTTTACCTGAAATATCTCACCTCAGTGTTGCTCTTAAACGTGGGCGCCATCTTGTCCATGGCTCTGTCGAGGATGTGCAGGAGCCCGTTGGAAGCGACTATGTTCCCCTCTATAATTTTTACCTTCCTTTTGCCTCCATAGAGTTTAAGATTTAGTCGATTGTCCTAAAACACCAAGGGAAAAAAAATTAATGTGGTGTCCTTGAAGGAGTGAGCATTGGATTCGAAATCAGAAGTCCTGAGTCCTTGGGTTCTGCCATTTATTGGCTGTGTGATCTTGGATAAGTCACTTATCCTAAAATGGGGATGATGTTATCTGCCTGGTTGACTTCACAGGGTTTTCATTAAGATCAAATGAGATAATGTGTGAAATCACTGATGACTATCAAATGCTGAATGTGAATAAAGCATTCTAAAGTTCTTCTCCAATGGACTACAAGCTATAAAAGGGAAAAACTATTCAATTTACTGCAAATCCGTCACCTACTTTAGTGTCTTGCACACAATAAAAAATATTTGTGAAACAAATAATTGAAACTAATTCCTTCTTCCTCCCATGTGGCTCCTACAAGTTACAGACTTGGTAAATATTTGTTGAGTGAATGAATGAATGAATGTCCTTGTGAGAAAGGAAGCCACATCTTCCTCTATCTATCTACCTACCTACCTACTTTCCTATCTATATACCTGTCATCTACTATCTATCTAACCATCTGTCCGTCCATCCATCCATCCATCCATATATCCACCCACCCACCCACCCACCCATCCATCCATCCATCCATTCTCACACTCACACTGCAACACAACAGTTAAGGATTCAGGCTTTGGAGTCAGGCAGACCTTTGAGTTCTGGCTCTGGCACTTACTGCATGACCTCTCAGTTTTCCCATCAGAAAAACCTATTTCACAGCATTGTTGTGAGTCTTACAGAACCTAAATAAAGAATTATCCCAGTACGTTGCTTATAGTAAGTGCTCAATAATCTATCAACTACTGATATTTGGTGAAACACAACAGTACAGGCAACAACCTGCACACACACATTCTGTCCATTAATCACTTGCCCTTCAGCTCAGTAAAGTCACAAAATGAGGTATTTGTGAAAGGAGAGGAGGGAAGTTTTATTTAAAAAACAAAACAGAACTAATGGCATTTGGAGAGATGGAATGTTAAGTTTGAGAGGGTGGATAAACGCCAGCAACCTAAAATAAACAAAATCCGTTTCCTTTTGTAGGAGGAATGCTGATGTGGCTTTGTACTGATGCTTCCAGGAAACAGCTTAACTGCAAATTTGCTCCTTCCTGCTGGCAGTTGAATGATGGTTGCCTTGAAAACTAATTCAGACCAGAGAAAATCAAACACTTCATATCCCCCTTTCCGTAACAGCCCATGCTCCTCCTACCTAACCCTTTCTGACATTGCTCTCTATTCCTTCCTACACAGAAAAGTGCTTTGCCAAACAAGGAATAAGGAAAGAAGTGCTTTGTAACCTTTCACGACCCCCAAACACAAAGAGAGAGATGGCCGTGGGCGTTGCCTCAGTGGACAGTTTTGTTCTGGGAGTGAGAATGGGAGAAATCCTTACCTTATCACTGCGGAAGATTTCCCCTGACTTCCCGGTCAAGGTATAGAATGTGTCTGTGTTATTCATACACTCAGTGTTCATCTGCCCAGCAATTATGTGGAGTTTCACAAAGTACTGAGCAGCTTCATTATCCATCAAGAGTTGTTTCACCTGAGAAAAGAGAGCGGTTCCTTCAGTCTCCGCTGTTTGAAGGAGAAAATGAGGTTTGTGGTTCATGCTATGACTTGTTCAGCGTCAAAGGCATCAAAGCCAGCGCTCCCTCACTCCGCTTTGGGCTCGTTCAGATGCAGATGACTTTCCTGGAGCGCAGCAGCTCTGGGCCAGGCCTTACAGGGAGCAGAAATCTGCAGAGTGGGAGGTGATGCACAGTACATCCTGAGACCATGGGCCTGTGGTCGAGCTCGGAAATGGACATAGTGAGGAGAGCATAGAGCTGGGGCCAGGGGGAGCAAGGAGGGTAGCAGGCACACAGGAATCATCTTTTAAAAACTTTTTACGTTTAAATTTTATTTTTTTTATATTGAGGTCACATTAGTTTATAATATTACAAAAATTTCAGGTGTACATCCTTATCTTTCGACTTCTGTATAGACTGCGTCGTGTTCACCACCCAAAGTCTCATTGCCAAGGAATCTTGAGCCCAGGAAGCAGAAGGGAATGAAATACGAAGTTACGTGAGAAGAGCGAGTAGAGTGGACTGATGGAGCTTTTGAATAGTAAAATTAAGATTTTTGAAATCCATTGGACCAAATCTAGATTTTGTCAGTATTATATGGTCAATGATCAGTCAACAGAGACATTTTACTAACTCTGTGTAAACTTAATCTGTATGTTAAACAAGAGAGCACGGGCGAGGTGCCTAGCTCAGAGGCATTCAATATTTACTCGTTCTTTCCAGCAGGAGAGACGTGAGTGCATCTCTGAAGATTAACGACAGATTCATGACGGACAGATGAATGGTGGTGGCATATGAAGGTGAGAGAGTCTGGAACTCACTGGATTTTAATTTAATGTAGCAAAAATTATCATCACAAAACATCTTGGATTAAGATAAACCATTTTATACAAATCAATATGTCCATTATCTACATTAAATCAAATCTATTTCATTAATGCCGTCACCATGGTACACCTCCATCGGGCACTATGAGTTTCATTACTGCTGGATGACATTATCTCAGACAACAGCCGCTCACATTGAAAAACCACAGTTTTCTTCTACTTTCCTCTATCACTGTTACCGTTTATGCCGATTTTAAAGAAACAAATACCTAGTCAATACATTAGTTTAATTCTTCCTGTAGGAAGTGAGCAGTTTTGCATTATGCAAATCTCATTTATCACATGACCACAGTTAATAAGCCTCAGGGATGATCCTTGAAGGGGTAATGATTGGAAGTGGGCACCAGGTGGTGTTGTGGGGAGCTGGTAATGGTCTTGCTGGATACACAGGCACATCCACTTTGCGACAACTCATTGAGTTGTGCACTTACAATTTGTAGATTTTCTGTAAGGATGTTATATTTCACTAAAAGAAATTTACCAAAGAATCACCATCATCATCAGTAGATTTAATTTCAATGGAGGTTTTCCACTTTAAATAAAAGAAGGTACGGGGGCCGGCCCTGTGGCCAAGTGGTTAAAGTTATGAGTGCTCTGCTTCAGTGACCCAGGTTCATGGGTTTGGATCCCGGGAGCAGATCTACTCCACTCATCAGCCATGCTGTGGAGGCATCCCACATACAAAATAGAGGAAGACTGGCATGGATGTTAGCTCAGGGCTAGTCTTCCTCAAGCAAAAAAAGAAGAGGATGATTAGCAACTAATTCAGGGTGAAACTTCTTCATGATAAAAATAAAAAAAAGAAGGTACTGCCTACTAAGGTTTTTTGCATTAGCTCCTTTGTGTAGGGTTATTTTAAATACTTACACTGAATCCTTTCAATCCCTTGTCTGTTGGCAACAGCACAGTGAAAGTTCCCAGGTTGCTTAGTGGCCAGGCATAGGCTTTGTCTTAGGAGTCAAAATACACAAAGAAAGAAAACATCAAATGGGTCAGTGGCACACGAGGAGTAAGTCAGGCACTGGCCTTGTTCCATTTAGGCCCTGTGACTCAAGAGCTTCTCTGTTCTAACTGGAACGTGCAGGTCCTTGGTGAACTGGGAAATTCTCTAGAATGTGAGGCACCATGATGCCATGGCCCCAAAAGGTTCTTCATAACTGTTGACTTTCCTTGCAGCCACAGTGTTGGCTTCAAGGAAACTCTGGGATGAGAAGCTCTGTGAGGGTTGTGTGACAAAATCCTCGGATAACCCCAGCAGGTCCCTGACACCGTGCCCCACTTTCTGAGCTGTCGCCATCTCTGTGAGCAAAGACACAACCCTAGTTCCATCCAAGGCCGACTCAGAGGAGCCTCATGCTTGGTTTAATGCTCTGCTGTTGCCATCTTAAAATGCTTAATAATTTTTGAACAAAGGACCCCTGCCTTTCCATTTTGTGTTGGGACCTGCAAGTTATGTTGCTGGTCCTGTTTCCATGCCCCTGGGAAGTTGGGACACACAACGGGATGGGCTCTGTGCTCTCAGGTGAAAGGTCGACCAGACTTTGTCCAGGGAAATGATTGAGGATCCAGTCTGCAAAGCACAGCCTCTCACTCCTCATTTGATGTTCTCAGAGTTCTTAGAAGAAGGCTATGAGGAGCCTGGCAGATGGCCCCTGGGCCCCAAGGCATTCTAGTAATGCTTGACTCCCTGTAGGGTGTCTTGGAAAAAGCAAGACATTTACGCAGGATGTACATTAAGATTTATGCTGAGAACACAGCACTGACCCATGGTCGTGCTTCTCCAGCTGTGCTCTTTCTGGGAAATCATTTTTGGTGACTGGTAAATTCTAGATACTGATATTTTAATGCTTCTGTTGATTGGTCAAGTCTGTGTTTTATTTTCTGTTGACTGGCCAAATTTGTGTTTTATTGAGAGCTGGCCTGGTGGTGCAGTGGTTAAGCTCTCACGCTCTGCTTTGGCGGCCTGGGGTTCACCGGTTCAGATCCAGGTGTGGACCTACATACTGCTTGTCAAACCATGCTGTGGCAGGAGTTCCACATATAAAGTAGAGGAAGATAGGCATGGATATTAACTCAGAGCTAATCTTCCTCAAAAAAAAAAAAAAAGAAATCTTGTCTAATACTGCGATCAGCTATAATATTTCATTCTTAAGGGACTGTGGGGGTAATGACCTCTAGGGGGCATTTGGAAACACAGGAGGATGTTTTAGGCTGTCACTCTGCCTGGGTGCTTGGGGAGAATGTGTCACTACAAACAATTAGTGGTTGGAGGGCCAACAATGCTAAACATCCAGCAACATGTGAGATGGTTGCACACAGTCAAGACTATTCCCGAAATTCAAACAGCGCCTCCACTGAGGAACACAGATACTGCCTCCAGGTCTTAGTCACTCTCTATCTCCAGTATTACCTGCCAACCTCGTTTCATGCTTGGAGGACCCAAGGTCAAGGGAAAGAGGATGGTCTCCATCTTCACATCAATAGCTGCCCTGTGTCACTATTGTTGCAGAACTGTTAATCTATGGTGACCCCAGGACCTTGTCCTCAGTTCTCTGCCTACTAATTGTTGCATTGCTGGATCTCTTGGTATTGACTCCTGTCTCTCTCCTTGGAAGCAGCTGCCTGTCCTTTCCCTCCTACCTGCGTGGTGCCTCCCTAGAAGGACTGATCCCAATAGACAAGCCTTGCCTCGCCTGCCCACCCCTTTCTGAACGAGTGTGTCTTGCAGATGCCGTTATCCAAAAGAAGGCCATCCTTTACGTAGAAATCTGTACCATAGCTGCATACCCAGGAGCGAGATGAAAGAGGTCAGCCTTCCTTGCCATCTTCCTCTGGGTTCAGTGTTTAATTCTCTGAGTCGCTCCATGATGTTTCCATAACATGTTGAGCCGTCACCCACGTAACCTTTCCGGCAAGTGCACCTACAGAGAGGGCGAAAACACATTCTTAGGGTCTTAGAGCCATTGAGTGGTGAGAGCATACCGTCCAACTCCCTCATCTGCATCCTCGTCTGCAAAGGTGGGAAAAACGATGCCAGAGTAGGCCAGGGACAGAGCCAAGAGAGGAACACAAACACAAGGGAGCATTCCTAGTGCAGTGCCTGACACAGCAGGCCCACAAAAAATGGATATTTAATAAACTGTGTGTATCCATATGCACTAGATATCTTGCATACTCTTCAAAGTGTGATCAAGAGACCACGTACATCAGAATCTGTTGGAGTGCTTACCATAAATGCAGAGTCTAGGGCCACGCTGCAGAGCCACGGAATCGGACTAAGCTACTGGAGGCAGCCTCAAGTAAAGACTCAGAGCTATTGATCTGCTTAGATTACTCTCCCCCCTCTTCCTTCCTAGCTGAGATCTCTGCTCAATGGTCCCTTTCTTTGGGAAACCTTCCTCGATCGTCCATCCCCCCACCCCAATGTAGATCAGGTTCCCTGCGGTGTGTACTCTCATGGTGTCACGTAGCTCTTCTCTGCCGCACCAAGCCCAATTGTAATTCTATCCGAACCTGTGGGGTTATTTGATTAGTATCTGCTTCCCTGTCTACTTTGAGAAAAGAGCGAGGGCAAGGACTGCGCACGTATTTACTCACAGGGTCTCATATGGGGCTTGCTCTGTAGTAGGTACTTAAATAGTTGTACAATAAGTAGTAACTGAATTAAAATAAATATATAAGCAGTGTAAACCACACAAATTTTACACAATAGTTTAGTTTCTTGAGAGACAAATAGAGTTAAAGACACAGTTAAAGATACATTAGCAGTGATGTGCTGGTAAGTGTTGAACAACCAGCTCTCTGGGGGGAAAATAGCCCTGATTTGCAGCATTTGCCAATTTTCAGGGTTCATACTCCCACCTTGGCCAATCTCGAACTACCGACGTGATGCCAACCAGCTTGCAGAATTCCTGAAAATGTAAAAATCAGCCCCTGTGATCAGTGAGTCTTGGCTCCAGCACACCTCTGCGCCCTAGCAAAGACTAGTTGACAGCTGGCTGACATTGGCAAGGCGCTGAGGAAGGTGCCATTCACCAGGATCCTGGAGATAAGTGAGGAACCAAACAGGGTAGGGAAGAACATTTCAGAGAAGAGAGATGCAGCGACGCTGTGGTGGCACCACACCACAGATATAACTCATGTTTTGGAGAATGTTCCAAAGAACAATCATACACTCATTAGTCCAGTTGTGGTTTTAAATATGGTCCCATGAAAAGTAGGTATATTTTCGATAAGTTTGCTTAACAAATGTTTCAGAGTTTACCACCCCTTGCCCGGATTGCTACAATGACTTCCTAACTGGTCTTTCTGCCCTTGGTTTTCCTTCTCTCAAATCAGTCCTTCACACAATCCCCTCCTGGTTTCTCTGAAAGGGAAATCTGGCACCTCTGTGCTGAAAGCTCTCACCGACTCCTTTCATCTACAGGATAAGGTGTAAGTGCTTAGCATGGCATGCAAGGCCCAAAAAGGAGGATCTTGCTCGTGTCTCCCGCTGCCTCCCACTGCAAATTCCAGCTACACCAAACTGCTTTTTTTAGACTATGATGCCCTCCTCAGGCCATGTGCCCTGCCAGGAATGCTCTCCCAGTCTCACGTTGTAGCTTATGTGTGACCTGCTCTAGGCAGCCTTATCTGACCTCCTGACTCTCCCCTGACAGAAGCATCCTCCTGGGATGGAGGAGATGAAGATAACTCCAACAGGAGATGAAGATAACTCCATCGCAACCCTTTCCACCAAAATTTCCTCTTGCACTGTTGTCCCCTCTGCTAGATGAGAAGCTCTCCTAGAACCTGGGTCCCACTTTATTCCTCATTATATCCCAGCACCTGGAACAGCGCCTCACTGATTGAACTGATTAGATTATTTTCTAAGTACCTACTTAATTCTAGGAACCTTGCTAGGTAAGAGGGCTATAAAGATAACAATCACAGATCCCTTGCCCTTTTAGCATCTCACATGCTGGAGATGGACCTGAAAACAAATAATTTATAGGAACGTGATAAGTCTGCTTAACCTCCTTGAGCCATGGTTTCCTCATCTTTGAAATGGCTTACTAATACCTTTAGGGTTGTTGATAGAAGAGATAATGCATGAAAAACAGCTGGTACAGTGGCAGACACATAGAAAAAGTGCAGTTCTTGGTGGATGATGATGATGATGACAATGACGATGACGATGATGATGATGACAACGACGACAATGATGATGATGATGGAGATGGTGGCCATGACAACAACAGTAATGTGGAGGGGCTGGGACGCAGCAGGACAAGTTCATAAACAGATAACTAAAGTTCCATAGTAAGTGCCATGACAGAAGGTTGAATAGGATGCCACGGGGGTTGGAGGAGGAAGTGACTAATTCTGCCTGGAGAGATATGGAACAGTTTCTAGGAGAAAGGAACATTTAAGTAATTCTAGAAGGACATGTGAATTTCCCAGCCAAATGACTGGGAGATCATTTACTGATTGAGCCTTCAGGGTTTTTATAGAGCAGTCGCTCTCAACCAGGGGCCATTTTGCCACCTCCCTCCCTCCACCCCCCCCCCCCGGAGATATTTGGCAATATCTGGAGACAGTTTTGGTTGTCACAACTAGGGCGATGCTGCTAAACATCCTACAATGCACAGGACAGCACCCACAGCAAAGATTTGGTTACCTGGCCCCAAATATCAATAGTGCTGAGGTTGAGAAACCTTGTCAGAAGGAATCACCAAGGTAGACCTAACCATGAAGGAGTAGTCTATTTAATACAAGCAAATAACAGTTTCTTAAGCGTCAACTTCCTCGGCAAGTATTGGGTGAATTTAAGGAGGCAAAGAGGGAGATTGGTAACTACTGGAAGTGATACAACAGTCATTGTTGAAAATTAATCCTGCTCTAAGTTACAGAGGTTTCATTTGAAGGCAACTCTTCATAACAAGGAAAGTAACTTTTACAAACCACTAAGTATGCTTGTCTCTAAGGTTCTCTAAGTTCTTATGAGGTCAATGATTTGTTTTCTGTCAAGTGAGTTGACTTGTCTTTCCTAAGGATGGTGGGGGAATTGTATATTAATGGCCTCAGTGCTGAGTAGAATGTATAAAACATAAATGTTTTTTATTTTTATTCAAAATCTCTGTCCAAAGTTTGAGACTTGATGAGACCCTTTTCTGACTGAAATATTCTCAGCTGGGCTGTGGCACATTCACAGCATCGCCTTTTTTGTAAATTGGTTCTTTCTTAGGTACAAAGTTCTCCCGCTGTCTTAAGGCTTTAAAAACACCCATAAGCCATTTGCACTTACAAGTTATGGATGGAATTAATTACATTTAATGCTGGATTAGATTTAGCTAAATTATAAGGTGTCCCAAAAGTGTAGTCTGGTTGCTTCCTTCATTTCCTCATTGTTCCTTTAATTCCTTCATTGATTCATTGGTTCCTCCAAACTCTCCTTTCACTGTTCTAATGGGTGACAGAGGTTGTAATAAGAAGAATAAGACATGGACCCCCAAGGACCTTACATTCAGTTGGAGATTGAGATCAATGATGATAATAGCAGCTAACATCTACTGATAGCTCCTATTCCAGTTACTCTTCTAGGAGTCTTATTATGGCATCTTATTTAATGCAACATTCCTATGAAGTGGGTTCTGTTGCTAGTGCCATTTTAGACAAGGAAACTGAGGCACAGAGAGGTTAAGTCAAGATCACACAGCCTGTAAGTGGCAGTGCCTGCACTCACCACCACTGTACTGTGTATTTGTCACAGTTCAGGGTGATAAGTGTTCGAACAGAAGCATTCCAGGGCACTCTGGAAGCTGAGGGGCGGGGACTTCCGAGTGGAGTGGGAGGACGTGGGAGGCATCCTAGTGGTGGAGATACTCGAGTTGAACAGTGAAGAATCAGTGTGTCAGCTTGACTCAGAGGAGGTGGGAGGGAGGGATGGTCTGAGGGGGGGAACAGCAAGTGCAAGGGTATGCAGTTGGGAGTATCATGGCATGTTTGAAGAGCAGTGAGTAGTTCATTAGAACTAGAGCCAAGGGTGTGGTCCCGAGAGTGTGGAGATAATGTTGGCTCATCCACACCTGCTGCAAACAGCCCCTCCTCGGCCATACCCCGGGGGACGGTCCCAGGAAGAGCCTGTGCACGTCCTGGATGCTGGTTTGGAGCCCTTTGTGCAGAGAATTATGGGGTTCTGGGCACCTGCATGTGGTCTATAAAGGGGGCTCAGGCTCTGGAAGAGCATGTCCTCTTGGTCCTTTAGACTCCTTGTCCTGGCGTAGTCAGTGGAGGAGCAGAGTGAGGCCCTCGAGATGTGATATCTGAGGGCAGGGGCCCCTGCTACCCAGCTCTAAAGGTCGTACTGCTGGAAACACATCTGGAAGTGGCCAAGCTGGGATTTAAATCTAGGTCCGTCTGGGCAAGCCCATGACCTTGCCTCTGCACCATGTTGCCTTGGATAGAATTCTAGAGGAGACTGCTCACATCAAGGAATCCTAATTTGTACGTCTCTTATACAAACACTGAATATCATCAGTGTTACTAACGTTCCAAGAGTCTCTGGATTTCAGTGTTGTTTATTGTACATTTGTACACTTAGAATGTAAACCACACATTTTCCAATATGTCTTCTCAGTCATGTCCAGTCTTTTCAGCTGAATTGAACCAAATAACAGAGACTTTTAACAGCCATGAAGTTATTTGTTCTTCTTCGTAATAATTCAAATGGAGCTTAGAGTTTAAAATCATGCTTCTGTACATTAACTCGTTAGCTCTTTCCAGGGAGAAATTCCTGGTCTCTAGTCAGTCCACTTGTCAGGTGAGGAAATTGCGGTTCAGAAAAGTGATATGACTTGTCCCAGATCACCCCAGCCGGGCGTGCTGGAGTCCACATTTGAACTCGTTCTTCCTTATTAGGTGGTCTTCTGTGGCTAATGCAGTACGATTTTGAATATTCTGCATAAGCTGACTGTCATATTGAGGAGGCATAAACAAAATATTTTCTATCCTAGGTGGACTAAGTGACTGATAGCCCCGTATTTTATCAATGCAACTTAGCCAGCCTTTAACCAGGGCCTCTTTCCAGCTGATGACAGTCAATTTTAGGGGTGGGGGAGGATCGAGGAGGTTTGTGAGCGACACACATAGCCCTAAAATTGCTTGTGGATTCCACTGACATTCTAAACACACGTTTTAATGCAGCTCCCATTATTCTAATGTTCTAGTTTCCTTTTTTGGTTTTATCTTTTCAAACACAAAGGAAAGAAATGATTTAAAGTATTCTACTCAAATTTTCTCCGAGGATGGTAAAAAACACGTATGCTGGCTTGCTTGGTTGTCAGCAGTACCAGAATCTGTGTTTGAGGAGAGGTTGTGCCTGTATACATACGTGTGTTGGGTGCTTACGTGCCTATCCACGTGGCTGTGGTGAGTTTGTGAGCGCACTTACATGTAAGAGGTGATTTCTATGTGCCAGGTTCCGCTCATGGATTGATGGATTTAACCCTCATCACAGCTCTGGTTCTCCCCCTTTTATAACAGCGGAAGCATCAGTTCACAGAGGTTGAGGTAAGTGGCAGAGCTGGAGTTTGAACCCGGGTGTTCTGACATCCAGGCTCTTTCTACCCCACCCGCACTGAGTCTGGATCTACTTGTTTGATAGAATGTGATCATCAAAAAACTTATCTGGGAAAATCCACACATTGAAGACCCAACTGTAAAAGGAATGAACTTCAACGAATAGGGAAGAGGGCTCTGGAAACACAGAAACTGTTTAGTAAGTATGACGGTTTTGAGCTCACAGTGGTAGAATGAGTCCGCAGAAGTTGATGACAATGAGAACTAAAAGTGGCACTGAGATAGAAGCCTCATTTGAGAGACAAAAGACTGGGGTTCTAGCCTCAGTTCACCCACCAATAACAACATAATACATCTGTACAGCAGTTTCCAGAAGATTCTCTCAGGTATTCTTCACAACAACCTTATGAAGTAGACATCGCTGTGCTCATTTAGACATGGAGAAACCAAGGCCAGAGAGAGGTATCACTTTGCCAAGGCCATACCTCTGGTAGTCACCAGCACTGAGACTCCAACCCAGGCCTTTAAGCTCCAGATGCCATCCCCTCCCTCCACTCAAGCTGTCTGTGCCTCAGGAATTTTCACACAAATATTTTTACTCACAATAAACCCCTTCTTTTGAAACCTGGAGTCCAGGAAACACCACAGTGTTTTTTCACTTTCTCCAGTCTTGTTTTGCAGCACTAGCAAGCAATATTTCACAGACGAGGAAACAGGCATATACATTAGAGGTCAAACCCCTGTAATCGCAACAGACGTTTGTTTTCCCAGTGACAGTGGCTTCCGTCTCCCACGCTCTGACCACTCAGTACCATGTTATCAGGCCAGGTCAATACTTAAGAGTGTTCTAATGGTCATTATAAAGGAAACAATTTTGGAATGATTCATTGATTAAACAAAGATTTATTGAGTACCTACTATGCTCCTTGCGTTGTTGTGGGCGCAAGGCTGAATAAGACACATTCCTTGCCTTTCAAGGAGCTGACATCATTGTCTGGTCACCACTTCTGCCACTCGGAAGGATGGTGGTGGAATTGAAAAGACTTACCTGGTTTGGCCTGGTGCGATGGTGGTGCAGTTTGCATTTCTGTGACAGGGGTTATTAGACTCACAGATGTCGGTGACAGAGCACCCCACTCCAGGGACAAAGTTGCGGTAGTGTTCCTTACACTCACAGTGAGACTTTAGTGGACAGGGAGAGAATAACAAATGGGACTCTAGTTAGTCATTTTAGCTGACATTCTTCTTAAACTCATATATTTAATCTGCCATAAAACTAACTTGGGATAGGTCCAAAGAGTGGGTTTCAACTAGAAACTTGTCAAAGTATCTAGAACTGGAAGTCATGTCTATGTATCTCAATGGTTTGGAAACTCATACCCCTTCTGTGTCATTTACACTGTCAGTTTTCTGGTTTGCTAACCCTGGGCTGCCTTGGCACTGTAATTCCTGGTTTTAGATTGTCTACAAGTGAATAGAGATTGACGTTCAGATGGGAGGTATTAGTGCTCTAGAATAGTGGTTTTCAGCTGAGAGTCTCAATCCAACGGACAATGGGCAATGTTTGGAGACACTTTGATTTTCACAATGGGAGAGAGGGGCGGTGCCACTAGAGGGCAGGGATGCTGCTAAATATCTTACAGTGCACAGGACAGCTCCCCACAACAAAGACTTACCTAGTCCAAAATGTTAATACTGTTGAGGTTGAGGAACCCTGCTCTGGAATAATGGAAAAATAAAAGCATTGCTTCTGTGTGAACAATGGAGGGTTTCTAAGACTTGAAAATTGGCCTTGGGACCCACTTTTTAAGAGATAAAGTATATTTTTAATCTCACTCCCAAGATCCTGGGACCTTGGTTCAGGGTGTAACATGACTTTTCTCATAAGGGAAAATCTATCCTCTAAATGAGGATGGGAGTTCAGCCCTTTGAATTTCTTGTGACCCTGCCTCAGAAATCGACAGCAGAAATATATCTCATGATATATTCTTTTTCCTTAGAAATGAGGTTGGGTGGATTCTCTGCAGGAACTCCAGGAGCCTTCCCATGGGCTGCTGATTAGACTGCTGGGGACCCATGACTGAGTCTCGGGCAGGCACTGAAGCCTTTCCTCCTATCCAGGCAGCAATAGCCTTCTGTATGATGGATTTCCTCCACTGAACACTTGGCCTGCGGTTATGGGTGTAGTAGGAGCCCACGAAACATTTGATGGTTGAATGAGATGTCAGGGAAAGGGTTCTTTCAACTGGACTCCTCAGCAAAGGTCTCCTGACCAAGAGGAATTTTACCAGTCAAGGTCATGATGTGATTTAGAGGAGCAGGGTCTCACCCCAGAATATCCTCACTGTCCTCTACAATCTGTCAGTGCTGCCTGACATTTTATCACGTTCATCCCTTTGGAACAGAGTATTTTTGGTTCTAAAAGTCCTCTCTTCCTTGAAAAGACGTTAGAGAGAATAGAGGACTGCAGGTGAAAGTCAATTACATATTCACCCAAGACTTGGTTAACAGTTAATTTGTTAATCTAATTGGAGTCGTGTGTATATTTTGTGGATCACCAAATAGGACTGTGATAAAAGAGACAGTTAAGATTTGACTGAGGAGCTGGGAAAGTGTGAGTTCAGAGGATGGACTGGGAAGGGAGCACACTGAGGTCAGCCCAGAGCACAGGCAGGTCTGTCTGGAGAGGAAGCCCAAACTGAGCACCGAAAAGGAGAATTGGGAGGGCTCAGAAGACAAATTATACCTATAGCACAGTCTCACCTTCAGGGGTTGTCCTACTTCTATTTGCATCAGTTCCTGCATCATTGGCTCACCTGTCCAGGTCCATCATATTTGCACACTGTAGACCTTGCAGGGCAGTTTCCAAAGTTAATTTGGCAAGGGTCTACTGGCAAGCACACTTGGCCATCCCCGCGGTAGCCATCTTGGCATGTACAACTGTGCTGATTCGGTCCCAGGTATGTGCAACGAGCATGAGGGTGGCAGACATCTTGTAAACATGGATTGATGGCTTGAGAGGCAAAGACAAAGTAAGAGGTGGTTACCACACTCAGGGATGGAGAAGGAAAACTAAACTGTGAAGGGATTGCAAATCACAGCTCATCAAACCACAAAGGCAATCCAATCGTTCTAAGAGAGAGAATAAGAAACATTTCATTCTACCCTACCTGATCACCCCCAACTTCCAAACAGATTTATGTATGGCCATCAGAGACCATAACTGAAAATATTGTGTTGATAGATTATTATGCCATGTTATGTGTGGCATTAATATAAAATAGCATGAAAGAAAGCACTAATGCTTATAGAATTTATAGCATGCATTGCACCCTGTTCTAAGCATTTGCCATACATTAACCCAGTTAATCCTTACAACTCTGTAACATTGGTACTATTATGATCCCCATTTGATTGATAGGAAAATGGAGGCAGAGGCAGGTTAAAGAATTTGTCCAAGTTCGTGTAGTTAGCAATAGGCAGATCTGGGATTTGAACCCAGGTGGTCTGGCTCCAGTTTCGTGTTTATAACTAATACACAATACAACCTCTCACGAAGTGAATGAGCATGAAATGAAAAAGAAAAAAGAAAGAAAGGAAGAAAGAAAGAAGGAAGCAACACATTTTATCTTAACATTGATTTAAGTGACACAAAATAAAACCATGTATAAAAATCTCTTTTTATGCTTTGATAATAGGAGGAATTGCCATTTATTAAAGAGCTACCACCTGATGAGCATTTTGCTTAAAACTTTTTATATATTTCATTCAAGTACGTAGAGAGAAATAGAAGTGGTCGTTGTATTAATATTAGGGAGGTCATGTTTTTATTTTTGTTTCTGTTGAGTGACCTAACCATCTCAATTAACAAACTAGCAGGATCTAAATTCTACTCACGCTCGCAGTATTTGCCATCGCCTTTGTAATTGGGAAGGCATTTGCACTCTAGTTTCGTTCCATCTTCGCTGGAAGGTGAGCATCTGGAATTTTCTGGGCAGAGCAAGGCTGCACATTCAGGGATGGCTGCAAAGGAAGAGTGTTTAGTTAACTGCATTAGTAGATTAACTAGTCCTAAAAAACTCAACAAATGCAATATTCCTTATTATTAAAAAAGTAATGTAGATTCGCTGTAATGATTCAAAAAAAAAAAATGGAATGCATGAAGTAAAAATTAACTGTCCTATTTTCATTCTCCCATACCACTCCCCAAATAACCAATGTCAACAACCAATATAATACATTCATTTATAAGTTTATTTATATGATTTTTAAAAACAAAATGGAGTCCTGTTAAAATATTTAGGAACTTGATTTTTAGTTTTATTTTTTCTGGTGAGGAATATTGGCCCTGAGCTAACATCTGTTGCCTATCTTCCTCTTTTTGCTTGAGGAAGATTGTTGCTGAGCTAACATCTGTGCCCAATCTTCCTCTATCTTATGTATGTGGGGTGCCGCCACAGCATGGCTTGATGACCAGTGTGTAGGTTCACACTCAGGATCTGAACCCATGAACCCTGGGCCGCTGAAGCAGAGCGTGCAAACTTAACCACTACACCACCGGGCTGGCCCCCAGGAACTTGATTTTTAATTTAACATTATATTATGGAGGTCTTTAAAGATCTTTTTTAATCTCTAACAACTTTAGTTTATAATATAGATGGGACACAGATGGCTGTTAAAAACTATAAAAAGTCTGACATAGAAGCCAACTTGCAAAGCTAACAAGTTGGGCTGATACAGTTTCATGGATGCTGGTAGAAGATATGAGACTCCCGGGTCAGAGATGAAGGATAGTTTATTACTCACATCAAGAGCAGTAGCCAGAACATCAGCATTTTTGCACCAGCTTTCCAAGCCCTAATTCCCATGAGGCAATGCAAAGAGGGCCAGATTGAGACCTGAACATGCAGTGGATTTCATTATAGGAGAGAAGCTCTGATCTTAGGGAACCTAAGTTATTTTTAATAATAGGCAAGATAATATTTAGGGCTCAAGCAGAAGGCAGAAACCACACAACTATTTGAACAGAGAAAGTTTTAGTGTAAAGAATCATGAACAGAGAGGGAATAATGGGGGAATAATGGGGCTCACGAGACTTAGAAAGAATTCTAAAGAATAAGGGAGTAGCAGAAAAATAAAGAGCAATCCCTACCCTCGGGCTGAGATGAGCACCCAGGGTAAGCCCTCTTCCTTCCGGAGCTGAGATCCAGATGTCACTGGAAAGGGCATGGTCTTGGTCACTGCATGGCGCAGAAGGTGCTGAGGTGCCCTGATGGTGAGATTTGCTGGAAATCCTTCCCCCAGGGCTCCAGGGAAGGTCATCCATAGGGTGGGGCCAAGGCTCAGGACCCACTTGGTGCCTGGGGAAGCTGCTTGCTGCTGGGTGCTACTGGAACCAGAAGCTAAGAAGCTACCCTCCCAGAAGTGTAGTTTACTTCCAGGTGTGGCTCAGGCTGGGGCGATTTTGAGGCCAGGTGTGTGGGATGAAGGTGGGGTGGCCGGCTCCCCAGATGGCCAGTCCTGCAGGCACCTTGATGTGCATGGGGCTGAGGAGAGGGTGTGAGGAACAGCATGTCCCTGGCTGGGCACAGGCCTGCACTGTCCAGGGCTCCTGGCTATGCTGCCCCTGCCTGAGTCAAGCCGTAGACAAAGTATGCAGTGGCCAAACTCTGCAGGAACCTAGCCCTGGAGAAACTGGTGGGGCTGAACCGTGGAGAAAAACTGTGTTCTTTAGGAACCTGGCGAGTGAGCTAAATCAGAAACAGGAAGAGGAAATCCTTCCTCCTTCAGTGTCCCTCCAGCACAGCCTATTGATAAGACTTCACATCTTGCTGGCTGGCAAGTGAGAAATATTTACAAAGCTCACCTCCACTATCACAGAGCAGGCAAAAAGGGTGAATTTGGAGCTGAGAGGCAATCCATTGACAGCTGGCACAGGCCGTAAGCATGCCTGCCCTTTGCTCCCGAAGGAGACCCTATGTCTTCCAAGGCTGTTCACTATACGAACATCCTTGAAGAGATGTTGGAACAAAGGGCAGTCAGTGTGCTGCTCTCAAGATTGCACAAATATGAGAGACTCATGGAGAATTGTCTCCCAACAGTGGCTATGAATCAGAAATTCATAGAGAATATCCTCCACCCCTTCCATAAAGCAGAATTGCTGCAGGGACGTGGCTGCCCTTTCAGGATTACATTTTCATCCTTTCATCCTACATTACACCTTTTCATCCAGGTGGAGTCATGTGGCTAGCTGACATTGATGGAATATTGAGTGGAAGTTCTATGTATCGTTCTGGACTTTATAAGCAGGTGCTTCTTCACTCTCCCTTCTTCCTTCCATGGCCCAAAGCAGAGCATGCTGAGGTGCTGCAGAATGCCAAGGCACAAAATGGAAAGATCTAGATTCTTAATCACAATGTGGTGGGAAGCTGGTGTCAGCCAGGAACACCCACATTGGATGTTACATAAGTAAGAAATACACCTCTGTTGTGTTAAGCCAGAGGTTCCCCGAGTTCTCAGGTCACAGTGCCCTTAGTGTCTCAGTAATTTTTTCACGGCATCCCAGTCCAAAAGAAATATTGACCACGCCCATTGATTAAGTTGGAAGAACCAAAGAATTCAGTAACTATGTCGTGAGAACTTAGTAGCCACTTGAAAAAGTAATATGGTTAATAGAAAGATAAAATATTTTTATTTATTCTTAAATAACCATATTTACTTACTAATGGGACGTGTGAGCTTGTTGGACACTGCACAACTTCTTAAACTTTGGAATCAGATTGGAAACTACCACCCTCATTCCATTCAAATGACTTTTGCATGATACTTGCTTTCTATCACAGCAACCACTGAAAACACAGTGTTGTAAAGATATGATATTATTGAAAGGAATGTAGTGCTACCTAATGTTGAAATTGTGAACTAACTCAGATAGCAGTTCATATTCTACAGATATATAGATCTATATTCTGTAGATATTCTACAGATATATCACTGTTGCCCTCAAAAATGTAAGATATCCCATAGCAGCCCCGTGAGTTTGATGTGGTACCTTGGGATGCTTTGGTGCAGTTTTGGAACCATAGTGTTAAGCCATGAAATTTTTGTGTTTGTTCCTTACAGCATTATCCTAACTAGAATAGGATGTACCGCAATTTACTCAGCCACTTCCTGCTGATGGACACTCAAATGTTTCCAGCCTGTTTTGTTCTTACAAACAACACTGGCATGAATTTCTTCATACATATCTTCTTACCTATTGGTGCTTACTCCTCCCGCCTCCAGGTAAATTCCTGGAATTGGGACTTTAGCAGCAAACAGTAAGCATACCCTAAAATTTAATAGACAAATTTCCTTCATAGGCTGTAGTGGTTCATAGCCACACTGACAGTTGTGTAATTTTTCTCACACCCCCAAATAGATATTATCTATCTTTTTAATCTGTGTAACATAGTGGGCAAAAAACCCAAAACCAAACCAAGTCAAAACCTCCCAAACTCCAAAATATTACTTCATTATGGTTTTAATTTGCATTTCCATGATTCCTAGTGGGATGATCCACATTTTCCATGCTTGGTGGCTAGTTTTCCTTTCTTCTTCTGAGAATTAGCTGCTCCTTGGCCAGTTTTGAAACTGGGTTCCTGGGCTTTATATTATTATAAAACTTTTCTGACATGAGGATTGCAAATATTTTGTTCCATTTTATTGCTTATCTTTTGAATCAACAGAATTATTTTGTCATTTGGAGGCTAATCTGTCCATGTTCTCTCCGTTATGCTGGCTTCTGGGCTGGATCTCCTGTCTTATTACAAAGGCCTTTGGTCATGAGTCCATGGGTGATGACAGGAGTGACTGGGGAAGGAGGCTGACTGAGGTCTGCAGAAGGGTCGTCCCATCAACCTGAGTTTCATTCTGCTGTCGATTCACATGGGTTGTTTGCGTGTCTGTCTCCACCACAGGAAGAACGTCGAGGCTATATTTTATTCATCCTCCTTACTACCACTGCGCAGAGCTCCTCAATGACTTTCAATAAAGTGAGTTTGAATTTGTTGAATTTGAATCTTGTCCAATCCCTTCATTTTACAAACCAGAAGAGAAACATCCAGAGAATAAGTTAAGCGAGGCTAATGTCAAAGGCAGAATGTCCAGCTTCTTAATGTCCAAGTTTCAAAATCACCCTTCATCACCTGCTCTGTGATAATGGACTGGATTTCTCCTTTACAGTGATGTGCTAAGCATGACCAATAGAGGGCGCTGGAGGGCCATTGCAGCAGGAAGGGGTTTGTCTTCCTGGTGCCCTTGAACAGTGTTGTGCTCCTGCTGTGTTGGCTTGCTGCTGCTCCATAGTCTGTCGGTGGTGTGAGTGTGTGAGGACATCCAGTGATGCTCTGCCCAAGCTGGGCACCTAGAGTTCACCTTTCTCTTGGTGACCTCACATCCTAGGTCTGGACCCAGTGACCACCTTCCCACAGCTCTCCCCACACACAAACATTGCACACTACAGGTTTAGCACCCATGGCACCCCAACTCCCTCTGCGTGCTTGCCCACCAGCCTCAGCTCACCAGTGCCCTGGAGGGTTGTTCCCTGCCTGCCGGGTGACTGTGGTCCCATGCTGGCCTGGGCAAACCAGCAGACTTCTCCTCTACCTGGGGGGGTGCCACCATATCTCCTCCAACAAGATTTGAACCCAGCCGTGGAGATGGCCACTCTCTTCCAAGTTTGTCTTTCCTTTGTTATGCTCCATCAGCCCTAGGTTCACTTTGCATTTTTACAGCCACTCGCCTATCACAGTTTATATTATAGCTTTATATTAAACTTCCCTTGTTCCAATCACCTTGTGGTTTCTGTCTCTTGATTGGACCCAGCATGACAGATTGTTTAAAGAACTTCCCATGGATTCAAATGATTTGAGTTCCAGCTCTCCTGTTTACTAGTTTTGTGACCTTTGGTGAGTCGCTCAGCTTTGGTGAGCCTCCATTTCCTGTGAATGTGTTCTGCCTTTGAGACTTAGAATTGAGAACATGCCTTATCTCCCTTACCGGGTGGCTAACTTTTTGCAATAGCTTCAGCTGGTTTCCTAGCTCAAATGTCTTCTTCTCCATTCTGTCTTTCACACTGCCACCAGTTTGACCTTCCTAGAACATAGCTACAGCTGTGTTACGACACTGCTCCCAAACTTTCTGTGACTTCTGATTTTCTATACTGTCTCTCCTCTCCTCTTCCCTTCTCATCCTTTCCCCACCCCTCCCCACTTCCTCTAGTCACCTTCTCTCTTCTCCCTTCCCTTCCCCTCTCCTCCCCTTTCCTTCTCTCCTTTTCTTTCTTCTCTCTTTTAAATTTTTGGTTTTCTTCCAGCAAAACATTTGATGGTGCCTCACACAGGTAGAGCCCCAGCACACGAGTACAAGATTGAAATGCACACATCTGTGCCCATTGGATCTGGCGCGGCATTAAGGAAACTAGCAGTACTCACGCTGGTCACAGCTGGGGCCAGTGTATGCAGAGTGGCACTCACAGGTCCCATCGCCATCTATTCCACTGTTGCAGACTCCATGCACACAGTTGCACACTGCAGACAGAAAAATGGAGAATTTTCACTACCTCATATAGACTTCTTCTAAAGATTCTGGAAGGGAAATATTTCCAGATAACTTTTACTGAGAATCTTCATGATGAGACAGGGAAAACCATGCATTTGAAGTCCAGAGACCCTGATTTGAATCTTGGTTTCATTTTCCTTTTATTAGTTTCAATTTATTTATGTATAACATGTGGATAATGCCTACCTCATGGGATTTCTATAGTTAAACGAGATAATCTATATAAGGCAGATCTGGCATATCATGTGCATTGGATGGAGTTCTTTCAAACTACTGACTTCATCGTTGGATACCTCAACAAGAGAATTAACTTAGCGTCTCATATACCTGTCATGTTTAAAAGAGAAATGCTAGCGCTGACTCAATCACTATTGGTAGCGGGAATCTATGTAAATAAATCCTACTTCCCAAATAACAGGGCAATGCAGGTATAAAAAGAAATTCAAAAGGGCAGAGAACGACTAAGCTGTGTTTTCTAGTTTGAAATAGATGGCTTTGCAGCCCAGTGGCAAATCATTTCAGGAAGAAGTGAAAGGCATTTGAAATAAATGGTCAACTCTTCAGCATCCAGTTTGTGACTCACTTGCAGCAAGATTTACTGTCTGGCTGGGTCACCAGCATCCTATCCCCAGCCTTCTGTGAAGCATATTGTATTAGTTTCTTTTTGCTGCTGTAGGAAATTATCATAAACTTAGTCGCCTAAAACAACACTAATTTATTATCTTATAGTTCTGGAAGTCAGAAGTCTGTAATGTGTCTCTCTGGGCTGAAATTAAGGTATCAATAGGGCTGTGTTTCTTCTGGAGACTAAAGGAGAATATTTTCCCTTGCTCTTCACAGCTTCTAGAGGCTACCTGCATTCCTTGGCTCATGGCCCCTTTCTCACCTTCAAAGCTAGCAATATCAGGTCAAGTCCTTCTCATGTTGCCATCTTTATTGGTCCTCTCTCTTCTGTCTTCCTCTTCCACTTATAAGGACACTTGTGATTACATTGGGCTCACCTGGGTAATCCAGGACACTCTCCCTATCTTAAATCAACTGATTAGCGACCTTAATTCCATCTGCAGCCTTAATTCCCCTTTCGATGTAACCTAATATATTCACAAGTTCTAGGATTAGGACACAGCCATCTTTGGGAGTGGGGCATTATTCTATCTATCGCACATGTGTTCAATGTGTGTAAGCCAATTTAATGTTAACTCAAGTGAAAAAATAATTAAGAAGATCCATTTGCTTAAAAACCTAACCAAATACCACAGAAGCAAGATTAATAATGTTTAAAAGTATTCCAAACATCTAATAAGCCATCAAATCCTTTGCATTCTTTGTTACATGTCCCACCCCAATCCCCTGCTCTTCATATCCACTGGAACTGTCTTTGTTCGGTGCTTATCATGTTTTGCCTGGACTATTGCAGTAGCGTTTTACCTGGCCTCACTGTCCAATTTCTCACGTCTCCATTTCATCCATTTCATTTGATCAGTAATGGCATCAGGGTGATCTTCTCTCAAATATTTCAATGACTCCCAATTGCTAACTAAACAAAATCTAAAGTCCTCTCTTTGTCAAACAAGACTTCCTCCAATTGTCCAACAAGATTTGACTCCAATCTCTTTGACTTTTCATTTTGATCTTCCGCCACTTTATTTTATACATCCTGGGTTCTAAGCACATGGGATGACTCGCTAGTTCACCCGCCCTCCTTCCAAACACGGTGGTGCACGGTGGTGAAGGGGTGTACCTACAACACGACTGGCAAACAACAATGTACAACTGAAATTTCACAAGGTTGTAAACTATCATAATCTTAATAAAAAGTTAAAAAAAAATCTACCCAGCTCCCACCTAGTGGCAGGTACTGTATTAGGCACTGGGTATATAAAGATGCATAATTCATAATATCTAATTCAAGGAGCTCACAGTGTAGTGCGGAAGCCGGACTCTAAGCGATACAACGATACCACGTGTGTCCTAAATGTTGTCATGCAACCAATGGAAGAGGGCAAGAGGGCAGAAAGGGGGAGATAAATGTGGCTCAGCTCCTGATCCCAACTTAGATGCTAACTACTAGAGCTGTCCTTGTCTCTAAGCTTCTCCTCTGGGCAGCATGGTGTGGGTCAAAGGCCCTGGCTTGAGCATCTCCCAGTGTCCTGTCTTCTGGTACAGCCTCTGCACTGGATTAACTGACCTGGCGCGAACAGCTTTCAGGAGCCTATGACACGCATTGCCAGGCTGCCAGCTGTCGCCAAGAGAATGTCCTTGAGAAGGAGAAGTGAGTGGCAGAGGGATTCCCAGATGGTCATTTAGAGAACCCTTCATATTTGTTGAATTGGCCTCAGCAGATCTCTAGATACATGGGAAACTTTGGGTATGTGACTTTAAAGTGGTCAAAGCCATGCCATTCAGGTCAGAGGGACAGTGCACAAAGACCCCTGTGATGTGCTCCTTGGCAGGTGAGCTGCTCCCTCTCCCATGTTCCCGTAGCTTCCCATGTGTGCTGTGTACATCGGATCATAATTCTCACCTGCATCTCCAGTACCTTGGGGGTCGGGTCCTAATCTTTCCCCTCTTTGGAGCTCCATCACCAGTCAGGGGTCTAGTGCATGGTGGATGCCCCAGGGGCAGAGCAGTGCGGGACCTGGATGCCCAGGCTCTGGAGTCGGACACTTGGGGTCAAATCCTGCCTTGTGCTTTTAATGGCTGCGTAACCTTGAGAAATCTCTCTGCCTCCTCATCATAAAGCGAAGAGCCCAGCTTGAAGAGTTGCTGTGAGGACCCAAAGGCATTATGCACATCAGACCTCACTCACTGCCGGGCACACAGCCGATGCTCAGCAAATGCTGGCTACTGTTATTAACAAGACACGACTGTGGGATTGATGTGGGGGTCATGCTATAGAAAATGGGCTTTGCATCCTGCCCTAAGTGAGCAGGCTAGGCATTGGCAGCAGAGATGAAAACCCTTGGCTGAGGCAGCCCTAGATCTTCTCCAAACTCATCAACAGTTGAGTGGGAGAACACTCGGGCGGCAGGCGAAAGTCAGCGCTAAAAATAAACTGTGGCTGATAGAGCTGTCCTACTTACAGGCAAAAGTGCCACCTCTATGGGACCAATGCCTCACTGGATGAAACAACACTGGCACCCAGTGGACGCCCTGCTGAAAAGTTTTGCAAATTGCCATAGTCCTTGCCAATGGGAAATGACCAGCCACCACTGAGCCATTCACTCATTCACTCATTCATTCATTCATGGGTGGCTTGCTTACTGTTGGATTGTTTTTGTTCTCATTTAATACTTGCTTCCATTGATTGAGTGCTTGTGACATGCTGCTAAGAGCTGCTACGTTGTCAAGCCCAAGAGGCAGGTGTTACTATTCCTGTTTTATAGATGAGGAAGCCTTCGAGAGATTAAAAAGCTTGCCGCAGGTCACTTGGCAACTGGGGTTGGTTTCAAACTCAGGCCAGTGTGACTTCAATGCCTGTTCTCTTACCCTTTACATTCTAGAGCTGCGCTATCCGATACGGTAGCCGCTAGCCATGTTTGGCTATTTAAATTTTAATTAAGTAACGAACTAAAATTTACAATTCAGTTCCTCAGTTGCACTGGTCACATTTCAGGTGCTCAGTGGCCTCAAGTGGCTAGTGGTGACCGCGTTGGACAGCGCAGATATAAGACATTTCCATCATTTCACGAAGTGCTGTTGGAATGGAGAGCTTAGTGCTTTTTCTCCTGGGTCTCAGTTTAGGTTTCCGACTTCCTCACTTAAAAATATGAGTTTCTAAACCATCTTTCCCCCTTTCACTTGGCCTTTCTCCATGGCACAAGCAAGTGTGAAGGGAGGCCACTTTCTTTGGTTAGAAATGTTTGGAATCTCCACGTACCTCTGTGCTCATCAGCAACCAACACCAGTGCCTTGGAGACAACATGGGTTCCTTTTCTTTCTAAATTTTCATCCCAAACAATTACTCGGCTTTCTTTGGAAGTAAGCAAGGCTGGATGCTGTCCTCCTTCCTTCCCATTTCAGTATTTATGTAAAATATGTGATTTAAATTCTAGTCTTATGGTAGGGAAGGGCCAATTTAGAAGGCATGTTATCTCTAAACAGCTGATTGATTATATTTTAGTTTATTGTCCTTTAATATAATGTATAATCTTAAAGCCTACAGAATACCAACATCTGTTTTAAATTTGCTTTTGCTAACACCCTTATGAACTAATCTTTTATGGAGTGGAGGATGAAGGAAAACCTAAGATTGGGGGACACTAGAGAGTTATACATAATTGTAACAGTGATAATTGAGCATTTATTGTGCATTTATTTCAATCTTCATAGTAACCCTAAAGGAGGCAGTATTATTTTCTATTTTTACAGGTGAAGACACAGACAGACAGTGTCAGTCTAAGGTTCCCACCATTAACAGCCCTGTGGTTGAAACCCAGTCTGAGTCTAACCCTGGAGTTCTAATGGTCTCTATGTGATGTCTCTCCAAACCATGCTGCTGGATCAGGACAACATGGCTGGAGAGAATTAGATCATTAATTTATTAAATCATTCACTCACACACTCACTGATTCATCCAGCCAGCAAAAGTGTAGTGCATGTGTACCAGGCAGGCAGCACCATGGAGAGTACTAGAGATAAAGAGGTACAACAGTGCTTGCCTTCAAGGAACCCATGGATTAGAATGAGATAAGGCCTGTGCTATTGCAATGAAACTTATCACAGACTGTGCAAAGTTATGGGGGTGGGATGTCTCTGTGTGTGTAAGTTTTCTTGGAAAAAATATTTGAATCAATGCAGTGTCAACTGAATTTGATTTTTCCATAAAAGCCAGAATTGAAGTGTTGAAGAAAGGCCGCTGGGTATGTCCTTTTTGCCATGCCTGCATTCTCTAGACCTTCCCAATGCCATGCATTCCAGCTCACTTCCAGTAGCTTGTGAACACATCCCAGGGAGGCTGCTGAACTCTCACTGGGGGCTGGAAGTGCCAGGAAATTAACAACCATGCCCCCCGCCCCACGACTGCATGTATTAGTTTCCTATTCCTGCTGTAACAAATTGCAACAAGCCTAGTGTCTTAAAAGAACACAAATTTATTGGCTTACACTTCTGGAAGTCAGAAACCCAAAATTACTGTGCTAAAATCGAGGTTTTTGGTAGCTTGTGTTCCTTTCTGGAGGGGGGAAATCCTTTCCTTGTCTCTTCCAGTTTCTAAACCCGCCCACATTGTTTGGTTTGTGGCCCTCTTCCATCTTCAAAGCTAGCAACGGCTGGTGGAGTCTTTCTCACATCCCATCACTCTGACACTGTGTCTTCTGCCTCTGCCTCCCTCCTCCACATTTAAGGACCCCTATGATTACATTGGGCCCACCTGGATAATCCAGGATAATCTCTTTAGTGTAAGGTCAGGTGATTAGCAACCTTAGTTCCATCTGCCACTTTAATTCCCCCTTGCCATGCAAGGTAACATATTTCCAGGTCCAAGGGATAAGGATGTGGATAATACTGGGGGGTCATCACTCTGCCTACCACACCATGGCTCCCTCTCTCCTTAGGTGAGATGACTCCAGAGTGAGTGCTCTGCACTGACTCCACAGTTCCCTGGGGGATTAAGCTCTGGTCATTCACTCTGGTCTCTGGCTTGACAGTGTGTTCGTTATTTCTCCATGTCACTTTCTTTGTGTTTCCTGGGGTTACCTTCCAAATATGCTTCTTGTACTGGGTTCAGGGTCTACTTCTGGGGGGAACCAAAATAAAAGAGTGGACAAACCAGTTTCAGGTTTGTTTAACCTGCAAAATGGAACCGACAATCTCTGATCACCTGAGGTATTTATTTGTAAACTCCCAAAGGAAGGGACAGATTAGAACGTGGTGGGACCTATGGAAGTCGAGGGCCCTGGGGAGAAGATCAGTGCTGAGACCAGGATTCGGAAAGACCTCGGGGAGAGGCTGAACGGGCTAGGAATAGGTACATGTCGGATCCTGGAGCCTGGAGGGAGGGAATTGTATGCCCCTGAGATCGCCAGAAATGTTTACTGGTGAGTAGCTGGCCGCAAGTGCGGAAAACCCCAGAAAACGGTGTCTCTCTTTTCAAAGATTGCATCTTATTAGATTTTGTTGTCAGCTCTTTGTTTGGCCTGTAGACTTGGTTATATATAACTGTTCAGAGTTTTTCCCCCCAGAACATTCTCTCTGGAATCTTCAGCTGTGTGAGCCATGTTTGACTTTCAGCCTTTGCAAATGCATTTGATTACACAAAAATCAGACATACCTGCTGAACAGCTGGGTCCAAATAAGTTGTCATCAGCACAGGTTTCACAGGCTGTTCCACCAAACCCTTCCTGCAGAACACCCCGGGTAGATGACATTAGACCCAAGTGATCTGTGTTATCCAGGCAGCCCTTCCATTTCTAACTGATGGTCTGCTCAACGTTTGTTTCTCAAATATATCTTCCCTCTACGCTATCCTGAAGCTCCTTCTTTCTATTTTTTCTTTTATCCTTTGCTGTTTTTGTGTTATAATGCGTACATTAATCCTGGCGTCCTTTTTTATGAAGAATCTGGAGCTCTTCAGAAGAAAGCTGCTTTGTCAGCCCAAAGATGAAAATAGAGACCAAATCTAAGAGCCGCATCACAATTTCACCCAAGAGTGAAAGGAAAACTCTTTCACTTTTGCATTTCTGAAGACAGTGGGGCTCAGTCCTTTTCAAGAATTCTTTGTATTTAAATCATCTGAGGCTTGAAGCTTGGAAAAAGTCACTTTCATGGGATAACAAAGGAATTCTTCCATTGGCAGACCCAGTGCTTGACAATGGGTGCTGAGGCTAGCTCCTAAGAGTAGTCTACTAATAGTGGTGATAATTAACAGTAAGAACAACAATTTCTATAGCCCTATATAATTTCATAAATTATTATCACATATATGATCTCATTTCACTTTTTCAACAAACGTAATTACATAGGTATTTTTATCAAACCCATTTTACAGATGGATACACTTAAGGCTGAGTAGTTAACTGACTCATTCGAAGGTCTCCAGTCTCTATGGTCATTTTGTTGCAGGTCACATACTCTTTTTACTAATATCGCTATTTCTTAGAGACTCCACCTAGGATGTGTGTGTTTAAGAACGGACAAGAGGTAAGGAGAGGGAGCAGAGTCAGGGAGAAAGAGAACATCTTTCTGAACTTACTCGGCAAGAGCAGCTTCCGTTTCCTTCCATGCCGTCCGCACAGCTGCCCCTGCCACTGCAGGGGGACCTCGCTCCTCCTGGGCACTCTAGGGAATCAAAGAACTCAGAGTCATTCATTCATGACTGCCCGCAAGCATTCTGCAAGGATGCATTAAGCATCTACTGTGTGCCAGCTAGTGTGCTAGCTGCCAGGGCTAAGAAATAATTGAAGACTCTGCTGGCATCATCTAGGCTTACACAGGGGAAGTAGTCAGTTGCTGTAACAGAAGGCAGCAGGCTGTCTATCATTTCTTGAGCATTTGCCGTACACTTTACAATGATCTAATTAAATTATTCCCATTGCAACTCTCAGAGGTTGCTATTGGTACAGGTTAGAAGATGAGGAGACCGACGTTCAGAGAGGTCACATAACTTGCCCAAGATCTCACACTTTATAAATTGCAAAGCTGGGAATTTAGCCTAGCCCTTAGCATGACTGTAAAGCCAGGCCTTTTAACCAAGGTGCTAGACAGGGTATTGAGGGACCCCAGAGAAGGGAGCTATTGATGCTGCCTTGGGGAGTCTAGGAGACATCCCTGGGGAGGAGCCACTTAAGCTAGGATTTTGAAGGCTCAGTAAGAGTTGGCCACGCTTAAAAGAGAAGGGAATTTCTGGAAGAGGGAACAGCAAGTAAAAGTCTTAGAGTTGTAAAAAGGCGTGGTCTGTACTGGGAATGATATAAAGTTTGGTGGCACTGGAACTTGGGAATTGGGGTATGGGAGAAGTGGAGGTTGATGAAGAATAATAGGATGGTTGAGGCCAATTAATGAAAAGCTTTGCATGGCCAGCAAAGAATTTAGATTTCACTCAAAAGCCAATTCCAAGGAAAGATGGGTTTTACACTTTTGGGCTGTGCTAGACCCAAATTGGAGCTTTTATAGACATTAATAGAGGATTTCGCAGTCATTCACTAAACATTCAGGGATGTTTAAACCTACCATGTGCCAAGCATTATATTACATGTTGGGGCAGAGGGACATTTAGCTAGAAGGTCAGATATTACAATGCCCAAAATCAAATAGAGGGTTTAAAGTAATAGTAAGTGACAAAACTTTAAGGTACTGCTTTGATGAGGATAAAAAAAATTCTTTTTCTTTTTATACATGCCGTTGTTATACACTTTGAGTGCTGACTCAACACGGATGTAATGCCAGTTCAGGTGAGTTCTGACTGTTAAAATAAGGGATCTGGACCAGTGAGCACCAAGCGGTAATCATGCAATGGCCATGAAATGTGTTTGTGCGAATGAGGCAGGATCAAATGTTATCCCACATTAAAGCTAGCAAGGCAAATGACTTCCACAAAAGAGCAAATGGTATGGAGTTCTAGATAATAATAAAGGATGCATGTATTTACTGTTCACAGCAATCTCCTGAAGTAAGGCCCTATTTTTAACCTTATTTTCTAGATGAGGAAACTGAGGCACAGAGTAGTAGAGTGACCTGCCCAAAGTCATCCATCTGGCAAGAGGTAATGAGAGACTTACTTGCCCTTCCTCTACCAGAAGTGTCCGATTTGCTGCCCTCCCTCCCCTCCTACTTCCATTGACAATGACCTTTGTCCAAGGCTCTCCTGTGCCAAAAGTTTGCTCCACCATGTATCTTCCAAGAAATCAGCATCCACAGAAAATGAAAAGCAGTTCTTAGAAAAAGAGACTTCTAACCACAGAGAGAAGCAGTTCTCCCAAAGAGACCCTGACGGCTCACTTGAGTTAATAGGCTAGTTCTTGAAAGGAACATTTATAACTCACAGTTACCGGGAGGTGAGAGAGTCGAGTTGCACACCTGTAGACTGTGTTCCCTCGGCTCCTCTGTCTCTTTCCTGCTTGCAGAATGTTAGTGAACTACAGGGTCTAGATTAGACATGTTGAGTCTGTGGTTTTTTTCCCACAACAGTGGCAGAGCCAGGCTTCAAGCCCTGGCAGGTGCACCGGTGTCTACTATACTGTTCGTCACTGTGCTCTATACCCATCAAGCACGGCTGTACATCAGAGTTACAGCGCAGATAACAGAAATGTTTGTGAGGTGAGTGGAGGAGAAGACACACTGACATGTAGCTGATATTTATACATCACTTTGAAAACTGATACATCGCTTTGCACTGCTCTCACCAGCTAGGACAGTGGCTACATGAAATGCAATGGTGTCATGAAAGAGCCCGGACCTTACAATCAGAATGTTCTGGGTTTGAACCCCAGGTCAACTCTTTGCTAGCTGTATCCCTTTGGGCAAGTCAATGCCTGGCTCTAAGATTCAGTTCAAGTGTCTTCTTGGCAGGTTGTGGTAGGGACTGGAAATATTAGGTGCTCAATAAATGGTGGTTGTCATTGTTTAGAGTGGATACTCTCCATCCTCCCCAGTTTCTCTTCCTTCTTATTGGCAGTTTAGCAGGCAACAACACTCAGGAAATAAATTATTGGGCTCCTGTTTGAATCAAGACCATGTAAGTCCTGGCTAGACTAGGTGAGCACAGACCTCGTCTCTATTTCCATAGTCCTACGTGCCCAACTGGGAGAGAGTCATGGATTACAGATAATCAGATAAATACTGGTTTACGAACTAGGATAGCTGTCAGGGGGACAGGCCTAGAGCTCTCATCCCTCCACCTACTGGAGGTTACCAACATTTACCAAAAACAACCTAATCCTGAGAGGCCCAATTGACCTATATCTGGTCTCAACAGAGGGCAACAGGCAAATCATTGAGGAAGGGCCTTGATAAAAATTGTGGTCTTTGTCTTGAAAAGAGCAGTAGGAGGTGAGGATGAAGAGGAAGGGAGTGGCCTGATCAAGCAGGTATGGGGTATGCACTTTTTTTTTATTGAGTTAACGATAGGTTACAGCCTTGTGAAATTTCAGTTGTACATTAATGTTTGTCATTCGTGTTGTAGGTGCAGCCCTTCACCCTTTGTGCCCACCCCCCACCCCACCTTTCCCTTGGTAGCCACTAATCTGTTCTCTTTGTCCACATTTTTAAATTCCTCATATGAGTGGAGTCCTACACAGATTATCCTTCTCTAACTGGCTTATTTCACTTAACATAATTCCCTCAAAGTCCATCCATGTTACTGCAAATGGAATGATTTTGTCCTGTTTTACAGCTGAGTAGTATTCCATTGTATATATACCACAACTTCTTTATCCAATCATCAGTTGATGGGCACTTAGGTTGCTTCCACATCTTGGCTATTGTAAATAATGCTGCAATGAACATTGGGGTGCACAGGACTTTTGGGATTGCTGACTTCAAGCTCTCTGGATAGATACCCAGTAGTGGGATGGCTGGATCGTATGGTAGTTCTATTTTTAATTTTTTGAGGAATCTCCATACTGTTTTCCATAGTGGCTGCACCAGTTTGCATTCCCACCAGCAATGTATGAGGGTTCCTTTTTCTCCACAACCTCTGTATGGGGTATGCACTTTCAGGCTCATCTGAAAACCAGCTGAACCGCTTGAGTGCACAATGCCGAGCACGAGGTGCTAAGGGAGTGCGTCCCTGGATCATTGACGGTCACATCGTTCTTCTCCCATTTCCTTTTGCTATTAGGGCTTTTTTGGCCTGAGATGGTCTTTTGGGAACCAGGTCCAACTCTGGGCAGGAGCAGGAAGATAAGGTGACAGCTCTGCCAGGGTGTCCCTCCCTTGGCCCCTGTGCCTCTCCCTAGGGCTAGGCACGCAAGGTGCTCTCTGAGTGACCCTCAGCTTGCTGACTCAGAAGGACACATGGCCTCCTCCACCCTGAGACTCAGCAATCAGTGCCATCTTGCAGAAATGCCCTCTTAAGCATTTTTACTTCTGCGGGCAATGACTGCTGAATCCCAGTCTCCCACACTCGCATTCCATTGAATAGTTTGCTCCTGCATTGAGCCAGCTCCCCTCCCATCTGCATTCCTTCTGTCTGACCCCAGCAAACTACTGCCCACTGCCCCAGACATGCCTTTCCCTCTACAGTTTGCCTGTGCCCTTCTCACCTGCAAAGATGCTCTCCCTGACCCCACCTCTGAGGCAGACTTGACTTTTCCATCCTCTGGGTGTCCCTTCCATTCAGCCCATGCATTGTTATAACATACAGAGCAGAGAGTGGGGCAGAGTCATCTATTGGGAATACAACTATACTCTAGGCTACAGGCTGATCACAGAGGAAATGGGGAACTTCCACCATCCCAGCTCCCAAGAGTGTGATGTTGTGTCCAGGAAGTCTGGGTCTCCTATTTCCTTAGGGAACAGTTAGCAAGCTGTTCTTTTGAAAAATTTAGGCAAATGTTCCTCTATAGGTGATTCGCTGGACTAGCTGTTTCTAATCACCTGGGACAGGGAATTGTTACAAAGGCAGATTGCCCAGGCCCTGCTCTCCAGGAATAGCAGCCAGGAAAAGGCACCTCTCGGATCTCTACTGTGGGAGCATAATTTCCCTGAAATCCACTGTCCTGTTCACGAGGCCACACTTTCCATGACTGCTTCCAGCTGGTGACTGAGCATGGCAGAGATACCAGGACAGGCCCGTTCCGACAAGACAGAGGACTCCTCTGTTGAGTGATGTTGGCTGGAACACTCCCCTTCAGCTTTAGCAAATTTCCTTAGAACTACATGTAGTCTAAGACTTTTCCATCTGACCTTCCTTGGTCCCCTTTCCTATCCACAAGGGTTAGGTCTGCATCCTTGTCTGATGGCTCCTCCTGCTTCTCCTTGTTTCCTTCTCATTTTCCCTTGCAGGAACTTCTTTTAATTGATCTCTTGCATCTCTAGCCCTGTCTTGGCATCTGCTTTTCAGAAGATCTAGGCTAATACATCACAGCATAGAGAGTCTTTGCGCAAATCAGAAAAAGCCTCCCCAACCCCCACTGCCCTTGTGGATATATCCCCATAGACATCAGGTGTAGCAAAGAGATGAAACCCAAACAAGTTGAAAGGTGGCCCATCCTCAGGGTGGACATACAGCAGAGTGTGTGGCTTGGTGAGCCATGGATGGGCTGGATTTCAGTCCACACTCACCCCCTTGGCCAATAATAATAAGCTGTTACAATTTTATGCAAAGTCTGGCACTTCACACCTACCGAATGGGGATCTCTGGGTGTAAGACCCGGGAATATGCACTTTAACAGGCTTGACAATAATTCTCTACTGCACATGAATGTTTGAGAACTACTGAGTATGCTGGAGGAATTAATGTGGATTGTCCCAGAGAGGGAAAATGTGAAGGTTTTTATGCTACCCAGGCTGCTAGGAGGTGATAAGTTGACGTGCCTGTGCATGGGGATGGTTGTGTGGGGCATGAGCTGGTGGGCGGGGTCCTTGGTGCTTCAGTGGGGCTCTGCTGTGGATGAGCCCAGTAAGGAGGGAGTGCCTGACACTTAAGAGGACTAAGACTTGCTTCAGAGGAAACTGCAGCGCGGAGCAGCTGGTGGAAGCAAATGTCCTGCCCTTATAAGAGCTTACATTCTAGCTTTTCATTAACACTGGGAACACAGGATCAACAAGGTACACTCCTTGGCTTCAGGAAGATTGGTCTAACTCCTTCATTTAGAAATTATTTTTCATTGGAAAACAGCAAGAATGAGAGAAGGGACAACACTATACATCTTACAGACGTTAAAAGAATAATAAGCAGATATTATGAACAACTTTATGCCAACAAACTTGACAATATAGGTGAGGTGGACAAATTTATTGAAAGTCACAGACTGCCAAAGATCACTCAAGAGGAAACAGATAACCTGGATATCTTTATATCTATTTAAAAAGTTGAATTTGATGTTAAAATCCTTCCCACAAAGAAAACTCTATGCCGGATGGCTTCACTGGTGGATATAATCTAAGGAAGGAATTATTAAAACTCTTCTAGGAATTTGAAGAAGAGAGAACACTTCTTAGCTCATTCTACATGGAGAACATTATTATTCTGATCCCCAAACCTGACAAACACATTACAAGAAAAGAAAATTATAGACCAATATCCCTAATGTACACACAAATTATTTAAAAGTCTAAAACAAAAATTAAAAAAATTCTTAAACAAAATTTTAGCCAACTGAATCCAATAATATATAAAACCGATAATCCATCAAGGTCAGTGATATATTAGGTAAAAAAAAGACATAAAATGCACGCAGATTGGAAAGGAAGAAATAAAATTGTCTCCATTCTCAGACAATATTATTGTCTACATGGAAAATTGGAAAGAATTTCCAAAAAATTATTAGAACTAAGACATGAATTTAGTAAGTTCTCAGGATATAAGGTCATTATACAAAAATTAATTGCATGTACGTGAATGGCTTTGTTCTTAATTGCACCAAACTGGAACCAAACCCAAAGGTCTTTCATCTGGTGAATACATAAACAGACTGGGTATAGCCACATAGTGGTGGATTATGTATTATAAAGGAATGAACTACTGACACATGTAACAACAAAGATGAATCTTGAATGCATTGTGCTAAGTGAAAGAAGCCAGACTCAGAAAGGTACATACTGTATGATTCTGATTATATGACAAAGACAAAATTATAGGCACAGAAAACAGGTCAGTATTTTCCAGGAGCTGGGAGGTGACAACAAAGAGAATTTTGGGGGAATGACATAACTGTTTTCTTTCTTAGTTGTGGTGGTTGTTACACAACTGTTTCGGTTCGTCAAAGCTCACACAATTATATACTAAAAAGGGTGAATTTTATGTAAACTATAAATTAAGAATAAATGAAAAAAAATTATTAGCAAGTCATGCACCTCAATGATGGCTTTGGAAAGGTGATCAATGTCCCTGCGGTCTCGCTGTAAACCACACTGCCTCTCAGTCAGCTGGACCCAGAGGGAGCTCAGGCGTCATGGAATCCACTCCGGGCAGGAACAGGCACCGGCTAAGGGTGGAAGCGAGTTTTCCAGGAGGAGGAGAGTGGAGGGCACTCTCCCAGCAGGTGACTTGGCAACACAACCGGGTAATTTGGGAAGCACGGGGCTCTGCAGCGAGATAGCTCTTGTTTCCTGGTCTGGCTCTGCACTTACTGGCTGGCTTTCTGGGCGAGCTGCAAACCTCCTCAAGGTCCCAGGGTCCTCACCTGGGCTCTCAGGGGTGATCGTTTCTCCTCTTTTGCTTTTGTGTGCCTCTCCCTCATTAATCTGTGAGCTCCTTGCAGGTAGGCACTGGGATTATGATGTATGTGATTATATGCAGCATATAGTAGGTGCTTAATAAATGCTTGATTTTTATGAGTTGGCCAACCCTGGGAGGAACTTTGGAAAAAAGGTAGCTGGTGTGTGTGGGAGAGTCCTCATTTTATGTCCTAAATCAAATGTGTTAACAATTTACGAAAACAGCTTGTTCAGTTTTTAAATAAAAACTTTAAGGCCAAAGTGTAAATTTCCTTTTTGCTTTTCAAATCATTTTCTATCACCTCAGGCCCCCGTTAAGAAAAAGGATGGTAAAATTGACATTCTCAGCAACCCTACTTGAAAGAGTTATTACCGAATTTGCTATAAGGGCACATTTCTGATGCATTGTGAGGCTGAAGGAGCTGATAAGGCTATTTTAGGTCATTATCACATTTCCCTTTGGTCCCTGCTACTCTGGTGGTCTCTAGCATTGTGACTTTCCTCCTGCAGGAGCCTTACCCATTATAAGCTGTCAGCAAATCATTAGCTGTTCTGTTTCTTCGAAGGAAGATAAAAAACTTCCTGACCAGCAAGAGGCCAGGGACCTCCCTGTGACTTTATCTCCCAAGGAACTCTAGAGGTGCCTACCCCACGTCACGCGTTTGTTTAAAAGCCTGGTTCCCAGTACTGGGTAGAGAATATGTGCTGATGTTCCATTTATAGCTCTGGTTGGAATTGTCTGCTGGGAAACTGATGTGGAACGGGTTCCTCACATGAACTCAGCATTATTTGTCACTCAAAGCCAAAAAGGACATGCCTAAAAGGTGGTGTCAAATCCACATAGTCCATTATTTGCAACCTGTACAGTGAATGGCAACAAAAACACAACAGGAAAGAAAAAGAGGTCTGAAAATGTAATAACATGATACAAAAAATAAATGTGCATAATTTGATGTCATTGACCTCAAAAAGAAGAATCAAGATCATTTCCGTTTGAAATAATCAGATTGTTTTGGCCACAATTGAATTTACGTGTAACCTCTTAGTCCATACTCTTTTTTTAATTACTTTGAGTCGTTGCATAAATTTGTTAATGTTCATAGTGGCATAAAAAGAACTGGCATGTTCAAATTAAAAAAACCTATTTTCATCTCAAACAGAACATTGGTTGTTTAAATGTGATTAAGTTTCAAGGTTAAAAATATATTTTTGCGCTAATGAGAGAAGACTTCCTTCCATATGAAGATTTGATAAAGCAGTATAAATTTTAATGAGGGAGAAGCATATTAAATCTTGGGAGAAACACCTTTCTTATGTCAAGATGACATATTTTTTTCCCCATGTGAGAATTCCTGCCTTATTCTTAATTTTAGGAGCAGATGAGTAATTTTTTTCATTGTGCTTTTCTGTGTTTTCCAAATTTTCAGAATTGATCATAGAGTTATTTTCTAATTTGAAGAAGGTACTTACTATTAAAATAGTTTTAAAAGTAACCCAGAGGTGTTGAGAGTGACTGTGTTTGTTGATGCATAAAAAAGGAAGTGAATGCGACACTTGCCTTGGAACGAAGGCCATTCCAGAAGTTGTGCTTCCTCAAAAAGAAGGATGGACATGTCAGCAGCTCCGAAATGGCCTTATCCTTGCGGAAATGTAAAGTGATAGTCAAGACCTTGCTTGTCATCACCACAAATGTGAGAGGTGAAATACACAGCCAAGTAAAGCATTTATCTCTTTCCTGAACCGAAGGAAGGAAGCCTTTCGAGACATTTACTGTGTTTGGAAGATGAAGAGAAAGGGGAGTACCCTTTTTGCTCCAACGAGAGGACAGCAGAAAGAATGTCCAGGCATTGGTTGTCACGTTTTGCTTCTCTGGCCTCAAGACCTATCAGGAGGAGATGCCTGAATGCTCAAGGAATATTCTCAGACTCCTTGGATGGTAGATGTGAGCCTTTGTGCATAGTACAGGGTGATGGCATGAATTAATGGCATGAAGATTTGGCATCCTGTTTGCCTGCTCATGTCTCATGAGTTACCCACTGATTAAAAAGGGCTCGGAGACATGGTGTCATTTTATCTGCCTTTTATCATCAGAGGTCTATTTTGACTGTGATTTGCTCATTCATTTATTCCTAAAACATTTAAAAGTGACTTCTTTGTGCCATACACTTTGCCAAGTACTTTCACCTTTATTAATGTTTTAAAATTTCTACGACGGTTTTGTAAAGTAGGAATTTTTACTCCCATTTGACAGCTAAAAGGACTGAGGGATAAGCAGGAAGTCACTTGTCCAAACCAGTAATGATGGAACTAGTTTCACACCTAAACCTTGGTGGCAGGCCCAGTGTCCTTCGGCTTTCCTGGCCGTGGTCTGTCCTTCGGGATGTTGGACATGCTGACTTTCGTTACTGCATCTTGGACAAGGCCTTTTCTTGTCTACGGTGTGTCTGATTAATAACTCAGCATCAGATTGGTTTTCATGGGTTAGAAAGAGAAAAGTCAATCTAAAAGTTCTTTCTATTACATCAGGATGTCTTTAAGGACTGGATGTGATGGTGACTGTGTTTTGTGCTAAAAAAGTTCTTGAAATGTAATAGCTTGATTCTGATGCAATAAGCTGTTAGAAACACACAGTGCCAACATGCTGGGGTGAAGCCGAGAACAGAGCACTTGACAGAGAGAAGGGCCAGGATACCCTAAACTGAAACCTTGACCTTTCCAGGGCAAGGAGGATATTCCAGCATTGACTGGGAGGGCTACAGAGACCTACCAATCAAAAGACAAATTAGCGACACATTTGGAGGATCTCTCTCTCTGGTATTTTTTTTTTTTTTTTGACAAGTTCTCCTCCAGGCAGTGAGAGTAGAAAACAAGCAGGTTTTGGTGCCAGGCAGCTGTGAACTTGAACTTGCTTTATCACTTACGAGCCTAAAGGAAACTGCAAGAGATAATCTTCAAATCTCTGATTCCTCATGGGTAAAATGGGGATAAAAATGTCTAACTCAAAGATGTGTTTTAGAGTTAGATCAGATAATACAGGCCAAGTACTTCTCTAGCACCTAATGTCAGTAGTGTTCAATAAATGGAAGCTATAATTCATTTAATCATTAATTAAAAAAAGAAACAGGAGACAACATTATGTATACAATATGGGCTCAACTATTTAGAAGCCACGTGGAATAAAAGACCAGGGAAATTAGCCAAACTATTTAGGATTCCCCATGTGTGACAGAATACAAATTGCTATTTTTTTCTTTCTTTATACTTTTCCAAAATTTATAAGCTGTGTACGATTTACTTGCATTATTTTAATCAGAAAAAGATAAAGCAAAAGAGAAGTAATCTCGCCCCTTAAGTGGGTCCTTAAGGAGATGTTTTCATTACATATTAGAAGACGGAAAACACGGTAAATTCATGAACTAAAATGTCTGATTTTTCACTATCAAGAAAAGAGAGGAGCTACGTAATTTGCATGTCATAGCCAGGACTCAGTCACTACTCGAATGTTAACATCTTTAATCAGGATAGAAGTTCAATTTCAGCTAACAAATGCTCTGCCTGACCACAGGAGTCTGACTAGACCATTGACTCAGACTCGGCTCGTAGTTTTTCTTACAATGGAATCTGCTCATTATGGAGTTTGATATAACGTTCTAAGACTTACAGTTTTAGAAGATTTGATGATTATTTTGGTTGCCAAACAATAACTACAGTCTTTGAGACGTTGTAATGAAATTTCTTCTTAAAGAAAATCATATTTGGGGTCATAACAGCCCAGCATTCTTACTTCCTCTCTATGGTCAGTTATCTTTTTTATAAAAATGGATATCCTTTCAATTGTCGCTTTTTCTGACTTGTAAAGAATTATTTTAAAGAGACATCTCTACCTGGAAGAAAGCAGATTTCTTCATAAAGACGGACAGGGCAAGAAAGATTTTCTACATATGGACTGAGCTGGAACTTTTTAGAAAAAGATGCTGACATTCTCCTCTTATTGGGCTTCTTTCCTCTCAATTTTCTATGAAATGGGACATCGAGAAGCAAATATAAAAGTCCAAGAAGTGTTGTGTCACTTACCCATGCAGTCTGGGCCCCAGTGGCCTGGACAGCACTGAGGCTGAAGGTAGTCCTTCCTACAGATGTGGCGGCATCCAGGGAGAGACAGCGAGTATGTTCTGACCTCAAAGGTGTACCTTGGAGGGTAAAGAGAGGATGTTAACCCATGACCAGAGCAATGCAGTCAACTGTAGGTAGTGGGATTGCCCTAGATTTTTATACTTGCCTATATTTAAAAATATATAGATTGAGCATATTTGCTTTCTAGGTAGAATAAAATTTAACCATGATTTATCTTTAATTGTTAAAAATGGATGAAAAAAATCAGGACACGATGAAAATGGGGGTGAAATATCTAAAATGATGTCAGAAGTGAAGTTAGTAGATGAAAGAAATGATATTAGGTTCTAAAGACATGCTAGAGGTGGGCTTCAAACTTGCCACTGAGTCTCCCAGCAGCCAATGCAAGGAGGGAAAGATCATGAGTTATGTGAATCACAGGATCTGTGGATTTAATAAACTGACTGCTCAGGATTCACAGTTATTTTTTGCAGATCCCATAGATAGAGTTTCTGTGAGAGGCAGTGTGATGATGTGAGCAACATTTTCCACCGTTTCCTTGTGGGAGATATGCTGAGTTCCTCAGAACAGTTTTTGTACCAGCTGAGGTACAGTTCTGGAACAGCAATTCTATGGAGACTGACCGCCATTATCTTTTTCCAGGAATCACTGCATGGATGGCTTATTCCAGGACTTCAATGTATCTAGAGATGATCCTCCATGTATACCATTTCTTTCAACTGGCCTGTTAAGAATAGTGTGGCGGTGGGTTCAAGGTTGTACAACTAAACCAGCCCCTGGAATGTAGCTGATTAACCACAGAACTACTGGCTTTCTGGGCAGTCAAGTTGGAGACAGAGTTGATGATTTCTTTGAAAGGTTGAGCGCACTGGCAGGAGCATCTCTCCACAAAGATGGGGAGAGTAGGCACCAAAGTGAGAACCAAACGTCCCCTCGAGAACCAGTCTTGGGTTGGTTCCAGCATGAAGGAATGACAGATCAAAGTCTTCAGTTCTATTACAGACAGCATGAGTGCAGTAATCTTATCCTCTGCGTGTGTGTGTGGGCGGGGAGGGTTGGGGTGGGGGGGGGCACATAACCAAGCACCCACCTTGGCCATGAAAAAAAGTAACCAGTACGAAAACGTTCTCAATAAAGTCGCCGTATAATTTTAACTTTGACCCCTTTCTGATATACTTTCTCAGAAAATCTGGTCACAAATGTGCGCCCACTTTGGTCACTGAGAGGTCAGCTGCTGCATATGCTTGCCAATTCCAGTCCAGTTAATGTTGGGAAACTTCTGTTAAAAATGATGATTTGGGGTTTTAGAATATAGTGCAGTTACATTAAGCAAATGTGAATTTAAAATAGTGTGATATAACAGTGTTAAGGTTTCACTAGTACTAGTAAGAAATAGTACTAATCCTTCATCCTTGAATGAAAAAACTCATTGAATACTGTCTAATTTTTTAATTAGCAGACTGAGTAAATTAAAAATTGTGTTTGCACTTGAGCTGCATGGCCGCATCCATTAGCTGGTGAGCAGAACTGCTTGTCATCATTTGCAAGGATTAGCCTTGAATTACAAGAGTTTTGAATCCTAAGAGGATTTCAGCAAAGCAATGCCCACATAAGTGCAGCAAAGCTGTAATTCATTCATCTCCCTCTTTGGGTTCCAATTAGTATCAGGGTCCACAGCTAGTTAGTGAGTTGACTATCAGACCCAAGGCTTTTAATATGCTCTAACTAGAACATTACTCAAATGCAACAAAATCCAGGTTTTCAAAATAAAGAAGGGCAGGATGAAGGGAGAATGTTTATATGTAATGTAATATAGTGAATTTGATTTAAATGTGAATCAATAATAATATATTTTTTAGACTCAAAGTCATAGTTGTGAGTTACCTAAGTTTGGGCTCAATGCAATCTTAGAGGAAGAAAAAATCATGGAAATGCTTTGTAGTTTTTGAGATAGGAAGTTTCCATTTGGATTCACGATCCCTTGGGTTCCAAGACTCCCCACACTTATTTTCTCATGAGTACCTGCAATCTCGAACCCCTACGGAGCCATTGGTAATCTTGGTGTAACCATCTGGGCAGTTAATTCCAAAGTTGAGTGAGCAGGATTGGCACTCGGTCCTAATTATAAGGCGAGATTTCTTATCGCATCTTTTTGCCTGGGAAAACATAAAAACAAATCAAGTCCCATTAGCAGAGCTTGGTTGGCCAATCTTCCATTGGCTTCATGTCAATGGAATGACAGAGAGGCAATGAGGTTGATTGGTAATGACTGGTGGGCTGCTTTCAATCTTCTCTGGAAATAGTGCTGGGATCAACAAGCAAGGGCTGTCATGGCTGTGGGCAAGGGAAAGAGCTGCTTGTGCTGCCCATCTGCCATCACTGATTTAGAGTTTGGAGTCTAGCAAGGTAAGGTAATGTAACTACATACTCATATCCAAATGGGAAACCTTAAGTATGTTGCAGAATACTCTTTTCAAATGGGAAATAATTAAAGCAGATTATTCAAGGTCAATTAGTCATAGATCAACAGGTCTCAAGGATATTCTTTCAGCATCGATTCCACAAGAATATCTAGTCTGAGCGCTAAATGCCACGGGGCATACAGTTCCTACCCCAAACACATTTGCAATCTTTGGATTAAAATCCATCTAGAAGGTGGGCTCCAGAGATCTTTTCCTGTTTTGTCCTGTGCTGTACCCTAAGCACCTAGAACAGTGTCTGGCACATAGTAATGCTCAGAAAATATTTGTTGATTGAATGAATGAATGGTAGGAAAACACACAGACATACAGTCAATTAGCAACATCAGGAAGCAGAGAATTAATTGCTAAAAGGAATCATGCAGACCCACTTTGGCCCTGTCTTCAGGATCCCCCATTGTCCATGATGCTGGTACTGATCCTCCCAAGTAGATTTCCTCCCCTTTCTGAAGTCTCCTTCATCTCCCCATCTAGCTTACGATTAAGCAGCTTTGTACAATGAATTGAGACTGAACTTGGGGGTCAAAAGACCTAAGCTTGGAATCAAGCTCTGTATCTTGCAATGTGCACAGTCTTGAATGAATTCCTTGCTCTTTGCTGTCATCTGTAAGGGCAGATATTGATAACCACTCTCCAGGTTCTTGAGAGCTTTAAATGATGTAATGATGTGCAAATTGCCTGGCACAGGATCTGGAATATTGTAGGCAGTAAACGCAAGTTCCCATAATGCTTCTCTATCCTCAACTCTGTGTTTTGCTTGTTGCCTCTCCTGATAGGAATGTTCTTTTCCCTTCCCTTGACTACCCAAACCTCATATCCTTCAAGGCCCCGTTTCACACCACCACTTCCATAAAACCATACTCATCTCTTCCTTTTCTCAGTTTCTACTCTTCCTATGGTTGGCTGGTGGAGCAAGTTTGTTATCTTTGCTCTCCATTTAAAAATCCCTTCTGGGAGAGGACCATGTCTCTTCTTTGTTATCCCATGGGCCTAGCACTAGTTTAGGTGTGATGGGAATGTCAGAACTACTTTTAAGTTCACTGATATATGTAAAGGCTGCATAAGAAGAAATCTTACATTTACAGAGCAATTTATGGTTGTGCATGCTTCCAGAGGAGTCATCTTACTTGATCTCAACTACCCTAAGGATAAGCAGGGCTGGAATCATCATCCTCATTTTAAGGGGAGAAAACTGAGTGAGGGGAGCTCAGTGACTTGCCCAAGTTAAGTCAGTGGTCTTCTGATTCCTCGATTAGCTGTTTCTCTTGCCTGCACACTGTAAGTGGCGTATAGGAAAACAAAATCTGTTTTGACTGACAGTTTTCTTTGGTGATCATTATGAACCAAAATACACTGGAATGTTCCTTTTGGAATAATAATAAAAGCCACCCTTAGAGATAGTTTGAATTAACTCCCTTTAATGGTCATGACACCTCTATGTTTTTTTAAGCATCATTTTCTTTACATGGGGGTTTCCCATTTACGTAAGTATATGGGGTGACATTCCATTGTCTTTTCTTTCTTTGTAGGCCAGAATTAGTACTCTCTTTTCAAAAATCCCTTGACTATCAATTGTCCTTTTCAAATGGAAGGGCTCATTCTACCTCTCAGATGGTCCTCTCTTGAAAAGTGAACTCAGCTTTAAACATCAGTCAAGGCCTGATTTCTGCACTAAAGCAAGCACTGGATGATGATGATGATGATGATGGTGATGATGAGGATAATTACTGCTGTTTGTGGAGTCCTGTCAGGGGAGCAACTGAAGCTTAGAGAGACTAACTAACTCACTCAGGGTCGAACAGCTAGTCAGCTGTGGAGCACAGTGACTGGTCCTCAGACATATTTGTTAAGCAAACAAAGGAAGGCCACAGTTCAAACCCACCCGTATCTAACCTCAGAGCTGGAGCGCTAGCCATTATGCCATCTTCCAATGTTTTTGTGAAAAACATTATCAAAGTACAGCCAAGTGGAGCGAAATTGGTGTTGATAAAAATTTGCCTGGCACAGACGCAGAATCATGTTTAAGTTTTATCCTTAATAGAGCAGAAATCATACCTTGTGCAATGCGTTTAAATAAATCCCTTGGATTGCCTCTCACAGACACCTCCTTTAGTCTGGCCTTCCTGCGGATCTGATACTAAACTTGTGCTATGATGACAACTCATGAGAGGCTGATGTGCTGGTGTACATCACAAGGGCGACCCAAACGACTGCCCTGGGGACTTTGACTACTTTGTCTACCTCATGGAAGGTAGGGGGATGAATTCCTGATGCATTTGGTAATACTGTGTTTCTCAACCAGCTATCACACAACCTGGAATTCCCCAGAGCTTCTCTCTACCCATCTCTCTACAACCATTGTTATTTTCTACACTCAGAATGATGTAATGGGAGGTATTCACAGTGATGAGACTGCTAAAACAAACAAACAAAAGGATACCAAAATCCGCAATGGAAAGAGGAATGTTAACGCTAGAATCAGAGATCCCAACAATGGCGTTTTAGCACATGAGTGGAGCCAACTGGGTTAGCGCGCCTTGTATCTTTAGGATCCTATTCTCCACAGGATTCCTCTTTATTTTATGAAGTCCAGATAGTACTCTTTACTCATGACAACATGGGAAAGCCAAAAGCTTTCGAACACATCGTGAAAATCGACAAATAAAAAAAATTTCAAGTCTCATCTTACCTGCTCTGTCGTTTCAGGCAGGGAGCAGAAGTTTTGTACGACCAATCCAAGAAAGAAAAGTATTAAATTTGGCAGCATGGTGAGGAAATATTCGATCCTTCTCCGCGCCAGGCACCTGTCAGAATTATTTAGCTATTTTAATTTAGTTTGATGAACTCCCAGTGAATTCTTTCTCATTTCAGTGTTTGCTTTTAAATCCTTTCCTCTCCTTTTCCTGGATTGAAACTGATGATATGTGAGACCTGCCTCTACACAGGAAAAATGACAAATCCAAGGGTCGTGGTGAAATTGGCGACTCTCAACTGTATATATGTCCTGGCTGAATGACAGGATATCCTGAAGGGGCTGGGGCAGAGACACGATCCAGAATTTTTATGCCTTGTGAAATTCCCAAGACAAGCTCCTGTCTCCCACTGCTCTGCCCATCCTGCCTCTGGTCCTGCCTCCTCCTGGACCCACAGCCATACCAACATTTGCACAACTACACCATGGAAAGCTGCAGGGCTCTCTCTCTGAATGCAAAGGTCCAAGCTGGCTGTTGGGCAGGATTTGTGGGATGCCCATAAATGGGTACCACTCCAAGTACAGAGGGAATGTTGCAGAAAGCCAGGTCCTTGACTTGGAGGAGGGTTGTGGCCTCACCCAGTGCGGCTGGCAAACTCTACTGCAAAGGAGGGTCTCTTTGCGGATGCCGACAGTTGGGTTTTCCACTCTTCTTTCCCCTTTTCCATGTCACTTCAGTAGAAAATGACTGAGCCTGTAGGTCTCATCTTACCTATCAAGGCCCAGATAAATGCCACCTCTTCAGGGAAGGCTTCCTGTCTTGCCCCTCCAATACCATCTTGGACACCCTCCCAGCATTTTGCACACAATGTTACGAAAGCCCAATCACATCTCTCACAATTTGTCTGTCTGTATGTCTGTCTCTCATACCCAATTGCGAATTCCTTGAAGATAGGGGAAAGCCTTCATCTTCTCTGTTTCCCCAGCAGCCTAGAGTAGAGACCTGCAATTGAAAATAATAAAAATAAATAACATCCAACATATTTTGAAAACTTGCTATGTGCTAGTCACTATTCTAGACTTTTCCATGGATTCACCTGTTTAATCCTCACAACATTTCGTGAAATAGTTAGGATTATTCTCCCCATTTTACAGATGAGGCAACTGAGGCAGAGAGGTTATGAAACTTTTCCAAGGTCACACAGCTATTAGGTGTGGATCCAGTTTTCAAACTGCGTGGCTCCAGAGCCAGGACTGTTAACGACTACCCTCTACTGCCTAAAACAATAAATACTTAATGCATAAATAAATAGCAGGGGGGTTCCAGTCCTGTTGACGTGATGAAAAAGTGTCAGGCCTGGAACCAGAAAGGATAAAGTCTGGCCTTATCAACAAGACAGGCTCATGAGGGTACATCTCATGACACTAAGTGAACTGGGAGACTCATGCAGTTATGGAGACTAGTTTTGGTTAAATAACCCTTCTGCAAAGTCTTTCTCTCTTTGAATTTTTGAAACAACATTCCATTATATGGATCAATAATCTAAGAAACTTCCAGTACAGACAGGCCTTTCAGAGGCTAGCCCAGCATTCTGAATGGAAGGATACCAGATGAGGAAGTCCTTACAATCATTTTGTTCCGTGGATTTCAACCCTGGCTTAGAGTCTTGGAAGAGCTTAAAAATTTTTTTCTGATGTCCTGCCCTGCTCCAGAACAATCAGTTCAGAACTTCTGGGGGTGAGGGACAGAAGGAGTATTTTTCAAAGCTTTGTAGGTGATGCCACTTGCATGGGGCTGTTGCTCGAGGAAAAATGAACTATTAATGTGTGAAGCCAATGAGATTTTGAGGTTTATCTGTTACAGAAGCTGTTACTAATACACCTGGTGTTAACTAATACACCAGGGAAAGAAGTTTGAAGCTTCTTTCTGATTCTTTTCTTCCTGAAGGACATGGATAAGTATCTGGGGCTTGGAATGGGTTAGATCCTTGGGAAAATAATAAAATGAACGTATACTTGCATTTTCTAAATAGTTCTGGGAGATGCTGAGCAGGGGGTGCTGGGGAAGAATTCTCCCATCAGATGATTTGGAAAACCCTGCCCCTGATGTCCATTTCTTATGGATTGATCACGCTCATCAGGCCATTAAAGATTCTAGGAAGTCCTACGGTAGAACATAATGTAAGAAAACCAAACAAAAACAATTCAACTTTGCTTAAAGCAATATTTTCCAAATGTTTTAGACGAAGAGATTCTTTGCCTCTTTGCAAACCAACCTCAGCACCTCCAGATCTAGTGTTCTATTGATCTCTTTTAGGGAAATACTGTCCTAGACTTTAGAAGATGGAGTCGTCTATTTTTAAATTACCAGCATGAAGAAGTTAGTCTGCCAGTGTCCTTGGGGACACCATAGTCTGGGACTTGTTCATACACTTTAGCAATTAGTTGCATTAAAACAATATATATATTACTCACATGGCTTTATTTAGAAGTTGTCTGAATAGTTCTGTTAATTGATTTTATTTCTGTTAGGCTCATTTGATTGCCATGAACGGAGGTTTTTCAAGTTATTTCAAATCCCTAACAGTGCCTCCCCCAAGTATACCTGCAATCAACAAGTGCTTAGAATGGCTCCTAGCACAAAGAGGGTACTCAATCACTCTTAACCATTGCTATTATATCACTAAAACACGCTAATGTCATAGAAAACAGCTACGCAAATCTCCACCCTTAGCCCAGTGAAGCTCCAAGGCAAGGCTGGATTTCCTGTGTCCTGGGCTGACCCAGTTCTGCTAATCTGTGTCCCTCACTGGGTGGGATGTCACTTCCTTTACTGTGGTCCATATTCTTTTTTGTGGATTGCTGTAATCTCTCTAACCATTCAAAGTCGTTTTGTGACAAGGGTTTTTAATCAACAACGTTTCCCAGGCAGTTTGCTCTCTCCAATATCTCCTACTGTGCAGTTGGCAGTCACTTAAGACCTGGGCATGGCTTTCCTCTGCCTAGGGCTGCCCTCTGCTCTCTCACCGCTTCCTTCTTATGTCCTCCTTGATTAGCACTCACTTCCTTTGCCCTGCGATCTGTCCTCAGCGGTGGCAATGAGAGAGGTGGTATTTTCCTCTTGGGTGAGAGGATTAATTTCCTGATTGGAATGTGCAGAGACTTTTCCCATATTGTAAAAAGCAAAAGAGGGGCACCTTCTGGGTAACACTATTGAACATCCTCTGTGGCTACAGGATTCTGGGTGGTTAGTGTTTAACTGCTCCTTTCTCTACACCATACCAGTTACTGAGATTTCAGTCCTTGGTCCCTTTGAATAACAGAACATTTCATGTGTGCTTTGAGTAGCCTTCCAGGAAGGGAGACTCACTATCTTCACCATCACCATCTTTACCACCACAACCATCACCATCATCATCATCATCATCACCATCATCACAAACACACACATAGTTTTTACATGTGCCAGATATGCTTAATCTTTAATTCACTTACCATATTTAATCTTCCCCACAAGTCTAAGACATAGGTATCATTATTGTCTTATTACTATTCTCATTTTGCACATAAGGAGACTGAGGCAGAGAGAGGTTGACTAACTTGTCCCAAGTCATAAGGCTAGTAAGTGGTGGAGTGGGCATTTGAACTCAGGCAGAGTGGAGCCAGAGGTTGACACTGAAGCATCCACATGACCTGCTTTGGATCTTGAATCTTGACCAAGGTCCTTTGGGACCTTGTGAGATGGCCAACGTGGTTGGAGTTTATGCTTCCAAAGTAGAACAAACCTAACCGTTTACGTGGGGATCGATTGTACCTTCTGCTTTGCAGGGAAAAATAAAAAGGCCAGAAATTGGGATCACAGGTTCATTTTCTGGTTCAAATTTATTTTTCATTCTCTCAGCAGTCCTGTTTTTGCTAGATTGAGGAAAGAGAAGAGCTCAGAACAGCAGCTGGGTGTTGATCTTTCTTGAGCAGCTATCTAGAAAATTGGAAAAATTGCTTTACATCGCTTCAACAGGTCCAAGAACTCCTAGAATTTTTCCAAATGAAAATGGTGCTTTGGGGAGTAAAAATTTAGGAAAGGGAAAGCAATCGTAAATCCCTGAAAATTTTCCATAGGAGACATCAGTGGGAACTATTTGGGAATGCCTCCCACCCCTACGAGGACCCCTTCAAGCCTAATGTGGTCCTGGATAAAATTTAGATTCCGGCCAAGGTGGAGCAAACAGAACTAACGAAACAGGCTTTCAAAATCTCAGTTCAAAATTTCAAGTACTATTAAAGGTAGTCTCCCACTAGGAGAGATGGAGTTTTCTGCCTGGCTTGTGGATTTCACGCTGAGTAGGCATTTTTCACAGGGTCCAGTTTTATTATACAAACAGCTTGGTGTTAGATTCACCTGGACATTCTTTTTGTTTATTCATTGGGCAGAACTCTTGGCACCTGAAACGTCTTGGCCAGAGTACAAAATACTTTCTTCTCTCCTTCGCATCTAATCATAACATTGAAGCAATTCAACAGTTATTTATATTCCAGATATAGAAATGATTTAAAAGGAACCCACATGGTTCTTTGTTTCTTTTTTTAAAAAATCTCTTTCTTGTACTGATCTGCTGAGCAATATGGAATTCTTTTTTCTTTGGCCTTCGGCCTTCCCTGCTTTGGGTAAGAATATCTTGCATTTTTCTAGATAAAAGGACTTAAGCTAAACTGAGAGTAGTCTATCGTTTAATAGCATGTTTTGAAATAATCTCTGTTTAAAAAGTCTTCGAGTGAGAGTCTAAATACTACTTTATTTGGCCTGATTTATAGAGGTAGCTGTTCCAAGTATCCACCTTTACTTTGATTGTGTAGACAGAGGTCACGTCTAATAGGATGGCTTTTTTTCTTGGTTGCTATCACACTGTAAATTTTACTTATCCATTCATTCATTCAGTAAATATTTATGGAATGCCAGATACTATGCTGGGCTCTGAGGACATAGAGGTGGATAAACACACTGTATTGTGCATTATAGCTTCCACCATACTTTTGCACATATTATCTCATTTAAAATTTATAACAACTTTGTGAAATAGGCTGGGCAAAAAGTAGTATCTTGATTTGGTAGGTGTTAAAATGAAGGCATAAAGGAACTGAATAATGTATTCAGGCTCAATAACTTAGAATGAACTAGTAATAGATGCCAGGTAATCTTACTCTGGTCGTATGCTTTGCCTGTTATGGTAGACCACGATCCTGATATCTGATGCCTAAGCTAATGAATGGATTATCTATGCTTCATCTAATTCAGTGATTAAAATGCTGAACTGAATTGGGAATTGTTTATTGCTGTCAGACTGAGACAAGGCCATGGCCACAAAAGTCCTGAAGAATGAATATAAAGAATATGGTTGAGATTCAGACAACAGCCATACTTGGGTCAGAACTGAAATGTTGGGCCACCAATTCCCAATGGTCACTGCATGGTCTATTGATCTTGTCGTCCATGGCATGGCATAACACGGGCAAAATGGATGGATCGTGGCTTAACAGTCCATATGAAATGACTTGCCATGCTCTAGGAACCGGTACAACACCAGCTCTACAGAGCACACACTGGAGCACAGACCTGCCGGGTACCTCAGTGACTTGTCTAGACTTGGAAAGATCTTCCCCTAAAGAACCACTTGACTAACTCCTTCACTTCCTTCAAGCCCTGTTCACATCCATCCTCATCATGAGACCTTTGCAGACTCCTCTTAAAAACTGCAACCTACATCCATCCCACCCCACACTCCGGCTTCCTCTTATTCTGATTTTCTTTCTCTTTTCCCTTGACATCTATCACTTTCTAGTCATCCTACAATTCTCTTTTTTATTATGTTTATTGTTTATTATCTGTCTCCCCAGTTAGAATATATGCTCCTTAAGGACAGGAATTTTTGTCTGTTTAATTAACTGATATCTCAAAAACCTGGAAGAGAGCTTGATATATAGTAAGCAGTCAATACAAATGTTTGACAGAAGAACTCACCGCAGTGAAAATTTCTCAGCTATATAGAAAGTAGATTAGATAATTCAAGTAAAATACCATCATCCTCAAAAAAACATTTATTAAAACACACTCTTCTTTTTTTAAAATCCCTGAGCCACTTACAAAACCAGCTCTTCCTGCTCTTTATGCCACTCAGCTCTGCCAGAGTAACCCCTCTAAATGGATCATTCTAAAATCTTGTGTCTCGGTGAATTTTTCCACATCCTGTTCTATTGGACCACTATTCTGATATCTGCAAAATCAAACTTTTCTAATTTATGTTAAATATTTTTCTATTTCTTAAAAATGAAGTGATTTTCATCCACAAATTCCCAGACTCTTTCCATATATGATGAGTACCAATTCAGAAAAGAGAATTGGTTCAATACATACAAAGATCTGGCTTCAGTTCTGCCCCAAACCGTTGACCTTGACCTTGAGCAAGTCCTTTAGCATTTAGGGTAAAAAAAGGGGGATGGATGACATGATATTCACTCTGCTTCTCCACATTTACAGGATTGTACAACATTTCTTTTCATGCTTCTCACCCTAAGGAGATTTCTCCCCATCCAAATGTCTTTAAGACTTCGAACATTTTGGTGGCTGGCATGAATGCTAGGTGCATCCTAGAGGAATATAGATATATTATTTTCTCCCCCAAGTCATCTGAAATTGCTTCAATCCCTCAAAATTACTTTCTCAAAGGAAGCATACAAATATTCTGGGATTTTGATGAAGAAAATGTCATGGGGATACATTTAAGCTAAGATTTATTGCCATGGGGCGTATTTTGCCCAAACTATTTCAACAGCCTGCAGAGGCAGATATCAGATTGAACCATATGAAACAGTCACTCTTTTAGGTCAAAAATGTACTAATACCAGCAACTTCATATGGTGTACGTACCCTAAGATGTAACTGTTTAGCACCATACATGATTAGAAAGTAGTCTAACTTCTAATCTTCCTAGAGAAGCACCCTTAGCTCATTGTCACTTCTCAGGACTGAATTTTCTAGGAAGGTTATTATTGTGAGTTTCAGATATCAGGTTCAAGAGACTACCAGTTTTGGTTGAAATGTTATGTCTCCAGGTAGCACGTACATTGGGGTCCAGGCATTGCCTCCCTGTAATGCTTCCCATCCTGCAGAAAGGGCTGAACGCACAGATGGATAAATGTCCATGCCTTCACCTGGCCGGGAACACCCCTCCTGGTTCCTGTGTGTGGGGCTTTTGAGAAGGTAAATAAACGCACCCGTTGTTATTAGGAACTGACAGGGCAAAAGGCTTTCCTGCACACTCGTCAGATCATGGCCCTTTCGAGAGTCAGCTTTCCCGATGTGTCCAAACACACGTCCTCCTGCTCCTTTCCTTTTCCTTTGTTAGTTCAAATCTTTCCATGTAGCAAACTTTCTTTTTTTGTGATTTTGTTTTTCCTTTTTGTGGCGACCAGTCAGCAGGTCCTGCTTTAGGCGAAATTGTAGAGTAGGCAGTTTCTCTTCAGGTTCCCCTCTACTTCCCTGTCAGCATCCTCTCTCCCGCCATTTGTTCAGTCATTCAGTCAACCAACAAGTACTGGCTGCTCACCATACCCAGGGCACCTTTCTGGTGAGGATGTTATTTCACGATAACATCTTAATTCTTAAGCAAGATTAATTATTAATTAATTAATTAATTTGGTATTTCCACAATGATTTTTGGTATTTACATGATCATAGCGAACATTTATACACCCAACTGCTTGAGAATTATTTTTGTTTCTTCTCTTTTCCTCACTGCCAACATCAGCAATTCTTATCGAGTCTACCTTTAATGGGTAGGATGTGATTATGAAGCCGACCACGCTGCTTTGTCCCCGTCACTATCCCGTTAGTTCAAGCCACATCATCTCTTGCTTACGTAATTTTAGTAGCGCCCTACTTGAGCTCCCTTCTTCCACTTTTGCCCCCCAAAATCCATTTTGTCGAATAGCGGCCAGAGTTTTCTTTTAAATATATAAGATCAAGTGTTCCCAGCTTAAAACTCTTGAATGAGATGCCCTCACACTTTTAATCAAGCACCAAGCCACTGCCATGGGTCCTACCTGATCCAGACTCTAGTCTTCTCTCTGGCCTAGTCCTCTCTAATGCACTCTGCTATACCATCCTGCCTTTGGTCTGTGTCTCAAACACCCCAACTTAGTTTCCATCTTTGGCACTTTCAGTAGCTGTTCCCTCTGCCTGAAATGCTCTTCCTGATTTTTGCATGGTTGATTTTTTTCTTGTCATCTGTTCTCATTTAAATGTCACCTCACAGAGAAACAGCCGCTGATGACTCAAGCTAATGTGGTCATCTAGCCACTCTGTCGCATCACTCCATTTCAGTTCTCCACATAGTACTTATTCTTTGTGAGAGTGTCTTGTTTGTTTCTGTCTGTCTTTCCTCCACTGGAACGTAAGCTCCATGGAGGCAACTTTTCACAGGTGCTTTCCCAGTGCCTAGAACAGTGTCTGATACATAGTAGACAATCAATTAATTATTGGATGAATTTATAAGTATTAAGTGCCTGGTACTTAACATACACTATCTTATTTAATCCATTAAAAATTCTTGTGGAGAAAGTACTAGAATTATCTTTGTTTTACAATCAGAAAATGGAGGCAAGAGGAGATATTTAAGTAAGGCTGGCTACATAACTTGTGGGGCCCAGTGCAAAATGAGAATGCAGGGCCCCCTTGTCAAAAGATTATTAAGTATTTCAAGGCAGAGATAGCAAGGGCTGGTAAAGGGGGTTTGGAGAGTTAGGAAAGGCGTTTGAAATAAGGCAGTCAGGATGATCCTCCCTGAGAAGGTGAAATGAGAGAAAGACTTAAAGGAGGTGAGGGAGTTTGCTAAGTGGATATCCAAGAAGAATATCCCAGGTAGAGCGAACAGAAAGAGCAAAGGCCTTCAGGTGTAAGTGATAATGGGGAGATGGAAGGTAAAGGGCCTTGGTGAGGATTCTGGGAAATGTTGGAGGGATGTGAGTAGAGGAAAGCCATGATCTGGCTTTTTCCTAGGAAACCATCATCCCAGCTGCTGTGTTGAGAGCAGACCTCAGAGGAGCAAGTGAGAAGCCCTCTCAGCAGGTCATTGCAACAAACCAGGTGAGAGACGATGGTGGGTTGAACCAAGGTGGGAGCCGTGGAGGTGGCGGGAAGGGGTCAGGTTCTTGATCTATTTCACAAGGAGGCCAGTGAAATTTGTTGATAGTTTGGATGGGGGGTGAGTAAGAAAGAGAGGAGTCAAGGATGACTCCAAGATTTTTGGCCTGAGTAATTCAAAGAATGAAGTTGCTATCCACTGAGATGGGAGGGTGTGAGTAAAGCAGGGTTTTGCAGGGGATATTTAAGAATTCAGTTTTGGGTATGATAAGTTGAAATGGCTATTAGATATCCAAGTGGAGGTGTCAAGGAATAGATGTATAAATAAGTCTGGAGTTCCATACAAAGACCTGGGCAGGACATACACATTTGAGAATCACCAGAACTACAAGTCTTATTTAAAGCCTTGGGACAGGAAATACCAAAGGAGTGAGAGTAGACAGAGAGTAGATCACCGAGCTTTGGGAACATTGACAGTAAGAGGTACAAAAGGTCAAGGAGGATGGAATGCTCACCTGTGTCGAATGACAATGACAGGTGGAATAAAGTCAGGACTGATGCTATGTCTTTGGACTTAGCAGCGTGGAGGTTTTTTGCTTAAAGAGCAGGGAACATTACATTTTATTTGATAAATATGTTAATTAAAACATTTCTGTTGAATATGGCCAACAATCAAGGAGCAAAAATCTGACAATCAAGAGGGTAAAAAGTGTAAGACAATGAGGGAGGAAGACAGAGCAGAAGATGGTGGAGAAAGGAAAACAGGGAAAAGAAACCTCTGGTAGTGGAAAAACAAAGATTTTATTTGAGTCCTACTCTTAAAAAATATACCCACTGCCAGCATTTGTTGTAATACAGTGTATATTTTAATGATTATTCAAATTTTGTATGCATTGAGGTTATTGGAAAAAATCATAATGAAAAAAATCGCTCACTACATGTTTTGGGAGGCAGATTAGGTAAAAAACAAAAGTTAAAGAAAAAATCTAGTGTCCTTCAGTCATGGGTCATTTTGTGGTCTTTGGTGGTTCTGCTCTAAAGGCGGAGGAGCCACCCTGAGAGTCCACAACGGTACAGAAAGGTGAATCAATGCGATTTTATCAAAAATAAACACAAAAGTTATATTTTCTTCAGTGTCCTGTAGATTTAATAAAATTATCCAAAGGAGTTGCATCAGCAGACACAGGACAAGCAATCTCGATGTGAGAGCGCTCAAGCCTGGGTGGGCTGGGGTAGGGGCCGAAGGTGAGCTGCACTACCTCAAGTTCATTTTCTGCTCTCACTTCCCTTCCCGCCCAAGAGGAGTTAGCAAGAGACCGACTTATCCCGTCGCAGGATGCGCTGCCTGATTTCAAATGTGTTGTTTGCCCTTTTCTGTCGTGAGAGAGGTGCCTGTTGGCATCGCTGAGGGCAATTTCCCTTCTAAACGCAAGACACCTGGGAGCCACTGAGGACGGTCTCCTCAGAAGGGAAGGAGGCGTAATGAGATCGCTTTGAAAAAATGTCAAATGTAGAGGAAAAATGGTAAAAAATGTAGAGGAAAAGGCGGAAGGTGATTCTGCCCGTGAGGAGGCAGATGCTGGCATGAATCCTGATTCTGTGAGCCTGGGGTTGGCGATGTTCTGCAAGGCAGCTCGGCGTGTGAACTGAAAGAGCCACCCCCTAAAAGTGGCAACCCTGGCACCGGGATGGACTGCCCTGGGAGAGCCGGGACAGACGGCCTGCACAGGAACCAGGACCAGCGGGCGCCGTGGCCGCGAGGACCCGCAGCATCCGTCTTTAACAGTGACCCCGTGTGGTGGCATGGGGCAATGACAGGACCCAGACTCAGTTCTCTCCCAGCCTTAGTGTGGGAGCCATATGGACCCCCCTTTTGGACTGTACAGTCCTTGGGGGATTTTCGGCCTTTAGGAAGATGGGGTGGGGAATCTTCTAGAAAGAGATGCTATATTTCATGTCAAATAGCATTCATGGGGCCTTGACAGTTGATTTGAGAAAATAAACAGCTACCTCTGGTTTGTGGAGCAGTTCATGCCAGTTACATTTTAGTAGAGTGAAAGTGGCGTTTTGGCCTTTGTACTTGGGTCCCCTCCTGCCATATCCGGGAGAAGATCTTCAGTCACAATAAATGGAAAATGCAGCTTTGGACCTTCGATAGTTTTGGCTGGTGTGTATCTGGTTTCTAGTATATGATACCTCTAGAGTCCAAAAAGTTCATCTCATCCAGGGTGGGCTAGTGGTTCTGTTTTGGGTGGTAAAAGAATTTGTTTTTTCCCACAATCCATGCCAATTAAGATAGGAGGAGAGATAGGCATGGAGAAGAGAGGCTGTGGAGGAAAAGAGAGAAAGAGGAGAGCCTGGGGAAGCATCCATGCCTTCTTTGAGGTGACAGCAAAGGGAGCAACATAGGTGTGGCACTTTGCCATAGTAATAATGGCAAATATTTTTATAATCGTATTAAGCATTATGCAGTTTTCTTCGTATTTACATAAATTACCTCACGAGTCTTTAACAATCCTATGAGGTAGGTACTATTTTTTTTTTAAAGACTGGCACCTGAGCTAACATCTGTTGCCAATCTTCTTTTTTTTTTCTTCTTCTCCCCAAAGCTATCCAGTTCACAGTTGTGAGTGCCTCTGGTTGTGCTGTGTGGGATGCCACCTCAGCACGGCTTGATGAGTGGTGCCGTGTTGCACCCAGGATCCGAACTGGCGAAACCCTGGGCCGCTGAAACGGAGTGCGTGAACTTAACCACTCGTCCATGGGGCCAGCCCCAGAGGTAGGTACTATTTATTCTTCCTTATTTATAGATGAGGAAACTGAGGCACAAAGATGTAATGTACCCAAGGGCAAGTGGCAGAGTTTGAGGGTTCAAATCTAGGCACTTTGGCTGTAGATCCTTAACACTTAACCTCTCTTTTTGCTGCTACGTTGCCATCAAAAGAATTGCTAGAAGAGTGCAGAGTTTGTCAATAGCCAACAATAATGGTAGAACTTAGACAATTTTAGTAGCAAGTGAAAGAAAACCAAGTCAAATTGGCTTGAACAAAAAGGGAATGTATTAGTTCAGATAAATGAAAAGTGCAGAGATAGGCCTGGCTTCAGGAATGGCTTGATTCAGGATTCAAATGGTGTCCCCAGTATCCACATCTTAGCTCTGCTTTTCCCAGGTTGGCACCATTCTCAGATTGCTTAATGGCCCCAGGCTCTCAGGCACACTTCCTCTCTAAACCCAATCAATGGGAAGAGAGAACATCTTTCCCTCAGAATTCCCAGCAAACCTATCTTCATGCATCATTGGCTTGATTAAGTTAAATGCCCGTCTGCGGCAGAGACTGACCCACTGTTTGCCAAATCAAGCATCTCTTTCTTCGGCGTAAACAGCTGGACTACATTTCCCAACCTCCCTTGTAGTTAGATTGACCATGTGACAGAATTCTGGCTGATAAACGTGGGTAGAAATGACATGATCCTGATGCTTTCTTACTTTTCTGGCTGACTGGAATGGAGCTGACCCCATGGTGACCTTAGAGCTATATGCTTAAGAGGGGCAGTTCAATCAAATAGAAAGAGCCCAGGTCCCTGAATCACTGCAGGGAGGAAGGTCACCCACCAATTAGGACTCCATTCATGTGGGCAAGAAATAAACCCCTGTTATATTAAAGTCAATGTGGCTAGAGGGATGGGATATATGTAAATCAATTAGGATCCATCCTTGGGATTAGGAAAGAGGTCATCAGCTAAAGCATATGGCTGAGAATGGGGAAGGCATGGTTTCTTGGAGGAAATTCAGGTTTCTGGTACTAGAAGGTGAAGGAGATGCTGGGCCAATGACACATGATTGTAAGCTGTGGAGCCAGGAGTCCAACTCCAGATCTCTTAACCAAGGATATTACCAGGTATTGACCGTATTACCCAGGAGCCTTCTGGGACAGCTGGTCTACCACACCTTTGAGGACCTGCTTCAGTTCTTCATTCATCTGGTCTTGCGCAGGCTCCCTATATAAGGCCCCTCAACACAGGCCAATGCACTAAGCTCTGTGGGTGAAAACAGAAACAAAAGATGAGCCTGGGCCTGCCCAGAGCCACGTTCCCATGGGGAAAGGCCTGGCATTCACCTTTAAGCTGGGAATTTTGATAGAAGTTTTAGCAGACAAATGTGTTCAAATAATCTAGTCCAAGCCAAGCCCCAACCAAATCTAAACTCAAGTTTTTATCTTGTTTTTAAAGTGACAGTGCTCATTGATCTCTCTGAGTGTCAAGCTGTACTTTTCTTACTGTTTAAAAGGACTGGGAATCAGGCGCATCCTTTTCCTTTGCTACAGCTAGAGACAAATACACCACTTCAGAGTCTGCCGCCTTTGCTCTCTGGTCTCTATATTATCTCAACATAAAGTTCGGTGTATTTTCTGCTATTACTGGCTTTCTCCCTCTCCTGCTTGAATAGGGCAGAGGATGGGGCACTTGGAGCTGACTGGCAGGAACCCAGAGCTGATGCGCCTGATTTACAAGTGATATTTATGCCCTATTCATTCCCAACAATGGCTCAAACAATTCCCTGGGACAATGGCAGAGCTGACACATCAATATGAAGTGGTCGTGACTTCATGAAGACTTTGATAGGTCAGGGCCAATAATAAATCAGCTGCTTCCTGCCTATTCACTTATTCAGTTCATTCATTTTTTTCAACAAATATTTACTGATCACCTACTATGTGCCAAATGCTTTTCTAGGCCCATTCCCTTCTTTCCAGCCCAGGGGTCAGCAAACTTTCTCTGTAAAGGGCCAGGGAATAAATATTTTAGGCTTTGTAGGTCATAAGATCTCTTTGGTGGCTACTCAACTCTGCCACTGTAATGCAGAAGCAGCCACAGACAATATATAAACTAATGAGTGGGGTTGTGTTTCCGTAAAACTTTATTCACAAAAGCAGGCGGTGGGACAGATTTGCCCTGTGGGCCCCAGTTTGTTGACCCCGCCCTAGCCTAATTCTAACCATATTTCACCTCCATCCTTTAGAGGATTTCATCTTCCTTTTTCTCCCAAAATGGCAGAGAAACCCATTAATTAACCAATGGGTCAAGTTCATTGAGATCTGGTTCCAAAGGTTCTGTAGTTTGTTTCTAGTTCAATAATGATAATAACAATGTGATCAATGACAGCAATAATAATAGCTGAGAATGATACAGCACTTATCACATGCCAATCACTGCTTGTATTTACCTTACAAATAGTAACTCATTTTCTCTGATTTGGTAGAGAAAGAGATTAAAACCTGGTAAAGAGCAGGTTTAGGAAATAGTGGATATATATGTGCATATGTGTATACACACACACACACATAATTGTTTTTGGCTATTATTTTCTAGTATCGCATATATTTGGTAAAATAAATAATACCTAATATTTGTTGAGCTCTTCCAAGGTACCAGATGTCAGGTTAAGTGTCGCCTGTGCGTTCTCTCGCTCAGCCTCCCCATGGCCCTTTGGGGAAAGTACAGTTTTGGTATCCATTTTATAGCTGAGAAAATTGGAGCTCCAAATGGTTCAATAACTTGTCCCATCTAGCCACTGTGGACTTGGGACTAGTTTGTGCCTTCAAAGCTTATGCTTTTAATCACTTTGCCGTAATGACTTGCTTGGACTAGAGGAGCATTAATAAAATCCACCCAACAGTAGTGTGGGTTTTACTATGATCGTATTTTACTTTTAAATAATAAAAAAAAAATTTCTTTAGTGAGGCGAGCTTCTCAGATGGTAGAACACGGGATGGTTGTGTCTCTAGTTCTTTGGTGTCATGATGACCGTCAGTCACAAACACAGTGCCCAAGAGGCCTCATTAAATCTACTGTACAATGGGATGCGCTAAAACGTAAGTGCAGCTGCTCTGCGGAGGAATGTCGCCTGTGTGATGAAGCCGCCTTTATCAGGCAGAGCAGGGGTGGCGCTGGGCAGAGGGCACACGCTGCTGCTGCTCCACCCTGGAATGCGGCCTTGCGGCCAACAGCTGACAGCCATCCTGCTTGCCTGGGAAGGGCTGGTCTTACCCATAGATTAGATCTTGAAAGCTGCCTCTTTTCGTGTCTTTTTGTTGTAGGGCTCAAAAGAGTTGCTCAGCTGGTGCAATTGCTGTCAACAAAAGGAAGCTCTGTTTGAACAGGAGTGGGGCAGGCCGGCCCTGGGAGGTGGTCTGAGCTTAGTGGGCTGTCCTCAACGTGGATGTTGAGTATGAATTTGAGGGCTCAGATTCTCTGGATTTTGCAAAAAGGGTTGTACTGGGTCATGCATGTGTTTTGAGGATATTCCTGGCCTCCACTTAAGCAAATCGGTTTGTGGCTGATTGCCTCTTTCTGGTGGAGTGTGCATTTAGTGTTATGTGGAATAAGAGAGATTCTCTTTCAACTCAGTTTAAAGTGATACAAAGTCAGCCCTAAATAACTTTTTTTAGATGCTATAGCCAAGATGATCAGAGAAATAGTGGAAATGATAATGATTAGGTTTTAGAAAATCTGAACTTTAGATTCAATTCTGTCCCAAAGAAGTATATAACCTTGGATTGGTCTTTTTAGTTATTTGGGTCCCAGGACGTTTATCTGTTAAGTAAAGGGGTTGACAGAGATTACTTTTAAATTCTCTTCTAGTTAAAAAATGTTATGGCTACGTATAAATGACCTTAGAAAAATTCTTTATTGTTTTAAGTATTGCTACAGAGAAATCAGAATGAGAGAGGAAAAAAAGTGTGTCTTCCTATAACTGGCAAGATCTGAGGACTGAAAATGGCTAAAAATCTCAGGATTGAAGCGAATGTAACGCAGAATTAAAACCAGTTTCCTTTGTAATGGACCTATTTCTTTTTTGTGTCTGTGGCTCAGGACGCATTCTCCTTCCTTCTATTAAGATTATTGTCCTTTTCCTCTGGATAGGGAAGCTAGATTTAGCAAATAAAAACAGAGGACACCCAGTTAAATTTAAATTTCAGAGAAACAACAAATAGATTTTTAGTATAAGTATGTGAAATATAAATTTAACTGGGCATCTTGCATTTTATTTGGCAACCCTGCCTCTGGAGAACCAAGTCTTTCCTGTTCTGAGTCTATGGGCTTTGAGTGACAGGATTTCCACTAGACTTGGAGCTGTGAGGGCAATTAGGGAGGCACTTATGAGGCCTTTGGTTCCAAGGCAATTCTAGATCTTTTCTAAGATAGACCCTAATTGGCCGTGGTATGTATGGTAACTGTGGTAACTTACAAAGGGACCAGAGAATGTCTGGGATTAGTCCAGGATTTACAGTCCTGGGGCTGGACCAGAACCAGATCGATCTTGAGGCAGAGACCTCAGAGTTGCCCTTATTCTTGATTCACTGCTCTGTTGGACACAGATACCTGTGAAGTTTCACTTGTTCAAGGGACCTGAAGAGTAGATGGATGCACACTGGGAACACACACTTGATACATGAGAAACCAGGGACTGACTGCCAACTCTTGGAAGAGATGTTGGAATAACCTGTGGATCAAGCAAATCCAAATGCATTGCTTGCTGTAGTTGGGGAGATCACGACATTGCCAGTTCTAGTAACATCGCAGAGAGGGAAGCAGTGTGTCAAAGGTAGGATATTTATAGTGTTTTAGAGGTCTGGTTGGCATGGGATTTTCAAAGCGGGGCCCTGACTGACAATGGGCACCCTTTGAGACAGTATGCTGCAGGTCTGATTCCCACAGCCAGGTGAGGTTTGGAAGTGAGCCTTGAAGAGGAAGCAGTGGTTTGATGACCTGGTTGAGCGTTCTGAGAAAGACCTGTTCGCCCTGATGTGGGCTGGTCAAGTAGTCTATTGTTCCGATAAATGGATTCTCAGAAAGTTCCTGGAACAAACAACAGAATTATTGGAATCTTCATCTTCCTGGACAACAAGTTTCTGAAACAGCAAAGTCATGTTGGTGCCAAGTGTGGGAGGATTGAGTCACGCGAGTGGAAACCGTAAGCTGTGTTGTGCTGGACAGTGTCTGATCTCTGGGGTCAATAAAACCTCTGCTCTCACTGTGTGAACTGGAAACTTCTGCGACTTCTCTGGATGTTCCCTGTTCACTGGTACAATAAGGATAAAGATAGTTCCTTTGGCAAAGTAGTATTGTTGTGAAGACTGGAGGAGATAAAGCCCAGGATGTGCTTTCACAATGCTGGGTATACAGGAAGTGCTCGATAAGTGGGAATCACTTTCAGATTCCAACTGCCAGAGAATCAGGTGACTTGGCGGCAGTTCTGAGGTGTGAGATGCTGGTTAATCCAGCTGCTAGAGTGAGAAGGGAAGAAAATACAGCAGTCCTACATGGAACAGAAACTCTGGCATCAGCAATTGGGTTTTAACGGCATGAGACTGATAAGCTGATAAGCTGAAAAGGTGAAAATTAAAATTAAGCGCTGATAGCTCCACAGAAAGAGACGTTTAGGGTAACAAACTGATTTTGCAAAGCCTGACTCAGAGATTTTCTGCAGCAGAACATCTAATAACTACTTGCTTTAGAGAAAGAATACAGCCCTGCTGACCCGTTTTGGATGTGTCACGGCCGGAACTGTAAGATAATAAATGTGTGTGGTTGTACCACCATTTGTGGTAACTTGTTCCAGTAGTAATAGGAATCTAATACGGAGGTTCAATACATTTTAAAAGTGTAAAGGGGTCCTGAGACCAAAAAATTTGAAAAGTGTCGTCCTGGATCATCTAGATCAATGATCTAGGCAGAGGGCAGTGAAGTAGAAACAGGGCGAAAGACACAGAGGCAGCCGGGGCTGTGTTGCAATTGTACCTACGAACTTGTGTTCTATTTTTCAAATATTTTTGTTGTTGTTTGTTTTGTTTTTTCTTTTAAGCAGCGCAGCCCTGTCTTCAAACTGGAAGGAAGCCCAGTGTACAAAATCCACACACCTGGGCTCTTTGGCTCAAGTAAGAGCAGCAGGAGCCCCTCACGTCCCAGAGCCGCTCAAGAAGCCCCCAGGAGCACGGTGCGAAGACCCGTCCTTTGGGCCAAGGTCTAGGGGCTTAAGGTCATGTTAGCATTTTTGTGCCTAGTGGTGGAGGGAAGATTCAAGGGTGATGATAAAGCATGGAGATCTTCTGGAAGACTGGTTAGGGCCTGAGTTAGAGAAATGAAGCTTGGGGTGAAAATGAGATGAATGAACTGAGGAGTATTTCAGGTTGAAAATCAGTGATATTTGTTGATTGAATGCTGTGCGTGAGGGAGTAGGGTGACTTGTGGGAACCATGACAGGAGCTAACATTTATTGAGATGGCACATATGCTCTACACTTTACATTATCACAGTGACTCCAGGAGGTGTGTACTCTTTCACCCCCATTTTAAAGATGAGAAAACTGAGCCGTGGAGTTCCGTAAATAGTTAAGCTGGATTCCAACCCAGGCAGTCACGCTCCAGTGCCTGCACTCAACCATCTCTCGTAATGTTGGTGACTGACCCTAGGATAGATAGTGGTCAGTGGTCAGCAGCATTTGAAAGTCCAGAAGTGTCATTGCTCTGCTGCTAATCTGCTTGTGGCTTTGGATAAAGCAGTAACCTTGTAGTTTCTCATCTATAAAATGGGGACAATAATCACCTGTGCTACTGAACTCATGTGGTTTGAGAAGTTATAAAGGACTTTTATTATTGCCCAAATTCAAAGTCTATCCTGCAGATAAATTCTACATTTTTCATATATTACTGCAATAAATTCAGGAAGCTATCTGAAAATTTCAGTTCATTTGAAATATTTTAAGGTACCTTCCCCTAGCTTTTTAACTGGCTTGCTGAAATTGTGTTATCCAAGTAATGACATCTGATTAAGCAAGCTTGAGGTATTGAGAGATGATTATGGGGAACAATTATCAGTGTTAATTACCTTTGCTATAGGATACAACATAAAGCCAAGATTCATTCATTGGTTTTCATTATTTATTCTGTTTGTTTGCTATTCATTTATTTAACAAATATTCCTTGAGCATCTACGAGGTGCCAAGCATCATAGTAAGTGCTAGTGATGCCCTGGTGATGAGAGTGGCCGATGGCCGCCCTATGGCCCTCCATCAAGAAGAGAATACAAGCACCTTCAATCACCTCCTGTCTGCCTTCGACTCCCAGCTCACTGGCTTTGGTTAAGCCTCTCAGGTTGTGCTCAGGGCCATCACAGGGCTTTCGGGCCTGCTGTTCCCTCTGCCGTGAATGCTATCTTGGGTCCTGTGTCCGGGGCCCCCAAGATCACCCTTGGGGACTTGCTAGAAGAAGTCACAGAACTCACAAAAGCTGTTCTGCCCGTGATTATTGTTTATGGCAGAGGAAAGAAACAAACTAAAATCAGAAAAGGGAAAAGGTTCACAGGGCAGAGTCCAGGAGAAAGCAGGCACAGGTTTCCAGGGGTCCTTCCTGGTGGAGTTGTGTGGACGCTCTTCGTCCTCCCAGCAACAATGTGTGAAACATGAGGGAAGTGATGCCAACCAGGGAAGTTCAGCCCAGCGAGTGTCGAGGGTTCTGAATTGAGGGTCGGTATGTAGGCCAGCAGCACCTGTGTGGCCAACCTCAGCTACTCAGACTCCAGCCTCCCAGAGCGAAAACTTGGTGTTCACCATAAATCTCACTGTTAGCATAAACTATCTGACCAGACTGGTCCCATGTGGCCCAAGGCCTCAGGCATACAGAAACACTGTTGTAAGGCAGAATATTCCAAGGGTGCAGAGCTCATCTTCCAGGGCCAGTTCTGAAGATAGGACTTTCTTGGGAATGAGCAGGGTTTGAACAACCCAGGTCTGCTGACTTAACCCTTTCCTGCCCTGACCTTCAGCTCATCTTTTCTTCCTTGGGGATGCCTTCCCTAATGAAGCCAAATTTTTCTGGTTTGAGCTCTCATGGCGCCCTGTACATAAGACTTCTCCCAGTGCAAGCTTTAAAATTGCATATGTTGGGGCTGGCCCAGTGGTGTAGTGGTTAAGTTCATGCTCTCTGATTCAGCAACCCTGGATTCACCGGTTCGGATCCTGGGTACAGACCTACACACTGCTCATCAAGCCATGCTCTGGCAGGCATTCCACATCCAAAATAGAGGAAGATTGGCACAGATGTTAGCTCAGGGCCAATCTTCCTCACCAAAAAATAAAAATAAAATAAAATAAAAATAAATATTAAAAAAATAAAATTGCATTTATCATTTGCTTAATAGTATCTCTCTCACTGGACTGTTCCCCCATTGTGGTGGGTCCATATCTGCTTTTGATCATTGTATACCTACCACACCTGGCAGGGGGACTGGGCCTGGCACGTAAAAGGGGGGCTGAATATATATTTTTTTTGAATGAGTAAATAAACAAAGAAATGAAATAGTGCTTGTTATAGGTTCTATGAAGGAAATAAACAGGGTGCTATGCTAGAAAATGACATAGTGGCCTATGTAGGGGGATGATTTTAGATAAGGTAATTGGAGAAGACCTTCAGAGAAGGAGATTTGAAAGATGAGGAGGAATCATACACACAGAGTCTGGGCAGAGTATTCCAGGAAGAGGGGAGAGCAAGCACAAAGTTCTGGAGGCTGAGAGAGGCTGGGTCCATTCTAGGAATGGAGAGGAAACTGAGGTTCCTGGAGCGTTGTGAGTGAAGAGGACAGTGGCTTTAAATGGCAGCTGGAGAAGTGCTGTATGCCAAGAAAAGGAGTTGGGATTTCATTCTATGTGTAAAGGGAGGCTACTGAAGGTTTTTCTGAAGGGAGTGACATGAACTGATTTATATTTTTAAACGATCTCTTTAGTTGCTATGTGAAGAGTAGAGTAGAAGAGGGGACGGACCAGTCAGGAGGCTATTGTGATGGGCTAGCAGGTGATGGCCAGTCTGGGAGGGGATGGTGATGGCATGGACAAGGGGAGTGGTAGTGGGAATGGAATATATGATATAAGATATATTTTGGAGTTAAAACTCACTTCTTGATGGAAAGTAGATTTGAGATTGAGAAAAAGAGAGGAGTTCTAAAGCTCAGTGTGTATCTCCTTGGAGTAAATGTGGCAGATGTTGAAGTCAAGCAAGGCCAGCTTAATGATAAGATCATTTTCTAATACAGGCATACTTCGGAGAAGCTGTGGGTTCGGTTCCAGACCACAATAAAGCAAATATTGCAATAAAGTGAGTCACACAAATTTCTTGGTTTCCCAGTGCATGTAAAAGCTGTGTTTACGTTACACTGTAGTCTATTAAGTGTGCAATAACATTGCATCTAAAAAAACAATGCGGATACCTTAATTAAAAAGTACTTTATTGCTAAAAAATGCACCTGAGCCTTCAGTGAGTTGTAGTGTTTTTTGCTGGTGGAGGGTCTTTTAAAAAACACAATCTCTGCGAAGTGCAATAGCATGAGGTATGCCTGTATTAAAGTGAAATTGGCAGGCAGTTCAGAATGAATTCTCAAAGAAGACAAAAGCTTCATGTTATGCTTTTTGGTTCTGAATTGCGTCCGGCTCAGTGCTTTTGCAATCCGTCTTAGTTTGGGTTCCTCAAGAAGTAGACCCTTGGACAAGGATTCAAGGGGAAGTGGTTTATTTGGGAGGTGATCCCAGGGAACATTGGTAGGGGAGTAGGGAAAGGAGATGGGAAGGGAAGCATCCATGATGGAGCAGGTTAGCACTCTGGCATCTGGGCTTAGTCCTGCTGGGGAGTCAACGGTCAGAGAGTCCCGGCCAAGGATTGGGAGCTGGGGCATGTATAGCTCGACTCCAGTCAAACACTGAAGGATGCTCCCGGGGGCTTTTATTTCCCAGCACTCCACCTTGCCTTATGTCCCAGGCAGAGGAGGCTCTGGAAACCAGAGGAAACCCCCAGGCAAAGAGGTGCAGGTGTTGGTGGTTGGCTTTTGGGCTGAAATGCCCTGTAATGGTCAAACCTTTATAATGTGGTTTACACACTGTTACACTGTAAACCCCAAAGATGGGGGGGCCTGGACAACTTTTGCCACACAGTGGAAATAACAGAAGAAACAGAAAATACTGTAGCTTTCTTTCAAAGGATTAGATAATTGCATGTGTGAGCACAGACATTTTATTTATTTATTTATTTATTTATTTATTTATTTATTTATTTATTTATTTTAAATATTTATTTTTTCCTTTTTCTCCCCAAAGCCCCCCGGTACATAGTTGTGTATTCTTCGTTGTGGGTTCTTCTAGTTGTGGCATGTGGGACGCTGCCTCAGCGTGGTCTGATGAGCAGTGCCATGTCCGCGCCCAGGATACGAACCAAGGAAACACTGGGCCGCCTGCAGCGGAGCGCGCGAACTTAACCGCTCGGCCACGGGGCCAGCCCCCAGACATGTTATTTTAGTTGTGAGGTTTTTTTAAATTAAAAAACATAGAAAGGTGCTGGCCCAGTGGCGCAGTGGTTAAGTTCACACGCTCTGCTTCTGGGCGGCCTGGGGTTTGCCGGTTCCGATCCTGGGTGCGGACATGGCACCACTTGGCAAAAGCCATGCTGTCGTAGGCGTCCCACATATAAAGTAGAGGAAGATGCGCACAGATGTTAGCTCAGGGCTAATCTTCCTCAAAATAAATAAATAAATAAATAAATAATAAAAAAACAAAAAAAGTTTTGTTGACATATTTTGTTATTTCTAAACTTTGTCTCCTTCCCTGTGCTCCAACTTTCTTCCTATCATTTTAGTTTTCTCCTTGCATGGCTCTAGATGAACTCAAATGGTTTCTTGAAATTAAATACCGTTTCTTTTGCTCTTGGATGCTGTACTAGTTTCCTAGAACTCTCGTAACAGATTACCACAAACTGGATAATTTAAAACTAAACAGGTTTATCCCTCACAGTTCTGGAGGCCAGAAGTGAAGCTGAGGTGTTGGCAGGGCCATGCTCCCTAGCAAGGCTGAGGGGAAGAATCCTTCCCTGCTTCTCCCAGGCGTTCTTCTGTTTGTGGCTGCGTGACTCCACTCGCTGCCCCGTCTTCACGTGGCCTTCTCCTCTTCTCCCTCTGTCTCTGTGCCGTATGCCTGTCAGTCAAACTCTTGTCATTGGGTGGAGGGCCCATCTGGATAATCCAGGATGATTTCATCTTGAGATCTTAATCGCATCTGCAAAGACTCTTTGTCCACTAAGGTCACATTCCCAGGTCCTGGGGGTTAGGACGTGGGCGTATCTTTTCGGGGGCTGCCATTCAATCCATTATAAATGCTTTGAGGTTTGTTAGTTTAAACCCGATGATAGTCACAGGAGCCAAAAGTTCTCATCTCAAAGTAGCTACTGTGTATTTTGCAGGCTTGCATGACCTCTCCAGAACCAGGTTAATTGTCTCAGGCTGCTGCCACTCTGCTCTTCTTTGGAACTATTGCTAGAAAATACAGGCGGGCACTGTCCAGACAGAAGCAGCAGCCTCTGATATAGTAACACTCAAAACTAACCTCTTGGAGGATGACGTGATGGTTAATTTTATGTGTTAACTTGACTAAGATAAGATGCCCAGATAGCGGGTAAAACATTATTTCTGGGTGTCTCTGTGAGGGGTTTCTGGAAGATATTAGTATGTATTTGGATTGACAGACTGAGTAAAGATCACCCTCAGCAATGCGAGTGGGCCTCATCCAGCCTGTTGAGGGCCTGAAGGGAAAAAAGGCGGAGCGAGGGCAAATTCACTTTCCGCTTGAGCGGGGTCCTTCATCTCCTGCTCTCGGACATTAGCGCTGTTGCTTCTTGGGCCTTCGAAGTCACAGTCTCTGTGAGGCTCACAGTCTCTGCTCTCCTGGTCCTCAGGCCTTCAGGTTTGGACTGGAACTATACCCCTCACTTTCCTGGGCCCCAGCTCACAGATCGTGGGACCTCTCAGCCTCCATAATCACGTGAGCCAATCCCTCGTAATAAATCTCTTTCTGTATATCTCTATATATCGGTTCTGTTTCTCTGGAGAACGCTCGCTAATACCCATGGTTTTCTGAGGTCTTGCTCTGATATTCATTATGAGCAAGTCCTGATTTTCAGTCTGTGGGATTTCAGTGTTGAGTGATGCTGAGTGATTTCAGTGCTGGGACGGTCATAGCTTGGCAGAAATAACAAAACGATAAGAATAGGTATTATTTTTGAGGGCTTATAATGTTCCTGACCAGAAGGAAGGTTTAAATATCCCCATTTGCAGATGAAGGCTGAAACTTAGAGAGTAACATAGGATCCTGATAGGTGACACAGTCAGGCTTTGAACCCAGGTCCCTATGACTCCAAAGCTCCGTTCTCTCCACCAGTGCATGCTGTATCTCAGGGCAATACCCACACTACTAGGGTGTGTCTCTCAGTGGTGGTAACAGATCCTGCTGGTGCCCCACCCACCTCTCTGGGCCTCACCACCAAAGTCTGCTCTGTTGCACACAGGACAGACCACAAGAGGGGAAGTTGGGGTGGGGGATAAGATGAGGGCAGGAGGGGGCATTAATTTACCCCCCCACCCCACCCCACCCCACCCTGTAGATCTCAACTACTGACTGGTGAGAGCTGGTGTATGACTACCCCAGCTCTCTGGAGGTACAAGTCTGAGATGTGCGCTCTACACCAGGGCTTCATAAACCTTCATGTGTGTACAAACACTTGGGGTTTTGTTCATAATTAGATTCTGATTCAGTAGGTCTGAGATGGAACCTGAGTTTCAATATTTCTAACCAGATCCCATCAGTGCCAGTGCTGCTAGTCTGTTTGGTGTCAGTTACTCAAACTGTGATCCTCTCGCCAGCCAGCAGCAGTGGCAGGCCCCGGGGGCTTGCTAAAAACGCCAGTTCTTGGGCCCCACCCCAGACCTACTGAATCGGAATCTCTGGAGAGGGGGACCCAGTTACCTGTGTTTTAACAAGCTCCCAGGTGACTCTGCTGCCCACCCAAGCTGAGATGGTGCTCTCCGCTCTTTTTCCACTTCCCTTCAGGGTTAAGCCTGCAGTGGTAGCGGCTTGAAAAGCACCCAATATTCCAGCATTATCTGACTTCCCTTCCCTGTCTCACCTCCCTCTTTCCCTAAGGGCATTTCCCATCACCTCCTAAATGAACTATTTGCACTTGAATCCTGGTCTCAGGGTTGCCTTCTGGAGAACTCAAACTGGGATAGCTGTTTATCTGATTCGTGTAATTACTGACTTTCTATCATGACAAAGCTCATTTAAGATGCATTTAGCTGAGTAGAACAAAGCTTTTATTTGCAACTCTTGGGCTACAGGCAAGACTTCGGCCCTTCTCTTCCCACCACTCATTTTCCTCCCTTTCCTTTCAAGGCTACTCTTGATGTTTATTTTGGTCAAATGTCATTTCTATCACGGATGGGCAAACCACGGTACCCTGTTTTTGTAAATACAGTGTTTTCTGAAAGCCAGACATGCCCATTTGTCTATGGATTGCCTATTGCTGCTTTGGAGCTACATCCACTCAAGACAGAGACCATATGGCCTGCCAAGGAGCTCTTTCCTCACTGGTCCTTCACAGGGAAAGTTTGCCAACCTCTGACCTATATGAAAAGAGGTGGTTTACTTTAATCCGCTTCTCAACCCTCCTGCCACTCTACCTGGGATATCCTTTTTCTGTGACTTCTTCCTGAGGGATTTGCTGACCCTGGGCCTCAGGTTGGTGTAAAGGGAAGAGGTCTGGACTAACTGGTCACCTGTCCTGAGTCGGGAGTCCGTCACTTTCCACTTGGGGGACCCTGGGAAAATCATGTCCCTAGAGCTCAGCTGTCTCCTCTGGTGAAATGTCAACACTGCCCTAGATCAGTGTTGTCCAAATTTTCCTGATCAGAAGAACCACCTGGGACACTTATTAAAAACAGGTTCTGGACTCTATGCATGACCATAGTGAGCATGCGGGGCTGGGGCGGGGCCTGGGAACCTGCACATCAGCCAAGCAGCAGGGGAGGTTAGGAACCACTGACAAACTCTTTCCAATGAACTTTGGAACTAACATACCACGATGCTATAAATAACATTGATGAAATGGTTTTCTTCTAGGGTATACACATTTTGTGTATAAATATTTTTTATTCATGCTGTGCTGCCGGTGAAGGAGATCAGATGATGCCTGTCTCTTTGAACCTTTCAGGAGGAGCATGGAATAGCCTTGAGACTGCAATTCTTTCTTGTAGATTGTGTTGTTCCAAGAAGCCTTTTCTTTGTTTTAAGAACTTCAGAGCTATTTATACCATTTCCGGGGGAGGATGGGTAACTAACTGAAGCCTGAGAGTCCTCTGATTCTTATAGCATCCAAACTTTCAATTTTGCTGCCAGAAAAAGAGAGAGGATTAGACTAGTGGTTCTCCACCAGGGGTGATTTGAGCCCCCCAGGGGACCTTTGGCAATGTTTGAGACCCTTTTGGTTGTCGCAACTGTGGGGGAGGGCAGGTGCTACTAGCATCTAGTGCGGGGAGGCCAGGGATGCTGCTAAACAGCTGACAATGCACAGGGCAGCATCTACGACAGAGAATTATCCAGCCCTGCATATCAGCAGTGACGAAGATGAGAAACCCTGCATTAGACCCAGGTGCTCACCAGCGGCACTTTTGAGGGTATAAGTGGACCAGTCTTTGTACCGAATGCCCAGGATTCCTAGTATTGTCCCTTCCATGGAACCTTCCCAGATCTCACCTGATCCCCATAGAGACAGCTCCTCTTGCCTTTCTTGTGTAACAAGCACTTACCTCTTTTAAGGCACTGATCATAGTTGATGGCAATTATTTATTTGTCTCTCTTCTCTGCTGTATTAGTCAGGGTTCTCCAGAAAAACAAAACCAATAAGATATATACAGATGTATAGACAGAGAGTTATTATGAGGGATTGGCTCATGCAGTTGTTGACGCTGAGAAGTCCCATGATCTGCGGTCTGCAAGTTGGAGACTCGGGAAAGCCAATGATGTCGACCAGTCCAAAATGGCGGAAACAAGCAAGAGATTGACACCTGAGTTCTTGAGAAGGGCAGCTATTCAGGAAAACTCACCACATACTGTAGTAAGTTCTTAGGTGCTAAAATTTAAATATAAAACATAAAATCAGGGGCCAGCCCGGTGCTCCAGTGGTTAAGCATGCACGTTCCACTTTGGTGGCCCAGGGTTCGAGTGTTCGGATCCCAGGTGCGGACATGGCATCGCTTGGCAAGCCATGCTGTGGTAGGCATCTCATATATAAAGTAGAGGAAGATGGACATGGATGTTAGCTCAGGGCCAGCCTTCCTCAGCAAAAAGAGACGGATTGGCAATAGTTAGCTCAGGGTTAATCTTCCTCAAAAAATAAAAATAAAAAAACAAAGTAAAATCATAAGTAAAAGAAAATACACAAATATTTAAGTGATTCTAGAGAATGAATTTCTAAGAATAAAAAAATGAAAGATTAAGAAGATCATATATGTCATTATAAATATTATTAAGGGCAACAATTAGAAAAATATTGCAACAAATACAACAAGGGTTCATATCCATAACATATAAATTAATGCGACATTAGTAAGAAAGGACTAACACCCTAATAGAAATATGGGGCAAGGAACAGAGAATTTGCAAATATAATACCATGTTATTTGATAAATCTGATGTTGATAAACACACAGAAGGTTAAGTTTATCAGCTATGAAAGAAACATAAATATAAACAAAGAGATGCAATTTTCCAACTTTAAAATTTTAGGCAGAAATTTAAGAATAATAATTATTTCAGTGAAGGTATCATGAGTGCACTTACACTTAGCAGAAATGTAAATTGTAACTACCTTTTTGGAATAGAATTCATCAGTATAGGCTTATATCAAGAATCTTAAAGAAATGAATAGACTTTGACCCAATAATTGTACAAACATGTTCATATCAGGTTTATTCATAATAGGAAAACAAGGATGGGGAATAAATGTCTAATAATGTGGAAATGATTAAATATTTTAAAAGTATATCAGAATGATGGAATACTTTACAAATATTGGAAGACTGTTTCATGATCTGAGGCAATGCCTTCAACATAATCTTAATAAAAAATGACACAAAAATCAATGCTTCTGGGGATCCTAGAGCTCCGGAACTTCAGGTACGGCTGATCCCAAGTTAAGTAAATATATGCTCTTTCTGTAGGTGTTTGCATGTATATACGTGCCTGTAAGACCAGATGCAAAGGTGTAGAAAGGACTGAAATAAAAGGAAGTCCTGCCAAATATGAATACTGTATCTTCGGTGGATAAGATTATAGGTAATTTGAATTTTCTTTTTCAAAACTTTTTTTTGTCTTTTTGTTACAAATATTTATTATATTTATCTGTAAGAAAAGAGTAGTTTTAAAAAGAAAGTTCCGATATTGTAGAACCATACAATTAGTGGAATACCATTTCTGAGAGGGACATTTGCCATTTTTCAGATGGAAAAACTGAGGCTCAGAGAGTGAAGTCGTTGCCTAAAGTAAAACAGGCCTTCGGAAGTGCTTTTAGAAATAGCTTCAAAGAAAAGAAAGGAAAAGGAAGAAGTGCATGTTAGGGCCTCATGAGCCACCTGAGCAGCAGCCAAAAACTCCAAGCGATTCTGTAATTTGTATGGATGTTATTTACATAGATGGCTTGAGGACTGGCATATAGCATAATCCAATGGGTTATAATTAATTAAAAAAAAAGACTAATTCTGAGTGAAAAGCTGGATTTTGACATTGATCTACCATGTTATCTCAGAAAAATCCACTTAAGCTCTTTTTTTAAAAGATTTTATTTTTGTTTTTCCTTTTTCTCCCCAAAGCCTCCTGGTACATAGTTGTATATTTTAGTTGTGGGTCCTTCTAGTTGTGGCATGTGGGATGCCACCCCAGCATGGCTTGATGAGCGGTGCCGTGTCCGTGCCAAGGATCCTAACCCGCGAAACCCTGGGCGGAGTGGAGCCCTCGAACTTAATCACTTGGCCATGGGGCCAGCCCCCGCTTAAATACTTTTAATGCATGGATTGTTTGATTTGTTTTGTTGATGGACAGGAGTCCGCTCTTCCATTCCCTCCTTTCATCCTTCCTTCCTCTCTTCCTCTCTGCCTTCCTTCACCAACATATAAGGAAAGTCATTTATCTGCCAGGCACTGTACTAGAAGCCAGAGAATCTAAAATGAGGGAATACACAAAAGCAACCTACACACACACACGCACACGCACACATACAAGTGCATGTAAAACTGGTGGACTCCGAATAAAGTGTGAATTGCACTGGTGTCAATTTCCTGGTTTGCTCATGCACGGTAGTTATGTAAGATGGCACCATTGGGGGAGAGTGAGAAGTATACATGGGACCTCCTTGCACGGTTTTCCCCCCCTACTTCCTGTGAATCTACAATTATTTCAAAAGAAAAAACAAAACAAAACAAAACAAAACAAAATAAACTAAAAACAGTTGAATATCTGTGTGTCAGGCATGTTTTAAAAATGACTCAAGAAGACAATTTAGGTGATACAAATGAACTTTATTTAACACTTCGTGACGCAGGCAGTCTCTTCCAAGGGCCCAGAGAACTGAAAAATGGGCCAGAAAGCAGGAAGATTTTATAGGATAAAGAATAGGAACAAAGAAGAGAAAAGCAGTAAGTAAGGAAAAGGAATTAAGTGTAGGCTCAGAGTGGGCTTGGCGTTTGGGGATTGCCTGACGTGCTAAACTGCGTTTCTGGTCAAGCAGAGCATTTACAGGGACTGGAAAGTTATGTAAATTTCCGTTTGCTGACGTAACACCCTGGGCAGGAGTGGCTCCATCTTGGGCCTAGAAATTTGCTTCAATACAGGTGCACACAATGTGATAGCAGCAGAGAAGGTGGGCTGACTCTGAGATTTTACAGGTCTTTACAGAGCTGTAAGTAAAGGATTTGGAAGCTAGGAAAATGAAAAGTGACACGATTAATATCATAGACATTTTAGAACTGGACGTGTTTTTTGAAATTCACCAAGAGTTTGAAAATTGTCAATATTTTACAGAGAAGGAAAGAAGGGTCTAAGGAAGTGAGGTAACCTCTTGATGTTGCAGGACCCTGATGTGACACTGTGTTGTGTGTGTGTGTTGTGGAATTTTCCAGGTGTTGTGGCAGTTGACACGCATGAGAACTCAGATTCTTTTCTTTGGGCGCTAGGGTCCTCAGAAGTTGAGAGTTCCCTGGTCTCAACCAGTCCTCCCCAGTTCCCAAAGGAGTGTTCCCGGGATGCTCGCCACGAGGTGGCAGCAGAACATAAGCCATCTCCATCAGAGCGCTGGCAGAGACCCTGCAGTTGGCAATCATGGAGTCATCGCCACGTTTTGATTGTGTATCCTGATCAGCACAGTAACATATCATGTACATTATAAAATATACCACCAGACAGAATTAAAAGATGACGTAGAGATGAAGTAAATCACTCACTTTGATGTCTTCATTCCATTAGCTAACATCTTACGGCAGCAGACTATGTGGCAGATTGGCTGGTACAATGAATAGTGCCATTTCCTTGTTGTTTGCGAGAATTAGTTTGAACCATATTAAATTGCTGTTTTTTTATGTAAATACTGAGCAAAAATTGTAAGGTTCATGTGGTTTAACCTATAGCTGCATTATTTGCGTTATCTTCAGCTGCATTTTCTTTGGCAGATTTTTTTTAACTACTTGTCTATTTTGGAAGAATTGATGACCTAGTTAATATAACATATCCATCTACTAACTAGGTTCCTGACTGGAATATGTCACCATACATTCAAGGCTGCGGGGCCTCCACGTTGTGGAGCTCTCGCTCCTCCCTCAGGATTCCTCCAGTAGCTTATGTGACGGCATACCCTCTGACAGCCCCCGGATGAGGGTCTGGTATCAACCCAGATTAGTGAAACCTTATTTCTTTCTCATATTTTCAGATAAAAAATATGTCATTTGAACATGATCTTTTTGTGACTGCAATGGATTACCTTGCAGTTCAATTTGCTCATTTTATGAATGAGGAAATAGGCCAAAACAAGCCTATTTATGTTCCTTCTTTGGAGGGACGTGAAAACTGAGTTTCACACAGCATTGAACCACATTGGACCACATGACACCACATCATCATACCCCATTCTACCCTGAAAATGGGACTGGGGAGAAAGCTTTAAAAGAATCCTAGTCTTGGATTCTCTATTAGACACCTATGTTGTCACAGTGTAAAAATCTTATGCCATTGTCCCCAAAGGTCCAGAGACCCTCACTTCAACACTAAAATTAGAGAATTTGGAATGTGGGACCTTTTACAATTCCAGCCTTGGAAGAAGTTGTGCTTAAGGAAAAGTTTCCTAAGTTCTTCCGTCCCTGAAGCAGGTCACATATCTTTGTACTTCTCTGGGTTATAAACTTCTTGAAGGCAGTGGCCATGTCTGATTTGTTTCTCTGTCCCCCTGAGTGGTTGCTTCAGTGTCTTGCATCTAGAAAGTGGTTAATAAATGGTTACTGAGGTAGAGAGAGTTTCCACGTAAGACATTGAACTTTAGACAACCACAACCTGCATTGAAAACTGTCCCTGTAAATGTGTGGTTGGCCGCTAGAGAGGACTTTTCTCTTCTGAGGTATAGTCTCAGTTCAGTCCAATAGAACTTTCTGCAATAATGGAAATGTTCTACATCTGTGCTGTCTGACGTGCTACCTGCTAGCCACAAATATTGAGCACTTAACATATGGCTCGTGAGATTGAAGAATTTAATCTTTAGCTTTATTTAGTTTAAATTCAAATAGCCATATGAGGCTAGTGGCTACACATCAGGCAGCACAGAAAATCTAGATGATAAATTATTAAGTTGTAGTAGCTAGAAACTTCAACAATCTTCATTTCTCCTATAACAACCTCCTGCAAAACACCTCCCCATTTGGTACCACTTCACCATCAGGTGACTGTTCTCTTTTCTTCCCCTCTCCCATATGCCTTAAAATCCCCAGGAAATATTCTTTCTCCTAAGTGTTTATTTTGTTCAACCCATCATCTAAACAACAAAATTACACAAAACCTAAAAGCAACTAGGAAAATAATGATAATTAAAAAATAGAATTGATGCTATCACCCCCTTAGGGAAGATGTGTCCTGGGTCCTCCCAGAGGGAGCAGTGACAGGACCATTTGGTCAGACTCTCAAGCTGAATGGGACTGCAAATACTGGCTCTTCTTTAGGGACAAATTTGTAATCTGTTTCTTCTCTTTTTCTAAATATCTGTATAGTTTCCTTTGCCAATTAAAGGGTTAGTATTGAGTCATTACACGCTGAGTTTCCTGGATTCAAATTCTTGGATATGCATTCACCAGTTTAACTCCCACCCATTCTTCAGGACTTGGCTTCATCGTTCCCTCCTCAGGATGACTTCTCTGATTTGCCTCACTAATTAGATTTCCCTAGGATGCTTTCTCTTATCATTTGAACCTCTCCTCACAGGGCTGTTGTAAAGGCAAATAATACACAGTAAGCGCCCGTTTAGTGCCTGACACATAGTAAGTGCTAAATAAAAATTAGTGTCCCTATTCCTATGCTAGGGGCACCATCTCCAGATGGAGAATCTGAGCCACAGTGAAGTTCATCAATACTGAGCTTTGGGTTTAAGAATCAAGGCAAAATTATAAACAGATGAAAGGATTCCAAAGTCACAAGCAGATCCGTCAAGGTGGGTTCTGTGGATGGTCTGGAATGTGAGTATAGAATAAGACAAAGGAAGTGGTTCAGGACTGAGTCTGGGAAAGGGAAGGGATTGCTGTGGGTCCATTGTAATTCAGGGCTCCTAAGTGGCACTTTAAAGGATATGTGCAAGATCATCTGGTCAACCCCTCTGCAATTGGGCCAAGGTAACACCTAAACCATCCAGACATTTGTCAATGTTACCTTTTAGTTCTTCTCCATAGACTTATTAAACTTTTACATATTTGGAAGAATATTTTGTTGTACATTTTATTAACTTGTATATTTTCCCTATTTTAATACTATTTTCTCCCTTATTTTCTCACACCCTGTCTTAGCCATTCTGAAGTAACCAGGTTCATATGTAGCCATTTACACCTTTTTCTATGCTCATATACATATACAAACAAATATATATTTAAAGGTTTTTAAGTATTTATTTTTATAAAAATTGGGTTATATTATATACATTTATTTGGAACTTGCTTTTCATGCATCCTGTATGTCCAACAACTGCTTAAATTTTTCATTAAAAAACTTGGGATGTGAGCTAGATTTGGTGTCTGTTCTTATTCCCAATTTAAAACAAACCTGTTTTCTGTTTCTGGAAGAATGGTAGATAAGAAACTCTGGCTTACTCTCCCAGTGAAATCCTTAAATGCAGAATAAAGTTTAAAAAAATTCTAAAATTCATTAACTAACTGTTAAGAGGGAAGGGAAGGAATCTAAAAAGGTAAACAGATTACTAAAGACACTTTCATTCTGAAGACATTTGCTGAAACCCTAATGAAGTTGAGTTTTGATCGTAATGACCTCTTATGGATGGGAGAAAGGAGAAAAACTAGATTCCACCCCAAGTGGGAAGCATAGGGGAGACCTCAAATATAGCTGGGACCCCACAGGCCCACAAAGGCTCAGTATACATATAGGGGTATACTAAAAATAAAACTGCAAACCCCCTGGCAGGGAAAAGCAAGGAAAATGGTCTGCCTTGAAACTTGGTACCAGATAAAGATAAAAAAATAATCAACAGATGGATTTAAAAAAATAGATTAGACAAAGTGAAAAAGAGAATTGATAAATTGAAAGATAGATCTGAAGGCAGTATCCAGAATGAAGCATGAAGAATCAAAGAGATGAAATATATTTAAGAAAGGTTAGGAGACACAAAGGGTAGAGTGAGATAGTCTAATATTTGGAGTCTCAGAGGAGCAGAAAGGATATATGAGGGAGAGGGAATGTTTGAAGAGATAATGGCTACGTATTTTCTAGAACTGATGGAAAGCACCAATCCTCATCTTTAGGAATCTAATCCGTCTCAATCAGGGCAAATAAAAAGGAATACACATACTTCGAAACTTCACGGTAAAATTTTAGAATCTACAAAGATTCTACAAAATCTACAAAATAATCTTTGTACAAAAGAATGGCAATTGAATAGAACTGACTTCTGAAGACAGAAGACCGTGAAATTTTGTGAACGTACAGAGAAAATAACTGTCAACCTGGAATTACCCAGCAAAAAAACTAAGGTAAAATACTTTTTTTTTTGAGGAAGATTAGCCCTGAGCTAACTGCTGCCCATCCTCCTCTTTTCGCTGAGGAAGACTGGCCCTGAGCTAACATCCATGCCCATCTTCCTCTACTTTATACATGGGATGCCTACCACAGCCTGGCTTTTGCCAAGCGGTGCCATGTCCGCAACCAGGATCTGAACTGGCAAACCCCTGGGCTGCCGAGAAGTGGAACGTGTGAACTTAACTGCTGTGCCACTGGGCCGGCCCCTAAAATAAAGACATTTTAAGGAAGAATAAAAACAGAAAGTTTGCTACCGGTGGACTGTTACTACAGAGAATTCTAAAAGAATGTACTTGAGGAATAACAAAGGTGTTCCCAGATGGAAGGTTCTTAGACGGAAGAAGGAATGATTAATGAAAAAGCTGTGAATACATGTATAAATCTAAAACAAACATCAATTGTGTAAAACATTTATGGTGATAAGCCAAGACAAAATTAAATACACAGAACAACAGTGGCATGCAAATTGAGAAGTAGCTGATTGGATTAAAGTGTTTTTAAGGCTTTTGTATTGCATGGGAATACAATAAATATTTAATTCATTTTAGACTTCAATAACTTAAAAATGTATGCTGTAATTTATATGGGAATCTTTAAAATAACAGAAATAGTGGTTATAAATTCTAAATCAGTAGAAGAGAAAGTGGAATTAAAAAAAATTCAGTCCAAAAGAAGGCAAGAAAGGAGAAGTATTAAATACAGCATGTGAGACAAATAGAAAGTACAAAATAAGTTGGAAGAAGTAAAACCAAATATATTTGTCACTGAAAAAAAGTAAAAGGTAAATATTCCAGTTAAAAGACAAAGATTGTCAGACTGGGTTTTAAAAAATACAGGCATATGCTATTTAAAAGAGACAAATTTAAAACATCAGGATACATAATAATAAAAAGTAGAGAAAATGATCTAGCAGACAAATGCTAGTCATAAGAAAGCTGGTGTGGCAATATTAATAACTTTAGAATGTAAGGCAAAGAACACTATGGGAAATAATGAAAATTACTACATAATGAGAAAAGGTTCAACTCATGAGAAAGATATAAAAATTCTAATGTTGTATTTGCCTGGCAACACACCCTCAAAATGTGTAAAACCAAAATTAACTACAAGGAAAAACCAACAAGTCCAACAGCATACGAGGGAGATTTTAATACGCCTTTCTCAGTAATTGGTAGATCAAGTAGACAAAATTACTGATAATAATATGGAAGAATTGAAAGGTGCAAATAATATACATGATCTCATGTATATAATAAAGTATGGAGTGAAAAACTGTCTCAGAAGATTACATTTAGCAGGTCACCTTTTCATTAAATTTAAGAAAAATGAACATATATATATACATATACCAAATATATCATAAGACTATATTTAAAAAAGTAAACGTATGATGAAGACAAGAGTCAATGATCATTTCAGATGGGGAGAGACTTGGGAAGAGAATTGGGGAAGCTCACAGGTAAATGTAACTTGTCAATATTCTTGTTCATGTATTGGATGGTGGGTAGATAGGTGTTTTTCCTTACTAAAATAATAAGTAAAAGAACCAAGAATAATATTAATCCAATTCTGTTCAGCTGAGTATCTATCTCTATCTCTGTCTCTATTTATCTCGAAGTGGGTTGCAAAGTTAAAATTCTGGCTCTGCACTCAATCTCTTGGTACCTTAGTTCCCTCCTTTGTAAGATGGAGGTGATAATCATTGTACTTACCTTATTACGTCATGGTGAACATGTCATGAGCTAACATATTTAAAGTCCTTAGATCACTGTTTGACATGTATTAGGGGCTCAATAAATGTTAGCAATTATTGTTATTGCTTCTGAGAGGAAAAAGAACTTTCGGATGTCCTGACTTTCTGTTTCACTTTGATTGATTCATATTCCTCCTTGCTTCCTTCTCTTCTAAAGTAATTAAAGGATTCCTCCTCCTCTTTAAGACCTACTACTTCCCTCAAACCCTGAATCTCATCCTTATCTCCATTGCCTCAATGTCTTCATTCTATAACCTTTGCTGCCTTCTCTTGCTTCTCCAGTCTCTTTGGATAAGTATAATTTGGGCCAGGAAAACAGACACCACTCTAGGTATTTCAGGCCGTGAGGGACATATTACAGGGAATGGGAGGCTCACAGTTGGAAGGGCGGGGTGGACGGGTGGGTGAAGGTCAGGAGAGCCATTTCTAGCTCTCATGAAAACAGAACATCCAAGCTATTCTTTCCACCTGAGGCAACTTTCCTTCCTCTTTGACAAGTGAACTCTGTCAAGCCTTCAGTATTTGACTTCTCAATCCCTACTTCTGCAGCAATCACTCTAAAATATTATCCTGCTCCTGTCTCCTAAACTCTGGCAGAGGACACAAGACGCCTGCATCAGAGACAAAGAAAGGCTTATTACTCACAGAAATAGCAGTTGCCAGAGTATCATCATTTTCTTGCACTGGTTCCCTGGGCTCAATTTCCCCTGGGTGAGGTAATGAGGGCCAGGTGACACTTGCACCTGAGTGGGTTGCATTATAGCAGAGGAACCCTGGGCTTAGAGAACCCAAATCTTTTATAATGGGGTGCAAGCAAACCTGCCCAAAATTTACCCCAGAGAGAGACATTATCTTTATTGTACTGGACAGTAAACCAACTCGCCCTTTCCTCTGGAGGGAAATACCATTTCTATTTTCCAAGGCTGTATGCTGGACACTCTAGAAAAGGCAGTCTGAGCAAAACAGTAGTTAGTGCTTCTGCTCACAAGACATGCAGAAGTTTGAGAGACCCTTGGAGGATTGTCTTATACCACTAATTACAGGTGATTGTAATTGCTTGTTCCTTTGCCATTTTCTTTAACTGTACTCTAAGTTTCTTGAGGGCAGGATACAGTCTCTTTCTATTGCTTTATCCCTGGGACAGTGACTAGTTCATAGCAAATATGAAATAAATATTTGTGGAACGAATGAATGAATGAACACCCTCTGTTTTACTTGTGACACAAGGTTGGAATGAATGCTCCCTGTCTAGCTCTTCTTATCCAAGGCTCGAGAGGCGCCTGGGAAGAAGTGCTGGGGCTTCTCCTGATGGGTCTTGGGTTCTCTGGGTCATGGTTGGGCAGGAATTTGGAAGCACAATTGCAGGAACAGGAAGATGATGGCAATAATAAGATACCCCTACGTTCTCCTTCTCCTTTTCGCCTCTTGCAGAGCACGTAAGCTGGATGTATGGAGCCTCAGAAGAATTGCTGAGATATTTAGTTGAATCCTAACTGTACCTCTAGACTGTGACTGGCAGATATTTCTGGTACAAGAAGAAACTTTAAACAGCCCACAAAGAATTTTGATAAAATAATAACATCCACTGGAATGTAAGCTCCGTGAGGGTAAGTACTTTTGGAGATAATAGATCCTGAATGCACTTTTTTTGACTGAATGAAAGGTTTAAATTTATTGAGCACTCACTATATGCCCAGGCATGGGGCTAGACACTTAATACGTCATTTAATTTGCACAACTACTGTCCAGAGGAGGAACTATATTAACCCCATTTTGTGGTCAAGAAAACTGAGGCTCAGAGAAACTAAGACTTGCCTGTGACCGCGCTGTTAGCAAGTGCTGGGCTCGTGTTCAGACCTAGGCATGACCTCACCCAAAGCGTTTCTCTGCCCATAAAGTGCCCGTGTTGGAGGGTTGTCATTAATTGAGAAGGAGGGCAGTAGAATATTAACCTACGCTATTCATTTTCAGTGGATCGTTATCTGAGTCCATGAAATTAACGTGTAGCTTGACAAGTATTGTGTGATTGAACCAAATCAAATTGCTGGTCTTTGAAACTTTTTGCCCTAGAAAAATGTCAGTTTCCTATATTTTAACCTCAAGTACGTGCCATAAACATCATCTCAGAAGGTGTTGTTTTCAAAAAGCTGCTTCAGAAACATGAAATATCCAGAGTGCAGGGTGTTTTTCGGTTCCCCAAACCGTGCCTGGCACCAGTTTTACTGTCACCTAGACGCTGAGGTTATCCAGGGGACTTTTTCATGGAAAACAGAGACAAGGGAGAGAGTGTTTCTCAACTAGGACCCATGAGGACCAAAAGCACAGTAGAAAGGAGCAACAGTAAAAACTACAGCAGCTGCTGAAGACACTGAGCTAGTGAACATCGGATTAGCTGAACAGTCTTTTGGGATAGTATAAAAATTAAACTTCCTACTGTCAGAATGAATTCTTTACTGGAAATCGGAAGGGACATCAAGTTCCCCAAAACGAATTTGCTGTTTTCTGCAATGACAAATCACCCCAGTAGTCAATGAGTATCGTAATTACTGAGTTATGGACATAACCAGCATTGTTGCTCAAAGTTAATACATGAGGCTAAATATTCATTTACATCATTAGTATTATGACATGCAGCCCAGAAAGCATTCAGGAGCTCGCTCTGTGGGCGAAATCAGTCTGAAAGGAATCGCAGCCTGTCAAGGACTGAACTGAAGGCTGAACTTTGGTTTGATTGGCATTGGTTCCAGTCATGCCAGCAGCCACACAATTCCCCGTTGTCCTTGTGATCCACACTTCACCTTGCCTGTGGGGCAAGAGTGTTTGATGTGACCTCTCTGAAGACTCAGTTCTGTGTCTCACCCCGTTGTTAGAGGAGGCTGGCAAGCCTAGATACCAATGTAACGATGACGGCGGTCGGTCCTCATTTTTCTGCATTCTGTCGCATAGTTAGTAGGTCACACACACTAATGATAATTTAATAAGCATATCATTCATATGGCAGATGACAACGTTTGATTTTGCTGTGGAGGTCATAGATCTGAAAGTCAAGAAGTTTCTGTGTCATTGTGTTGGGAGTTCGTAGAGAATTAAACGAAAATAAAAGAGAGCAGTTTTCCATTCTTATGAAATTTCCTTTCCTTTATAACATTATTTGTGGTACATACTGCTAATCCAATATATTATTTTTTTCCTGACGGACAAAGTACTCTTTTACAAGTTTATTGTATGAAATGTTTTAAATACGAAGTAAGAACGTAAAATTCTCACCATTCGGTGACGACTGCAATTAACATTTTTGTACATATTTTTAATCTAGGCATATAAGTAAGTCCATTTATAAAACAAATTGGATCCATACTATACATACTTTTGGTATCAGGCTTTTTTCCACTTCCTATGTTGCAAACATTTTTTCATCTTGATGAATATTCTTCTCTTACCTGGTTTTTTGTGGCTGCTTGGTATTCCATGATGGAGATGGGTGTGAAAATTGATGGGGCTTTTCACACGCAGAGTGTGGAGGAGAAACACTGGATATTAGGGTTGGGACATATAGCTCTCAGCCTTAACTCTTTGAGGACTCAATTTCCTCAGCTATAAAATGGGAATACTCACATTTGCCTGGTTGCCTTGTTGTCATGGAAGTTAAGCTTCCATGTTTCTGTGAAGCACAGGGTAGGATATGCTAGTAAAGGATTCTGGTTTACAGGTGTGTTTATGGGACATGTGGGTAACGCTTCCCAGATAGGTCATAACACTGGAGTCTGCCTTCATCATTTGGTTTTGAAAATAGAAAAACAAACCAACCAAACACTGCAACCCAAGTTACATGAAAACTTGAATCCCACAATGCCTCATAACGCAAGTTTTAAAGTTTCCATTAAAATAAAACTTTTAAAGAACCAGCATGTTCTTTTGTGGATTTGTCTTCTTTTCAACAAAGGACCGTGAAACTAACTCAAGCTCCTCTTTGCAAATATTTCAAGGGGTTTAGTCTTCAAACAAAATCACCGACGGGCTTTGGTATTGGGTGGGAATGCAGGGAAGTCTCTCAGGTTCCAAGAATTAATATGCTTTGATGAATGCTAATTTTTAATAGTTCCAGGTTAATGTTCGTTTACCTAAAATATAGTGGGAAAGACTTCCCACTCAAACCACTAAAATCATGAGCTCGGAGAAAATGCAGGGCCCTCCATATATCCAGTTCCAAAACGCAACTCTCGGCTTTCTTTTGACAACAGAAAACCCAGTTTAGACAGACTGCTCCCAAGCAAGTATTGCTGGCCTGTGTCCTGCCACAGACGGCCCTCCAGGATTATCCTACATAAGGTTCTAACAAGAGGATAGGACTCGTAAGAAACCGTGCTCTTCTTCCTACAATATGCAAAGTTTTAGGTGTCATGTTGATCACAACCAGAGGGCTGGGGTAGAGGCAGGGTTTAGGAAAAAAAAGAAAAGAAGAAAAAGGAAAAGAAAAGAACTTAAATTCTTTACATGGCTGCCCAGACTCAAAGTTAACCAGTGCACCATTTTTAATGTTTACAAGAAACCCTCCTGTCGAGAATAAACATATATTGATTTTTGTTGCAGAGAAAGATGATTTTAGGAATGGGTTACACATCCTTCAACTTGGAGGAGATGCACTTGACAGATCCTGCCTCTTTATTGTTCAGTGATTTTTCCCCTTTTCTTTTCGAAGTAAGTGCCCTGGAACTGTTAGGCGATGTGGGAAAATATTGTGACAAACAGGCCTGTTTATGTTTGTGGTGGGGGCCGCTGTTCTGTTTGCACGGCTTGTTGTCTCTGCCCCTCCTTTTCATGGTTGGCGGTTCCCCGACAGCTCAGATTCCTCTGCTGACATCTGTTATAATGAGAGCTCTGACGGGAATAGATTTGCAAAATGATGGGCTCACAATAGGACGGGAGCTGTTCCCCAAACTTTCCTTGAGATAAGCAGATGGGGTCTGAAAATAGAGCATTTGAACCGATTAGGTCGAGGTGAACGCATTTATTCAGCACACACTGGGGAGCCTTTCTGCTCCCACCCCTACCCCACCCCAACTTCTCTCCCTACCCCCTCCACCCCTGCTCTCCCCCAGTTGAGAAATAGGAGAGTTTCCGATGGCTTCCTTTTTTGGCCTCCTGAACACTTGCTTGGAGACAGGCCTTTCCAGTTCTTAAAGCAGAAGCATGCTGGGTACTCACCTTGTGCCAACCGTCTGAACAACAGAGAAAAACCACCCCTCATGCCTCATAAAGAGAAGCTGGGGCAACACATGGGGCTTTCCCACTCGTCACAAATGATGGCTGTTTGTGCTAGTTAACCTTTTTCAAGCCTGGGTCAGCTCCTGCTGGGAGGCAGGGGCAATCTGGAGAGAGTGAAAGCCTGGCAGACCCCAGAGTCGCCAGCACGCCTTGGCCCCCAACACACGCCACTGCCCTTGCAGAATACCAAACGATCCTGCATCACACTCTTCATAAGTCAGCCGGGCTCCATGTGCTGGTGACAGTTCGGATTCCAGAAGAGAATGGCCTCCAGGAAAACTCCACAGATGCTCCCTGATAACTTTTATTTTCTGGTATGGTTTACCTTCTCTTTTCAGAGGAATCTGTGAAAAGGATGAAATTGAAATTGTCCCATCCCGGGCTTTATTATTTCCAGCATCTCCACTAGCAGTGGAAAGAGAGGACTTCTTTGTGCTTTCAATGCTTAAAGTTGTCAGTAATACACGTTGTATAACTTGTGTCCTAAGCATATTGATTGAAGCAAAACTAAGACAGGGAAGTTGTAAGAAATACATTCCCAAGACCCATCCTCTGGGTCTCTGGGGAGAACTTTGGCAGTGTCAGAGGGGTGATGCTATCTAATGTAGTATGAGGAAGAAAGGAGACCAGAAAGGGAAATTTTGGAAATGGCTTTTCAAGGAGGAAAAAAGCAGAAGTTCAAAAGTGACACGAGCTCGAGGCCCAAGCGAAGAGCTGGTTTTGCCTTCACTACTGAAATAGCTGCATATCACAAAAGGAATCAGATTTCTGTAAATTGCAGGTTGAAATGATCAGTGGAAATGCATTTATTACAGCTGCCAGGGTTCTGAGGAGCAGAACTCACACCCTCTAGTACACTCCAGAGAAATCCAACAGTCTGTAGAGCTCAAATTCTCAAATCCCCCGTTCCTGACTGCCTCCTGCTCCAGCCCAGACCTCTGGGTTATTGCGCTGACTCAGCACCGTCTTTATAAGGTGGGATTGTTCAGAATGGGTGTTTACCTGGCAGCAAATATCCTGAGAATGGAGGATGAGCTGAGGGACAGTTGGAGTAGTTCATTAGCCACAGAAGCTGTGGGGGAGAGGCTCCAACACTGAGCCACCACACCATTTACATGAATATCAACAAAATCTAACATTTCAGGTATTACAATCTGAGGAAATCTACCTTTGTGTTATATCCTTCTTTATTAAGAGAAATCACAAGGGATCCACTAGAACTTAATACCTGTGGCCATTAATAGCGGTAAAGAGAAGAGTGAAGTAAGTGGACACAAAGGTTGGCATCTTGTGTGACTTTTCGTTGGTATTATTTGAAACTAGATACATGTAAGAGATGGGAATCATCTCTGTTTTCAGGCTGTATTCTTCATGGAAGCTCTCAGGTACTTGAAGATAGGCATTTTTGGTTTTCGTAAGACCATAGGACAAAGTATTAAATTTAGTGTGCGTTGACTTTTTTTAAAGGGACAAATTCTTAGAATCCTTTGGAAACACTAAACAGTAGAAGGAATGTTGAGTTTTGGGTCCAGAAAATTTGAATTTCAGCTCTACCACTCATTGGCTGGGTGACTTTGAACATGTTTCTTAACTTCTCTGAGTCTTCAGTCTTGGACAGAATGTGGTGTCCTCCTAAAATTTGTACCCTGAAGACTTAACCTGCAATGTGATAGTGTATGGAGGTGGGGCCTTTGGGAGGTGATTAGGTCATGAAGGTGAAGCCCTCATGAATGGGATTAGTGCCCTTAAAAGAAGTGACACAAGAAAGATGATCTCTCCCTCCACCCCGTGAGGACACAGCAAGAAGGTGGCTCCTGCAGGCCAGGAAGCAAGTGTAGCTTAAATACACTAAAACAAACAAACAAACTGTTTGATTCTACCTGAGGATTATATTATTGCTTCTTGAAGGTAGCTTAGTCATTTTATTATAAGAATATTATTATGGATTCTCTATCATTCTTGATTGAGGACTAAAAGGTGTAAAATGGGAAGTTCTGTATAGTGGAAAGATGAAACACACTTGGGTGACTGGTTTCTTGCAACTAGCATAGGTGGTGAAGAGAGGGTCTCTGAAGCCGGACTGCCCAGGCCACAACCCCACGTCTGCCTCTTACTGGCTGTGTAATATTGAGAAAGTATTGAAAATATTTAATGTGTGTTTACTCATTTGTAAAGTGTAGCAATAATAGCACTTACCTGATGGGTTTGCTATGAAGGTAAACTGAGTTAATATACACAAAGTGCATAGATCAGGGCCATCATCATGATCATCACCATCATCATCATCATCATCATCATCATCACCATCATCATCTCCACATAGTAGCAAACAGCTTTGTAGCCAAATCTTTTCACACCTTAAGATGAATTCCTAGAGGAGCTGAATTGCCGGGTCAAAGGGCAGTTGCCAAACTGCTTCTTTAAGACTCAAGAACTTCATCTAGTAGATCTAATAGTAACTTAGCAGCTGGGCCAGGTGTGTTTTGTGGCTAGCATCCCTTGGATTCAGAAGAAGGCAACCTTGATCAAAATCAGACAGAAGTACTGCTATGCTGGGCTTCCCTTGGCACTGTGGCATCATTGGTATCCCCGACAATATTTCCTGGAGATGTACTGTGACTGTCTTGACACTTCCGTTCACCCACGTCCTATCTGTTGATGGATCTGGGAATAGTACTTCGGTTCGTTCTGCCCCTGAGCTGCCATTCATCACGAGACACCATGTCAGAGAATGTCCTGGACCACTGTGACAGATAAATGTACTTAGCCAATCACACATTTCAAATAAATCAAAGTTGATTTGGTCTAGCCTTATGTTGTCACTGGGCTGACAGTCATTCTGATAAGTGGCAGGATTGATGGCTGCCTGGGTTTGCTGTGTTTCTTCACTGGTGGCATTTTAAAGGGGGCACTTGCCCAGGGTTAGCTGTCATTCTGTGTGAATGGTGGAGCGTGCATGGGGGGCAAGGGAAGCATATCTCCCTGGTTTGGGAAGAAAAAGGGCAAATTGGAGAACGTGACCACACATTTCTCTTTGGTTCCCACTCTGTGCCTCAAGGAAGCATGGCTGGGCATGATGGGGCCTTGTTCTTGCCAATTTTTTGATCCCCCTCTATAGACCCAAGCTCTCCTCCATGGCAAAAGGAAGGGATTGGAGTGGCTGGAGAGACTCAAATCACCGGGCTTGTCTCCTCTTTCATCTTTCTTTGTAGGTGAGCTAAAGGCCAGAGAACAAACAGATGATAAAAGAACAAGAAATCCTTGAAAAAGGATAGGCAGAATGGGTCTTAGGGGCTGTGAAAATAAGCTAAAAGAGAAGGTCAGATTCTGTTACACTTTAAACCTGCTTAAGCTGAGCAGAAAGACAGAATAATTGAATTAAATTGGCAGAAGGAAAATTTTTTTGAGGAGCAGGGTTGGGGAACGACTATCCTTAACTCAAAGTATATAGCACATGCCATGTCTCTGAACATGCCTGTTCAATGGGTGAATGAATGAACGGATGATGGTGACAATAAGGTCTCATGGTCTAGAGTCTGATCTTAGCTCCATCAGTTATTATCTCTGCGGCCTTAGGTAAGTCCCTTACACATTCCTAATCTGTTTCCTTACCTTTAAAATGAGACTAATAATACTTTCTTGCAGGGTTGTTGAGAGGGTTAAGACAATATATATAAGGCCAGCTCTAGTGGCCTAGTGGTTAAGTTTGGTGTGCTCCACTTCGGCTGCCTGGGTTTGGTTCCTGGGAGTGGACCTACATCATTCATCTGTCAGTGGCCGTAATTAAGTGGTGCCTCACATACAAAAAGAGGAAGATTGGCAACAGATGTTAGCTCAGGGTGAATCTTCCTTAGCAAAAACAAAATAAAATAAAATAAAATAAGATAAAATAAAAAGATGACATATGTAGGCCCTCAATGCATAGAAGCTATTTATTAAGCAATTATTGTTTTATGTTAATATCATTTAAAACAGGAGTTGTCAAGCTTTTGGAATACGGGCACCCCTTGATACTGTTAAAGTAATGTGCAGATATCCCTCATGTTATGACATATATTATTGACAGAGAAAATACACACTGGCCAAAATCAGTAACATGAATTTCTATTTGATTAATCACAAAGCATCTACATACATAGGTAGTCAAATGAAAACAAGACATTTATTCCCCCTGTAGACAAGGCACGCTGCTCATATAAATTATTATGGGCTCTGCAAAAGCCCCACTGACCTCCAGGTAACTGGGAACCACCATCTGAAAGGACTGAACTCTAACTATAGGTGGGAGAGAGGATTACCTTATCTTAGCTATCAATACAAAGCTAAGTTAGATGCAGGAGATGGCCTTGCTACACAAAGGTGGCCCTTCGGACTAACTTCTTACAAAGTTGGGGATTATTTTTCTCCTTGGCAGTGGGGGACCTGTGCTGATCTAGCCACAAGAGCCTGCTAGATACCATCTCCTTTTATAATCCTTGTAACAATGGGACTTGTTTCCAAGCTGACCTGTTGAGGCCAGAAGAGCAGTCTTTGCGGGCTTTTTGTGCCCCTGTATACTTTACAATCAAAACCACTGTGAACTTGTATTTTAGCAGAGCCTTGAGATGAGGGCTTGTGTGCAGGCAGTTTATTTGGGGCAGCAATTTCAAGGTGTTTGAAGGGGAGGTGGCTAGACAGAGTGGAACTGGGGAGGAGTGAAAGCCATTTGAAGGGTGGATTACAGCTGGTTACTGCTGAGAGCAAAAGGAACACAGTCCTGTTGGTGACCTTTTAAGAGCTGTGTAGAATGCACCTCAAAATGGTCCCCTGAGACATGAAAGAGTGGGACATTTTTTTCCCAGCTCCAATCTTCTGATGGTCAAGGACTGCCACGTGGGGTGTTAACTACCTTTTTCTTCTGGGTTTGCACAGGTGTCAAGATGGCTGGATGGGGCTGTGATGGAGAAATGTGAGAGATGTGGGTACGACTGAGGTACAAGATTGTCAGGTAATTCCTGAGCACAGCTAGTGCCACAGCAAGGGCTGGGTCATAAAAGGTGGCCAAGAAAATGGGAGGTGAAACATTAGAGGTGCCCAACCAGTGAGACAAATCATAACCAAGGGGGAAATAGAAGCAGGGTCAGGGCTGGTCACTCCATCAACATCTGTTGAGCATTGTCTCTGTCCCAAACATTGTGTTTACTGCTGGAGCTAGAGGATTTAAAGGAGCACAGTGTGTGCCATAGCCTACAAACTATGGTACATAGAAAAACATGACATGACAAAATAAAGGTAGAGTTTACTGCCTACTGGCAGGGGGCAGGACAGGTGACACTCTAGTAGATGGAAGCATAAAGGCCTCTCACAACTGGGAAGGGAGTGACTAATTCCTCTGGAGTCCTGAGGGAAAGCTTCCCAGAGAAGGCAACAAATAATTAACCTGTGTCTTGAAGGATGAATAGGAGTCTGCCAGGTAGTGAGAGGGATGAAGAGCATTCACACAAGACAGAGAGAGGTGAAAGAGCACGTGTTGTTTGGGCATGCCCATGAAGTCTTCACGTTTCCATTTTTTCTCTCAAGCGTTCCTGGCTCAGGTCACTATTTCAGTTAGGTTTTTCTGTTTGTTTTACTTTTGATCATAATAAATAGGGAGTTATTCTGGAGGGGTGTTTATTGTAAAGTGATATGTAGGGTACACATACGAGGGGTCTTTCATAGGTCAGAGATGATGAACTCAAACCCTCTGCCCCTGAGGTCTGAATAGAGCGAAATCTCCTCTGCTTCTCCCCAACCCTTCCCTGGGACTGCCTGTGCCCAGGAGGTATGGGTGGTTTGTTCTCCTTATAAGGTGACACAGGCACGTCAGACGTCATGGTTTTCCAGTCTTCTGTGATCCCCATCTTGGGTCTTGCAGTTTGTTTATATTCACTGCTTATTCTCCACATCCGTCAAACAGAGCCTGTTGTTTGTCATTTTGAGGAATGTCTGGGCCACTTCAGTAGCTGCCTCACCCCTTTTTACTTCAGTCAGCCCTCTGTGGTGCCCATCTTTTGCTACCCCCAGGCAGGCCATCATCCTTTGTCTTCTTCTCCCCTCTTGTACAGTTGCTCTCAGAATGGACCTCATAACTATCACGTCCATCTCAATGTGGGTTATTCAAATCCATGATCTCATCACCCTCATTTCTCATCCCGGCGTCTCCCTGACTTCAGTCATCAGCAGATGTGTGTATGGGATGTGTGTGTGTGTATGTAGGGGCCTGGCGGAGGGCTGGGAAGGCTTCCTGGGACCCTGCAAATCACACAGCTGGGAGGCTGCTTACTCCATTAAAGCACAAAGCCTGTTCTTGTGCTCCTTTATGTGTGGGCTTGATATTTATTGTGTGTCTATTCCAGTCCAGGCTTGTGTCCCATTTCCAAAAATGTCATCACATCAACCCTACGAGAAACTCATCATTCCTACTTTGTAGATGAGGAAAAAGACTCAGAGGGTTAAGTGATTTGCCCAACATTACATAATTTCTAAGTGACTGAACTGAGTCCATTCCAAGCTTTAAAAACATAACTGTTGAAATGAATTAAATTACTATCTGCTTAGTACATGGTACTCAGTACCTAGTATAGAGAACTTGGTGCTTAGGGACAGTGCGAAGGACAGATTTTAAATCTACTCTCAGCACATAACTGAGAAGCAGACTCTGGATCTCAGAACACATCTGGGTTCAAATCCAGATTTTAACTTCTTAGTAGTTGTGTGATCTAGAGTTAGCTACTTAAGTAAGCCTCATAGTGTAAAGCTGGAAAGTAGGATGTACAGGGAGTAATAAAGAGATCAGGCTGCCTAGAATGGAGGGTTAGGGGAAAAGAAATATGGATGAAAAAGGTAGACTGAGATTCATGTTGGACTTCTGTCATTTGCAGCTGCCCATCATCCTTGAACATTCTCCATGCATTTCTCACTTTATAAGTCCTTTTCAAGGTGGAAGGCAAAAACCTCATGTCTGTGAACTCCCTTGTACCTGGGAGGCCCATATATGACAGGGTCTGCCAATCCGGCCCACCCATATGAGACTTGATTCAGAAAACAACAATGAGAGGAGTTGGCCCCATATGAGGAGAGTCAGTCTTATGGCCATGGCAGAGCAATGGTATCCACTTTATCTAGAGCAGCAGTGGAAGTTGCTGGTGTTTGGTCCCAAGCAGGGGATGCTGAACAGAGGTGGCAGTGATGTTTCACTATAGAATTCCATGGCATGCCTAGAATTTCTGGCCAGATGGCTTCGGGTTCTGACTCCTTGTCTCTCTAAAAAATTCTATGACCTACCTTATGTAACTTTTAATAAATCCCTGTTCTGCTTAAATCAGCCAAAGTAGATTCTGTTGTTTGCCACCAAGAATTCTGACTGTTACAGCATTAGATTGTGGCAGGCCTGTGAGCCAATTCATGGCTTGGAGTTCAAAGTAACACCTGTGCATCTTTCTCATAATTCACAATTTCTTTAACCCTTATATCCTGACAGAGCTGTTTTAATTTCTGCTGAGCCTTCAGTGGCATTAAAGTATTTCTATTGCCTTTTGAATTCCCCAAAATTTTTGAATATTCCCCAAAATTTTTGCTTTCTGATTCATCATGATAAAAAAAAAAAAACCAAAGGAAAAAATATGGAGGTATAATCCATAAACATGCCATTAATTTACATCCTTTTCCAGAAGAAACTGTTTAAAATTATTTTCAATGAATTTTCTTTCAGATCTTAAAAAAGTCCTCTATGACTCTTTCTTCTTTCCTCTGAGCGGGGTCTTGCTAAAGGCTGTCTTTAAAAGCTAAATGCTGAGGATGGGAGGTTGATAGAGAAATCTAAACACATAAATCCACTTTGAGAGAAAAGACATTCCCATGAAAAATTAATAATTCAAAGCACAGCTCAAGGTAATACATTTCCCAAAGGCAACCTCTTTCCTGCCACTGATCTGTCTTGTGGGTGTCTCTGAAGCAGGAAATATCAGAAGAGAAGTTTAGCTCATCTAACTCTCCAACCACTCACCTGAAATGGTCTGCTTAATTTGTAGGTCAGCTATCCGGTGAATCGTGCCTCTCTTGAACTTCAAACTGACTGACTCCATTCCATGTTTGGCATCAGCAAAAGCATCCCAAAGGCCTCCTTCCATCCTGCTCTCGGTGCTATGGCCTTGACTACTTCTACCAAAATCTCTTGGGTGAGCCATCCAGGCTCCAGGTTATAAGCTTCTCAATCCATAGTTTTGTTGGTGCAGGGATGTTGACTTGCAGTGAAGGCGGGACAATGTGGATATGCAACTCCATGATTAATTAATTATGCTAGTTTGACCACAGCCAGTGGAAGAAGCTACTTGTCTGTCTCACCCAGAAAGTTCTCAAGCAGACAGACTTGGATGCATGCATGCTTACAAAAGAGAAATAGATACTTGGTCTGTCCTGCTGTGTCATCAACCTGGTTTGCACAAACTTCTTCCTTCTGTTATCATATCATCACTGTGTTACTGCACCAAGTTCGTTTTTGCCCATCACCCAGAAAGCCAAACACCAAGATGATGAGATTGCAGCAGAGAGAGGGTTTAAACACAAGGCATCCATGTGAGGAAGTGAGAGCATGAGTCTCAAATTCACTTCCCCAAAAATAAGGACACGGGGATATTTATGGGATGGGGGCAAGGTGGTTTGAGATGTGGAGATGGGTGACTGGTGGTGAGGAGAGGTGAGGTAATTGATGATCTGCACAAGTGTAGTCAGACTTCATGCCTCTTCATAGAACCCATGTTCACAAAATGGCAGTGTATACATGATCTGAGGGTGGAGTTTTTAGCCTCTTGATGTCAAAAGGTCACCTGTTGGATATCTGTGTGGGCCCAGTTGATGAGTTGGGATCTCAACTGGCCTGGAGTGGACAAAGGGGTTCTAATTCCTGAAGAATAGCTCAAACACCCATTACCATGGTGACCCAGGTTCCAGGGAGATGTTATCTATAGGAGCCTAGTGGGAGTCAGACAGCACATTGACTAAACAGCACAGTTAACAATGGGTGGGTTAAACAGCTAAAAGCTATAATCAGTAATTGCAAAAAAGGAAAAACCTTTAGCTCCTAGCTACTGAATCATCAATGCCTAACTTTCCACCAGTTTCAATCCCCCTATTCTTTGATATTCCTCATTCTTAAGGGATTCAGGGTGATGACTGATCTGGCTACTTCCTGCTGAATCGGGGTGTAGATCTGGGTTAGAGGAATGAAACTATTTAGCACTCATTTGGAAATATTCTCTTGTTCCTGGCATCACGTTGACATTTCTGTATTATCAGAATTTTGTATCTTGTTCAACAGTTTGGGAACATCTAAAAGCACATTTTATAATCAAGTGTCCAACCAGAAGGATAAGAAGTATAGACAACCCTCATTTTAACAGTCCCTGAAAAATAGATCTAATCCCAGTGAGGCCTGCATCAGATCTCCAGGTGGGGGAAGACATCTGGTCTCAGTTCCCGATAGTCCTTTGTTTTACTGGATATGCAGAGACTGGAGTAATGCCCTATACCCTGATCTTTCAGTTGTCATTGATGACAGCCATCAGCATAGACTCTCTGTCTGGGGGTCATCACATTCCTAAGGAACTCAAGAGAACAAAGTTATCAATTTATACCAGCTGGGAAGGTCTATAAACTCTACAGAGCATGTCTAAGTTAGTTAATCAGAGGTCATTCAAAGTTAAACTATGGTTTCTTTTTTATAATATGGCTTCCCTTACGTCAACCTTGTGTTGAGCTGGTATCAACTGTGCAAGGCATGGATTGATTGGACAGCCTGGTCTGGGCAGCCTTGTCTAACTGCTGTCCTGGTCTTCTCTGGTGGTCCCCTTAATAGGTTGGTGGCTGTTTGGTTCTCTTCCAAGGGTTAGTTGCACTGTGATATGCGCCCGTGGTCAAAGCTAAGTGAGAACCTATGCCCTCTATTACACCTGGTAGATAGCAATTGATGTTAAACTGCTAAGTAAGTTTTCTCACTGCTTTTGTCATTTGTTTACCCTCCTATTGTAGAGCCCTGTTTTTCTTCAGACAATTAAGCCTACCTATTTATAAAAATGCAACTTGAAAACTTCATATTTATAAAAATGAACTTGAACATGTATTAGATTGTCTATTTTGCTTCCCATCAGCTTACCTCCTAAATTCTTTGTATGTGGAATTTTTGTTTTATTCCCTCTTTGAGAAAATACCAATTTATATAGAAACAAAAACAAATTTCCATCTCTCCTAGCTTTCTGTTTGTTTTACAAACATCAAGATAAAAACATCAAATGATAGTGGCTTCTTTCAATAATTGCCTATCCACAGGTTATTGTATTATGTCCTTTAATTATGATGATAAAATATTAAATAGCTCATCAAGTTATTCATTTCTTATGTTTGCAGGTCCTCTATTAAGATTTTGTCGCAATATTTTTTTTGTTTGTCCAGCTTTCGTTAAAACGAGATTCTAAGGACTCACCGTGCTATATTGTATCTCTACAACAAAGCAAAAAGCTCACTCCAACACACTTATATCCTCTCACACATCTTTCTTATACACGATGTTAGCTGGAGCACAAATATAAAATATTATTTAGTCTTTCTCTAAGTGAAATCGCCGTTGAGTTAAAAATCCAGGAAGCACTCCTATTCTCCATATAAAGTGGAAATTAATAGCCTGCCTTTCCTTTTTTAAAATAGATTATGGTTCCATTATGCATAAAACCTCACATATGATAGTTTGCTTTCTTGTTCCAATGAAACATTCCTTTTTCTTAAATACAGTTTGCATATGCAACTTAGCATATCATTAGAAAGCAGGCAGTTTGAAAACATAATATTTGTAGTTCACACTTTTTTGGAACCACCCCTTCTGCAGCAAAGGACTTGATTTGCACTTCACTGATGAGGGGCCAGAGCACTGAGCGATTTAGCTTTTCAAGCTCAGATTCAACTCCAGTGTGCTGGAATGGAATACAAAGTACAGCTCTGCATTCATTATCACTTAATTATACAACTAGTTGGGTTTTCAAAGCCATTCTCCTCCCCAAAGCAAAATCGGTGCCAGGTACTTTTGTTTCCCTGGAATGACATTTTCATATTAAGAAAAAAATTTTAAGTCTTCCTTCTGTTGCAAACTTAGGGATATTCTTATGTCACTTTTTCCCCCGTGATCTATTTGGGAGCATAGGCCATTATTCATTTTTTCCCCCCAATAAGTTGTTCTTAGATGTAAAACAACAACTGTAGTCTTTGCCTTCCAAATGATTAGCCAAAGAGGAAAATAATCAAACGCAGTTTGTGCTTCTCTGATTTCATATTTATTGCAAGTTTGAGAGGCACCAACACAAAAACTGACAACAATGAATCTTTACATTTTCTAGGCCAGGGTTTTTTAGCCTCAGCACTATTGATATTTGGGGCTGGATAGTTCTTTGTTGTAGGGGGCTGTCTTGGGCGTTCTAGACGGTCCGCAGCCTCCTTGGCATATCCACGAGATGCTGGTAACCCTCTCTCCCCTTCTTCCCCCGCCAGTTGGGACAACCCAAAAGGTCTCCAGACATTGCTAAATGTTCCCTGGGGGCAAAATGGCCCCTGATTGAGAACCTCTGGTCTAGAACTATGAGAGGCTAAACAATAATTATTTATGCACTATGGTTTTGAACTCTTTCTCTATGGGTATATTTGGGAATTGTTTTTCAATACTCAGTTTTTCATTTTAGAGCATATAGCAGACTTCTAACAGGCTGTTTGGATTTAGAAGTTTATATACAATTTCCCTCTACAAGCTTGTGTAGAATTGCCTAGGGACAACCTCCCTCCGCTTCTGTCCTTGTTCCCCCCAGCTCCCACTTATTTTCTATACAGGAACAGGAGAGATCCTTTCAGTGACATCAGATCATATCTCTCCTCTTTTCAAAACCCTTCAATGGCTGCCACCTCACTCAGAGTCAAAATAAAGCCTTTACAATGCCCAGGGGGCCCTGTAGGATCTGGCCCCCCTCCTAACTCTGATTTTACCTCCTGCGGATCCTTCCTCACGTGTCCCAGGCACACTGGCCTCGCCTCCTGGCTGTTCTTGACCCTGCCCTGTGCACTCCCCCCTCGGAGCTTTTGCATTTGGCCTCCCCTCTGCCGGGAACACCTTCCCTCAGGAGCTGGGCGGCTCGCTCTCGCACTCTCTTCTGGTTTCTGCTTAGATGAGAGGCCTCTCCTATCAACCCCCCACCCCCCCCCCACTCCCTGTCCCCCTCATCCTGCTTTATTTTTCTCCAAAACACATGGCACCTCGTGGCATACTACTTGTTTTTTGTTTTCCTCCACTGGAACGCAAGCATCAGGAGGGAGACACTGCCTCTTATTCAGAGTTGTGTCCTAGTGCCCAGCACCTCGACCTGTCCAGCATGCATTTGGTGCTCAATAAATCCTTGTTTAAGAATTGAATAATCTTCCTGTTAACAAATTTCATTCAAATGGGTTTTGGTTCTGTCTTAATTTTCTTCCCAAATTAGAGTACCCCAGATCCAGAGATGGACTATAACCCATCCTCAGAGAAAGAGCCAATTTCCTAATCTCGGGGTGAAATATTTATTTTTTTGTTATTGTTTTTGAGGGGAAGGCTGATCATAGCACCTGCTTTTATTCATCAGGACTTTTCCAGTTGCAAGAAACAGAAAATCTAACTCAGATGGGCTTAAGCAAAGAGAGGATGGTATTTGCTCATGTAACTGAAATCCAGGGACACATCTGGCTTGAATGGCTAGATCAGTTATGAAGTCACGTCCTCGGGAAACTTTTTCTTTCTTAGGTCTGTCTCCTTCCCTATGGCATCATTCCATTTTCATATAATGGTAAGAAATGGCCAAAGGGAGCTATAGGTTTCCCTTCTGCCAGCTTAGCAAACCCCATGGAAAGAAAGTTCCCTTTTCCTTAGGGTTCACACAAACATTCTGACTCTCCTTGGCCTGGCTGGGGTCACATGCCCTTCTCTGAACCAGTCACTGTGCCAATTCAAGGACACATGCTCCACTGGACACATGAACTGAGAGTGGAGGATGAGCATCTCCCCAAAGGAATACCAGCAATCTCTCCCCTGAAGAAGCAGGAAGGAGTGCTGGGCAGACAAAGTGGTAGGTGTCTACTACACTGGTCAGACCAGCTTCACCTCCACCCCAACAACAGCATCCTTACAGATTCCCAAAGCCTCATTGGAGAGCAGACCACCTGGGCTGTTTGCTATAAATTCCATAAAAGAAACCAAAATATCACTGAAAATGTAATGAGAGGGAGAAAATTGAATATACGAGTACTTCTCAGGAGAGTACGATAGTGAAAGGAATGAAGATATGGCCAATCCACTTGGGAAGGGGCCAAGACTCCCAAGGAGCTGGCTCAAATATGAACACTCTTATTTCCCAAACTGCTCTCTAAGGAGATGGGGTCAGGGTACCTTCAGGGCTCTTGTTTTGCAGAGTAGATTAAAGCACACTTGAGACAAGAGTTTACGCTTCCATTACATACAAGTGAAGCCAAGGCTGTCATTGTCTCCCTCCCCCCAAAAAACATATAAGTTAAAAAAGTATATTTATATGTTTAAAGACTTAATGTAAATATAAAGGAGTGTGAAATTTTAAATATTTAACGAATAGCAGTTTGAAAAGCTATCAAAGCCATTACGGTACCAGGAATCTCACGTTATTGGCCAACTTGGAGGCCAAGGAACGTTTGCCTATCTGGCCCTGCTTTCGTTTGCAGGAACTTTTTGAAGCTGCACCAACATCCAGAGGCTCCTTCAAGTAACTGAATGTGTTTGTTTATGCCTCTAGAGAGCGTAGGAGTAGAGTTGGGAGAAAGAAGAAAAAAGGGAGTTGCGCACTGGAGTGAGCCATCTTGGAGTAACTTACAGCCCCAACTGAGGGTTTAAGGGTGTTTCTACAGTGTGACAATCTTTGTTACATCTCAGTTTTATACATATATATATATATATATATATATACATATACACACACACACACAAACATTATATATACAAATGTATTATATAATTTTATTACATATATTTTATGGTTATATAAATGTATATTATACTATAAATTATATAAAATATATGTATAATTTTATTAAATATATATAAAACTTGTTTTGGTTCCCTTTGACCTCTTCAACCTTCCAAGCATCACTGGGATTCAACTGAAGGTCACAATGAGACTAATATCTAGTGTGAATGAAATTCTCTTTTCTTCTCAAAGGTGTTCCAATCCTCCCCCTATTTCTTCTCTGGGGATTTTCAAAATTAGAGCTTCATCTGTGAGTCTCTTGAGAGTCAGGATGGTCAGGCCTGTTCCCTGGCCTCAGGGAAGGGAACCTGGACAACTCCCCAAAGTGGCCAGATAACCTCTTTCACTTACTAGTTTGGGAACACCCAACAGTCTCTCGATAGAAGAGGGGGCTGGACCTGATGTGCATGGACAGAATACAAAAGAGAATGGCAGTGTGTGTGACTGGGATTAAGGATGGGCCAAGAACCAAACTGCAGCCATTTAAAGAAGGGGCCAAATATAAGAGAATTGATTTTGCATCGAAGTTTTCTCTTCTTGAATGTCTATGATCTGGCTTCTCTCTTGAGCCTACAGCACAAAGGAAAGGAACTCAGGGCAGGGGTGTGATACTGAAATTTTATCACAAATGATTACTTCAGGGGGATGTAAGGAAAATTATATCCCCATGTCAGAACTCCCTGGGTTCAGAAAGTCTAAAGGTCTAAGATGAAACGAGATGTGGAAATTGTTACTATGTTTTCAGGGAAGAAAAGAGATAGCTGCTCTGTTGGGATTTATTGTATCCCATTTATGGGTGTGACCTCTGAATGCCAGCTGGGTTGCACTGTTCAAAACAGAAATTCACAATAAAAACGGGGTTGGTTAGGGTCAATGTAGCCACTCATCATATCCAGTACCTTCTCTGTTCAGAACTGATGCTGAATTGGTTCAGGCTTGGAAACTCACTTTGATTTACCATTTTCTTTTTGTTGCCAGCATCATCCGTATTTCACGCAAGGATGCTTTTCTGGTTGTTGCTCAAATTGCATTTTCAAGGCTATCTATAGGTGTTCAAGCTTGGCTTTGGGGCTGAGCTTTATTTTTTCCCTTTGAAGATGGCAGATTTGGAGGTGTTCCAGGAAAATAGTTCTTCCTTGAGGCTCTCAGTTGGGTGGTGATTAACTTCAGAAGAAGTGAGATGCTTTACAGATTATTCTTGTATCTCCCCTCCCCCTGCCCGCGGATTCTTCAGCAACAAACATTGCATAATGGGAGCATAAGGTAGTTTAGGGTTGATAACTGCCAAATGGTACAGATGGGAAGGGGCATGAGGCATCCCCGGTGTGACAAGATCACTCTAGGCATACAGCTGCCATGCTGAGCGCTTTAGGAGCACTATCTCCTTCCAGCATCAGATGGCTGGGTTTAAAGACCATCTCAATCACCTATTGGCTCTGTGGCCTTGAGCAAGTTCCTTAACATCCTTATGCCTCAGTCTGCCTCATCTATAAAGTGGGGAAAATGATAGTGGCTGCTATCAAATAATTGCACAAGGTCATGCAGTTGGCAAGTGGCCAAGCCAGGACTTGAAACCAGGTGTCTCTGCCTCCAGTGCTTAGGTTATTGATCCTTCTGTATTATGCTGCCTTAAAGGAGCTCATAGTGCAGAAGGGAAGATACACATATTTATAGGTAACTGTAACGTCCAGAAAGAGAGAAAAGAAGAAAAGTCCTAGGAGAGATTCTGTCTAGATAGAGAGATGAAGGACATTTCAGAGAAGAGTGACATTTCTTCTCAGCAGTGTTCTGGACAATTCCAATTCAGTCAGTCTTACATTGACTGAATCGCATTTCCAGTTATTGGTTGTGGGCTTTCAAATTTGGCTTGGGACATTTTTTCCTACTTAAGTGTTAAATTTGGAAGCAACCGTGGAAATGACATCCCCAAGGACTTAGAATTTTGCTAAGGCAAACTCAAAAGCTTGTAAAGCTGCTGGGAAATCATTTCTCCACGATTCCCATGTTCACCCTGGCAGGAAAACAGCCCCTCCACTCACCAGATTGATTAACTTTTGCTAATTTTGTGGCCGCTTTCCATTCCTTTAGTGTTTGTATTTTCATAACCACTAAGTAGGAATTTAATCTTACAGTTCCTCATGACATTAGATATTTTCCCAATAATTTTAAGTCCCCATAGGTTCTCCAGTTTCTTTGTAACATGTGTCTCTATTTTTTTCATCCTATTAGTTTATTGAGTTCACCCCTAGGGGTCCATCCTTCACTTCGTCTTTTCACTAGAAGGGTCACAACTTCTTCAAACCGATTGGAGGAATTTTTGGCTTTGTTCCTAGCAGGTTCTCTAGAATTTGTTGATTGAAGACATGATAGTAATCTATTGCTTTGAAATTATGCTGGGTTTGTGATATCTGCTATAGCTGCCAAACTGAACTACAAAAACAGAAGGAAGAAAATGCTAACAACGAGCCACAGCACACTTTAATATGCGTACTGTTCTTCCCTCACCCCTTATCCCATAGACCAGGGTTCCCAAATTGGTGCACATCAGAGTCCTTAAGGGTAGCTTAATAAAAGTACAGATTGACATGCCCTACCCACCCCCAGGAATTCTGATTTGGAGATCTGGGGACTATCTGGGATAAGTGACAATGGGATGTGATAGACAGTTGAAGGGAGACTGGTAGAAAGGAGGGCTGCTATTTTATATGCCCAGCACGGGAAGGCCTCTCTGAGGATGCACAGTTGATTTGCACCGAGACCTGAATGATCCCAAAGTGCAGGCTCTATGAAGACCTGGGAAAGAACATTCCAGGCAGACAGAACAGCAAGAGCACAAGTGTGTGTTTGTGAGGGAGAAAGGGAAACAGTGAGACTGAAGAACGGGGAGTGTCCAAATCACGTAGTCCTTTAAGGGCCATTTCAAGGAGTTCGTGTTTCATTATAATTGCGCTGTGTCATGATCTGATTTACGTTTTTACAAGATCACTCTGAGCACTGTATGGTGCATGGTGTGTGCATAAACGGGTTGGAGACTATCTGGGAGTCTTGTTGAGAGCTGACGGTGGAGATCACGTCTACGGCAGAATGGAAGGATGAGTAGGAGTTGGCGAAGTGAGGGGATGAGAGTGGTGTGTTTCAGGAAGAAGCAAGTGCAAAGCCCGGAGGTGGAAAGACTATTCTAGAATTGAAAGAAGGCGAGGGAAGAGCTGCAGAGGAAGATGGAGTCTGGATGACATGGATTCCGTGGATTATCATGGTAAAAATGGTTGAGTATAAAACATCAGCCAGGGTGGGCTGAAGGATACTGACATCTTTTGAATGACTACCTTGCCGTAGGCATAGTCACTTTCCATATGTTAATAATGCAGACTGCTCTGATTTTTCCAAGAAAATCTAGAAATTTGGATTTTTGTTTCCTATTTTTAAATGTTGGCAAGCTAGTTAAAAACAACAACAACATTTTTTTAACCCAGTGTGAGCTAAAGAAAAGACGTCTGTGGGCTGGATTTGGCTTGTGGCTTCTAGTTTGTGGCCATTGAGAAGCATGACAACCAAACCAAATGATGCCTTTGTGCAAATTAGGGAAGGTCTCCTTCTCTCTGTACTTCGCGGGTTTCTCACGGAAAATTTCTTATTATATATACATATCAGTGATGACTGTGATAAACATGGTGCTACAAGAGCTGGGCAATGTATAGTTTGCATGAGTTAGCAGCCCTACCTTTGAACAAGAATATAGAATGAGAAGAAGTGACAGGAAAATATAAAATAGACAAGGGGAGTGGTGTGCTGGAGCCAACTTGGCTGGCTCATCAAAGCAGATTGTGTACACCTTTTCTCAATTCTATACTCACGAATGTCACACCAGAAGATTGAAACCAACCATGATGGGACTATTTACACCAGGGAAATTGGCAAATGCTACCAATCAAGGCTTTATCCTCCCAGAGAGCTGGTTGTCAAACATTTACCAAGGTACTGCTGGACAAGATCATATCGTAGAGGCCTTGAATAACGAGAAATGAGAGAGTAACCTAATCAGAACTCCTCCGCATTCCTGGCCTCATTCCAAGCTCCCTCCATTTCTGACCTCACTAAAACTCTGTTTTCCTTTGAAGAGGTGACTTCTTTTGTCTCCTCCTGGAGTGGAAGCTGTTCCACCTCACTCATCCATCTCCAGGCATAGAAGAAAGAAGGGAAGATCATAATTTTGTCCCCCTTTGCCTCTTTCAACTGTTCCTCCTCTGATCTTCAATAACCCCTCTCCTTGGACATTCTTGGTATGATGCTCAAACATCCTTTGCCTGACCATTGAGTGGAATTACTGCTGATTCCCCCAAATGAGAGTTCCGGTGCCTCCCTCCCAGGCTCCCCATTGGCTCCAAGGGTCAACAGCTTCCTGGGAGACTCAGTGCTCATGTGGATGATCCATTAAGCATCCTAATCTCATGATCTTGTAACTTCATCAATGTCAGGGACATTTCACTTCTGCTTCACTTCAGACACACTCATAGTCACACCCTGGACTAAAAAGCCAACTTTGGAACTGCTGCATGTTTGAAATGTGGTTACGATGACACTTTTTCTGCAGGTTCAAGGTAAGGATTCAGTGACATGATGTATGGAAAGTGTCTAGTAAATGCCTGGCATATAATAGGTTTCCAACACATACTTCTTTCCTTGTCTTTTTTTTTTTTTTTTCAAATTTTAAAGACACAATCACACTTTTGAAACCCTGGTATTTCTTCCTCCTTTATTTTGAAGTTTCATTTGAATTTGATGTAAATGTCTGAGGCTGCAGTAAACTTTCTGCTCGGTGACATCCTTAGGAATCTGTGTTCTCTCCAGCGCTTGGGAGCTGCTGGCATCCAATATTATTGGCAGCAATTGTGCTAACATGCACAACACAATACCCACCCTTTTAATTACAGAACATTCTTGCAGGAAAGTGACACTGATTCTCATCTGATTAATATTTATAGTTTTCACTTTTGGCTAAATGCCAGCTATCTTCATCATGTGAATTTCCTCAGCTTCCCAGCTCCTTTGCCCCTTCCCTTCCATTAGTTGATTTGTGCAAGCACATATCTTTGTTTTACCTAGTCCAGGAGTGTCATGGATTCCCTAAATCACAAGCTTGGTACCCATAACGGTCTTTTAATGGGAAACTGTATCTAAACGTAAGTGAGCAATGAGGCATTTTGTGTGGCTTTTAAGAAAAACACTTGAATGCTTACATTAGAGGGGGTGCAGGCCAGGGTCGCCATTCACCATAACTTTGATCATTGCCCCAAACTAGTTTCCCTGCTGAGTAAATAAAGGAGCATTAGATATCTCTCATCTGTGCCCTCCTTTTTGCTTTCTTTCTAAATCTTCCATTTGTTCATCTTAGGATCCAAAAATCTGTATTCTGACATTTGAGTCATATTTTAAGCAGTTACTGCAAAGGTATTTTTTCACAAACTTTTGCAAGTATGTGATGTGTTGGCCATAGTAACAGTTACGATGCACACTTTGTTATATATTATCATTTAAAAATATCCAAATTCAGATGTACCAGAGGTGAAATTACTTTCTCTGAAGCAGAAAGATCATACATATTAAGGATTCTATCTTCAGTCTCTTATCCTCCATTTTACTACCAATGCCACTGATCTCATTTAAGTCCTCACTATTTTGTGCGTGGACAATTTTGATAGCATCCTAACCGCTCTCCTTGACTTTTTTCCATCCAAACTCACACTCTCCTGTCTAGTAACATTTAGTGATGACCCCTTGCCCCCGGCTCTAGTTTTCAAAGAGTGTTCCAAGGGGCATAGCAGGGCACCCCAGCAGTGCCTAGATGGTGAGGCTGTGGCCAGAGGACAAGGTGTCAGGTCCTACCCCTGCTTCAACTAAGCAGCTCTGCTTTGACCAATTTTATTATATTTGGGTTTCTTGCAAGATTCTGTTTAAAAACAAGCATTCTACTGTTGAAAAGCTATTGGTCATTAAGACAAAATCCACATTCTTGTCATGATATTCAAATCCCTTCTCTACATGCCTCCAAATAGGCACTCCGTCTTCCTCTTTTCTCTTGTATTATTTTGCTCACAATTAATTGCTCACTAATCATACCTTAAACACACATCCCAGAGCCTTTGTTCATATTGTCTTTGTCTGGAATATCTTCCTCTCTTTGTCTACTTGGAAAACACATCATTCATTCATTCAACAACTATTTATTGAGCATCTTCTATGTGCCATGCCCTGTTTTAGGTGATGGGGACTCCAGCTCATTTTTCACGGCCCAGTTTATGACTTGTCTGTGACGCTATCCAGGCAAAATTATCTGATGCCTCCTCTATACTTCCATGATCTTTTTCTTACTGACATTATTTTCTAATGAATTACATTATGCTCTGATTTTTTGTGTGTGTGCATTTTCTTTTTTTGAGGGAGCTATCCATATCTTATTTATGGATATATTTTTTCCCTTTTATCAGAGCAGTTGATTAGGTGCTCAATACATGTTTATTGGGTAAATAAATAGTTGTTTTTTTAAAAATCAATTTAACCCTATTAAACAGTGAGCTCCATAAGGGTGGGGATTTTTGTCTAGTTTGCTTGACACATGGTAGGTGTTCAATGATTATTTATTGAATTGATGAAGAGTTCTTATCTCTGCTGTGAAGCCATCAGCTGTAGGAGCGGTAATAGAGTGGAGAAAGGGGATTTTGGGGTGTTCTTGATATGGAAAGCTGCTCCTCTGGGAGCTCAGAGGGGTTAAGAGTGCTCTGGGCAACCCCAGCCTTTGTACAGTCTTGGGCTGGTCACTTAACTTTGGGTTTCAATGACCTTGTCCACTGATAGGATGGTTGGACTCAAAACTCGTCCCTTCTCAAAGTGGGACTGACGCCATGATTCTATGTATTTGGAATTACCTTGTGCCCTCGACGAATACGCCTTCTCAGAACTCTCAACTCTAGTTAATGAAAGTCACAATTAAAAGCAGTTTTGGATGAGTAGAAGTTTCTTTATCTTTTGATCAAGTTTATACAAAAGAACACTCATTCTTTTCTCTTCATCTATTATGTCAAACCACATGGATATTTTGATAGTTGACTTTTTTCTCTTGCATATAAGTGATAGGAGGAAAGTGATAACTTAGTAGGACTGTCATTTGCTGCGTGGAAACAGCAAATTAAAAAAAATCATTTTAATTATTAAATTAATCTAATTCATGGTGTTCATGAATTAGAAAAATCTAGCTCATGAACTAGGAATCATAAAAGTATGGGAGAAATTTTATTTGATGATCATGAGATTTTAGCTGGAGACAGAAGGGTCAATATCACAAACTAGTATTTGGTGTAACTTTAAGGGTTTAGTTAAAGAAAAGAAAAATGGACTAAAAGACAGGAGGAAATTTGAGAAAGCTAATGCACAATTTAATAATTCCTTCAACGCAAAGGATTGATTTGAAAAGAGGCCAATTTCTCTGCTTCTTCAGAAAGCAGAACTGCAGGAAACTGGTTTTTGAGTTACTAAGTTAGTCAAAGAAAGACTGCTGATTCCTCAAGAGTTGGCAGACCCTGGAATGAGATCTTGACCAGCTGGGGGTGGGAGTACTAATGGGAAAGAACAGAGGACAGATTTTCCTGGAAGTTTCTAAACCAGAGAGCATGGCTTTGGATCAAATGTATCCCAAAGTGGCCTCTGTTCCATCTACAGCCTAGCTCTGCCCCCTGCTGTTGGCTGCATTGCTGACTGCATTTCTTATGTATTCAAATTTACTTTGAGCGCTAGGAAGAGCAATAGCTGGAAGGGGGATTTCAGGATTTCTGGGGAATTTTATCTTCAAACTACTACCTCCGTGGAAAATCAACCCCTTCTAATAAACCTCGGGACGTTGTCCCCCAAAGAACAGGTGTCACTCATATTCTGGGTTTCAGGCTTCCCCAGTCTTGGCGTTGGGCGGCAGATCAGAACGTCAGACGAGAGGTGTGGAAGTTATTCGTGACTTGGGTGGCAGGAGCCGGAGGGGTTCTATCTGTAATGCTGACCACACTGTGGTTGCCCAGCGACTGCAGGGTGCTCAGAACCTCCCAGGGTTCTCCCCCAGGGAGCAGGATGGACCGGCCAGTTCCCCGGGAAGAGGCTGCCGGTCGCGTTTCTGGGACACGGCCCATGCCGCTCCAGGTAGACGCGGGGGTCGTGCTTCTAGCCCTCTGGGTGGGTTGCGAGGGCCAGACCTTGGCTCTCTGCTCCTCTTCGGGACTCCAGCCACCTCCGCAAGCAGAGGCGGCTCGGGCGCCTTTGCAAGGCACGAGGGGCAGCTGCGAGCTACAGAGTCCGCCACGGTGGTCGCTGGCCCCCTCCGCCGGGCCGACCTGTCCCGGGGCTGCGGGCGGTTGAGAAGCGCCCCGCCCCCGCCGCCGCGGCCGGGACCGAGACGCACACGCTCCTTAATCCCCCGCCCCCCGTTGCCCCAGCGACGGCCCAGACGAGCAGGTGATGCATTGACAGCGAGCAGATGGTCCCCCGCGGAGGCGAGCGCTGCCCACAATGCGCCCCGCGCGGCGATCCCACTGTCGCCCTCCCCTCCCGGCCGGCCCTGTGCGGCCCGCATGCTAATACGGGGGTGGGGGGTGGGGAGTGGGAGTGCGGCGGGGGCGGGGCCTCGGGGCGGCGGAGGGCACGCCCCGCCTTGCTCTTTGGAGGCCGGCTCACCTCTGTTTTCTAAATGCCCTCCCCAAATCCCCGCGCCTTAAGAGTTCCTCTTTTTAAGTACACCGAGAGACGCTCTCCCCGCCCAGCCTGCTCCGGCTTTCTTCTAATTCTCCCCGAGTGGTTAATTTCCGTTGAGATAAACGCTTAACTCCCTCCGTCCGTGCCTCTTACCCCATTCTGCAGCCCCTGCCCACATCTGCTCCCTGCTGGCATTTAATATTCAATCTTGGAAGACCAGAGGAATGGATTTCCCACCGCGCCCCCAGCCCCCGCCCTTCCTTCTAGAGTTGGCATTGACACTTGCTAAATGTGTATAGACATATTATTTATCTCGCATCCCCCAACCCCAAGCTTCTCTTGGCCTTTCTTTCTGGAGTTTCAAAAATAAATCACTCTTCTCCCGAGACTACTGCGCTGCTCCCTCCCGGGAAACCCCCCCATTCGCATACCCTCCTCCTCCCATTCATTTGACCCCCCACCCCCCCTTTACCCTATTCACCGCTGTGTGGCAAATTGAGGCCATCTTATAGTAAGGGCATGAAAACTGTTAGGCACTATTCACAATTTTAATACTAACTTCATAGCTGTCACATAAATTCATTCCCGAGCCTACTCTGTAATGGCTAAGAAGGAACTTTAAGGGAAGGGGAAAAAAAAATCTGAAGACACTGCTATGGTGTCTTTCTTTGATTTGCAGGTGTTTTTTGAAACCATTGCTACAGTAACTGCAGATAGCTTTTTCTAGCTGCCACATAGAGAGCGTTTAAAAAAAAACACCCATCCTCTTGCTTTTTATTTTACAGTAGATAAAAAATGCCAATAAAGGCTTTAAGAAAAAGAATGGAGAGAGAAAGAGAAAAAGAGACTAGTGAATAAAGTTGGGACAATACGGGGTCATAGAGCTGTCGAAACTAATGTCATAGTGCGGCTGTTGGGCAGGAGTACAGAAAACTTCTTGTTTCTTGATTTTTATGGAGATTTGGTCTAAGGCATAGAGCACTCTCTGAACAGGTTTAGAACAAGTGGCAAAGAAAGAACTCTTCACAGTAAGCTCTCTTCTGATGGGCTTTATGCCCGCAAACACCTGTGATTTACAAAGAGGCCTTGCTGAGGACAAAGGGAGGGAGAGGGCCAGGCTATTGTGGGGAAATGATGCCTCATGTACCCCTGGGCGTAAGAGAGGGCTGTTTTATTTTAAAACTTGTCTTGGATGCTTGCTATGCAAACTTACAATGAGAAAAGAAGCATTAGACTCTTCAGTGGCTCAGAATGACTTTTTCAAATGCTTCTAACTCATTTTGAACCTTCATTTTATACGTTCTCAAACTAGAGAATATGGTCAAACTAGAGAATATCGTAGTCACTGGAATTCAAAGAAAATCAACTTACATAAATTTTGAAGGTAAGGGAGTTAGAAATCATTATCTAAGACCTAGAAATAAGTGGTTAGAATGTTCACTGGAGGGGTGTACAACATTTGCATTTATTTAAAAATTTTATGCACTTTTCTCTCCAGAAAGGTTAGTAATTTTATGCCTATTTTCTTTCAACCTCTTGCCTTTTTCTCATCTTTTGAGGTTTTTTTTCCCCCTTTTTCTTCTCTTTTTTGGCTTTGCTTTTTCTCTGTTCTTTGTAGTTTCTTTCCCAATAATTTAGGGAGACAGGCAAAAATATTCAAACATAAGGCAGTAAAATAAAGAAGTACAAGTTGGGGGAAATTCTCTTTGGATGGGGTGGCCAACGAGAGACTCTTGAAAAAGATTGCATGTGTGAAGCAAATGAAAGAGCAGAGGGAAGAGTCAGTAAGCAGAGGTGTGTGCAGAGGCTCTAGGGCAGAAAAGAGCTTCAAGGATCCTAAGTCGCTGAAAGAAGGCTCGTATGGCTGGAACATTGAGAGAGTGGGGAGCATACTGTGAGATGAGGTGGAGAGGTTAGTCAGGACCACATGATGGAAAACTGTGTTGGACATGGGTATAGACTGGATTTTAGTCTAACAGAAATAGGGAGCTACTGAAGGATTTTAAGTGAAGGAACTCCATGATCAAATTTATATTTTAAGAAGATCATTACTGCTGCTGTGTGGAGTATGGATTGAATGATGGAAAGAATTGGCAGTGCAATGATTGGTTAGGGAGCTGTGAAGAGGCTGTTATAGCAATCCAGATAGGAAATAATGGTGTCCTGGATTAAAGTGATATTAATGGAAATGAAGAGAATGGATGAATTTGCGAGTCTGTCATATCCATGGGGGATACATTTCAAGACCCCCAGTGGATGCCTGAAACCATACTGAACCCTATGTATATTATGTTTTTTCATGTATGTACATATTTGAGGTATGACAGCAAAACCAGCATGAATTTGTTTTTCATTCTTCACAATTTCATGGGTAGAAGATTCGTTCTTACTGTAGATCTTAGCAACCTCAGCATATGATTTTTTTCTTTATTAAGATGAGAACTTTCACCTTTTCATTTAAAGGAAGCACTTTATGGCTTCTCTTTGGCATATCCAAATTACCAGCATCACTACTCTTGCTCTTTGGGGCCATTATTAAGTAAAATAAGGATTACTTGAACAGAAGCAATGTGATACTGTGACAGTCGATCTGATAACCAAGACAGCTACTAAGTGACTAACAGGCAGGTAGTGTATGCAGCATGGATATGCTGGACAAAGGGAAGATTCACATCCCAGGCAGGAGGGAGTGGGATAGCATGAGATTTCATCATGCTACACAGAATGGAACACAATTTAAAACTTACAAGTTGTTTATTTATGGAATTTTCTGTTTAATGTTTTTGGACCATGGTTGGCCTCAGGTAACTGAAACCTCAGGAAGAGAAACTGTGGATAAGAGGGGACTACTGTACTTTAGAGAAAGAATGGATAAGACTTGATGAATGGGAGTTTGAGTGAGGTGATGAGAAAAAGGGAGGAATCAAGGAGAGCATGTAGGTCTGGACAACTCTGCAGATGGTGGTCACATTATGGAGATGAGGAAGAGAACAGAGATGGGACACAGGCTTGAATAAGGGCACAAATCAAGAATTCTGTTTCAGTTTGTTAATTTGAGCTGTTATTGACAAGGCCAAATGGAGATGGTAGGCTTAGTGGCAGACACTTGACCAGCCCTAGGCCCTTGTCATACTCTCGGCTTTTCAGGATCTGTGATGTGGCTTAGCATGAAGGCATGAACTGGGCTAGTAAGATTCCCTACCTCCTGAATTGGAACTGGAAATAATGAGACAACCTGGCAATTAGCATCAGAGGAGGAACTGAAAAGTCATGAGCTGGAGCAAGGACCATTAAGGATCATGACCAAATGGATGACATGAATAAGCAGAAGCTACGAAACATGGTTGAGGGGGAAGAAATTATTTGTTAGAGGGAAGAGAAGATGGCAGAGAAAAGTAAGTTTATGTAAAGAAACTGTGCCATGTGACTAGAGTAATATTAGAGTGAAGATCTATAAAGCCATGAAGTTGAGGTCTTTACGGTTGCTTCTGACCCAGACTGAATCTCTTATTTTAAACTGTGAAACAACAACAGTGACATGCGGATTGCTGAAGGTTGATTTAAGGTAAAAGATAAACCACAAACAAATAAAATTGAGAATGGGAAGAGGTCTCAAGTTAGGAGTGATGTTTGAGAAGTCAATAGTTCCTTCTTTCCCCTTAGCATCCTGCTTCATAGAATAAAGGCTTGCTGTACATCAACTTGTTAGCTGTGTCACTGTAGGCCGAATGAAACTCCAAGTAAAGGGCTGCCCAGTAAAGATGAATTGGGGATTGAGGCTTTAACTTTTAACCCGGAGTTTCCCTCTCTCTATTCTAAATTGACTGAAGATAACTCAAAGTCACAGTGGAGAAGCTGAGTAGATAAAATGGTGACTGGCAGGCCTATTTACCAATGTCTGTAAGGTCTGCTTGCCATATACAAACCCAGCTTGTTGTGTCTGGGCACAGGAAGGCAGAAGAGAAGGCAACGTAAAAACAGAGGGTGAGAGATATACCCTTATTACTTTTTTAAATAGTGTCTAACTCCTGCTAAATTTGGCCCAACAGATATAAGCCTTTCTCCAGTCTCACCAATTATCTCTTGAGGGGAGGAGTGTTTGTTTCTATATTTTCTCTCGAGCAGAACAGAAGCTACTACAACTACAATTTTAAGGAAGTGGAATGGATGAACCAGAGTTTCCTCTTGCTATAGTATATAGAGAGATATAAAATGTAAGAAACCACGATGTAGACTTTTGTGGTAAGACGTTTAAAAGCCTCAATAAAATTATCATATTAATGGGCAAAAATAACTAAAATTAACTCAAGGAGAGATAGAAGACCTAACTAGAACAGTAGTCATGACAAAGATGAAAAATGCTTTCAAATAATTAACTCCAAAAAAGGCTCTGAGCCCAAACGGTTTTACAAGTGAGTTCTTTCAATGTTTTAAAGGAACAGAAGTTTCAACATTATAGAAGTTGTTATAGAACATAAAAACTGGTGAAAGTTTTCTAATTTCATTTGATAGCCAAACTGGACAAAGGTAGTGTAATAAAACAAAGTCAACAAACTGTTTTACTCTCAAGTATGAATGCTAATGTCCTAAAAACTCCAGGGACACACTGAATTCATCAGTGTACTTAAAATACATTATCTTAGATAAATATATAAATAATATAAGTATCTTATATTTTATGTACCTAGTAGATATTATTTCACTACAGTTTAACCTTAGGAATTATAGGAACCAAATTCATCATAACAGTTAGATGAACAAGAAAAATCATATGAGAATGCTATTAAATACCAAATATTTTATAACATTTAACAACTATTATAAAATTTTTATAAATTAGAAACAGGTAGCTGCTTATTTAATCTAATAAAGAATCTATCTTAATGTAAGAGCCATTATACTTAATGAAAAACACTGGTGGACTTTTAAATTACAAATAAGACAAGAATACATACAATGTCACTATTATTTTAGATTATTCTTAAAATTCTAGGAAAGTAAATAAGACACGAAGCAGAAATGAGTTGAAAAGCCAGTTGAAAAGAAAAGAAGAAAAAGATCATTAATCGCCAATAACGTATTGCTTACCAATAAAATCTGAGAAAAATCAGTGGAAAACGATCATGTTGAATAAGCTAATTCAATGCCAAATAAAAGAGCAGAAATTTAATAATTCTAAAATATTAACAAACAGAGGTTAGAAAATACAATGGGAGTTTTCTATTTCTAAGAGAATTGCAGACTAATTATCTCATATGACTTTCTAAATTGACAAAACAAAAAATTTAAAAGACTGAATACCAAAGATTTAAGAACAGTGGAATAAACTCCCTAAATGTATAAGAAAGACAATAATTTAAAAAACACACAATAAAAACTAATGGATCAGAAAATAAGTATACAAAAGGGATCAACAAAGGTAAACTTTGGTTCTTTGGAAAGACTAATAAAATTAATAAGACTCTGGCAAGATTTCTCAAGAAAGAAGAGAGAAATGCAATATAAATAATATTAAGAATTAAAACAGGAACATAGGGCCAGCCCAGTGGTGTAGTGGTTAAGTTCATGTGCTCTGCTTTGGTGGCCCTGCATTTGCTAGTTTGGATCCCGGGCATGGACATACGCACTGCCTATCAAACCAGGCCATGGCAGGCATCCCACATATGAAGCAGAGGAAAATGGACACAGATGTTAGCTCAGGGCCAATCTTCTTTAGCAAAAAGAGGAGGATTGGCAGCAGATGTTAGCTCAGGGCTAATCTTCCTAAAAAAAAAAAAAACCCAAAACAGGAACATATACTCATACTGAATAGATTAAAAACATAAGTGGATGTGATGTACACTTTAATGTCAAATTTGGAAACCTAGAAAATAAAATAATAATTTCTTAGAAAAATACAATTTGCCAAAACTGGCTCAAAACATCAGTAGCTATATACTGTTAAATAAATTGAATTAGTAGTTATAAATTTTCCTACAAAGGAAAACATCAGAATAAGATGGTTTTACCAATGCAGTCATTCAAATATTTAAAGGACTAGTAATTTCAATCCTATGCAAATTCTGTCAGCAATTAGAAAAAGAAAAGAGAATATTATCCAAGTCATTTTATGATGCTTGCATAACTTGATACCAAAGCAAGGCAAGGACATTAAAGGGGGAAAAAGTCAATTTCACACATGATCATGGAAAAACTAAACAAAATATTAACAAATAAAATTCAGCAACATACTAAAAAGGAGATACTTTATGACCAAGTTATTTTCTTTCCATGAATGCTTGGTTGGTTTGATATTGGAAATTTTATTAATATAACACTACTTTGACAGATTAAAAGGAAAACTATGATCATCTTAATAGATGCAGAAAAGACATTCAATAGAATTCACCATCTTTGCCTAATTAAAAACAAACAACCCCCCCACCAAAACTTTTGCAAACTAGCAATAGGAAGGAACTTGTTTAACCTGATAGAGCAATCTACAAAGAATAATAATAAATAAATAAATATACGGCAAACATTGTACTTGATGGGAGAAATAGTGTATAACTTCCTGTTAACATCAGGAACAACCAAGCATACCAACTTTTGTGAAGGCTGAAGCTTACAGTATTTGGGGGGCTCCATTCCATGAGGGGTCACACCTTGTGATTCATCAGTATTACCTCCTCTTACTTTTTGCAACACCACCCCTCTTCTCGCCTTTTCTTTTCCAATACCTTTGTAAGCAATTTCCTGTCATAACTTCCTTTTGGTTGAAATATCATAACTCAGTCTTTAATACTACAATTAAAAATTATGTATTGAGGAGTGATATCAGCATCATGGTGGAGTGAACTCTTCCCTTAGACTCTCTCCCCTAAGATACAATGAAAAGGACATTTCTAAACCAACAGAGGACATTCACACAACACAATAGACATCTGAGAGACCCACATAGCCATACATCTGAAGGTGGGGGGTGCTGGATGCGTCCCCTCCCCAGGAGGAAGTGGAAGAAGGTGGGGATATCTCCTCTCCCCCCAGGCAGCAACCTTGGGTGTGAGACTCTGTGCAACTCTGGGAGAAGAGGGGAGAGGGCAGCTCTTTGCAGGAATGCCTTCAATCTCTGAATTGCCCCCAGCCATAGGAAGGCTCCACACAGAGGAGGTTAAGCTATTATGGGGGTGTCTTCATCAGGCCAGCACCCCAGGAGGGCAGATAGCAAGTGTGGAGCAAAACACCACTGGGACTGTGCATGTGAAAGAAAGCACTCCTCCCCCTGCCTGGTGCACCAGCTTGTCTGGTTGGCCAGAACAAGGGACTCTGCTAGAGTGCCTGCACATATGTTAGTAAAGCAGCAGGTGTTAGCAGGCAATAAGAGACAGGCCCTGTCAGCATAGATTCCAAAGGATAGGCACAGATGCCAGAGATCACAGTGGGCTCAGCCTCCCCTGCACCATGGCAGCAGGTGTAATCTGTGACCAGAAGCTACCAATATACAAAGACACAAATCCACTCCATCAAATAATATAAGGAGGTATATTAATACTCCAGACCAGAAGGGAAATGACTAGCTCCCAGAAATCAATCTTGAAGGCACAGAGACTTACAATCTAAATGACAGAGAATTCAAAATAGCCATCATAAAAAAATTTAATGAGTTACAAGAAAACTCAGAAAGACAGTTCAATGAAATCAGGAATAAAATTAATGAACAGAGGGAATTCTTCATGAAAGAGACTGAAACTATAAAGAAAAACCAATCAGAAATGTTGCAGATGGAAAACACAATGAATGAGATGAAGAAAAATGTAGAGTCCTCGAATAACAGAGCTGATATTATGGAGGACAGAATTAACAAGTTGGAGGGCAGAAATAAAGAAATGCTTCAGATGGAGGAGGAGAGAGAACTAAGACTAAAAAGAAATGAAGAAATTCTCAGAGAAATATGTGACTTAGGGAAAGCAACATAAGGATTATAGGTATTTAAGTGGGAGAAGAGGGAGAGAAAAGAGCAGAAAGCTGGTTCAAAGAAATAATAGCCAAGAACTTCCCAAACCTAAGGAAGGAATTGTAAGTAATTGTTGAATTGAAGCTGAACTTGTAAGTAAAAGAAGCTAATAGAACACCTAGCTACATCAATGTAAAAAGACCTTCTCCAAAACATATAGTAGTAAAACTGGCAAAAGTCAATGACAAAGAAAAATATGAAGGACAGCAAGGCAGAAGAAAATAACTTACCAGGAACCCTTATCAGACTTTCAGTGGATTTCTCAGTAGAAACCTTACTGGCTAGAAGAGAGAGGAATGATATTTTCAAAATTCTGAAAGACAAAAACTTTCAACCAAGAATACTCTATCCAGTGAAAATATCCTTCAGATATGATGGAGAAATAAAAACTTTCCCAGATAAACAAAAGTTGAAGGAGTTCATCACCATAAGACCCCCTCTACAAGAAATGATCAAGAAGGCCTTCATACCTGATTAAAAAAACGAGAAAAGTTTACAAAGCTTTGAGCAAGGAGATAAAGAGGCAGACAAAAATCAGAAAATTGCAGCTATCAGAACAGGTTAGTAAACACTTAATTATAACATTAAAGATAATGTTAAGGAAAACATCAAAAATAATGATAATCTTGTTATTTTAACCACAAACACACAACACAAAACGGAATAAGTTGTGACAACAATAAATTAGAAGGGGAAGAGGAATGGGATGGAACCCACTTAGACAAAAGAAATAGGCTATCAGAAAATGGACTATCTCATCCACGGGATTTTTTATACAAACCTCACGGTAACCACTAAATAAATAATCAAAATGGAGACATGAATGATAAATAAAGAGAATACTGAGAAAGCCATCATAGAGAACTACCAAACTGAATTGGCAGTCTGAAATACATGGGACGAGAAACAAGGGAAATACAGAAAAACCAGAAAAAAAGACATAAAATGGCAGTATTAAGCCCTCATATGTCAGTAATCACTCTAATGTAAATGGATTGAATTCTCCAATCAAAAGACACAGAGTGGCTGGATGGATTAAAAAACAAGACCCAAGAATATGCTGCCTCCAGGAAACACAGCTCTAAAGACAAACACAGGCTCAGAGTGAAGGGATGGAAGACATACTCCAAGCTAATGGCAAACAAAAGAAAGCAGGTGTGGCCATACTTATATTAGACAAAGTAGACTTTAAGATAAAAAAGGCAATGAGAGACGAAGAGGGGCAGTGTATAATGATAAAAGGGATACTCCACCAAGAAGACATAACACTTCTAAATATATATGCACCCAACACAGGAGCACCAAAGTACATAAAGCAACTATTAAGAAACCTAAAAGGGGATATTAGTAATGGCACAATAATAGTAGAGGACCTCAACATCCCACTTACATCAATGGATTGATTATCCAGACAGAAAGTCAACAGGGAAATAGGGGAATTAAATGAAAAACTAGACAAGATGGACTTAATAGGTATATATAGAACACTCCATCCCCAAACGGCAGAATATATATTCTTCTCAAGTGCATATGGAACATTATGAAAGATAGACCACATGTTGGGAAACAAGGCAAGCCTCAATAAATTTAAGAAGATTGAAATCATATCAGGCATTGTTTCTGACTGTAATGCTGTGAAACTAGAAATCAATTACAAGAAAAAACCTGGGAAAGTGACAAATATGTGGAAAGTAAACAACATGCTACTGAACAACCAATGGATCATTGAAGAAATTAAAGGAGAAATAAAATAATATCTGGAGACAAATGAAAATGAAAATACACATACCAACTCATATTGGATGCAGCAAAAGTGGTCCTAAGAGGGACATTTATAGCAATACAGGCCTACCTTAACAGACCAGAAAAATCTCAAATAAGCAATCTTACACTAACCTAACAGAATTAGAAAAAGACAAAGTCCAAAGTCAGCAGAAGGAGTGAAATAATAAAAATTAGAGCAGAAACAAATGAAGTCGAGACCAAAAAAAAAAAAAAAAAAAGACTAGAAAGGATCAATGAAACTAAGAGCTGGTTCTTTGAGAAGATAAACAAAATTGACAAACCCTTAGGCAGACTTACTAAGAAAAAAAGAGAGAATCTCAAATAAATAAAATTAGAAATGAAAGAGGAGAAACTACAGAAGATACCACAGAAATACAGAAGATTATAGGAGAATACTATGAAAAACTATGTGCCAACGAGTTGGATAACCTATAAGAAATGGGTAAATTCTTAGACTTATACAACCTCCCAAAACTGAATCTAGAAGAAATAGAGAATCTGAATAGGCCAATCACAAGTAAAGAGATTGAAACAGTAATAAAAAATCTCCCAAAAAACAAAAGTCCAGGACCAGATGGCTTCTCTGGAGAGTCTACCAAACATTCAAAGAAGATTTAATACCTATCCTTCTCAAACAATTCCAAAAATTGAAGAAGATGGAACACTTCTAACACATTTTACAAGGCCAACATCACCCTGATCTCAAAACCAGATGAGGACAACATGAAGAAGGAAAACTACAGGCCAGTATTGCTGAAGACCATGGATGCAAAAATCCTCAACAAAATATTGGTAAACCAAATACAACAATACATTAAAAGGATTGTACACCACAGTCAAGTGGGATTTATTCCAGGGATGCAGGGATGATTCAACATCCACAAATCCATCAATGTGATACACCACATTAACAAAATGAGGAATAAAAACTCACATGATCATCTCAATAGATTCAGAGAAAGCATTTGACATGATCCAACATCCTTTTATGATAAAAACTCTCAATAAAATGGGTATAGAAGGAAAGTACCTCAACATAATAAAGGCCATATATGACAAACCCACAGCCAACATGATACTCAGTGGGAAAAACCTGAAAGCCATCCCTCTGAGAACAGGAACAAGACAAGTGTGCCCACTCTCACCACTCTTATTCAACATAGTACTGGAGGTTTTGGCCAGAGGAATTAGGCAATAAATAGAAATAAAGGGTATCCAAATTGGCAATGAAGAAGGGAAACTCTTGCTGTTTGTGGATGATATGATTTTATATATATAAAACCCTGAAGAATCCATCAGAAAACTATTAGAAACAATCCAAAAGCACAGCAAAGTTGCAGGGTACAAAATCAACTTACAAAAATCAGTCGCATTTCTATACCCTAATAACTATCAGAAAGAGAACTCAAGAATACAATCCCATTTACAATTGCAACAAAAAGGATAAAATATATAGGAATAAATTTAACCAAGGAGGTGAAAGACCTATACAATGAAAACTATAAGACGTTATTGAAAGAAATCAATGATAACATAAAGAAATGGAAAGATATTCTATGCACATGGACTGGAAGAATAAGCATACCTAAAATGTCTGTATTACATAAAGCAATCTGCAGATTCAATGCAATCCCAATCAGAATCCCAATGACATTCTTCATGGAAATAGAACAAAGAATCCTAAATTTCATATGGGGCAAAAAAAGATGCTGAACAGCTAAAGCAATACTGAGAAAAAAGAACAAACCTGGAGACATTACTATCCCTGACTTCAAAATATACTACAAAGCTATCAAAACAGCATACTGATACAAAAACAGACACACAGATCAACAGAAATGAATTGAAAGCCCAGAAATAAAACTACATATCTACAAACAGATGATCTTTGAAAAAGGAGCCAAGAACATACAATGGAGAAAGGAAAGTCTCTTCTATAAGTGGTGTTGGGAAAACTGGACAGCCACATGCAAAAGAACAAAAGTAGACCATTATCTTGTATCGTACACAAAAATTAACTCAAACTGGATTAAAGACTTGAAGGTAAGACATGAAACCATAAAACTCCTAGAAGAAAATATAGGCAGTACACTCTAACATCAGTCTTAGAAGGATCTTTTCAAATACCGTATCAACTTGGGAAGGGGAAACAAAAGAAATAATAAACAGATGGGACTACATCAGACTAAGGAGCTTCTGCAAGGCAAAGGAAACCATGAACAAAGCGAACAGACAACCTACCAACTGGGAGAAAATGTTTGCAAATCATATATCCAACAAGGAGTTAATTTCCAAAGTATACAAAGAACTCATACAACTCAACAACAACAACAACAATAAAAAACAAACGACTCGATCAAAAAGTGGGCAGAGGATATGAACAACATTTTTCCAAAGAAGATATATAGATGGCCAATAGGGACATGAAAAGGTGTTCAACATCACCAATCATTTGGGAAATGCAAATCAAAACTACAATGAGATATCACCTTATACCTGTTAGAATGGCTATAATGACCAAGACAACAAAACAACAAATGTTGGAGAGGATGTGGAGAAAAGGGAACCTTCATATACTGCTGGTGGGAATGCAAACTGGTGCAGCCACTATGGATAATACTACGGAGATTTCTCAAAAACTTAAGCATATAAATAACATACGACCCAGCTATCCTGTTACTGGGTATCTATCCAAAGAACCTGAAGTCAACAATTCAAAGAGACTTATGTACCACTATGTTCATTGCAGCATTATTCACAATAGCCAAGACTTGGAAGCAACCCTAGACGCCCATCAAGGGACAAATGGATAAAGAAGATGTGGTACACACACACAGTGGAATACTACTCAACCATAAAAAAGCAAAATCATCCCATTTGCAACATGGATGGACCTTGAGGATATTATGTTAAGCAAAGTAAGCCAGAGAGAGAAAAACAAACACCATGTGATTTCACTCATGTGTGGAAGATGAACAAACTTACAAAGAACAGATTAGTGGTTACCATAGGGGAAGGGGGTTGGGGGTGGGCAGAAGGGGCAAAGGGGCACATATATATGGTGACTGACAATAACGTACGACTGAAATTTCACAATGTTATAAACTGTTATGATCTCAATAAAAAAATTATGTATCAAAATTAATATGAAAAGGAAACACAAAATAATTGGACACTTAGAGATTTAGGTCATTTCATTCTGAGACCCTTTTTTTTTTAAAAAAGACTTTTTTAGGGCAGTTTTAAGTCCACAGCAAAACTGAGAGTAGGTACAGAGATTCCCCGTACAGCCCCTGGGCCCAGACATGCATAGCCCCCCCCATTATCAATATTCCCACCAGAGTGGTATCTTTGTTTTACTGATGAACCTACACTGATGCTTCATTATCACCCAAAGTCCATAGTTCATATTAGGGTTCACTCTTGGTGTTATACATTCTGTAGTTTTGGACAAATGTATAATCACATATATCCATCATTATGGTATTATATAAAGTATTTTTACTGCCCTAAAAATCCTCTGTTCTCCACCTATTCATCCCTTTCACCCTCCCCCCACCAACCTCTGGCAACCACTGTTCCTTTTACTGTCTCTATAGTTTTGCTTTTTCCATATATATATATAAAGCATATAGTTGGAATCATATAATATGTAGCCTTTTCAGATTGGCCTCTTTCACTTAGTAATATGCAGTTAAGTTTCCTCCATCTTTTTATGGCTTGATAGTTCATTTCTTTTTATTGCTGAATAATTTTCCATTGTCTGGATGCACCATAGTTTGTTTATCCATTCACCCACTGGAGGACATCTTGGTTGCTTCCAAGTTTTGGCAATTATGAACAAAGCTGCGCTCAATATCCATCCATGTGCAGGTTTTTGTGTGGACATGTTTTCAACACTTTTGAGTAAACACCAAGCAGGACAATTGCTGGAAATGATTAGAAAAAATGTAATTTAAAAGATACCATTTATAATGCAAAGGAGCCAAAACCAACAAAGAAAAAACCTCAATAGTACCTAGGATTACATCTTACAAAAGATGGTCAAGAACTTTACGTAAAAAAGTCTAGACTTTTATTGAAAATCCCCAGAAAGAAATATCATGTTCATGGTTGGGATGATTCATTATCTTAAAGGTGTTGATTTTTCCCATTGTTGTGTCATTGTGACCTGCTCTTCTCTCCATCCATTGTTTATAGCGAGTTGAACTCACCAGATAGATGTCTAAACGGACAAAGGATGGAGCATTGGGAAAAGAAGCATTCTTGTTGACTACAAATCAGACCCTTTGCAATCAGGATGCAGGTAGTGATGAGAGAGAATATATTTTCTTACACTTTTTAGGCTGGTAGGTTTGCTCCATTTCAGCCAATAATTCTGATTCTTGATTCAGTGCTGTTGGTCTTATAGTTTGGAACTTCTGCTTAGTTTCCATATTTATCCACATCATTATAAATTACAGGATAATTTTACAAGCCTTTGTAAAATAAATTTTTTGCCACCCTAGAGATGCGTTACATCTCTGCTAGCAAAACCTGGAGACATAGTCAAAGTTTCTTTTGCCATTTTTTTCTTTTGTTTATTTACAAGGTGACCCCAGACCACTGGTGTGGGTCCTGTGTATTCACTTTAAAGCAATTGGTGGTGTTCCTGAGAAGTTGCACAGGTCAAGGTTTTCAGCAGAAGACAGAAACTTTTCACTGATGTGTAAAGAAAGTAAGAGTCATCTGATATTGTTAAGAATGATACTGTGTTAGTTTCCCATTGCTGGTGTGACAAATCACACAAGCTTAATGGCTTAAAACAACACAAATTTATTATTTTTGTAGTTCATAGGTCATAAGTCCGACATGCGTCTCACTGCGTTAAAATCAAGGTGTTGGCAAGGTCGAATTTCTTTCTGGAGACTTTAGGGGAGATTATATTCCCTTACCTTTTCCAGCTTCTGGAGGCTGCCTGCATTCCTTGACTCATGACACTTTTATTCCATTTTCAAAGCCAGCAATAGCGGGTTGAGTCTTTCTCATATGGCATCACTCTGACTTCCTCTTCTGCCTTCCTCTTCAACCTTTGAGAATGCTTGTGATTACATTGAGCCCACCTGATAATCTAGGATAATGTCCTCATCTGAAGGCCCTTAACTTAATCACATCTGCAAAGTCCCTTTTGCCTTGTAGTGTAAGTTATTCACAGGTTCCAGGCATTAGGACACAGATATCTTCTGGAGGGTGGGTGGGGTGGGTGGCAAGCTGTCTAACATCACTTTCTTAAGTCCTTTACATGCATAATTTTATTTAATCTCCTCACTCCATGAGGTCACTGAGCATATGTTTACTGTTTTGTCTACCCCAGAAAAGTATTCCTCCTACTCAACACTTCTTTTGGGAAACTGCTTCTGTCCACTCCCACCAAGTTGTTTTGGGGATAGGCCAATCACAGTACCTTGGCAATGGATGGGCACATGACCCAGTCTGGACCAATCAGAGCCCTCATAATGGGAGTCCAGTGGTTGACACATAACCTCAGTCAAGCCAATCAGAATTCTCTCTCTCAAGGTTTGAACTCAAGCTGGGAAGAGAGGGTTTCTTGTCCTCTTGGGTCATCTATTGCAAGGATGTGTGCTGGGAGGTGCCTATGGTCTGTGGAGAAGTAAATAGTTGGAGAAAATGGAGCAGGGACAGGCGTTGAAAAGTCCTGACTTGCACATTATACAGTCTTATTTTCTCCATTTTACAGATGAACAAACATCTCAGAGCAGTTAAATACTTGCCACAGGTAGAGTAGGTAGTAAATAGCTAGTAAGTGGAGGAATTTGACCCTGAGTCAGCCTGACTTCAATACCCATATTATTTTTCACTTTGCTGTACTACATCCTGGCCTCCCAGATTCATAAACAGCCACCTGCTCTTCCCATTCTTCCTGGTTTCTGAAAACACAACAGGGAAATGCATGTCCTGTATCACTAACAGGGAGTGTCTTGGGACAGTGGTTGACCATCTATACATCTTATATTCTGATGAATTTTTTCATGTGAGGCTCCAGGGCTAGAATGGATTTTGTGCTAATTCCAGTGGATTAGAAATGGCTACCTAGAGCTTTGTGTTGAGAAGGATTCTGAGGCTTCATCTGGGCTAGAAGAAAAGAAGGGAAGTGGAGTGAGGAAATGAACTGCTTAATTTTTTTCAAAATGGCTGATAATTCAGATTACATTCTGGAACTATGGAACTACACATTTTAGCATTCAGGGAATGTTGAATCAAGGGCTGGTTTTTCAGTTCAAAGAATTTTTTGGTTGTTAGCCAGGGGCTTACCTGTGTGCCAAACGAAATCCAATAGTCCCTTCATTCACAGGATGATGGCTTCTCATATCAAACACCTTCCTCTACAAAATGCCCAGACAGTCCTTGCCCACAAGGATAGGAATAGCGATGTGACCAGAATTTAGATTCTAGAATTGAATGTCGTTCATTGGGACCACTCTTGTCTGGTGAGAGGGATGTTAAATCACAGCCACCCTGAAAAAATTGTCATGCACTGGTATTGTTGAACATTTTCTAACAATCACATTGGGCCTCACATTTTGTTGGTTGGAAGTTCCATTCCAACTTTGGCCCAAGTTACTTAGCAATGGCCAATCAAAGTATGTGCCCACCATATTGTTTTGCGTGTTTGACTAGAACATTGACAGATTAATAGGAAGGGTAAATAGCAGAGCACAACTGCAGGGGCCCAGTGTGGGGCGGCAGGATTGACTGCTCTGGACTTTGTTGTGTTTGCTCAGAGGAAGCCGCAGCAAAAGCCTGCTGGGACGAGGTGACCCAGGTCATGGGCATTTGTTTCTTGTCTCTATAGAAAACAATTGTCTTCTCAATGGAAGATGGCTTTCTCTGAATCTACATGGTTCCACGGACGAGGAAGCATTTGCCATTCCAAGGTGCTTGCTAAAACACATACATACAAATAAAAAGGCCACACAAAAGTTCACATTTACTGTATTCTCCAGAGAATCCTTTGACTTACGTCAGCCGGAAGAAAAGCCTAACTTTGGAAAGTTTATCTTGAGGGTCTCTAAACTTTCACCTATTCATGGCTAACTCCAATATTTGATGTTTATGAAGTTTTTATGAAGTTTCAAAATGATCCAGCCACCTTCCCACAACCGTGACTCACGAGGGCGGAATCTATTAGCATTTAGCACTATTGACCTTGGAAGCTCTGGCTTTGCTGGAAAGCTATTTTGATCTCAAAGTTGCTCTGCTCTGAATTGATATGAATGAAATATATTAATAATGAAGAAAAATCTACCTTGGGCAAGCTTTAACCCACCCAAAGTGGTGATTTTTTTGAAAGTGAGAACTATGTTTCTGGTTGATAGATTTCTTTGAACATGGCTGATTTTACATTTTCAAAGTTATCACAATTCTTCACAGTAAGCCTTACTTCTAACAAAAGACTCCAAAGGGTTCCACATTGGTTGTTGATTGATCTTTCTCTGTCTCTGTTTCTTCTCTCTAATATATATAATAAATAATAATATGTAAATAAATAGTATATTAAACAATAAAAGTAAACTACATGTTATTTATTAATTCATATACTGTTTATTATATAATCTATATAAGGTATTTTATAATATATATCTAATATATGTATTACATATGACATACTTATATACATAAATGTATATGTATCCACAGGCACACTTCCTTTTATTGAACTTTGCTTTATTGTACTGCACAGATATTGTTTTTTACAAATTGAGGGTTTGTGGCAACCCTACATTGAGCAGGTCTATCTGTGCCATTTTTCCAGTAGCATTTGCTCACTACGTGTCTCTATTTCATGTTTTGGTAATTCTTGCGATATTTCAAAGTTTTTTATTACTATTATATTTATTATGGTGATCGGTGATCAGTGATCTTTGATGTCACTATTGTAGTTGTTTTGGGGGCACCATGAACCGAACTGCTGTAAGATGGTGAACTTAATTGATAAATGTTGTATGTGTTTTGACTGCTCCGCTGACTGGCTGTTCCCTGATCTCTCCCTCTCCTCTTCCCTATTCCCTGAGACACAACAATATTTAAATTAGGCTAATTAATAACCCTACAATGGCTTCTAAGTGTTCAAGTGACAGGAAGAGTTGCTTGTCTCTCACTTTAAATCAAAAGCTAGAAATGACTAAGCTTAGTGAGGAAGGCACGTTGAAAGCTGAAATAGGCTGAAAGTTGGACTTCTTGTGCCAAATTAGCGAAGTTTTGACTACAAAGGAAAAGTTCTTGAAGAAAATTAAAATTGCTGCTCCAGTGAACACATGAAAGATAAGGAAGAAAAACAGCCTTAGTTCTGACATGGAGAAAGTCTTAGTGGTCTGGATAGAAGATCAAACCAGCCACAAGCTTCCCTTAAGCCAGAACCTAATCCAGAGCAAGGCCCTGACTCTCTTCAACTCTGTGAAGGCTGAGAGAGGTGAGGAAGCTGCAGAAGACAAGTTTGAAGCTAGCAGAGGTTGGTTCATGGGGTTTAAGGAAAGAAGCCACGTCCATGACATAAAAGCGCCCGGTGAGGCAGCAAGTGCTGGTGTCAAAGCTGCAGCAAGGTATCCAGAAGATCTAGCTAAGATCATTCGTGAAGGTGGCTACACTGAACAACACCTTTTCAATGTAGACAAAATGGCCTTATATTAGTAGAAGATGCCATACAGGCCTTTCATAGCTCAAGAGGAGAAGTCAATGCCTGGCTTCAAAGCTTCAAAGGACAGGCTGACTCTCTTGCTAGGGGCTTATGCAGCTGGTGAGTTTAAGTTGAAGCCAATGTTCATTTGCCATTCTGAAATTCTTAGGGCCCTTAAGAATTATGCTCAATCTACTCTGCCTGTGCTCTATAAATGGAACAACAAAGCCTGGATGACAGCACATCTGTTTGTAACATGGGTTACTGAATATTTTAAGCCCACTGTTGAGACCTACTGGTCAGAAAAAAAGATTCCTTTCAAAATATTGCTGCTTATTGACAATGCATCTGGTCACCCAAGAGCTCTGATGGAGATGTACAATGAGGTGAGTGTTGTTTTCATGCCTGCCAACACAACATTTATGCTGTAGCCTACGGATCAAGGAGTCATTTCAACTTTCAAGTTTTATTACTTAAGAAATACACTTCATAAGGCTATAGCTGCCATAGATAGTGATTTCTCTAAGGGATCTGAGCAAAGTAAATTGAAACCTTCTAGAAAGGACTCACCGTTCTAGATGCCATTAAGAACATTCATGATTTATGGGAAGAAGTCAAAACATCAACAAAAACAGGAGTTTGGAAGAAGTTGATTCTAACTCTCATGGATGACTTTGAGGGGTTCAAGACTTCAGTGGAGGGAGTAACTGCAGATGTGGTGGAAACAGCAAGAGAACTGGAATTAGAAGTGGAGCCTGAAAATGTGACTGAATTGCTGCGATCTCATGATAAAACTTTAATGGATGAGGATTTTCTCTTTATGATGAGCAAAGAAAGTGGTTTGTTGAGATGGAATGTATTCCTGGTGAAGATGCTGTAAAGATCATTGAAATGACAAGAAAGGACTTAGAATATGACATAAAGTTACTTGATAAAGCAGCAGCAGGGTCTGAGAGGACTGACTCCAATTCTGAAAGCAGTTCTACCGTGGGTAAAATGTTATCAAACAGTATCACACGCTACTGAGAAATTGTTCATGAGAAAAAGAGCCAACTGATGTGGCAAACACTTTTTGTCTTATTTTAAGAAATTGCCACAGCCACCCCAGTCTTCAGGAACCACCACCCTGATCAGTCAGCACCCATCAACATGGAGGGAAGACTGTCCACCAGCAGAAAGATTTTGACTTGCTGAAGGCTCGGACGATGGTTAGCACTTTTTAGCAATAAAGTATTTTAAAATTAAGGTATGTACATTGTCCTTGTGGACATAATGCTATTGCACACTTAATAGACTACAGTATAGTGTAAGCATAACTTTTATATGCACTGGGAAACCAAAAAGTTTGTGTGACTTGCTTTATTGTGATATTCACTTTATTGTGGTGATCTGGAACCAAACCTGCAATATATATATATATAAAATCCACCAGACATTCTTCTGGATTTGGCGGGAAAGAGGTAGGGACAGACTGGCACTATCAATTCTTCTTTTTGGTAGTTTTAGTTCTGCTTTGTCATGTCTGAATGGGTATGAATTGTTTTCCAACATCTTTCTCAAGTTCACTTCCTTTTCTCTCTTCTCTACCCTTTTATTTACTTTTCTCCTCTGTTCCCCGACTTCCTAGAGTTCAGGGCTTAGGAAACGTATTGAAGTGTTACTGGTGGTTTGGTAGAAAACATTTTTGTTCCTGGTCCCACTGAGCTTCATGCATCTGTTAAACTGAAAAACCACCACGGGGGAAAAAACACAAACAAACTTAGAAAAACCTAAGGAATAAAAACTTCTCAGTGACCCTAAAAACTAAGAACAATCTGAATATTAAGAAAAATCAAGGCGTTACATTGATATAATAAGGGCCCTTTTATTCAATTAAAATGACCAGTGTTTATTCAGCACCTACTCTGTGCTACTGTCCTTAAGGAGCTGACAGTCTTGGATTGAGGCATGGGGAGAGAGAATTAGCTAAAGAATTACAATACAGTGTGCCCAGTGCCATGGGGTGAGGGGAGGTGACAGGAGGCTGTGGACAGACACAGAAGAGGCACTAACTCAAATTTCTCAAGATACTGGAAGATGCATGCCTTTCTGGTCTTGCAGCTCTTTATTATGGCTTAATTTAATCTCATTTGCAGGGCATAAAAAACCCAACTATCTAGTTGATGCTTTTATTATAGAAACACGATAAGACACAGGGAAGGAGCATTCAGCTATAAGTTTTGCAGATGCAGGAATTGCATCTGTTGTGTTCACTGTGTATGGTGTAAAGCCTGGCACTGATCTCGGGACGCTATAAATATCTGTGGAATGAATAGATGGTTGACACAAACCGAAAGACCTTTGTTACCACTTATTAGCTGTGTAACTTTGGCATTGCCTGGGGTCTCTCTGAGTGTCCATTTCTTTACCTATCAAATGGCTCTATAATGCTTCCCCATGTCATAGTTTTATCGGAGTATCAAGTCCTATTTATTGAGCATCTACTATGTGGGAGTTTAAAGATTTCATATGTGTTTGCTCATTTCACCTCCACAACAAAAATATGAGAAGGTACAATTATTACCCCCACTTTACATATGATTGTGTATAGTCAGTTTCTTTTTGAGGACTATAAAGTACTGTATTATTCAAATAAAAGGCATTGTAACTAATATTTTTAATACTCCAAAAGGCAAAAGCACAGAAATAGTCCTCTATGAAGTTCTATCTCTCGTCTGTGACTCTGTGGCTGTCCCACACTGCCCTTCTCTTGGATTCTCACTGTGAGAATACTTTGAGAATTCATTTTAATTAAGGACTTTTGTATTGCAAAGAATTAAAAGCCCTTCATATCACCAGAAAGAAAGATATATCTTTAGTTTGTGTGTACATGTTACTGGAATTAGAAAACCACTTCCCAGAAAGCCAGCAGGACCAGCTGCCACATGAGGGAGCAGCTTCTCTTTGACTGTCTGGTGGGCACGTGACCTCTCTCTGCTTCTCTTAATGTACATTCCACTCTCCTTTCCCTTCACATGGCTTCTTCCTCATTGTGGTCTGTCCATGGTCACCATGGCCTCTCCAGCTTCAACATTGCTGCATGACATTTCAGTTTCTACTCTCCCAAATCTTTGGGTTACTTCCCTGTCATTCTCATTCTAATTTCTGACATTGGTCCAGTTAACTTTCTCATCCCATGACACATCATGATTCTTTAGTCAGCTGATGGTCCAAACAGCTGGAGTGGGGATGAGGGAAGCGGGGCAGCACTGACCTGCGCTGTGGAGTCTGGTCAGGGCTGTGGCTGGTGGCTCTCCTGGGAGTGAGTCTGAACAAAAACGCTCCCAGGAGATGTCCATCCCAGGGTGGACATTTCTCCTATATCTTCTGTTTGTATCTAGCAACTAGATCTAGTACCTAACTGAGGCATCAATTTTATTGTTTGTTGAATTTACCCAAAAGGGGTTTTTATTAAATAGTCTGATATTAAAAAGAAAAGAGGTGAATAGAGCATTTTGATGTGTGTGTGTGAAGAAGATTGGCCCAGAGCTAACATCTGTTGCCAATACTCTTCTTTTTTCTTGAGGAAGACTGGCCCTGAGCTAAACATTTGTGGCAATCTTCCTCTATTTTGTATGTGCGTCATCACCATAGTATAGCTTGATGAGTGGTGTAGGTCTGCACCTGGGATCTGAACCCACAAACCCCAGGCCACTGAAGCAGAGCATGGCAAACTTAACAACTGTGCTACTGCACTGGCCCCAAATAGAAATTTTAAGGCTTGTTTCTAATTTAGAAAAAGTTGTATTAAAACTTTTGCCAAAAAAAAAAAACCTACAGAAACTTTTGTTTTTAACCCTGTGAGTAGTGACTGTTAGTTTAAAAGGAGAAAAGGGTCTTGGTGTAATGTCCTCCCAGATTTGAAGTCCAATTGGAGAGGGTAGTACAGTGATTTTGTAGTGTGTGTATTGTGAATGACTAGCAGTAGGTTATACAATCAATTTGGTGGGTTACTACCTACATCTTAAAAATGGGAAATAGATTGAAAAGAATAGAAGTCACTGTGCTGTGTACATGGTAAGGTAGTCATTGTTTCTTGACATTTTCATTTCAGCTATATTTGCGTGGGTGTTCATTGGCCATGATGTAAGATGCATTTCTTACCATGTGATGTGGCCAGAAGGCTTGAAAGCTACTGCTATAGTTGTTAAGAACTAGGTTCGGGATCCTATGACCCTGGGTTCAAATCCTGGCTCCACCATCTAGGATCTGTGTGACTTTTCCTCTCTAAGCCATGGCGTCCCTTTCAGTAACACGGGTTAACAGGACTTATCTCATACATTCAAGATGCTAAGATAATGTGGGTAAAATGCTTAGCACAGCACTCAAAAAGTGTAGCTTATTTTATTATTTTAAATGAAATTGAACTGTTAAGTGTTTACTTGATTGAGTATGGGAGATTTCTGGAAGTTCTGTACATTCAAGATGTGGATAGGCATCAAGAACTGGGATAAGTAATGGATGACAAATAAAAAAGAGCAGAGAAAACACCTCAGATGTTTTGTCAACTGGAAAGTCCATTTCTTGGTTCTCTCATGTGCTCTAGGTGACTTCCAAGTCTCTTTTTCAATGCAGCTATCAAAAGTATTAATATTAAATCCTGTTATGAAGAGTGACATCAGCAATATGGCAGAGTGAGCTGTTTCCTTTATCTCTCTCCCTTTGAACTACAACTAAATGGACATTTATTGACCAATGGAAGATATCCATATGGCACAGCAGGATGCCTGAGAGACTCATGCAGTTATACATCTGAAGGTGGATGTACTGGTTCCCAGAGAAGTGGTAGAGATAGGTGAGCACTCCCCTACCCTTCCATGACAGCCCTGTGCATGAACCCAAATGCTTTCCCAGCCAGCATGAGCACCCACAGTACTCCTGCAGCCCTGCAAGTGGGAATGTACCTTGGCGCAACTGTGGGAAGGGGCAGCAGCAGCCCTAGGCCCAAGCACAAACACTTTCCCAGCTTGTAGGAGAGCCCACCCTACCTCTGCAGTCCCTATGAGTGGCCCAGGCTTGGACCCCATGAAGAAGTCCCACTCACAGCATTTGGCACGATGGTAAGAAGAGGTGGTGGTAGATGTATGCATGCACACGAATGCTTTGCCACCTGTCATGAGTGCCCATACTACTGCTGTGGCCCCACAAGTGGGACTGCTCCTTGGCATGGTGGCATCACTGAACATGCATGCAAATGCTTTCCTGGACAGTGGGAACACCTGCTGTACCTGCACAACTTCCAGCAGATGGGGTGAGATCAGAAACACAACTCCTGCTTCTCCCCAGCGGTAGCAGGTGGAATGTATGAACAGATACTACCACAAATGCACTGGCTAAAGAGTAGTTCATCAAACACCATGAGAAACTACAGCAACAATTCAGAGCAGAAGGAAAATTACAAATCTCCAACACCAACCCTGAAGTCACAGAAATTTGCAATCTAAATGACAGAGAATTCAAAATAGCTGTCATAAATAAACTCAATGAGTTATAAGAAAATTCAGAAAGACAATTCAATCAGCTCAGGGATAAAATTAATGAGAAGAAGGAATACTCACCAAAGAGATTGAAACTATAAAAAAAGTAGATATTCTGGATATAAAGAACACAATTAATGAGATAAAAAATAACACAGAATCCTTGAAAAATAGAGTTGACATTATGGGGGAAAGAATTAGTGATTTAGAGGATAGAAATATAGAAATGCTTTCAGTGGAGGAGAAGAGGGAACTAAGATTTAAAAAAATGAAAGAATTCTTTGAAGAATATCTGACTTGATTAGGAAAAGCAACATAAGGTTTATAGGTATTCAAGAAGGAGAAGAGAGGGAGAAAGGAGCAGACAGCTTGTTCAAAGAAATAATTGCTGAGAACTTCCCAAACCTGGTGATGATTCAGGATTTACAAATAAATGAAGCTAATCAAACACCCAACTTCATCAATGCTAAAATATCTTCTCCAAAGCATATAGTAATAAAAATGGCAAAAGTTAATGATAAAGAAAAAATATTAGGAGCAGCAAGGCAGAAGAAAATAACCTACAAAGGAACCATATCAGGCTTTCAGTGGATTTCTCAGCAGAAACCCTACAGGCTAGGAGAGAAGGGAATGATATATTCAAAATACTGAAAGACAAAAACTTTCAGCCGAGAATATTCTGTCCAGTGAAATTTTCCTTCAGCTATGTTGGAGAAATGAAAGCTTCCCCAGATAAACAAAAGCTAAGGGAATTTATCACCACTAGACCTCCTCTACAAGAAATAATTCAAGAGGCGCTTACATCACCAACAAAAAGGCAAAAGTCTACAAAGCTCTCAGCAAGGAGATAAATAGAAAGACATGATCAGAAACCTGCAGCTCTCCACCAGAATAGGGAGGCAAACACTCAATTACAACTTAAAAGAGAAAAGTAAAGAAAGCATCAAAAGTAAGGATAAGCACTTCAACTTGGCCACAAACTCACAAAGTTAAAAACAGAACAATTTGTAACAGCAATTACTCAGAAGGAGAGATGACAGGGAAGGAGCCTGCTTAGGTTAATGGAGACAAAAGTCTATGAGAAAGTGGTCTATCTCATCTCCAATATCTTAAAACAATCCTCATGGTAACCACTAAACAAAAAATCAGAGCAGAGCCACAATTCACAAAAAGATAAAACAGAGAAATTCCCCTCAGAAAAACCACCAAAATGACATGGCAGCCAGAAAGACAAAGGGAGAGAAACAATGGAAACATAGAATAACCAGGAAACAAGAGGTAAAATAGCAGTATTAAGCCCTCATATATCCATAATCACTCAATAAAAATGGACCGAATTCTCCAATCAAAAGACACAGAGTAGCTGGATGGATTAAAAAACAAGACCCAACAATATGCTGCCTCCAGGAAACATGCCTCAGCTCCAAAGACAAACCTAGACTTAGAGTGAAGGGATGGGAGACAATGCTCCAAGCTAATGGCCAACAAAAGAAAGCAGGCATTGCCATACTTTTATCAGACACAGCTGACTTCAAGTTAAAAAAGACAATGAGAGACAAAGAGGGGCAGCATATAATGATAAAAGGGACCCTCCACCAAGAGGACATAACACTTATTAATATATATTCACCTAACACAGGAACACCAAAGTACATAAAGCAGTTATCAACAGACCTAAAGGGAGAAATTAATAGCAACACGATAATAGTTGGGGACCTCAATGCCCCACTCTTATCAATGGACAGATCATCAGACAAAAGGTCAACAAGGAAATAGTAGATTTAAATGAAACACTTGATCAGATGGACTTAACAGATTTACATAGAATGTTGTATCCCAAAACAGCAGAATATACATTCTTCTCAAGTGCACAAGGATCATTCTCAAAGGTAGACCATATCGTGGGAAACAAGGCAAGCCTCAATAAATTTAAGAAGATTGAAGACTGAAATCATCCCAACCATCTTTTCTGACCACAATGCTATGAAGCTACAAATCAACCACAAGAAAAAAACTGGGAAAGTCAGAAATATGTGGAGACTAAACAACATGCTAATGAACAGCCATTGAATCATTGAAGAAATCAAAGAGGAAATTAAAAAATATCTGGAGACAAATGAAAATGAAAATACAACATACCAACTCTTATGGGATGCAGCAAAAGTGGTCATAAGAGGGAAATTCATAGCAATACAGGCTCACCTCAACAAGCAAGAAAAATCTCAAATAAGCAATCTTGAAATGCACCTAACAGACCTAGAAAAAGAAGAACAAACAAATCCCAAAGTCAGCAGGAGGGAAATAATAAAAATCAGAGCAGAAATAAATAAAGACTAAAAAAAGAGTAAAAAGGATCAATGAAACTAAGAGCTAGTTCTTTGAAGAGATAAACAAAATTGACAAGTCCTTAGCCAGACTCACCAAGAAAAAAAGAGAGAAGGCTCAAATAAATAAAAATTAGAAATGAAGGAGGAGAAATTACGACAGATACTGCAGAAGCACAAAGGATTGTAAGAGAATACTACAAAAACTATATGCTCACAAATTCTATAACCTAGAAGAAGCGGATGAATTCCTAGACTCATACAACCTTCCAAAACTGAATCAAGAAGAAATGGAGAATCTGAACAGACCAATCACAAGTACAGAGATTGAAACAGTAATCAAAAACCTCCCCAAAAATAAAAGTCCAGGGCCAGATGGCTTCTCTGGAGAATTCTACCAGACATTCAAAGAAGATTTAGTAGCTATCCTTCTCAAACTATTCTGAGAAAAATTGAAGAAGATGGAACACTTCCTAACACATTCTATGAGGCCAACATTACTCTGATACCAAAACCAGACAAGGGCAACACAAAGAAGGAAAACTACAGGTCAATATCACTGATGACCTTAGATGCAAAAATACTCAGCAAAATATTGACAAAATGAATGTGGAAATATATTAAAAGGATCATACACCACGATCAAGTGGGATTTATTCCAGGGATGCAGGGATGGTTCAATATCTGCAAATCAATCACTGTGATACACCACATTAACAAAATGAGGAATAAAAACCACATGATGATCTCAAAAGATGCAAAGAAAGGATTTGACAAGATCCAGCATCCATTTATGATAAAAACTCTCAATAAAATAGGTGTAGAAGGAAAGTACCTCAACATAATAAAGGTCATATATGACAAACCCTCATCCAACATCATACTTAATGGTGAAAGCTGAAAGCCATCCCTCTGAGAACTAGAATGAGACAAGGGTGCCCACTCTCACTGCTCCTATTCAACAGAGTATTGGAGGTGTTGGCCAGAGAAATTAGGCAAGAAAAAGAAATAAAAGTAATCCAAATTGGAAGGGAAGAAGTGAAACTTTCACTATTTGCAGATGACATGATTCCATATATAGAAAACTCTAAAGAATCCACCAGAAAACTATTAGAAATAGTTTTAGAAATAGAACTACAGGAAAGTTTCAGGGTACAAAATCAATTTAAAAAAATCAGTTTCATTCTTATACACTAACCATGTACTAGCAGAAAGAGAAATCAAGAATACCATCCCATGGGGCTGGCTCCGTGGCCGAGTGGTTAAGTTCGTGCGCTCCGCAGCGGTGGCCCAGGGTTAGGATCCTGGGCACGGACATGGCACCGCTCATCAGGCCACGTTGAGATGGTATCCCACATCCCACAACTAGAAGGACATGCAACTAAGATATACAACTGTGTACGGGGGTGGGGGAGGGGAGATAAAGCAGGAAGAAAAAAAAAGATTGGCAACTGTTGTTAGCCCCGGTGCCAATCCTTAAAAAAAAAAAAAAAGAATACAATCCCATTTACAATTGCAACAAAAAGAATAAAATACGTAGAATAAACTTAACCAAAGAGGTGAAAGATCTGTACACTGAAAACCATAAGACATTATTAAAGAAATTGAAGAAGACATAAAAAAATGGAAAGATATTCCATGTTCATGGGTTGGAAGAATAAACATAGTTAAAATGTCCATACTACCCAAAGCAATCTACAGATTCAATGCAATCCCAATCAGAATCTCAATGACATTCTTCACCGAAATAGAAAAGAATCTAAAAATTTATATGGAACAACAAAAGACCCCAAATAGCCAAAGCAATCCTGAGAAAAAAGAACATAGCTTAGAGGCATCACAATCCCAGACTTCAAAATATACTACAAAGCTATAGTAACCAAAACAGCATGATACTGAAACAAAAACAGACACACAGATTAATGTATCAGAAATGAAAGCCCAGAAATAAAACCACACATCTATGGACAGTTAGTCTTTGAGAAAGGAGCTAAGAACATACAGTGGAGAAAGGAAAGTCCCTCCAATAAATGGTGCTGTGACAACTGGACAGCCACACACAAAAGAATGAAAGTAGACCATTATCTTTCACCACACATAAAAACTCAAAATAGATTAAAGATTTGAATGTAAGACCTGAAACCACAAAACTCCTAGAAGAAAATATAAGCAGTATACTCTTTGACATTGGTCTTAGCAACATCTTTTCAAATACCATGTCTACTTGGGCAAGGGAAACAAAAGAAAAAGTTAACAAACGGGACTACATCAGACTAAAAGGCTTCTGCAAAGCAAAGGAAACCATGAACAAAATGGAAAGACAACCCACACCAACTGGGAGAAAATATTTGCAAGTCATTTATTGGACAAGGGGTTGATCTCCAAAATATATAAAGAACTCATACAACTCAACAAAATAAAACCAAACAACCAGATCCAAAAATGGGCAGAGGACATGAAAAGACATTTTTCCAAGGAAGATATACAGATGGCCAACAGACACATGAAACAATGTTCAACATCACTAACTATTAGGGAAATGCAAATCAAAACTACAATGAGATATCACCTTCCACGGGTCAGGATGGGTATACTTACCAAGACAAAAAACAACAAATGTTGGAGAGGATGTGGAGAAAAGGGAACACTCATACACTGCTGATGGGAATGCAAACTTGTGCAGCCACTATGGAAAACAGTACGGAGATTTCTCAAAAAATTAAAAATAGAAATACCATATGATCCAGCTATCCCACTACTGGGTATTTATCCAAAAACTTGAAATCAATGATCCAAAGAGATTTATGCACCCCTGTGTTCACTGCAGCATTATTCACAATACCCAAGGTGTGGAAGCAACACAAGCGCCCTTCTACAAATGAATGGATAAAGAAGATGTAGTATATATATATGTGTACACAATGGAATACTACTCAGCCGTAGAAAAAGGTGAAATCTCGAAATCGTCCATTTGCAACAACATGGATGGACCTCGAGGTTATGATGTTAAGTGAAATAAGCCAGACAGAGAAAGACAAATACTGCATGATTTCACTCATATGCGGAAGATAAACAAACACATGGCTAAAGAGAACAGAGTAGTGATTACCAGAGGGGAAGAGGGCTGGGGAGTGGGCAAAAGGAGTAAAGGGACTAATATGTATAGCAGCGGATAAAAATTAGACCAGTGGTGGTGAGCACGATGCAGTCTATACAGAAATTGATCAATAATAATGTAAACCCAAAATTACACAAGGTTATAAACCTTTATAATTTCAATAAAATAATTGGAAAAAAAGTCCTGTTATGAATGCCTTTTATCCAATCCTCAGAGATCTTTGAAAGAAAAGTGGGGGACCTGATAGCTCATGAGCTGTGTAAGGAACAGGAAAAGGTGGAGAATAAATCGTTTTGGTCCCTTTGGGTGCAATAACAAAATACCACAAACTTGGCAGTTTATAAACAACAGAAATCTATTCCTCACAGTTCTGGAGGCTGGAAGTCCAAGATCCGGGTGCCGGCATGGATGGGTGAGGGACCTCTTCCAAGTTGCAGGCTTCTCATTGTATCCTCACATGGCAGAACCGGCAAGGGATCTCTCTGGGGCATTTTTTTATAAGGGCACTAATCCCATTCATGAGGCCTCCACCCTCATGACTTAATCACCTCCCAAAGGCCCCACCTCCTCAAACCATCACACTGGGCATTAGGATTTCAATACAGGAATTTGGTTGAGGGCACACAAACATGCAGACCACAGCAGTAATGCAGTGAGACAGGGAGTATTCCAGTTACTTACTGCAGCACAACAAATACCCCAAACATAGTGGCATAAAACAACAATCATTCTATTATGCTCATTAATTGTGTGAGTCAGTAATTCAGCCAAAGCACAGCAGAGATGACTTGCTTCTGCTCCATGATGTCTGGGACATTAGCTGGGAAGACACAAAGGCTGAGGTGGACCTGAATGGCTGGGGACTGGAATGGTCTGGAGGTTTCCTCACTCATATGTAGCACCTGGGTTGGGAATACTTGAAGGAAGGCTGGGTTCATCTGGAACTATCAATCAGTGCATCTACCCGTGACCTCTCCAAGTCATGTGGACTTCCTCACCATATGGCGGCCTCAGTGTAGTCAGACTTCTTACACAGAGGCTCATGGCTCCAAAAACAAGGGTTACCAGCAGACAAAGAGAAAGCCGCATAACATTTTATCACTTACCCTGTGAATCTGTTAGTTGAAACATCACTTCTCCTGTACTCTATTGGTCAAAGCAGTCACAAGCCCACCCAGACTCAGGAAGAATATGTGGCTATGTTCTGAAGGCACAGCAGGATCAGATGGAGAAGAGACTTGAATGCAAAAATGAAAAGGAAGTTTTAGAAATGAAGGGTGGCATCAAGGAAAGTCTGGTCACGGCCCTCACTTTCATTTTCTCACCATAAACAAGCCACAGACATCTTGGGAGTAAATACAGAGAGCAGGGAGGCGTCCTTGATATTAGATTTTAGATTGTCACTTGACGTATCTTCAGAATGGACTGAGCTTCCTAAGGACACTTTGCTCTGGGTAGTTCTGAAACATACTCACATTTAGTGACACCTCTCCTCCCAAAGGACCCTCTCTGTGGGGCGGAAGGTGACGGTTGATGAACTGCTGGGTGGCAGGAGCACCAGCCTGGGATATGCCGTAAAGATGTGAAAAATGAGTTGGGAAAAAGTTTATTTACCAAACAACAGTTAAAAGTCTCCTCTATCTTTCCATTCTCTCCACATTTTAAAGTAGGTTTCATTTTTACTAAAAATATCTAGTTAGGAACTGGGATGGAAATTAGAAGAACTTTTGGGTTTTAGTACTGAATTGAGGGTCCTGAATAAAGAATTGCATGACCCTGGGCAAACCATGTCACCTTCAGTATATCATATGCTCTTTGACTCTTTGAGGTCACTTTCAGTTCCTAATGATGGGTTTTAAAGCTTTCCAAATGGACCAAGTGTGCTAATTTGATGAGCAAACCAAGCTATACATATGCATTTTGTATCCACAAACCAAAAAATAACTTTTTTTTTTTTGAGGAAGACTGTCCCTGAGCTAACATCTGCCACCAATCCTCCTCTTTTTGCTGAGGAAGACTGGCCCTGAGCTAACATCCGTGCCCATCTTCCTCTACTTTATATGTGGGATGCCTGCCGCAGCGTGGCTTGATATGTGCTGCGAAGGTCTATGCCCGGGGTCCGAACCGGTGAACCCTGGGCTGCCAAAGTGGAGTGTGACAACTTAACGGCTATGCCACTGTGCTGGCCCCCCAAAAACTGACTTTTGAGCTGTAATTTTGCCTATCAAATTCACACAGATTAAAAACTCAATTTTGGTGAAAGTACATTAATGTGAAATTATTCTATTCTGCTATTGAACATACTAATTGCTGCAGCTTTTCTGGAAAGCAATTTGACTCAATTTTATGTATCAGTTCTGTTGAAACATCCATATCTGTTGATGCCACTCATCCCTTCTGAGAAACTATCTTAAGAAAATAGTGTGGGAGTAAGATTTCTGTACGAGGATGGTCACTGCAATGTCACACTTAGTTATGCAAGAATGGGAGCCACCTGTGTTGTCCAATCACAGGGACATTCTATAACTTACAGGGCATAGTGACAATGATATTGTGAGGCTGCACGAATCATATTTTCAAAAAAGTACTCATAAACAATAAAGTTGCATAAGGTAAAATCTGCAAGAGTAAAACTGGAAGGAGCTGAGGCAAGAAATCTAGAAAAATTATTAACGGTTTTGTTTCTTTTTGGGTCTTTCCGTTTTTCAAAAATTTATAATGAATGTGTATTTGCTTTATAATCAGAAAAGGAAATGAATGATGTTGATTGATGTCTTTTACATGTCATTATTTTTTTTGTTTTGTTCCTGATAGACTGCCCCCAAATGAGAGAGCTGTCAGGTTAATGCCTCCCAAGAATGTGAGTCTCATGAACACCATGCCGTCTGCCCCGCTCCTCCCCTAACTTCCAGCTCCCTCTCACCCCAGTTGGGCTTCCCATACTGGGCACTGGCTTTGAGAGAGTGAAGGGAGGGAAAGCAGGCCAGGAGGTTCCAGCAGGTCCAGCCAGAACAAACTTTGGCAGGGGATCTCTGAGTGGCTATGGGAACCTGCAGGCACCAGACAGCCTGAAGGCGGGCATGTGGCCTTCTTGTAGAAGGCCTCACAGCTACAAGGCTATTAGCTGGGTTTTACTGGAGTAAATTACCCCTGCTTTGCAAGAACATTAACAAATTACCATGAAAATGCTGTCATCACCAGGACAAATGTCTCTCAAAGGCTCACTTCACTGGGTTTTTTTGTCCCGACTATAAGATTCACTTGTTAGTTCTACAGAAAAGGGGAGACTGAATCTCGAGGTAATTTGCACTTTGGCTGAATTCATCGGCCCATTTTTTCCCATAGGGTTTGTTTTGTATCCAGGCTTATGTACAACCCTTGTAAAGGGCAGTCGCAGTTCTGTGGGCACTTGAAATGGGAGAGAATTCCGAAGTCGCTGCCTCCTGTTAAACACCGAGAATGGAGGAGATTGCCTCTTAGTCAAGAGTAAAAGAGGTCTGAAGGAAGAACAATGAGAATTTTACCGTAAAAAAACTGGTTCAGGAAACAAATGCCCATTACAATTTGTATGCAGTTTGCATTCTGAACTTTGGTGTTCTGGTTAATAAAATTACATAACCAAACTATGAACTTAGCTATCGCATGCATTATATTTATGCTTCCTTGGACAATAAATACCTTTCTTAACCCAGCAAGTCCTAGGAAACTGTGTACAGGCTAGGTTTGGTATGCAAAGGGCAGGCTCCACTTATGAGGATGGACACTATAATTGCTGGATCAACTCCTCTTTCAACGCTAGCATTTTATGTTTGTCTGAACGCTCCATCTAATTAAAATTCAAAAGCAGGCTAAATAAAATCAGGAGGGTAGTTAGCAAATTTATTAAATAATAACGGTATTCAGCGTAAATATTTATAGGCTGAATTTAGGTTATCAATTAGAGTTTTGTTCTTATAACGCAATCGCATTCAGAAATAAGTTATTTTCCAAGGCTCATTGTATGAAACTTTACCTATTTTGTATTTATTAATTAAAATTTGTCGTTGGCATAGATCATTTCCATTTAAAAGTGGATGTACTTGGATGGGTCAATCTGAGAGGCCCAGGTAGAAAAAAAATCTAGCTTTCCTGGGGTCTTTTCCAATCTTTTTCCGATATGCTTATAGACAACCTAACAGGAGGGCTAAATATGTGTTTTGGGAACCAGCCAAGCAGACATAAAAATGTCCTCCCCCCAAATAAATGAACAAATGAACAAAAATCCACTAAAACAGAGAAAACTTTGGCTTTCTGTAATATGTCAGGAAATTTGCAAACAGCTAGATCCCAGCATACATGAATACTTTCTAACGTCATTTCATCTAACATGAATCTAAGATCTAAGAATCTAATCTAAGAATACTTTCTAACATCATTTCATTACATAATATGTAACGACAATTAACAATAGTAAATATTTATTTTGCTCAGGTGTTTGAGGGGTTCCCCAATCTGGTCTGGGCCTGGCTGGTCTCAGCGTGGCTCCCTCACACACCTGTGGTCAGCTGTCGGCTAGATAGCTCTGCTGATTTTGGCCAGGGGATGGGTTGGCTGTTGGCTGATCTAGAATGCCCATGACTGAGAAAACTGATGATCTGGTTCTGCCCCACATGTCCTTTAGCCTCCAGCAGGCTAGGCTGGACACATCCTCATGGAAATGATAGAGGGCAAGAGTGCGCAAGTCCAGTAGTGCCCCCCCTTAAAGCCTATGCTTGTGTTTGCATTTGCTAGCATCCCATTGGCCAAGGCAAGTCACATGGCCGAGCCCAGACTGAGAGAGGGGGGTGCCACAAAGTTACATGGCACAGGGGCGTAGATATGGGGAGAGGTGAACAACTGGGGTGGTTAATGCAATCTACCACGTGAGATAACATTTTGAAATGTTACACAATTTATTTGGCATTTTTAAGAATTCTTGCTTTTTTACGTCTTCTACCTGTTTAGACTGAATTAGAATTTTAAAATAGCATTTCAGAGGGGCTGGCCCCATGGCCGAGTGGTTAAGTCTGCGCACGCTGCTGCAGGTGGCCCAGTGTTTCGTTGGTTCGAATCCTGGGCGCGGACATGGCACTGCTCATCAAACCACGCTGAGGCAGCGTCCCACATGCCACAACTAGAAGCACCCACAACGAAGAATATACAACTGTGTACCTGGGGGCTTTGGGGAGAAAAAGGAAAAAAAAGAATCTTTAAAAAAAAAATAGCATTTCAGAAACAATGGCCTTGGAAGCCAGCTTTGAACTGTAAGAGTTGGGTATCTGAGAGAGAAAAGAGTCTTTTGAATTCCAAAGGCTTTCCTAGAAATAAGCTTGGCAGGTTGATCGGGGGGTTATCATTGGAAAGTAGGTTGGATCCTGGAAAAGATTATCTGCCAGCTTCCTTCCAGATAGAGAGGAGAAGGAATGTCTTTCTGGGCTAGAGAGACTGGGAGAGCCTGATGAGATATGGAAGGGAATGCCCAGTGGGTGGGGTGGTGAGTTGAGCGAGAGAGAGAGAGAGAGAGAGAGAGAGAGAGACAGACAGACAGACAGACAGACAGAGAGACAGAGAGACAGAGAAACGAAACAGCCATGACCTGAAAGGGCTGCAGGAGAAGCGGCGTCTTAGGAGAAGCGGCGTCTTAGTGAGAAGCTGTTTTCAGTTAGAACGGTTTTCTCAAAGTGTGGTTCCAGACCAGCATCATCAGCTAGGACCTTGATCCAATTCAAGATCTTGGGCCCCACCCCAGACACAGTGAATCGGGAACTCCAGGGATGGGCTCAACAACTTACACTTTAACAAGTTTGTATTAGTTATTGCTGTGTAACGAATAGATGTTGCTGTATGCCAAAACTCGGCAGCTGAAAACAACAAACATTGTCTTACAGTTTTTGAGGCTCAGAAATCCAGGAACATCAGCTGGGTGCCTCTGGCTCAAGGTCTTTCATGGCGCCACGGTCAAGCTGTTGGCTGTGTTGTGATACGGTGAGGCTTCTTCCCTTTCTGGCTGTAAACAGTGTCTCTTTGTCTGGGCTTTAGGCTATCTTCCACAGCTTGTCCAAAATGGAAGTAACTCCCAGCTTTCTAAACGATGCATAGATGGACCAGGATAGCTGTATCTATGCTTGGGTCCAGACTAAGTACACACACAAAAGATTTGGACATTATGAACGTGATTATTTTTCTTGAAAACATCTTATATTTCCATAGCACTTTGCAATTTCCAAAGCTCTTTTCCATTTATTTTTTTTCTTTTAATCCTTAAAACAACCCTAGGATGAAAAAAGAGTAGCTAGTTGTATAAACATTTTTCTATTTGTGTAAATGGAGACTCAGAAAGATTAAAGGTATTATATAGAATACCGGATGTGGATGAAGTCATTTAATACAAATCTCAGTTATCCAAAGGAGAGAGCCAAAGCCCAGAGAAGTTAGGTGACTTGTTCAAGGTCACACAGCTGGTAAATGCAGACCTGAGTCAAGAATTCAAATCTCTGGGCTCCTATATTGGAGCTCTTTCTACCATAATCTGGTATCTCTAATTTGATTTCATGAGCATAACTGTAGACATCGTAAATAGATATCATTTGCGTCCACATGTCTATAAGTGTTATGGAAATATTTTATAAATGCAAAGTGCATCTGGAAGGCAGTCTATGCATGTTTCTCTAATCAGGAATGTATTGTTCAACTTCTTGGCAGACGTAAAATTTCCTGACTTTAATTTGTAAGCCCATGATATTGTCTGTCCTCTAAAATGGACAATATAATGCAGGATTATGTTATTACGGGATTTTGAAGAGCTGTTTGTCATCCTCAAAGTAAGAGGAAATTCTGATGTAGCTTAAAAAAAAAGGACCCTGTTGTTCATTGTCTGAGCTAAGTGGCTAGATTGTCAGCAGTCTTTTGCATTCTCTCCCAGCATATGCTTGGAATGGCATATTTGCATAAGTGTAAGACTATAAAATAAAATTTCACCATAATGCAATAAATAGGGTCCAAAAATTTTATTCTCATAAAACGTGTTGCTTCGTTGGAGGCTAACGGCAGGCAGTATTTTTCGTCAGTCTTTACTGTCACAAAAACCAAAGAAGTAAAGATCAACATAATGTTGTTTACAACAGACTGTATATTGTACTGAAAAAAACTCAAATTTATCACAGTCACATCGTAACATGCCCCTGATACACTCGTCTCAGTGATAAGAACTTAAGCTTGTTGGAGGATGGGAGCCAATTGCCAATTATCTTGTATCCAAATTCACATTTAATGGAGGCAGTTATGCTAACATGTATATATTTAGCTCTTAATTTACAGATGGCTTTTTTTACTGGTCTGTTTATAAATAGGTTGTTTATAACTCAAGATAAATTTTTTATAGAAATTTTCCACCTGAAAATGTTTACTAAGTGCCTGAAGCTGAGCCTTCAAGTAGCTCATAGTCTTGTGGTTGGGTTCTGAAGCTAGCCTCAGACACCTTTTTTTAAAAAAAATTATTTTATTGAGGTCACATTGGTTTAAAACATCATGTAAATTTCAGGTGTACATCATTATATTTCTTCTGTATAGACTGCATCGTGTTCACCACCAAAAGTCTACTTGCCATCCGTTAGTGTACTTATGCGCCCCTTTATCCCTTTTGCCCCACCTCCCTCCTTCTCTTCTGGTAACTGCCAGTGTTTGTCTTTCTCTGTCTGACTTATTTCGCTTAGCATAATACCCTCAAGGTCCATCCATGTTGTCACAAATGGGACAATTTTGCCTTTTTTATGGCTGAGTAGTATTCCATTCTATATAGATACCACATCTTCTTTATCTGTTCTTCAGTTGATGGGCACTTAGGTTGCTTCCAAGTCTTGGCTATTGTGAATAATGCTTCAATGAACAGAGGGGTGCACATATCTTTTTCAAAGTTTCATGTTCTTTGGATAAATACCCCAAAGTGAAATAGCTGGATCATATGGTTGTTCTATTTTTAATTTTTAAAGAAATCTCCATATTGTTTTCCATAGTGGCTGTACCCCACCAGCAGTGTGGGAGGGTTCCCTTTTCTCCATATCCTCTCCAACACTTGTTATTTCTTGTCTTTTTTTTTTTGGTGAGAAAGATTCACCCTTAGCTAATGTCTGTTGCCAATCTTCCTCTTTTTTTTTTTTTCTGCTTGAGGAAGATTCGCCCTGAGCTAACATCTGTGTCAGTCTTCCTCTATTCTGTACGTGGGATGCCTCCAAAGCATCGCTGATGAGCAGAGCAGGTCCGCACCTGGGATCCAAACCTGGGAACCTGGGTCGCAGAAGCAGAGCCCATGGAACTTTAACCACTTGGCCGTGGGGCTGGCCCCCTTGTCTTTTTAATAATCGCCATTCTGACAGGTGTGAGGTGAAATCTCATTATAGTTTTGATTTGCTTTTCCCTAATAATTAGTGATGTCGAACATCTTTTCATGTGCCTCTTGCAAAAATGTCTTCTTTGGAAAAATGTCTTTTCATATCCTCTGCCCATTTTTTGATTGGATGTTCATTTTTTTGTTGTTGAGTTGCATGAGTTCTTATATATTTTGGAAATTAACCCCTTATTGGATATATGATTTGCATATATTTTCTTTCAGTTGCTGTGTTGTCTTTTCATTTTGTTGATGGTTTCCTTTCCTGTCAGAAGCTTTTTGGTTTGACGTAGAAACCTTTTAAGGCAAAACTGTGGCTCCTATTGAGCAGGTAGATAGTAACTCAGCCAGAGACCCCAGCCCTCAGGCTGCTGGCACTGGACCCTTCTTAGCAGAGATGGCTAACTGCTAATCAAATCTTTTTACTGTTGCTCTGGAGTGCACAGCTGGACCACACTTCCCAGCCTTCTTTGTAGCTGGATGTGGCCATGGAATCTGTTCTTGTCAACAAATACGTGTGGAAGCGATGGATTCTGTGTCCAGGCTTGGCCCATGAAAACCTCCCCCAGGAATTCCTACACTCTCTTCTTTTCTGTCCATTGGCTGGAAGACAAATTCCCTATTCCCCAGGGGTTGACCAAGCGGAGGTCTTTGACTCGTTGTGTTGAAGGCTGCCTGCTACACACCTGCATTTATTGTTGGATATACAAAAAATAAATTTCAATCGTATGAAGCCGCTGAGCTTTTAGGATTTGTCAATCACAACAGCAAGCATTGACTAATATTCCTTATGAGTCCTGTGCTCTTGGAGTTAAGACTCTTTGGTCTGTGCTTTGCAAGAAGACGGGATGGCAGCAAGGGAATGAAAACTGGGAGGAGGCTCAGGGTACAGAGAGCTCTCAAGGCAGCTGAGGAGGAAGGCTTCTTGCAGTAGAGATACAGAGAAGGGCACGGGGATAAGGATCCTTAATGGCAGATGTTGGCCTAGCCACCCAAGAGTGTCCTCTAGCTGTGGCAGAGGTTCCGCGCAGAGCAAAGGCAATGTCATTAGCAGCTCCTTTTGTGCATGGCTTGCTTCATGTAAAGACCTTATTAGTTGGGGATTGGCTTTATATATCTAAGTGCTCCTTTTGGAAACATCTAAGTTTAATTTGAGGTTGTGTCTACAGCTAGAGAAAAAATGAAACCTAATTAGGGAGCTGTGGCAGCCCTGAGAATTCACCCTTCAGATCTGTCATGAGGCCAAGCATGGTGGGGGTACTGAGGCCCGTCCTGGGAGACAAGAGACTCCTCTGATGGCCAAGCTTGGCGTGAGGACTCCCTGAAGTTGTAGATGCACTTTCCTTAGATTGTGTGGCAGTCTAGGAAGCTTCCACCCAACCTTCCTTCTTTCCTTTCCTCTCTCTTCCCACAGCGTCAGACTTACCCTTCTCCATTTTCTCCCACAGGTATTTCCCCTAATAAGTTTCTAACATGTTTAATCTGTCTTGGTGTCTGCTTCTCAGAGGATCTGAACTAACTAAGAAATTATTCTAATCTTTCTGTTTGGATGTGTAGAAAGGGGCTGATTCTCTTAACATGTGAGGTATATCCATGGTTATCTCATCTAGTTCCTTGACTAGGTGAGATTCCATTATAGGCCATGTGTGGTTGCCGTTGAGCTCTCTATGGCATCCTGGGTAAGGTATGGTTACAGAGACCCCTGTGGTTCACCCAAGAATTGGGACAACCAAGTTGCCAGAGCCACTGGGAAAGAGAATTTCTTGCTTTTAAACTCAAGGATTCCTGATGGAGAAGGGAAAACAAAAAAGGATGAATGTTTACGAAGACCTTGCTAAGCCAGATGTTTTCTATATGGGATCTCCTCAGGTCATTAAGCGAAAATCCATTTCAAGGAAATATTTTTATCCCAAAGAAGGGATAAGGTCCAGAGAGGTTAAGTAATGTGCCTAATGTCACACATGTGATGAGAAGCAGAACTGGTATTTGAACCCAGAGCTCCTCTGTTCCACAAGCCATCGTACTCTTTCTACTTCTCAGAGAGCAGGTTTGCAGTGAATTCTGGGAAAAGTGCTGTCTGTTTTCTTTCTTCCAAGCTGGTGCTAGAAACCTACTCGTTTCAGAGTCTGTGGAGGACAGGCCTCCTCCCAGGGTCTGTTGGATTCCTCCCTGCCCCCCGCATCTTCTTTATGTGAAATGCCTCATAATTAAAAAGTACAGATTCTATACAGACACAGAGGCTTTTCAGTATAGACCACATTTCCGAAAGTGGTTATTATGCATGGATGTGCTTGGAGAATTAGATTTCTGTGGTTGTGACTTTAATTGCCCTGTCTAGATATGTGATTAAGCTTTTGTTCTTTGTTTCAAGATGACCAGTCAGTGGAGTTGTGTCGTTTTAATTTTATCTGACGTGTAGTAGGAGAACAGGCAACAGAGACTAATCTTTTTTGTCTCTTCTCCTTCTCAGTTTCTATGATGATTATTTCAATAGTTTTAGGTCTTATTAAGCACAAGAGTGACATAAAATAGAATTATGTTTTGGCCAAATTGTTGAGTGCAACGCGGAGATTTTTATTTTAAAATAAGTGTAATACAAAGGGGAACAAAGATTAAATTTTACTTGAGCCTTTACCATCCACATCCCTTTCCCCCCAAGACAGAGCATATAAATGTGAAGCTTGTGGAAAGTTGAGGAAAATATAGTTTAATATAAAATTTTAGGTCCCTATCTTTGAACATCTGTTACTACGGCAACTGATTTTAAAGCTTGAAAGACCAAGCTATTCAGGCAACTTAACTAGATGTTTTTGAAATTATGGGAACTAAAAATATTTTTAAAACAGACACAGGTAGACCCCCATTCAGCTGACCTGGCTGACACAACAGTAAGACAGTACTGTGACAACTGGAGGAATGGCACAAAAGAGTGCAGTCAAGAAACAACAGCTTCTGCCAGGAGAGCGGGCCTAGGCACCAAGGCTGTCATTTTCTCCCTGTTTTCAGGGAGATGGGAGCTGGATGGAGCTCACAGCATCCCTGCTACACAAGGACAAGGGCACTATTAGCTTCATCTTTTCTGCACCTTTCAGCCACAGGTGAAGGAGCAGACAAACAGCTTCCAGGGCGCAAACATGGAGAAGAGAAAGTAAATTTCCTTAGAGAAACACAGTACACACCTTGGCAGCGGCTTCTTTTTCTAACTATTAAAAGTGACTTTTGGGGGGCAGAAAATGATACCGAAATGTAGTCGTATCTACTTGTTCATTTGGAATTGCAAGCTCCCAGAATTATTCCCTTATCATTATATGCATTAGGTTCAAAGTAGAAAATAAATAAAACAGATGTTTCGAGTGACTTAAAGAAATGAGGGTGAAGTTCTATGAATACAGCAGTTCTTCAGTACATATCGGTGAACAAGTAACTGGGGAAAGATTACTAACAGGAGAAGAACCACCAGGCTGGGTGTTCTTTCCCTCTGTGTTGTATGTGGACTGCCTAGGCTTCTCAGAAATTGCATTTTCAGGACAGTAGTTGGAGTAGGTAATCTCTCTCTTTGAGAAGTCTTTTCATCATCCTGACGAACTTTTCCAAGCAGATGATATTACTTTAAAAATCATACAAAGAAAACATAAATACCCAATGACTGCATAAAGGATTTCCCCAGGTTGTTAATTTGTTTGGTAAAACAATACAGAAGAAACATCCTTGAATCTGTGAGGAATTTCTCAAATAAAGTGGATGGGTTCCGATTGAAGAGGGAAATTCCAACCCAATTTTAAAGGTCTACTGATAAACCTCAACCTTGACCAAGAATTGACTTTTGTGGTATGCAGTACCATGTACCCAAGCAAACATAGAGGAAACAGCCAATGTTCAATTTCCAAACACTTACTTGGTTTTGCTACTGGTTCTCCCCTCATGTGTGCTGTCTTTCTGTTGTTTGCATAACAAGAATGGTGAATATTGAGTTAAAAGTCTCCTTTTTCTGGTACAGTGAACATGGCAGTCCTAAAACTGTGGGGTTTTGAGCCCAAACATTAGTGAACTAAGGCAGGGCTGAAAGCTCTTTGCACTGGCCTTTGACAAAGTTTGATAAATCCCTTTTGTTTCCAGAAAATGTCCTGTAAATGTCAAAAGCTCTCATATTCAAAGGGTCTCTGTTCTAGAGACATAAGCAACACCAAGATCAAGTAGACAAAGAAGAATCTGTAGGTCTGGAATTCTTAGTAAGTGAAGTCTATCCTGGATAAAGTAAAAAGGAATATTGTACAAGTAGATGTGTTCAGTAGAAAACAAGTAGATGTTTTAAATGTCTGCAATTTATCTTATAAATGCTTATTCTAAGCTTGACAGGATAAAAATTAACACGTAGGTTCATGTCTTTCTTCTCCTTCTCTCTAAGGAGAGGAAAAGACAAAAAGATGAACAGGTTTATTCTTAAGAGAGAATCAGTGAAAGCAGAAGAGGAACCTCATATGTGCAGGGACCTCGTGGTAGAGAGACAGGACACCTCAGGCAGTGTGGAGAGGAGCAGAGAGGAAACGGTGGACAGCAAGGTGGCAGGAGACAAGGAGGGTGTGGGTGACAGTTTAGTGAGGGAGAACAAAAGACTCCCAAGAGATCAGAAAAGATATGAAAAATTTAACAAACATTGCTTTGGACCATAGTTTTGAACCCCCTTAACACTTAGAGTTATAAAGATAGACATTTCTGTCTACACCACGCTTCTTTAAAAATCATTTCACTCCAAAAAGGCAACCCTCATACTGTTGGTAGGAATGCAAACTGGTGCAACCACTATGGAAAACAGTATGGAGATTTCTTTAAAAATTAAAATACTGGGGCCAGCCTGGTGGCATAGTGGGTAAGCTTGCATACTCTGCTTTGGCAGCCAGGGTTCGCAGGTTCAGATCCTGGACATGGACCTAGCACTGCTTTCCAAGCCACGCTGTGGGGGTATCCAACATAAAATAGAGGAAGATTGGCACAGGACGTTAGCTCAGCGGCAATCCTCCTCAAGCAAAAAGAGGAAGATTGGCAACAGATGTTAGCTCAGGGCCAATCTTCCTCACACACAAAAAAAACCATACTTAGAAAAAAAAAGACTGAAAGGATAGACCAAAAAAAGTTATATTACTCTAGTTCTCACCACAAGAAAGGAAAATTTTTGTAACTATGGCGACAGATGTTAACTAGACTTATTCGTGGCGATCATTCCGCAATATATACAAATATCAAATCACTATGTTGTACACCTGAAAGGAATACAAAGCTATATGTCAATTATGTCTCAATTAAAAAATTATATCACTCAAGAACTAGAATATAATAGTGATTGGTTTATAAGCTTTATACAAGTAATTCAGATGAATTCAACTCAAGAAACATTTGTAGCTGTGGGAAACTGCGACATGTACTCAGCATCTTGAGATGGAAATCTCCATGGTGTCCTTTTACACTCTTTTGCTACCTAGCCTCTTTGCTATATTATCTGAGGGATACAAAGATGAGAAGGACAGAGTCCTTCCCTCTGAGAGCTAATAACACAGTAGGGGAAAGCATTACATGCTACTAGGTATAAGACTCCTACTCTTACTAATAACAGTTACATTCAAGCAATGGCAGGAAGGAATATCCAGAAAGAAGGAAAGCCATGGTATTGTTATTACTATTACTCTTGCTGTATATTGGTGATGAACCTGTGGACTTTTCAGGAAGTGGTGCTGGGGTAATTGATTCTTTATAGAAAAAGAGAAAAAAATTGTCTCATACTATATACACAAATCAATTCAAGATAGATTAGAGGCAAATATAAAAGAAAAATCTATGAACCTTTTACAAGACAATATTGAAGAACATCTTCATGACCTCAGCCTAGGGAAAATTTTCATAAACAAGACACAAAGAATACCAACCATAAAAAGAAAGTCTTGATAAATACAATACATTAATAATTAGTTCTGTTCATTTAGACACAATGAAGAAAATAAAATGATAACCTGCAAAATGGGAGAGGATATTTGCAACACACATAATCCAGAAAGTATTAATATCCAGGATACGTAAATAACTCTTTATAACCTTTTCATTTTAAAGAGCAAAGACCGCAATTGAAAAATGGGCAAAAACTTGCACAACAATTTTACAGACTAACCGATGTTAATGGCCAATCAGAATATGAAGATGCTTGTTCTCATTAGTAAACCAAAGAAATGCAAGTTCAATTCAAAATGAGATAGCGGTAAGTAGATATTATGGGCTGAATTGTGTTCCCTTAGTTTCATGTGTTGAAGCCCCAACCCCCACAAACTCGGAGTGTGACTGTGTTTGGAGATAGGACTTTCAAATAAGTAATTAAGGTTAAATGAGGTCATATGATTGGACCCTAATCCCTTCAGACTGGTGTTTTTATAAGAAGAGGAAATTTGGACACACAAAGAGACACCAGGAATGTGTGTACACAGAGAAAAGACCGCATGAGGACACAGAAAATGGCCATCTGCGAGCCAAGAGAGGCCTCAGAAGAAATCAACCTGCTGATGCCCTGACTTTAGACTCCCAGCCTCCAGAACTGTGAGGAAATACATTTCTATTCTTTAAGCCACTCAGTCTGAGGTTTTTTTATGGTGGCCCTAGCAAACCAATCTAATGAACACCCCTCCTGCCCCCACCAAAAAAAAGACAGATTAAATAGAATGGTAATGACAACGTGGAGCAATCAGAAACTGTACAAATTTATTCAACCAGTTTGAAAAAAACAATTTTGTATTATCTAGTATATTTGAATATATGCATACTTTATGACTCAGCAATTCCACTCCCAAATATATAACCTAGATGAGAAACTCTTGTATGTATGTATGAGGAGCTTATGTTCAAGAATGCTTATAGTAGAAAAAACGAACAAAACAACCAAAAATTGGAAAGAGGCCAGTTATGTCTTTCATGAGAATATATAACCAAGTTGTAAAATATTAACACAATGGAATATGATATCACAATAAAATGAATTAATTACAGCAACATGTGACAACATTGAATGATTCTTAAAAATATAATGTTACATGAGATTAAGAAAAAAAAGGTCATGGAAGAACAGAAAGTGTTAGTCCATTTACATAAAGTATGAAAAGAAGTGGAACCAAATGATGTATTGCAAGGGATACAGATAGATTTGCTAAAACTTTTTTTTTTAAACAAGAGGATGAAAAGACCAAATTCACAAAATGTTTGCCCCTGGGTGGATGGCATAGGAGGTGAGTGGGTATTTACAAGGAGGACACAGAAAGCTTCAACATTTTTGGTAAATTCTTCTCTATAATCAGGATTGTGGGTTCACATATGTTTATTGTTACACTTACTAATTTATACATAGCTATCATATTTTTTAATATATCAAATATATAATTAAAATTTCAAAAATAATCTGTTTATGTATTAGCAAAGACTTTATCAGGTGCTATAACAGAGAAAGCATGCGTACTAGTATTAATTTCAGACAAAATAGATTTCAAGGCAAAAGACATTTAAAGGGAAAAAGAGGAGAATTCTGATATTTATATAAGGACCAATTACTTCAGAAGGTATGATAGTCAATATAGCATATATGTGTGTATACATACATCAAAAATTGATAAAGGGGAAAAGAACTTGCTTATTTGTATAACTGAAACACCTACCACGAGACACTGAGTGTAGATGAGTCTTTAGGAGAGAAATAAATGAATCAAGGAGACAAAACTGAGTATGGCCATGGAGGATATGAGTAACACAATTGACAAGTATATACATACGTATGTGTGTTTGTGTGCACATATAACTACCAATAGAAGTTAAAGATCATTTAAATCACATTTGGAAAATTTACAAAAATCAATCATGTACTTATGTACACAAGAACACTCAAACAAATTTCAAAAATTTTATATCACAGACGCCACATTGATGACAAAGAATTATGGAATAAAAACTTAGGAAATGCTTCTGATTTTACTCCAAATTTTTAACTTGGAAGTTATAAACTAAGAACTGAAGAATAATGAAGGAGATCCTTCATATCAAAGCCTGTTTGAGATCACCCTCGTGGGGTCCAGGGGAAAATGTGATTCTTTAAATGGCATTTTATTAAGAACGACACACACTGAAAAAAAGAATCAAGCTTTCAACTTAAGCCAGCAAATGAATAGCAATGCCAACCCTCATAATTACAGTTAGTGAAGATAAAAGCAGAAACTATTGAAATGGGAAGCAAAACTAGTGAAACTGATGTGTAAACCAAAAGTTGCATCTTTGCAAAGTATGGTAAAATAAACCTTTGGCACATATGGTAAAGAAAAAAAAGAAAGGGGGCCGGCCCCATGGCGCAGCGGTTAAGTTCGCAAGTTCTGCTTCTCAGCGGCCTGGGGTTCGCCGGTTCGGATCCTGGATGCAGACATGGCGCCGCTTGGCACGCCATGCTGTGGTAGGCGTCCCACATATAAAGTAGAGGAAGATGGGGACGGTTGTTAGCTCAGGGCCAGGCTTCCTCAGCAAAAAAGAGGAGGACTGGCTGTAGTTAGCTCAGGGATAATCTTCCTCAAAAAAAAAAAAAAAGAAAAGAAGAAAAAAGAAAGGTAAAGAATTTTTATTTGATATTGATGATAAGATACGCACAGATTTTAGAAACATTAAAATGTTAAAAAGAAAATGTGCAACATTAAATTTGGAAATAGGTAATTAAATCAAGGGCTTGGCCACACCCGCTCAATTTGATATTGTCTGTGAAGTGTATAGTAGCCTCTCTCTTTCACATTCTAACCCCTGAAGAAAATAAGCTGAGGAATGACGCCAACTCAACGCGACTTCTTATGCTGCCTTTCGTAGTCTTTGTGGTACGCGTCACCTTAGTTCAGTAGGGTAATTTCAGCTGAGCAAAATGTTGGAGAGCGGAGGTTTGAAACAGGTGGTTCGTCAGACGTCAAATGGAACGTCAGCATTTGCTTATAGATGTGGTTTTGTTGTCCTGCACAGTATTTTAAAATTTTTCCAATTATTGCCAATTTGAAAAAAAAAAGGGAAATCTAGAGATTTCACTTAAGAATCCAGATTTCTGTCCTGGCAAAATTAGAGCTGCTGAGGGTCAGATGGGGCCTGTGCTCTTCCGTTTACTGCAGTCCCCACTGGGGACTGTGAAGAGAGAGAGACCTCGGTTTTAATCCCAGCTCTGCCACCCACCTATGGGATTGTTTCGGGAAAGTTACATAACCTCCAGAGAGCATCGTTCTCCTTATCTGCAGAGTGGAGGAAATATTAGGCTTATAAAGTGATTGTTAACGTTAATGGATATTGAATGTGGAAACCTACATGCGTATGAAAAATAGTATATATGCACAATTTCTAAGGCAATTTATTTCCCTTTCAAATAATATGGAAAATGGTTTTTTTTTAAAAACTCTTTAATATATCTATTATTCCTTAACTCATTTCATCTTTCATTTCCTTTAAAACAATCATTTGCAACTTGGAAAGCATATAGTACAGTGTCTGGCACATAGAAGATGCTTAATTTATCTGTTCATTCAAGAAATTTATCTACATTGTTCTGATCACAAAGCACTGTGATTTGGTGATTTGTTAAAAGATGAAAATTCAGAGTATATCTGGATGGGAATAAAAAAGGTGGCACCCGGAAATACAGGGAGCTGGCAGAATGGAGGGCGAGTTAAATTTCAGTGGGAAGGAGCCAGGATGGAATAGTCTAGGCGCCATTTGCCAGATGGGAACGTCAATGACAGGGTTTGCCAGGGAAAACTACCTTTTCTTCAGACTGCAGAAGGTCTAGCAGTCTGGTGACTAGCACGTCTCTGCTGCCCCGTGCTTGCAAATGTTCTTGCTCGCAGAACTGGCATCCCTAGGTCACTGAGACCCCCAAAGCAGCTATGAGATCATTAGTCACTTCTCTCCTGGTAGAGTGCGTGCACATTTGTTATAGTTAGTGGCTGGCGTTACCTTCTTGTAGAAATCTAGGGAAGTGCATGTACATCAGATTCTATAATTTGGAATAAAGGTTAAGAGAAATCCGTAAAAGTGGAGGAAAATGAGCATGTTGCGAACATTTAAGCGGAAGTTTTAAAGGTTATGATACAGATTCTTGATTTTTAAGAGAAGAATTTGTCTTTAATGATTGGATTTCCTTTAAAGTGGAATGACATTTCTCCCCTTCTCAACAGAAGTTTCTGTTTTTCTTTTTGTCATTTGAGAACACATTTCCTGGTTTCACAATTGCCCATCTGAAAATCGTACCAGAGCCAAAAGATAAAGGAAGCTGCCGTGCACATCCTGAAGACAGGGTTTGCCTTACGTAGCTCCCAGGCCCTCAGTCCACGATTACTGCTTCTGAGGACCCCTCCATGTGAGCTTCAACCATTCATACCCGACTGAAGCTTCATCAGACGCTGCTCACAGCCTGAGAGGCTGTTGCTCCTATGTGGCAGATCCACACAGACGTCTGAGTTCAGAAATGTATAAAAAACAGGGACATATTGCGGGGGGAGGAAGAGGTGACACGTTGTTGGTCATGTGTGGAAAACATTTCTTAAAATAACCCAGTTTATTGCTCCACTTTTCCTTTTTCTCTTAATGATCAAGTTTCAGCATGAAGGCATCACATCTGAAGAAAAAGTTTTTGCTCATTTCTGTAAAATTTGGCCCAATCTCTTGGGCTTGTATTAGTATTAACAATGGCACTAAAGTATGAGACCATCTTGCAAAATGTAAATTTCCTCCCCCTTTTCTCTTCACTCTTCAAGGAAATAAACTTTCTGATGAGCTTGGGTTGGGGAAGGGTGGCCTAAAACCCCATGGGCTCTCTGGAAAGTACGATACCTAGGAGTCTGAGTACTTGGAAGGAAATAATATTGTTTTTGACAGAGTAAAGATAATTGCTTATCAATTACAAATGATGCAGGTTGCATATAGTCAACTGTTTGCTTGCTTAATAAATGGATTTATTGCTTTCCCATTTGCTGGTATGCATTAATATCCCCAAATTAAAAAATTGTAGAAATATAGTAAGATTTCACTCATTGCTAGCGTGGAACAATGGAGCATTCTCAAGGTGTGCTCCGTGGGCACATGTGAGCTCTGTGGGCACATGTGACTTAGTAAATGTTCAATGTAAAAATGTAAAAATGTGAAATTGTCAATGTTGAATGTAAAAAAAGGTTCTGTGGTCAAGGTTTGGGAACTTTGGCTAAGCCAATATATTTTGCAACTCACCGAGAAGGAAGTTGCAGTGTGCGGTGAGTGCTACAGTGATTTGGCCCCATGCCAAGGACCTGCATCCCTCCTTTGACGCGGTATCAGACAGATCTGAGTTAGAATCCTGCGCCACTCTGGGCAAATCACATCACCTCTTTGAGCTCCACTTCATCTGCAAAATAGGTTTAACAGCACAGACTTCATAGTTGTGTGGTGAGAATCAAATGAGATAATGCATATAAAGCAAGCAACGTTTTTACATAAGATGGAGGATAATTTAAAATTTATGCCTTCATCTCTAATTTTGGAGTTAGGGGTTTCATGTGAAATACCCGTGTGCACGAGACTAGAAGTGAAGAAGCAGTTCTTGCCACATCCTGACAGAGTAACCTTGGCAAACCTCTTAACCAAGAGAATTGGGTTCCCAATGTCCTCTCCTTGAAACAACAACAACAACAACAACAGCGTCTGCCCTCTTTCATAGAGCATTTATGAGAATCAAGTAAGTTTTAAATTTATTATGGAAATTCTCAAACGTCATGCCACTTTATCCGCAAATTCTTCACTACGTGTCATTCATTGATTAGGATGTCTATATCCATACCTAAGTTGACATCCCTCTGTATTTTTACATACTGACTATGCAATTATTGTGCCTAACGAAATTAACAGTAATTCATCAACACAATTTAATGTTAGTCCACATTTCTTTTTCCCAGATTGTCTCAAAAACGTCCCTTTGACATTTGGTAGGACTGAATCAAGTTTCAAACAGTTTGCACGTTATGTAGGTGTTGGTATAGCTCTTAACTTCACCTTCATTTTGTGACACTCTCCATTTCCTCTCCCCTCCAAACTGCATCACCGTTTTGTTAGAGAAAATGGGTCATTTCTTGGTAAAATGTCCCACATTGTAGATTTTGCTGATTGCTTCATTGATGTGCCTCTTAACTTGTTCTTCTATCCCCATATTTTTGTAAACAGGTAGTTAGATCTGGAGGTTCAAATAGACACTGATATAATTTTTTGGGGGAAGATACTTCAGAGATGGTGCCATGTCCTTCTTGTTACATCACAGCACAAGGCGTGTAATATCTACTCATTCCCTCTTTAGATCTCTTAAGATTGATCAATGAACACAGATGGTGTCAACATGATCCTTTCATTGTAAATTCCTCATCAACCATTCACTAATAATTTTAGCGTCCATTTTTAAAAAAAAATTTTCCTTCTTCTCCCAAAGCCCCCCAGTACGCAGTTGTATATATTTTAGTTGTGGGTCCTTCTAGTTGTGGTATGTGGGATGCTGCCTCAGCATGGCCTAACGAGCGGGGCTAGGTCCATGCCCAGGATTTGAACTGGTGAAACCCTGGGCCACTGAAGCAGAGCGCACAAACCTAACCACTCTGCCATGGGACCAGCCCCTTGGATCCACTTTTAATCATTGGTTAGATCCATTTTTGCATGAAGAATTACAAGATGGTAATTGCCTAATTCTATCACTCCTATGACGGCACTGTGAATGTGATAGCTAAATATTATGGAAGAAAGTATAAGGTTACTGTTCTGGTTACTCCATAAAAGGTTACATGTTAATTCAGTTTGGTGGAAATAGCATGGACTCTAGAGTCAAAATAGCCTTTATTTAATTTTCAACTCCATCACTGCTAGCTGTGTGGCCTTGGGCTCCTAATTCCTCTGAGTCACAGTTTCTCAATCTAGAAAATGGGAATAATGATATCTGACTTGATGGATTATTGTGAACATTTGCGAGACTCTATATGGAGACCCTAGCACAATGGCTGAAGGATTAGATTCTAGATAAATGATAACTATTATCCCAGTCTCCTCACAGTTCCTGTACATGTTTTTATACCAAATAGTTTTTCTCATTCGATGCTAGGTAGTTACCACAAAGGAACGAAGACAAAGGGTTAGCAGCAACAGATGACGTTCTGCCGGCTGGTCTCAGAGATATAGATCTAGTGTGTAGATTTCATTTATTGGCTCATCCCCACAACATTGATCGCACGCCCACAGTGTGTGAGAAACTGGGAAAGGCACAGTCTGTAGAGCAAGCAGGAGTCACAGGTGGAGCCTGTCCTCAAAGGGCTTCGCTTCTGCGTGGTGATTGGTGTAGATGTGTTTATAGCAAGTTAAGTCGCAATACTTTCCATCTACCCATTTGTCAAAGTGGTCCAAGTGTCATACAATACATGAGATTGTTACAAAAACATAAACCAAACAAACCACCAGTGTCATGCAGTTCCTTTTAAATCCGTCTTCAGTTAATAGAATTGAGTAAATTTTTATATTAAGCAAATAAATTTCATGATGGATGTATATATATATATACATACATATTTCAGTAGAATCATCCAGGGATATAATTTTCAACTTGTTATCTTTAAAGGGGATGCTGAGAGCTTTGACTTTATTTGGAGCGTTCATTTGCCATAATTCTTTTTTTGAAACTCATTAAATTTTAACTAGATGCACACTTTGCTCAACTTGGGGGGAAAACATATTTTAAATATCTGTCAAGTCCGTCATCACTACTCACAGAAAGGTGCCTAGTTATAACCCTCAGGATGCTGATCTGCTGGGAGGAATGCCACAAATGTCACCCCGTGAACATGAAATGGAAGCACATGTACAAATAGTGGAGCATAAGATCTTCCCAGAAGTTTCCCGGTGCATTAATGCTGGAAGGCTCGATTTGGAAATTTCCCATTCAACCCTACGAAAGAGTTGGGGTGGAGGAGGGAGAGAAAACCCACTTATCTTAAAGATTCATGATTCAGGCGCCTGATAGAATCTGCAGTTTCCATAGCGCTGGGCCCTAGATTCCCCTTTAATGTAATTAAGCCTCGAGATTTATGAATACAACAGGCCAGAACTTGATCCGTGTTCATTTTCAATTACTGCAGTGAAAGAGCTCTATCCAGATGTCTCTATTTACAGCATTCAGGCAGGCTGGACCAGGGGCCGAGGGGGGAGGGCCCACAAATTGTCACACTTGTTAATTCTTCACAGAGGATACTCAGCCGAGGTCCTGGCTTTGACCCTGTGACAAAAGGCTGGGGGCCCCCAGGGCAAGGGCATCAATGCTTCCAGGGACAACACGGTGACCCCTGGGGGTCACTCCCTCTGCTTTGTAGGTATTTGTGTAATAATGGGGTCCATTCCTGATTTTTATTTTTGTTACAGTTCTAGGAGCATCCAAGGGAAAGGACTGGCTCTGATGTGAAAGACAAATATATATAATGAGAGCATCAAGTGTCCCCTGGCAACAGTAACCACGATAAAATGCTACAGGGGAAATACACAGTATGCAGTGACCCACATAATCGGGCCTATTTTGGGAGCATTGTTTTATTTTTCTTTTGCAGTGTGTTGTGTGTGTGTGTGTGTGTTTTAATGTTCCTGGGTCTGCAATTTAGTTTTGTCGGGATTATTGGAACACAAACGTCTTTCTTTTGCTACAGTTACAGTTCTGCTTGTTTGAGAGCAGGTTTTTCCACACCACATACCCACCTGCTAGGGCAGCCTAAAGTAATTCATTTTATTCCCTTTATTTTTGCTTTAAAAAATTTCTGTGCTTTCCATAACCATTCTACAGGTTTCTTAGGCGTGTGCTCAGTGTTTTCTTACACTAATGTGGACGTTTGCATTGAGGTGTCATTTTAAAAGGAAAATCCCAGACAAAAGGCTTAGAAATAAGAGCCCAGCGGGAGACTCCGAACCTCTAATGAAATGTACTGCATCCAGCAAAAAGCCCCAAATCCTACCCCTCACTTTTCCTCTGTGGCGTGTGCTAGTCCATCATTTTACTTTCTCAACTCTCAGACCAGAGTCGTTACCTTGTGAAAAAGAATTAATTGGGATATTGCTTTTGTTGAACAATAATTGGCTGTTATATTAACATGTGGCTCAGTAAAATGGAATTGTTGGCCAATTCTCTTCCATTTCAGAAGGTCGTTCTTGAAAGTATGGCAAATCTCCTCCCTGATTAGCCCCTTTAAATCAATTTTGGGTTTTTCTCTTTTGAGTCATGACCTTTACAGGGCTCAAATTCATTTCAGTGAATTTAAAGAGATTTGAATAGAACAAGGGATTGTTCAAAAAATAGAGCTTTCACTCAGATTTCTTCCATTCTTGCCCTTCAGAACACTATCTCTTTTTCCTTTATTTAAGAAATGATTTAATAATTCAATACCAAATCTAATCAAGTTCAACACTTCATTCTACATAAATTTATCCCTCTGGTTCCAATGAATATATTTCACATACAAATGGCGTCATTTCTGACCGTCTTATTTCCTTTTTTGGAGGGTGAATGTACCAGGTGTCCAGGAGAACAGGACGGAAGTGTTCTTTGATGAGCCATTCCTCCTGCAAAGCTGTTCACTTGGCAATTGGGCAATTCGTTTGTACCTTTCACAGAAACACTTGCGTAGCCTTCGGGCAGCACTGCATCTTTAGTTATTAGAGGGAATTATTGCCCAGTGATATGTATTGGAACAGTGGTTTGGAGCCACGCTGAGACAATGCTACTATACTGGAATATTGATTTTATTGTTTTATTTATTTAGTTCTTTTGCTACTTCTGGATGATATATCATATTGTTATCAGTACAGTTTGTTTTCTAAAGTAGTAATAGTAGTATTTTTTAAGTTAGCCTGAGAAAAGGGGATGAAATGTCATAGAGGGTGGATTTTTTTTTTTTTTTTGCAGGGAAAGATTTGCCCTGAGCTAACATCTGTTGCCAATCTTCCTCTTTTTTTTTTTCCCCTCCCTAAAGCCCCAGTGAATGGTTGTATATCCTAGTTATAAGGCCCTCTAGTTCTTCTATATGAACCACCGCCACAGCATGGCAACTGACAGATGGTGGTGTGCTTCCACGACCAGGAAAGGAACTTGGGCCCCTGAAGTGGTGAGAGTGCTGAACTTTAACCACTAGGCCATCAGCGCTGGCTCTCTAAAGTATTCTTAAATTTACTTTTCTTTGGTCTTACTCTTCTGGTTGGCTCTTTACCTCTCTTCTCCATTCTCTTCTTCCCTTCTCTCTTTTTCTCATTTCTCATTAGTCCCTGTGGATTTTTCCCCTGTGCCTCTATGTTTATGGTGATAACAACCACGTAAAATGTGTGCATAGGAAGGACAGTGCAATTTTCTTCCTTTCTAACATATCCTTTGGTTTTTAAAAATGCAATTTTATATGAAATATATACATATGATTTTGTACAATTCATAATAAATGTGGAAATTTTTGTTGCAGAAACTGTCTGCATAAGTTCACTTTTGTAGCAGAAAATTCTCTGTATAGAAGCCCTGCTCAGGGGACACAGGAGGGAATTGATATCAGAGTTGGGCTCTAGGAGGCAGAGCTATGGCCATGTACCCCCAGAGCGGGCCAGGAATGGGAACAACCAAACGGTGATTCTCAGCTAAGTTTCTCTGAAAATGCCAAGGTCAAGTTGGAGAAGTCAAGTTCAGTGAAAGGAGTGGACATAAATGGGTCTGAAGGACTGGCATGTGCACTGAACAGAATTGGAGAACTTGGGATCCAGTCTGGAGGACTCTGGGTAGGGGCCATTTGGAGACTTAGGGTCACTGAGATCCTTACAGTTGTCGATGGCATGGTCCCTTATGTCCTCACTCTGCCTGTTGCCTATTTTATCCCATTTAACCTCCACATTGGGGCCAAGGTGACCTTTTAAAAATACATCTTTGCTTAAAAAGTCATACATTGGTTTAAAACCTTCTAATGCTTTCCCATTGCCTCCAGAATAAATTCCAAACTCCTTTACAAATTTGTAATGTCCTTTGCCATCCAAACCCTGCTTCTTCTCCAGCTTTTATCTGCCATCAAACTCCCTTTCTTCTCTTTGCTGTCACCTCTCTGAACTACTTGAGGTTCTCTGAATGCGTCATCCTCTTTCTCTCTGTTGTTTGTGTTGCCTTCCTGTTCAGCGTTCATTCAGGGATAAGTTTGGATGGCACTTTCTTTAGGGAGCCTTCCATGATACCCCAGGTCTGGGTCAGATGGTTCTCCGCCAGTGTAGCTGTTTGGGACTCACTTGTTTAATTCTGTTTCACTGATGGGCTCAGAGAAGCAGAAGCACATGTGGAAAGAATGCCAGACATTTGTCAACTGTAGAGACAATATAAGTAAGCTGTGTAAAGTGGCTACCAAAAAAAGCCCCAAAACTTAATGGAATATTGCGTAGAGAAAACGAGCTTCTTAACACAGTTTTTCTGCACCCTGCTTAACAGTTGGCTATAAATTGTTGGTTTCTACTGCAGTAAACATGCTGGTTTGTGCCAGACCCTCTTGCTGTATCCAAGTAGCTGCTTGCAATCTGCTGCTTGTTGATCGGATTCTCTTGGTAGCATTGTTTGTTATATAAGAGTTTATAGGCTTCAAGTGAAGCCCTATGTAAGAAGGGCACATGTCTACTGATATGAGATTTTTACCATTTTTTTTTTTGAGTCTCAGAGACCTGTGCCTAGATGTTGATGGTTCTAGAAGCCTGAATTCTTAGGTGTGAAGATTATTGTATTGAGAAAACAAAACATTTTTCCCATCTGTGAAAGGAGGATTTGGTTAGGTAGTACTTTAGAAATAGATCTGGGTTGAGATTCATTTAAATACCATTCCCATGCTAGCTATAGAAATAAACAGCTATTCTAAATAGCTCTTGGCTGTAGGACAGAGTAGCCAAGTTATCTTTTAAAAATGTCTTTGTGAACAAAGTTGGATTAGACCAGAATCAGAGTTCAGCTGATGTTCCTTTCCAGAAATTTTTTGGTGTCAACTGACTTTGTTAGAAGTTATTTCTCTGACTTGAATCTCATGTGATAAGATACAATTCATTAGTTCATTTATCCAACCATTGAATCATCTATCCATTCATCCACTTATCTATTCATTCATCATTTTCCCACTCATCCATGAATCCAGCCATTTCTTCTCCTATCCATCTCTGCGTCCATCCATTTATCTCCCCAGTAAATCTTGTGTAAGCCTCTATCCAGTATAAGGCATTCTTAGTTACTGAGGGGATTTAAAAATAAGCAAAACAGGTTCTCTTCTCAAAGTACTTAAAGGTCACTAATGGTCTCGTAGATTATTAAAACGGGGACGTGGATACAGACAAGCAGAGAAGAGTGTCAAGGCAGGAGACAGGGTATGAATGCTGCCATGAAGTTGGGAAAGTGCAAAGTGAGGTGGGAACAGTGAGGTGTGTGAAACGGGCAGCTGCGAGTGTGTCCAGGGGAGAATGGTGGTCATTGCTGGAAAGATGGTTTGGATAAAGGGGCAGCAGGTCATAAATGCCAAACAAAGAAGTGTGGAGAACCTTTGGGGATTTCTGAGCAGTGGAAAAAACGTGAAGGTTAACTATTCTTTAGGAAGATCAATCCAGGTCAATTCGGGAGATGGATCAGAGGAGAGGGATAAGAGAGAGATAAGAGGCAGAGAGACCGGTTAGTGCTTCAAGATAATTAGGTTTACTCTGATTCGGGTCACTTACAACACATGGACTGTGCCACAGTTAAGTTAGGGGACTTTCCCATTAAAACTACTCAGGTAGTGGTCATATTTCAGGGATAGAGAGAGAAGTTATGTTTCCGTCACTCTTTTTGGTTTATATCCAGCGTTGACTGTGTCCTAAATGTTGAGGAGGGTGATTTGTAGATTCAAAGGTGCTGTTCTTGAGCTGGAACATTCAGGTAGCTTTTGCTGTAGTGACGTATGAAGGCTTAGGGAGAGGAAACAATTATCAAAGTCCAAGTCTGAGAGTGAGGAAGGGAGAGAACCCTTCTCTTAGTAAAATAACATTAGAAACCAATTCTTTGTCCTTGCGCATACTAGTTGTATTATCTTTTGTGTACTATGGTGAAAACAAATATTTGACTCATTAGTGATGTAGCTTGCTTTGAAATACAAGGCTAAACCTGAGGTGAAGAATTCTAATTCAATTTTCAAGGTCACCGATTTGAAAGAAAACAAAATCAGAATCTTACAAGATATGCAACAGTAGATTCCTTTTAAAGAGTGGATAGAGTGTACAGTTGTTACTTCAGGGCAAAAATATCTTGGCTCTCTCTGAAGCAAACCCTTAGTAGTAAACACAGCACATCTATGAATAAACTCACTCCTCTTGTGGGAGCGGGCTGCCTTAACGCTGTCTTCGGTCTCAAGAGAATGTCTTGTCCCCATGAATTGATCATTCCCGCATATCCTTGTTGAAAATAATCAACCTAAAACCTCACTGCAGAAACATTTTGTGGCTACTAATGGATTTCCAACCTCCCAAGAAAATGCGCCTATTTTCCCAGTATGTTGACCTCTGCCCAGTGCTGCCTACCACCCACTCCTCTCCGACCCCCATAATGCACTAAACCTTTTGGTTTATAGAATGTTCTCTCAGATTTTGAGAGCTTCACCATCTCTTCAGAACAACTGAAAAATTGTGGGAGTCCAAACCCTTTTTTTTCTGCATCGCTTTTATATCAACTTCAGTATTATTTTATATAGACGTGCATGTCCTTGTTGAGTCACATACATTTTATTTTATTTTATTTTATTTTGAGGAAGACTATACATGAGCTAACATCTGCTGCCAATCCTCCTCTTTTTGCTGACGAAGACTGGCCGTGAGCTAACATCCGTGCCCATCTTCCTCTACTTTATATGTGGGATGCTTGCCACAGCATGGCTTGCCAACCAGTGCCATGTCCTCACCCGGGATCCGAACCGGCGAACCCCGGGCCTCTGAAGGGGAACGTGTGAACGTAACCGCTGTGCCGCCGGGCCGGCCCCTGACTGCAATATTATAATAAAAACCAGCAACCAAAATGACACCCTGCGGCGCACACACACACACCCCCAGTTGCAAAAAGACCAAAAAGAAACACTTTGAAATGAAGCCAAAGTTACCTCAGTAATCATTGTTCAATCACGTGGACCCATCTGAGAAGAATGAGAAATACAGAAGGTGGCAGAGGGGTTTTCTCTTCCTGGAAATGGGGGGAAAAATGAATAAAATTTGGCACTTTCTCAGCATAGCAGCTGGGCCTGTCTCCACAAGAAAACACCATCAAGCAATTCGTGAATTCATGTTAAATAATTGCTCTTCACGTAAGGTGACTATTGTATTCTGTCCCTCATGATGAATATCTTGCAGCCTGATTTTCAGCGTATTTAATTCTGTTCCAAACCAAATTAAACTCTGAAAGCATATGTTACTGTAAAGCGTGAGTCACAGATTGTCATGATATTTTGCAGAAGATTATTCAGCAGCTGTCTTAAAAAATAAAAAAGCGAAGAGCTCCATCTATTAAATGCTTATTCTGTGCCAGAGGCTATATTAACTCATTTATGGGCCAGCATTAGGGGAGTGAGGTGCGAGAGGCTTGAGCTTTGCATTCAAGGCTCTGGGATTAGAACCCACGACATCATTGGGTGTGAGAGCTGATCAGATGAGGATGTACTTCCCTGTTAGAAAAAGCAGGCAACAGCCCCTTAGGCTGAGGCTCCTCTGGGCAGGCCCTACATTCCCGGGTGGCGCTGGGAGAAGGGGAGGCCATCAAGAACAGGCTGCCTAATGGCTCTGGTGTCTCAGACCATGGTTTTCTCCCAGTAGCAGGGTTGAGTGGTTGGAAGGAGAGGTGAGACCATGTGAATGTGTACTTATCTAACGTATTAATTTCATTGGCTTGACCAGAATCCACAGGAAAAGAACGCGGCCTCTGATACCAAGGAATTTTCACTCATGCATGCTTGAATTTATAATTTACTCCCCTCTGAGTATTTATTTTCTTTATTGCTTCTTTTGATTCCCACAAGGTAGTCCACACTAGGGAGGCCTGCACCACATTCAGGGGGGCCCCTCAGGGCTGCCTACTCTTTGACCAAAGTAGGCTTATTCATCACCACCTTTATAATCATGTCATCGTGGCGCCCTAGGTCGTCTTCAGTGCTGGCCATGCAGTCCTATCTTGGCTGTAACCCAGGACACGCAATTCTATTGTGCTTCTGTGGTTGAAATCAAGCAACGATCATTGCTTAATTCCATGACATCTCATAGACCTCTTTGGTGTTAAACCAACATTTGTAGGTTTCCACTGTCCTCATATATTTGGTTCTCATGGTTCGTGAAGGCTGGCTTTTCCTCAGATTGTTTAAAGGCTTATTTCTAAAATACAACTTTAACTTGATCATATCATTGTAAGTTTTACTTACCGCTTGAATGCTCTAATATCGACTTCATCAGACTGTGACTGAGAGAGCTAACCCATGTAACATGCCTGGCACAATGCAGGTGTTTGAAAATGGTTGCTTTTGTTATTACTTGCTGGAGGGCACAGAACCAGCAAAGAGAGGAAGAGACACATGCAGCATGTCAGGCTCCAGAGCCCATGCTTTGCCCTCCTTGTCCACGACACATCCTCTCCCGTGAAAAAGAAAGCCAAGTTTGCTCTTGGATATGCGAGATTAGTCTCTCTTAAATTTTATTCCAGTTCATCTCACAAACACCATAGCATGTGTTTATATCGCCATACGATTTATTTGGTTATCACTGTTTAGTTGAGGTAAAATCTTCTTAGTGTTTAATTGAAAGGCTGTTCAATAAAAAGGGCTCGGCAATCAATGTATTTCTCGTTTTGATTCTGAAATATGACATTTCCCTTGTGCCGTTTCAAAGGCTAAACATTTGGACCTGGTTAAAATGTTGGTTAGCGGAAGGGGTACCAGAACATGTGCTTTGTGCTGGGGTATCAGATGGTGTTCGGCTGCCATGGTAACAGGTCCAGATGCGGCACCTGTGTTGATGTGTAGTCTCCTTAATGAGGCTCCACAAACGCACGGCACTGTAGTTAGTTGCAGGGGCTCATTGCGTTGGTCACACAGCCTGTTACCAGGGGAAACAATACTGAGCTTCTTTATGACTTATATTTAGAGTAGGAGTGGGAACAAAACTCAAATAGTCAGTTTTACGTCTCTCTCTCTATCTCTCTAATTGTCCAGATCACAAGTTCACTTTCTGTGATTTTACTTTCGGGTAATAACTTCATTTTATGGCACCTGATGATACTATATCAAATGGGAGAAAAATAGACGGTTCTGGAAAGAATATATTCCTATAGTTTTGCATAATAAAGTTGGCAGTAAGTTCTCCTTTGATCATTACTTTTTTTAAAACACTTGCTCTTGAGAAAGATTAGTAGGGTTAAATATATAGCTCTATTAGAATAGCATTATTACTATAAAAGACTGATGGTTTTTTAGATATGGCAAATTAATTAGTTGCATAGTAACTTGATATAGTGGATAAAGCCAGCAAATGAGTCTGCAGGTGTGCAATGCGCTGGAACGGACAGCGGAGGATGAAGACAATTGCAGCATGGCCTTTTTCTGCATTTCTGTCTTGAAGGGAATTAAAACAATAGTAAAAGTTATTGGAGTATATTTGGAGGCATTTTGGGAACAGGTCTTAATTCAAATCCCCCTTGTTTAGTAACTGAGCATTCTTGGGACTGTCATCCAATCTTTCAGTCTGTTTTCTCATCTGAGTAGAGGCCATAATACCTACTCCACAGGGTGGCTGAGATGTGCTCAGTAACTACTGAGCCCTCTTCCTCCTTACCCTCGTGCTTGACTTTCGAGAGAGTGAATAGACCTGAACTTACGGTCTCCTGCTATTAACCAGATTTGCAGATCTGAGAGTACAGAGGTCAGGCTGCTCTCATCCCCAAGGCTAGAGCCACTCTGGAAATAACCCCTATGTTCTCACCTGCCCAGTTTCCCAGCTAGTCTTGTGGAACAAAGTGAGAGTGCCAAATGTCCCTCTTATATCTCTTTTCTATGCATTACCCAAAGCAAAGAAGGTAAGTATGGGCGTATGTTTCCCTTCACCAGGACTTGCTCGTGTCCATGATAATAGTGTCAGTCAGTCATGGTGCGCTTTCCCATGAAACCTGGACGGTCTCAACATCCTTCTTAGTGTAGCTCTCCAGATAGCTGCTATAAATTGATCTGAGTTGATGTTCAAGTTGAAGCCGGTTGGCTGTCCCGACCTAAGAGCCCTGTGGGAAAAACTGACAGCACACAAATTTTAACACAAGAATCTTGACTCAGAGATGATCACACAAATATCTTTACCTTCTTTTATACACAAGCACAGAGATGTTAAATGTTACTTGAGATCCTAAATTAGTTGCAGAACTAGGACTAAAACCGACAGCTCTTCACCTCAAAGTTAAAGCTCTTTTTAGTCTAGTTTTCAATTTTTGCTTATGAAAGAATTGTCCCGCTGGAAATGGGTGGCTGCAGGAAACAGAGAGTTTGAAGTCTTTGTGGAATCGTCCGACTACAGGCTGGATGACAGTGGCGTGGGAGTGAGATGACTGGGATTCAAACCTCAGCTGGGATGTTGGATGAAATAATCTTTAAAATGTCTTTTGGCCCCCAGATTCTAAGATTCTCCTTACAGTGTCACTTAAGAATGAAATTTCCTGACCATGAAATGTCTCAGGAAGTAAGTTTCATGTCTGGGGCTCATTTGTAATTAGACATTCAAGACTCTAAATAACATTTGGGTTAATTAACTTTTGTCTGGTCTCATGAAACACATTTAGTACTTCTGACAATGTCAATACATTTGCTCATTACAAGATTGTTAGGAGACTTGTGAAAATTACAAAATTTGGAAAATAAGGCTTGCTACATAAATACTTAATATTTTAAAGCCAAGGAGCTCCTAAATGCATGACTAGATACATCTTTTTCTTCAGTAGGGAAGAAATCTTATTCATCTGACTATCCTTTTTAAAAAGGATCTATAAGAAAGTCGGCAATTTAAGATAATTCTAGAATACAAAATTTCAGAAGTGCACATCTGTCCCTTTCTGACAACAATGAATGTTAAGTAGATTTTCAAGTTTTTTTTTCATGGGTATCAAAGTGATGTTCTTATTGAATCTTAAAAGCCATAGTGAGCCTCTGTTGTCTCCTCTCTTCCCCTTGCAGCATTGTAAATCTAACTTCTGCCTGTCCTATTGTTCAGAAAAAAGCAGCCATATTGTGCTGATTGCTATTAAATTAAAGCAGAAAGGGAAAGACACAAATGTGGAAGCCAGTCTTACCAGCAGGGATACCACTAGCCTTTAGTTTGCATTTTGGGAGGGTCAGAAAGTCATGACAGGCTTCTGACCTCTGATAACCTCTTCGGGGCTTGTGTGTGCAGTTTTTGGGGGAAGAACTTAATTAAATACAATTGAATTTCCCTGCTAACATTGCCGCTGAAAAGACTCCTTTTAGATGGCTTGGTATTTGCTGGTGAGGAACAAACAAAGATGCTTCTTTTGTTCCTCAAAGAAAAGTTAGCATATGTTAGTTAAGGATTTGTGATTTCTTTTGACTAGACTGGTGGCCTCCTAAAAATTCAAGGAGTCTTCTGAAATGGTAATCACGAGGAAAGATGAAACCTGTGACTAACTAAAACCCTAACTTTTCTTATTCCAGATAATTATTGTTAAGGCTAATGTTTTTAAGAGTTTACCATGTTCACTTATCCTCAAATAAAAATTAGGATCATCGATTTACAATGAAGTTGCTAATATTTGGCCATACAAAATATAACTTGCCCATCTTCTGGATTCTCTAATTGCCAGAGGAAGAGAACGACTGCCAGCAGATGTATTTTCAGTACTATATGTTAGGAAACTGTTACAACAAGTGTTGACAAAGAATCTCCAGTTTTTGGTTATGATCAGATTATTATGCATATTAATTGTTGAATAAGAAGCTTGTCTATAAGTTACACTTTACTCAAAAGCAATAATTACATAAATATGTGGGTTAGAAATCCATTTTCCCATGGTTATTCTTGGACTTCTCAAATCAGTGGCTGACAATTAGAAACTGAGGAATCAATTTTATAAACACGACATACAGAAAGAATAAGTGACTTCATTCAAGTCTGAGTCTTCATGTTAATTTTAGGAGGAATCAGGTTTACATTTTTTTAGATTCAAAGAATCTTTTAATCCTGGATGATTTTGTTTTCCTTGAAGACAGGATTAGAATTAAGGAATTGATACTTTTGTATTTAAAGTTGACTGTTGTGTGTGTAAAGTCTGCTTTCTCACCTCCATGCCCCCTTCCTCTGTTTCTAAGCTTTCTCAGGTCTCTCTAATTATTTAAGGGGAAAAAAATGTCAACACTTGACCCCACTGCCCTATCTAGCGTCGTCCCATCTCTTGTTTTCTATTCGCGGTTAAACTCCTAAAAGTACCCACAGCTTTTAATTCTCTTCACTATCTTTCTAGAATCTAGTTTCCGTGTTCACCCCGTGCCACGTACTACGTATCCCAGCTGAAGTCCCCAACATCAGGACCATCATGTGTTGTTGGAAGGGTATACCGTCAAGAGAGTTCAATAGGGGCTCCAGGCCAAGGGGACAAGTGGAAGATGAAATCTAGATGTATTTGTTGGCCAAACCAAGTCCTGTCTTGAGGCTGTATCTGTCCAGAGGGCACATCTATTTTCTTTTTGTACTTTGCTCAGGGCTAGCTGTGGCTTTGTCAACAGTTCCCTTGGTCCAATCTCCAATCTCACCCTTTGCTGTCCGATCCTGTTCTTCAAAATCTAGATCTTTTAAAACTTTTAAAAGACTATAAGCAAGCATGTGATCGAGAGTGAAACTGTGAGCTTTTTAAATGTCCAAAATCCTTTGTAAACCAGAGTCTGCCCAAGGTTGTTAAAATCTTAAATCGCCATGACATTGAGAGGAACTATTTTTCTGTTTATTTAGCAAAATACTAGCTGAAGGAAGGAAAAATCAAGGCTGGAATCCTTATGGGAAGTGCAATGTCAGTCCCTTCTCAGGTCTCTCACAGCCTCACAACCCATAGCCCAGTCACACTGAAATACTCATGGGGGACCCCAAAACACTGGGAAAGCACACAGCCTTTACAAGTAGGCAGACTTCTGTCGGAATCTCAACACCACCACTTACTTAGTGATATTGCTTTGGGCTGTCATTAAATTCTTGTGCTTCACATTTCTCATCTACAAAATAACGGTAAAAACAGTCCCCTCTCAGGAGTCCTTTGCTGGAGGATTCGGTGGAGAATTAATTAAGGATTCCAGGGACACATCTACCATTTTGCCTGGACTAAGAGCGTTCTCCCGGTCTAGACATTTTCCCAAGCTGATCCTCTGCTAACGACGCTTACTTCCTTTGCTTCAACTAGGTATTTTTTGCTCAAGCTTCAAGGTTCAACATCTCTTCCAAGAAGCATTTCCGGATACTTCTAACTTGTCCTAGCATTCTTCTCCTTAGTTCTGGGTAGGAGCTCCCCTGGTACCCTGTGCATCCTTTCATTACAACTTTTATCCTGCTGTGTTGTCATTGTACTGGGGAAGCATTAGGGGGATTACGCCTCATTTATTTTTACATCCTCAGTGCTTAACGTAGTGCATGGCATATTGGTAATTATTTGGCAAACTGAATTGTCTGGATTTCAGCAACTGGAGAAGCAGATAAAAAGCTATGGCAGCTGGGATGCACATATTAAGGAGTAATGGTGACTAAACCACTTCCTTGTATATTTCATTTCTAATGGGTATTCATTCCTCTGTTGCTTAATTTCTGGTCCATTAAACTTTCCAGGTTTCTTCTTGGAGAAGAACTGATCTATTTCCAAGGCTTCAGTTACCTCTGGTCTTGACTGTACTACCTTTTTAAAGCAACTACGTACTACAAAGACCCGTAGGTCAGTACCTTGCTGAATGCAGCTTGGGAGCTTGTTATAAAAGCACAATCTCAGGGCCCACTCTAGACCTCCTGAATCAGGATCTGCATTTTAAGTAGTTTCCCAAGTGATTCAAATGCACTATAACACGGAAGAAGCAGGGAATTAGTAGCAGGTGCCTTTAAGAATAGCGTATTTCCTGAATTTCCTGTTATATAAATATATTTGTCTATGAAGACTCAGGCAAAGGTATCAAGACTGTTACAAAGAGAATCAAACAGTACACTGGTATATTGACGAGGTCTTGGTCAAAATAAGAAAGTAATTTTCTGACCCAGAAAACCTCAAATGAAGCACTCCATACTAAATTAGAATGAGTTAGACAATCCAAATCGTTAAAATGGTTTCAAAGAAGTGAGAAATGAGTTTTTCAACTTAATGTCTTAATCCTCTGCTTGGAAATAACATGTTTATCTTTTTAGAGAGAGACTACATCTCTCGGAAGAAAGGCATACACCCCATCACAGCAAACACATTTTTTATCTGGTAGCAGTTAAATGACCTGAGCGAGGATTTCAAAAGCTTGCTCCTGGTTTCCGTTTTCTGTTCCAATCCCCAGGCAAAGCAAGTATTTGCTTTTTAGCAGAGTTGATACCCAAGCCCTTTGCCAATGTTTCCACAGAGCCAGCTGCCCTTCATAGATCCCCCTGGGAACCTTTCTTTCGGTAACTAACCCTCAAGCACCTACACCCCCTATTTGCAAAGATATTTCTCATATAGGAAGGGCCCATGAATCTTCAGATCTCTTTGAGGAGGATGCTCAAACTCCAGTTTAGAAAACTTTGTCCCTTGGCTCAGATCCCTGGGCTTATCTGAACACTAGCTCCTCCAGCCCAGCCATCCTCTTATTGCCCTAAGAAAGAAAAAAGTAAGAAAAAATCCAAAAAGCAACTCTGTAGTATTTCCTGGCTAACTATTGCAGAATTGAAAATTCCAAGAAAATATATCTGTCATCTTGAAAGCTTCATTGGATGTTGAACGTATTGTGGCCACACGACATTTTGTGTTCACTTCTTCTACTCCTTCACCAGTTCAGTAACAGTATTTTCCTGGAGGTCTCCTTTTTTTTTTGAGGAAGATTAGCCCTTAGCTAACATCTGCTGCCAATTCTCCTCTTTTTGCTGAGGAAGACTGGCCCTGAACTAACATCTGTGCCCATCTTCCTCTCCTTTATATGTGGGCCGCCTACCACAGCACGGCGTGCCAGGCGGTGCCATGTCCCTACCCGGGATCCAAACCAGGGATCCCCGGGTTGCAGAGGCGGAATGTGCGCACTTAAGCGCTACGCCACCTAGCTGGCCCCTGGAGGTCTCCTTTTTTTTTTAATCTGCAACAGCATCTCACTCTCTCCTCCTTCTTCAAAAAGGAGTCCCTGAATGTGCTTAATGACTGACTTTTCATGCCATGTGCTAAATCGAATAAAAGGCTATATGTCAAGCACCCGTCTGGAGAACCAAATTGCAAAATGGCAGCGACACGGACTTGGTAACTACTGATGTGGAGTGACTGTCCAAGCACCGGATTGTGGATTCAGTTTTTACTCTTCACACGTTTCCTAGACAGTTCAAGTATGTAGACGCTGTGTGTGCCCGTGTGCATGTGCATGCGTGTGCATGCCCGTGTGTGTGCAAACAGAACAAAAACTTGAACTCTCCAGCGCACGCACCACCTGTTTTCACATCATTGTTGTTACAAAAGGGTTTTTTCTTTCCTTCTTTTTAATTAGCTGAGCTGTCCTATTTTTGAGTAACTTGCCTCTTCTCTAACATATGGGCTGTAACCGTATTTCTTTTCATTAAACCTGGGTCTTATTGTCATTTATACCATACTTTTCCTTTCTCTTTCATTTTGAAAGAAAGAGAGGTTTCTCTATTATTTTAGAGCAAAGCACCTCTGGTTTATGTGGCGACTCTTGTGGCTTTCTAAATGCACTTGATTTAGCTTTCAATGTGTAATTACTGCCAAACAAGTTAATTGCTTTATAAGTGTCCAAAATTCCCTGGTTTAATTTTGCTTTCATTTACCAACCTTCATTATACATCCACTGTTCAACATAAACACAAATGATTGTTAATGAATGCCTAATGCCATATTCATTAGAAAATCAGGTTAATGACTGGCAATGAATATCCCAGCTACTTTATTCTTTCCAGCCTCCTTTTTTCTTTTTTGCTTGTTGATTACAATAGCTTTTTTGTTTACAAAGAAATTCTACGTGCATGCTTAAAAGTTCAAGATAAGGCTTTTCTAAGGAATTAGATAACCTCAGTCTCTGAGTCTTCTTTCCTCTTGCAGGTGACTTTACTCTTTAGAAAGAGTCTCCTATTAAAATGAAAGTCAGAATACACATGATTTCCTTGGACTATTGGCTACCATGAAAACTTATTGTTTGCAGAGCAGAAATCTCAGAACTTCTATGTACAGATGTTCAGATGGCGCACTGAACAAACTTAGGAGGCGTTGTTTGCATTACACTCTGTGAAAGATGCTATCCAGTTGTGCCATCTACAAGCGGTATAGCTTTGAGAAATCTCTACTGAAATAAGAAATGTGTTACAGCAGTGTAGTTTGGGACAGCATTCCGTGCTTGGTGCTCACCACCCTGGGTGGGGGTTGTCTACTCAGAAGACATCCAACTGTGTGAAGGTACGTGGTTGGAGTGATGCAGGAAATCCGCTGAGGAAGAGGACTGGCATGCACATGATGGAGATGGACCTGGCTCTCCACCTGGTGATTCTTGCTCGTAAATGAGATTCCTTCCCTTGCCTGCAGACAAGGGGTTGCTTTCCCACAAACCTGGAGCTGGATTTTGAAGACTTGTGTGTGCTGGTAACTGGACAGAGGAGTGGAACACGGAGTCCAGACTCTGAAATTTGATCACTGGCTTGTCCCTACACGCTTGTATGGTCTTGAGCAGTTTCCTCATCCACCAAATGAGAATATTGGTGATTTAGTATTCCTTCCAGTTCTTAGACTCTGTGACTCCTTTTGGGATCATGGGAGAGTCCACCAGCATTCTTTAAACCCATTGATTGGATGCTTACCATGTGGCCCAGCACAGAGTTGATGTCAGGGGTACTGTGTAAAAGACACATTCCTGACTTCATGGGAAGACACCTAAGTGTGGCCCCCATGCCCCTAGCTGTACCTGCCAGGCAGTACAAGTGTGGCACATTTACAGTACCACTAATTTCAGTGCTCTGAAATCTTTTTATACTCCTCAATAGTTTCCTCCAGATCCTAGTAATTTTAGCTTTCTTCTTCCATCTGGAATTTCCTTCTACTTCTCTAGTCACATTCCTTCAGTCCTGATACTTTGATTCAAGAGATGTCATTGTCTCTTCCAGTTTTGTCTCTTTTTGGGGGTTCTCTTGTCCATCAGCCAAGTCGATGTAATCTGTCCTCCTTGGCTCCACGTATGTCTATACCCCATGTGTCTTCCCTTCATCACCTTTAGTATCACTGAAATTTTGCCTTTATTTGTGCAATTCTTTGGTTACTATCTCCTGCTTTAGACTCTAACCACCTTGAGGAAAGCAAGTCGTAGACTCGTCATTGTTTTTCTGATATCTAGACATATGCTCATATCCTGGTCACAGGCCTATTGGGGTCCCTCCTTCATGATACCAGGCTCCCCAGGCCAATAAAAGACTGAGGCACGATTTAGCAAATATTGACTCACAAAAAGTCAAGACCTTGAGGATTGCGACCAACCAAACAAATAAAAGGTGTCAAATTGAAAAGCAGAAGTATGAAAGTAAATCCTGATATTGAGGTTTGATATTTTAAGTAAAATTACAAGATTCCCTACCCCTGTTGCATCCTCAGTGGTGCCTTTTCTGATGTCCTTGAATGGACCTATTGTAGGTATTGTATATTTGCATCAGTCAGGTTCCTGTTACGATAATTCTGCGTAACAAACAACTTCAAAATCAGTGGTTTTCAACAAGCAGCATGTGTTCTATGTACGTTCCCTGGTCTGTGTGTTGGCCATGGCTCAGCTGGGCTCAGTTAGGATTGCCCCAAGGCTCTGGGTTAGATTCAAGTCTATTACATTTGACTCCTTGTTGTGGGACCAGTGGTGACCTTGGGCATGTTTTTTCCCTTTCTGAGACAGAAACAAAAGAGGCCAAGCCATACCCCTCATATACAATTAAGGCTCTGCTCACGTCATGTGTGCAAACATGGCAGTGACCAAAGCAAGTCACGGGGCCTAGCGCAGCATCAACGGGACAAAGAAACACACTTCATCTATTCAGGTGGAAGGTACTTCAAAGCCACGTGGCAAAGGGTCTAAATGTTTAATTCTATTTCATCCCAATACATCACAGTGGTCTAAAAAGACTCTGTCTCTCTCATTCATTAATTTGTCACATTTGAAGTTTTGCATTTGTTTATATGATTCTTTAGTTACCACCTGCGTCTTCTTCGCACTCTTGAGGGTAGGAATTGTATCTGTCTGGCCTCACCATTGTTTCCCTAGCACCTGGGACAGTGTTCTGGACAATATCAGGTAATCTGTGAATTAACAGACATTGGTTGAATGAATCAGCTTCTGAGCTGGCTAAAAAATCACCTCAGGAATGGAAATACATTTTTGTGAGAATTATTGATGTGATAGTAAATGCCTTGTTTCAAATCTTTCAGAAATACCCTTGCTATATTCCTATTGTGAGGAGCGCAACCCTCTGGGAGAGAAGCATATCTCGTGCAAATGTGAGTAAGCAGAATGTTCCTGTGTAGGACTGCGTCCATAATGTCATCTTTTTGGGTTCAGTTGCTTGAAACATAAGATTTGTTCTTTGTTTTTTTTTTGTTTTTTTTTTTTACTTTATAACTGGTGAAAGATTTATTTTTTAAATTTCAGAATCGAAAGAATGTTAAAAGATATTTTCCATAGAACCTTGGATCTCTGAGAGTCACACTACCTTTTTACCCTTTATACACAGATTTGTACACTGAGAAAAAAAATGTATCATTCACTTGATGAACAATAGAAATCACAGTACATCAGGTGTCTTTGCAGTGTTTGTATGTGGCACTACATATAGAAACTAGGATAAGAATTTCATCGTAGTATAATCAATAGAAGTAAATCACTGAGTTCACCCAGCAAAAGGCTGACCTGTTAGTAATGTTCTCCCCACATCTTACCTTCTGCTCCCTGGCTGCTAATGATCTCCTCTTGCTGAGGATGTCAGCCAAAGTGAATGTTTGTCACTACAATGTGCGTATGCATGTCTGTAAATGACTGTGATGTGCGCATGGAGATGGTCGCCATGGCTGGCCCGTCCAGTTGTCATGGAGCTGTGGTAGCTTCCCAGGTTTAGTCCCACCAAAGCTTTGTTTACAAAAGCAGGATTAGGGGGAAAAAAAAAAACCCTTTCAGCCAACACTGACATATACATCCTAAGAGCTCTAATTGCCTTCATTTCCTTCCTATTTACCATGAAGGGAATGGCAATGTCCTTTAGAGAGGACCACAGATCACAGAGACACTGACGAAATCAGAAAGTCCCAAGCACACGGGGAGTGGGTGATTCTACCTTTGTCTTCTATAGTCTCTACTTTCCAAAATTTGTGAGCAGGATTGCTCCAAATTCCTGCTTGCTGAAAAGTAGCATATGGTGACTGGAAATAGAATTCAAGAACAGAAATCAAGAGATGTGGAAAATCACATTTTAAGATTAAAGAAAAAGGCCAACCGTGGGAAGAAGAAAAACATGACCTAGTTGAAAAACATGACCTGGTTTTCTAACTGTTTTCATACTGTGAAAGAACAGGAATATACTAAATAAGGCGACGCAAGAGCCTGCTCTCAGGCATCTTTCCATTTGGACTTCACTGAATTGACCTTTTAAGAATCCTTCCAACTAACGGATCCCATGACTCCCAGCATGGACTGTGTTGAGGAGGAACAGACCCCAGTGAAGTTCCCTTATTGCTGCCATTCAGCCATTAGTACATTAAGGGCCTGAGAAGGTAAAGCTTCATGAAGGAGGACCACAGGCCCATTCACTTGGTGAGAAATGACGCAGGCGACGTGAGAACTGTACGTTGCTAATTGGCTTACACTTCAGCGATATAATGCCTCTCAAGCTTACAGACAAGTGCCACCAGGGTGCCTGCCACCCCTTTCCTGTGTCAGCTGAGGTGAGGACTGGGAAGCAAGTATAGTCCCATGTGACATCAGGGCCTTGGCACCAGCTGGGTCCTCTTTCACATTGTTTCATTTTCTCCTTTTTCTCTTCTCCCTTCCTTCTCCTTCTCTTTCTCTTTCTGTGTTTGTGTGACTTTGGAGGAATTAAAGACCAGGACTAAAAATTTTAAGATGTATATCTTTAGAAGACTTTCATGTTGTTATTGTTTAAGGTATTTGACTATTATATATGTTAGTACATATTATATATTGCATATTATGCCTCCTCCATCATATATTATATAGAACATATTTTACATAATGTTAGACGTCATGTATAATACATAACCATATATTATATATCAAATGACCCATATCATGTGTGTGTATATTCCAATATTATACATTATATATTGTATTTACTGGCCACCTATGGTGGTGAGGAGGCTGTTCTAAAAGCAATAGTAAAGAAAAGATCTTTGCCTTCTAGGAGCCTATCATATAGTGAGGAACATAAATAATGAAAAATAAGCAAAAAAATAAATAATGTAATTGCAAGTAATGGAAACTACAGTGCTGTGAAAAAGGTAAATTGGGGTAACGAGGTCGAGGGTGATGTGGGTGGCAAGGAAGTTGCTGCTTTAGCTAGAGTAGGGTTGTCTGGGAAGGCCTTTTTGAAGAAGTGATCTTTGAACCTAGTCCAGAACTATGGGAAGAAGACAACCAGGTAAAGTTCTGGTTGCTAGAAAGTTCTTGGAGGCAGAAAGAACAGCCTGAGACAGATCGGGCCTAGCACATTTAAGAGTGGACAGAATGTTAGTGCAGCTGAAAGTGGAGAGCAGTAGAGTGGATGGAGGATGGGCAGGGTCCAGATCACATATGGCCTGTGCCCACTGAAAGGAATTTATCTTCCAGTTGCAAAGCAGAAGCTACAATGAGGGTTTATTTTATAGCAGGGGATGAAATGATCTGGTTTACTCTGTAAGAGGTTCACTGAATGCTGTATGCAGGATAAATTTTTGGGAAATAAGGGACCTTGAGTCTCATTAGGAAGTTATTAGAATATTCCAATGACAGGAGATGGTGGCTAGGACCAGGTTCATCAAGTGAGTGGGAGGTGGTCAGATATGAGAAGTATTTTTGAGGTAGAGCTGATAGGATATCATAATGGGTTGGATGTGGGGTGTGAAGAAAAGAGTCATCAAGAAGGACTTTTGGGTTTTTGGCCTAAAAAACTGGGGTGGATGGTGGTGGAGGTGTGGAAATCTTGAGAATAGATTTTTGGTGGAGATCATCACTAGTTGTGCTCAGAGAATGTTAAGCTTGAAATGCTTAGTGCTTAACATCTTGTTAGTCAGAACTTAGTCTTATGGTCAGACCTAGCTGTAAGAGAGGTTGGGAAAGGTCCGTTAACCGGGCACACTATTACCTCAAACTAGGGTTCTGTTACAAAGGATGAGAAAAGAATGGATGTTGGGGTAGGTGACTAACCATATCTGCCACAGAAATCAATCATAAAAATATCACCCAAAATATGGTTGCCAAAAAAAAAATTACTTCAAAATGACTCATGGGTCAAAGAAGAAATAATGATGAAAAGGAGAAAAATACTCAGAATTAAATGATAATAATAATTTTGAAAATGTGGGGTACAGCTAAAGTGGTTCTTAGAGGTGAATTTATGCCTTAAATCTTATATTAGGGAAAAACAAAAGTTGAAAGTTAAAGAGCTAAGCACTCAACTTAAGGGTGAATTATTCAAACAACAGAATAAATTCAAAGGAAGCAAAAAGAAGAAACTAATCAAAGTAAGACAAGAAATCATCAAAATAGAAAACAAAATACAATTAGAGATAATCAACAAAAGCCAAAAGTTTGTTATTGGAGGGAGTGAATAAAATAGACAAGCTCAGTAATGCTGATCAATAATAAAAAAAAGGAGAAATAGTATTATGAATGAAAAGGGAAATGTAAGTACAAATACAGTGGAGACTTAGAAGATCGAGAGAATGCTGTGAAAAACTTACATCAACAAATTAAAACACCACTGAATCAACATTCAGAAATTTCCATTCCTTCAAAAATAGCATGCCAAGAGAGTTTTGTAGCTGAGTTTTATTAAAATTTCAAACATCAGATAATTCCTATAGAGAAAGAGAAAAAGCCACCTTAGTTATTTTTTGTAGTTAGTAAAACCTTGAAAATAAAATGGGATAAACTATGGATCAATCTCACTTATGTGAATATTAAGTTCTGGCAAAATCAAATTCAGCAATGTATACAATAAAATGCCTCATAACCAAGTAGGATTTACTCTGGGGATGCACGAATAGTTTACCATCAAAAAATCAGGGTGAATCTTCCTCAGCAAAAAACCCACAAAACAACAACAACAAAACAGTCAACAGAAAAAACCAGATTTAATAGTGAGCCTTTGGAAGCATTTCTGTTAAAGTAAGGGAAAACAAGAATGTTTACTATTAATGCTTCTGTTCAACAATGTTCTGGAGACCCAAAGCAATGAAACAGAAGAAAAGGAAAAGAGGTACAAGAATTGGAGAAAGGAGAACAATAGTGATTACATACCTTAAAAATGATCTCCAAATTATTAAAACATAAATTATTAACACCAAAACTGTAAATTGATTTGGAATAAATCTAAAAAGATATTTGTAAGACACATATATGGAGAAAAGTACTGAACATTACTTAAGGATATAAGGGAGGTTCCGAATAAAGGAAAAGATACTATGCTAAAGATGAGAAGACAATAGTGGTATTTTGGTGAAGTTAAAGAGGTGATCCTACGAGTTATATGGAAGATAAAGGACTATCAGTAGATAAAAGACTTACGAAGAACAAAATGTGTGAACTTGTCCTACCAGATATAAAAACTTTCTATAAAGCTATAGTAATAAGACAATGAGCTGTTGACTCAAGAATAGGCCAATGGAACATAATGGAATATGAAAATCTGATCTGTGAAAGAAGGGACATTGGCTACTGATGGAAAGGAAGGACTATCTAATAAACGGTGCTTGGACAATTGGCTATCCCTGCAGAAAAATGGCGAAATTGAATGTTTCCCTCACACCATACAGAAAAGTAAATTTTGGGTGAGTTTAAGACCTAAATGTGAAAGGAATAAATTTTAGAGAAAATAAAAATATTTTTATGACCTTAAACCCTTAGGAAGGATTTCTGAAACAAGGCATGCAAATCACAAACTTTAAAAGTATAATGAGGGGCTGGCTCCGTGGCCGGGTGGTTAAGTTCGCACGCTCTGCTGTGGCGGCCCAGGGTTCAGATCCTGGGTGCGGACATGGCACTACTCATCAGGCCACACTGAGGCAGCATCCCACATCCCACAACTAGAAGGACCTGCAACTAAGATATACAACTGTTTACGGGGGTGGGGAGGGGTGGTTTGGGAAGATAAAGCAGACAAAAAAAAAGAAGATTGGCAACAGTTAGCTCAGGTGCCAATCTTTAAAAAAAAAAAAGTATATTGATAAATTTTACTACATTAAAATTAAAAAATTTTATTCACCAATATTTATAACAAAAGCAGAAAGACAAGTTGCAAGTTAATAATAAATATTTGGAAAGCAACTCCTAACAAGGGACTGGTATCTAGAATTTACAGAGAATTCCTACCAGTTAGTAAGAGAAAGATAGGTAACTGGGTAGAAAAACGAGCGAAAGATATGAATTGACAATTCACAGAGAAGAAACCTGAACATCCAATAAATGTGTAAACACATGTTTAGGCTTACCAGTGTTGAGGGAAGTGCAGATAAAAACCACAATGAAAGACCACTTCATATTCAGCAATTGACATAAATTAACAAGTCTGATGATAGGTGTTGGCAAGTGTGTAGAGAAATGAGAAGTCTTATACACTGCTGCAGAATTACTTTGGAGAGTATTTTCATGATCTAACATAGTTGTAGAATGCAAACACCTTTGACTCAACAATTTCCCCCAATGTATGAAATTAGAGACTATGTGTACTCAAGTAGACACATAGAATAATATTTCTGTTGCATTGATTTTTTTTAAACTTTTTTTCGCTAAGGAAGATTAGCCCTGAGCTAACATCTGTTGCCAATCTTCCTCCGCTTTATATGCAGGTTGCTGCCACAATAGGGCTGATGAGTGGTGTTGAGTCACCACCACAACATGGCTGACGAGTGGTGTAGGTCTGTGCCCAGGATCCAAACCCGTGAACCCAGGCCACCGAAGTGGAGCACACCGAAATTACCCACTACACCATGGGGGTGGCCCCCTGTTGCATTGATTTTTGATAACAGAAAGTCAAATGACATACATGTCCATTAACAGAATGGATAAATACACTGTGGTATATTTATACAATGGATTATTGCAAGTCATTTAAAGCGATGAATTAAAGCTACATATACCATCGAGGATAAATCTAAATAACCTGATGCCGAGTGGAAAACTAAAGTTACAGAATTAACTACCTGCTTAGTGTGACAGACATTGTCATTTAGGGATAAATTTAGATGTCTTTGCTTTCTCTTCCCAGTTTAGAGTCATTTGAGACACAGGCACAGAAATCAGACAGATGGCGGTAAAAATATATTCCAGGTCGAAGCTGGATTGAAAGATTTTGTAATGTTTCCAAAAATATAAATAGGTCATATCATTGTTCTGCTTACAAACCTCCAATGGGCTTTGATTTCTCTCGCAATAAAATCCATAGTCTTCATTATGGCTCCCAGACCCTAGACTGTCTGGCCCCCGCTGCCTTCCTAGTTTTGCTGTTCATCCTTTTCTCTCCAGCTTCTCACTGTTCCAGCCCTCCAAGCACACTTCCCTCCTAGGCCCTTTGCACTTACTCTTCTGCTTACCTGGAATGCACCTTGCTCCCTCCCTTCTTTCAAGTCTCAGCTTCACTTGCCTCAGAACTGGTAGAACCTGGTCTGGTGGGACATCCAGGACTGGAGCTCTCCCAATAAATGGATTTGGAATTACTCACCAGCTAGTCTGTGCCCAAGGATCTAAAACAATGGTGCCCAAATTTTAACTGCAAACTCCTAACAATGAAAAAAAATGAGTGCCTATCTTAATTATGTTTATTTATATATACAAACTACTGTCTTCATTAGAATGCTAGAAAATATATTATAATGAATTTATAAATTATAAATATATATAAAATACATATCCCATCAAATTTAAAAATAGATGAGACAAAATAGGAGTGAATATTTTTTCATGTCTAATCTTGATGATTTCATACTATTTTTGCTTTGAGGAAGATTGGCCCTGAGCTAACATCTGTGCCCCTCTTCCTCTACTTTATATGTGGGACGCCTGCCACAGCATGGCTTGATAAGTGAGGCATAGGTCCCTGACCGGGATCCGAACCAGTGAGCCCTGGGCTGTTAAAGCAGAGCACACGAACTTAACTGCATGTGCCACTGGGTTGGCTCCATGATTTCATACTATTTTAATTAATATGTCAAGAAATATTATACACAAGGGTTATTGTTAATAATAGTAGATATAAAGTCTTTATATATGTAGTCTTTATAAAGTCTTTTTAGTAAATTTCAAATATCTTGGCCAACTTCCTGACAACTCATTTGAGATCATTCTTTTTTACCTTGTAATGTGGCAGAGGAAGATATTATGCTAGAGAAGTGCCAACTCAAACATTTGCTTCAATTGATCAATTCAACAAATATTGATTCAGGGCCTGCTATATGCTAAAATGTAAGCCCCATAAAGGCAGGGCCTGGGCTGTCTGTCTCACTTTTGGTTGTCTCCCCAGCTCCCCTTAAGATGCCCAGGACATGATAGATGTTCACTCGGTATTTGCTGAATAAATGAATGAATGAATGAGCTGGACACTCTGAAGGAGCTGGAGGTATCCTGGTGAGCCTCTGTCTCTGCTTTTCTATTGCTGAGTTTAGCTGTTGTTTCTGGAATGACCTTGCTTTGCTCCAGAGGCTTCCGCATCTGTACCTCTGCTCCAACAGGTCTTGTTTCCTGGCACGTGGCCCCACACTGGATTGGATTTGCTCTGCCATGATTTGGAGTCAGCCTCAGTAGTTGGGCCCCTCCTCGAGGCATTGGATGGAAAGGGGATTCTGTCTGTATCTTGCAATGAGCTTGGCACTAACTCCATCCCTCCAGTGTCTCCTTTCCCTTTGTTCTGCTAAAGCCTTTCCTGACAGCATCGTTGGGAAACAATTGTTAGTATTTGTAGAAAACAGTACATTGCTTTCTGGAAAGTATGCTTTCAAGTAGGTCCACATTTCAAATACATAGCCAAATCAGCGATTATACATTAAACATGTGTTTTAAAGTTATGTGCCATTCAAGGCTTATATACAAGCTGTGGTAGTTTAACATGGGGAAATACAGCAGAGCTGGTCATAAACAGGTTAGTAACCTTGGAATGCACCCTTTCCACAGCACGTATTAAAATTGGCATTTGAGGGGCCAGCCCTGTGGTGTAGAGGTTAAATTCGGGTGATCTCTGCTTTGGCTGCCTGGGTTCAGGGGTTCGGATCCCGGACGTGGACCTACACCACTCGTCAGCCATACTGTGGTGGCAACCCACGTATAAAGTGGAGGAAGATTGGCACAGATATTAGCTCAGGGCTAAACTTCCTCAAGCCAAAAAAAAAAAAAAAAAAAAAAGAGAGAGAGAGAGAGGAAGATTGGCAACAGATGTTAGCTCAAGGCTAATCTTCCTCAGCAGAAAAACAAAAAACAACCTCTCCCCAAAAAAACCAGGTATCTGAAAGAGTGACCCAGGAGGCAGCTGCGCCGTGGGTGATCTGAGGACTGTACGAAGAAGGGTCAGTGTAGGGCGGGTCATGAAACTTGTGGCCTAGAAAAGAGCGTTGTTTTCGAGGCAGGTGTAAGTGAGTTCGATTTGGGCAGGAAGGCATTTTCAGACCTTTCATGAGTGAGTAATCTGAGAAGTGAAGTGTGTTCATCTCAGCACGCTCATTCTCCACCTCCTCTGTGATTCAGCAGGGGATTAATCCTGCTGTGGCTGATGGTGTGGGGACACATTTTATATTCAACTAAGTGCTTCTGCAGACATTTAAGTATGGCCTCTGAAAGATTTGAGAAATGTTTGGCTTTTCTAACATCTACTATGAAAGTCTGAAAGAAAAAGAGGGGAATGGCCATTCACTTTGGCCTCAAACTAATAATAATTGGCCCAGATGATAACCGGCAAGTCAGTGACCTACAGAAATGATACAAGGGGCACATGTGCATCCCTGGAGGAGGTCCCAGTAGGGACTCTGCTGATCTCCAGGAATTTGCTCTGCTTAGAATCATAAAGCATAGAGCTGGAAAAGGGTGCATTTCAGAGCTGGAAGTATAGGCATTAGCTGTGAATAAACATCATAGGTTTTGCTTTCTAAAAGACCTGGGTTCTTATCTGGTTTAAATGAGTTAACAAGCGTTAGATGTTTACTCATTCAACAAATTGTATTGAGAGCAATGTATACCAGGCATTCTTTCAGGCATAGAGCAGTGAACAAAATAAAAGACCTTGACCTCATGGAGATTCCATTCCAGTGTGAGAGCCAGACAACAAGCAGACAGATCAGAAAGTGGAAATTCCTGTACAGAAAGAGTAGGGTAAGATGATGGGGTGATGTGCCTTGGTTGATAGTGTATCAAATAGGATTCTTATTTACAAACGACAGAAGCTGACTCTAGTTGATTGGTGAGAAAAGGGACTGAGCAAGATAAGATTGGGTGGTTCACAGGATCATCGGGAGGGCCAGGGGACAAGACCCAAGGGTAAGGTTCCTGGATCAGTGACTCAAAGGACACTACAGAACTGATCTGCTACCTGCTACCACCTGCCACCACCTCCACCACTGAGAATAAGATGCCACAGCTCGCACTGCTGTCACTTCTGTGCCAGACACTCAAACTTGCAGCTTCATCTACTGGCAGAAATAGAAAGAGCGTGCTGCCCTTTCCTCATGTGTTACTACTTCATGAGTCTGGCTGCTGATGCCAGTGCCTGGGCATTAACAGTATCCACTCCACAGATTTATTTCAAGATTAAATGAGTTAGCACTAATAAAAAAAAATCAGCAAAATTATAGGATAGAAAATCAACACACAAAAATCAGCTGTGTTTCTGTACACTAGCAATGAGCAATCTAAAAAGGAAATTAAGAAAACAATTCTATTTATAATAGCATAAAAGAGAATAAAATACTTAGGAATAAATTTAACCAAGGAAGAGAAGGATCTGTACGTTGAAAACTATAAAACAAGGCTGAAAGAAATTAAAGAAGACTTAGATAAATGGAAAGACATCCTGTGTTCATAGATTGGAAGACTTGGCATTACTAATATGATAATGCTACCCAAAGTGATTTACAAATTCAGTGCAATTCCTACAAAATCCCAACTTTTTTAAGAAATAAAAAAATCCATCCTAAATTCATATGAAATCTCAAGGGACCCAAATAGCCAAACAATCTTGAAAAAGAAGTACAAGTTTGGAAGGCTTACACCTAGTGATTTCAAAACTTACTACAAAGCTACAGTAATCTACACAGTGTGGTAATGTCATAAGGATAGGCATACAGGCTAACGGAATTGAGCTGAGAGCCCAGAAATAAACCCTCACATGTATGGCCAATTGATTTTTTTTTTTTTTTTGAGGAAGATTAGCCCTGAGCTAACCACTGCCGGTCCTCCTCTTTTTGCTGAGGAATCCTGGCCCTGAGCTAACATCCGTGCCCATCTTCCTCTACTTTATATGTGGGATGCCTACCACAGCATGGTGTGCCAAGTGGTGCCATGACCACACCCGAGATCCGAACCGGCGAACCCCAGGCGGCTGAGATGCAGAACGTGAGAACTTAACCACTGCACCGCCGGGCCAGTCCCTGGCCAATTGATTTTTGACAAGAGTGCTGAGACCATTCAATGGGGAAAGGACAGTCTTTTCAATAAATTGTGCTTGGAGAACTGGATATTCACGTGTGAAAGAATGAAATTGGATCTTACACAATATTCAAAAATTAACTTAGAGTGGATCAAAGATCTAAAGGTAAGAGATAAAATTGTAAAACTCTTAGAGTTTTATCAAAAGAGTGAAAAGGCAACCCACAGAACGTGAGAACATATTTGCAAATCATATCTTGTAGAGGGTTAATATGCAGAGTATATAAAGAACTCCTACAACTCAACTACAAAAAACAAATACTCTGATTAAAAAACAGGCAAAGGACTTGAACAGACATTTCTTTGAAGAGCATATACAAATGGACAATAAGCATGTGAAAAGATACTCAACACCATTAGTCATTAAGGAAATGCAAATCAAAACCACAATTAACATACTACTGCACAACTGTTAGAATGTCTATTATCAAAAAACCAGAAAATGATGTGTCGACAAGGATATGGGGAAATTGGAACCCTTGTGCATTACTAGCAGAAATGTAAAATGGTGTAGCCACCATTTTGGTATATACCCAAAAGAATTGAAAACAGAGACTCAAACAGATATGAGTATGGCAATGTTTATAGCAGCACTGTTCACAATAGCCGAAAGGCGGGAACAACCCAGTATCATCAATAGATGAATGGATAAAAATAATGTGGTACGTATATACATACAATGGAATGTTATTCAGCCAAAAAAGGTATGAAGTTTTGATACATGCTTACAACATAGATGAACCTTGAAAACACTATGTTCTGAAAAATATCGTATGATTACACTTACATGCAGTATCCAGAACAGGCAAATTCATAGAGACAGGAAGTAGAACAGAAGTTGGCAGGGGCTGGAGGAAGGGAGAAATGGGGACCTATCACTTAATGGGTACAGAGTTTGTGTTTGGCATGATGAAAAAATTCTGGAAATAGGTGATACTTACACAACATTGTGGATGTACTTAATGCCATTGAATTATATATTCAAAAATAGTAAACTTTCTGTTTTGTATATTTTATCACAATAAACAATAAAGATTAAATAATGTAAAGCACTTAGAACAGTGCCTGGACATAGGAAGTGCTTTGTAAGTGGTATCTACTATTATTTTGTGGCAGATACTGGGGGTGCAATAGCAACTAAGAAAGCAGAGAGAAAAGACCAATCTCATATATTATGTACAGAGGAATGAAAATCAGACCGACAGGGGAACTTTCAGCAGCGATGATGGAGGCCAGAAGACAGCAGAATAACATTTTTAATGTGTTGAGAGTCAGCAACAATCTAGTATTGTGTATCTAGCACAATGATCTTTCAAGGATGGGAAAGAAATAAAGATATTTTAAGATAAGTAAAAACTGAGCGATTTCACCACCAATAGACCATAATGAAAGGAGTTTCTAAAGATTATGTTTCAAGCAGCAATATGGTCCCAGAGAGATCTGAGACGCAAGGAGACAGGAAAATAGAGCAACTGGCAGTGTAGCTGAGATCCACACATGCTGCCCAACTTCAGACTGAGCCTCCTGACATCTCTGGGCCCGTATCTTCATTGACAGTGGATTCCTTGGCAAATTCCCTGCATCTATGCCCACCTACCCTGAATAGAACCTCTTCTTTGGCCCCAAGGTCAGAAACTAATTGGATGGCTTGTTGAATGAATACACGAACAGTGGGTAGAAAGAAGAGGGGCACTCAAGGGAGGTTCTGTGTTTTTCATTCACTGAAAGAGAAAGGATGGAACTGGTAAATAGGTCCTTGGACATTCAAGTTAAGAAAGTCATGAGTTACAGAGGAAGTGTGTTTCAGGCAGAGAGAACAGTGAGTGCAATGGTTCTGAGACAGTAACAGGCCTGGGATACTGAAGGAATAGCAAAGGGGCGGGGGTAGAGTGAGCGAGGAGGAGAGTAGTAAATGAAGTAAGAGAGGTAATAGGACATCCCTATTTGTCTAGGATGGTCCAGGTTTATACTTGCTGTTTCGGAATAATTATTAAGAGGCTCTCTTTCCACACCTAAAAATGTCCCGAATTGGTCAAAACAGTCATGGGGGTTCCAGATCCCGTTCAGCCTGGTAGGAAGCCACTGGGGACAGTACTCTAAGGGAGATGAAGGGCTCCTGGAGGGCTGGGAACACAGGCTATGACTTTGGTTTAACGGGACCATTGGGCTGTCTTCTTGGAGGTGGAAAAAGAGCCAGCAGGTGTGGCTTTCCCTCAGGAGATTGGGGTTCTGCAGGAATGGTGCCCAGGCAGCTGGCCTGATTCTCAAGAAGCCCTCCCAGCTCTAACGCCTGGAGCCTCAGTCAACACTCCAGGGGGCGTGTGGGCGTTCAGGCTACTTCAAAGCTGGTTTACTTCCTGACGGCTGCAGCGAAAACAGCTGGGGAGACGGAGTGTGACTTCAGTCTGCTCTGCGTCTTTTAAACAACCCCACACCGCAAGAGTGTTGCTATATTTTGGATGATGTTAACCCTCTCCTGTAATAAACTTTATGCCTGATGATCAAAGGCTCACATTAACAACGATTTCAGCAAGACTGTGCATGGCAGAGGACTTTGAGTTCTTAACCAGGGTTCCAGTAGCCTCCTTTACTCATGGCGGATGTGACACTGATCAGATGAGTGTTAGGGCTTAGGGTGTTGAGAAAGGAGGGAGGAATCCATGCAATAAGCTGGGGTCAGGACAAGATGGATTTCCAAAAGGCCAGGTCAGAGCAGAGTTTGGAATTATCCCCGAGTTCTTGACTGTACTCCAGCTTACTTAGAAATGTGATGCTGAGATCGCTGGGCCCCGCTTTCAGATGGTTATTGCTTGAGTGGGTGGCAAACTGGATAAATGGTTAAAGATAGCGATTATACAGCCAAGCCTTGGGCTCAGACGGCCTGAGTTCAAATCCTGGCTTTGTTACTTTCTGCCCTTTGACTTTGGGAGATATGTTTTATCTTTCTACGCCTCAGCTTCCTCATCTGCAAGGTCGGATCATAATAGCACCAATCTCATAAGGCCATTCATTGTGAGAATTAAGTGAGTTCAATGTAAAATGCTAGAACTGTGCCTGGCATACGAGGAAAGCCTGTCACGTGTGTTAGTTTTTACTATTTATTCTGACTAAAGGACTTTATATTTGTGTCTCTCATTTTCACGAGGCTGGTCCTTTTTTTTTTTTCAGTGAAACTGTTGTCCATCTGACTCATAGACGTGAACTAATGTTGAATCTTACAGACTAACACATTGAAGGCTGTTTTTTGGAGGCTCTTCCTTTTTGATCACACTGGTTGGCGTGCTGTTGACTTTCTGTTTGGCAAAGTAGGTGAATTATTTCCTCTGAGGTTCTCTCTAAATCCATTGGCAAATGTTGTTGGTTTTAAACAAAGTCAAGCTTAGCCTTTATCTCAAGTATCCGTTTTCACTTCAAATACGAAAAAAATCAAACTAAACTTGGTCAAATTTTAAAGCAAAACTTTTTTTTGGTTTAAATCTGATTAGGCAAGTGAAATTTAGAACACTGGTAAACAAAAAATGATGAAATCAATCATCCTTGGAAAAATAGGGTGAGACTTCTCTAATAAAGATGACATCATTACAGTTTATTATCACCATTTAAAAACTTTATTGAGTGGTACATGGATGTATTTATGAATCCTGTTTTACCTGATTAGCTTTCAGATTCTATTAATGGGTTACTTATAACACAAGAATGAGTACATCTCAAGGAAGAATATATTTGGATTCATTGCTCATCAGAAGTATAATTATTGTTTAACAATTTTATGAATGGCTGATGATGACGTGCAGGTGTGTAAACATGCAGTGCCAATAGATTTGACACGGTATTCAGTTCTAGGTGTATACATTTTTAAAGGCTTCTATTCACCAAAGGGGCCAATAAAACCCCGCACAATAGTAAGTGTGTTTGCTGAAAACATGAGGTGAGTGGTTAATTTTAGTCTTCAGATTTTAAGATGGATTTGTTTTTTTCCAGTGATATGTTTCTTAACTTGCCAGTCTCTACATTATACTTTAGAGTAAAAAATAAAACAGAGCTATATTGTTAAAATCCACCTATCTGGGCCTTTCAAATCATCTCTGGAAGATGATGGAAGATTGAGGGAAACTACGCAGGTCAGTTTCAGGCTGGGCAAATGAAGTGCAAAGTGGTGGCTTGAGGTTTGACAAGTATTTTTACCTGGAATTATTGGTACCTTAGGAAGGATGTAGCTCAAACTTCCAGTTTCCCAGATGAGGAGACGGAGGCTGGAGAAAATCATAATTTGCCCAAGAAAACATGGCTGGTGGACCAGAATTTCTGGGCTCGAACGTGTGTCTCCTAATTTTTGTGACTGGACTCTTCCTCGTGTGCCACCTTACCTCCCGTCAAACGTGAGACTCTAATAATTTAAGTTCTTGATTAATGTATTCAGTCAATAGACATTCTTATTTACCTACTAGTTGCCTATTCCAGGTCCCAAGGTATCTGAAATTCCCTGACTTAATTTTGACGCAACTATTCTGCTCTTTATTCTCCTCTGGGTTAATGTTTTCTTCATTAAGTTCTGGGAGTGTGTTAATATGTTTTTAGCTTGTATTGAATCTTTAGCCCTTAGTCAGGAAGGCGTGGGAAGAAACCAACATTTACTACATACTGCCATGCATTTTACGTGTGTTACCTTTATGAAAAGCTTATGAAGTTAGCATTGCACCCTACACAAAGAGAAGCTAAACCTTTTGATAAGGCTTAAATATCTTTCAAGTGACAGTGTGGGCGATTTGTTCACCCACAGCTTCACATAGTGCCTGGCATATAGACCACTTAAATTGTGCTGAATAATTGAATAAATGAATGAATGAATAAATGCTGAGCTTTAAACTCAGGTCTACCTGGTTCCAAAGATCCTTCCACTATATTTGGTGGCATTTTTGTGTCTCCTAGTATTGGGAACACACTGCGGTCTTTGCCTATCACTGATGGTGTAAGCAATTGCTTAATAAATATCCTTTGCTTATGATGGTGTATAAATTCCCCAAGGCTTAGCATGCTCACACAGCCATCATTGTAGATTTTTTGTGTGTGAGGAAGATTGGCCCTGAGCTAATATCTGTTGCCAATATTCCTCTTTTTGCTTGAGGAAGATTGTTGCTGAGCTGACATCTGCACCAATCTTCCTCTATTTTATGTGGGATGCTGTCACAGCGTGGCTTGATGAGCAGTGCTAGGTCTGCGCCTGGGATCTGAATCTGTGAACCCTGGGCCACTGAAGTGGAGTGTGCGAACTTAACCACTACACCACCGGGCCAGCCCCTGTAGATTTTTTTAAAAACAAGAAAATATCTACCTGCCAAATTAATTTTTGAAGTTTTTCTTGGATAAAGGCAGATAACAATGCTCACAATAGTGCTGTGAATACTATGGAAAATACTGGAGTCATGCAGATGCTCTCCAGCGTTTGAGAGAGCTCTTTCTGCACTGCGGCTCTCAAACACTGCTGGTGATTTTCCTTGTCCATGAAATGTTCACAGCACCCAGACTCAATTATTTAAATGAGTTACATGGATGCAGGATTTCAGTTCAATGAAAGCTTATATTGTCCTGGGTTAGGCACCTTTTTGATATTATCTCATCTAATCCTTCAACAATTTTTTGAACTATTTCCCCAACTTACAGGTGAGGAAAGTTGAATTCAAGAGTGGCTAAGTAGAGGCTAAATCCTGTAACACAGGCCCAACTGCTACATCCTTTACTTGGTTGTGGTTATCATCACACTCTCAGTTACTTGCTAACTTCATTCATTCATTCATTCATTCACTGATTTAAAGAGTGTGCATTAATTGTTATTATATGACACTGAGCCAGAGAGACACAAATCAATGTTTGCCAAGAGTACATCTATCCTTCCTCATCTGTAATGAGATATGTACACAAGATTTATTCATTGCAGCCTTCCCTGTGAGAGAAAAAACCAGTAACAACCTCTATATTTATCAGCAGAGACTAGTTAAATGCATTCTTTATACTATGCCTTTTTTAAAAAGAGTGGGTCAGAATGCTATGTGCTAATGAGCAAACACGCCTGTGATGAATTTACCTGTAGAAAAAGCAAACCGTAGACAGTAAGTATCTTGTGGCAAGGACAAGGTGCAAGTGTGTATTCATAATTGACCTCTCCACTGTCTTGGAAGAGGAAAGTGCCTGTGTTGTTTGGGCCTACTAGCCATGTCTGACCTTTCATTGGGTTAATCCAGTAATGAGCATAGAGAAGAACTGAAAGAATCCTAGGAAGACTAGTGATTTTGGAATGGATAGAAGCTACTAAGGGATAAAAGAATATACAAGAGAGGCAGGAGGAAGGGGGAAGACTGGAGCTAGCATGGATTGAGTTTGGAGGTGATGTTTCTTTGGTAGGGAGGAGAAAGGGGTGAGAGAAAGGGAAAGGGGAGAAGAAGAGAGAGAGAGAGAGAGAGGGCAAGCTGTCATGCTGTGAAGAGCAGGACTTTAGGGAAAAAGGCAAAGAGGTGAGGAGCAATTTCAGAACACGTTTGTGTTTGCCATGCAAGGCAATACTTCCCTTTTTTTTTTTTCTGAGGAAGATCAGCCCTGAGCTAACATCTATTGCCAGTCTACCTCTTCTTTTTTGCTTGAAGAGCCCTGAGCTAACATTGTGCCAATCTTCCTCCACTTTATATGCGGGTTGCCGCCACAGCATGGCTGATGAGTGGTGCAGGTCCACTCAGGATCTGGCCCGTCAACCCAGGCCGCTGAAGTAGAGTGTGGCAAACTTAACCACTATGCCATGGGGCTGGCCCGCCTTTATCTTTTCTGAATGACTGACATAAATATCTTAGTTACCTTCCAACTCATTTTTGGATGTAGGGCTTGGGCTTGCTTCCTTTGAACGTGGCACCCTTACTGAAGTAGTCTATGAGGAAACAGCTCTATCTGGGTTACACTGTGATCTCATCTGTGCAAAAAAAGTGTGTGCATATAACGGCACTATATGTGCATCAAAACTTTCTCAAAGCAACCCAAGAACATTTTTGTAATGTTAATTACCTCTTGAGAGTGGTGAAATCAGCAAACTCTTCTATACTGTTTAAGATTTTTAGAGTGAGCATTTATTACTCTAATAATTAAAAAATAGATATATTTTAGTGATCTAATTTGTATTTCTCATAAATGGAATAGCAACATTTCTCTTAAGTGGAAGAGCTGTTCCAGGCATCACTTATGTTTCTTGCCTCAAAGGCTTTGAAAATATAAGATTATGGAGAAAACTGCTTCTAATGCCTAACTTCAGTTTAAGTAAACCCACTAAGGCTCTTAGAAGGGGGATGGTGCCTAGACCAAAGGGAAGATGTAGCTAAATCACTGAGGGGTTTAATTCTTCCCAGTAGCTCTAGGGAGTATCTTTGGGAGGACCTTTCCGTTTTCAAATTACAGAAAGGACATCGGGGGTTCATCGCATCTGTGTGAGTCTAGAGGGCTGAGTTTGGAAAACAGCATGTATGGTGCCTCTATAGGTTAAGAAACAGAGACATTTGCCTGATGCCAAGGGTTGAGATGACGGAGGGTCTGTCCCTTCAGTTTCCACTGGGTGCTGCCTCCCTATGGAGAATTTCCTCCTTATGTAGCAAAGAATCGGTTTGATGTTGAATAGACCAGAAAATAAAATAAACAAACAAAAAAACTCAGACAGATGTTCATGTTGGAGTCTAAGGGATCAATACATAGCACACCTCTCTTCTTTGCATGAATTTTGAACCAGCGAGAGAGACAGAGAAGTTGGCCCATAGAGGTCAAAATACCAGATAGATTAGGAATGTGATTTAGGTGTGCGGCCGCAATGAGTTTTCTATTTTGACCTCTAGAATGGCAGACTTGCCTGAACCACCATGGAAGCCCTTGGAAATGGCAGATCCCCCCTGTGGATTGGGGGATGGCAGACTCTTCTTGATAAGCTTACCTCATGATTAAAGGCAGACTGGAGCCACTTGCTTTCTGAAGATCCCAAAGACAAAGGAGAGTGTGCTGAGCCGAGCACGCTCAGTTCTTTCCTCCAAACTCCCCAATCAAGTCAGTCACTCTCCCTCCAGACATTGACGAGAAGGCAGGAGAGATTTGAAGGCAGGGTTTTCTCTCCAGGACAAAACTGGAGAGTATTTTTACCAAAGAAAGTGAGTGTTTCTAGGAGGAGGACCTGACTCTTAATATGGGAGTTGGTGCCTTATAATGAAGGCCTCTCATTCTGGCATTTGGAAGAGCCCCAGCCGACCCACTCACACCTGAAGCGAATCCGGTCAGTTCACATGCCTTGACCACCCCTACTGAGCTCGCGGTCATTGGGAGAAGCCCTGAAGTCTCTAATAAGGGAATCACACCTGCGCAAAGAGAGAGGAAACTCATCAACTAGGCTTTTACACACAGCACCAAGGATTGTCAGAATTTAAGGAAAACCAATCGCACAAAAAAGAAGAACCAAGAAGATCCAGTAGAAAAACTGGCGTTAGAAGAAACAGATGTAATTCAGAAACCAGAAGGAAGTATTCACTTGAAAAAGACATCTAATTAGCGTCCTCTGGGGAATTCTGAGAAAATCTGTAAAATAAGAACAGCCACGTCCTCAAAAAAGAAAAATTAGCAGACAGAAAGAGTTCATGGAATCAAATACATGCTTGTTAAAAGTAAATAATTTCATAGAAGATTGCAAGAAGAAGTTGTGGAAAATCTCCCAGCACGTAAAGCAAAAAGATGAAAATAAGAAAAACGCAAGAGGAAAGTGAAGTCATGGAGAATTGATCAAAAAGTAACCAAGCAAACGAAGAAGATAGGAAGAGAACTACAGGGTGAATTTGGCCCGGAGCCCCAGCGCCTCCTCACTGGTGCATCAGCGAAGCCTCAAGCAGGAGTAGTTGGGGCTGTGGTGCTCGGGCACCGATCTGGGTCCTCCGCTTCTTCCGGCATCAAATTCTGTGTCACCCTCTCTTCGACTTATCTCTCCCATGCATAGCCACGGGATCCGTTTTGGACAGCTCACATTTTTCTCCTCTGTAGTAGCTTTTATTTATTTTAAAATTATTAGTTGTGGTGAAAAAGACAATACAATTTAGTTTGGTAGTGTTAAATATATTCATATTGTTGTGTACCAGATTTGCAGAACTTAATCATCTTGCAAAAATGAAACTCTATTCATTAAACAACTCCTCACATCTCCCTCTCTCCAGCTCCTCGTAACCACCATTCCACTTTCTCTTTCTATGAATTTGACTAATCTATAGACCTTGCATAAGACTATTTGTCTTTTTGTGACTGGTTTATTTCACTTAGCATAATGTTTTCAAGCTTCATCCATGTTGTAGCATGGGGCAAGATTTCCTGCTTTTTAAAGGCCGAGTAATATTCCTTTGTACGTATATCCTGCATTTTGTTTATTAATTCATCTGCTGATGGACGTTTGGGTTGCTTCCACTTCTTGGCTATTATGAGTAGTGCTGCTATGAACATGGATGTCCAAATATCTCCTTGAGAACTTGATTTAAATTCCTTTGGATATATATCGAGAAGTGGGATTGCTGGATCATAAGATAGTTCTATTTTTAATTTTTTTGAGGAACTTCCATAGTGTTTTCCATGCCAGTTGCACCATTTTACAATCCCACCAACAGTGCATAGGGTTCCAATCTCTCTGCATTCTCACCAACACTTTTTTTCTGTTTTTTTTTTTTTTTGATGAGTAGCCATTGTAATGGGTGCAATGTGATATCTCCTTGTGGGTTTGATTTACATTTCTCTAATGATTAGTGATGTTGAGCATCTATTGATATGCTTGTTCACCATTTGCATATCCTCTTTGAAGAAATGTCTATTCAAGTTCTATGCCAATTTTTAAAATTGAGCTTTTTGTTTTATTGTTGAGTTATAAGAGTTCTTCATATACTCTGGACGTTAACCTCTTGTCAGATATGTGATTTGCAAATATTTTCTGCCATTTTGTAGGGTGCCTTTTCATTTTGTTGATTATGTCCTTTGACACACAGAAGTTTTTAAGTTTAATGTAGTCCCACTTGGCTATTTTTGCTTTCATTGTCTGTGCTTTTGGTGTCATACCCAAGAAATCACTTTCAAATCCAATGTCATGAAGTTTTCCCTGTATGTTTTCTTCTAGGTGTTTTATAGTTTTGGGTCTTATATTTAGTTTTTTAACCCATTTTGAGTTAATTTTTATGTATGGTATGAGATAAGAACCCAAGTTCATTCTTTTGCATGTGAATATCCAGTTTCCCAATACCGTTTGCTGATGAGATTGTCCTTTCCCCATTGATTGATCTTGGGACCTTGTTGAAGTTCATTTGACTATATATGTTATTCTGGGCTTTCTATTCTATTCCATTGGTCCATTTGTCTGTCTTTACGCCAGTACCACACTGTTTTGATTTCTGCAGCTTTGTAATACGTTTTAAAGTAAGGAAGTGTGAGCCTTTCAACTTTGTTCTTTTTCAAGATTGCTTTGGCTATTCTAGCTCCATTGAAAATCTATATGAATTTTAGGATGGATTTTTCTATTTCTGCAAAAAACTGCCATTGAGATTTTGATAGGGCTCGTGTTAAATCTGTAGATTGCTTTGGCTGGTACTGACATCTTAGCAATGTTAAGTCTTCCAACCCACAAACATGAGATATTTTTCCATTTAGTTGTGTTTTCTTAGTTTCTTTCAGCAATTTTTTGTGGTTTTCAGTGTACAAGTCTTTCACCTCCTTGCTTAGGTTTATTCCTAAGTATTTTATCCTTCTTGATGCTATTGTAAATGAGATTGTTTTCTTAGTGTCCTTTTTTCAGATTTCTCATTGTTAGTGTATAGAAATTCAACTGACTTTTGTCTCTTGATTTCATATTCTGCAACTTTGCTGAATTCATTTATTAGTTCTAACAGTTTTTTTTGGTGGAATATTTAGGATTTTCTACATATAAGATCATGTCTTCTATGAACGGAGATAATTTTACTTCTTCCTTTTCAATTTGGCTGCCTTTTATTTATCTTTTCTTGCCTAATTGCTCTGACTAGGACTTCCAATACTGTGTTGAATGGATGTGGTGAAAGCGAATATCCTTGTTTTGTTCCTGATCTCAGAGAAAAAGTTTTCAGTCTTTTGTCATTGAGTGTAATGTTAGCTATGGGCTTCTCATATAGGACTTTTACTATGTTGAGGTAGTTTATTTCTATTCCTAGTTTGTTGAGTGTTTTTTATCATGAAATGTTGTTGAATCTTGTTAAGTGCTTTCTCTGCATCAGCTGAGATGATCACATGGATTTTGTCTTTCCTTCTGTTAATGTGGTATAGTACATTTACTGATTGTCATATGTTGAGTCATCCTTGCATTCCAGGAATAAATCCCACTTGGTTATGTTGTATAATCCTTTTAATGTGCTGTTGAATTTAGTTAGCTGGTACTTTTTGAAGTTTTTTGCATCAATATTCATCAGGGATATTGGTCTGTGGTTTTTGTAGTGTCTTTGGCTTTGATATTAGGTGACTGCTGATAGCTCACTTTGTTTTAGTGGAAGTTGACATTCCTTTAGCACAAAATGTTTAGTTTGGGTCTTCAGTTCTCAATATTGTCTTAAAAATACGGGAAAACACTACAAAAAGTGTTAAAGCTTTCTGATCCGCTTGCTACTCAATCATTATATGTAAGGCTGAGCCACCAGCAGCATAGAACTCTGGGCGTCTTCTTCTAATGTAGGTGGTTTCTCCCTGTGGCTCCTATTGCTTAATTGTTGTCTGAGCTGTGGCAAGTTTAGTCAACAACTCTCAGCCATGATTTCTGCACCTGTAAAATGGGCACAATGTACTTTATTTCGTAGTATTGTAGGGAGCATATTTATTTTTCCTTCTTAGTATACCTCATTGGGGTCAAAGCAAGAGCAGAGGGGCTTTTGCCACAGATTTCAGGGGAGGAAATACACTGCTTGTCTGCTCCTTTTTCCTGCTGCTTTGTGCCTGATACTAACTTGCCCATTTTGTTCTCTGCTATTGCTGCCTTAGGATCTCCATAAACAGAGTCCCCGTGAAACCCCAAAGTCTCAATAGTTTAAGATGGTTCCACAATGCTCAAGGGGACATTTTGTTCCTAAAATGTGAGAACAGTTAGAAGTAGGTGGAATCAGACACATAAATTGTGAAACACAAGTTCCTGTTCTAGTTCCATGGCCAAAGTGGGAAAAAATCACTAATTTTTCATTACGATAAAAAAACAAGCAAAGAAGAGCCATGATTCCATCTTTTAACTTGCTAGTACAATAACCAATGAGCCAGTGGCACCTCTCGCTGAACAATTAGTTACATTACTACGCACAACTCTCAAATGTATATATATATATATATATATATATATATATATATATATATAGTGGTGACTCTCTATGAAGTTGTTCTAAATTCTCTATGAATATCATCACTGAATTGTCATAAATATCACACAGGAACTATTATTATTCTCATTTTATAGATGAGAAACCCAAGGCAAAGAAGGGTAAAGCAATTTGCCCAAGTGGTGGATCCAGGATCCAATTTGGACAGCCTGGTTCCAGGGTCTGGGCTGTGATTCATTGCACATACTCCTTCTCTGTACTGATGAGCACATCTGTTTATTATTGTTGTTCTTGTTGTCATTGTCATCATTATTATTGTCCTGACTCTTCTTCCCCCTCTCTTGGATAAACTTGTGTTGCAAGTAAGAGCTCAGGAGAAAAGTGGGGGAATGAGGGCAGTGTGCTAGAGATGGAATCTGAGAGCTTTGCCTTTGACCATTTCACTCTCTGCTTCCAACTTTCACCAATGGCGTTGTCCTTTCAATGTACTCACCTCCATACAGTACTTCACACTTCTTAAAGTTCTTTGAGACTCCCCATCCTGTCTCAAGGCCCATGGGAAATGGGCAGGGAAGGGAACATTATTCCCATTTGACTTCTGTCCAACAGAGAGTTTAGTGATTTGCCCACGGTTAGAGAGCTGATTGTTAGGCCTAAGCCAGCAGAAAAACTACTCTGATGAGTCCTAATATGTTGTTTCCTTTTGCTTCAGGATGCTGTCAGAGTGATCCCTGCTGTCATACAAGCAGTCCAAGTATGTATCACACAGAATAAATTCTGGGAACCCAGAAGGAAAAAATTATTTGAACTAGAGGTTAGAAGTTTGATATATAAAACTAAATCTAATTATGAGGATGAATAAAATTAAGTACCCTCTATATAAAGTTTGGAGTAGTGGGAGCCAGTTTGGCAAGTTATTCAACTTCTCTGTGAATGATTTTCCTCTTCTGTAGAAAGAAGAGAACGAAGTAATGATTTCCTGGAGTTACTATGAGGATTTGATGAGTTAACACGTCTAAAGAGTTTAGAACAATGCCTGGACTGTAGTAAATACTCAATTAAGTGTTAGCTGCTGCTGGTACATAATGAGGAGTAGATAAAACAATTTATTCCTAATGGGAATTCTATAGTTAAGGCCAATCATGCCATCTTTCTCTTCCAAAAGCAATTGCTTCTTTATGTTTTAGAGGATCTCAGCATTCTTATTTTGGACATTTTACAACTTGGCTTTTTCTCATCCTTGTTATTAGATCTGATTTTACATATCAAACTTCTAACCCCTAGTTCAAATACTTTTTCCTCTTTGGGTTCCCAGAATTTATATGTTCTTGTGATGCAATTCTTGCAATATATACTCAGGTTGTTGTATTACAGCAATGTTCACTCTGACACTATCATCTTTGCCAAGAAGTGCTTTTCAATTTTCAAATTTTTGGTGCTGTTTGGTAGGAAGCCTTGCATTTATTATCAACAGTACAGGATGAAGAAATAACACTTTCTGAAAGAAAAAATATCTCGTTGCAGAAGCTTAACGTCTATTTGTGCAATGACCTCAATAGATAACTCTGGCTCCCCTTTGGTAAATTTCCTGTTAAAATTCTGGCCAGTCTACTGCTTACTTGTTAGGAATAACTTTCACCAGGGGAAATTGGGCACAAAACCTTGCCAGCATATTTAACTTCTTGTCCTTTAAGAAATTATACTTCGATTTTAGAGGTTTGACTTTGATAGATAATGAAATTATCATGGTGGAACAAGCCATAGAAATAATAAATACAATAATTCTTCTTTGCCTATTATGTGCCTTCGCTATTCATAAATTTTAGGGCCTTAGATATTAGATACACTTACGTAAGGCCTCACGAACGGTAATTATCTTTTGGCTAAAGAAAAAGCCCAAACGAATGCTAAGCTGCATTATCGCTTGGCTTCTGACATGAGCTGATAATCAGATTTTCTTGCTTAAATCCATGGTGCTCGAACAATGCTACCCACTGTCTGTGCTTCCCGATATTACCCTTAATTAGAAAGAACAGAAACACAAATCTGAATTATTTCAAAATCTGGTTTCCATGGTCAGTGGTTTGAAGAGCTTAACTTTATTATAAATAAACCTGGCTTTATTGGCTAATGAAATCTGAAATGCGAAGCCTGGGATAGAGGGAGTGTAATTCTCTGATGTTTACACATCAAAATATCCAGTGTGGTCAAAGTGTTTTGTAATAAATCATTGCGTAATTGAATTATGATTCCTTTGTCCAAGTACGATCTAAGCCCCAACACTAAGGAGAACCTGGAAGGAACTTGAGTTTGTGTTTTCTTAAGAAACAACATCTTTAGGTTCAATAATATATGTACTCAAAGCTGTCAAGGAGGCGTTGACCTTTTATTTATTTTCTCCCACTTTAGTAATTGTTTTTTCCTTTGACACATTGAGGCACATGGTTTAAAGTGTGTGATGGCCTGGCTCTGCACACATATATATCCTTCAATGTATTAGGCTTAAACGTTCACGTCAGGCTCCTTTTCCACTTAGAATAACGTGTGGGACAGTATCTGAGCGAGACAGATGATAAGAGGGGAGATGTGTTGTACTTTTGTTTATGGTCTTGTAAAAAGAGGGCTGACAATCGGCCAGGATGCCTGACCCCATTTGAAGGGCTAATTAATAACTAAGTGGAGATAGTAACTTTGTTCTTTTCCTGGAAAACAACATCAGGAAGCTAATTCCTAGAACTGCTATCACATATAAGGACTGTGTATATATATATAGAGAGAGAGAGAGAGAGAGAGAGCCTGTTTTATATATATTTTCTATATTTATACATATATCTTATTTTATATATTCTGTATCTATATCTATCCCTCCTGTTTCTCTGTGGATGGTGGGGCCTAAAGATCTGTGTTTGTAAACTGTGGCCCTGATCCCTTTTATTCTCCGTTTAATAGTTTTTTCTAAGACCCTCTCTCTTTTTCTTTGTGAATATTATCTTTTTCCTTTCAACCCTTCATCAATATTTCATTCCCCATTCCCACTCCTTCCCCTACCACCTCTGTACTAGGCAATTTGCAGTTGCTTTGTCATTTAAATATTCATAGCAACAGGAATTACTCTTAAATCCTGTTTTCCAGATGATGATATTGAACTTAGAGAGAGAGAATGATTTTCCTAGGATCACATATCCAGTAAATGATGGAGGCAGGATTCCAGCTCAGGTATTATTAATTCCAAATCCCATGGTCTTTGTGCTATGTCATACTGTCCCGCCAAACTGTATGTTAGCTTCTTGTAGATTGTTCCCTTTGTCTTCATCGCAGCTCTATTTCATTGGCTGAGGTAGATGTACCTCTTTCTCAAGTCACCAGGGACAAGGCTGGATGTGTCTGGGGTCCAGGTTCCTGTGACTTAAGTGACTCATCATGGAGCCAGGAATTTGCCTTGAGTTAGGATACTGGGGTGAGAAGCATTGCCTTTACTACTTTCAAGGAAGGATAATCATAGAGAAGCAGTTGGTGTCTATGATGTTCCTGGATAAGATGTATCAGGGTGATGCCATTTCGAACAGTGGGATGGATACTACAAGACTGTGAGGTGGTTGTCCACAGGGAAAAAAACATCATCTAACCTGGACAGTTTAGACGAGTGAGCAGTGAGGGGGGGCTGGTTAAAGGCGGAGACTGACACACCTCTTTATCTCCTCACCCTCTCCCCAAACCCCTTGAAAATAACGATAGAACAGAGCCTCCCCAGTGATATGCTGCAAATGGGTTGCAGTGGGCAGAGTGTTTAATCTGTTTAGTCTTTTTGGTGGCCTTGTAGGGGCTGGGATAGTAGATAAGCTCGGACCAGTTGCCCTTGGCCTTAAATAGTCTCATCTTATCCCAGTGTTCCCTACAGATGCTATATATTTTCTTCTCATGTGATTTTGAAAACGATTGGGAAGCATTGCTTTAAAACAAAATGCATTCACCCACAAGGATAAAAAGCAAAGATAGAGAGGAAACAACATCAATGAGCAATATCAACAATCTTTTTGATAGCTATAAAGTTAGTTAAAAAATGGCCACTGACAACCGAATGGAGTGACTCCCAATGCAAGTCTACACAGGAACCCTACAAGGAGAAATGAGTCAATTCACTCTGCCATCAAGAAACCTGCAACCTGAAGGTTTCATATATCTTTTAAAGCAGGGAACAAGCACAGAGCTTAAAACAGGGGCCTGGTGGCAGTCTGGATCCTGAGATTCATTTTTCCTTGGCTCACCCTGTAGAGTCAGGACAAGGATTTATTCTCTGACAAAATTAAGTTGGCGAGACTCCCAACATAGAAACACTGGGCCCAAAGATGAGGTGGGATCTTCAAACAGGAGTTTCTTGAAGACTTAGATAGGGGCCTGTGGGACCTTCAGGTCCTTTCTCCTGTTCTCTTCCCAGAACGCGGTCAGCCAGGCACATATTTGGAGGACTCTTCTCTGGAGAAAGTGGAGAAAAGCCCTTCCCATGCTGATGTTGAGCGATCTGTTGCAGGAAAGACCGGCTCACTGCCTCAAGCCACAGCGAAACCCAGGAGTCAACAAGCCCTGCTCGAGTGGACCCGGAGTTTGCAGTCAGCCCTTTAGTGCTCTACCATTAAATATGAATGGATAGCCAAGATTGCAAATCATTTTTGTTTTCCAGAAGAATCTTTTTCCCCATGCAGCTGTTGCTAAAGCCGTTAAGAATATTTTCCAGATGATGATGACATTGGGATGTGTTATGATAAATTATTTTGAAATATAAATTTTAGTAATCTAGAGTCGATGATTCTTGCACAAAAATTTTTCTAAAAATATTTAACTCTTCATACAAATCCATTATGTGTAAATCTGAATTAAATTTTAAATTTAGCCAGTGGTATTTTCCTGTTTCCTCTGATGTTTCCTGTGATTTGTGGAGATCTCACAGGAAACTGAAGGTGGCTGAATAATTTTCATGTAATACAAAACACTTGTTAATGCCGTTCCATGGAGGTCTTCCTAATCCAGTGTAAATAGGGAGGCTGGCTTTAACTCCCTACTCCGTGGCTCACTATGTACATTGACAAAACCAAAATGCCTCTTTATTTTAGTTATAAGGTTTATAGCAGGTATCATCTCTTTTATGTTGGAGATTAGTAAATTACCTAGAATTTTTTGGCCCAACTGATTGGAAAATGATGCCAACTAAAGCAAAATGAGCATCTCCTTACCAACGCTGCTCAGTTTTACCCAGAGTGAAATAAATGGTTCCGTGACCACAGACTGCTTTTTGAACCCTCATATCACAAATACAGGTCTCTGGGCACCAGGCAGGATAGGCAGGAGAGTATGCCTCACCCAACGCAAGATGTCTTATCAGAAAAGTGATTCAAAGCCACAGGCAGTTGCCTCATGATGGTAAGATGGCTGCAGCAGCCCTAGACTCTGCAACCTCTCGCAGTCAAAACTTGATTCCAAAAGTCTTAACAAAATCTCCTTATATTCCATTGATACTGAACTTCAGTCCTTGTAGCCGACAGAATGTAATGTGCTGATGTGCTCAGATCTGGGCATTTGCTTTGTCCCTGAAGTTTGGGGGAAGGTGCTCACTGAAACCATATATATCAAGGTTTGGAGTCATTTGGATCCCCAAATACTTGTTCCTGAAAGTAGAATAAATGGAGCAAATGAAAATAACAAATACCATCCCCAGTGGTGGTGGTAATAGAGGCTGTAGCACTCGTTTTGAATGAGAAGTCAGCTTCAGCAAAAGAAAGGGCTAAAGATTTAAGCATAGACCATTTGTCCCTACACCCAGTGTGTCATCTGTGTTGACCAGATCACAATAACTGGCTGCAGTTTATTATACTCCAATGCTCTATTGACACATAGCACAGTGGGAAGAGGTTAAAAGCAGTGATCAAGATTGCACAGGACATAATGCCGCTCCAGGAAATGGGGGGTAAAATTTCGTGTAGAAGACATAACAGTTTTATTCAATATTTATATTTAGACCCTTGGGGTAACATTCTCAGTGGCCATTATCAATGACGATTCAAATTTTTGCTTGCTGAAATCCCATTCTTATTTCTTATTGCAGGTCTTCATGTTCAGTTAAAGAATGGTTCTGGATTTCCGCAAAACCAGGTTTAAAAACTTTCTGCCAAATAAGAAGGCTGTTGAAGAAATCCAAACCTTTCTTATTGGTTTGCCATGGTGGTCCATTTTTCATTATCATATAGAGACAAGTCCCCGGATAGAGGAGCTCCAATTTCTGTTCCTCTCTTCCTCTGTCCTCTAATTACAGTTGCTGCTGGTGTCCTGAGGCTGATGCTTCCCCTACAGATTGCCAAGAGAGAAGGAAAATACACCTTCATTGGCTACTGTACTTACAATGGTTCCTAAAACCAAGCAAGAAAACCACAGAGATCTTGGCAAGCAAGCAATTGAAAAGTACAGGTGCTGGCAGTATGCACAGCCCCAAAATCAACATGACTTGGGAGGAGAGGGGGTTGGAGAACAAAGAAAGGTGCTTTTCATTCAGAGAAATTTATTTCTTTTAAATATTTGCAATCTGCAGCCGATAGCACAGGAGGCCACTTGGCGTTAGTTCCCCACAAAGGGGAGGGCTGGGTGGTAATGAGCAGATGCTTGAGTGGCCTGTGGCGTGAGGTGCACCATCCGTCAAGAAGATCAATATTTACTGTTCTTGTATCTTTGTGGTGAAAGTTTGCTCTTCTTAAACAAAAAAAAGGTGGGGGTTGTGCTTTAATACATAGAGTATGGGTTTAAGTTTAGGCAGTAAATCAACTGAGAACAGCAAGGACTTCACAGACAGGACTAAGTACCCACCTCCCCTGCCCAGTGGTGACATGTTCAGTGTTTTAAGGAGTAAAATGCATCTGGCTCGTGACATTGACAGTCTTTTCTCCATTCACTTTTTCTCATTCCAGTTAAATCATACCATGATGGAAAATACAATATGAAAGTAATATGGAATTTTAAAATGTGTTTTAAAATATACATTAATCCAGTTCAGTTTGACTCAACATGTACCAGTAAAGCAGCATTTTTGTGTGGTACAGACTGTGATAGGCACTAGGGGGACACACACGGACAAGATGAGGGTCTCTGCTTTAGTCTTTTGGTGCCTCAGTTTCCCTGGTTTGTCAAACGTAGATCACAGAGAGAGTCCTATGAGATGGGGGAAGAGATAAATAGCTGATGGGTCATGACCAGCCTCCTATACGACGAAAAAGATTTTATATTTTATTTGTTAGATCAAAGTGTGGTCTATGTCTTTAATGTGCGTACAAACCAACTGGGTACCTTGTTACAATTCAGATCCTGATTTAGTAGGTCTGGGGCTGGGCCAGAGAATCTCCACGTCTAAGAAGCTCTCGCGTGATATTAATGATGCTGGTCCATGGACACACTTTGAGTAGCAAGAATCTACATATTACTTGTATCAGTCACCTATGATGTTTGTTAACTATGCACATTCCTGGGCCCCATCTCAACTCTTTGAATCAAAATCTGCATTTCAACATGTTCGCCAGCTGATTTTTATGGATGATAGATTTTGAGAACCATCAACCAAATGATGGGAAGCCATTGAACACTATTAAAAAGCTGAGTTCTATATTTATTATTATATTTGTCATATTGGATTTTAGAAAGAGAATGTGAAAAGAGAGTTCCACCGAGGTGAACTGCAGCAGGGAGCGGGTGGAGAAGCGAAGGCAGAACTGTAGAGGAGGCAATGGGTCTGGAGGACATTGTGGGGGGTTGACCGGATTCGGTTATGAGTGGATCTGGGGATGAAGCGGGTAGGAGGGGGCTGGAGTGACCTTCTGGGTTCTGTTTTGGATATCTGGATTGCTGCTTGGGCCCACACTAAGATGGGAAAGCAATATGGGCTTTGGAATAGGAAAGAGTGGATTTGAGACCTGCCTTCAATACTGGCTACTTACACAGCCTTGGTAGCTAATTTCCATCAGTAAAATGGGGATAGTGGTTGTTGTGAGGCAGCATCAGCCCCATTTTGCGCAGGTGGAAACTGAGGAATAAAGAGGGTAAGTTGGTCCAGCCCCTACAAAGGAGTAGAGATGAGATTTCCACATGGGCTTTCATGATTTGGCAGCCTCTACTCTGAACCATTACCCCAAGGTTTGGCCATGGAGACATCCTCTCCAGGTGGACAGTGGCACCAGCCCCACCACACAATAGTTTTCGCCTCATTTCACTTTCTCTCAAGGCCTCTCATTCTTACTGTCACTACTGCTTCCGAGGTACCCCTCTCCCTTTAAAATTGTAGAAAGCCACTCCATTTCATTTCTCTTAGCTCATCTGAGATGAATTCCAAAAAGACTTCGCTTAAGACAAAGCAAATATAGAAATAAAGAAAATGCTGGCAGCAGAAAAGACTTCCCAAGTACAAGGTTCTAACCCTTCCTCACTTGATCTCCCACAACCTGTCACTGGTGCAGCTCGCCTGGGTCACTTAGTTCCCAGATCTCTTCCTTCTGTTAACAGATGTATGTCCTCTTACACCTCATCTCTGCAGTTCCGTTCTGCCTCCTTGGTCTGTATTCATGGCAAAGGGAGAGTTCATACTCTGTTCCCTCCTAAGACCCTCCTACTCAGTTTAAAGTTTCTGCTTTGAGATATAAGCATTTGCCTCAGGGAACGGGTGGGGCTGGGTGAATGATATGACTGAGAGAGAAGGAGAGAATGAAAACCTCATCCTCTAGGGAGGATCCTATTCCTTGTGCAGGAGTGGTTTGCTCTCTTATAGACCCAGCAGGTTACCACCACCCTAAACACGTAATATCCAAACCATACTACAGATGCAATAATATCCAGCATCTAAACAATAATATCCAATCATGTCCAAGCAATCAACGTTACACACAAACACTCATGAGCAGTTGGTACTGGTCACTTGTTTGCTGAATTGTTTTTAATTAAAATCTAATCAGATTGTCCATATTTATGACCTTATTCATATTAATTATCCAATATCTTTGAATCTCTTTCTCTTCTTTCTTTTTGAGTTTGGTTATTTCAAGGGGACAAAGCCCGAATTGAGAGCTCCCTCTCCCCAATCTTCTGATCCCCGTCTCTATTCCTTGTGTCTCCACCCTCTGCCACACTGGCTGTGCTTGAAATGACACAAAAAATCACATGGCTACGTCCTCTCTGCTGTGAGTGTTTGTTTTGATGTCCCCTGTCCAGGAAGGCACCTCTTATGTCTGTATATAAATTAGTACACTAGCCTCCTCATTTTTCCATTCCCCTTACCTTGTCTTGTTTTTCTTCTTAACAATAGGAAAGTCACCATCTGATATATTACAGATGTATTTATTTATTTTTATGTCACCTCCACTAGAATATCAATTTCACGAGGACAGAGACTTGATGTAGTATATCCCCAGTTTCCAGAACAATGTCTGGCATGTAGTGTGACTCAGTAAGCATTTGTTGAATGAACAGATAAATAAGTTAATTAGCCACCTTAATGAAATATATGGGAAGGAAGTGCATGTATAAGTAACTGGAGTCAATTGTAGTTGTTTTCAGGATTATTTCATTTAAAGAATAAGGAAGCAAAAAAACTTTTAAAGTGTCACTCGTTTAGGGAAGTAAGAATGGCAGGTGGCATGGATTATTTTTGGAGCCAAAGACCTAATGTTATTTTGTGTATTTTCTCCTCTGTCTTACAGCCCAGCCCTCATCATGAAAGAACTGTCTTGCCCTGCTCCAGGTTCACTGCTCACATGAAGAACTTCTCTGAATCTCTTAAACTTAGCCATCTACGTTTTTTGCATTTTCCAGGTAAATTAAGAAATAATCTCAGGAAAGACTAGAGTTTATAAAGAATACTTGAGGGGCCAGCCCAGTGGTTTAGTGGTTAAGTCCGTGTGCTCTACTTCGGCGGCCCAGGGTTTTTGGGTTCAGATCCCAGGGGTGGACTTGTACACCTCTCATCAAGCCATGCTATGGCGGGTCCCACATACAAAATGGAGGAAGATTGGCACAGATGTTAGCTCAAGGACAATCTTCCTCAAGCAAAAAGAGGAAGATTGGCAACTGATATTAGCTCAGGGCCAATCTTCCTCACCAAAAGAAAAGAAAAAAAATAAAGAAAGAACACTTGAATTGTGTTTCAAAGTAGCAACAAAAGAGAGAATTCATTGGCTTAAGAAGTTGCTAAGTTTAAAGGATGGACTGACTCAAAGCATGGCTGGATCCAGTGTTCACTGATATTATCATGGCTTTCTTTTTTTAAATCTCCATGTTAACTTAATTTTCATTTTGGGTTTATTTTCAGAATGGATAGCAATCATGGGCCCTGGCAGCTACAGGGTTATATGATTCTTAAAGCTTGTAATTTGAAAAGTAAAGAAACGCTCTTTTTCTCTGCCTCTATAACAGTTCCCACCCCCTAGCCGATGACTCTGATTGGCCAAACTTGAGTTTCACGTTCTTTCCTAGAACAATCAGCGTGTCTGGGGGAAAAGGGCACACCAGTCAATTTTTGCTACCCCTGAATTTAATCCTGACAGCTGCATTTAAATTACACAGAGTATTTGCGTGTGTGGGGGTGGGGGTGGAGGGAAGTATGGCGGGAAGGGAGAATGGGAGGAATCATTTTCCAAAATAAATTGACGTGAGACAAGCAAAAAGTATCATTTTGTGTCAAGCTGAAATGATGTGTGGTTGCATCAGTTATGTTCTATGCAATGTTGGCACCACAGACATATATTATGACAACCTTGGGCCATTTCACTGACCTGAAAGGGTAAATGAATTTACATGGCCAATCTCCCACCTAAGAGAAAGTAAGTTTTCGGACAATTGATAAAGCAGATAACTGCTACATTCTGTTTGGAAGATGTATTATTTTAGAATTTATTTACTTATTTACTTGTACTTATATATTAATAAAGTTTGTTGCATATGTGTAAATGTCAGGGCTGTTGAAAGGTTTTGTTGATTTTATGAGTTTCAAAGTCCCAGAGTAATGTAATTTTAAGAGATCTTTTGAGAATCGCATTTGGTACCCACTCACACTCTTCTTACTTTACAAAAATTAGGAAATGGAGGGGAGTGGTAACACTTCACATGGTTCAAAACCCAAAATGTAAAGAGGTGTATCGTGGGAAGTCTTCTTCCCGCCTCTGCCTCAGTCTACCTCGTTCCCTTCCCCCCACAGGAACCCACGTTTTGTGATTTCTTGGGAATCCTCCCACACTTTCTCTAAGCAAATAAAAGTGTGTATATAAACAAATATAAGCGTGCAGGTGAACAGCAGTGTTCTACACTTTGCTGTCTTCACTTAGCGCTGTAACTTGGAGCTCCGTCCACAGCAGTGTGTTGAGGGCTTCCTCATTCATTTTGCTTACAGCTTCAGAGGAATGTATTTTATGGCTATGCCTCAATTTATTTAGCCAACTTCCTTTAATAAGCACTAGTGATTCCCCAAAAAGAACCAATGAAATAATTCGGATTTCATATTTTAGAGCTTTGATGGCATGTATTAAGAATTATTATTAAAAATTTTGACCAAGTCCACTTTTGTTAGTTTTATGGAAAGAGTCATGTAGGCTTAGTTCCAGCTGACTGATATAATTCAGTAAAAGTAAAGGCCGACCTCTTAATTCTTTTCAAAATGCAACGGAAGGACAGAGAAAATAACTGCCACTATCAGTATCTGGAAAATGTGTGGCTTCAAGGTTCGGTATACCAGGATCTTGAGAGTTGAAAGTATGGGTACAAGGTTGAGAAACGTCATGGTTTATGATTACATGGATTGCTCTGACAGACCTCAGTTCCTTGCCACATTGGTATTTGTCTTAAATTTGGGGACCTGAAGCCTGTAGGCATGCTGAGATTGAGGGCACACTGATGAGTTGGGGATACGAAGACAGCAGGGACTCTCCAGAGATGAGGGGCTCTCTTGGTTGTAGGTAGGACAGATGAGCAGCAGCATTTTGTCCCTGGGGGTCAGATCTGGATAGGAGCAGAGCACTGTCAACAGCAAGAGGGATGGTGGTTAGTGTTAGGCACCTGGGAGCAGAGAAGAGCTAAGCTAGTTTGGTTTGGTTGCTAGGCAATGGGGAACCAATACTTTTTTTTTTTAAAGCAAGGGAGTGATGTAATTTATTTGTACCTCACAGCAGTTAAAGACAGTGATTGAGGGGGCAAGATTGCGGACAGGAAAACCACTTTTAAGGTTATTAATCACCGAAGTGAAAAGCAATAAGAGCAGGAACATGGCAGTGAAGGTAGAGGAAAGGGGATAACTAGAGATATTTAAGGGGGAACATCCACAGGAGCTGGTCATGGATTAAAGATGAGGATGGAGAGAGAGAGCTGAGGTGGGAGGGTTTATGTGTCCATTCAGTCATTCAAAAAAGGATGACTGAGCACCAGCTAGCGACAGGCACTGTGTTAGTTTCTGGAGACACAGAAGTGAACAAGACATATGAGGTTCCTGCCTTCTTGGAATGTACCTTCTGAAGAAGGCAATAATTAATAAGTAAACAAATAAATAAGATTGTTAAATATTATAATAAAAACTGTGAAGAAAAGAGGTGGATGCCTTGGGGCCCTTCATAGTCGCCTCCTACCTCACTCCAGCCCCTGAAAACTGCTGATCCGTTTTACACCCCCATAATTCTGCCTTTTCTAGAATGTCATAATCTTAATTGTTAGAGTGTTTACAAATCTGTATGTGTTCGATGAAACTCACATAACTGGACACTAGAAAGAGTGAATTTTACTCTGTACAAATTATGCCCCAATAAATATAACATTAAAAAAGCTTGCATACCAAAATTAAAAAAAAAGAAGAAGAAGAAGAGACAAGAAAAAAATGGATTAATGAATGAGAGTAATCCAGGGGATGGCAGAGGGTCGGGGGCTATTTAAGATAAGGAAGTCAGGGAAGATGCCTATGAGCAGTTTACATTCAGCCTGAGATATGTGTATTTTGTGTGTTTATAAAAGAAAAATGAGATCAGTGTGGCCAAAATATAGTTAATAAAGAAGAGGTGGTATGAACTGAGGTTGAGGCAAGCAGGGTCTAGATTATGAGGAGCCATCTAGGTCACAATGAAGAGTTTTAGATTTTATTCTAAACGCAGTGGGAGGCCATTGAAGGTTTTAGGCAGAGCTGTTCCATCTTCTGATTTACTTTTTTTTTTAAAAAAGGATCACAATGTTATTGTTCAGATACTTAATTGTAGCTGGAGCATATGAGGAAGCAAGGAGACCAATTAGGAGACTACAGTACAAGTCCAAGTGAAAGATGAAGGGGAACCAGATGATGGTAATGACAGTGAAGATGGAAATGAGCGGGTGGAAGTTAGAAATAAGTTCTTGATGGATAAAACCAATAATCCTTGCTAATGGTTAGGATGTGGGGAGGAGGGAAAGAGAGGAATACAGGATGATTCTCAGTTTTTGCCTTGAACCAGCTGGATGATAGTATTGCCGTTTACTGGGTTGGAGAATTATTGAGTGAGGACCAGTTTTAGAGAGGAAAGTAAAGAGTTGAATAGACCTTGTTTCACCCATAGACTCAGTTACAAAGTTGGGGCAGTTTTGGAGATTGCCATCTTGATCAGCCTAGATCAATTACTGTCACCCTTGAAATGCTCCCAGATTCTGCTTTTTGACCCACTGTTTCTTGAACAAGTACAGTAATCTCACATCCCTGGGATCCTTCTAGTTTTTATTCTTGTGACTTGACTGAGGAAAACACCACAAAATTGCAAAAATGGCCACAATAATTCATTGCACCCTTGAACGTAACCCCTTTGAAATGTGTTTTTTCCCCCATCAAGAAGAAGAGTTTATTTCTCCCCTCCTTGAATCTGTACTTGGCCACATGACTTGTTTCGGCCAATGGGACATTAGAAAATATGACATACGTAGAGAATAAAAGCGCTTGTGCGTTGGGGCTTACCCTCTCTCACTACGGGAAACTCTTCCATCATTCTGTGAATGAGTCCAGGCTATCCTCTGGGATGATGAGGAACATGAGGTTGCCTCCCCAGCTGACAGCAGATATGTGAGTGAGGTCTCCTCTAGACCAACCAGTCTGCCAATTGTTAGACATGTGAGTGTGGTCATCTTAAAGTATCCAGCTCAAGCTGAGCTGAGTCAGACTGGAAAAGCTTCCTGGATGACACACAGAACAATGGGAAATAATTTTTTTGTAAGCAAGTAAGTTTTGGAATTGTTTGCATGCAGCAGAAGCTCACCGATACACCCCCCAAAGTTTCAGTGGTGGTAACCAATCTCAGACTTACTTCTGCCTAAGTTTAGTCCATGAATAACTTTATCACCTGAACTTATTTGCACATAAATTGTAAATATAGCACTTAGTCAAACTGGCCGACAAAAGGGGCTGAAACTGATCCACAAAAGAAACTTGTTGGAGTTTTTAGTCAAATTTGACTCCATGTTGCTTCATTATCGGTGCAGACAAGAGTGCGTGCACATGCACACACACACACAAACACAAATCATGCTCTCCAAAGACCCATGTGACAATACTGCACATAAGCAGGTTATGCCGTAGACCACAGATTCCCCACTACTTACTAACCATCTACCACGTTCTGGGTGCTCTCCCAGATGCTGGGGGACCCAAAGATAAATCCATCAGGGTGATTGTCCTTAAGGATTTTATAATTTAATATGGAGGTTTGGAATTCATCTAAAGCACAAGGTAGCTGGCTGGTAATGACTTCTGTGATACAGTTCAACAAGTGTTTATTAAATGCTGACTCTGCACCAAGCGCTGTGCTGGGTACTGAGGACAGCCGTAAGAAAAATAAGAACAATGTAAAATTATTTCTAACAGGGAAACCTCATAAATTTTCAGCTTTTTTTATGAACTGCATTAATTGATAGCAACCAAGTGATCTCAGCTTGTCACCTGGGAGGTCTCCTGCCACTGGCCTTGGTCTTTGCAGTAGGGTTTGCAGTAGGGTTAGCTTGGAGAACTATGGAGAGGTGCGGGGCAGGAAGGTGAGAGGGAGAGCTGGGATCTGGTTCCCCTGCACTCACCCAATTTCAGTTGGAAGCCACAATTCTCTCTTTCCAGAACTGAGAGTCAAGAGCTTCCCGTGTCCCTAACTGTGCTTTGGGAAGGTTGCTGTGGTTTACACTCCCCACCACCATTCTGTTGGTACTGAGAGCAGCCTCAGCACAATCCATGGTCTGGAAGAGTCTCATCAAGGTTGGAGACCCCTGTATTATACACCACAGAGGCCTCCTGGAGAAGGCTCATTTCTGCTCCTCCCAGGTAGAATAAGAAGGGAGGAAATGGCTTCACAATATCTTACTTTGCTCAGACATCCCTCATGGCAGTTTTAAGAATCACGTTACAGCCCGCTGAAGGCAGATGAAGCCCACTTGGCCTTGCCTGGATAATTCCCTCTTCATCTCCCTGAAGCTTTCTTGCTCTTTCTTTGCCATGTCCAAAGGCTCTCATTCCTCTCACACTAAAACTTGTGAGAAAACTCTTGGATTCTGACAGGACTCTTTCAGGTTATTTACCCGCGTGAAGAAATGGTGGTTCCCACTGGAAACTTGAATATTTTTCTACCGTTCTCACCACTTTCTTGCAAAGAGCTTGGGGTGGGATTTGCCATCCACCCATCCCTTGGTGAAAATCACTTTTATGGGTTGACAGAAATCCGCATTTGGGGAGAGCAATTTCCAGTTGTTTGGCTTTTGGGGGGAAATGATGCAAATACAAGCCCAGGGCTTAGTGCTAGGGAAATTCAGGAAGCGTCTCGCAGAAGGGGAGGGGCAGAAGGATGTTTGTCAAAGTGCCTGTGCTGCTAGTCCTCATATAAATGCTCTTTCTCCTTTGTTCCGACTGGACTCTGAAGAATACAACTCCAGGACAAAGCAGAGGAGGCCCTGGCAAGTGAATGCAGCAGTGTTTTCTAATCCGTGTGGATCAAAACCACGCAAGTTTCGATTCTGTAAAGAATCTTCCTTAGCATGCTGGATTAATCACATGGATTAATAAAACACAGTCGCCTTCACTCACTGGTGCCTCCTAGTCTTTGTACTTGCCTCCCCTCTCCCCGCCTTTTAAAAAATTCTATGGAACTCTGAGGGAACAAAAGGAGTGGCATTTTCTATGAGTACCGTGACCACTGGTCCCTTGGTCCAACCCGTCTGGAAGGTAGGCTCCCTGAATTTCTCAGTGTGCAAAAACGCTTGATTCTGCCTGTGTGGAAACCTCTGGGCCTTGGGGAAAACTTAGGGTGTCTTTTGGACCCCACATTCCACATAGTTGACGTGAAAACTAGCACACTGCAATTCTTCACATGTAAAGAAAAGTGAAGACTAAATTAAAATCATTTAGTACATGGTGAGGGATATTAGATAAGGGCCTTGGTTGGATTCATGTGTGTTGGTCCTAACTTTATTTAGCTTGTTTAACTTTCGTAAACCCATGCCTCCCTGTTTTCTGGGATACGATCAATGGGCCTATGTCTAATTAAACAGCAGCAGCAGCTAAAGTTCGTTGAGCTTGACTATGTGCCAGACATTGATTAACACTTTACCTGAAGGATCCATTTAATCCTCATAGAGACCCATGGGGCAGTCATATTATTATTTCCATTTTCTGACAAAGTAACTGGAATCAGGGATATTAAACATCTGACTGGAGTTGAAACCACTGCTGAGTGGTGGCATGGAGACCACTCAGGTCCTGCACTCCCCAAAGTCTTTGATCCTAACCTTTGCTGTCATCCTTCCTTGTCTACAGCAGGGTCACTTAAGCCTTGTCTAATCATGCCTTCGACAAGTAGATATAGGTATACTTGCAAGCTATGTTTTAAGTTTCCTAATGAATTTTGCCTTCTTCAAAGTTATGAAATAAAATGACAATTTCTTATTTCGGTCCACAACTCACTGTTGTTATCATTTGTAAGCTGGAAAACTCCGATTAAAACCTCATAGTAAAACACAACACAGAGGGGAAAATGGATGGAGAATAGGGAGTGGCTAGTAACAGGGGAGAAAAAGCAGTCTTGAAATACAACAACATATACTGATACCCTGGCATCTTGTCCTTATTTGTCTGAGTGCCATCCTGATGGGGTGAAGGGACTTATTTTAATTTTTTCATAGTCTGTCTCCTGCACAGCCCCCCTCCTCTGTCCCCTTCCCTCTAGAGTGAGAATTCTTTCTTTTGCCTCAGCCCACTTAGTCTCTTCTTCAAATTTACCAGCAAAGAAGAATTCTACCCTCCCCACTTAGCTCCTTGGCCTTTAATAGCAGATCAGGGTAATGGGTGAGCTTCACAGAAACCCACATTGTAACAGGCAGTATTTGAGGAATTCAAGTGACATTTAAATGTTTACCATGGTCCATCTATTTTATAGGTTATGCTTTTCAGAGAGAAATTAACTTGTTATCCCACAAGGTTTTAGTAGCAGAATACTGTTATTACATTATTTGGTGAACCTACACCTTTGAGAATTGTTCACATAAAAACAGTGGCCATGAGCTACATCTGATGCGCTGCAATGTCTTCCAATACTGGAAAGATTAGATTGAAGCAATAACAATTGTAGGTAACATTTAATCAACATTTCATGGTGTCATTAACTCGGCTCAGTTCTTTCATGTATTATCTCATTTAATCAACACATAATTAGTCCACTGAAGAACTAACATTTAAACCCTGAGTTTGACTTCATTATCTCCTCTTAACCAATCATTACACTACTACCGTCAGTAAATGTGGCATATAATGTGATAGCCCTTCTGTAGAGTCCCCAGAGGCATTTTCCAGAGAGACGTGACCAAGAAGACTTTATTCAAAATCCAGATTGATTTATTTTCATGCATGGCAAGTCGCCTACTTTGAGATCAGTGATGTATTTATCTATCTTTTCTGCCCCTGGAACCTGGGGATAATAATATGACCATTATCTTAGTGGCCTCCTTTAGTGTTTTCCAAAATATTCTCTGATCTATATTATTATGATTGGAAAATTTATGAAAAAATATATTTTGACTCTTTCCTTTGTAAACAAGGAATTAAGCAAACTATGCTTAATCCCCATGCCCTTTAACTTCCCAGTCTTTGTTTATGTAATTTAGAATTTAGAATACCAATTTTAGTAAATCATTAACTTAATTAATCATACATAAGTTTATTTTAGTTCAATTATATAGCTTCTTTCTTTTTTTTTAATTGCAGTAACATTGGATTATAACATTGTATTGCCTTCAGATGTGCATCGTAATATATTCCAAATTCTGTGTAGATTACGTCATGTTCACCACCCAAAAACTAATTATAGTCCATCAGCACACATGTGAGCCTAATCACTCCTTTTGCCCTTCCCCCTGCTCCCTTCCCCTATGGTAACCACCAATCCAAACTCTGTTGCTACGTGTTTGTTTGTTGTTGTTTTTATCTTCTACTTAGGAGTGAGATCACACGGTATTTCACTTTCTCCCTGTAACTTATTTCACTTAGGATAATATCTTCAAGGTCCATCCATGTTGTCACAAATGGCCAGATTTCATCATTTCTTATGGCTGAGTAGTATTCCATTTTGTATATATACCACATCTTTATCCGTTCGTCCCCTGATGGGCACCTAGGTTGTTTCCAAGTCTTGGCTATTGTGAATAACGCTGCAGTGAACATAGGGGTGCATGTATCTTTACGCATTTGTGATTTCAAGTTCTTAGGATAAATACCCAGCAGTGGGATAGCTGGATCACATGGTAGATCTATTCTTAATTTTCTGAGGATACTCCATACTGCTTTCCATAGTGGCTGCACCAGTTTGCACTCCTACCAGCAGTGTACGAGGGTTCCCTCCTCTCCATATCCTCTCCAACACTTGTTGTTACCTGTCTTGTTAATTATAACCATTCTGACTGGAGTGAGGTGATATCTCATTGTAGTTTTGATTTGCATTTCCCTGATAGCTAATGATGTTGAGCACCTTTTCATACGCCTGTTGGCCATCCGTATATCTCCTTTGGAGAAATCTCTATTCAGATCTTTTGCCCATTTTTTAATTGGGTTGTTGGTTTTTTTGTTGTTGAGCTGTATGAGTTCTTTATATATTTTGGATATTAACCCCTTATCTGATATATGGTTTGCAAATATCTTCTCCCAATTGTTAGGTTGTCTTTTTGTTTTATTGATGGTTTCCTTTGCTGTGCAGAAGCTTTTTAGTTTGACGTAGTCCCATTTGTTCATTTTTTCTTTTGTTTCTCTTGCCCAGTCAGACATGGTACTTGAAAATATGCTGCTGAGACTGATGTCAAAGAGCGTTCTGCCTATGTTTTCTTCTAGAAGTTTTATGGTTTCACATCTTACATTCAAGTCTTTAATCCATTTTGAGTTGATTTTTCTGCATGGTGCAAGGGAATGGTCTACTTTCATTCTTTTGCATGTGGCTGTCCAGTTTTCCCAACATCATTTATTGAAGAGATTCTCCTTTCTCCATTGTATGCTCTTGGCTCCCTTGTCAAATATTAGCTGTCCATAAATGTGAGTTTATTTCTGGGCTCTTGATTCTATTCACTTGTGTCTATTTTTGTGCCAGTACCATGCTGTTTTGGTTACTATGGCTTTGTAGTATATTTTGAAATCAGGGAGTATGATACCTCCAGCTTTATTCTTTTTTCTGAAGAATCCTTTGGCTATTCGGGTCTTTTATTGTTCTGTATAAATTTTAGGATTCTTTGTTCTAGTTCTGTGAAAAATGTTGGAACTTTGATAGGTATTGCATTGAATCTATAGATTGCTGTAGGAAGTATGGACATTTTAACTAAGTTAATTCTTCCAGTCTAAGAGCATGAAATATCTTTCCATTTCTTTGTGTCTTCTTCGATTTCTTTCAACAATGTTTTATAGTTTTGGGTGTACAGATCTTTCACCTCTTTGGTTAAGTTCATTCCTAGGTATTTTATTCTTTTTGTCGCAATTGTAAATGGGATTGTATTCATAATTTCTCTTGCTGCTACTTTGTTTTTAGTGTATAGAAACCCAACCAATTTTTGTATGTTGTTTTTGTATCCTGTGACTTGACTGTATTCATTTATTATTTCTAAAAGTTTTTTAGTTGATTCTTTAGTGTTTTCAATATATAAAATCATGTCATCTGTAAAGAGTGACAGTTTCTCTTCTTCTTTTCCAATGTGGATCCCTTTTATTTCTTTTTCTTGCCTGACTGCTCTGGCTAGGACTTCCAATACTATGTTAAATAAGAGTGGTGACAGTGGGCATCCTTGTCTGGTTCCTGTTCTTAGAGGGATAGCTTTCAGTTTTTCTCCATTGAGAACAATATTTGCTGTGGGTTTGTCATATATGGCCTTTATTATGTTGAGATATTTTCCTTCTATACCCATTTTATTTAGAGCTTTTATCATAAATGGATGCTGTATCTTGTCAAATGCTTTCTCTGCATCTATTGAGATGATCATGTGATTTTTATTCTTCATTTTCTTAATGTGGTGTATCACGTTGATAGATTTGCAGATGTTGAACCATCCCTGCATCCCGGGAATGAAACCCACTTGATCATGATGTATGATCTTTTTAATGTATTGTTGTATTCAATTTGCTGGTATTTTGTTGAGGATTTTTGAATCAATGTTTTTCAGTGATATTGGCTTGTAACTTTCTTTTTTTGTGTTGTCCTTTTCTGGTTTTGGTATCAGGATAATGTTGGCTTCATAGAAGGAGTTAGGAAGCCTCCCCTCCTCTTCAATTTTTTGGAAGAGTTTGAGAAGGAAAGGTATTACGTCTTCTTTGAAAGTTTGGTAGAATTCACCAGGGAAGCCATCTGGTCCTGGACTTTTATTTTTTGGGAGGTTTTTGATTGCTGTTTTGATCTCCTTACTGGTGATTTGCCTATTCAAATTCTGTGCTTCTTCTTGGACCAGTTTTGGAAGGTTGTATGTTTCTAAGAATTTATCCATTTCTTCTAGATTATCCAATTTGTTGGCGTATAGCTTTTCATAATATTCTCTTATTATCTTTTGTATTTCTGAGGTGTCTGTTGTAATTTCTCCTCTTTCATTCTGATTTTATTTATTTGAGCCTTCTCTCTTTTGTTCTTGGTGAGTCTAGCTAAGGGTTTGTCAATTTTGTTTATGCTTTCAAAGAACCAGCTTTTGCTTTCATTAATTTTTTGTAGTCTCTATTTTGTTTATTTCTGCTCTGGTTTTTATTATTTCCTTCCTTCTGCTAATTTTGGGCTTTGTTTATTCTTCTTTTTCCAGTACCTTTAGATGCACTGTTAGATTCTTTATTTGGGATTTTTCTTCTTTGTTGAGGTAGGCCTGAGTTGCTATAAACTTCCCTCTTAGAGCCTCTTTTGCTGTATCCCACAGATTTTAGTATGTCGTGTTTTCATTTTCATTTGTCTCCAGGAATTTTTTGATTTCTCCTTTGATTTCTTCATTGACCCAATCGTTGTTCAGTAGCATTTTGTTTCATCTCCACATTTTTGAGGCTTTTCTAGCTTTCTTCCTGTAGTTGATTTCTAGTTTCATACCTTTGTGGTCAGAAAAGATGCATGGTATTATTTTGATCTTCTGAAATTTATTGAGACTTGTTTTGTGGCCTAATATGTGATCAATCCTGGAGAATGTTCCATGTGCATTTGAAAAGAATGTGTATTCTGTGGTTTTTGGATGGAATGTTCTATATATATCTACTAAGTCCGTCTGGTCAAATGTGTCATTTAAGGGCAGTGTTTCCTTATAGATCTTCTGTTTGGATGATCTATCCATTGGTGTAAGTGAAGTGTTAGAGTCCCTACTATTATTGTGTTACTGTCTATTTCTCCTTTTATGTCTGTTAATAATTGCTTTATATATTTGGGTGCTCCTATGTTGGGTGCATAGATATTTACAAGTGTTATATCTCTTGTTGGATTGTTCCCTTTATCATTATGCAGTGCCCGTCTTTGTCTCTTGTACAGTTTTTGTTTTAAAGTCTATTTTCTCTGATATAAGTATTGCTACCCCCACTTTCTTTTCTTTGCCATTTGCATGGAATATCTTTTTGCATCCTCTCACTTTCAGTTTGTGAGTGTCTTTAGGTCTGAAGTGTGTCTCTTGTTTGCAGTATATATATGGGTCTTGTTTTTTTATCCAATTGACCACCTTATGCCTTTTGATTGGAACATTTAGTCCACTGACATTTAAAGTAGCTATTGGTAAATATGTATTTATTGCCATTTTGTTACTTTTTTTTTTCTGGGTGTTTTAGTAGTTCTTCTCTGTTCCTTTCTTTTTCTCTTGCTCTCTTCCCTTGTGGTTTGATGGCTTTCTTTAGTAATAAGTTTGATTTCTTTTGTCTTACTTATTTGCTTACTTATTATAGATTTCTGATTTGTGATTACCCTGAGGATCCTATATAATATTCTATGTATATAGCAGTCTATATTGAGTTGATAGACTCTTTAGCTTGACCTCTTTCTAAAAGCTCTACTTTTTCACTCCCCTCCTCCCAATTTTATGTTTTTGAAATCGTATGTAATCTCTTGTTTTATGTATCTATCCATTACCCTCTTATCATTGAAATAGGTAATTTTAATACTTTTGTCTTTTAACCTTCATATTATCTTCACAGGTGGTTGATCTGCTACCTTTACTATATTTTTACCTTTACCAGTGATTTTATTGCCTGTTTTTTTTTAATATAGCTTCTTTCATGTATTGAATCATGTTATTTACAACAATCATTTAAAACAAATCTATGTTTAAATTTTTTCTGTGTTCCCCATCAGCTTTCTGTAGAACTTTCTCATTCTTAATTTTTAATCTTGATTAATTTTTCAGTTTATTAGAACATTTTCAAGTAAAATTTTAAAGAAGCACATTTACTTGATATATTTTCTGATCCCTTGCATATCTTAAGAAAACTTTTTTTATTGCCTTCCCATGTGAATGAAAACTTAACTAGAAGTGAAATTATACAATGTTTGTAGATGTTAGTTCACTGTATTTGGCATTTAAAATTGCATTTAAAAAGCATGATGCCAACTTCATTTTTGTACAGCGGTAGATGTCTTTTCTTTTTCTACCTAAATATTGCACAGTTTTTCTTTATCCTTGAAATGAAAACTAAACTTTCTTACAATAACCTATATGTTTAAATTAATTTTACTTAAAACACAGTCAGCATTTTGGTTAGAATTATCAGGACATTTTCATCCCTGGATCATTTTTCTTAAATTATATCTTCGCTCATTGCTTGGTTTTCAATTGTTCTCTCTTTATGTCTATCTGGGAACTCCTATATTTCTGAAGTTTAATTTTTGTTATTTGTCCTCATCCTCCCTATTTACTATTCTCTCACCATTTTCACCTCTTTGTTCTTTTTTTCTTCAGAAAGGGTGAGCTCCTCAAGTTTGTCCCGCATATCAGGATTCTTTCAAATACAGTTAACAGAAGCTTGCCGCACCTAGGGTGGGGTCTCATCCTCAGTTTAGTTTCTCTCAGGTTAGTAAAATAGCCTCACATTCTAGAAGAAGAGCAGTCTTGCTGTGTGTTGACATCTTCATGAGCAAACTCTTCTTAGAAGCCCCCAGCAGACTTCCCTCAGGTTCCATTGACTTTAACTAAGTCACATGCTTGCCCCTAAGCCAATGACTGTGAGGGAATGAGATTCCCATTCACAGGGATGTTTCCCTGATGTGGGAATAGGGCTACTTCTCTGCCTTGTGTATACTTGAACAGAAGGTGGTTTCTGTTCATGGAGATCACGGTTTCTATTCACACCAGCAGTGTCTGCTGCATCTTCCTTACTATTGACTTGATTTTTTTTGTAGTGGTGCTTATTCCATTTACTCATCCAAAGAAGATCTTGATTTTGCTACTGGACATTTAATTTCCTTGGAATTGTTCCTTGTCTTACCCTGCTCTGTTTTGTCTCTGCTTGTTGGTCTTTGCTGATCATCCTGTTGTTTTTTTAATCATCTAATGCTCTCGTCCTTTAATCTTGTCCTGTTCTTTTGCAGGCTTCTGTTCCTGTTCTGTGAGGCCATGCCTTGTGTCCCATTAAGGATGTCACACTCTGTTTTCTAAAATCCCCCAAATGATTGGTTGCAGGAGGTTTTCATGAGCCTTCAGGCTGATGCATTCCCTCCCTCATTTTGCTATTTGTAACTGCACATTCATTTTTATATAGCATCATATAAATTCATATACATATATTTCACATATATTTTTCATCTTTTAGTGAGCAGCCGTCTCTCTGGTCCTTGGTGCTTTCCAGAAGACAAGTTGTGAAGGGGTCATTTGCATCTGTTCATTATCCACTTGGAAGTTATTAGAATCTTTTGCAGACCTACTGCTGGAAAGTAGGTTGATAAGTACAGGGCCAGGCCTGTTCCCAGTGTTTAGCCTACATCCTAAGCCTAAACCTAAGCCTACCTCTATCTAGTGCTGCTGTCTCACCATAAGGTGGGACTTCCCTCCCACTGCCTGATTCTCTGGTACTTATGGATTATAAGAGGAGTTACAACTCCAGCAAGCATTGTTACCATGAAGCTTTTCTGTGACCTAACACTTTACATGTAGGGTCTATATATTCTGAGATATTCTGTACAATGGCCACTCTCCTCTCTCTGTTACATCCAGGCAGGGTTCTAGGGCAGGGAGTGGGGAAGTGCATGGCCTACCTCAAAAATCAGTGTGCACGATATATAGAGGTGGTTATGCTTTTTTAATTTTTATTTTTGGCCACCCACCTTGTTCTCTGTGCTGGGGTAGAGGGGGACAGCTGGGTAGGGCAAAATGTCTCCCTCCTTTTTTTCCATCAGATGGGACCCCTTTGTTAATCATCCAAAGTTTGAATATGGCACTGACAGTGGTTCTCATTTCACCTCATTCTTTGCATAAATGCCTCTTAGAATCCAGCCCAGGGTGTCTCTCAGGCTTAGATTTTAGTAAAACGTGAGGAAAGGCTACACCTGGGAATGGTGGCTTTTAGAGGTTCACACTGTTCTTCTCATAATGGATTTTCACTTGGTATTATTGAGATTATAAAACTTTTGCCATGTAAGCTTGTTTGCATTTCACGGCATCCATAAAAGTGGTAATTACAAAAGCTGGTGCAGACTGTGAGCGAGGCTGTGATATCCACACTGGGAGGGACTGACCAACAAGCTGTTCTATAGTTCTCATCACTTGGTAAATCACTTCTTTTTTTAACGATGAACTGATTGGCCCTTTCCTTCACCATTAATACTTAGAAAAGACTACATAGATGAGCAAGAATGCATTTGTGACATTAAGTAGTTTGAAACTTATCTGCATTTATAAATACCTCCTGGACTAATCTTTGCTTCATCCTGCAGTTCTGTCAAGATATATCTGACTTTATAACGGAATTCAGAGGACCTTTGTCACACTAGGATCTCGATATAGGAGGTCTACTATGGCAAAACTATGTCCATCAATTGCTGAGGGATTCTGCCCAGGATGGCCGAACCACTGGAAACAGACACATCTGTGTAGGAGGGCCTCCTGAAGTCACACTGGGGCCTCCAGAGATGAAGAAAACGCTTCTTTGCTCACTACATCTGCTAGAGGCTCACTTTATTTCAACACTCTAGCATGGCACAGAGATGATTTAGAAAAAGGATGCTCTGTTACATATGGTTACTTGCTACTATTTCTAGTGTTCATTCATTCCTACACCACAGCTGTATTCTGCAGTGAATTAGGGTAGTGTATACATAGGTATAGCAGCAACAACATATTATTTGTTTAAAGGTTTAACGTTTGATCAATTCTAATTTAATATTTAATGGCATATGCTTAAGGAAGGTGATCATGGTCAAAACTGTGGAAGATGGTCATCTGCTTCCTCTGTGTTTGAAAACAACAGGATCGATTTTCTATGACTTGTCTTGTCACTTAACATTGGAGGAATCTAATTAATAGGGCATGAGGCAATTGTTTCTATTACCATGAAAACTTCTTTACAGACAGTGTGGCCAACGGAGTGAGAGTTCTTAGATCCTCATAACTTGATAAAACTGAACATTGCTTCCAAGACTTATCTAGACTTTCCCAACATGCATAGGCATTATCAGAGTTTCATCATAGGATATGCATAATTTTATATTCTGCTTTAACTTACTACGACATCATTTTTCGATATTGCTTCATAGGTCAGTTCTACAAACCTTTTTACATATTCTTTTAAGGACTCAACAATATTATACCCAATTGACTTGCTATCATTGAATTAACCATTTCTCCTTTGTGGGACATTTGGGGTGCTTTTACCTATTTTCTTCTTTCATGAATAACTTTGAAATGCTTGCCTGTGTAGAATTCAAGAACCACGTTAAAATAAACTATTGCCTTGTTGTATATTTAATAGGACTGTCAATAAAAATATCCCTAGTACAGCATCCAAGATTTACAGAATTCTGTACAGAGGCAAACATAATCCCATAAATTTTTGGTTAACTAGCTTAATCTCCAAAGGTGGTGAGGTTAAAAGTGCTTTCAGGTCCTGCAAGACACTGGGATGATGATAATAATAATAATAATAATAATAAATAATAATAATAATAATATCAACAATAATAATAGTGATAATAGTGGCAACTAAAACTTTTTGAGTCCTTACTACGTGCCTGGTACTCTTCTAAATCTTCATTTGATCCTCCCAGCAACCTTGCAAGTAAGATGCTATTATTATCTCCATTTTATTGAAGAAGAAACATACACACAGAGAGGTTAATCCTTACTATTGTTGAGCTAATGTTTCTTGGATGCCTTATGTCAATGACTGTACTAACTGCTTTCCTGCTTTTATTTCATTCTCTGGAAAGCCTCGTGAGAGATATAATTATTACTCCAATTTCACATGTGAAGTATTTGAAGCTAAAGGAGACAAGTCAGGTGACCAGAGTCACAGTGCTTGTAAAGATCAGAGCACAGACTCAAACCCAAGTCAGCCAGACCCCAAAGCTGCGTAAGTCTTAGCTATAAGCTAGTCTGTCATGGAACCCAAATCCAGGGAAGTTCAATGATTTACTGAGAGCTACCTCAAGAGCAATAGCAAGTCCTACACTGGAACCCATCTCCTTTCTCCTACTCCAAAGCCCTTTCCAACACACCTTGATTGTTTTTTGATCCCCCTTTTCCAAGACTTCTTTCTCTCTCTCTCTCCGGGGTCCCTGGTCTCCTTACTCTATGTACATTTGCCTCACTCTTCTCTTTCTGTTGCCCAGCTTCCTCTCCTCTACCTACACTTGGACTGACAGCCCCCAAATATGCCCTCATCCTCTAGGTCCACCAGACTTTACAGTCATTTGATTTAGTCCTTGTGTCTGGGTTTCAGATTTCTGAGAATAGAGAGTCCGATTGGTCCCATTAGGCTCAGGATTTATTCAGTCACTGGTGTTGAGTGTGTGTGTGTCACATGGTACAAGGCTGTGGGTGGGTCTGTTTCTCTAAGAAGGACATATGGGGAGCAAAGCAGGAATTGACATATTCATTACTGATTGGAATCAGATAGGCAAAACCCAGAATGTTATAAGGAGAAGAAAGGGGCTGCGTGGTCCTTGAGGTCTACTGGGGCCTCTCTGAGGGGTGCATGCAGAGTTCTTATGCATAATTCTCACGGAGGGTTCAAGGTCCATTGGCTACCCCTTTGGCATCATCATGGGCATTTCAGCAGCTGCCTCTTTTGTGCCACGAGTACACAGCTTCAGAAAGTTTGAATTAGATTAATTTTCATCTTGGTGGATCAGGTTGGGAGGGCTTAATCTTGATCCAAGATCCAGCTGCCTTGCCTTCCCTCTTTATTTGTATAATGAAGATGAAAATGACTTAATTTTATACAAATAATAGGAAGGACTTCAGAGCCATGGCTTTCCCTATTTTGGTCACATCGGCTGACATCTGGTAACATGCCAGAGCTTGGCTACTGCTTGTTGGCTGGATTCAAAGATGAAAAGATAAAAATCTTTCCTTCTGGACATCTACATTCAGGGCACATGGATACACTAACTGGTAGTGCTTACTACAGTGCTGATTCAATGAGTTTGTGCCATTAAGACTAACAACCCTGGAGAAAAACATTAGACTTTCTCCCCATGTTTCAATTCGAGCGTTACTAAAAATTCTGGTTTCTGAAATGCCATTAAAATATGTGTCAGAGAATATTCCTTGGCTAACTGTATTACTTCTTTTAAGATCATTCAACTGCATGATGACTTCTATAAATATTCTTTTTGAAATGGAGAACTTTACCCATGGTCTCACTTAAAAAAATTTTGATTTCAGCATGTTTCCCTTTTTAAAGCAATATTTTAATTTCATTGCACTGAATTATATTTCATCAGAGTAAAGAGAACTCAAACTGAATTGATTGTGTGATTCAAATGCCTATGGAGAAACAAACAAAAAGATATTAAATTATCTCCATTTTTTATGGGAAGATGTTTGGGGAAATCATTTTTGCCTATGCTTGGGGCATAGAAGAGTTTTGTCTTCATTTGTGAACATTAGAGTTTTTAATTTTGTTAAATCATATTGGCAGCCAACATTGATATTTTGAAAATGAATTATTCCATTTGGATTTGTGTTAAAATTCTGATACTTGCATATTTTCTTCTTTTTCAATGTTAAAATGTCTCTGATAGGTCCTTACAACTCTCTGTGTCCTGGATGCAGAGTGTACGTTGTAAATAGGGTGAGGAGGCAAAGGGTTCTCAAACAGCACCCTTGAATCGGCCCCCCCGCCCTTGTCTGGTTATTTTCTTTCTGACATCTGAAAGGGCGGCAGAGACCTGGTGACAGGACAATGAGGTTTTCCTCTCAATGCTGACCCTCAGAAACTGACGTAATCTCTGTAATTTAATGCAGCCCAGCCGTCTCTGCATTTTGTAGCTTCTATCACGGAGTTTTGTTTAAGAGTAGGCTTGTTTTTATAGAAAGATAGCAGAAAAAATGCATATGTCATGTTTGAATCTGGATTTCCATTGTTCTTTTTTTTAAAACTTAGAGCCGGGATGTTTTCTAATTTTTACAAAATTTCTAACTTTGCGTAAGCTTCTTAAGGAGCCTGTATTATGAGTTTGTAAGACTACATTCAGGCAGATTTGAGGACCAGAGATTGTGTATATGGAACACCCAGCACAGTGCCCGGCGTGGTAGATGCTCAATGCATATTCATTTTTCTCCATCTCCTCACTTTACTTGAGCGCCTTTTGTAATGGGATCCAATCAGGCATCACTCCTTGTCTGGATCTCTGAAAGAGTAGAATAACATATCCCAGACTAAATGGGATGAGAAATGAAGTCTGATGCTGTCACTTGATATCTTTACAACCCTTTGGTCTTAGAAAGTTGGTTCTTTTGTTAAAAGTAAAAGGTTAAGGAGGCCCATCAAGTATTTTGAGTATCTGCTGAGTCTTTGAGGTTTGTTATATGCCAGAGATGTCCAACCCAGCACCCCTCTACCTGAAAGATCCTTAGAAATGCAGATGTGCCTGCAAATTGGTTAGGATAGTGTAGATATTTTATCTAGCTATCTATCCATCTATCATCTATCTATCCATCCATATCTATCTGCCTCGATCTGTCCGTCTATCTATCTATCTATCTATCTATCTACTTACTTATTTGAAATGTTGATGACATAACATACCCAATGGATGCACAGCAGGTAGAGAATATTATAGGACAAGATGAAACTGAGAAATGATGTGTCTATAACACCAAAACACTTTCCCTCTAGTCTAAAAGATCTTTTCCCTCTTGTGTTATCATTATGGTTAGGTTTATGGCTATCATCTTCTTTGCTTTCATTTGTCCTATCTCTTCTTTATTCCTTTACTGCTCTTTTTCTGCCTTCTTTTGAATTAATTGATAATTTTTTTTATAATTCTCTTTTATCATCTCTTTTGGCTCATTATCTGTAACTCTTTGTTTTGTTATTTTAGTGGTTGCTTTAGGGTTTATGGTATACATATTTAACTCCTTCCTTGGGTACTCCAATGACATGTGTTAGATGATATTCTGACTAATATTTAAAAATTATTTTAAATTCTTTTTTTCTGCCTGAGTTTTATTTTGGATAGTTTTGATTTCTATGGCCTCAGATTAGCTAACGTTTTTTTCTGCAATGTCTAATACGCCATATACCCATCCACTGTATTTTTTAATATCAGACATTCTAGTGTCCACCTCTAGATCCTCAATTTTGGTCTTTTTAGATATTTTCCTGTCTCTACTTAACATTTTGAACTTATGGAATAGAGTTATAACTGTTTTAGTATCCTTGTCTGCTAATTCTAACATCTGTTTCATTTCTGGGTTGATTTTGTTTCATTGATTTTTCTCTTTAGTCTGGGTTGGACTTTTCTGCTTTTTTGCAGCCCTGGTACTATTTGATTGGATACCAAGCATTGCAAATCTTACCTTTTTGAGTGCTGAATATTTTTGCCTTCTTATAAACATCTTGTCCTTTGTTCTGTGATACAGTTAATTTACCTGGCAATATTATGATTCTTTTGAGTCTTGCTTTTAGGAGTTTTTTAAGGTGAAATAAGATCAGCAGTTAGTCTTGGGCCAATTCCCCGCTACTGAAAAAGACCCTTCTGAGCACTTCACCCAATGCTCCATGGATTATGATGTTTTCCAGTTTGGCTGGTGAAAAGAGTTGGTGTTCTTGGCCCTGTGTGCTGGATTCTGTTCCTGTTAATGCTCTTGGATGTTTCCTTCTCCAGCTAGAGCTGCTTCCTCACTGACATGCACTGCTCAGCACTCTGCTGAACATTCGAGGGAGACCCTTTGTAGATCTTCCGAAAACTCACTTTCTTCCGCTCTTTCTTCTGCATTACTCTGCCCTGAGAATTCTTCCCATTTTCTTCTCCTCAAATTCTCTCTCTTTCTCCTCAACTCAGGGAGTCCGTGAGATTCCACCAGGGTTCCTCTTCCCTGGGCCACAGCCAGGAAACTCTTTGAAGGTGTAAGCTAGACAGTCTTAGGGATCACCTCGTTTTCTCCTCTCTCTCTAGGTTCACAGTTGTTTCTGATTTACACGTTAAATTTTTTTAACAGCTTTTAAGAAGTTTTTCCCATTTTACAAAAAAACTCTGTTAAATGTATTTTCTAGTATGGCAATAGTTTATTTTATTTAAATTCCGAATGAGTTATTCAAACACAGATAATCTTATGAATATCACTTGAAGTTCTGCAATACCTTGGCTTTGCTAGAGTACCAATAGCACATAAAATAAAATATAAATTCAAATGCATATTTGAACTTACCCAATAATATATGTATCTTAATATGGCATCCTGCCTTAAAGATCCAAAATACAAATAATATTTATTCTTTAATTGTTTCTATTGTGAAAGTTAAGAGAAGTCTTCTGAATCTAATCTATTTGGGGTTTAAAAATCAGAAAATGATGAAACACAGGCAAATATTTATGTCTAATGTGAATGAATATTCAAGATTGTTTTTATAAAAATGTGCTTTTCTATGTATATTTGTAACAAGAGAGAGAGGCTTGTGCCTTGAGGCTAGGTGGCTGTGTCTTTAAAAAGTTGGATTGCAGCCTGCTGGGTGATGCAGCAGTTAAATTCTCACGATCCGCTTCAGCGGTCGCAGTTCACCGGTTTGGATCCCAGGTGTGGACCTACACACTGCTTGTCAAGCCATGCTGTGGCAGACATCCCACATATAAAGTAAAGGAAGATGGGCATGGATGTTAGCTCAGGGCCAGTCTTCCTCAGCAAAAAGAGGAGGATTGACATCAGATGTTAGCTCAGGACTAATCTTCCTCAAAAAAAAAAAAAAGAAAATTGGATTCAGCTAACGATTTGATATAGTGCTGAAATCAGTCAAAATGACCCCAGTCTCGCTCTCTCCCTCTTGTTCCCGCTCTTACTGAACTGCTTCCTGCTCCAACCCCTTTCAGCAAATGCACACATCACCAGCCTTTGTGAACTTGAGAATCAGCCAGATAATCCACAGAGCATCTCTCTTATTTGACAAGTGCCAGGGACCCAGAGACTGTAGTTGACAGGATGAAGCTGTGGTCTGAAAACTGAAAGACATGAAAGTATTGGGGAAAAATAAAAACACTTTAGGAATCTCTTACCTTGAGAAGGGCTTTATAAAGAAATATAATCTGGGAGGAGAGAATGGTAAAGATTAAATGCAGCAGAGTAATTCCAAATGACCAGGAAACACTTCTTCAGGCTTCCTTAGGAGAGCTTGCTGTACAGAAGCCAGATGCTGTTCTGAGCGTTTCCAGGATGACATCAGTTTCAAGTGCATGAGTACAGCAATAAAACACAGAGTCTGAAATGTTGAGTTCCAGGTGTTGGCAAGAGAGCTGGTGTAGATTTCCAAAAGGAACCTGGAACCATGGGTCTGTTTCTTTGTCCTATTGGAGACCTTTGGTTATTCTCTGCATGAAGGAGATAGGGCAAGCTCTGGGAGAGGGTGAAGTCCCAGAGAGAGGATGCGCAAAAGAAGAGATCGAACTTTATGGCTGCACTGCTTCACCAAGTAACCACCAGCCACAAGTACCAATTTAAATGCAAGCTAACTCAAATTAAATAAAATTTAAAATTTAGTTCCTCAGTTGTACTAGCCGCATTTCAAATATTTATTAGCCACATCTGGCTGGTGGCTACTGTATTGGACAGCACGGAGGTAGAGCATTTCCATCTGTGCCAAAAGTTCTTGCACGGAGCTGCTTCCGAGGGTGCTTACACTTCAGAGAGGTGGGCAGGTAGACAGAAATGGAAGGAGAACCAGTAGGTGGAAAATTAGGAAAACAGAAATATGGGTGGTGAGTTAGACAGGGCAATATCTAAGGAGACAAGGAGAGTTATGAAAATAAGGAGGATACAAAATAAGGAAATGCTGCCTAGTGGGCAAGAAGGAAGAGGACATAGAAATGGTCACCAGGTTAGGTGATGAAGGTTCAGTGATGACCATCTGGAGAGCAATTTCAGTAGTGGGGGCAGAATTCAAATAGGAGGATTAAGGAATAAGTTGAGGGTGAGAAAATGGGGGCAATCAGAGTAGATGCTACTCCCTCTTTCCAAAAGTTTGATTGTAAAGGGAAAGAAAAAGATAAGACAGTGCTATTAGAGCTAAAGGATCTGTTGTTCATAGGTAGAGAACAGGAGATCAAAATTTCCCATAGAAACGTGAACATCAACACAACGTGGTCCAGGGAGAAGTGGCAGGGAGTGAAATGAAGAGGACACGTAGAGGTTTGATTGAGTCTCAGCAAAGAAAATAGGACAGATAAAGAGTGGGTGGGTGGAGACAGAGAGGAAAGGTGCGAAGGGGTTCATGCTGGTGGCTTAGTGTTCTCAGTGGTGTGAGGGTCAAGCTGGGAATGGGGTCTGGGCTTGAGGAGGCTGGAGAAGGTTGGTATGGCTTCCATGGTTAAGTCCACAGGGGTGAAGCAATGAGTGTTAAGGAGTTAGCACGGTATCCCCTTCCAATAAAATGTAGGCTTTTTAATGGAGACCTTCTGGAGACAATATCTTAACCCCAAATCATGACTACACATAGGATAAGAATTTCAGGGTAAGCTACTAAGCCCAAGTAAAGACATCAACTGGGAAAGGAAGGAAGACTTCACAGCACACCTCAGCTCTCTTCATGTGGGTAGGGGTCCACTTCACTTCCATAGAGTTAACGCTGATTGTCACCTCCTGTTTATCCAACCAGCTCATTGCAGCAGGGCAGGTTTTTGCAGAGGAATCTTCAGAGAATCATTTTAAAAAAGCAGCCATTTAACTATTGATTAGGGAGGCAAGGAGTATGGTGAGCACAGAGAGGGAAGAGGAGATTATCAGTTTAGATTGGCGCAAGGGTGCCAGGGTGTGTGTGGCCTGTTAGGGGAGACACAGTTAGAGGGATCTGGTCCAAGTGATGAGCCATGTCTTACATGAAAACTGCCTGCTGCTCCAGGATTTCTGCCTCCTCCTCACAGTCTCAGATCCCCATCCCCAGCCCTACTCCTGGGATTTATAAGCTGCTGGATAGGAGGAAACTTTTTAGGGGCACAAAGGGGCAGATAGCCCTGAGACAGACTATTCCAGCAGGCAGTTACTTCCTCATTTACAGTTGACTTTGCACTTTTTCCTTTGGCTTCTCCTTAAATACATTTCTTGACTGTTGACGAACCAGAACAGTAACTCTGCTTTAATAAGTTTCTAACTCATTTAACCCTACAAGATAACATTTTTGGTTATGCAGCAGAAGTATTGCCTTTAAGAACAATTGCATTGGTGAAGCACCCCCATCCTTGCCTCAAGAGCTGGACCTTGTATCAGATTTAATGCTGATCAGCAGGAGGAAGGTATAGGATGCTAGAAACTTAAGAATCCTTTGTTTGACCTAGTTATTCGTATTCCCCTCAGAATGGGAAGTGAAAGGAAACTTGTTTCTAATGTATTGTTTGAGCTATGAAGAGAGCCACTTCAAGCAGTTTGTTTCTAGGGTTGTATTTTTAGTGTTTTCTGGGTTGATATGTATGGGAAAAAAAGGCTTTGCTCAAAATAAGAGTGTAGACCCATAATCAACTCCTCTCATGTTCCAAGTTAGTGTTTGTTAATGATTCCTTCAAATCTGAAGCCCCAGAGCTAAGTAGATTCGATGCTTTGAGGACATATTCATTGATCGTAACTCAACAATAGCCAATTTCATAGATGATAAACCAAGTGTTTGGCACCATAGTAGGTGGTTTGCATAAATTACTTTTCAATCCACAAAATGCTGCAAAGGAGGTATTATTTCCTCCCTTTCTCTTCACGTTTTATAAACAGATGAGGAAACTGAGGCTTAGTGGATTTAAGAGGGAGCTTGTCAAAGGTGAAGTATGGAGTGAAGCTTGGGACGTGGGACACGTGACTTCCAAGTGATGCTGTTGCCCCTAAATATTCTGCCCAGAAGTGTATGCAAAGCACCTGTTAGCTGCTCTTTGACCAGAAACGGAACATATTTTTCCTTCAATTAGAATTTTAGAGCAGAAAGACATAGAGACTATAATTACAGGCCAGTGGTAGTCAGACGGACAATGTTAATGAGATGAAATTGCAGATGCCACTAGGTGCTGTGATCAGTGTCAACTTACAGTCCCCCCCTGGCAGAAATCCTCAAACTGTGGTCTAGAAAATACTCACGGTTCCTAGACTGGTCTTGTGTAATATTCAAGATTATTTAAAATATTTAAAGTATTTACTAAACAATTGCTTGTTGTAAATTTGTACATTGTAGCTCCAACCCTCTAGCTGCTACTGCGATCTAGGCACTGAGGATACAGTAATGAGCCAATGGAAGCATTCCACACCCTCAATGCATTTATAGTATAGAGAACGGTGCAGGTATTATTCTAAATGATTCCAAATACAAAAAGAAAATGACAGTCATCATTGTGTCTGGCACTAATTCACATTGTGCTTGCGAGAGTCCTCTTGACTGTCTCATTAAGTCAGCATCCCTCTATTAATTTATTCTGGAGGGGCATTTCTTTTTCAGCCACAAATAGGAGGGAGGATTTTTGGGGACTTCTGCCATGGTACAATGGTCTGCAAACTAAAGATATTTGGGAACCACTGACCTATGGCAAGACTCTGAGAATTGCATTAGAGAACATTTCAATTCCCCATCTCTTTTTTCTCAGGGTTTGTGTGTTTGCATGCAGAGAACGTGAAGGCCAAGGTCAGAAAGCAGTTAGATTCAAAACTTATCAAAACACATCAGTGTTGCTTTGCCCTAGAAAATGCAGAAGTGGAGGCAAACTTAGCTATTTTTATCTTGCACTGTATATGTTAAATAAATATTTATTTTCTGTCTGCATAAAGATCTTTCCCTCTTGGGAGAAATTATCTGCCTATTAATGCTTCTACTCTTGGGATAGTAAACATGAAATCTTAACTGGGTTCTTAAGTCTTTATGCTAAGAGCATCAAGTGTATTTTCTGTTGGAGTGAGGAGGTAAGTGTTTATTTAAAGAGGCCAAAAAGTCCATCCTGGTTGAGATGGCACTAATGGCCTTCACTACAAATTTATGTTCACCTCTTATGCATCGAGGGCAGAAAGCGTCTCGACACTCGGTTTTGATGTCCCAATCTTCATATGGACAGAATTCATGATTTTGAGAAAAAGAAAAAGCCATTTTATTAAAAGAAAGATGTTTGATTGTGAAAACTGGGCATCTCCCGTTGGGTTGCAGCCTCTCATTAAAAAAAAAAAAAATTACACTTTGCTCCTAAGTGTTGTAGACTCCAGACCGTCACCTACTTGAAAGGAGGCAAAGCAAAAGGGACAGAGCTTGAAGCTGGAAAAGAAAAAAAAAAAAATCCCAACTTTTGTTAATGTATAGGCATTCAACTCCCACTGTTCATTAACACACATATTGCTAACACTTGGCAATGAAGCGGACATTTTTCTTGAGTGGGGTCGAAAAACTAATTATTCGCCATATGGTGGTTGGCTCAGCAACAATTGCCGAAGCCGTGGAAGCAAAGGGGAGTTGGCCGAGTGATTTCTTTGGGCAGTTTGCACAGCTCTGACTCTCTTGACATATGCCATTCATGTGGCCTCTGGAGAACAGATGGGCCAGGGCTGGGAACGGAGGGGAAATCATGGCTGGGATCTGGTGGCAGCGCCTGTCTCTTTATCCTGCAGAATGACTTGGAGTCACATGGCATGTGAAAATAACAAGTAGGGGATTGTACTCAGAGGATTTCCCTGCCTTCTTTTATAAAGCCACAGCGTAATTTTGACTGCCTTTTCGTATTTTGTTTATTAAAGGGATCAGGGTTTTAGATGAAAGAGATTCCTTGGTTGTGGGTAGGGTCTGGCCTATGCCAATGACACTTGCTCATTGTCAGCGGGAAAAATGCTGGCAGTTTGATAAGGGATAAGAAAATAGAGGGTTTTTAAATTAAAATTTAAATTACTCCTTATTTGTTCTCTTCCCATTTGTAAATCTCACATAGGCAAGTTAAGATAAGAGCTGGTTTAGATGCAGGATACTCAGACCTCCTGAAATGCGTTAGCGTGGGTTATTTTCTTTCCTTTCCAGAGGGTCTGAGGCAGCAAAGCTGAGAGTCATATGGACATGGAACAGGCATTTTACATTGTGCAAAAGAAACAATATAGAAGAAGGGGGAGAAAGTTGCCCACTAGAGATTAACTGGGCAGTTATATGCATAAAAACAGAAGAAGGTAAAATTGTTCACTAGCAACTGAAATTTTAATTAGGAAGCACTTGCAGCTAGAGCACCAAGGTTACAGCCCTGGGAGGGTACTACGCTGCCATTCGTATTTTTCAAGTATAGCCCTGGTACTTGTACTAAATATGAGGCATCGTTCTTGGTCTCAATTCCGGAGATTGACTTCCAAAGTTGACTCCTCTCAGAGAGAGACGTCCTGAATGCCAGCTACAGTGGTTTATATTTTGCAAGCTTTTAAAAGCGATCGCTTGATGGTTTGAAATTGAAGAATTATAGGCCTTTTTTTTTTTGTCTTTTTACATTTTGAAATTCTATCATTGAAAATTTCATCCCACTACAACAAGATAATGTTGAAAGAGGATCTTGGGAGTTTTTAAGCTCATCTTGGATGTGTCGCTCTGAGTTTTTAAAGCTAGAGCACAGCTTACCTGCTGGAGCTAGAAAAGGAAAAATGTTTTTTATTCTCCTTTGTGTTTCTTCCTTGTTTCTGAAATTTATTTTTAACTTTTGGTAAGTTCTTAGGCAAAAGTCCATTATTCTGTTCTCAAATTTGGGCAGTTTTCCTTTATGGCCCTATAAGACAAGCATAATCAGCATTTTATATTTTCGTTCCTTACCGTTTGAAATTCCTCCCTATGTACCAAGTCTTCAGCTTACGTGTTATACAGTTTGGAGCGGCTCCCTAAATATTTGTCTGATTCTCAAAACAGAGGCAGACTCGTTAATCCAGGGTCAGCAAACTTTTTCTGTAAAGGTCGAGATAGTAAATATTCCAGGCTTTGCAAGACATCCGTGGGCCGGATTTGGTCTGTGGGCTGTCGATTGCTGACTTATGCAGTGTTGCTGGGAAAGTGTTCTATTTCTCTCAAAACAATTATTAACGTATTTCTAGCCAGGTCACTTTTCATTTCAACCTCCTTTGGTTATGCTGAATCCATCCTCAGCTTCTCTTAAAAGCTGATGTTCCCTAGGCCCTCACTACTCAAAGTGTGGCCTGAGGACCAGCAACCTGGGCATCACCTGGGGGCTTGTTAGAAATGCAGAATCTCAGGCCCCACCCCAGACCTCCTGAAACAGAATCTGGATTTTAAAGAGCATGTACTGGGCTAGACCACAGAGGCTGCTCAGAGATGTCAATCACTACCCAAGGTCACACAGCCAATAAGAAACCAAACCTGGATTTCCCCCCAGGCCTTGTCTTATGAAATGTCTTACTTCTAATCATTCTGGTATTCTGCCAGAGATCTAGAACTCTAGAATTTGAGGATCCACAACAAGAATCTTCTCCAATCAGAGTGAATCCTTTCAAGAATGACTTTTTCAACTAACCAGTGAAAACTCAGACTGGGCCATTCTTTTTTTTTTTTCTTTTTTTTTTTATTGAGTTATTGATAGGTTACAATCTTGTGAAATTTCAGTTGTACATTAATGTTTGTCGGTCATGTTGTAGGTGCACCACTTCACCCTTTGTGCCCACCCTCCACCCCACCTTTCCCCTGGTATCCACTAAACTGTTCTTAGTCCATAGTTTTAAATTCCTCATATGAGTGGAGTCATACACAGATTATCTTTCTCTCGCTGGCTTATTTCACTTAACATAATTCTCTCAAGGTCCATCCATGTTATTGCAAATGGAATGATTTTGTTCTGTTTTGCAGCTGAGTAGTATTACATTGTATCTATGTACCACATCTTCTTTATCCATTCGTCTGTTGCTGGACACTTAGGTTGCTTCCACGTCTTGGCTATTGTAAACAGTGCTGCAATAAACATTGGGGTGCATAGGACTTTTGGGATTGCTGACTTCAAGCTCTTTGGATAAATACCCATCAGACTGGGCCATTCTTAACAAGTCCTGTTGATGCTTCCAATGTATCTCATTCCTGATCTTTCTGTCCATTCCCCTTTTCAGCTCTCACTGGTGTAAACTTGTATCACCTCACAGTTTGTTCCTTTAAAAGATATTTGTTGAGTGTTGTATTAATTTCCTAGGGCTGCTATAAAAAAAGTGCCACAAACCACGTGGTTTAAACAACAGAAATTTATGCTTTCACAGTTCTGGAGGCTAAAAATTTGAAATCATGGTGTTGGCAGAGCTGTGCTCTCCCAGCAGGCTCTAGGGTGGCTTCTCCCTGGTCCCTTCCTAGCTTCCAGTGTTTGCCAGCAGCCCTGGGTATTCCTTAGTTTGCAATGCGTCATTCTAATCACTGCTTCTGTCATCAAATGACCTGCTCCCTGTGTCTCTTGGTCTCTTCTCCCTTTCTTATAAGGACACTGGTTGTAGTAAATTAAGGGCCACCTTACTCCAGTATGAACTCATCTTCACTCACATCTTAATTAAACCTCTAAAGACGCTTTTCAAATAAGGTCACATTCAGAGGTCCCCGCAGTTATGACTTGAACATATCCTTCCTGGGGACACAATTCAACCCATAACAAGTGCCTAGCATGGGACAATCTTACTGAGGATACAGTGGCAAAGCAGCCAGACACAGTTGTGCCTTTAAGGAGCTTCCACGGAACAGACAGAAAGACAAACACATAAAATATTTTCAGATAGGAATGAGTGCTATTTAGAAAATCAAACGGGGAAATAAAATAAAATAAAAACTCAGATGGGTTTTTTTTATCTGGGGCAGTCAGTTAAGGACTCCTTTTTTCCCCCGGATTTACCGAGGTGTGATTGACGATAAAAATTGTATATATTTAATGTGTACGAGATGATATTTTGATTTATGTGTACATTGTAAAATGATTACCAAAATCAAGCTAATTAACCTATCCATCATTTCATATAGTTACCAGATATATATATATTCATGGTAAAGACACTTAAGACCTACTCTTGTAGCAAATTTCAAGTATGCAATGCAGTGTTGTTAACTACAGTCACCATGCTGTACATTAGGTCTCCAGAACTTATTTCTCTTATAACTAAAAGTTTGCATCCTGGGCCAGCATCTCTCCATTTCTCCCACCCCCTAGCCTCTGATAACCACTTTTCTACTCTCTGTTTGTATGAGTTCAACTTTTTAGATTCCACATGTAAGTGAGATCTTGCAATATTTGTCTTTCTGCTTCTGGCTTATTTCACTCAGCATAATGTTCCTCAGGCCTCCAGCTTCATCCATGTTGTTGCAAATGTCAGATTTGCTTCTTTTTAAAGGCTGAATAGTATTCCGTTGTACATACATACCACATTTTCATTATCCATTCATCCATGGAAGAGCACTTAGGTTGTTTCCATATCTCGGCTACCGTGACTAATGCTGCAGTGAACACGGGAGTATAGACACCTGAGACAGTGATTTCATCTTCTTTGGATATGTACCCAGAAGCAGGGTTGGTGGATCATATGGTAGTTCTATTTTTAATTTTTTGAGTAACCTCCACATTGTTTTCCATAATGGCTGTCCCAATCGACATTCCCACCAACAGTATATACGGGTGCCCTCTTCTCTACATCCTTACCAACACTTGTTATCTTTTGGTTTTCTGATAATAGCCATCCTAACAGGTGTGAGGTGATGTCTCACTGTGGTTTTGATTTGCATTTCCTTGATGATTAGTGATACTGAGCACATTTTCGTATAACTATTGGCTATGTGTATGTCTTCTTTGTAAGAATGTCTGCTCAGGTCCTGTGCCCAGTTTTTAATCAGTTTTTTTTTTTTTTTTGCCATTAAGTTGAATGAATTCCTTATATACTTTAGATATTAACCCTTTATCAGATATATGGTTTGCAAATATTTTCTACTATTCCACAGGTCACATTTCATTTTGTTGATTGTTTCCTTGGCTATGCAAAAGCTTTTTAGTCTGATGTAGTCCCACTTATTTATTTTTGCTTTCCTCTCCTGTGCTTTTGGTGTCATTTCCAAAAAATAATAGCCAAGTCCCATATCTAGAAGCTTTTCCCTGTTTTCTTCCAGGAATTTTACTGCTTCAACTCGTAAAATTTAAGTCTTTAATTCATGTTGAGTTGATTTTTTTGTATGGTGTAACATATGGGTCCAATTTTATTTTTTTGTATTTGGGAATCCAGTTTTCCCAACACTGTTGAAGAGACTTTCCTTTCTCCGTTGTGTGTTCTTGGTGACTTTGTCAAAGATGAGTTGCCCAGATGTCCATGGGTTTATTTCTGGGCTTTCTATTCTGTTCCATTAGTCTATGTGTCTGTTTTTATGTCAATACCATACTGTTTTGATTACTATGGTATTGCAATATAATTTGAAATCAGGAAATGTGATGCCTCTGGCTTTCTTCTTCTTGCTCAAGATTGCTTTAGCTATGTGAGGTCTTTGGTGGTTCCATAAGAATTTTAGGATTTTTTTTCTATTTCTGTGAAAATTGCCATTGAAATTTTTTTAAATAAACTCTGCTGTTATTTTTATTATTATTATATTTTTGTGAGGAAGATTGGCCCTGAGCTAACATCTGTGCCAGTCTTTCTCTGTTTTGTGTGTGGGACACTGCCACAGCATGGCCTGGTGAGCAGTGCATAGGTCTGTGCCCGGGATCCAAACCTGTGAACTCTAGGCCACTGAAGCAGAGTGTGCAAACTTAACTACTATGCTACCAGGAAGGTCCCACCACTGAAATTTTGATAAGGATTACATTGAATCTGAAGATCAGTTGTTTGGGTAGTATGGACATTTTGACAATACTGAGTCTAATCCATGAACATGGGATACATTTCCATTTATTTGTGTCTTTTTCAATTTCTTTCACCAATGTTTTATAGTTTTCAGTGTACAGATCTTTCCCCTCCTCTGTTAAATTTACTCAAAAGTATTTTATTCATTTTGATGCTTTTGTAAATGCGATTGTTTTCTTAATTTCTTTTTCTGATAGTTAATTTTTTTTTCTTTCTAAAGATTTTTTTATTTTTTCCTTTTTCTCCCCAAAGCCCCCCGGTACATAGCTGTATATTCTTCATTGTGGGTTCTTCTAGTTGTGGCATGTGGGACACTGCCTCAGCGTGGTTTGATGAGCAGTGCCATGTCCGCACCCAGGATTCGAACCAACGAAACACTGGGCCGCCTGCAGTGGAGCGTGCGAACTTAACCACTCGGCCACAGGGCCAGCCCCTCTGATAGTTAATTTTTTAATGTATATAAACACAACTGAATTTCATATATTGATTTTGTATCCCATAACTTTACTGAATTCTTTTATTAACTCTAACAGTTTTTTGGTGGAGTCTTTAGGATTTTCTATGTAAGATCACGTCATCTGCAAACAAAGATAATTTCACTTCTTCTTGTCTGATTTGGATTCCTTTTCTTTCTTTTTCTTGCCTAAGTGCTCTGGCTAGGATTTCCAGTACTATGTTGTATAAAAGTGGTGAGTGTGAGCACCCTTGTCTTGTTCCTGATCTTAGAGGAAAAGCTGAAAGCCATCGTGTATGGTGTTACCTGTGGGTTTGTCATATATGGCCTTTATTATGTTGAGGCACATTCCATCTATACCTAATTTATTGCAAGTTTTTATCATGGAAGGATGCTGATATTTGTCAAATGTTTTTTCCTCATCTACTGAGATGATCATATGATTTTTATCCCTCATTATGTTAATATGTTAATTTGTTATGTTGAACCATCCTTGTGTCCCAAGGATAAATCCCACTTGATCATGGTGTGTGGTCCTTTTAATGTACTGTTGAATTCAGTTTGCTAGTATTTGGTTGAGGATTTTTGCATCTATGTTCATCAGGGATATTGGTCTATAGTTTTCTTTTCTTTTAGTGTATTTATCTAGCTTTGGTACCAGGATAATACTAGCCTTGTGAAGTGAGTTTGGGAGTGTTCTCTCCCTTTCAGTTTTTTGGAAGAGTTCAAGAAGGATTGATATTAATTCTTCTTTAAATGTTTGGTAGAATTCACCAGTCAAGCTATCTGGTCCTGGGCTTTTCTTTGTTTGGAGATTTTTGATACTTAAGGACTCTTAAACGACTGTGTCAGCAACCTCCCTGGGTCATTTTTAATTTCGCATTTCAAACTCACCCTGCACTTCATTGCCTAAGGAATTTGCCCCAAACACTGATTTCACCACTTTGACTTATCGCCTCTGGAATAAATTGGTATGGTGAATGACCCAGAGAGGCCACCACTTACTTTATGGCCTTGAAGAAAGTTACTTTCAAAGAAAGCTTCAGTATAGTTATCAGTGAAAGGTTTTATTATGAGGGTTAAATGAGCTAGTTTGTGTAAGGTGCTAAGCCCAGAGCCCGGCACAAAGGTTCTTGATAAGCAATTGCTTCGCTACCTGGGATTTTTCATTTTCTTCTTTTACTGCTCCATTCTTTATACTTCCTTTCCTGCAAATTGCCTTCAATGTCATTCTCTTAATTTTTGCATGTATGTCTTTCTTAGAATCCCCCCTTTTCTGTTCATTGAAATCCTTACCATTTTCCAACTCAAATGCTGTGCATCTTTCCCTGTACTCCCCACTGCATAGGGTGGTAGGGTTAGAACACTTCCCTGTTCTAACTCTCCATAGGCCTTCACGCTTTATAGCCCATACTGCTACACTGTGTCCTAGCCTGCCACCCTCTGTGGCCAAGGACTATCTCTATGTCCAGCTCATTTATTTAATTCCATGTCTCTAAGCTGCTGGCACATTTGTCAAGGCCCTGTGTGATTTAGCCTTGCTCACCTCCCAAGTACATTTGTTTTTCATGTCACACTCCCGTGCTGTCCTTCCCTCATAGGCCTTTTTTTCAATCCTACGTATCTCTCTTGTCTCCTGTCACATCTCTCTTGCATCTTTTCATGATGCAGTTCCCTTTGTAATGTGACTATTTCCATCCTTTTACATCAGTGAACTGGGCCACATGCTCCTCCTATGTTCCCCTTTAGCTTACCTAAAGCTTACCTTATCTTACCTTATCTTCACACTTTCTACATTGTATGAGAGTTGCTGTCTTTTCACCATACTGTAAACAAGAGCATAGCCTTGCACAGTCCCTGCCACTCAAACATTTGGTGAAGAAATAACAGTCACTCAAGCATTTGATGAAGAAATAAGTGAATACTTCCTTGCAGTTGAAGTAGTTGATGATTTTATCAGGGTTAATCATGAAATATTATATCTTTTACGTTCAGAATTTGCTTGTGTTATTAAGAAAGAGCCACCAGTTAGCAGGAGTGAGTCTTAAATATTTTTCTAGGTTCTTTATGTTTGGCTATTGTCTGTACTTTTTACTAAAATAAGTATACTATTTATTTGATAATGGACTTGAATTTTTTTAATTTCATCAGGGATTTGCTGAGGGTTAGAACTGTATTTGAAGCTGTGGTTTGGATATATTAGTCCTATTTGCTTTTCCTAAGGAATGTACAGTCTATGGCAGCATTTCTACAGGCCAAATCTAGCCTTCAGATATGCATGGTTTGTCCTAGAAAGCAGTTCAAAAAGAAAGAAAGAAAAAACCCAAAACACCAGAAAAGAAAATGTAACTAGGTGGGTATTAAGGTTTTTTGTTTTTGTTTTCAGAACAAGCAACTTACATGTTTATGTCTGTGTTATCTGCTCGGTTCTATAGATATTTGAATTTGCAACTCCTGGTCTATAGGTAGTGACAAGATATTTGAAGAGGACACAATATGTGAGAACAACAGCAATGTGTTCCATGGCTTGCAAGGAAACTTCTTAACGCATTGTCTCTTGAACCTCATGTCAAGTTCCTAAAATAGATGGAAACTGTTATCCTTGTTTTATGGGTGATATTTGCTAAGGTTCAGAAAGTTTTATTTCAGTTCACCTGTCATGAATGAGCTAGTATTCATCTTCAGGTCTTCTGTCTCTACACTTAGTTGTACCTTTGTGACTAGAGAGAGTGGACTATTGGTCAAAACATTTGCTGACCTGAATTGTGGGAGGATTATACTTCTTGGCCTCATTGATGTCAGGTTTGGTTATGTAACTTGTTTTGGCCAATGAGGTATGAACAGAAGTATGTCACTTCTGAACAGAAGCTGTGAGAGCCATGTTCTCTTTTCCCTCTGCTATAATAGAAACAGTGTCCCACATAGAGACTGCTCTTTCTACATGAGGCCCAGACTGAAGATAATGTGGAACAGAGCTGAATCCAATTTGCTGATGAATGTAAATTTTCTGTTAACCACCAAGATTTGGGAGTTGTTTGTTATTGCAGCATAATCTAGCCTTAAACTGACTGATAAATATAGTTTGAAACAGGTGATAGATGATTTCCCACAGCAGCAAGATATATAAGAATGGTTCAGAGAATGATAGTATCTATGTGGGCTGGAGCAATGTGGCATAAATCTAAGGCAATAATGGATGACTTCCTTAATCATCTTAGTTTCCCTTCCCTTCTAGGATAAATGAGGTCCTATGATTCTGCAGAGGTGCCTTGCTGTAGTGGAAATGCAATGGACCAGAACCTTCTCTGGCTCTATCTAACTATCCTGTGCCATTTAACGTTGGAGAACTTAGTGTTCCTGAGCTTCAGTTATCTCATCTGTAAAACAGGAATATTAATGTCTGCTGACTGTACATCTCAGGACTACTGTCAGATGCTCCTATCCCAGCAGTGCAGGCTTCAATGATAGCTTTTATCACACTGTGTGGTGATTGTCTGTTGACTTATCTTGCTCCTTCTAGATGGTAGAGCTTGGGCTTTATTTATTCATTGCTCTAAGACCAATGTTGAACACAATGCCTTGCACATAATAGATGGTAACAAATGAATTATTAGATGAGCTTTGTAAGTTTTAAGCCTGCTTTGAGAGTGGATGATGCATGGAGCAAAGGCCTTTCCAGGAGGTGGTGGGTATATCTGGTTCAGGAAGCTGACCACACTATTATTGAAGCGCATCCAGTCATGTATGCTTTTGTGCACTCCACAGGAAGGGGAGTGCTGGAGGTTTGGAGGGAGGCAGTTGAGAACAGACACAAGGAGTCTGAACAGGATCAAAGCCTCAGTTTCACCAACTAATGGTAAAGCTGGGTGGGACAATGTGGCAGGTTTGCCTGGGGTGCTTACAGTATTGGCATTGGAAGCACCAGGTGAGCTTTCCCTGCACCAGAGCAAGCATATAAGAAAACAGGGGTGCAACAGTATGCATAAATCCTGTTTTCCTGCTTAGGGGGACAGTGATCCCTGTAGCTGATCATCTGGCCAGTCCCATCCTGGGGAGAGAAGTAAGCTTGTGGGTAGGTGAGAGGACTGATGAGACCTTGACACTGAGTTCTTCTTACACTTAAGTTTAGACACATGGGAACAAAATTGATAAGGAAGACAGATAGGTCTTGCAAACAAGGGAGTCAGGTAGGGACACAGATGACTATTATTCAAGATGATACAGGTGGTGAGAAATAAAGCCCTATGGGAGTCAGAACAGAGAAAGACGATAAAAAATAATACAATAAGAAAGTGAAAGGTGAGGATTTAGGAACAGTGGTGAGAGTGGACAAATGGTCTTCATCCTTCCCCACAGAGCCATGCTTGTCTTGGCCACCCATTGAAATTCAGATTCATATAGTGCCTCTGTGTTGTGGGCCTGAGCAGCCAACCACTTCAGTTTAAAGTTAATGGTCACAGATTATCCAGACTTTGACACCAAGGGATTTATTGAGACTAATGGGTCTAATCCTATTAGAACTCCCGTGCACTCCTGGGAGCAATTCCTATACCTCCAACGGAACTACCTCCTCATTCTTGAATTTACAAAATAAGAGAAGACAATCTGAACATCATTAGTGGTATTTAACACTGATGCAGGTCTGTAAAATCAAGAGCTGCATCTTCTATATATAGATCCATCTGGAATAGGATTGACTTATTAAATTCTTTTAAATGGAGTATTAAAAGAAACTGATATTCATTCCAACCTAACACTGTAAATATGATAAAGAATGCTTCGATGTTGGTCTGAATGTGAAGGAAGATATTATAAAATCATCTGAGAGTTATTCGTTAATTTTATGTCATAACTTCTTCTATAATTGGAAAGGTAAATGAGCAAAGGAAGTCCAACAACCTTTTTATCTCCCTTAAAGTTTATGCCGCTTCAATTTTCTTAAATTTTTGGAGTTGTAAATCTCAGTCTGTGTTGAAGTCTGACGTCTTTGCCTGCCAAAATGAATCATTTCACTTGAACATTTCTTTTTATTGCCTCTGTCTAAAAAGATTGTCCAAAAGAAACAGTGATATTATTGTACAGCAATATTGTAGAGTCATAAAAAAGTCTTTAAAGAATATGAGTATGGGAAATGTCTAATGATGGCGAATTAAGTTAAAAATAGAACATAAAATAATCTGTATTACTATAGGTGTAATAATATATATATCCATGGATATACATATAAATTGTACGTTTTACATATACAGTCGTGTGTCACTTAACGACAAGGATACATTCTGAGAAATGTGTCATTAGGTGATTTTGTCATTGTGCGAACATCATAGAATGTACTTACACAAACCTAGATGGAATAGCCTGCTACACACCTAGGCTATATGGTACTCATCTTATGGGACCACCATCATATTTGTGGTCCGTCATTGACTGAAACGTCGTTATGGGGCACACGACTGTATTATATTAGTACATGTACATTATAATTCTGTCTATTTGTAGAGAGAGAAAGGAGAAAGATTCGTAGAGAAAGAAAGAGAAAGGAATAAAAATAGCATGAAAAAGCTGATAGTGGTTATGTATTTTTTCCTTTACCCACGTCTTTTATTAGCCAAATTTTGTACAATGAATATGTATGAGTTTATTATTAGCAAACGAAAAGCCTTTGTGTTTTGTAGAGAGCAATGGCATGATTTCATTTCATCTCTTTTGGACTATCTTAGTAACCACTGAAACAGCAAGGTGACAAACTAAAAGGTGTTAAAAATCCTTCTACAAATTACAGAAATAAGAGGCCTCTCTGTGTCCCTTTTGGGTTAAGCGTCCCCTCTTGTGCTGCCATAGCCCCGAATGCCCATCTGCCTCTCTACACTTATCGCCTTGCTTTATAATCTCCTCTGCAATTTTTTCTCCTTCACTAGGTCAGGATATTCAGGGCACAAACTGTGCTTTCGTTATCTTTGTAGTCCTAGTTTTTGGCATAGTACCTGGAAATACTAGCTGCTCAATAATTGTTTTCAATTCAGAAATGTTCAAGAAATAAAGGAGGTCCATCTCTCTCTCCTTCCAAAGTACTGAGTTCCTAGCGTTGGAAGAGTCTCTGGAATTGATCCACCCTCATACAGAACTGACTGCCTTTCTCAACATTCATTCAATTCTTTCAACAACATGGCTTGTATACCCCTGGAGATGGGAAACCACTGCTGAGAGAGGTAACCCATCCCACCATTGCCCACCTGTATTTATTGGAAAAGTTGTCTTTCTAAAGAATTGAAATATGTTCTCTTCAAGAAATGCTTCCACTCAATGGAACTGAACTGTGGGAAAAGGATTGGGTTTGGGGGAGGGAGAGAGATGCATCTTCCTATTGTGAAGGAGAAACTTGCTGAAGAAATGAAGGCATATTTGGAGGAGGATGATTGTAATAAAATGTGTTAGCCTTTATGATACTGTTAATATAGCTGACAAATATTTAATTTGGAATATAGGACTATCTGATATTTCTATCTGCCCAGCATCCAGTATCCCTTTTTTTTTTGGTTGCATCACCTTCCTCTCCCACTATCAGTTCTGCTAACTTGGGTGGGGCTGACTCTACTCCCAATTTCCAGGAATGAGCACATGACCTAAATGAGTCTCAGCAGAACATATACTTCTCCTGGGCACTGTGATATTGGTTTGGGGGTTGGCATCTGACCCAAGGCAAGCCGTGAGATGTTGTCTTTGCGATTTTGCTGAAACGATTGAGAAAGAGGAATGCTTTCCCCTTGATGAGATTGCTGACCTGTTAGGATGTTGGCCTGGACCACTGGTGACCGTTTTATCACCACGAAAGAGGAGACTGCTTAAGAATGAAGCCAGTGCAGGAAAAAATAGTGCAAAGAGATGGATCTGAATCCTGATGACATCACTTCTACATATCTGAATTCAGTCATTCCCGAATCAAGTTCCTCCTGGTTCTTTTCAGTGCAAAATAATAAACTCAACTTTTTGCTTAAGCCCATTTGAGTTGGATTCTGGTTACTTGCAGTGAATGGAGTCTTGTCTAATACAGAGGAGGTCTATTCTCACTCCATCTGTGACACTCCTAGTGTTGGAAGAGTCTTTGGAATTGATCCACCTTCACCCAGAACACACTCCCTTCTTCAGCATCCACTCAATTCTTTCAACAACATGGCTTGTATATTCCTGGAGATGGAAAACCACTGCTGTGAGAGGTAATCCATCCCATGGTTGCCCACCTGCATTTATTGGAAAGGTGACTTCAGCATCTGGTCTTAGTTCTGTCCTCTAGAGTAACAGAGACTAGAGGTCCTTTCTCTTCAGATATTTGAACATCACTGTGAACCATGCCCCTTTCTCAATCAAAATTACTTTTTCCAGACTGACTATCATCTCTCCCTTTAATAGTGAGTTTTTCTCTAAGTGTGGTCCACAGTGTTTTCAGATAGACTATAGGATACTCAGTTTATCCTTCAGATCATTTTTAGTATAAACATGCCCCATGCAATATAGTTGTTGTTTATCTGAAATTCAGGCTTACCTAGGCATCCCATAGTTTTATTTGCTAAATCTGACAAGCTGTTGACAGATCATGTGGATTAGAATCACCTAGGAGCTCCCCACTCCAGAGGTCTTGATGCAAAAGGTGCACACTTGCTCACTGAAGTTTGAGAACCACTTCTAACTATTTTCATGTTCCTACTCGTCCTACTTAGGGCATGCTTTTGTTGGTTAATGTTCCAAATTTTTGAAGCTTTTAAAAGTGAAGCAATCTTAAGCAATATCAAGGCTCTGGGATATTTTGTAAAGTGGATTAAATGTTTTTTATATGCCAGACACTGGTCTAGGCAATAAACAAGAAAACCAAGGGCCCTACCTTATGGAACATACATTCTAGTGGGACAGGCAGACAGTAAACAAGTAAACAAACAGATATAATTTCAGGCAGTGGTAAGTCCTATGAAGTTTTCTTCATATTATGTTTCTTCAGACCAGAGTAAGGAGACAGCAATGAGATTGGGAGGTGCCATTTTAGTTAAGCAATCAAGGAAGATCTCTTTGAGGAAGTGAGATTAGTGCAGATTTTGAAGGAAGCAAGAGGTCGAGCCAATGCCAATGTCTAGGGAAATAACATTCTAAGCAGAGGCAACAGCAAAGGCGTGGACTCTGGCTGGGAACATGCTTGCAGTGGTCTAGAATCTGTAGTGGAGTGAAAAAGATGAAGAGTGGTAAGGTAGGTAGGTAGAGAGGTAGGCAGGGACTACATGTAAGGCTTTGTGACCATGATAAGACATTTTGATCTTTCTATAAGTGCAATGGGAAGGCATTGGAAGGGTTTGAGTGAGGTGGTTAAAATCCTTCTAACTTTTAAAAAGATCCCTCTAGTGGCTCTATCAAGAACAGACGGAGGAGTAAGGAAGGGACATCGGATCCTGGTTGTGAGGCTATTGCAGAAGTCCTGGTTCCTGCCTTTGATAACCTGTTCTTGTCTTGCTGATCTTCTTCAGTACTTTCAAGGGCACCATAGCACAATGGTGGAAGAATATGGACTCTGAACCCAACTGGCTTTGGTTTTGAATCCCAGCTCTGCAAATTACTATCTGTGGGACATTGGCCAAGTTTCTTAACGTCCTTCTTTTCTTAATTTGAAAAAAATGAGGGTAATAATTGTTGTTGTGGGGAATTAGATTAGTTAAAAGTAAAATGCTTTGAATAGTTCCTGGCGCATCATGAAGGCCCAATAAATCTTAGATACTATTATTATTGAGCATAACATTCTCTTCCTCACCTTGGGACACTATTGTTCATTTTTCCCTATTCATCATGCTAATTTCAGCTCATCCTTCATGCTTTAAGTTGTCATAGGAAGCCCTCATCATTTTCTCCACATTCTATTGGGTAAAACAAGTCACAAGACCAGCCCAGATTAAGGAGTAGGGAAACATACTCTATTGTGAGATGGGACAAAGTCAAATTGCAAAGGAAGTGTAGAGAATTGGGGCCATTTTTGCAATCTACCACCACGGATGCCAAGAGAACCATGCCAAGAGAACTATTGCCAAATGCTTCTAAAACACACACTTTTGGTCATTAAGTCCCCAAGAGACCCTGTTCCAAGACAGCTTCAGCATCATGTTGTGACCTTCAACCTTGGTATTGCAAGATCCAGCTTTCCTATCATCTAGAATACTGTTTCCTTGGCTATGTTCACTACCTTCTAAATGGAAAAGTTGCAAAGAGAAGTCAGGGTGGTTGAGAGTGAGATGAGGAATTCGAGAGGGAGCCTGTGCTTGAGCAGACACATACCCTTTGAGCCACATAAGGATTTCCCAGTGGAGACAACTCCAGTTGGTTGCCAGATCTGAGCAGCTTGGGGCCATGGGGCTTGAGGTCTGTAAGCATCAGATGCTTTTAATGATGCCATTCTTGCTTTGTCACAAGAGTGTTGCTCAAAAACGGAATCCCTCCGTCTGCCCATGAATAAGGCTTGCCTGCCAACACCAATTCCAGCTGTGAACATGTAATCAGCTCTTCTATGGCCCCAAAAGGGGAGTCCCAGAGGCCTAAATTTAATTTTCATGCATATTTGTCTTCTTCCTCTACTTTATGCAAACACTATTTTGTCGCCAACACAGGCGCCAACTGTTTTGTTTGGATAATTGCTCAAAGTCAACCCCAAACTACAGGGAGCTCCTTTTTTCAGAAAACGCATTTTGGTTAATTTTTGGTTAACCAAATCATGTCTTCCTTCAGGGTTTCGATGATGATTTCTGTAAACATTTTATTCATTTTGAAGCAGTTCAACACCAGTGTCAGGTTTCTTATCCTCCACACTGAGTTGGTTGGAATGAGCAAAGGAAACAGGAGCCCTGCAGCCTCACGGATCATCTGCTGCTGCTGTTTTCCTTCCAAATAATTCTCTATTCATCTTGCCACAATCAGCTGGTCCTAGAGTGGCTGTAATAACCCAAGTAGAGGTTTGTGGCCATAATAGGGATGAGGAGAGAGAGAAAAATGAACTCTTGTAAAACAAAGCTCTTATTTTTATGGAAATGAATAGAAACTCTGAAGTAAGGATGAGACATATGGAAAAGCATAAAATATGAACAGAACTTTTTAAAATAGAAGGTCCTCAGAAATGCTCCATATGGCCCAGCAGCATTTAAGGTAACAGAAAACAGTTCATGGTTGCAGCTGCGAGTGTTCATTCCTGGGGTTCAGGACTCAGTTCACAAAACTGTACTTTCCAATTTGTCTTGGAGAATGCTTCTTTTGTCTAACTCCTGGGGCTAATTCTTTTAGGGTTAGGAGGAGAGTTGAATTAATAAGTTATTAATTAAGATCTGTAATTTTAATTAATTGTATTTTATTCTTAATGAAGTGATAAATTACTCATAAGTTCTCAACATCTCTCCTCCTACCCAATGAATGGTCAATAGTTATGAAATAGTTATGAGTCAATAGTTATGAAAACTTAATGCTGTTTTAGGACCATTTTGAGTTTATGGGCTGTAAATATTACAGGATAGAGATATTGCGGTGCTTGTAATTGAAGCACCAATCTAAAAATATTGCAGGACATTAAAATGACATCCCCTAAAAGCACAGTGGACATATGTCTTAACGCTAGTCAACAACTACTATCTAAAGAGTCAACCAAATAATTACACAAATTACAGAGGATTTTCTGATTCTTGCCACAGTATTGAAAAGGATTTGGGAAAATCAATGTGAACATCAAATGAGTTTTGCTATTTAGAATTCTCTATAGATAATATTCATATCAATATACTTTTTGCTTTAAAGAAAATGAAGATAATATTTAATTCACCAAATATGACACTAAGTTATGTTGAATGATTGCATCATAATCTGTTATATGCCAGATTTACCAAAGGAGAGCACTTCTTTTCAATATCCTGGGCTGGGGCATAACTCAGATCTTTGGATACTGGCTTTGTTTTTTCTTGACTTCTATCTTAAATTTGAAATCTGAAAATGAAATAGAAATAACAGAAGAAAGAGAGGAACGTATAACCCCACACAAAATTAATGAGTCTATTTCTGTATGTTCAATAGGACCTCTATTTTTCTGACAGTGAACATCAAAAGTCTCACTCTTACTTATTCTTTCCTTTAAGTTTGTAAACTCTGCCAGGACTTTTACTGTGCTATTGTATTAACGCTTGTTTTTTCATTTTATGTTGTCTGCACAGTCCTGATCAACTAATTTCATTTTCCCTGTCGCTAAACTGTAGTCTTTTTTTGGCTGAATTGACTGATGTTTGGCTTTATGTAGACACAGCCTCACTGTAAGTTGGCCCCCTAATTCAATAATTCACCATGAAGACTGGTTTTCATCCTCAGTGTGTTGAACAGGCATCTAATCAACCATTAATTTCCTTTTTGTTGGATGAACATAATAACTATTTCTGTCTTTCTTTCTGATGGGAAACAGAGGCACAGAGGATTAGAGGCTGCCCTAAGTCAGAAAGGGAGGTTGTAGAATTCAGCTTCAGGAATCCCTATAGTATTCAGGAGTGATGTGGTGGAAAAAGGCCAGAATTTGGGGGAAGAAAGAGATGGAGAAGAACTAATGGAGATGTGCATCTATGGGGTGCTAGACATTGTGCTAGGCACTTTAAGTCAAGCATAGAAGATTGCTTCTACCAATGAAGAGTTGGGTAACCCTGGAAAAGTCTCTTAACTTCTCTAAGCCTATTTCTTCATCATCTGTAGAGTGGAACAGATAGAGTGGAACTGAGCAATATTTTATTTTTTTATAATGCATAATTTTAGTATTTCCAGTAGGAAATGTGCAGTTATGAATTATTGTTACCTGGGGCCTTGACGTTATCACTTCTGTTTTTTGAATTCAGTAAGAGATGGTAATAAATTTACCACATTTATAAGGAGGAAAGTTGTTCATAACTTATCTAAGCATATTTTCTATAAGCACTCCATTTATTTAAGAGAAATAGCAGATGAACCAAATAGCATTCTTATGAATTTAGACATTTGTGAGGGAGAAACCAGTTTATCCTTGTAAAGAAGTGCAGTGTCAGTTAATGTAATGCAATAATAGTGACTAGTTTTATTAAAGTTATTTTGGGTAGGCATCATGGAGATCAATCTGAATTACATTGGTCAAAAAGAGAGAGAGATCTTACATATCTAAAGCAAATGGAATTTGGTGTGAGTTGGGACTCAGGGAAGATGTGAACCAGGGAGCGTGAGAACCCCTAGGACCCTCCATCTTGGGCTTCTCATTCTTCCTGCAATGTCTTCTTCGTTTCCTCAGAGTAGCTTCTTCATTGAAGACTGAAAGATGTCCTCCACTAAACTGCAGCTCGTATTTCACAGCATCTCCCTCCAGAAAGGGATTGAGGTGTGGTTTCTTAGGTCCTAAGAACAAAAATCCATTGAAAGAGTGATTGTCCAAGCTTGAGTCGGCTGCACATACCTGAACCCATCAACTGGGGATAGGGAGTAGGACGCCATCTTGGATGACTTTCCCATTGTAGCTGAAGAAGGGAAGAATCTAATAATAAGGAAGCTCTCATTTAAACCACTCGGAGACATAGGATCATTGGCTTGAAGAAAGTATATATATGTGTCTGGGCAGACAGAATAAAAGTGACTACTATATAGGGGCTGGCCCCGTGGCCGAGTGGTTAAGTTTGCGCGCTCCACTGCAGGCAGCCCAGTGTTTCGTTGGTTCAAATCCTGGGCGCGGACATGGCACTGCTCATCAAACCACGCTGAGGCGGCGTCCCACATGCTACAACTAGAAGGACCCACAACGAAGAATATACAACTATGTACCGGGGGGCTTTGGGGAAAAAAAGGAAAAAATAAAATCTTAAAAAAAAAAAAAGTGACTACTATATAAGTGTAATAAAGCATTGCCAACAGAGATTTTTTTTAGAATTTGCGTAAAGACTTAGAATGATTACTTTTATATATTCATCATTTATTTAGAAAATATTTATTGAACACTCACAGAGTGCAACATGCTAGACACTGGGCTGGATTCATAAAAGTAAAAATATGTAGATTCTTCCCTCAAATAATTTACAACTTTTTTTTTGTAAACGAAAAAAGGTGTACTCACCTAAGACTTTCAGTTACAATGTGGTTAGTGTCCAGTGAGAACACAGGAAGAACTAGAGTCATTCAGAAGTCAGGGAGAGTCTTGTGAGCACGAGCAGTAGCGGAGGGTATCATAAAAGAAGTGGTACTTACCCTGGGCCTTGAAGGCTAATAGGCTGTAGATAGGTAGACAACATTCCAAGTGGAGCCAATGTACAGAGGTGGAAAGGAGGACTCAATGCCAAGACAAGTGGCTGAGTGTTTTGAAACACCATTATTTTGGATAATTTTTTCCCTATATATTATGTACACAATTATTTTGCCTAGCAAATGCCCTTTCAAAGATAGCTCAAAAGTTGACTTCTTTCCTTCTGTTATCTGGTTCTGCCCTGCTCTGAAATAATAGAGTATGAATTGGTGAGTCTATATTGTAGTTACTTGCTGTCTTCTCTATAGTACAATAAAGATAAATTGCTCCAATGCTGAATCCTTCCTTCATGTGCATGAGAATTTCTTTTACTTAACGGAAACATGTTTTAAGTCAAGATGTGGTGAATTCATACTTTAATCCTGTTTTATTATTTAAAATCACTATTTATGTACAAAAGTTTATAGAGAATCTGCAATGATGACATTGACACATCCTACCTCTCTCCTCATGGAGTTTGGAATAATTTTGAAGACAACACAATTCAATAAGCAATTCAAGTGTTGGGTGTTATGATAAAGCATGACCAAGGAACTATGAGAATATACAGCAGAAGGATCTAAGTGGTTCAGGGGTTAGGAAAGAGAACAGAAGGAGGAGTAGAAATTGGTCAGAGGAACAGGGGCTGTGGAAACTATGGCAGAGAAGGAATACGTCTGAATGACAAGAGAGAGAATGATGTATCCAAGAAACTAAGAAGGTTGCCCTCTCTTCTTCTTTCTCATTCTCTCTCTCGTTCCCTCCCTGCCTCTGGCCCCCTTCCCCTTGGCTGTGACAGGAAGGTCAGAGTGAGGGAGATGAGATACCTGTTTATTCACTAATCTTTCTCTTAATTGTATTCTTTTTGGATCTCTTAAATAGAAATAAATTCCAACTTTTTTTAAAGATCATACTCAATAACCAGAACCCCGTATTTCTATATTGAACATGGAACTGATTCTGATTAAGATTGTGAAGTAAGAAAGCTTCCTATTTACTCTTAGGTTTAACATTAAGTGCCTGTGATAATGTTTAGCTTCATTCAATTCCGCCATCATACTTTGCTCTGTATAGCCTTTAACCAACATGCAGTGTTGTCAATAGACCCAGGCCTTTGAGTTCTTTTATACCAGTTGTATTAAATTTTATTGACAGAATTTTCACGGACTTGTGGGTCTTTACTGTCAAGAAGATCATTCAAGACTCTGAGATGTTAAAATATCTGATTTCTCTTTTCAGTGTGGAAAGTTATGCCTGTTAGAAGGAGACGCACTTGGTCTAATGATTACATGTTATTACATTAATCTTTTAATTGGGTTGCCTGGTTATTCTAACCCCCTGTGGCCTCGAGGTATATTCCTTAAACATGGTCTCTCACCATAATGTCTGCTGCTGCTTCAAAGAAGTGAAAGGATATTTGTTAAAAGAGGAGATCATCACTCAAGATTATTTGCCTCGTTGGTGTCAGCTGTCAGCCTAATACATTTATTTGGACAACAGTAGGTTCTGACAGAACTTATAAAGTTCTCTTTCTCGGTTGTGAAATATGATGGATGTGCCATACTGGTGACCTTTACACAAGGCCACATGTTAATATTCAGGACCTCCCTTTTGTTGGCCTGGAACAATGGCTGTCATTAAGAAAGCTTGGTTTGCCAATATGCCCTCTGTTAGGATGCTGGACCACTCCTGATTGGTCACCAGGAAGTATCATGTGCCTTTGATGGAAATGACATGGAAGATGTATGGTCGAAGTGCTGTGCTCAGCACCACTGCTGTGCAGTGGAGAAAACCACTATGACCCAAATAGCCCTGCACTCAAACAATGTCGCACCAACCAAAGACAACATATTGGGAAGAAAAATGCTTGTAAACTGCATGTGTTAGAAGATGTATTGGCCAGACGGCCATAGGGCAATCTTTGAACTATTGAAATCTTTAGAAATATTGTTTGGTTCTGAAACAATACTTACAAACCTAATTAATCAAGCATAGATGGTTTATTTTCAGACTTTCCACAGTATGTTGCTTTAATGCAAGAATAGGGTCTGTCGGGTTCTTTTAGCTGTTTCACAGAGGCATGCAAAAACTCAGCATGGGCATTCATGTTCATACAAGTTGAAACTCTAAATTTCAAAATAATATCTACATAGATCTCTGGTGATCCCTTCAACAAAGGATGGGGTTGGGCGTAGCCTGGATTTCTTTTTCAACTGTTCCTGATCCTATTTGTGACTTTTTTTTTTTCCATCCTCTCTTTTAATTTTATTCATCAGAATCATTTATTCACAGGATCATTTAAGAAAGATCATCATTCCTGTTGCATTCTCTAGCTGGAGGGAGAAAGACTTTTGCTTTTTTCTTACAAAAGAAATATAATGAAGGGTTGCTTTCCTGAATATGTGATATTGAATAATGTGATTTAAAATGTTTTCCAGTCTTAATATCACATTTTAAGAAGGGTCATTGAGAAACTGCACATCCTCAAGGGGGAAGGGTGAGAAATGTGAGAAAATTCACGTAAGAGGGCTAAGGTGCCATCTGGAGTGATGCCACTGGCAGGTAGCACTGGCCTTTTGTGCCTCAAGCAAGCTGTGGCTGAAATAAGCTAATCATTCAGATGAAAGAATTGTCCAAGTACTTAGTTGTATGCAAAATAGTGCTTGGCCAGAGTTTTAGCAAGGCATGAAATATTACACTGGGTCACGGCAGTTGAATTGTGCAAATACAATCCCCGAGGGTCAACTCCTGGTTATTTATTGAGCGGCAGATTACTGACTTGTGGATTATCCACGTGCTCCCTGCTGTGTCCTCCAGGGCTATGTCACTATTCGCCAGCTGGTTAGAATACACGGTGCAGGAGAAAGGAAAGGGGAAAGGGTCTGAAGCTCAACCTCCAATTACATAGCTTGCACGCAATTCAGATTAAAGATTTAGTGGGAGGAGACATGCTCAAGCTCATTATTTATCAGGGAAATAAAAACTAAAACCACAGTTCAGTACTGTTTTATATCCACCAGAATGGCAAAATTGAAAACTACAGTCACGTAATAGCAAATGTTGGCAAGTATGTGGAACAACGGGACACCTTATGCACTGCTGGTGGGAGTGTAAATTGGTAAAAACACTCTGGAAAACAATGGGCATTGCATAATAAGGTTGAAGATACGCATACCTGATGACTTGGCTATCCCACTCAAGAGAAACTAGAATACGTGCAGCAGAGGACGTGGTCAAGAATGTTCATAGCGGCCTTGTTTGTAATATTAAAAATCAGAACAAAACTTGACTTCATTCATCTGGCCATGAATAAAAGAATGGAAGAATAAATTGTGGATATTTCTATAATGAAATTGAACTGATCTGTGGCTGTGTGTTATCTTTAAACTCTGTGTATTTGTCACTGATACTCTTGCAAGTGTGACATTAAGTTGTAATTTACAAGATTGCCATTTGTGCCATTTACATTTGTCCATTTGTGTCCTACAAAACGGCAATTTCATATGGTAACATAATGTTTCAAAAAATAAAGTAATTAAAGAAAAAATGTTCAGTGCGATTTAAAAAAAAAAAACTCAGAGACTCACAGGATTATTAGGGCTGGAGATAATTTAGAGGTTATTTTAATTCTTCTGATAGATGAGGAAACCAACGTCTGGAGACATTCATTCAATGAATCCATTAGAAAGTAAAGCACTGGATCTCAAATTACACTTTGTGTTGGAAACAATTTGTAGTCTAACCAGAAGTTTAAAAACAAAACATTCAAATACATATCTATGTCCCTGGGCTGGAGATTTCTGTGATTCAAGTGCAACTGAGTAAGGCTGATGATGTCATGGGGAAGAGGTGGTGTCACGGGAGGAGGGTGATGTATCTGGATGTTCTTCAGTTACTTTGTGATGCATGGTGAGAGGTTACTTCATGTGACCCTTTACTAGAGGAAGGGAGGTGGTCAAGTGATATTATGAGAAGGAACATCCCTCTCACAGAAGGCAGGGACAGGCACCCTCATACTTAGCAAGTAGCTGAGCTATGACAAGTGCCTCTTGTGGCCACTTCATTCTCCCACATCCAGGGTAGACATCAGTCATTTCTCCATGAACTGAGACACAGCCCTGGAACTCTTCTTAAAAAATTGATGCCACAATCAATTTGGGGTACTGATGTCTGAGATGAAACTTGTTTGCCGTCCTTGATAGGGAACAAGGCACTAGAGCTGGAATGGATGATTATGGTGAACTGAGCAGCGTGGACGAATCCCTGAGGAAAGAGAAGTGAAGTAGTTACCCCTAGACAAGTTTGCAGAAGGGGAGGATGGAGGACAATGAGGTGGACATGGAGAAGGGTAGAGCTGTAATGCTGAAGAGCATCCTTTGGAGGGGTGAAACATTCATTCATTCATTTGTTCTTTCCAAGATAATTTTGTGAGCATCTACCATCTGGCAATTACTTGGGATTCTGTGGAAAACAATTCAGAGATGGTACTTGCCCTCACAAAGCTTACATTTTAGTCAGGGTGATGGGTATTAAACTTGTAAACAATTAGTAATATAATACATTGTTATGTTATATCGAATAAAAATAAAACAGGGAAAGGAGATGTGATGGAGGGCAGAGGGGGCCAATTTGGAAGGAAGTGGTGGAGTAAACTTCTTTTAGAAGCGGTTTTTTGGATCAATTGAAAACAAAAGATTTCATTTTGTTTATTCTTTCTCTGAGCTCTTCCTTTCTTTGTGTAGATCTGAGTTTGTGACCTATATTATTTTCCTTCTCCCTGAAGAACTTCTTTTAACATTTCTTGCAGGGCAGGTCTGTGGGTAATGAATTTTCTGTGTTTTTTTTTTTTTTTTTTTTTAAAATCTGGGAATGTCTCTATTTCTCCTTCAGTGCTGAAGGGTAATTTTTTTGGATATAGAATACTAGGTTGATATTTTTTGTCTTTCAACACTTTGTAAATATTTCATTCCACTTTCTTCTTGCTTGCAGGGTTTCTGATCAACAATCTTCTTTAATTCTTATCCTTATTCCTCTGAAAGGTATTCCTTGCCCCCCACCTCAGCTTCTTTCAAGATTTTCTCTTTGTGTTTGGTTTTCTGCAATTTGAATAAGATATGCCTAGATGCATTTTTTTTTTTTCTTTTTGGCATTTATCTTGCCTTAATGTTCTCTGAGCTGCCTAGATCTATGGTTTGGTGTCTGTCATTAAGTTTGGAAAGTTCTCAGCCATTATTTCTTCAAATAGTCTGCCCCATTCTCTCTTTTTTCTTCTTCTGGTACTTCCATTAGGAAGTATATGCTATATCTTATGAAATTGTCCCACAGTTCTTGTATTTTTTTTCCATTCCTTTCTCTCTTTGCATTTTAGTTTAGGAGTTCTATTGACCTATCTTCATGCTCACTGATTCTTCCTTGGACGTGTTCAGTCTGCTGATGAGCCCATCAAAGGCATTCTTCATGTCTGTTACAATATTTGTAGCTTTGTATTTGTTGCATTTCTTTTTTTTGTTGTATTTTATTTTTTAATAAAAATAGTATATATTTAAAGTATATGGCATGAGGATTTGACACACATATACATAGTGTAATTATTCTTGCAGTCAAACTAATTAACATGTCATCTCTTCACGCAGTTACCATTTTGTGTATGTATGATGAGAGCTCTTGAAATCTACTCTCTTAACAAGTTTCCAGTATTTAATACAGTACTAACTATAGTCATCAGGCTGGACATTTGATCTCTAGACATTCATCCTACATAACAGCAACTGTGTACCCTTTGACCAACACATCCCCAGGTCCCCCACCTCCCTGCCCCTGGTAACTCCTGTTCTAGTCTGTGCTTCTATGTGTTTGACTATTTTGGATTCCACACATAAGAGAGACCATGTGGCATTTCTTTTTGATTCTTAGAGTCTCCCTGTCTCTGCTCACCTTACTCATATGCTCTTTCATGTTGTTAACTTTTTCTAGTAGAACACTTAACATATTAATCATAGCTATTATAAATTCCTTCTCTGATAATTCCAACATCTGGGTTATATCTAAGTCCAGTTCTTATGCATGCTTTTTCTCTCCAGACTGTGCTTTTTCTTGCCCTTTGGCATGCCTCATAAATTTTGTTGAAAGCCAAGCATAATATATCAAGTAATGGGTATGAAGTAAACAGATCTTTGGTGTGGGGTTTTATGTTAATTTGGCTAGGTGTTGGTGGGCTGTGTCAATGTCTATTGTAGCTGTAGGTGCCAGAGGCTTCATGTTTCTTAGTGTTCCTGCTTTTGTCTCCCCTCTGGACTTTTAGCTTTCCTGACTACTCTTTCTGAGAGAGTGTCGACATCTTGTAGCTTTCAGCTGTAACCCACTTTTATTATACTGGAGACCTGTGGTGTGATAATAAGATGTGGGTGAGGGGAAGCTTTCGATGATCTTATGATTAAACCTGAGTCATTTAGTGGGTCTGTGTCTCTGGTTGTGACCATCACAAGTGTTTCTTAGCTTTTTCGCTCCTAGTTAGGTGTATTGTACCTTGAAATCTCTTGTATTTCAAATGAAATTCAAATTTCAATTCAATTCAGTTTCAAATGAAGTTAGCAACAGATGGAAGACCTGTGCTGCAAAATAAGAGACAGAGTTGCCTGCACATTAAAAGGACTTGCAAAACTTGAATATTGGGAAGAAAGTTTTCTTTCTTTTGGTCAGGAAGATTGTCCCTGAGCTAACATCTGTGCCAATCTTCCTCTATTTTGTATGTGGGACACCACCACTGCATGGCTCCATGAGCAGTGTGTAGGTCAGCACCCAGGATCTGAACCTGTGAACCCTGGGCCGCTGAAGTGGAGCATGTGAACTTAACCACTATGCCACGGGGATGGCCCCAAGGGAAGAATTTTTTAACAAACACAGTACCAAAAAACAAGTGCCTCAGTAGTTGGGAAAAGCTGGGTCTTTACGTGAGTGAGTGAGCATGTGGAGAGGTAGCCTGTGGGAACAATTAGAATGTGGGCTTTTGTGGGAGCTAATCTCAGTCACTGGGCCATGGGCAAAGGACTCATCCTAATATGTCCTTTCTTCGGTACGTTGGAAGGGATCTTGATAGCATTTCCTATGGGCTAAGGCATGGACAGGAGGGTAGTACCTGATTGGTGGTCAGTGCCCACTATTTGTCAGCTGTTATTGTGGACATTTGCATCCTTCCCTTCAGTTCATGGTAATCACATGTTTCCTCTGGCCCCACTGAAATTATTGCCTAGTAGAAAAACAAAACCCCCTCAAAATTCTAAGACCTGGATCCCAATCCTAGCTTCTCTAATTCTTGACTAGTGGCGTGGACAAGATGCTCTGACATCAGTTTCCTTTTCAGTAAAATGAGGACGTCAAAGAGTTGCTGTTAGGCTCAAGAGGGGTTACTGGTATGAAAAGAAATAAACTGTAAAGGATTATACATGTTTTAAAATGGTATAGAATGCTGGTTTCTGAAATGAAGACTGTCCACAGAGAGATAATACTCTGAGGAGAAAGACAACTTTGACTTCATGGCTCTAGCATGTTTGTGATTGTTTGGACTAAATAAAATTTATAACACTACCTGAAATCTCTGATGAGTGCGTTAGACAAGCTTTGATAATTATCCCCCATATATAATATGATATATATCATATGTATAATATACCTATTATATTGCAAATACAAAGTTACTTATTTGCTCTTCTGATAAGCAAGGAAATCTCTGACGCAGAGGTAGTGACATTCAGCCTCCTGGAGGTATTTAAACAGAAGTGGATGATGAGGCTGGTGGGGGTCAGCATTGGATAATCTGTAAGGTCTCTTTCAACCCATAACTTCTAGGATGTGAAGGTGTATAAGGTGCCTTCAGGCCTTCCATTCTGTTCTTGATAGTTGAACAGCAGAATGAGGGCAACCCAATGCCATTGGTTCAAGTGTCCCAGAGCTCCTGTTTTGAAAGATTCTAGATGTTTCCCTGCATTTGAGAAAGCCTGAAAAATTTGTCTGCCATTTTAAATTCTGGGCTATAAGATGAAATGGGGCAGTCAATTAAAATGAAAACAAAAGCTCAATCTTCCTAAAGTGTTGGAGGTAGACAAAAGTTCTAGAACTCTAAAATCTGCTTATACACAGAGCTTGCAAATGCATTTCCACACTTCCAAGATGAATATTTATAAAATCATATTCTAAGATGAAGATGGTGTAAAATGAGGTAAATGAAATTGTGACTTTCATAAGGCTGGCCATAGGCCAAAGATGCAAACTGGTGGCCTTTCGTGATTCAGAGAGCAGATGTGTTTTGTTTAGCTCACACTGTATTAAAAAAAGTTGGGTGAGTTACTAACATTTAAAAATCAGAAGATTTTACAAATATAAAAATACATATTTTTGCTTCTCCTGAAAATCCAGAAAAATCTGTCCTCACTGGGCCCACATTCCCTCATGGCAAGAAAATACAAGATAAGTGGTTGGCCCCTGTTGATGGGACATTTACTCCGATGGTACCCCTACTTTGCCCCTTTTCTCATTTCTATTATCTGCGGGGTCCTGGAGACATTTACTTTGCTTCCCTCTTCTACAGACAAGGTTGTGGTTTAGGAGGAGGTTGTGGTTATTTGGTACCTAACATGATCAGCATCCTCTTTGCCACTTGACTACACCTTGAGCACAGGGAATATGAGTCTTATTAAGAGTTGTTTCATCCTGGCACAGTTTCCGCCACATAGCAGAACTCAGGAAACCAACACCCTTCCTCCTCCCACTCCACATCTTCCCACCTCCTGATGTTTCTTCTTTTCCATGCCCCAAATCTGAACAATTTTTGGAGGGTGAAACGTGCTGTTAATAATGATTTTAAAACAACATGTGTATGTTGAAACTATTGTGGGTATATTAGTTTCTTAGGACTGCTGTTAACAAGGAACCACAAACTGGAGGGCTTAAGGTAAACTATTTTTTCATAGTTCTGGTGGCCAGAAGTCAGAAATCCAGGCATTAGCAAGACTGGCACCTTCTGGGGGTTCTGAGGGACAATCCATTCCTTGCCTTTCTTTCAGCTTCCAGTGGTTGCTGTAATCCTTGGCATACCTTGGTTTGTAGATACATCACTCCAATCTCTGCCTTTGTCAGCACATGGCCTTCTTCCTGTGTATCTGTGTTTGTTTTTCCTTCTTATAAGGACACTAGTCCTATTGGATTAAGGCCTCACCCTAACGACCTCATCTTAACTTGACTGTATCTGCAAAGACCGTATTTCCAAATAAGGTCACATTCACAGGTGGAGAGCGCTAAGACTTCAACATATCTTCTTGGGGCAAACCCTAAGCCTAATTCAACCCTAAGCCTCAAATTAGCTTTCTGACTTGCAAAATGGAGATAATAATAGTATCTATTCGATACAGTTCTTGTGAGAACTATACGACCAGCACGTCCAGGCCCTCACACAGTGCCTGAAACAGCCTGAACTCAACAAAAGCACTTTCGCCCTTTACCTCTTCTTCTATGTCTTTTTCCTCCTCTACATCTCCCATTCAGGCACCCAGATCCTTGGCTTCTTCGTCATTTCTCTTTGCTCAGGATAGAAATATGAAACAAACAAAAAAATTCATATATTTCCCGATTTCATCCTTCTCGCTATTAGTTTAATAGGGGATTCTGAAGTGCATTCTTTCAAACTGATGTGTTTACCTTTTACAGTATTTCAGACTCCAATGGCATGTAAAAGACCGCTTTGTACTCGTCAGTGCCTTATCCCCAGATCTCCTGCTGTAAGTATAGCTTCTTTCGAAGAAGATAGCTACGGAGAAGCTGGTCCCTTTCCAACACCATCCAGTGAATGGGATGAGACCCCATTGATCTTCACTGTCAGACAAGAAATTAATAAGAGAGCTAGAGAAGCACCCAAGCAAGCCTGGAGCAGTCTAGTTTTGGAACAGCAAATGGCAAGAAGGCCTAGTCCATTCTGTTCAGTAAATCCTCTGCACCTGGAGGCTGCAGGCACACACATCAAAAGACACGCGAGGCCTCAGAACCAGCCCTCTCACAATTCCAAGGCAGATTCTGTCTCGCCTGGTAAGTATCATTTTGTATTTCCTAACTCTTTTTTTTCTCTTTTCAGTTGGTCACATTTTGTTTTTAACTTCGATATGAACAGCAAAGTTATTGACTCAATGACAGGTCCTATTCTAGAAGGTTCTATAAGAACTATATCAGTGAGTGCTTAGCGGAAGTCTACTTGTGGCCAAGTATTGTATTAGAGGAGAGAACAAGTGTGAGTTGATGACAAGTAATTTGATGCTTCAGGTATTGCACCAGATAATAATGATAACGACAATTATCATTATCATCATCATTCCAGCTCCCACTTATTAAGCTCTCACCATGTGCCAGATACTGTGCAGAGCTTTTTACATTATTTTATGAAATCCTCATATAACACCCTGAGGCAGATAATGTTATTATCCCTATTTTACAGATAAGGAAGCTGTGAATTCATAGCACAGGATAATGTATATGATAATGAAATGTCTCAAAATCACATAATAGGAGGAGTGATTAAAAGTAAGGAGATGGACCAGAAGGAATAAGCTTTGAAACCAAGGAGATCTGGGCTCAAATCTCTGCTCTCTCCCATTTCAGCTTTGTAGCCATGATCAAGTCTTAGAAAGGTTCTTTGAGCCCAGTCTTTTAACCTGTAAACTACTGACAATTACTACCTTGAAGAGATGTTGTAATTAGAGGGTTGGTATAAATAAAGTTCCCTGAACATAACAGGGACTGAATGGCAGCGGTGATGATGGTGGTGGTGTTTATGGTGCTGGAGGTGACAAAATTTAAGGAAACAATGCATATTCCAAATATTCTAGGAATTGTCACATAGAAGAAGGATTAGGTTGATTTTGTGCAGCTTTTTTTAGGGCAATTTTTTGGTAGATTTCACTCTAAACGTTTGTACAGTTGTTGGAATTGACCAATAGAAGGGACAGGTTTTGACTCAATACAAAGGAGAACTTTCTTTGAACTAGAGGAGAATATACTGCTTGGGCTAGAAGTGTCTAAAGCTGGGGCTGGGAGACCATTTAACAAAGATGCTGATTCAGAGACTCTTTCACTTCTGGGAGGCAGGATTTGATGACAGGATGCTGAGTATACTGGTTGGTTAACATTTGTTTGAGTCTTATGTAAAAGGCAGTGTGCTAAAATCTGAACATACATCTTCAGTTTTGGTCCATATGGCCACCCTCCGAGATAGGAACTGTTGTTTTCCCATGGTTTAGATGCAGACTCTGAGGCCCACAGAGATTCTGTAACTTCAGGGCTGGAGCCCGGATTCCAGTCTGCATTCTGACTCCAGGTCAGAGCACTCCTATATTAAGATTCGAAATATGACAATGAGAGCTCTCGATGCTGAGCACTTACTATGTACCAGATACTTTACATTTTTTCATGTTCTGCCCTCAGATACTTAACTGGTTTGCTTTTTCACTTCCTTCAGGTCTTTACTGAAATGTTCCCTACATGGGTGGGTCTTTCCTAACCTCCTTCCCGCTTTATTTTTCTCCTTAGGATTTATTACCCACTAACACTTATACATTTCTTTATTTGCTTATCTATTAGTCTGCTCCCCCTCCCCGCTCCACCTTCGCACAACTAGACCGTAAGCTCTATATAGGCAGGACAATTGCCTGCCTTATTCCTTTCTAAATCTCCAATGTCTAGAACACTGCCAGGCACATAACAGACATTCAGATATTAATGAATGAATAAATGAATGAACAGACTTTCCCACTGGCAATCCTGTAAAGTAGGCAATGCAATCCTCAAGTTTCAGGTAAGGACAAAGAGGCTTAGGCCAGGATTTAAGTCTATGACGGTCTGAACTCAAAGCCTTGTTTATTCCAGTACATCACACTAAACCTCTAAGGCAGTTTGTTACAAAATGCATCATTATTGAATTGCATGCAGGAAAGGAATTTCTTATTCTTTGGCTCAAGACAGAGGACAGCATATTCTGTGTAGGTCAAACTCTGTTGCTCCAAATTCCACAGCCACATCACATTCACTGGTGGAATCTTCTTGCACTGATCATCGATGAATGGGTCATCTGCCAAAGCTGGAAATGCAAATCAACAGCCATTAAGCATCTAGTTTTCACGAAGCAATGTGTTTGGCTCTCTGAAAGCTTTTATTTACCTGGAGATATTGAAATGCCATTCCACCTTTATTTCCAGAAAATAATTCTCACTTTGGAAAAGTTGGTTTCACTAGATGTTTTTCACTGTTTGACTTGGGTGTGTTGAGCATGTAGTGGGAGATGCTTGATGTATACTATACGTAGAACAATATGTGAGGCACTAAATTGGGTCACCCAGTGACAGAGTGGCTGTGTCACACACACCGTTAGGAAGGTAAAGTGCATTTTAAATCTTTTACGTATTTTTTGAATTTGCGAATGATCCTGTTTGTTGTTCCAAATATTCTAGACATCTACATGCTATTCAAAGCCCTTTAAAAACTTGTAGAAAGTGATTTAAACCATGTAAATTGTCCTAACACACTACTGAAGAATTAAACTTTTATTGGTATAGTCAATGCGCAGAATTTCTTAGGTAAAAACTTCAAGATTCTATGTATATGATATATATATATATATACATACACACATTATATATATGTATATATATATTTGGAAATGCAGTAAAAAAGTATAAAATACTTTTATAGTATTGGCTGTATTGTAAAAAAAATACGTCATTTTTTACATGAAAAAATGATTTGGTTGGGCAAAAATAGAAGAAAAATCGGATCCATTTTAGTATCTATGTTTGTGTTGTGTAGACCCAGGATTAATTCACTGATGGTTTTAATTTTCAGCTGCTTTGAAATTTCTAAGGAAACTCATGAAATAGTTGCCTCTTGGATTTTTAAATTATTTGTTGTAAATCTAAATGGGCTGGGAGTCCGGGTTTTGCTTTTTTTTTTTTTTTGGCTGCATGATATCTATCTCTGCCATTCACAAACTTTTCCCAAATTTAGAATTCGAGGCCCTATTTTAGAAGTTTTAAACAGTTGTCCTTGAAATTAGAAGTTTTATGAGTATTCTGTAAAAATTATTTTGGGGGGAAGGTGCTTTCAAACAACAGGAAAGGAATAGTTTCTTTTCTTAAAGAAACGTGGGGACGCTTGAGGATAATATCAGGGGACTTTTAAATCTTTCTCTTAGCACGTTACAAACGTTGATGTCTCAAACACCCAGTTATGAGGGGAGATTTTTTTTGAAAGTTTTACCAGCGGGGCGGGTCAATTCTGCGAGCCTCAGTGCCACTCCTGCCCTTTGCCTTTCAGGTCCCGCTCCGAGGCCTTACACTGCCATCGGCCTCTGCAGAAGAGGCCAGACCCCATTGGCTCCGTGGAGGGTCTCCTGGAGTTCCTCAGAGCCCGAGCTGGAGGAAAAGAGGACAGCCACAGTTGGCGCTCTGGCAAACCCAGATGTCCAAAGTCGGCCCCAAGGCGCGACCGGAAGTCTAGTTGTAAGAGGCGCAGTTGCCATGGCATCAGAGATGCTCCCCAAGCATCCTCATCCCCCGGGGAAAAGGGAGCCCAGGGCAGACGCCTCCCTCCACGGCAATCTGGCAGGAGCGCCCCTTCCTCGGTTTGCCGGTGCTCCCACCCATCTCCCCTCAAAGAGGTTAATCAAGGTTTGCTCTGCTCCCCCCTCCCGCCCACCCCGGGGCTTCCATACGGTTTGTTCACAGGCCCCTCCTAGGCCGAGGGTGAATGCTCACTTACATTGACCGCTGCGAGGGAATTGTTCCTCGAGCGCTGCCCATCTTCAAATCAATGCCTGCCCAGAACAACAGAAAGGGCCTCAGATGTACTGGTTTCCACAGAACTATTGTTAGGCTTTTGTGAAGCAGTTTTGAACCTAATAAATAATGTCAAAAGTCTCTATCGCAGCCAAAAATGTTCCTTTTGAAGCATTTCTAATAGTATTTTTGTTCTGCGGTGTCCCCCAGTGTCACAAAGAATTTGTGCCTCACAATGGGGATGGGGTACATCGCGTGCCACTTCGCAATGTGCCTGCGGGGATGGGCAGGCCTCCCCTTTGTTTTGCTCTCGCAGGTAAACGGTTTCACTTGCCAACTTGGGCTTTGGTTTAAGGATGTTTTCAAAGGGCCTTTTGAATTTCTAAACAGAGGTTTGGAGAACGTAAATGAATGTCTGTAATTTAATAGTTAACATGAAATTTGACTACTCCGGATGTGCCGAGGGGAATTCTTCAGGCTATGTTAAGGTTTGTATGTCAGAAACCTGAAGCTGGATCCTCCTTTGAGGCCCTGAAACACACAGAACTAAGTTTAATGCAAAAGAGATACTAAATTTTCTGGTTTGCAATAGAAAACAGTGGAGAAGCTTAGGGAAAATTGTACCAAACTTATCATTTTTGGCACTGTTTTTTATTTTGGTTATTTTAAGTTAAATATAGCAGCCTTTCACCATGATGTAATACAGGGACTAACTTTATCAAATGATTTTATGGGTTTAGTTGTTTTTTAAATAGAGTATTTTTTTCAACATTGAGAGAGAAACACAAATCAGTGTGATCAATACATCCATATGCAATTTTGCACTCAAGTTCTTTGTAATTGCCCCACAATCTGGAATTCATAGAGTTTGATACATGGAGTTTGTAAAATCCTACTGCATTTTTCCCCCTTCAATTGAAATTAATATATATATAGTATGCCTACATTCAAGACTTCTCATCAAGTCTTAAGTCCAAATTTAAGTCTTAAAGTTTCGATAACAATGAAATGTTATAACCAGCAACTGCTTAACATGTAGGAGCAGTTAGACTTAGCAGTTAAACTTGACATGTGTAGTCCTTTGAGAAGTATTAACTTCTTTGAATATTAACATTCCCAAGGAATAATGTACTTTAAAGAAGAAAAGGTATCCCTAAACTTTTAGGGCTTTCCTTGTTCCAGATTAATATTTTATAACAAATATTCTTTTATTTTTATTATGTGTTTATTAACATGATTTTATGATAAGAGAGTGTAGAGGTTATCAATGGCAGTTGCCGTGGTTTCCTGAGGGTATAATGGTGTTTGCTCACCAGCGTTCGTATGACAACCATAAGTTCAATTCCATGCCATTTAGTTGAAGAGAAATGTGTGGGCAAACTCAAGGCTTTCATGTAAAATTTTGATTCTGGGATATTTTAATTTGCTATTTAATTATCAGTTAGTGCAACTGATTTCTTTTTTCAAATCAAGAAATCATTGCTTTAACTGATTCTACTATAATCAACCAAAAATTTGTAATGGTCAATTTCAGGAGTCGAAAATGTTTTTGATATAGTAAACAGATTCCCTCACCTGTGGAAGTGTGAAATAGTGAATTCACTAAAAAAGTGATACAGAAGAAGCAATTCTGTTCAGAATTGAGAAAATGGACATAAGCAAAAGATGTAAAATATGGGGGGCACTGTATTCTAAAACAGTTTCCCAAAGTGTGTTCTGTAGAACACTGGAATCAGAAAGATGTTTTGTGGGGTGGAGAGCCTATAGATAAATACGTTTGAGAGATGTGGCCCAGAATGCTCCCTTTCAGAGAGTCATATTACCATATTAAAGATCCTGAGAAATTCCACCATAAAAAATTCTGATAAACTCTGTTTAACCTAGTGTTTCCCAATTTTATTTGATTAAGGAACCCTGATATATGTGTGTTTGTGTGTGTATACACATATATGTATTTTTTTTAAATAACACTTATTAACATCTTGCAGCACTAGTGTCCTGAGGAACATACTTGAGAAAACATTGCTCAGAAGTCCATTCCAAATATATCAGAATTCATGTACACTGGTGGCGTTCAAAGTAAGGATTTCTTTTCAAGAAAGGAAGAAAGATTCAGAGCTAAAGAAAGTAGCCCTTAATAAACACCTCTGGGAACCCAGTTTTTCCTTGGAGGAATGTAATGAGCTGCCTCTGGTTATTCTTCCTCGTTTTGGGTACACAGGGCTGGGAGAAGGTAGTGGATCCAGCCCCGACCCTGCTTACATAGTGATGGATGAGGAGCATTTCCAACTTTGACTGTCGGAATCATAAGCTATGGGGGTGCAAACCCCTCTGAATGACGGCTACTTCTGTACTAGAACTTAGATACAAATTCACAGGATAAAAGTAGCCAAACCTTTCCCAAGGCCATTGTTTCTGACAACAGTGCTGAATTAAACAGTCAGAATTGAAGATGAGTCAATTTTAGAAAATAAATATGTATTGACTTATAGTAAATAAATATTTACTTTACTTTCTATGCCTGTGACTGAGGAATAGAAAGAGATCCTACGGTATAAAACAGTTGTTGCTAAGGTTCTGAATTACAGCTGGCTTTTATTTCTTCAAGGGTGTTTGATTTGCCTTATGGTAGGTACATTTATTACCACGTACTGTAAGTATCTTCTAAGGAAGATAACGTGCCACTTTGGCAAAAAAAAAAAAAAAAAAAATGTTTTTCTGAAAGTTGCATTGGAAAATAGATATTGATAAATTTAAAAAATTGATGCATTGAAAAAACTAAAATTTCAAATACACTCTAGTGAATAGTGTTTACAAATGAGGAATCCTCTTATAATATGTAAATTAATAATTATTATTATGGATAACATTTATCGAGTGTGATTATGTAGTAGGGACTGTTCTAAGTGTTTAGCATGTGTTAATTTATTTGGTTCTCACAACAGCTTCATACAGTATTCACTATTGTTATTGTCACCATTTCATATATGAGGAAGCTTTATTTTTAGTGATAATAAGATATGTATATATATATTCATGTATATTTATGTACATACACACATACACACACAGGTAAGCTTTAAAAACTATATTATGAAATTTTATTTTATATATAAAGCTATATTATTCTGTATTATATTATTAAATCTAGTATATATGTACATATGACTATGTGTGTGTATTCCACCTAGACAGATAACTTCTATAAATCAGTTTCTATACCATGCTATTGGTGCCTAAGTGAGGCAAGTATAGAAACTCTGTTTATGTCCCCTCTCCTCCTGATAACAAGGTGCAGAGTGCGAGTGGTACCTGGACTGATGACATATAATAGGTTTAAACTCATTGGAGAGCAAAACGGGGTCGGGGATTATTATCTTTTTGTTCGAAACAACAAATGAAATCTCAGAAAATAAGGGAAGGAAAGGTGGTTTTGCGGTTTTGTAAAGATGGCAGCACTTTTCAAAGTTATTGGAGCTGATCGACATCAGACATGGGAGGGATGGGATGTTGTAGAGGGACAGTCAAGGAAGAGCTAAGGGGCTGGGGCCAACCTGGACCTGAAGAACCACGCACGCGTTCCTGTAACCTGACCTGAACTTAGTGGCACTCCATCATTTGGTTGGAGTTTCTTCACTGTTAAATTGGGATAACATGCTTTGTGTACTGCAAAGGATAATTGGAGGAATAAGTTTGCTATCAATTCACAGAATTTTGAAAAGCAAGATCGCTATACAAATGCAAGTCATTGTTTTGTGACTAATATCAACAATAGTTAGTATAAATGTTATCATTGGCTATGCAGGGCCAATTTAAGGCTTCCAGATCCAACTGCCTTACACTGACAGTGAGTATTATTTCTGATGACCATGCGATCATGTCCCTCTCTGAGAAGCTCTTATATACTAGTTTCTGCACCTTCATCACAGCCCTAGGAGGTAAGTAGTAGTATTCCATTTACTGATGAGGGAACCGAAACACAGAGAGACAAAACAATTTGCCCAAACATCCATGCTTACAGACATTCTGTATTGAAAAACAATGTGTGTAGCTGGTAAGTTAACAAACTATTCCATTTAGAAAAGTTCAGTTTAGAGTACAGAATGTCAGTTAGCAGTGTCTACCTAACACGTGATCTTTTAGCCCAACTCTCTATATAAGTCTGAAACTACCCAGACAAGGGTCAGAATAAGCAGTGTTTCTGTAACTACATATATGATATTAAGGATTCTAAGTCATACAGGGACCCAGGAAAGAGGTTGTTGTCAGGGGAAGACTTGACATTAAGAAAGAGGATCCAGAATTCTTAAGGTCTATGGCCTTCCTCTTGCACAGTCCAAGGTCTCTGTGAAATATGAATCCTTGCATCAATACTTTTCTACAAGTTTGTCGCCATGTCTAGGCTCCTTCTCCTACTGCTTCCTCATGCTTCCCACCCAGTGATTTCCTCTCCTATGACAATCAATCTCATTTTGTAAGTCACTGATATTGGGATCAATTGTAAAGTATTTTCTGGGTACTTACTATTCTGGATAGTCATTGCAAGAGATTTGAGAAGTGTGATTCAACTCAACCAGCATTTACTGCGCTTTCACCATGTGCCAGGCACTGGCCTTGGTGCTGAGGATATTGACTAAAAAGGACACGATCCTTTTCCTTGGCAAGCTCAACCTAATATAAGACTTAGTTCTTTCATTCATTCATTCTGTCAAATTTATTGAACACTCACTATCTGCTGGATATATCAGTGGGGACACAGTGGTGGAGTCATTTTGGTCAAGTAACACCTGAGTGGTGAGACATGAAATAATGACACAATAATGTTCAGGTCTCTAATCCTTTAGCCATAATTCAGAAATCCAAAATCCCTGAAAATTGGAGTTTTTTTTCCTTTTGAGGAAGATTAACCCTAGCTAATTCTCCTCTTTTCGCTGAGGAAGATTGGCTCTGAGCTAACATCTGTGCCCATCTTCCTCTATTTTAAATATGGGATGACTGCCACAGCGTGGCTTGATAAGCAGTGCATAGGTCCGTGCCCAGGATCAGAACCAGCAAACCCCGCGCCACCAAAGTGGAGTGCGCGAATTTAACCGCTATGCCACTGGGCCTGCCTCAATTGAAAATTGTTTTGTAACTCACCTAGTACCGGTTATAAGGCAAACTGGAGTGAAGCAATTTACAGCTTTGTTTCACTTAGTGTGAATAGTCATGTATTTTGATAAAGATGTATTACCATATTTGATTATGAGGTGTTACCTCAGACCCTGATGGATAGTGTTACATAATACACAATTTATGCACCAGTACGTATAGTTTATGCACTATAATATAAAAAAAAATTAAATTCCAAAACTCAACCAACCTGGACGGTTTTAGAAAAAGGATTTTGAGATTGTCTAGTGAATAAATGCGGTGGAAAGTTAGAGAAGGGAGAAGTCAGTCTGAATTGGAGCAATCATGGAAGGCTTCTTGTGGCAGGCTTTGAACTGATTTTGAAGAGTGGAGAATTTGAAGGGATAAAGTAGTGGATAGAGTGGGAAGTAGCACCCAGGGACAGATCAACTTCTGTGGGGCCTGAAGCTTATACATTTTGAGGGGTCCCCTTTAAGGAAAAATATACAAAGTGGCGGAAAGAGTTAGATAAAGGGCCTGGGAAGGATTTTTGCCAATGAAGGGCCCTGAATTTAAGTTTCATTAGTTTCATAGTAAATCCATCTTTGAGCAAGGCCAAAGGCATAGATAATCTATTTTATAAAGTGAAATATACCTATAGATCTATAAATAAGTACATATGTTGATACATGGGGGAGAGGAAGAAGAGTTGGATTCTTGCGAGGAAGGGGAGTGAATCTTTTCATCGTTATCCTTTTGAATTGTTTGAGATTTTGAAAATTGATAATCAAAACAAGCTGTCTTTTTAACCCAGCCTTAATATTTATGGCCTTTGGAAAATCGCCCAAAGATTTTTTTAAGAATGAGTCCAGTTGTGAGTGTATTTCAGAATGAATGGCTTGTCTCAGTTTTCTTGTGTTTGACTCTGTAGCTAGTCAATTTCTAAAGCTTAAAGAAGACTTGACAATCATAAATAATTTAATATACTTGAGTGGCAAACTCTTTAAAGAAGAGAAAAAGCTGCATTTCATTTTGAAATTTACCTTTTAAATAGACTATTTAGGCATGGGTTGTCTTTAGATTTCAGGGGAAAAGCTTGAGGTTTTAAAAATGTTTAAAGATGAACACTTTAAGATTAAAATGGAAATTTCAGTCTTACTATTAGTTAGACTACACAGCAATACTCTTTTCCAAAACTTGCCAAAGCAGTTCTCAATGGTTAATGTTACTCATACAAATAGTACTGATTGTAATGTTCATTGAGTACTTACCATGTGCCAAGCACTGTTCTGATTCCTTTATCATAGTATCTCTCAACTCTTCTTGTCTTTTCTTTTTGCCACAAAGATTTGACCATCATTCTTGCTTGATTTCTTTTATTTATGTATTTTTAGCAGCTTTATTGAGATATAATTCATAGACTATACAAGTCATCCATTTAAAGTGTACAATTCACAATTTTAGTATATTCACAGATATGTGCAGCCATCACCACAGCAATTTAACATTTTCATCTGCTCAAATAGAAACCCTATACCCTTTAGCTAGCATCTTCCTACCTTCCTCTCTTCCCTTACTCCCCAGCCCTGAGCAATCACTAATTTACTTTCTGTCTCTAGAGATTTCCCTATTCTGGGCATTTAATATGAATAGAATGATAAAGTATGTGGTCTTTTGTGAGTGGCTTCCTCCACTTAACATAATTTTTGAGGATTCATCCGTATTGTAGCACGCGTCAGTATTTTATTCTTTTTTATGGCTGAATAACTTTCCATTGTGTGGCTATACCACATTTGTTTATCCATTCTTCAGTTGATGGACATCTGGGTTATTTCCACTTTTTGGCTATTATGAATAATGCTGCTATCAACGTTCATGTACAAGTTTTTGTTTGAACATATGTTTTTGTTTCTCCTGGATGTAGTTTCTCCTTTAATCCTCTCAGTACTCCTGTGGCCTGTTGTTATTTCCTTTTACACAAGCGGAGACTGAGAATAGCGAGGTTAACTTACTTGTCCAGAGTCACGGGGCCTGTGCAAGGCAGAGCCAGGCCATAAACCTAGGCAGGCTGGCTGGAATTTGCCATGCTGCCTCTCTCCAGATCAGCTTTTCTCAGACCGGTTTCTAGGCTTTCCTTTAAAGATATCTAAGAAATTGTACAAAAGTGATAACTACTATTTAAATATCCTCCCTAGCCATCTACGTATTATCTGACTAAATGCTACACATATTTCTTAAAGTGCATCCAGAGAATATAATTCTTACAAATGTAATAGCCAGCATGGAGTTAGCACTACTTATATGTTTTATCTCATTTTTTTAAAAAAAATCATATTTTTCTCACTTTGCTCAAATAACACTTATCATGCAGATACACGATATGGGTAGATGTTTGAAATGGCAAAGACCATCCCCAAGCTGTCTATTAATTAATCTTCTTGGGGTGGCTCCCCTCCCCGCTTAATTCTTCTTTGGGATGAAATCAGTATTGCGTGTTAGTTTCTTCCTTCCCACACCTCCTCTAGGTTAAAGTTGAATTCTTTGAGATCAAGACTTTTTTGTGTGACTTTAACAATGTTCTCTTCACATGTCCTTGCATAAGCCCAACAATTGCTTGTTGACCCATTTTAACCTCTTTTGAGCGTCATCTTCAAAGTGTAACTGTCCTTGACAATGAAAGAGACCTTCCTATTGTCTGGTCCTTCCAGGCAATCTTTAGCATGGAGCTAAATGGCTTTCAGATGGAGGAGTTGGCCAGAGGAAGGAGACAAAGTAAGCTGTTGTTCCTGAGTGACTTTGCTAAAGTTTCCCTTTTCTTTCTTAGAATGGTGCATTTCTATAGAAGATGACAGACGTTTTGACAGGTGCAATATGCTTTGAACTGTTGTGTCCGATAATTCTTTTGTCTTGGGTTTTCCCAGCAGAGTGGTACATCTTAGGATGCTGATATGCATATTGTTTGCTTTTCATTTAGTGTGGTGAAGCCTTCCTTCTCGCTTTCCCTCCACCTCTCTCTTTAGGCCCTTTGCACGCATATCACTAACCCAGATGGGAAGGCAGTCATTGGTGCAAGACCTCTTCCCTAACCTCCTCCCTCCCTTATTTTTCTCAAAATGGAAATCACTTCTTGCCTAGCTTTCTCACTATTGTTTAAAAAAAAGAGAGAGAAAGAGAAAAGAAAAAGAAATTACTTACAGACAAAACACAGTGGCATATCAGAGGCAGTAGCAAACAGAGCCAAAACTCTAATAACAATACCTAATATATATTGAGATCCTCCCTGTGTCAGACATTATGCTATGACCTATAATATTGCATTGTCTATTGTGGAAAAAGTGGAAATTATCTATGGCTTAATAACCCAATGACGACCGTTACTTACATTTTGGAGCATATCCTTTCATATATTTTTCTTAGCATATTAAATTTTTGCCCTATTCTTGGAAAAACGAGCTCATACTACATACATTGTTTCTAAGCTGATTTTTTCCCCATCACAATGAACTGTGCATATCTTTGCAATATCAACAAATAGTGATCTTTATTACCATTTTAAATACCTACAGAGAATTGCATTGTGCCATCATAATTTAATTAGCCAACGCATTATTTTGGGACATTTTAAGGACTTCCAAATTTCACTAGGGCAAATATTTTTGTAATGAGTATGATGAATATATTTTACATATCCTTGTATGTACTCTTCTGTTTACTTTTATAATTTTATAATTTTAGGAATTTTCCTAAGAGTGGACTCGCTGGTCCAAATGAATGCAAGATTTAACTTTTGATTATCTTTGGCTTCTGTCCGGAAAGATCCCTAAGCATTTTATCTGACATGTTTTCTGACTTTCTGAACTTAAAAAAATCATAATATTAGTTAGAAACAATTTAGCCCAAACTGAAAATAGACACCAGAGATCCTAAATTAAATCGTTTTGACTCTTCACGTTTTGTCATGGTGAATTAGAGCTATGTAGATTTTTCTGCTTTGATATAAACATGAGAAAATTTTTATTTGACAAAATAGAGAGCTTCTCTTACTTCAGGAATTAAACTGGGGGCTTTTAAGTATAAAACGGGATGGCACAGTCCCATATCTAAACTGATATGGAAATAGAACCTTCATATTGCCCAATTTGCTTCTCTGGATGTCCTGGTATGTATTTTTCTTAAATATGGTTGTTGCCCAGCGCCTTGTTCGAAGTATGACTAGAAAGTACAGGCTCAACCAAGATAGGAGGGAATTGTTTATAAAATAAAATAAAAATTGCCCTGTTCTCTGCAATAGGTGACTCTACTCTTTGTTTTAATTCATATTTTTCTTTAGTGCTAAGAAAATTCTAGAATAGGAGAAAGAAGAGTTTTGGATTTCGGGTTTCGCTAACCTAAGCAATAGTTAAAGGAGATGTTGAGATGTTTATGTATCCACCTTTCAGAACCATGTAACGATACTCTTACTTACAAAACAAGTGCCTTATCATACAAGCAATATCAAACAGAAGTCAAAGGAGAAGAAAATCTGTTCTAAGTTTGCCATGGCGGCATCTGGTTTACAGAGCATCTGAACGATCAAAATACTGTGCTCCGTGGGAAATGATGAAATACAGCATCTGTGATTTGGATTGAAAAAAAGGACAAGGTTAAATTTAAGTATTTATTGAAAATAATGAGTCAAAGTGCTTGCAATTTTCGAATAAGGACACATGAAATTAAACTGGGTCATGTGCTAAATGTAATTTTTATTTTCAATTTGTTTTTCTTGTGAACTGGATTGCCAACTTATTCTATTTACTTGGTGACACCCCTCTCCCCTATCTGTAGCTTCTCCACTTTGTTTTACTCAGTGACTCAGAGTCTGAACTGAGCTCTCGATATGAAAAATCAGCTTAGGTTGTGAATTCTGCTAAGCGGGAGTAGTTACAAAGTCACTTCTGCTTCAGTGTAAGCAGCAGGACGCTGGCAGTTTGGCATGCTGTGGGTCATGTGATCCGTTGACCTCTATCTGGGTTCCGTGGCTCTGCCTAGTAACAATTGATTAATGGTGTATGGTAACTTTGAGAGCAGATCTCATCAGTTCCCCTGAGTTTGAAGACTTCCTCATTATCTTAGGCCTTTCACTGCTGCCCTTAGGAAATTTTACTCACAAATTAGGTCGAACAAAGTCTTCTCAAAGAAAATTATTTTCGGTGTTTGGTCATCGGGGAGCAGAAGGCTTGATGGTCATTTACTGCATTGAATAAGGGTGTGAGAGGCAAGTGGCGATTAGAGAGCCCTGACACCATTCAGGCTTCCTTCCTCTTTGCTCCAGGCCTGGGTTTTCAGAAGAAGCAATGTAACAAAAACTATCACTTGAGTGACAGGTTGGCCTCAAACTTTTCTTTTGCAGGAGGGGGTAGAATTTCTGATTTTTGTGCTGTGATAGCGGATATAAAAACATTTATTTATTGAGTCTCAGCATCCAATAGCCATCTGGATTTGTGACAGGCACTGCCTGTTGTCTACCCAGTACCCAGTCTCTGCTTCTTAGTAACAGAACCTCAGTTTTATTTAGGGCAACAACATGTTAGGTTAAAAATATTCTCATCTCCATACTTCCTCGTAGCTAGAGTAGCTGTGTTAACTTGTTCTGGTCAACTAGTTGTGAACAGAATTCTACTGGAAAAGCTACCATTTTCCTGATAAAAAGGAAGAGATTCAGCTGGCATGTCCTTTGTCCCTTGCTTTTCTCCTTCTTCCTGCCTCATGACAGATGCAACGGCCGGAGGTGGAACAGCCATCTCCTAACTGTGAGGACAACAGCCACATGCTAAGGAAGTGAAGTTGACAACAGCTGTCCCTACCTCAGAGGGTTGTTGTGAGGATCAAATGCAATAAACAATGCAGGTCAAAGTCTTAGCCTAATGTCTGGAAGGCGGATGGTGTCGATATATATTAGGTAATATCATTATTAAGGATTTAGCTCTGGCTGCCATTGCCTCTGATGTGCCACTGTGTTTTATCTCTCTCTGATATTCAAGTTAATCCCATCATTTTAGGATCCAAAAGATGATCAGATGTTTATGCATTTATGTTGAGATAGCATTTGACACGTCAGTTATTTCCTATCTATTGCATACGTACCTAGCCATGGACAAATTGCTAAATCAAGAAAAAAGTCAAGTATAAAATATTAAATATCATTGAATTATCATCTGAATGGCTGTTTCTATTTCCAGAGGGACAAAGAAACTGAACTTTTTCCAGGGGAAACATGCCATGATTTGAACCCAGATCACCTATCTGAGTACCGAATTAGAGACTCCTCGTTTTCACCAGGAGCAAGAAAGGAAGAGTTCAGCTTGTGGCTGAGCACATGCTGTAGGTTATGAAGTCTTTGGAAAACATGGCATAGCCATCAGGCTTTTGTGCCATTCGACCAACCAAGGGAACTTTGGAATTCTCTGTTTTTAATAACCAGAAAACTTTATTTATTAACTCTTTTTATGCCAGAGCAGAAGGGTAAAAATATGGCAAAGGGACAGCAATTGATTCCACAAATAATTGGAGTCTATTTTAGGTGTTTCTTTCTCTGTTATCCTTAGAGTGCATTTTCGTAACAAAAATTTGTTAAAAAGCATAGGCTTTAAGAGATCTGAGTTCTAGTTGAAATTCTGTATTACCTTGAATAAATGATTTAACTTCTCTGGGCCCTGGTTTCCTCATCTGGATAATGAGAAGGACTTCCAGAGCTGATGGTCTGTGATTCTGTGCTTTCTTCAACTTGGCCAACCTCCCTCTGCTATACTCACCGCATTCCTATTTTATCTATTTCCATTTATTCATGACCATCCCTCCTTTTCGCTATCCTGTAGGACACTTTAACTTATTCTGATTTACTTCCATATTCTATGATCCATTTCTTTTTCATCTTTATGTCAGACCTTAGGAAAGAGAGATGAACAGATCTGGAAGTTGAGAGATGTCTTGATTATAAGGAGAAACCACATAAATTTTGCCTCTCTATTGCAAGGTAATAATAATAATAATAGCTAAAATATAATGATTAGCACTGAGCTCTTTATATATATCTCATAATAAGTCTCCGAGTTAGATTCTATGCTATTCACTATTTTATGTATGAGGAAACCAAGACTTAGAGGGCCTAAGTATAATTTATGAAAGGTCTTACAAATAGAAAATAGCTAAGTTGGGACCTGACGCCACAAACATCTGTTCCAAAAATAGTGCTCATATCTCCATGCTATATTACCTCTTCCCTTGAGAATGCTCTGTTAACTCATTGATTTATTTATTCAACAAATGTTTATTGGGTACCTGATATATATTTAGCACTATTCTAGGCACTGGGGATTTAGAATTAAATAAAATAGGCACAACCTCAACTTTCACAGAGTTACATTTTCCGTTATATTTGAATAAATTGATCTCCACTTCCCTGTTTGTGTCAATGATGTTGTCGACGAAAATAATCCATAACCAATCTATAAATGAAAATTTGGGAGAGTTTATTCTGAGCTGAAATCTGAGGACCATGGCCTGGGGCCTTTCTTCCCGAAGGAAGAAAGGGCACCAAAGAAGTGAGGTATACAGAGTGGTTATATACCCCCATACAGGATGTTTCACATATGATTGAAATGTCCCTCCCACAACAGTCACACGATTGCCCTGTCGGCACAGCACTTGATGGACACAGAGGTAATGGGTCTGCTATCTCAGTGGGCGTAGCAGGAGGCAAGTCTATTGTCTCGAGCTAGGTGGTCACAGGTGAGCGCAGCAATCAGTTCCTAGCCTAAGGAAAGATGCTGAATCCTTAAGGGAATGCCCACGTTGGGAGGGGGAGGGAAGTTGCACCTTTATCTCAAGGGCCTTTGCTCTTGCCATAGGGATTATCTAAAGCAGATATACAATGCATGCTCAACAGCCTCGGTCAGGCCTTTTTGGAAAGACAAGGTCAGGCCGAGTTAGGTTTACATCAAATGGCTTCCTCATACTCTCCAATATATCCTATTACTTGCCATTTTTATTTGTCAATGTGGTGGACTAAAACAATTTTTTCCAGTCAAAAACCTACCATACACAACAATGCTAATGTTCAACTATTTGGAATTGCTGTCATCTTGGTGTCAGACTTTACACATTCTTTATTACTCAGTTAATTTGATTACATAAACTTCCCAATGATTTGAAGTCCAACCTGAATAAATTTTCTTCCATAACTCTTCTTTTCAAATGACCTGACTTTTTGTAAATATGCCTTCAAACACTTACTTGTAATTGAGCTTTTTTGTTTTTCTCCTTTTTCTCCCCAAAGCCCCCCAGTACATCGTTGTATACTCTTCGTTGTGGGTCCTTCTAGTTGTGGCGTGTGGGACGCTGCCTCAGTGTGGTTTGACGAGCAGTGCCATGTCCGTGCCCAGGATTCGAACCAACTAAACACTGGGCTGCCTGCAGTGGAGCGCGCGAACTTAACCACTCGGCCACCGGACCAGCCCCTTGTTTTTCTTTTTTAAGGCAATTTTGTTGAGATATAAATAGGTTCTGATACCAATTTCAATGGGTGTGTGGGGATTCCCCACACAAACAAGCAATTCTTGGGACAGCGGCTGGGTGTCCTACAGTTCAACTCAATTCCGACACTATCTACTCAGAGACAGCATCAGATCCCATAGGTTAAAGGTTCAGCCCTACAAGACTAATCTCCCCCAACTTCCAAACACTTAAGACATGAACAGCAAGTCCAGATTGTTACCTGTACTTTTAACTAACTGGCTATAAATCAGAGGTTCCCAAGATCCCCTCTTTGGTTTCGATTAATTTGCTAGCACTGCTCAAAGAACTCAGAGAAACATTTTACTTACTACCTTACTGGTTTATTATACAAGGATATAACTCAGGAACAGCCAGATGGAAGAGATGCATAGGGCAAAGTGTGGGGAAAGAGTGTGGAGCTCCCATGCCCTCTCCAGGTGCCTCACTGTCCCAGCACCTCCACAGGTTCACCAACCAGGAAGCTCTCCGAACCCTGTCCTTTTGGGTTTTTATGAAGGCTTCATTTGCATAGGCATGATTGATTAAATCATTGACCGTTAGTGATTGATTCAACCTCAAGCCCCTCTCTGCTTCCATTCCAACCCTCTAATCACATGGTTGGTTCTCCTGGCAACCAGCCCCCATCCTTACGTGGAGTCCATAAGTTACCTCATTAACATCACAAGAGTGGCTATTGTGAATAGTGCTGCAATGAACTCGGGAGTGTAGATATCTCTTTGAGATCCTGATTTCAATTCTTTTGGATATTCAGAAGTGGGATTGCTGGATCATAAAGCAGCTCTATTTTTAATTTTTTGAGGAATCTCTGTACTGTTTTCCATAGCTGCTGCACCATTTTACATTCCCACCAATGGTGTACAAGGGTTCTAATTTCTCCAAAACCTCACCCACACTTATCTTTCTTTTTAAAAAAATAATAGCCATCTTAACAGGTAGGAGGTGATATTGTAGTCTTAATTTGCATTTCCCTGATAATGAATGATGCTGAGCACCTTTTTGTATACCTTTTGACCATTTGTAGGTCTTCTTTGGAGAAATGTCTGTTCAAGTTCTTTGCCCATTTTTAAATTGGGTAGTTTGCTTTTTTGCTGTTGAGTTGTCTGAGTTCCTTATATATTTTGGAAATTAACCCCTTATTAGATATATGATTGGCAAATATTTTTTCCCATTCCATAGGTTGCCTTTTCATTGTGTTGAATATTTCCCTTGCTGTGCAGAAGCTTTTTAGTTTGATGTAGTCCCACTTGTTTATTTTTGCTTTTGTTACTTGTGCTTTTGGTGTCATATTCAAAAAATTATAGTTGCAGGATACAAAATCAACATACATAAATTAGTTGCATTTCTACACACCAGCAATGAACTATGCCAAAGGGAAATTAAGAAAACAGTCTCATTTACAATAGCATCAAAAAGAATAAAATAAAACTTAACCAAGGAAGGTGAAACATTTATAAGCTAAAAATTGCAAAACACTGATGAAAAAAATTAAAGGAGACACAAATAAATGAACAGACATCCTGCACTCATGGATTGGTTGGCTTAATATTGTTAAAATGTCCCTACCACCCAAAGTGATCTATGGATTCAATGCAATCCCTATCAAAATCCTAATGGTATTTTCTACAGAAATAGAAACAAAATCCTAAAATTCCTATGGAACCACAAACAAAACCAGAATAGCCAAAACAATCTTGAGAACAACAGAGCTGGAGATGTCACACTTCCTGATTTCAAATTATATTACAAAGCCACAGCAAGTAAAACAGTGTGGTACTGGTATAAAGACAGACCTAAGACTAACGGATCAAAATAGAGAGCTTAGAAATAAACCCTCACATACGGTTAATTGATCTTTGACAAGTGTTCTAAGAACACACAATGGAGAAAGGGTAGGCTCTTTAACAAATGGTGTTGGGAAAACGGAATATCCCATGCCAAAAAAAAAAAAAGAAAAAGAAAAAGAAATTGGACCCACCTTACACCATATACAAAATTCAACTCAGAACAGATTAAAAAATTAAATGTAAGAACAGAGAGGCTGGCCCTGTGGTGTAGTGGTTAAGTTAGGTGTGCTCCTCTTCAGTGGCTTGGGTTCACAGGTTCAGATCCCAGGTGTGGACCTACACCACTTAACAGCCCTGCTGCGGCAGTGACCCACATATAAAAAAGTGGAGGAAGATTGGCACAGATGTTAGCTCAGGGCTAATCTTCCTCAGCAAAACCCCCCTCAAAAAACCAACAGAAAAAGTAAGACCTGAAACTGTAAAACTCCTAGAAAAAGATATAGGAGATAAGCTTCTTGGTCTAGTTAGTGTATTATATTATACATTGTATACATATATCTATGAATGGCAAACTGACATAGTGAGAAGAATATGAGCTTTGGTGTTAGAAAGAGATGGATTCCAATATCAGTTCTGGCTTTTGCTAAGTGTGTGACCTTGGGCCAGGTACTTTACCTCTCTGAGCCCTAGTTCCATATCTGTAAAGTGAAGGTAATAACTCTTCCCTTGCTGGGTGCTTGGGAGAGCTAATGGTGATGTATGAATTACATCTAGTTCACTGCCTAGCACAGAGTAGATCCTCATGAATGTAATTTATGATTATTATTGATAACGCAGGTTGTCAGGAGCTATAATCCTTCTCTAATTGCCTAGAATATAGACAGCAATCTTATGACAACTAGGTGTTTTCCAAACTAGACAAGGAGTGAGTAAACAGGAGTCTCCAAGAGGTTCTTTCACATGGACTGATGTTCATCTGGTTGGTAAAATCTTCTCCCCCACCCCCCCAAGAGACAAGGCTTTGTTATGGGGGCCACTCAATTTGGTCAATGATCTTAGATGGGGAAATCGTTTGCCTAGGGTCCAGTGGAAAAGCCAGGGCCAACTTATCCATTAGGCCCATAGGCAGAGCGCTTAGGAGCTACTGTACTTTTTAGGGGCTCATGAAAATGTTTTAATTGAAGAAAAAATTGGAAGAAAAAATTGGATGTAATTTAGCTTGGATTATAGTAGTCTTTATACATTGCAGTAAGGGCCCATGAAAACAAAAGTGTCTAGGGCCAACAAAATCACTGTGGCTCTGCAGGAAAACTCAGGAGTTTTTATGGAATTGCCTTCTAGATGTCTCTGAGGTATATCCTGAATGTGCATTTATTCTTTCATTCAACGAATGTGTCCTGGGAATCTGCCGTGTGCCAGCCATTGCTCTTGGTGTTAGGGATACTGTAATAAACACTATCTCTGACCTTGTCTTGATAATTAATCTCAGATAGGCTGTCCCTAACACCCCAAATTCCCGGTCTTTGAATAATCATACTGTGTTCTGGATATTGACAAACTAATGATATTAGTCTTCAACTATTTTGCCTATGGTTTGTACTTAAATGAGCAAGTTGCGAAAAGAAGTTGTACTGTGAAGTTGATTTCTGTCTGTTTTGTTTTCCACTGTAACCTGAATATTACTTTTAAAACTTAGGACATTGTCTTACTGCTACCGTTAACAATCACAGGAATAAGCAGCTCTATCCTGAGATACGTTAGTTGCCTAACCAATAGCTACTTGCTCTGCTTTAGCCGTGCTGACAGAGGGTGGTGGGTCCAGCCTTAGAGAATGCAAAGTGATGGGTCTAAGCTGGTCACAATAATTCTGTTCTTCTCTGCCACTGATTGGGCTAAGGATGGTTTTGTGACCTGTATCTGGCCAAAGGAACGTATAAGAAAATCTACTGGGCTTCTCAGGAAAGATCTACTCAAACGAGAGTTTCTTGAGAAATTCTTGATCAGAGCAGTGGCAGCCATATTTTCACTGTGGAGGGCAGATCAGTGTTACTGAACGAATGCTGATTGAATTGCTGTTATTGCTGAACAGCTAAATGCACAGCTCACCTCCAGACTTCTTGTTAACAAAACAATAGATGTTTGAACGATTTAAGCCACTACTAGTCAGGTTGTCTGCCCCTTGTAAACAAAAGCATTCCAACTGATATAAATGATATAAATGTTTATAGCACTGCGCTATAAACCCTTTACAGTCATTATCTCATTTAATCTCACAGCAATCCTAAGAGGTAGGGACTGTCATTTCTCGAATTTTTGCAGATGAGTAAACAGGTTTAGAGAGCTTGTGTTCCCTACCCACATCACAGACTGTTAGTGACTCTCTAAGGAGGACCTGTCTTCCTTATAAGGCCCTGAGCTGCCTGCAGGCAAGGAGTATCTGTGGCTCATCCTTGTACCTCTAATGAGCAGGTGGATCTCCATAAAGTCAGTGGAGTGATTATTGAATGAATGTTCTGTGTTTCATTTTCAGTTCTTTCTACTGGTTTTCATTAGCTTGCCTCAAGTCAGTACAAGGATTATTATCAAGGGATGACACGTTAACAAAATACTCTTTCCCCATGTTTCCTGATGGGAACAACGGAATAAGGAATAATTATGTCAATTCTGTCAAAGTTATTTATGTCAACAGCACTTTTGAAATTCCAGAAATGTTAATGTTTTTGTTAATGTTAATTAACATTTATGTTATATTATGTTATAAAATGTTAATGTTAAGACTAACAGATGTTAGTCTTCCTCACAAAACACAAAAGTTAGATGTTAGCCTCAAGCTGACATCCGTTGCCAATCTTCCTCTTTTTGCTTGAGGAAGATTGTCGCTGAGCTAACGTCTGTGTCAGTCTTCCTCTATTTTATGTGGGACGCAGCCACAGTGTGGCTTGATGAGCAGTGCTAGGTCTGCGCCCAGGATCTGAACCTGCGAACCCTGGATCGCCAAAGCGGATTGCTTCAACTTAACCACTATGCCACTGGGCTGGTCCCAGAGATGTTACTGTTCTTGGGAGACCACTTTTATTAGGAGCACTCGAGTGTCAAGACTCAGGAGAGATTCAGAAATTCTGTCACAAGTCTTTACCAGGATTCTGGCACTCAAAATTTCTTTCCCATCTCAAAAATTACCTAAATGGTGTGTTAGGTGAAGTTGGGGCAAAGCTTTCAGGTTAACCTTTTTTCTTAACCCACTTAATAATTAGAATGGCCTTTTAACAATATTTGTATTTCATTTGCTCTGAAAACTTTTTCAAGTTCTTTATTCTCTCTGGGCCTCGGTTTTCTAGATCTGAAAGAAGAGGAATTAATCAATGGCTCACTCATTTACTCTGTCATTTACAAAACATTTATTGAGCAGCAACTATGTGTCAAGGAATGTGTTAGGCACCAGAAACAGACTGATGCAGAAAGATGAGATTACCTTTCTCCTTAAGGAGCTTAGTGCCTATGGGTGGGAGACAAACGATGATGTCTGAATGCACAATAGGAGAAAATTGACTCATTCAGGGAGTCAAAACGAAAAGATAGGTAAGGGGAAGAGTATTTCAGGTGGGAGCATTGGTTGTTCTAAGACTGTGGGGAGGCAACAACTAGGATGCTTGAGGCGGGTGTGTCTGGAGCACAGAGAGTGTGGAGATTGTGGTCAGAGATGAGGTTGGATGAATTGGTAGACGCCAGACCACGAGGACCTGGAGGCCTTGCTCAGGATTTTGATTTTCTACTGACAGCTGTGGAAAGCCGTGGGAGGGTTTTCAGTGGTGGGATACACTCTAAACACAGAGTGGAGAGTTGATCAGAGTGGAAGCAGGCAGTTGGCTTAGAGGTCATGCAACTGTGGTCCAAGGAAAGTATGGTGGTAACCTGGACCAAGATAGCGGTTGTGGAAATGGACGTGGGGATACATTCCACTGGGACCAGGCACTGACTGTCATGTTCTCTGTCAGTGCCTCACGCCATGCCTACATCGCATGCTGATCGCACACAAAGGCACAGAATAAAATGCCAGGGGACTATTTCAGTTCCAGATGCCAATTTAAAATATTATTTTATATTAAATAAAGGAGAACATACATGAAATAAAACATTCATATGACATTTTAAAGCCCAAACTGAAGACTTGGAAGACATTTTCTACTTGGGCTACGATCCTTTGGGCTCTACCTCCTGGATTCCCTGTGTGTGTGCGCACGCATCATTTGCCTCTGAGAAAAGAGGTGCTTCCATGGGATAACTTGAAAAATATTGTCTTGAGGTGTTGCGATACCCTCTCCTACACAGCATTTTCCCCACATAGAGCCTCTGTGAAACGTCCACGTCACTACAGTGAACAGCCTGAGGGGCACGTCCTGTGAATCTGTCTGCTTGCTGTTTCGTGTCGGCACATGTCCTAAGAGGCCATGGGGCAGCTCACCCAAATGCGGACTGACAGACGCCGTGTGCCCAGTCAGAGCCCAGTGTGTGAGCAGAGGTCAGCCATCTGAATCTTATCCCAGCCTCACTCCTCAAAGCAGACCCTCCAACGCTCCCTCCGCCTTCCTTCCATATGACTGGACAGACCCCATCTTTGCAAATCACATCACGCTTGGTGTGTAATGCGTTCTTGGGCTTTTTTTGTTTCTCTTTTTTCTTAGCGGAGAAAAAAAAGAGATGATTTTTAAAAAGCATAGTTTTGTCCAGTGGAGGAAAAAGTGGTTTCTAGAAGCATATTTTGAAATGAGCTAGTTCCATTTTCCTTTCCCATAGGAAAAGACCCAGTCAATAATCAAGAATGCTTCTGAGGCATCCCATAGAAAATATTTCCCGTTTTTGCTTTTGGTAAATTAATTTTATGTGTCATCTTGGCTAGGCCATGATACCCAGGTATTTGGTCAAACACTTCTGGATGTTGCTATAAAGGTATTTTTTTACGTGAGATTAACATTTAAATCAGTAGATTTTGAGCAAAGCAGATTACCCTCTGTCTTAGGCAGTTCGGGCTCCTATAACACATTAGCACACACTGGGTGGCTTATAAATAATAGAAATTTATTTCTCACAGATCTGGAGGCTAGAAGTCAGAGATCAAGGTGTTGGCATGGTCAGATTCTAGTGAGAGCCCTTTTCTGAGTTGCAAACTGCCTTCTTCTCACTGTGTCCTCACATGGCAGAAAGAGGGCAAGAGAGCTTTCTGGGGTCCCTTTTATAAGGGCACTAATCTCATTCATGAGGGCTCCACCTTCACGACCTAGTTACCTCCCAAAGGCCTTACCTCCTAACACCACCACATTGGGGGTCAGGATTACAACATATGAATTTTGGAGGGACGTAAACATTCAGACCATAACACCCTCCCTAATGCAGGTGGGCTTCACCCAATCAGTTGAAGGCCTTAAGAAAAAAGGCTGACCAGCTGCTGGCATCTCCTGCAGATTTGGGACTAGCCAGCCTCTATAATTGCATGAACTAATTCCTTAAAATCTCTTCTCTCTCTCTCTCTCTCTCACACACACACACATACACCCCTCCGTTATTGGTTCTGTTTCTCTGGAGAACCCTAACTAATACAGGTAAAAACAAGCATCTCAAATGACAATTAATGATGCTATGTTGATAGCTTTCTGATTCTTTAAGGGATTTTCTGTAATCTGTCATGATCCAGAGGTGGTTGATCCCTTTGAAACTAGTAAATTAATGAATCAGATATTTCTAAGGTGGCAGAGGGCTCTATGTGACGGTAATAAGAGTAGCAGGTACGATTTTTCTTAACAGATGAGTAGTAAAATCCTCAAGGTTTCAGTTTCTGGCTCAGAATAGATGTACAGTAAATAATTATTGACTGAACGGACATTACGTACAATTTGCCAAAAGTATAAACTTTTATCAACAAAACAAGCTTGTAGAAAGTACTGAACAAGTTAAGATCCTTTTCGTGTCTCCCTAACTACTTTACAAGCTTCAGCATCTTGTTATTGCCCCCAGTACAGTGAGATCTTGGGCAGAGCAGCTACTGACTATAGTATGGGTCAATCAATGAAAATCCTGGGGCAGCCATTGTTTACTTTCTACTGATTCTTTATTGAGTAAGATTATTGTTGCGTTGCTATCATAACTGCATTGAACTGTTATTTATTATCCTCTTTTACTTTCCTAGGAGGTGGGTTCTGATCACCGGAGAGCTCCATGCCAGGCATGAATATAAAGTTTGAAGGTGTGGGACGTTGTTCATTTGCCCAGTTTAAGACGGGGATATCCTGCGGGGAAGGTCCAGGAAGGAAGAAGAAGGAAGGCAAGGCAGGGAGATTGCGCAAGATATTGGGCCAGAGAATGGAGGATCCCTAGTTGACTGAGCAGATAGAGATTCTGGGAGAAAAGAAAAGCCAGATATTTATGAAGTTACATTCTATTGTGGAACATATGATGCAAAATACTGTTTTCCATAATAATCTTGAGTAAAATCTATATCAATCACTTGTACTTTTGATGAAGTGGATTCTGTCTGGGAAATAGAAAAAGGTGTTGAGTTCTACATTTTGCTAGGGATGGGATTAAGACAGACCACCCACATGGATGTCTGGGCTAATAAACGCCTGACTGGATGACTTTCCCATGAAAGAAGAGCTATGATCAACTCAAATCTGTGTAAAAACAAAAAGTAATTGGAAATTGTTTGGTTTCTTTCTTTTCTTTTTTGGCAAATATAAAAGACAACAATTATAGGTACAAACTTCACTAGTGTAATTAAAAGTAGTGGTTTGCTCTTGAAAAGTGGTATCTCACATCTGAGAACATTTGGTCTTTCAATCAACAAAGACTACCTTAAGTATGCTACATGAATTAGTTGATACAGTGTTGAAAAACATTTTAAGATGCCTGATCAAAGCTGAGGCTGAATTCAACTTCCTATTCACAGGCAAGTGGGCCACCTCTGAGCTTTCCATTTGCTCAAACCTATCAGGTGAGCTGGGAATTTCCAGAAAAGATCTTCTTTTTTTTTTTTTTGAGGAAGATTAGCCCTGAGCTAACATCCATGCCCATCTTCCTCTGCTTTCCATGTGGGATGCTGCCACAGCATGGCTTGATAAGCGGTGCATGTGTCTGTGCTTGGGATCCAACCCGGTGAACCCTGGGCTGCCAAAGTGGATTACACAAGCTTAACTGCTACACCACTGGGCTGGCCCCCCTGAAAAGATCTTATGAGACAGAAATCTTAGCTCTCCTGGGAAGAGAACGGTACACTTAAACCCTTTCAATTTACTTATTTTTTTGTAAACAAATGTATCATCTAGCTTATGATAGCATTTCAGAGAAAGGAAGGAGAGACCTGAGGAGCAGACTTAAGCCGAGATTGTCTCCTGGACACCTAGAGTTGAGTCCACGTGATCTCCGCCGAGCCCAACAGACTCACAGCCCAATCGACAAGCCAGACAGTGAAAAGCAAACGTTTACTGTTGTGAAACACTGTGAGTGCGGGTGGCTTCTTACTCAACACTGCCATAGAATACACATGGCTAAAGTAGGGTTCTAAAACACTATATCTTAATATCTGGTGGGTGTAGCCCTTCTTCTCTGCTCACTCCCAAATTTGTTATTTGTGTACTTTTATTTTCCTATTTTCATTTTTGAATCAGTGTGTCAAGTTCTTCCACCCCCACACCCCCAAGAAAAAATCTTGCTGAAATTTTGATCGCAATTTTTTGGTATGCATTGAACGATTTGAGAAAGAAATTTACTTTAAAAAATGTTAAGTCACTCTATACATGAAAATGATTTATTCTCCACTTTATTAAATTCTTTTTGTATTCTGTAATAGAGCTAAAAATTGACCTGATCAAGATCAGACGCATTTCTGTATCAGTGGTTCTCAAGCGTGGTCCAGAAACTCTAAGAGTCCCTGATGCTCTTTGATTTTCATAATTATATTAAGAAATTATTTATTTTTTCAGTCTTAGTTTCCAGAAGCTATATGACATGTGATATAATAGATGGAATGCAGAAGCAGATATGACAATTAGCCAAATAATAAAGATTTGCAAAATCAAAGCCATTCTTTTCATTAATTTTTTTTGGAAAATATAGTTATTTTTCTTTAAGTAATTTTATTGTTATATGTAATGAGTTTATTATGATTTTTAAATTAATATCAGGGTCCTCCATCATTGTCAAGTATGTAAAGTTGTCCTAAAATTAAAAAATTGGAAAAGCTCTGTCCTAGATTATAGCTTTGTTGTTACTGTAAGTAGTATTTTATTTTCTATTACATTTGCTAGTTGGGTATTGCTGTTGGTAGTTTTCAAAGAAGCTTTTTGTTTTACAATAGTTTTAGATTTGCAGAAAAGTTGAGAAGATAGTACAGACATAGTACACCCCTTTTCCCCTATCGTTAGCATCTTACATTAGAATGACTTGTTTCATACAACTAATATACTGATATTAACACATGACAGTTGTCCCTTGGTATCCGAGCAGGGACTAGTTCCAGGACCCCCCACAGATACCCAAATCCACAAATGCTCAAGTCCCTTAGTCAGCTCTCCATATCTGCGGGTTCCACATCTGCGAATATGGAGAGCTGACTATATTATCAACTAGAGTCCATACTTTATTCAGATCTCCTTGGTTTTTACCCAATGCCCTTTTCTGTTCCAAGATCCCTTCCAGGACACCACAATACATTTAGCAATGATGCCTCCTTAGGCTCCTCTTGGCTGTGACAATTTCTCAGACTCTATTTTTGATAACTTTGACCAATTTGGGGAGTATTGGTCAGGCATTTGTAAACTGTCCCTCAATTAGGGTTTGTATGCTGTTTTTCTCATGATTAGACTGGAGATGTTGGTTTTGGGGAGGAAGAAAAGGGCCTATACATACAAGATATTAATATATATATTTTTTAAAACCCCACTTTAGCCATGTGTATTAAGTTTTCTGTGATAATGTTGGGTGACAGAGGTAAAGTCCCATTCTCATCACATCATATCAAGAGTAGACGCTATCAACATGACTTATCAGTGTTGATAACCTTGATCACTCAGCTGAGGTGGTTTTGTCAGGTTTCTCTACTGTAAAGTCATTCTTTTTAGTCCTCTTTCCACGTTGTATTCTTTGGAAGGAAGTCACTATAAGTGGTACATACATAAGAGATGGGAATCATGGCCCACCTCTTTGAGGGGTGAGTAATGCTTGTACATTTTTGCTGGTGTAAGTTATTGATGCTTTGGTTGATTTTGTATCCAGTAACCTCCTTGAGCTTTATTATTTCTAATAAATTTTTGCCTTCCTTGGGTTTTTATTGTAAATCATTATATCAGCTAGTTGTGAAAATTTTGTCTTTTCTCTTACAGTCTTTATATCTAATTTTTAACATTTTCATGTTGGAAAGGACCTTTGGGACTGTACTGGTCAGCTTCCATTAGGTTATGATGTGATAAGACACACTCTCAAATCTTAGAGGTTACAAAATCCAAGACTTATTTCCTGATCACATTTGTCCATCAGTAGTAGGTTGGCTGTGGTTGGCTCCAGCTCTGTCCTCTTTCTTCTGGGATCCAGATGGAAGAAGCAGCTGCTAGCTGAGAAATGGCCTTCTTATGACAGATGGAAAAGAGCAATGGCAGACCCACGTGGTGACTCTTAAAGCTTCTCCTTGGTTATGGCATGGCCAAGCATGATAACAGTGGGCTGGGAAATCCATTCTGCTAAGGCAAGAGGGATCCCAGGGAAGAGCTCTCTAGAGATGGGCCTGGTAGAGATGAGAGGGAATAATTAGAAAGGGTCTTGTACTGTAATCTTCCACAAAGACCAAGAGAAGAATAATGATGAGGGCAATCATTCTTGTCTTTCCCAACATTAACGGAAGTGAGTGAAAAGTTTTTTCATTAAGTGTAATGCTTGCTGCAGGTTTTTTACTAGGTAGCTTGTTATCGTTGTACAGAAGTTGTCTCCTATTTGTAGTTTTAACTTTTTAAAAAACATTGGCTTGGTCTTGAAATTCATAAAAGTTTTTTTCCAGTGTATACTGAGGTGAACATGTAAAGTTTTCTTCATTAGTCCATCAAAATGAATTAAATGGATTTTAAAAATGTCTGTCTATCTTGCATTTTTGGGAAAAAAAAACCTACTTGAGCATGATACACTTAAAAATATTCTATTAGATTTAGCTAATATATTATTTTGGATTTGTGCAACTATTTTATTAAATGAAATTAGCCTACAATTTTACTCTTCTTGTCATTACCTAATTTTTGGTATAAGTTTATAACCTCATAAAATGAATTGGGCTGTTTTCCTTCTTTTTTGGAGTTCTGGAACAATTTATTTAAGATCGGGATTATTGGTTCCTTTGAAGTTTGGCATAAAACTCTCTGAGACCAGGACTCTATTTTGGAGGAGAAGGAAGAGACCTTACACACACAAATCCAGTATCTTTAACACGTTGATGCATTCAAGTTGTCTGTTTCTTTTTGTGTCAATATTGGCTTTTTACATTTTTTTTCCAAAAATTAATGTTTAATATAGGTTTCAAAATTATTGGTATATGGTATTCACGATATTCTTTTGTAGTTTAAAAGATATCTGTTATCTCCTTTTTTCTAATTCTATCATGGTGTTTTTCCTTTTTGCCAGATTTTTCAATGAAATAATTATCCCTGAAGCTTCTAGATAAATTACCCACAGAAATAAGGCTCTTCTTTTTGGATTGTCAGCCAGGGGAAAATAGAGATGTAGGAGATAGCAGGAAAAACACAGAGTTGAGATTTAAGGATTGAAATTCAACTGAACTTAGGTAAGGTGTTTACTATAAATTTTTAAAATAAACTATACATGGAAAAAAAGAGTGATTTCTTTTTTCTCCAAAGATCATCTCTTTTCTCATGAAAGAAAACTCTAAAATGTACTAAACAGAATGAAGCAGTTAAGATAAAACCAAGCAGTTAAGACATCAGGAGGAAAGAGAGTTCAATCCTGGCGAGTCAGCTAGGACTTTAGAAGCTAGAGGAAACCAATTTCAAATTGAGCATAAAATGTTCGGCTAGATTGAAGGAATAGCAGCTGGAAACTTCTGTTTCTCAAATTTGAACAAGCTGTATTTCTGTTTTTTTCTGGCAGCCAATGCTAAACCTTGAGAAGGATTCATCTATTCAGTACATGTGAAAATATGGTTTAAAACAAGCACACACATACGCAGACACACAGACACACATAAACACACACATCCCAGAAAAACAAACATCTTTTTCTATGACCAGATGAACCAGTGAATGATAATTCAGATTCCCAATCAGCCACCATGAGAAAGGCTAGCAATGGGGAATGACCCACAAGAAGAGTTACAGCTCTGTAGGCTGAGACATGGAGAGACATAACCTGAGACTTTTAGGGGAAAGAGAAAAAAATTATTAAGCCTTTCATGTACACCAGGTGTTACACATATTTAATAGTCACTGCAACTCAGGGAGGTAGGGTTTTCTTGTTCTCGGTTTAAAGATGAGCCTCAGGGTAAAGATGAATCCTAGGTGAACCATCTCATGTGTGAAGGACATGGGAACACCTGATTCCAGACAGTTGAGTATATGTTTCAGAGCACAGACACTGCAGCTGCATTGTCTACGTTTGACTCCAGCTCTGCCATTTGACAGCTGTGTGGCTTTGGGTATATCACTTAACATCTCTGGGTCTCAAATTCTGTATCTGTAGAATAGGACTGCTAACAGTACCTACCTCCTAGGGCTCCTTTGAGGGTTAAATGAATGAAGACATAATAAAGCACTTAGATTGGTTCCTGGCCCGAGGAAGCCCTGAGTGATATCTTGCCATGAGTCTGGAAAGGAGAGACGAACAGGGAGAGTGGGGGAGGGCATAGGCAGGCTCCGGGGAGGACTTTTTGACCCTGGACAGCTCATTGAATACTCATCATGGGGATGTAAAAAGTATCCTTTCTGCTTTCCGTTCTTGGACTTTAATTTTGAGCGCACAGCAAAGGATGTGCTCAAGATGACAGAGCTGGTGATGGAGCCGCAATTACATGTCCTTTGGCAAGTGGGATGCTCTCCATTATAGTAGAGTACAGCCAATGTTCAATGCTGTGCTTATTTTTTAAATGACTATTAAAAGCATTCATTATGTCCATTAAAATTTTATTTATGGAGCCAGCCCTGATGGCCTGGTGGTTAAAGTTCAGCTCTCTTACCACTTCGGTGGCCTGGGTTTGGTTCCTGGTTACAGAACCACACCACTTGTCTATCGGTAGCCATGCTGTGGTGGCAGCTCACATAAAAGAACTAGAAGGACCTGCAACAAGAATATACAACTAAGTAGTGAGGCTTTGGGGAGGAAAAATAAAAGAGTAAGGTTGGCAACAGATATTAGCTCAGAGAAAATCTTTCCTGGCAAAAAAAAACACACAAAAAACAGTAAAAAAATTTTATTTATACTTTTAATTATATAGCATATTATGTATATACAATGTATTCTTATTCTTCTGTTATTACTTTGTTTTGAACCTTAGTGAAAAAGAGGGCCATGTTCTTTCTATTGCCTTATGGAACTTGGGCACAGGCTTCCCACTGTTGCCCAGTGGGTTGCTGGTGGATCTAGGCTGGAAGCATGGAGGCCAGCTCCCAGATGGCCCGATATTGAGTCACACCAGTGTAGAAAGAATGACTAATATCCTAGCAACCAAACAGCATCAGGTGTTGAAGATATGGGGAGAAAAACAACCTGTGTTAAAAATATTCCTCTACTTAGTCTCTGAAGGGAACACACAGGTAGCATAAAAATAAACTGGAACAAATGAGCAAACTAGACTTTATGTGCGAATATAATGAACTTGTGATTTACTGGAAGCAGAGAGCCTAGTAAAGTACTGAGAAGAAAGCACACTTGGGTGACAGTCAAGACACAGAGAAAGGCAGGTCACATGCTTGTCAGGAAGCCTGAGCTGTCCTTCTCGGCAAGGCTCTAATGAGCTGTGTGCCCTATGGACCTAAGCTACTTACCTTTGTCAGTTTTCTCCTGTGTACAAGGAAGAATTCATACTCACTGGTCTCTAGATTCTCTTCCAGTCTTGATCTTGTAATTTTTACTATGAATCTGTTTTCTGTAGGAAAAAGAATCCCACTGTAGTCTCTGTATCAGAAAATAAAGGTGCTCTGTACTCGAAATTTATTAAGTGAAATCACGTTTTCAAAACAGTTTCTCATGAGGGGCAGTTCACCCTAATGGTGGGTGCATAGGCTCGGAGACAGATGCCTGGAATCCTCACTGGTGAGCTGCGTGATCTTAAGCAAGGTGTGAAATCGCTTGTGGGCCTCAGTTTGCTCAGTGGGACTGTTGTGGAGATGAAGTGGTTTAGCTCAGTGCCCGGCTCATGGTGAGCACTTGGTGTTTCCGTTCCCTTACTGGGTCTACACATGTTCAACCAAGCAGATGGCCTAAGTGCCTCCTTTAATGTCAACACAGTTATGATGCTAGAGAACTAGAAACATCACAGTCACGGTCAATGGTTTGTCCCAGGAGACTGTGTTCCTCTTGCTACTTGTGTTTATTCCATGGCACTGTCAAATTCATGCTTAACTCAGTCATCCTAGTTCCATACCACCTCCTTATTTGCATGTCTTAGATCTTTAGACATTGAGTTCTGTATATTAATAAATTTGACAGATGTACAACCATGAGATTAAAAGAGTCCACAGCTTTCATTTCATAGATGAGAAAATGTACCAGGAGAGTTAAATGACGTGCCCAACCTTACAGAGCTGGTGATGAAGCTAAGATTACATCGTTAGGATGTGTCCTTCAGCAGTTATGGTGGCAGTTCGGTATAGCACAATGTGGCCAAGATTCAGTGCTGTGTTTACTTTTGAAATGATTATTTTGAAGTAATTATCGAAAGCTTTTGGCATGGTGGAAACAAATCAGACCACTTAAACGCACATCCTGGAAATGTGTCAGTTGCAAGCACTTGAGTGGGGATTGACAGGCCCCGCATGACTGAATCGTCCAATGATTTGCGACCTTGCTCTTATTCATCAAAGTCATAGCAATCCAGCCTCGCTGCCCTCCTCCTACAGCTTCCTTTTCTTAATGTTTTCTAAGCGCTAGCCACAGTTCTAAGTACTTTACTTATTCTATCTTACTTTCTTCTCATAAAAATCCAGTGAAATAGGCGTTATTGTATCTATTTCACAGATGAGCAAACTAAGGCTCAAAGAAAATATATTGCTGGAGTCACACAAGTGGTAAGCGACAGACTCAGGATCACAGCCGGTGGGTCTCTTCTCACTTCACTGCGCTTTCTTGTCCTCTGTCTGATTCAAAGCCTCTATCTACGGCTGCCTGTTTAACACAGTCACAGATGAAAATGCAGACTGGATTTAGTCTCATCATTATGTGAAAATTGCATCTAAAGAGCGATGATTTCAAAGTGGCTTGTCTGTCTGGTCCTTGTGGTTAAGCTATTGTACTTAAGGTGTAGCAACAACTGATCGCCAATTTAGAGTGCAAACAACACGTGTAGGTGCTGAACCCTCAAAGAGAGAGGAGCCCTCCTAATGCCCCGCTTCACAGGGGAGGCCTCTGTGGTTTGCAAAAAGGTACACAGCTGTTTCATGACACATAACAAGGTGCCGTCTGGCTATTTTAGAGCTGAGAGAAAACTAAATAAACATTTTTAGGATTGCTGCTTTGTCCCTGGCAGAGCAAATAATATAATTCACATTTCTAGGTTCTTGTTTTTGTCATCTATTTCATAACTTTTTCCTACCTTGCTCCGGGAAACTCTCAAAATTATCTCACTCGGCTATTGCCGTAACTGAAGAATGGTAATAAATTCAATTTTGATAAAGTGAGTACTGGTTACAACTCCTTTTATTTACAACTCCTTTTATTTATCAATCTGACATGTTTTGGATTTTTTTTTTTCATTTTAAGATCCAGATGTTGTGAAATTATTAAGAACAGAAAACCAATAATCAGAATCTAATCTGAAGTTTTCTGTTGTTTTTTGCAGCTCTGTTGAAGGTTTTTCTTTTTCTCTTTCTTTCCTTTCCTTCCTTCCCCGCTCCCTGCCTCCCCCTTTCCCTCCCTTCTTTCCTCCCTTCTTTCCTCCCTTCTTTCCTTCCTTCCTTCCTTCCTCTCTCTTAATCTCTTCCCCTCACTCCCCATCTGGTAGAAATGCTCTCCATTCCCTTTGTCTGGTGACTTGCTACTGATCCTCTAAAACCCACCTTAAGTGTGCCCTCTTGGGCTTACCCCTCTCCATCTGCAGAGTGGATGGATGCTGTTCTGTGTTCATATAGTGGAAACACGTTAGATCGTGTTTCCAGCAGAGTGCCTACCATGTCGTGTTATAAATATCTCCTGCCAAATGCTAATGGATTACATGGCTCCCATGATCAAAACACGGTAGGGACTTGTTATTAATTTCAGAGTAAAATCCAAAATCCTTAGTCTGAAATCCAGAATCCTTTGTGATACAACCGCTGAGAATCTCTTGTTTCGTATCTTACCATCGACACTTTCGTCCTGAGTTCCAGACACAACGCTGGAATGTTGAAAAGGGCTATGGTACTCATGTCTACATCTCTAGCTTGTTCTTTCCCCAATGGCTTGAGTACCTCCCCTCCTCTACCCTTTGCCAGTTCAGGTGTCACCACTCCTAAGAGCGCTTTCCTGAGCCCACTGACTCCCCAGGTTCACCTTCCATGCTCTCCCATAACACTCCTGGTACATTCCCACAGTGCTGAGCACACTGCGCTGGATTTGTCTCTCCCCAACTAGACCGTGACGTCAGGGTCTAGATCTTCTGTTTATTTATCTCTAACACCCAGCCAAGTGCCAGGCACTTTTTAGGTGCTCAATAAATCCTGCCTGAACTTAATAAATTAAGAACAGCCATTGCTGATGGTAATTCTGATAGAATCCTTGCATGAATATTAAAAACTGATTTATAAACTTGTAATAAGATAACAGAAAAATAACCTATAACGAGGAGATATTCCTGGAACAGACTGATTCCAAAAACCATGATTACAATCATTACTATTGATATTATTTTCGTTCTTCTGAGTTTTGGAGAATGAAACACAATACGAGGATGTCCCTGTGGCTTGGGGCAGGAGCCCTTCCTCTGAATACAGCCCAGGTTCTTCTTTCAAATGAAGCAGCAGCCACACTTCACCCCTGCTTCCTCATCATTTGTCTACTTGGACCATTGACTTGCTTCCACTGACCAGTTCTCTATCAACTCAGATTTTTTATTCGACCTCCGCAGGGGTAATATAATATTTTGAGGTAGAGTGTGATTATTTTAAAACAGCACTTCATTTTGCAGGTTACGAAACTAACAGCGACCCTTAAAAGACCACAAAGATAATGAAGAAAAAAGTAAACACCACTAAAATTGTAGTCAGAAGTCATTTCCCTCCTCATTTCTGGTTACCCTCTCTCCTAATTCCTGGCAGCCCCGTGATCCTAGAGCTCTGGTCGCCAGCACCAAATGGTAATTTATCATCTTTCTTGGCAGGCTTCCTGCTTCATCCTGCACCTGCCTTCTTGAAAGAAAACAAGACATCAGATACTTATTCAAATAATGGAATAGCTGATCAACTAGGTCTCCGCACAATAGTGAGTTATCCATGATAAAAGAACGACTTTTTCATGCATTATATGTGACATATGCATCCTTTCTCTTAAGATTTATGAACCCCTGACTATTAGTATTGTTAATATAATCAAACCTTTTACAGCCTCACTCTGAAGCTTAAACTTATTATCAATTGGCTGCTAGAGGGGAGTCAATCAATTTCATAAATGCTTAAACACCTGCACTCTCTCTGAATCGGGAGGAAAAATCAATACCAAGTCCTCATTTTTCTTCAAGTACAATACAACCAAATCTTGCTTACAAGTTCAGGAGGACTTGTAATTCACACAGCCACACTTTAAAAGACATCAGGAGCTTGATCCTGAGTGGTGGTTTGCTCTTGCTGTTTTTTTGGTCACCCTTCCTGCTTTTATTCCTGAATCCTAATAAGAGAGCAGACCACCAAGGAAAGCAAATTTAACAAAACAGGCTCTGCTAATACTATTTAGAATTAAGCTCCTAGTTTGTAGAGTGTGTGAGTGTGTGTGTGTGTTTTGCAACAAACATTTATGATGTCCCTATTAACTAGGCGTGGTGCCAGTCCCTGAGGATATAAGGGTGACTGAGACAGGGCTCTGCCTTCAGGATGCTCCAGTCTATGAGTGGAGGAAAGCTATAACCAACTTGCTCTAAATGTTATATGAATCAGAATAATTTAATTGCTGGATATACTGAAAAAGAAAAGAAACAAGAAAGCAAAGGGAGAAGAATAAAAAGTAAAATGAAAAAAGGATAGTTTATTCGATGCTTATTTCTAATACTAGTGCAGGCTAGAACCCTCACTTCTGTGTTCACACTGAATTTTTGCAATATGTGGTGAGAGAGGTGTAAATATTCTTGAAGTGCTATTAATTCCTTTTCTGTTGTATATTTTCCTTCTTTGTTATTTTGAAAAGATTTTTGAAATGCAGAAAAGCAGAGTCTCATAGAGGAAGAACTGTTTACTCATCACAAAGAATTAACTAAAGTTCACCTTTTGCCCCTTCTGCTTTGCATTTCATTTAAAGAAAGAAATGGAATGTGTCAGACAAACTTGAAGTCACCTTTGTTCCTTTTTCCCATCCCGCTCCTCGCCCTTCCCCCCTCTCTCGGGGTGACCCCTTCCTGAATTTGGTGTGTGTCCTCCCAGTTCATGTGTTTATAAGTCTACCCCGTTTTCTTACTACTCGCCTTTGTCATCTGTAAAGTCAATTCATTAAAACTAGCTGCCCTTCTTATCCCATGGGGCTTTTCTGAGCATCAAATAAGACCCAGAAGTGAAAGTGTTTTGTAAACTGTAAATTACTATTGAAATGTTATTTGTTATTATTTTTTAATAATTCTTATTCTATTTATAAATGATTGTGATACTGCTTATGTGCTTATAACTTGTGTAAATTCACACACACACTTATTACAATGGCTATTTTCTTCTCCACACTGGGCTTTAACATCTACCCACGTTAGTGTGTATTACTGTATTAGTGCCTGGCCCATAGTGGGCACTTAATTGATCTTTGTTGAATGCATGATGTCTCTCTTTCCATTAGGTGCGCAGCAATTTGAGGACAACGTCTGTCTCGTTGCTGCTGACCTCTCACTACCTGGCACAGTGTTGATGAATTGACTGGAACCAGAGAAAGTCAATTCCTAGAATGACGGCAATTCCTAGAATTGACGGCATTTTATCTGAGACTGGAAGGACAGGCAGGATTTCCACAGGCGAGTGAAGGATAGACAAGAGCTGCAGGCTGAGGAGTAAAAGTGAGAAAAAGCTGGCAATGCTGAAAACAGGCACTTTGCTTCTACTCTGCTCGCTGTGCACTTCTTCCTGGATTTGGATTTGAAGGTGTTCCTCATTAGCATATATCTTTTTAACAGTCATATTTTCTTTGGAGTCAAGTTGCAAAGCAAAATGGCTGCCAGAGGTTAGAATAATCGCTGTCTGACCTTTCTTGGAATTTTCCCCAGATACCCTAGAAGGTTATTTTTCCGCTTTTTTACACCTGGTGTGCTGTTTGATAGTGTGACACCTGGTGACTGGAATTTTCTAGTTTTCCACCTGCTCACAAAATATGTTATTTCTTTAATCTAAAAATACTTGACTTTTTTTAAAGAAGTAGAATAGCAAAGAATCAAATTAAAAAGTTTAAATAGTCAAATTAAGCAAGAAACAGTCAAGATTAACTGGGCTCCATCTGACTAGCATTTTTGCACACCCCTAGATCTAGAGAGGAAGTGGAAGAGATAGCCCCCACTTTTGCATATGCTTATCTTGACTGAGTTGACACTTCTAGGCTTTGCTTTTTGTTATTTCTTTTAATTTCTTCAGAATTTAAAAACCACAAAGGGATACAAATATAGCTAGTTTAACTGCAGCAAAAACAATCTTGCCAAAGGGGCTGATTAGACTAGATAATCTAATAGAAATTGTCCTCGCCTGACTTCTCTGATAACACAGTACATACTCATTCTTCTAAGTGATGGCTATCAGCTGGACAGTCCAGGGCTGGGCCACCTGCCTTATAACATAAAGGTGCAGACATAAATACAACCAGTCCTGCTGATTTTGTTTTCCTCCTTCTATTTGGATATCTAGTTTGCAGAACTTTGGTATGGGTTCGAAATAAAAATATATTTTCTGATTTAATTATTGTGATTTGACCTTCAAGAGAACTCTTCAATAATACTCTTGTTTAATGCTTTCAGAAGCTTTTTGTAGAAGTTAATAGAAGGAAGACAGTACTTGTCCTGAAAGAGTCCTCACAGTTGATGTTGAGAAACTTGTCTGGGCAAAGATCATGTTCTTTGCTTTCAAGGCAGGTAGATTACACCTTGAGAATGGTCTTCCCACCAAATATCAGTGAGAGGATGTCCGTTCAAGATGATTAAGGGTGACCTAGGTCAACAGACCTCCCAAGGCAGGATGGTCAGGCATGGCGGTAAATAGAGTTGTAACAGCATGTGTCCAAAAAAGTCATAAGAAAGCGATAAACCAGTGTAAGATATTTCAAAGGGTGTTAGTGGGCATTGTGAATGGACTGTATTTCTTCTGCCAGATGCTAGCTCCTGACTTCTCCCCCTGCCATTTCCCAGGTCCCCTACCCGACGTGAGTCACATTTTCTACACACCCTTAGAACGACTCCTGCTAATGTCACTATGTTCAGCCTCTGGCTTTGTCATCTGTAAAATGATACTGGTAAAACTAGTCCCCTTTCCTACTCCATTGGGCTTTTTTGAGCATCAAATAAGATACTGATGTTAAACTACTTTGTTAGTTTAAAATTACTATTGAAATAATATTTGTTATTATTTTATAACAGAATTATAAGTCTATTAGAATAGAACAGAATGAAATAGACTCAAAATATGTAAGGCACTTATCTGCCCCTTTGGTAGAAGGTAAACAGGGCAGGAATGTGATCAGTCTTGTCTATGTTGCATCCTTGCACCTCACACAGTGCCTCATGCATGGACAGAACTGGATAAATACTTGTTGGAAGAAACCAAGGCCTGGAAAGAATGAGTGACATTTCCATAGGCAGCCAGATAAAGATGGGAGGGGAAGAGAAACCATAAGAGATGAAAATAATCATCCTATCAAATGAAAGCACCATATGATCAGTGTGCTTTAGCGTTAGACTTTAATTTTGGAGTTATAAATAAACGTAATTATTTTTTAGCTCTTAAGTCCACCTGTTTTCTATTCTTCTGCAGAACAGACCCTACAAATTCCAGTCTTTAAGTAAACCAGTCAAACCAAAAGATCAAATGGCATGCTAAGTTGTGGATTGCGGAAATGGGAAACATCAGCCTGCAGGAATTTATAGGTAAACTAGTTTGCAATGTGTGGTGTGGCATTAGTCAGTCAACTAATAAATATGTATAGAGGGCCAACTGTGTTGGGGACTGTAAATGGTAAGGTCCATAGGGCTGTTCCTTTGGCTCATCAGAAGTTGTCCTACTTGGATGGTGGTTCATTTCCTGTCTTAGTCCTCTGGGACATAGTAGTCAATGGGCAGTCCACTCTGAATTAAATCCTTTCCTCTTCTAACCATTTCAGCAGTATCTATGGAAAACACTTGTTCCATTTTACAGTGGATACCAGCGATAGAATTCATTTTACATCTGTGATGCTGCAGGACATCTATGACCTATAGTCGGATGACCCTTTCAAGTGTGGGTTTATCCTGGGTATCCTTCTCAGAAGCATCATCACTGTCTTGGGTTTGAAGTTAACAATGCAGAGCATTAAGTAACTAGGTTTCCAGGACAGCGTATATTCTGATGACATGAACTTCACAAGATCTGGGTGTTTTTAGGAAGGGGGAGGACAATGTTTTGCAAGTCACCATGAAAAACACAGAGGACGCATAACCTACCCTCAGGCCCAGCGGTAGTGAATGGGAGAGAAAAGAGCCCCCGTCTAACAAGGAGTGGCCCAGGAGACAGTCAGGTCTCAGTTAAAGAACAAAAGTGAAGAGGATGTTCAAAGAGGAGGTGACCATCTAGCATATCTTGCTGCTGTCCAAGCAACCTTCTCCAGGCTGTAGTGGAAGGGTTTGGAATCGTGAAGTCAAGCAGACTCTTGCAAAATTTCCTTGTCTTCTCTAAAATAGGTGTGTTGAACTAGTAATCCCCAAGGCTCCTTCAAACTGCCAAATTCTATGATCTTATTCTTTGTAATTCTGTGCAAAAATTGTTTCAAGAGAATATACTACTAATGTATTCTTGGCAAATAGTTCAGACTCCATAAATACTTGTTGAATGAGGGGAAAAATGAAAGGTACAAAATTTGGTATCTAGAGTAGAATTAAATATTTAAAAAATTAATTAAACCAATTTAATTCCACTCAAAGAATAATTGAGTATATGCTTCCTCTGGGTAGTAATCAATGTCGTTTTATGGAAGACAGAAATATGAACAGAGATGTTCTGCAGAACTTCTGCATGAAGAATCACGTATGAATTTTGATGGAGGAAATTTACAAATAAATAGGAATTGTAACAATTCCTCTTAAAGTGATTGTCACACTCTTAAGGTGAATGTCATAAATAGAGACAGAGTTTGTGGGCCTTGGTCAAATGGCTCAAATAAAATGGTAAGAAAATTGTACAGGTGTAAGGGATACAACTAAGAAATACTGTGGGAAAGAATTATGTTCAAGTTAAGTGCAACACTCCTAAATTTCTTAAAGGAACATATCAGAAGGAATAATATTCTACTTTTAGGAAAACTGTCTTCAGTTTTGTTAAGGTGGTAGTTCAGGGGACCACTAAGAAGGACACAAAAATGACCTGCGTTTGGCACTGTTCCTGAGACTGAAGATATTCCTTCGCATTCACCACTGTATTAGCGTGGCCAAACTCACCCGAACTCAGAAGTGGTGTCTGAAAAAGCAGCGCAAAAACAGGTATGCCTTTGCATGGTCTGCCTAATTGCTAGTTTCATATTTTGGCAAGTCTCTGAAGATCTCTTTGTCCACCCTTACTGAGGACCACGTGATATTCAACAAATTAATCTGCGGGGTATTTTTATTTGGGCTCTTGTGGTTTATAATTATTATTAAATTTGAATTCGCTAGGTCACCTTGTGCTCTCTGCCACTGGTTAGCATATCCTCATTTTCCCAAGGAACACTTGAGTACAAAAGCACTTACTTAAGACAGCCTTAATGCCCATGACTTAGGAGGTGTTCTCCAAAGCCAGAAGAGCAGAACTAATATACAAAGCTTGGTGTATCTGGTTGCCTGGGCAAGTCGACTTGCCTTGCGTATGTGAAGATATTAAATTCCTATCCAGTTAATTAAAACAGCTTCTTCATGTGTCAACGCAAGACCTAGTCCATAAACAAGGCATTAAGAGTTTACTCTTGTTTCAGGAAACAGCATCCTCTCCAAGTTTCTCACACTGTTTAAATGTGTTTGTCTTTAGGAGTGCCTGCTGGTCTTGTCAGCCAACCCAAAATTTTATTAACAAGAAAAGTTGATTTAGTTCTATGAAGATGTTTTTGGGAGAGATAAGTGGTTAGTTTGAATTAATTGAGATTAATTTTTTTTTATTCTGATTTTAAGGCTGAAAATGTACCAGTTCAATTTCAAACAGGTGATGACTGTATTTTTTAGAGAGACTATGGAGAAGTACTTAAGAGACCAGGCACTGCTATTCAACAGACACAGATAGAAATCCTGGCTCTGTTACTTATTTTCTAGTTGACCTTGACCTTGGGAAAGTTATTTAATTTTTCCTAACCTCAGTGTGTCAACCATAACATTAGGGTGATAATTGCACCTTCCTCATAAGGTTGTTTGCAGCATTAACTCCTATAATTTGTATAAAGTGTTCAGTACGGTGCCTGGCTCATGATAAAGGCTCCAGAAGCTATTATTATTGCTTTTGGCTATGAGATGGAGGGATACATGAGAATTTCTGACATACTTTTGTGAATATTATTGCATTTTATCCCTCATATGAGAAAAGAAGGGTAGAGTCACTCATAAGGAGCCATTGACAAAAGACGACACTGCAATTAACATCTTCCGCCTTCCATGCCAAAGTTTTTCTGTTCTGCCTTAATAGATAGTATTTAAAAAGCCTGTGTGAAAACTGAAGGTCCTGAAATTTAAAGTTATTTTATGTATAACAAAGTAAGACAACAAATTGACTCCAGGAGAGTAGATCTTGTTATAATCCAATTCCAGTTCAGGATCTTAGAGAGATCTGAGCCCTAACAAAATACTAGATTCCAGACTGGAAAACAGAATCAATTAAAACTATTATGACTCAGGGTTCAAATTTTCTTTTATGTGGTTCTGTTTCTGGATTCTTTGACGTATTCAATTGGTCTATTGATCTATCCTGGTTCCAAAACCACACTATCTTAATTACTACAATTTTCTAATGAATCTTGATGTCTGGTAGGGTGAAGACACCATCTTCTTTTTCAAAATTGCTTGGACATTGGAGATCTCATGTGAATTTTAGGATCAGTTTGTGATAGGGTTTGAATTGAAATTATGTCAAATTTATAGATTGATTTGAGGAGACAATGTCTTTATGATCTTGAATTCTCCCAGCCATGAATGTAGTATAACTCTCCTTTTATTTCAATCACTTTTTGTGTCTTTGAATAAAGTTTTATTAATTTTGTCTCCTTGAAAGTCTTACACATCTTCACTTATGTTTGTTCCTTCCTATCCTGTAGGTTTTGATACTATTTTCAAAGGTACCTTGAAAAAAATACACATTCTGATTGTTTTTGTTGATATATTGAAACACTTTTTTTCACATTGATCTTAGATCTGGAACTGTATCATCTCTTGGACTATCATGTCTGAATTATAACATTTTTTCTTACTTTTCAATTAGCATATTTTTTCCCTTGCACTTTTGTACTGGCTTGGAGCACTGATATAGTGTTGGATAGAAGTGGTGATGGGGCACATTTGACTTGTTGAGGACTTTAAATTGACTGCTTCATCATGAAATATACATTTGCTCTAGATTTTTGGTGCACGACTATCTCTTGCTATTCTGATCACATTTAAAAGTAGTTTACAATATCTACATTATTGGAGCATTCATCTATTACGTATTATACGCTCTCCCTCCAGCTTTTATTTAGTCTTGGTCCTCTACTCATTTTGGTTGTTTGAAACTTATTCTCTTGTAAATTCCTCGGGAATGGCCCATTGGAATAATATTCCATTAGTTCTTGCGTGTTGATAACAGTTCATCTGTGTCTTGTAGTCTCTAAAGTCAATTTTAATGGATATGGAAACCTTGGCTCATACATTCATCCCTTAAATATCTTAATGATGCAATTGTATTTTATTTAGAAATGAAATGTTGCTGTTAAAAGTCTGGTATAAATTTAATTTTATTTTCTTTATAAGTCACATGATCTTTTTTCCCAAATGTTCAAAGGATTCTTTTTTCATTTTCTTTAAAGTTTGTTGATTTTAATAGAATTTTTCTTGATATTGGTCATTCTGAGTCAATATTTGTTTCCAATACTCAGTATAATGGTTCAATATGTAGTTTCAATTTTTTTTATTTCAGGAAAGTTTTCTTGTTTTTGTATTTGTTCTGTTCTTTTGCTTTGCTTTTATTCTTAAGGGACTCTTAGTATCTGTATGTTAGACCTTCTTTGTCCATCTTTGTCTTTGAAACTTTCTCTTAAACCCTTTTTAATATCTTTATTTCCTTTGATTTAAAAAAAAATCCTTTTTCACCTTCTGTTTCCTTTAATTCATTAGCTGTGTGTTTTTTCCACTCTGTGTCCTTTTATTTTAGTCTTCATTTCTTAAAGGATATTTTATTTCTAATTCTTTCCTGACTTCTATCATTTTAGTTCTCAGCTTTAAAAATTCTGATTTATGTTGGTTTTTTTGGATATCCTACATAATTTTCTTAATGTCTTTCAATTAATTTCAAAATTATAAGTTGCATTTCAGTCTGTTTGTGGACATAATTTTCTGGCACATTTTCATCATCTCTAGAGATGTTATTATGCTCCTTATTGTCAACAACAAATTCAGTTAAATGTTTTTATAGTAGATACACCTAAGATATATTTATGCAGAAACTTTTGACATAAAGGGATAGAAAAAGATATACCATGCAGTTATAATTCAAAAAGTAATTGGTTTAACAATATTAATTCAAATTGAATAGCCCTTAAGACAAAAAGCATTATTAGTGAAAAAAAAAAAGTGTCATTACATAGAAAACAATGCACCAGGAATATATAATCACAAACCTGTATTTCCCTAAGAAAATAACCCTCAAAAATATAGAGAGCAAAAACTGAGTGAATTCTAAGGAAAATTGATGAATCTGTCATTTAAATGGGCAATTTTAACATATGACTCTCATGTACAATACAGTGATCAGGGTTTATCTAATGAATATATATATATATATATATAGAATCTTGCATAAAACAATTATGGAATGCATTTTTTTCAGAGATACATGGAAATTTACAAAATATGAATCTGTAGAAGGTCACAAATGAAAACTCAATAAATATCAGAATTGATGTTACATATACCACATTCTTCAACCATAAAGCAAAACAACTGGACAAAAAGATTATCCCTCTCCCCAAACTCATATGCTAGGAAATTCAAAAAATACCCAGAATACGTTATGAAACAAAGAAGAAATATAATGAAAGTTTAAAATGTTTAGAACTTGAGAAGGAAAACTCATTGCAAAACTTAGGGGGTGCAGCTAAAGCTGTAGTCTTAAAGCATCTATCCAAAAGAAAGCTCTAAAATTAATGAGCTAAGTGTTCAACCAAGAAGTCAGAAAACCCCACAGAATGAACTCAAGGAGGAGAAAGGCATTAACGTTTTGAAAATAACAGAAATTAATAAAATAGAAAAAAAGAGTGGATTTTAAAAAGATAAAAGATGGTTCTTTGAGGAGAATTATCAAGTGGCCAAAAATCTAGCCAGCCTCTTTCTTGCAGAGTTCATACAATCCCTGTTCACCTGTTTTTTGAGGAAGATTAGCCCTGAGCTAATCGCTGCCAATCCTCCTCTTTTTGCTGTGCAAGACTGGCCCTGAGCTAACATCCATGCCCATCTTCCTCTACTTTATATGTGGGATACCTGCCACAGCATGGCGTGCCAAGCGGTGCCATGTTCACACTCAGGATCCGAACTGCGAACGGGCTGCTGAAGTGGAACGTGCAAACTTAACTGCTACACCACTGGGCTGACCCCGCACCTTTTGTTTTTTCTTTTAAGGAAGATTGGCGCTGAGCTAAGATCTGTGTCCATCGTCCTCCACTTTATATGTAGGACACCTGCCACAGCATGGCTTGATAAGCAGTACACAGATCCGCGCTTAGGATCCGAACAGGCGAACCTCGGGCTGCTGAAGCGGAGCGCACAAACTTAACGCTGTGCCACCGGGCTGCCCCTTGGTGCACCTTATGAAGATTTTTCTTTTTGTACCTGGTACACAACAATGTAGGAAAACTCGTGACACTTCTTTGAGACCCTTTGATGCTTAACTTCCCTCAAGACTGCATTTTTCTTGCAGAAAGATTTCCTTACATTAATTTACTTCTGCTATCAGGAAAATAAATATCACATGCATGATGTATGGCAATTTTTAAGAAGAAAGTACAACTAAATGCAACTTAGGAAAATCCAGTTTCTGATAAATAATGTTATTCTCTAAAAGATTCTTGGTTCTACAAACGCATTCACAAGCTAATTCCTTTAATTAGCAAGTTCCCTTAGTGTATTTAAGCTATAATTCAATTTTTACAACTTTTGAGGAATACAACTTGTCTAGAAAATGAACTATTTTTATATAAATTGTACACCCAGCAATAATTCAAATACTGAAATCCCATCTCTACAGCATTTCTTCCTAAAGCCATGGACACACGTGCTTGCACGATCCTGAGAGTGAGCGCCTCCTTCAGTTTTGAGCTCTACGCCCCTCATTCTGTTCACCCAAGTCCTAGTTCTGGATACATCTTCTTTTCTAAAACCACCCTTAACCTGTGGTATAGTCAGCCAGAGGACAGAGGGAATATTTGTGTCCACTGAGCACAGTCTCAAAGCTGATACCTTTCAACCATTTTTCAGGGCAATATACGAGCCTGATGAGTGTTAGACCGTGGAGACACGGAGGACACAGTGTGAAAGTAGGGTCAGTCTGCAGCACACAATGGGTCATCGGTGTCAGGCTGCGAGTCTTGAACTGATACTTGCGAACACATATACAGCTCTAAGTGTTTAAACATATTGACTCTTTAATCCTCACAATATTACAAGAGTGGTGCTATTATTTATCCCATTTACAACTTGTTCAAGGTCCCAAAGCTACTAAGCAGCAGAGCCAGGATTGGCACGCAGGCAGTCTTTGTTCTCAGCTTGACTGGCCAAAAGCTAGGGTCTTGTCAAGTCCCTACTAACTGAAGATGCAGGTGCACCTCAAAGAGCTAGCCCCTGGATGTTGGGAGCTGTCTGCACTGCAGCCCTTCATTAGGTCCACATTTTAGCTCCAGTGTGTACAGCTGAGTTGAACTTCTTTCTAGTGTTTCTCAGTGTCCATTCCCATCACATTTCCCAGTGGGAAGTTGTGTGTCCTCTGATTTGTATGTTTCTGTATTTATTCGTGTATGCCCTGACCTATCAAGTCAGCCCAGGGACATGATTATTGTTTCTTCTCAGTAATGGAGAAAGTCAACTAATTCCAGAACACCTTGCTGTGCTCTGTATCACCAGGGGCCAATCATGTGCTGACACTCAGCAGGCCTCAATAAAGGTCTGTCGATGAACAAGTGAATGAATTGTCAGAGAAACAACACGCTAGGCATTGTGCAGTGGTCACTGTAAGAATCGTAAAGATCAATGAGACCACATCCATCTCCCTCAAGAGCTCATATTCTAGTGAGGAGCTTTTGAAAACTCACGGTCCTCTTAAAATGGTTCAGATCATGGCTTTTGAAATTGTATGGATCTGATTCACCTTACTGCCTGTGTGGCCTCCCCAAAATTATTTCACTTCTTTCATTCTCCATTTATTCATCTGTAGAATTGGTATGATAATGTTACCTACCTCATAGATGTGTCATGAGGGTTAAATGAGACAATGCTTGAAAGACCTCAGTACTGTGCCTGGAAGATAGAAAACACACAGCACAGGAAACTTCTGTTGTTAATGATGGGAGTTTTGCTTTCCCAAGCACCTAGGTTCACATGACGGTGGATGCCGGACATGCCAGAAACTTGAGCACAAGGCTCTACTTGCTGAATTCAGTAGTTGATCCAGTCAAAGGGATGATGTTCCTGTGGGTTCTCAGCAGTGAATAAAACCACAGGTGTTCCCCATGGGGACACAGCAGTATCCATTTATTCCTGTAGGCTGAGGTTTCCCTCTGTCTCCCCTCCAGGCATTCCTGTGGCTGAAAAAGCTAGTGGGCTCATGACTTGTTTCTTTCCAAGGGTCTCCAGGACCTTTCCCGCATCTCTTACACTCTGGAAATATTTCTAAGAAACCCCTCTCTCCCTCAACGTCTGGGCAGCTTAGTACTTCCCTTTAGCCTGGGAGCAGGGAAGGTCATTGCCTGGAGCAAGGTCAGGTGTTGGTTTTGTCAGTCCTGTAGACTCCTTCAATTTTCCTCTCCCTTCCCTGGGTTATCAACCTATTGTATTCCTGTGGCCATAATGATTGGTTTCTTCGAGGTGGGCAGAGTCCAAATCTATTCCAATCGGATTGTATTTCAGAATATCATACAGGTGCTGCTGAGGAAAAGGCTTGCTTTTCCTATGGAAGGGAAGGTGAGAGATGTGAGATTTGGGCTGCTAAAGCCATCTCCCAATACAAGAGGAGAAGGGAGCCAACATGGATGAGAGAAGACTTGAAAGAGAGGGAAACCAGGGCCTAGTGACATCATTTGAGTCCCCCACTGAGCAGTGCCTGAAACAAGTCCTATCTCTGTTATATAAGCTGATAAACCTCTTTGCATTTTTATCTCAGAGTCTTAACTGACATTCTAAGAAATAAAATATACTAGAGTCCTTTGTACAATTAAACTCACATGCATACAAATATCTTCGATTTCTTAAAAGTGGAAAAAAAAATAATTTACCTTAACCCAAATCATGATTCTAACTATGCAGAAACTGATGTTCTGTAGGGAGTATTGTCACAGCTTGAACAAAAACCTTAGTGGGTGTAACATGATTTTCTTTCTGAATAACAACCAGCCCTACTGAGTCAATGTTGACATATGTAACTCTTTCCTGGAAGGCAAGAAAATCTAAGGGTTGACTGGTTTGCTTACTCACCCTGGCTTTTGTTTCCTAACGAACGGGGTAATATTAGTCTTTCAGTATGATAACATAAAGCCGACTGACTTGTATCACTTGGTATTGTCCGCCCTGTGTGTTTGAGTTTGTTCTCTTATTAAATATGAGCTGAACTGAAACCGGGTAGTCTCTATTTGTTCAGCGGCCACTTATGGGTGCCTGCTCTCTCCTGGATTGAACTGGATAGGGGAAAAGAGAGAGGTGGGATAGTATGAGGAGGTTTTCTTAGCAAAAATGGACATTCCCAAACTTTTCACCAGTCCAAGGACTTCCAATAGGACCTTTGGCATCTTTAGAAATCTAGTCACTCCAACCCGGAATTGAGGTGATTTTAGTCTCTTGCTTCACTTATGTTGAGATTCTGGCCCCGCTGGTCTTGGTCAACTACCCTCTTTTACCATGTGTTTGAATTATGGTATCATGTTATTGTCATCCTTATTTATTCTCTGTTATTCAGACTTGTAAACATTGATAAGCACTCTCCAGGCCCCGCTATTTTGTTGTATGAAACATGGGAATCGTTATACGTAACTTGAAGGTTTTGTTGTGAGGTTTAAATGAGGAAACGTAAGTACAGAACCTCACTCTCAATGTCCATGAGTATTCACAAGCCGGGACCACCCTCCCCAGTCCCACCCCAATCCTCCTCTGTCCCCTTGAGACTCCCCTTAAGCCCACCCCCTCCCTGAGAGCCCCCAGTCCCACCTGGGCCCTCCCTCTGCTGTGTGCTCATTTCTGTGCAGCACATTTTATGCTATGTTTTATTTGTTGGTTCTCTGATTGTTTTTACCCACTAAACGGTGGCCTATTTTAGAGGCTCAGTTCTGTCTTCAATCTCTGTATTCCTAGGGAATGAACTTTGTCTCATACATTAGTGGATGTTCAATAAATGTATGTAAAGTGTTAAAAGAAAGAGAAAAGGAATTAACTTTTTTTTAAAGTCAGTTATGTACCAAACACTGTTAAAGGCTCTTTCACATACATAATTACTTCTAATTCTTTCAATAAATCATTTATACAGATGAAGAAATTAAGAGACAAAGAAGTTAATTGGTTTGTATAAGGTTTCACAGCTAGAGGGTGTCAGACCAGAATCCCATTCCATTTCTATCTGGCTCCAAAGATGTTGCCTCAAAGCAACTAAAAATTCATCTCTTTCATGATTTCCTTAATCTTTGGAATTTTCTTTCTTTCCTTTTTTTTTTTTTTTTTTAAATATTGGCACCTGAGCTAACATCTGTTGCCAATCTTCTCTTTTTTATTTTTTAATTTTTCTTCTCTCTGAAGCCCCCCAGGACATAGTTGTATATCCTAGTTGTGGGTCCCTCTGGTTGTGCTATGTGGGACACTGCCTCAGCATGGCCTGATGAATGGTGCTATGTTCATGCCCAGGATTCGAACCAGCAAAACCCTGGGCCGCCAAAGCAGAGTATGCAAACTTAACCACTCAGCCATGGGGCTGGCCCCTGGAATTTTCTAGATTACTCTTATGTAAAGAGTACAAAAGAAAGGCAACTTGATTTTTAAATTAGAAATGCTTTGTTCACATGGAACCCTTTAATGAATAATTACCTTCCCTTGATCTGAATTACCATTTAGTATGAAGACTCTGCCAGAGAATTTAAATCAAATTATTTTGAGTACCTTATAATTCAGTCTATAATGGCTAAACATTTGATAAGAAAAACCAGTTCATTGTTTTAAAAATACAATGGAGTTGTTTTCTTTTCATAAATTCTTCTTATAAATCCTGAATTTACATCTCAAAGGAGTTTTAGACCTTAAGCATAGAATAGGACCCTAAGGGAAGAGAGTACACTGCAGTGATTGAGAGAACAGATTTTGAAGTCAGAGAGGCCTGGGTTGATATGCTCGCTGGCCACAAGTTACTTGCAGCATGATCTTGAGCAGATTACTTATCTTTTTTCAAGCCTCAGTTTCCTTATCTGTAAAATGGAAATAGTAATAGTGCATACCAGATAGGATGGTTGGGAGGTTGGAATGATAATCCATGTAAAAAGGCTGAGCGCAGAGCATGGCACCCAATGAGCAGTTAAGGGCTATTAGCTATTTTTTCTCTGCATGACTAAGTCTTGATCAGTTCAGTTATGCCTACATGATCATTTTAATACAAGCTCTACATTCCCAGCCACTATGGATATATACACAGTGGTCAAGAAACTTGATCCAGCTGGATTAGGGGCGATCACCGAGGGTCTCATAGGTGAAGTGACGGGTTAGGTGAATCTTTAAGTGAAGAGAACTCCTTAAAAAGGAGGAAAGGATTGAGGTGGGTGTGGAGACGACAGTATGGCCTAGGAATATTCACGGGAGCTGGGGAGTCAGAGCTTCGCTCCTGCTGTCTCATTTCAACCTCATAGCATTTAAACATTCTATCCCTGAGTGGGATAATAAACAGTTACTTTTTGGAATTGTACAGGAAATATTGATTCCATAAATGGTATGCTCATAACATAAAATTTTCTTTGACATAAAGTGAATAGAATATTAGACAGATTTCTTCACCATGGCCCAAACTGTTTAGTGGTATCTGGAACAAATGAGATGTTTGTTCTTGCTCTATTTTTCAAGTAAGAATAAGTCTGAGAAACTGCAACCCACTTAGTTGTCTTATGTTGTGTTATAATATGTATAATTCTAGTATATCTTCTCAGTATCATTTGATTAACTTTTAACTCAAAATATTAACATGATGAGACTATTGATAACAATTGTTTTTAGAAAATGGTGCTTGTCACAGTGAGAAAGAGCTTTCATTTAACCAAGCTGAGAAGTCATGGCCTTGAAATTTCTTATCAAATTTTGACTTTATGAGTGGCTCTTTTTTAAATATCATAAAAAATTTAATTTCTTGCAAAGCATAGTTTATCAGGATGAAATATTAAAGAAACTGAGATAAATTATTGAAGACAGAGAACAGAAAATATGATAATCTTACTTAACTCAGTTTTTACAATATGAACTATGCATATTAAAAATCAAGCACATCTATGGGTGAATAAATATGGTATTGAGAAATTTCAGACCCAGAGGATTTTTCCGTTTTCTTATGTCTGTAATAATGAGCCTCCGGGCTCACATTCAGTAGGGAAGACGGTTTTTAAAAACATAGTCCAAATGGTCATTTTAAGCTCTGTATTTTTATTCTTCTCTGCTTTCTCTTCCCCAGATTCAAAGCCTCCATCTGTTGGGCCCAAAAGTGGGTTGTTTACTCTGACCATATGAACAGATAATCCCTTTCTCCGAGGTCTATGTCTTTAAAAAGATATTAAATCTTTGCACGGTTGAACTACTTTTATGACTTCATTTCCAATGTTTGGAATGTTTAGGTTCCAAGGGTTATAGCCACACTGTAGGCAAACAGTGACATCTTTTTTTTTTTAAATCAGTTTAATTAAGCTTGATCACATATGGTACAGAGTCATATGGCATAAGATCATTTGAATATATTCTAGTATTCTTCCAAATCCTTTAAATCCTGCCCTCTTAAAATAGAATTAATTGCTAAAGAGATAAATTAATGTATGGCAAATGTTTATCCAGCAAAACTTCCCTCAGTAAAAGTCACTTTGATTTCAAGCTTTATTCTCTTAAAAGAAATTGACAAACTAATTCCATCTGATACCGGGAGGGTTGATATCCTCAATCGTGTGGAATCTTTCTGCTTCAATGTCTTTAAGCGACCATTTCTTAGAGCTACATAGAAGGCTGCCATGTTTTGGCTTTTAAAATATTAGCTTATTTCGGATTTACTTTGACTGGATCTGTAAGCTGGAATCCAACTGACAATTTTTAGATGGCTCACAGTAATTGGTCAGCAGTCGAACTACTGCTGACCACTTCTGTCAAAAATACGGCCACATTAAGGAAACTCTGTCCATTATTTTGGCTGCTTTATTGACTAATTCGCATCTGTCCCACCTGGATGTCCTTCACTCACATTTTGGCTCATCCAGCTCCTTGAAGGTCCCCCTCAAAGGTCACCGCTTCCCTGTAGCCTTTGCATTTCTCTAGCTGGAAACTCCTCTTCTGCTGTCTTAAAGCGCTCGGTCTGGGCAGACATTAGGTCCTTAGTTGCCAACATTCTGCCTGCTGCAGCAGTTACTTGTGTGCGCGTCCAACGTCTCATCTAAATTATCGCAGATTGAGGGCAAACTAATGTATATATATATATTTTCTTTATTTCTCCTCAGTGGCATCTATGCATCAAAGCTCAATAAATATTTAGGGAACAAATTAAGAATTTCTGGTTCAGGATTTGGCTCCTATCATTACTAATCTTTGCACTAGCGTCCAACTTCATGAGAAATAATAACATTAGTTACAAAGCGCTTACAGCCCTGCCGGCATTTAACTAGGTATTTTATTCATGCTATCTCATTTATCTTTTTAATAACTCTCTACATGAGGGCTTATTTTCACTTTTGTTGACAGGAAAAATACGAAGCTCAGAAAGGTTAATCAACTTGCCTACGATTGCTCAGCTAGTATATAATAGAAGTGGAATTCAATGATACATCTTTCTGACTCTGTAGCTTGTACTCCTCTGTGAAGCAATCATGTCCCTCAAGAATTATTGAATTATACAGGGAAGAAAACTAGAGCTAAGAGAACTGAATAATCTTGCCTGAGGTTGTATAGCAAATAACCACTGTTGAAATTTCTTTACTAGGTGAGTTTTCCAATTAACTTTTCTTATCTCAAGATAATAGTATTAAACATTTTTTAAACTATTGGAGTAGGGCTCAAGTATTGAAAAAGATACTCTTTTTATCAGTCCTCTGGGATTACTTAAACAATTCCATTCATTTTAGGCATTTATTGGTACATTTGTACTGGTACTTGGTGGAAATAGGATAATATAATAATATCCTGTTTTTTTTTTTCTGTTGACTGTTTATCATTAAATATGTTCTTTTAAGAGATGAAATAACGTTTGCTTCTGAAATCACCTCAAATAAAGACATACAGAGATATTCATATATTTTGGAGTCATCTTGGGTTATTTAGCAGAAACATTAGTTTATGATGGTGTCTCCTGACATACTGACGCGTCTAGATGGTATATTCTAGATAAATCTCTAGAAATAAATGGAGAAGACGTTAATGGCATGAAAGGGGTGGGGAGTGAAGTGGGAAAAAAAAGTGAAAGACTAAAAAATAGGTTAGATTTGCTGCCTTGAAGTCAAGATAACAAAGAAGGGACATTTTATGTGTAATTATTTATAGTATAGTTTTATATGTCTATAGCACCATTGTTCGTCAGAATTCTGCCTTGACACTAACTTAGGGATTTTCCACCTCTATCGTCTTCTTTCATAGTATGCTGGACATTTCTTAGGTGTACAGATATACTTAGAATTGACAAATAATTATCAGAATAGGTCTTCAGGGCTGAGAATGAACATATGGGAAGACTCCTGTAGTACCTGGAGTGAATACCATCACCACCTTTGTCTAAGCATCCATATATGAGCCAAGCTACATATGGACCAAGTCCATTAAGCAGATGACCTCAGGGGGGTGCCATGCTGCTGGTGTGGGTGCTTGGAGCAGATGGCCCTCATCTTCTGAGAGGGCATCAGCTCTTCACTGGAAGAGCCTTTCTTAGGTTGACATCGGCTCAGGCCCCTAGCAGGCCAGGGACTGGGAGCCTTGGCTGTATGAGACTAGGACTTTCAAGACCAAAATATTCCGGTGGCCGAACGTTATTTGCTAACATCTAAAGTGTGATCTACTGGAAATGAGAGGTACGAAGGCAGCCAGAGATCAGATTCTTTCTTCCTCTTGTCTGCCCTGCCCGCCCCTCACCTTGGCTGCACACTGGAATCAATCTCGGGAGCTTTAACAAATACTGCTGCCGGGTTGCACCCCCTGAGATTCTGACTTAATAGGAATGGGGGTAGCCACTGGAATGGGATTTTTAAAAACTCCTCAGATAATTCTAATGTGCAACCAATGTTGAAAGCCACTGCCTTAAAGTACCTCTTTCTTCCTAATATAATACGTTTACTTTGCTTTCTTCCCCTCCTGGAACTGTCATAAATAATATCCATTTTCCTAACAAAACACAAGTAGTTTTACCTTGTCCTCTATAACTGGGTAAAGGGGACAGATTTAAGCATTTTTATAGGATTAAATCTAGTGACTAAGGATAATTACCAGTATATTGTTAAGCTTATTGTAGATAGAGTTTTGCTAACAAAGGAACATTTTCTGCTTATGAGAAGGGCATGATAAATCATTAAATGTGTAATTATAATATTAATATGCCTTTCAGGCAGATTTTTAAAATGCAAATGGTAGGACACTGAATAATACAGGGCATTATTTCCTGAATATCTAATTGGAATTATTTTAATGATTACAAAAAGGATATTGTGAACATTTTTGCAGAGATTGCAGCATGTACAGCAAGGGGACATTTGCCAACTACTTGCCTTTTTCAAAATTTTATTTTCCTGTCTTTACTTAATTTTGAATATGTTATATAGTAAGAGTTTCCATAATATTCAGATACTCAATGATTTCCTGTAGAAATCCAGAGAGCTTAATTATGATTATATGGCAGTAAATGACAAATAGTTAAGTAAGAGTATTATAATATAATAATGCTGGAGGTCCTGATTTCCATAGCAGATAAGTGCCACTAAAATTAAATTTAAGTAGAATTTATATTAATAAACTTCCTTTAATGTATTAGGAAAATTTAATGTTAAATATAATTTTATCGTGAATCTTTTTGTAAAGTGAATTATTACAAGTATATTCTTTGTATAAATTTGGATTTTCATATATTGTTTTTTCCAACATAGCTACTAAAGTATTATTTTTCATTTCTTAAAAAAGATGTTTAATGACCTAAGCCAAATTGATTCCCATGTATTTTTATTCCAAATGTCAAGGTGACAATATCTTGTGAGTGCACATCTGATGCTTGCTTTATTGCAGATGGTTAGTGGGATAAAACGACTCCTCAGAAATTAGAAATTTGGTGTTTAGTGACCTTTTGAAGATTTTTTTTTAGCAGAAAAAAGAAGTAATTTGGAAACTGTCATAAACAACATTTTTAAAGACAAACTAAAGCATGGCAATATATTAAAAATAATATCTCACAGGCTAGTTGGTGAACTTTTCTGCAAACTACTACCACAAAAAAAGAGATATTGCCGTGGTTGTAGCAGTGCAGAAACCACAACTTAGCTATTATCCAGGTGTTTCTGATTTAAAAATTAAGACCGAAATGAAATCTGGAGAAATGTTTCATACCACAACTGAAAGAAAATAAATTTAGGTTAAGCACAAGTGCAATCTATAGTATCCTTAAATTTTCCCGTCTCTGGACAGGTAGATCTCAGAGCTGGGTTTCAGTGCTGCACTGAGAAAGCTCATGAGAAGAAGGTTAACAATAAGTTCCTTTGTTGGCTCATGGAAGGCAAAAGGTTGGAGAATCTGTGTGATTCATGTTCTAAGATTTGGAACAGTAGTTAAACTCCATGAGCCAAATGTAGGAGAAGGAAGAGAAAACAACACATCCATCATCGGAAAGTGTTTCCCTCACTTACGAATTTCATTTTAAATTGTCCTTGGAAGAGCTTTCCAGGTTACTTAGGATTCAACAGGTGTTTAATTACCTAAGTGTGTTAGTATAAATCTGTAGGACTGACTAATGAAGACCATTCTATAGAAAGGATTTATAACATAGGTTAAATAAGTAGCCTTAAAACAAATGAGTTTAACACATGTTTCAGGCTTGTTTGCGATCCTATGTCAGCTCTCCTGTTAGTTTCAAGCCCTGAGAGGGCAGAAGCTGTTGCCTGCATCTCCATAACTCCCGCCACACCTTGCAGAGTGCCTTACTCAGCGTGGGTCTTGAGTGTATATTTATTATATGAATGAATGTAGAATTTTAAGATTAGAAAGACTTTTAGAGGTCATTTGGTCCAATTCTCTCTTTAGAGACCCAGAAAATGAGACCTGGAGAGGAAAGTGACCAGCCAAGGGTCACACTGTTCTGAAGATCCAAGCTCTGGCCGTGCCTCAGATTTCCGCACTCATTTCCAGTGCTCCACCTTCAGAAGGTAAATAGAGAAATTTGCCAGATATTTTTCAAATTGCCCATGGAAAGTGGTCTGAATGGCAGGTGCAGCCACCGGACGTGGTTACTCGATCTGTTCAGTTGTATTTACTTTTCAGTATGTTTGCTTTCCGAACAAGAGAGTGCAGCTCCATTAGGTGAACGGCTAACTCACTAAAATAGAATCTAAATAAATGAAGTGGCATCTTAGTGCTGCATGATGTTATGGGGTGGGGACAGAGAAAGTCAGGGACAGGGAAAAGAGCACTCAGGAAGAAACATCTAGATTTTTTTTTTAAAACAAAACAGGTGTGTTTTTCTCAGAGATTATAAAACAATGTCTTTCGAGGCCAAATGATTTTTATAATCTTCCTTGTCAATAAATTTGATCACTTTTTCCAAAAATGTAATAGAATGTAATAATAAATAAATGAATAAATAATACATAAATAATAAATAGAAATTTTATTAGATATTTGCATTTCTTTTAGTGAGTTGATCTCACTCTTCACAATGATGGAATGGTGTACAAGGTAGCATTCTGCCATGAGCAATTTGCTATGTCAGCCATTCATTCTTTCATCCTTTCAGCAACATGTGTAGGGCATCTACTATGTCCTAAATGTTATATTAGATACTCAGGACACAGAGGCAAAAAAACCACAGTCCTTGACTTCTAGGAGCTTGACTTCTTGGGGAAATGTACATATACACAATTCCAATGCAATGTAAGAAATGCTTTGACAGAGGTATCTACCAGGTGCTCCTGACACTGAGGAAGACGTGACTAATTCTGTGTGTGGAGCAGGGTGTGGATACTCAGGCAAGGTTGCAAGGAAAGTGTAAGGTTTGGACTGAATCTTGAAATAGGAATTGATTAGCATTCTCATTATCCCTGGACATGAAAACAATGGTCCTGGCATTAAATAAAAACTCCAGCTGTAGGCCTATACACATGCCAAATACTATTGTGCCTGGTGGGTGTGCAGTTACTTCAACTCTAGTTAAATCAGGAACAAGTGTGACTCTTCAGAGCTCTGGATTTTATAGGTAAGGATATGAGAACTCTGGAATAAGATGCTCCGAATTCAAATACCCAGCACCATGACTTGCCAGCATGTATCTTTCCTTCTGTATCTCAGCTTCCTCATTTGTGAATGGTGATAATAGTAGAAGCTATGACCAGAGCTGATGTTAAACTCGTGTGCCCCTATATTGTCTTACCAGTTGTTTCTGGCTAGCATCTGTTCAGATTGCTTGGTGTCTGGGCCATACAGGCTGTGAGGCATTTTGAGGGTCTCCCTGCCTGATCCAGAGCCATTGTGAAGTATAAATAAGAAATACATGCTAAAGGGGCTGGCCCAGTGGCACAGCAGTTAAGTTCACACGTTTTGCTTCGGTGGCCCAGGGTTCACCAGTTCGGATCCTGGGTGCAGACCTACACACCACTTGTCAAGCCATGCTGTGGTAGGCATCCCACATATAAAGTAGAGGAAGATGGGCATGGATGTTAGCTCAGGGCCAGTCTTCCTTAGCAAAAAAGAGGAGGATTGGCAGCAGATATTAGCTCAGGGCTAATCTTCCTCAAAAAAAAAATAAAAAAAGTAATGCATGCTAAAGACTTATCTTAGTGCCTGTCATGGTAACACCCAGTAAGCATTGATTTTTATAATGGTAATAATAGTATTTATTATTGTAAGTAACATGTTACATAGTAAATGATCAATGGTGTCAGATAACTCTGAATATGAAATATCTCAATAAGGGTCTTTGCCAATGATGAAAGATCCATCACTGTTTGTGGGTTCAATGTCTAGTTTTCAGAACTGTATTAATGGGTAATATGACCTCTTCCTTACTACTGATTTCTTTCCACAGTTTTTCCAAGCTAGATCCTCAACCAGGCTCCAGCTGGAAGTTCAGGCACACTTTGTCTCCAGTTCCTACCTTCATCCTGACAATAAAGCAACAGCAGCTTTTGCCATTTGCATCCTCAGGTCTCCTTCCCCATCCCCTAAACCAACATGGTTTGGAAGAGTAGAGAGAAGACCAAGCCTCAGTGTCTGGCCCCCACAAACCCTTTCCTGGGAAAGTTGCTCACCCTTGCCCAGACATAGCTGATTGGCCCAGAGATGGATATCTGACCCAAGGGGGTCAATCATGGTTGGCTATCTAACCACTTACGGCTATGCAGAAAGATAAGCTGGACTAATCAGACTCTCTCATGTTAGGAAACTTGAAGAGAATTTTCAAGCTGGCAGTGTAGCTAAAGGTGAGAATGACTCAACATGGCAAGCCAAGGATATTTGCAATTCAAAGTAGTGAGAGACCTGAAAACACAGGGAGTAGAGGAGGAGGAAGCTGATTTGTTGAAAGAGGAAGACATCCTGAGAGTGGAGCAGAGAGAAGAGACAGGTGAGAGATGGGAGAAAGGAAAGGGGGAACCAAGGACTGAAGCTGATGCAAGAGCTACCTGGCACCCTGATGACTTTTTGGTTCTTGTTCTGATGATGCTGCCAATGATTATTACAACAGATAGTGCTTCTTGAGCATTTTGTATGTTTTAGGCAATATTTTAAGCCTTTATATGAATTAGTTCAATGCTCATAAGAAAACCCAAAGGAAGATTTTATTTTACTCCAGTTATATAGGGTGCCTATTTGCAGCCTTATAGAAACTGCTCGCTCTCATGTGAACTTACTCTCATGTGTATATTTTTGAGAAAAAACGAAAACCCCAGGAGACAGCTAGAGCAGAGACTCAACCGCACTCCCAAGTGCAGGCACAGCGGCCCAGGCTCAAGTGCCCTACAAATCTCAGCTGCCAGCCATGCCCAACAGCTGCAATACTAGGGGTGACCCCTGAATTGCCTGCCTCCATTATCCCTTTTTGACCCCACTCAGCTTATAGAACTGGCTTCTGCCACTTTGATTCACACCGTGCTCCTGGCTATTCCCTGGTCCCTCTTTCTCTGGTCCCTCAGCAATCAGAGCCTGGTCCCAACCAGCTGACTTGCCTGGACCCCATAGCCTCATCCTCACCAGTCTCCACTCATGGGAGCTCCATCCCACTCTGTATCCCTGGATCAAGGGCATGATCTCGGCCAAAGATGGGCAGAATTCCTAGAACCAGCACAGCAGCCAGCCTGGCTCTAAAATAAACAACAGCTAGTAGGCCTTACAGCTGGAGCCTATGTCTCTAAGAACTATGCACTCCTAAGGACCCTTCCACTCCTCAGACTGTGTCTAAGCAGTCCAGCTCCCCTCTAGTCCAGCACTGCCCGAACTTCAGTGTGCGTTACTTGGGAAATCTTGTCAAGATGCAGATTCTCATGTGGTAGACCTGAGATTCTGCATTTTAACAAGCTCTCAGTTCTTGCCAAATCTGCTGGGCCACAGACAACCCCGGGAGTAGCAAAGCTCTGGAGCAGACTTTTTCTGTAAAGAACCAGAGAGCATGTATTTTGGACTTTGCAGGCCACATCGTCTGTGTTGCAATACGCAACTGTGCTGATGTGTGAAAGTAGCCACAGATGATATGTCAACAAGTGGGTGTGACTGTGTTCCAGCGGATTTTTATTTACAAAAACAAGTAGTGGTCAGATTTGGCTCATGCCCTTCCATACTCTACTCTAGGGAGTAGATTTTTCTCTCTATTGCTATAGCCACAATCCATTATGTGCCTACTGTAGCATATTGATTGCATTGATGGCCTCAGTTAATGACCTCCCTGTATCTATGCCCTTCCCAATGTGACTTTGCAAATCCTTTCTTTGAGAGATGGATTTATTTCCCCTTTCCTTGAATTTAGGCTTTCCTTGTGACTTGCTTTGACCCATAGAACATGTAGAAGTAACACTGTGCCAGTTACAAGCTCAGTTCTCGAAAGGCCCCTGCACTGCTGCTGTCTTGAAGCCGTCTCCACAAAAGAAACGAGTCTGCACTAACCAACAGAGGATAAGAAAGCACAAGGAGGAGAGCCAACACACCCCCAAAATGGCAGAAGCAAAGCTTTTGGCAGACGCATGCAGGGTTCCAGCCAAGATGAGAATGGCCCAGCTGAGCCCAGTCTAAATTGCCAAGTTTCAAAATCATGAGCAAACTAAATCATTTTTACTTAATGTCACAAATTTTGGTTGGTACGTTATGTGGTAAAAACTAACTGGTACACCTTCTATAGGATAAACACATACGTTATCAGGAATCCTCCTGACCCCCACATGAATTAAGTCTTATGTCCGTTTTACAAATAAGAAGCCAAGGGTCAGCTGGTGAACTTGCCCTGGGTAGCACAGCAGGTGACTGACAAATCTGGGATTCGAACAGGCTCCAAGGCCTGGGCTCTTGTCACTGTACCAATGTCGTCTATCATCGCAGTTTGGTTTGCTGTCCCCCCTGTTCATCTCCAACCATGGTCCCGTCATCTCCCTACACACAAACACACACACACACACACACACGTGCGCACCCACACACACACTCACGCATATCTTTGTAGAGGACTCAACATGTGAGGTTGAAGCCCACCAGAAAACAACAGCTAACATGGATCTTGAAGGGGTTATGTCATAATAACTCTACAGCTTGTGACCGCTTTCAGGCCAGGGTGCAGGTGCTACATTTCAGAGCCTGCAAGATTTAACTTCAAATATAGCCAAACCCAGCAGCCATCAAGCCACTTAAGGAATATTGACATCAGTGTACCTGTTGAAAACTTAAAAAAATGCATGATACTTCCTTAAAAGAAATATTAATGTACATTTTGCAGCGTGTAGACATTGAATAAGGAGTAGTGTGTCTCTGGACACCCTATATTCGACACACTGCTGGATCTGCCGGGTCTAACATCCTTTCGGTAAGCACGATTTTTGGTCTCATGGATTTAATGAAAGATTGATTTTTTTCCTTCCTGGACAAAGATAACCCTCATGAAATGGTGATTTAATTCACAACACAACAGCATGAAAGCCCTCCTTAAAATTTAGAGAAGTCTTCACACACACACACACACACATGCACACAAAGCAGGTTCATTCACAGTAATAGACCACTTTATTTTTTTTGAAGGCAATAGAACTTTGCTAATTCTCACTAATGACAGAGGAAGCCCATTGTCGAAGAACCAATTTTACTGATTACTGAATCGTATAAAATATTCTGAGAAAGAAATGAAATCTTGGTCATTCAAGACCCTGTCGCAGATCCATGTTTCTTGCTGAGAAATAGGGAACCACTGCTGTTTTAATTGGGAGAATAATCAGGTTTGCAGTTTAGTGAACTGAGATAATCACAAATACCATCCACGTGCAAACCTACATTTCAACCATTATTAAAAAAGACACTTTCAGGTGATAAAAGCCAGCGGAGCCCATGGGGCAGATCAACAGCTCACTGAGTTCAAGGTAAGTGTCTTTAAAGATGTGTGTAATTTTTCAAGCCATTAGGGGAGCAAGGGTTCCAGATCAACTTGAAAGAGTTTACTCATCTGGCAAAATCTGACCCAGTAGTTTATTATCTCAGTGTACACTTAGGATTGCAGTTTCAAAAGAGCATTTGACACAAAGGTCAAAACCAGATGCGGAGTTAGAATACATACCTGAACCACAATGCGTATATGGATGACTAAGATGTTGAAAGGTGGTGGTTAATTAAAATGTTAAATCAAATGCACTTGTTTGTAAAATAAAGAAAAACAGTAAAACACTTGGAAAATCCAGGAGTTCCTAAAATACAATCTCGGAGCATTTCATCAATGGCAACGGGGAGGTGGTTACTCCCAGAGAAACTGTCTTGCATTTGACTGAGAACAGTTTCTTATTCTGTTTCTAGCGCCACCAGGAACGTTTCTGAACTATTTTGCCAACATAGGGCACCACCAGAATTGGCAAGAATCTTAAACAAGTTATTTCAAAGTTAGTGCTTATATGTATTTTAAGTTCAAATTTCTTCATTGCTTTATTTGAAAAATACATAGATTTATCATGTAAATGAGAGGCAGTTGTAGTCGGATGTCCAAGCTCGATATTAACAAGATAGGAGGTCAACACCACCGTGTGTGAAAGGCGTTGCTCTAGAAGCTTTGCATATGCTAACTCTCTTAATGCTAGCATCAACACTATTAGACAAGCACTATTTTTAAAGGCACTTACAGATGAGGAAATTGAAGTGCAGAGAAGCTACATAACTTGGTGAAGATCCCATGCTAGTGGTGGAGTTAGAATTCAGACCCAGGCAGTGTGGCTTACCCTATATTTAGACTTCTATTACTTTGATACCATTCCAAGGTGCACCTGTCCATCTAGACGTCCGCAGAAAAAAAAAGTCCATTTGAAAATTATTATTGACATAATTTTGTCTAAAAAGAGATCTTAATTATTGTTTCCATGAAAGGTTCAAATTTGAATGAAACTTCTAAAATGATCAGTAGCTTACTGTTTCTTGACCCTCACATTGAGCCTTGATGCCTCCACCTTTAGCTAGTTCCAGTTACTGTATTGGAGAAAATGGGGACAAATCCAGCTAAATAGGAAATGTGATTTGACTTGTCACAAAGCCTGCCATGGGTGTGAACTGAGCTGCCAAATTGATTCAAGTTGTTTTAATACAACAAGTCTGGAACATCTGGGTCTTGAATTACACAATAATTAGTGTAAAAATGTCAGTAGTATTTATGGAAGTCTATTCATATCCTATAATTAGTTTGCTCTAACCCAGAACATTTATGATGTGCAGGCAGTCCTACTCTTTCAAAGTGATTTTTAATTAGTGAAGTTATAGCCATGAAAGTTTCTTCATTTAAAGATGGAAATTTGCATGTTCTTTTAGCATTTGCATATTGAATCCTTCCTAGGTAGTGTTGGGCAACAAAAATGACCAAGATTAAGTTCCAGACTTTAAGATCCTTAATAATCCAGAAAGAGAAAGAATATATGTTCATGAAAAATATCATGCAATGCAAAATAGGACGACTCATAACTGAGAAATAGAGTACTTGCTATAGATGTTCAAAGGAAGGAGGAATCCAGAGAGGGTTTGTAAAGGACCTGGGAGGTTTTGATATGGGTATGCGGGTTGGGGAATGTCATTCTAAGAGGAGGCAGCAGCAAGAGCAAAGGCAAGGCAAGGGAGGGAAATAAATCAAGTTAAGTGGCCCAAGGTGTCAGCAATACTAAATTTGTGAGGGATTTGGGGAAAAGGCTCAAAAAAAATAAATTAAATGTAAAGGTGTAGAGAGACCCGTGATCTTCCAGCACACCAGGCGGCAAGTATGATGTGCTGTGCACCCACTGAGTGGGCACGGGCAGGGCAGGAGTGCATTGGGTGTTGCTCTTCTCCATGCGGATTTTTTTAGGTAATATAACCATAACACCAAGTACTCTGTCTTAGTCTTGCCACTTCCTCAGCAGCCATAATCCACAAAACATTACCATGAGAAATCTCTCTAGAACAACAATCAGACAAAAAATTATAAGATATAGCAGACTTGAAGAATAAAATTAGCAAGATTATTCTAATAAGCAAATACAGAACTGCCTAAGCACGTGAAAAAGTATAAACATGGGCCACATTATATATCATAGAGGACGCATCAACAAATTTAAAAAAATTAGAATATGTAAGACCACAATTAAATGAAGGGTTGATATTGAAAAGGAATAATTTAGAAAACACCATACCTTTGGAAATTTAAAGCATACTTATAAATAATTCATGGGTTATAGAAGAAATTATACTATTAATACCATGTGAATAATAAGAAAGGTACTTACGAAACTTGCGGGATGCAGCTAAAGCAGGGACACCTATAGCCTTGAAGACTTATATCTAGAAGAAAGGCCAAAACTTAATGAATTAAATATCTAACTTAAGTTATAAAAAGAACAGCATAATAAGCCCAAAGAAATGGAAAAGAAAACATATTTAACATAAGAACAAAAAATAAACTAAAAAGCAAATAAACACAGAGCTGAGAGGATGAACAAAACTAAAAGTTAATTATTTTAGAAGATTGATATTCTTGCCTTTGGCAGGATCAGTGGAGAAAGTTGTAGAAGGAAAAATTCAATAATATTAGGATGAAAAAAGGGACATAACTATAAATGCAACAGAAATTAAAAAGATAATGAGAAAATTACAAATACCTTTATGCCAAAAAAGTTGGAAAACAAATCCCTAGAAAATTATTACAAATAACCAGAACAGACTCAAAATTAAATAGAAAATCTGAGTGGTCTTATAACCATTAGAAAAATTGAATCTGTAGCTTAAAATCTTCGTGCAAAGAAAACACCAGGCCCAGATGATTTTTATAAGCTCTAGAAAACGTTCAAGAAGTAATTAATTCCAATCTTAAACTTTTCTAAAAGAAAAATAAAAGGGGGCTGGCCCATGTCCATGTGGCTAAAGTTCCATGTACTCTAATTCTATGGCCTGGGTCTGTGAGCTTGGATCCTGGGCACGGACCTGCTCTGCTCATCAGCCATGCTGTGGAGGCTTCCTGTATACAAAGTGGAGGAAGATTGGCACAGATGTTAGCTCAGGGCTAATCTTCCTCACAAAAAAAAAAAAAAGGAAAGAATAAAACAAACAGATTTTACTCTCCAGCTCATTTTATGAGCTAGTGTAAGCCTGATACCAACAGACACAAAAACTATGCGAGGGAAATTAAGTAGAACTGATTAAAAAATGTAGACGAAAAATCTTCAAAAATTATTAACAAAGCAAATTCAGAAATGAACTACATAATTTTGGCTTATTCCAGGAATGGATGTTTGGATCAACACTAGAAAATTTATTATTGGATCTCATCATGTAAACAGATATAGAGAAATCAATAAAATTAATACACATTTACAAAAAATAACTCTCACCAAACTAGAAATAGAAGGAATGTGCTTTACCTGACCAAAGATGTCTAATAAATATTTATTGCACACATTAAAAGCATTCCTTTTAAACTCTGAAATAAGACAAAGATACCGACTATTATCACTTCTAATCAATCCTATATCAGAGACTCTAGACAGAGCAATAAGATAAGAAAAAGAATTGAAAAGTATAAAAATGGGGAAGGAAGAGACAGATGTCATTCCTAGAAGATATTATTGAAGTAAAACCCAAAAGAATCTACAGATAATTTATAGAGAGAGTTTTTATACATAGCTGGACTGAAGAACAGTATTCAAAAATCGATTGTATTTCTATATACAGAATCTAATAGAAAATTCAACTTAAAATGCCTACATATAATTCTGACAAATGATGTGCAAGAGCTTTATGTCAAAAATTACTGTCAGGTCACTTTGACAGCATCAACACCACTACTCTAGGCTAAGGCAGGAAATTATGTTTCTGAGCATGTTTTCTAGTTCTGACTTATTGTTTGGCCATGAGGGAAAGGCAGAAGTGAAGGAGAGAACATTATTCTCAGGTAGTAACCAGGGCCCAGAGCCCTGATCATACTCTGACTGGAGTTTGGGCTATCGCTGGACTTCCTGTTCCGTGAAGTAATATGTTTCTTTGTTGAGATGCACGTTGAAACCATCCTAACTGATAGAGGAAGGCCAGAAGTGTCTTTTTCTGAAACCAAAGTGAAAAGGCAGGAAGACAGGCAGATGTGGAGAAATTATGATGAGAAAAGGATATTGAACATGTTCTTGTCAATTGACTTTGATCCTTTTGGGAAGGAAGTAGAAGGTATCTGCTGAAAGTGATAAAGATGTGTATTGAGGATGAAGGTTAGTCATTTTTATGTGCATAGAATTTTTTATGCATATAGTAGGTGCTCAATTAATATGAATGAATGAATGAATGTAAGAGGGTTGAGCAATATTTGTAGACTAAATGGAAGAAGCCAAAGGAGAAGGAGAAACTGGAGGCACAGGAGGAAATGAGAGAAATGATGGAGCAAGTTTCCTGAAAGAGGAGCAGGAGAGGTAAATCTCCTGGGCTTGATCTAGCCCCCTCCTTGTACCCTACTCTGGATAAGTTCGCTGTTGTGTTGCTGGTTTGAGGTGGGACATCCAGGTGGGAATGGGAAGTAGATCCACAGAGGTGGGAGAAATTGTCTTTGTAGGCAAAATATAGTCAGTACAAGGGAAATGTGTAAATTTTCATTAGCATAGCTAGTATTTCAAGATCTGCCAAGCCTTTCCTTCATCCTCAGTCCCATTTCCTGTACATTCTTACTTGGAAGCCCCTGATGAGATTATCTTCTCCTATCTGCAAGCATCATGGACACTGGTGGCAGCTGGGTTGCCTCAAAATAACTGTATATAATCTTGAGTCTGCTCTAGGAATTTCCTATGGCTTGATCCCTAGGACCTTGTTTAAGCCTACCTGGATTACTTTCTTCTCTCCTCCACAGCCTCTTGGCTTGAATTTCAAATGTGTAGATCTTTACGGCAGGGCACTGTGTTTACTTTGGGGATTCAATAAGAGAGACAAACCCTGCCCTCAAGGTGTTTAAAATCTGCTGTGTCCCTAAACCCTGCTACTTAGTCTCCTTGCCCTGAAGTCAAGGAATCACAGACATTAGCATTGGAAGGGATGATGGAAAGAGGCTTCCCACATATTATAAATGCACAAAGCCAAAGACCCACTGATGAAGGCTTTGCCCATGACCACAAAATCAGTTAGAATTTGAGTGAGAGCTCCTGACTCCCGATTCGTGCCTTTCCCTGTACCATGGTGCCGACTCGAGCAGCTACCATTTGGAAGGTCAACATGAAGTGTAGTAGGGGATGGCAGAGAATGAAGGCATAGTCTTTGACCTTCAAGGTCTCACAAGTAACATAGGCAGAGTCCCAGGTAATTATATTTTTAAAAAATGATTAAATTCTGAAAAAGGTATATGAATGAATATAATGGAAGACTCCTGAAAACCGGGACTGGATTTTACTCATTTCTATTCCAGCATGTAGTAGGTGTTCAATAAATAAATGCCATGTGGATTTTGAACCACAGAATATTTAATATATTTGGAGTAAACATTTCCTACAGACCAGGACTTAAACTAGATGTTTTACTGATTTTTCTTGGAGACAGGGGGTTGGCTGGGAGGGAACATTTTTTAAAACAATGGCTACATAAAAAAACAACAGAAATACAAGTGTTAACATAGTTCTCAGTTTGTTCATGTTAAACTCTACCTCTCTGGAATGTTCTAGAATCCCCTCTCTTTGGTACCTTCCCCAATTTATCTCAAACATTCATATGGCTTTTGTCAAAATAAGACCAGTGTTTCCCGAATCATTTGACATTCAGCTGTTGCTGAAGATGTTAAAACTACAAGCAAACCTGCTAATCGTTGGCAACAAAGCAGCTTAATCCTGGCTGACCGGTGATTTGTTTTGGAGCCTTTCGAGCAACAGACAGATTCAAGTTTATAAAAAGAGGTAAACAGTCAGTTAGAGATTAGAAGCAAAAAAGGAAAAGACTTCTTTCTCCCAGACCACACACTGATAGGGCATCTTCCTTGAGCAATTGTTTGAGAATGTTTCAAGTTTCTTCCCCCTCTGCTTCCCTGCCTGTTCCTCCCCCTCCCTTAGCCACAGAAGGCTTGATTGACACTTGTCACCACTGATAGAGAGAGAAAGATGCTTCAGGAAAAAAGGAGGGGTTCGGGGGAAGCAGCCCCGTCAAAAGCAGCAGTAGTCAAAAGATGATTCCTTCTTTCTGAGCATGTTTTGTCTCTCTCTAAATTATTCAAATCTGGGTGGCATCAAGGATAACTGGCATTTTGACACAGCTTAAGGGATTGTCTCACTAACACTATTGAACTGAAGCTGCCACCCTTTTAAGAAATGTATAAAGAGATCTTTGGTATAATCTGATATGTCTACAAATGAAAGGCAGTTTCATGCAAAAGGCGTTAAATATTTTGGAACAATTATATTCGTTTTTGACTTATTATTTTGTTCCATCCATAAAAGTAGTCTTTATTAGATTAAAAAAAGGAAAATCTTTGCTTGGATTTCTTTAAAGAATATGCGTAATAGCTTGGTGGATGTTGTTTGGCTACACAGCCAAGGCAGTTGGTTGAGAAGGTAGTGGTGGAATTTTCCAGGCCAGAAAAGGTTTGCCTTCATCAGAAATATGTTTAGTGTAGGGGTGTGGAAGGAGCATTGGACTGGAGTCACGGTGATGAGGTTATAGCCCCACATATGCCACTGCTAATTGTAGCATCTTAGACAAGTCCTAGAATCACTTTGAGCCACATTTTCTCTCTCTGGGGAATGAGCAGTAGACAGGCGGTCCCCACCTCCTTTCAGCTTTAGGATCATGTAATTATTGACTGATTCTTTCATTGATTCTTTTTAGTAGGATTTTGCCCCTCGTGTTCTGTTGTGGATGGAGACACTTAGTGGTATCTGAAAACTTTAGTTCATTTCAAACCATTTATTGCTGCCGGTAGGGCAAGTATGTAGGTAGTCTCTTGGTTCCTATTTTCAAGAACTTTGCAATTTTCACTTGTCTTCTTGGCTTATTTTCTTATTTCCTATTAATAAAATGCTCTGAATGTAGGGTCACTGGATTTAGCAAATAAAAACACAGGATGCCCATTTCAATGTGAAATTTAGATGAACAAAGAATAATGATTATGCCATGTTTGGGACATACTTAGACTAAAAAATTATTCATTGTTTTTCTGAGATTACAATTTAATTGGGCATCTGTGTGTTATCTGCCTACCCTAAATGAAATCACCCCTGAGCTCTGCCTTCAGATGTCACGAAAATTCTGCTCTTACCAGAATTTATTAGCCTTGAGTAAAATTGGGTCCAAGGGAAAATTAGAGATATATATTTTTTATCTGGTAGGATTGGTTTATTCATGGGTTTAACAAATATGTCTTGACTACTACATGCTGGGAACTAGGCTTCGTTCTGGAAATAGAAGCGGAAACAAGATAGACACAGCCCATGCTCTCATGAAGGGGACGGTCTACCAGGAGGGAAACAGACATTTAAAAAGTAATCACATATAATGAGAACTTAATTCCAATGATCATAAGGTGCATGAAAGAAAACAAAGGGTGCAATGAGAATCTTTAACAAAGGTGCCTAAGCTTGTCTTGGAGGTTGGAGTAGGCATCTTTGAGGAAGTGACATTTAATCTGAGACAACTGGGTTCTGGAGAAGAGTGTTCTGGACAGAAAAGCCACTAAGGAGGTCTTGTTGCACCCATGGGGGAATAAAAGTTGTCAAGTCCAAGGGAAATTAGAAATACCTGTGAGGAGATTGTTTTTTTCAGGAAGACTAGCCCTGAGCTAACATCTGGTGCTAATCCTCCTCTTTTTTCGCTGAGGAAGACTGGCCCCGAGCTAACATTCATGCCCATCTTCCTCTACTTTACATGTGGGATGCCTGCCACAGCATGGCTTGACAAGTGGTGTGTAGGTCTGCACCAGGGATCTGAACCAGCGAACCCCGGGCTGCCAAAGCGGAACGTATGAACTTAGCTGCTGTGCCACCGGACAGGCCCCTAGGTTTGTTTTTTTTTTAGTATAAATCCAAGAGCAGCTGTTACCTCAGGAAAAAAAAAATCACATTTTTAGAATGCATTATTAGGGTTGCCAAAGACCAGAGCAAAGACTCAGATCAGAGGGAAGGGGGGAGACAGAGAAAATTATCTTGGTTTCTGTGCCAGGATGCCAGTAAGTCCGTGCTTGTCTACTGGAGCTCAGGCTCTGTGAACTTAAATACAGTTGGGAGAACTCTCCCATCAAGAGTTTAATTCAACATCATTCTTACCACTTTCGTATGGTGGGTGGCGTACTAGTTTGTGAGGGCTGCCATAAAATGCTACACACTTGATGGCTTAATTGAACAACAGAAATCTCTTTGCTCACAGTCCTGGAGGCTGGAAGTCTGAGACAAAGGTGTCGGCAGGGTCCGTTTCTTCTGAGATTCTCTCCTTGGCTTGTAGGTGGTGGTGTTCTCTCTGCACTTTCGCATGGTCTTCCCTCTGTGTGTATGCATGTCCGTGTCCAACTTTCCTCTTCTTATAAGGACATCAATGATATCGGATTAGGAGCCTCCCTAATGACCTCATTTGACTTTATCTCTTTAAAGACCTTCTCTCCAAATACAGTTACACTCTGAGGTACTGGGGATTAGAACTTAAACATATGAATTTGGGGGGAACATAATTCAGTCCAAAACAGGTGGCATGGACGAGCAAACTCTTTACTCTCTCCTCTCTCAGAGGGAGGCTTTGGAGATGTTTGTCTTCTTATAAAATTTAGAAATTTGCAGTGGAGACATTTCCAGTCCCACATCTCTCATTCCCATCCAACACGTTCAAAAACTCTAATTTCCATTTCTCTTCTGAGCTCTGTGTTCCAGGCCCTGGGCATTTTTATCCTGCTCTAGAGCAGACATGAAAACATCAGCTTTGTGGCGGATAGAGCTTGGATGGAGGGGGCACTTAGCTGGGCAGTCAAGTGGACCGGCTTGCTCTCTGTACCACCAGCCCTCAAATCCGGGCCTTTAGGCAGGACCTGAAGGATATTGGGTTCTACAGAGCAGACACTCTCATCCAGAATTACTGCCTTTTGTGGATGTGATTGGCCAGAGAGAGTAAAAAGAGAATAAATCTTCTGGGATTACAGCCTTTCAATGCATCAGTTGCTCTTGCTCGTCTATTAGGCTACTCAAACCTTCTCACGGCGAGGAATAGGTAAGCGATGGAGTAAAAGGCCAGGAGTGATGCTCTAGTGGGGATCCCTCCATGTGGGAATAAACGTGAGAAATACTTTTTTAGTACTAGGATCAGTATCAGTATTTGCATTAGTATTGGTATTGGTAGAGAGTATTGATATTGGTATTTGTATCAGTAATTGCACTATATTGGCGTCAACATTATCATCAGTACCAGTGTCAGTATTGTTAGCATTAAAATTGGTATTGGTGTTAGTAGTAATATAATAAAGTGTTAGCATTAATATATTAAAGCTTCTAGAACAATGTTTTGGCACTAATAGGGGCTCAAGAAGGCTTTATTTCCTTCCCCTTTGCTCTTTCCTTCACTGAAATTTCTCCTTTTGCTTTAGGGAAAGATTGACCCTTTCTCTTCCATGTAATAAACATTTGTTGAGAATGATTTCACTGAATCAAATGAACTCCCTCTACAGAGTATTGACTTTGGTGTATATAGAAGATTCTTGGTTGAGAAGAACTTTGAAGAGTAGATCCATTCTTGGGGAACATAAAGGAGCCCTGATGGAGAAAGGAAAATTATTTGACAGTTTTGGCGAGGTTTTGTCTGGGAGACATAAGTAGAAAGGTCAGGGCAGTGGGGAGGTAGTGGTGGCATGAACAAGAATTCCTTCTCCCCAGTGACCAGCCTTGAAGTGATGCAAGGAAAGAGTGGACAAGCATTTCAGGAGAGTCAGCGGGAGCAAGTCTATCGGGGTTTTCAGTGATCTCCTTTTATGACAGCATCTGATTCTATACAACAATTAACAGCAGAGGGGCTGTTCCATCTTAAGATGTCTTGCCTGAGGAGGACCTGCTCTTCTGTGGGCTTGATTTTGATATATTTTTACATCCGCAATCTTATTACTCAGGATGCATTTTTTGAGTAACAGCTTGTCAGCTAGTTTGTTAAATATAGAACGCCACTTGCTAGGTAAACTAGACCTTTGTGTGGGAGTAACTGAGCTGTTAGTGCTGAAATGAAGTAGGACTCAGTCAGTAGAAACTGCATTTGTCAGTATTTTTGAAAGAGAGGTGTTTAGACCATTGTTATATGCCAAGGTTTTTCCCTCACAAAGCTAGACATCATTCAACAAGTCTTCATGAAACGTCTTCAATAGTCCCTAAGTCATCACTTCAGGACAAAAAGAAAAATGGAGAAACCACAGACTTGTACCCATAGGTTGTACAACGTGATTTTTATTTTTATGTTCTGTGATATCAGGGAGCACTAATATTCTAAAGTCTAAGCATCCACTCATGACAGCTCAGGTACAATTGTTCAGAGTATAAGCTCCTCAGTCAAACTTCGTGGGTTCAAGTTCAAGTATTACAATTTACCAGTTGTGTAACTTAAGTCACCTGAATATTAAATGAGGTATCACATAGAAAGTGCTTAGAACAGTGCTGAGCTCTGTTAAGGAAGTGCTTAGTGAGTGTTAGCTATTGTGTGTCGTTGTCATCAGTGACCATCCTCCTTTCATCCGATCCTGGCAAATGGACAGGACTGAAAAATAAGCTGGTCTACTGTTTGTTGCCTCATGTGTTGTAAATCAACCCATGAAAAATGAGGCTCATGAAATGTTGTGGTCTGGTACCAGACCAGAGTCCTGTTGACAATTCCAGACACAATCCCAAGGGAGAAAACTCAGCTCTTTAAAGCACGTGATGCGGAAAGGAAAACTGTGGGACTCGGATTCCACTGACAAAAATGAATCAGCAGAATTGCAACAATCTGACACCTCCTGGTGAGGTTTTCTCGACTCCCTAGATTCCTCTCCACATTTTTCCTATTTGACTCTTCAGTTTTATTTTTCACACCAGTGTGTTAAAGCTCCTGGAGAAATCTATAAAGATAGTACAACACAAGAAGATTGAGGGGGGATGAAGAAGTGCTGACCAGTCTTCCTAGGATGGCTTCCATTTTGTTGATGCTGAAGTCATCTGCTTTGCTCTGTTAGAGCATGTATGCTTTTGACATGCAGACTTGCCTTTGGACATACAAATGCATGTTCCCAAGTGAATTCAATCCCTTCTGTGTCTAACTAGTCAATTTTGGACAAGTTGCTGAACCTCTCTTCAGTAAATAGATTTTTGAAAAAATTCTGTATGATTATAAGCAAAAATAGTCCTGAATGGGCTCTGGAATTAGACCTCCCAGGTTCCAATCCTGACTCCACCACTCACTGGAGCTTGAGCAATTAATTCTCTGTGCATCAATTTCCTCTTCTGTAAAATGGGAATGAGAGTAGCATTGTACTGTTGATCAGAGGATAAAATGAGTCTCTTATGTAAAGCACTTAGAATAGTACCTGGCACATGGCGAGCCTAAAGGTACTTTTTTTTTAATTTTTAATTTATTTTTCAGGAAGTTTAGCCCTGAGCTAACATCTGCCACCAGTCCTCCTCTTTTTGCTGAGGAAGATTGACCCTGAGCTAACATCCATGCCCATCTTCCTCTACTTTATATGTGGGACACCTGCCACAGCATGGCTTGCCAAGCAGTGCGTAGGTCTGCACCCAGGATCCAAACCAGCGAATCCTGGGTTGCCGAAGCAGAATGTGCAAACTTAACCACTGTGCCACCGGGCCTCTCCTTCCTAAGAATACTTCACCTATGTGAGCAACACTGCGTTTAGGTGGCGAAAAACATTTTTTTATTTTTAAATATTTTAAATTGTGGCCCTATCTTGAGATTTGGTGAAAACGTAAACAGTGTGCATAGTCTTTTCACTACTATATAACTTTAATCAAGCCATCATTAAAAATATAGATTATCCTTGTTATATATATACTTACATGTATATGTGTGTGAGTGTGTGTGTGTGTGTGAGTATATATATGTAGAGAGAGAGAGAGAACAGTAGATTACCAAAGACCTACAAACAAATCTGGAGTCAATTAAAGTTAAGAGGATGCCTGCACAAATTATACAAACCATACTTCAGGATAGCCAAATAGATGATAAGAGCAAGTGTTTTCCTACATAGAAGTATTCCAGCTAGTAAATGAAGACAGGATAATTCAATTAGCACCTTACCATTTCTTAACCCCTAATGATTTAATGGATATAGGCAATGATTGTTGGTGGCTGCTAACATCACAAAAAGAGAGAGGATCAGACATTGTGAACCGTCTGATGGATGGACACACACATCCATGAAATAGTTCTGTCCTCTGTCCCCAAATTGAACCTGAATCCAGTCAACCGACTTAAAAGAACTACAGAGGACTGAGGAACACATCCAACAACACTAGAGAGAAGTCGTCAGCAAAACTCAGACTCTTCAAGACATTACAGAACAAATGACTTGCTTCTTTGACAACATTGAAAACATGATGAGAAAACAAGAGAAAGGAAGGGCATAAAATTAAAAGAGAAAAGAAATCTATCAACCCACTGCATTGTATGAACCACCTTTAGGTCCCAATTTGAACAAATAAACTGTAACAAAGGAAAGCACATTTATAAATCAATCAAAAAATACGAATGGTGGCCAGATATTTGACAATATTAAGGAATAATTATTAAATTTGAGTAATGTTGATATTAAAATTATGTTTTAAAAAAGGGTCAGGTCAAATACTATTTTATTTTACCTACTCACTTAAAACTATAAACCATTGCAAAGGGAAATTAAAGAAGATCTAAAAAATGGAGAGATATACCACGTTCATGGATTGGAAAACTCAATATTGTCAAGATGGCAATTCTCCTCAACTTTCATCTATAGATGAAACACAATCCAAATTATAATTCTAGCATTTTTTTTAAAAAAAAATTGATTGACAGACTGACTCTAAAATGTAAAAGAAAAGCAAACTATTTTAAATAGCCAAAACAATCTTGAAAAAGAACAGCAAGTTTGGAGGGCTTATACTACCTGATTTCAAGGATCAATATAAAGCCAGAGTAATCAAGACAGTGTGGCATTGGCATAAGGTAAGACACATAGATAAGGGGACCAGAATGGAATCCAGAACTAGATGCACACTGTATGGTCAAAGTTTCCAAGGAATTCATGAAGAAAAAGTAACAAATGGTTACCTGTATGGATAAAAAAAGATAATAAACATTAACCCTTACCTCACACCATGCAAAACATTTAATTCAAAATGAATCAAATACTTAATAATTGTAAGAGCTAAAACTATTAAATTTCTAGAAGAAAACATGGGAGGAAACCTTTGTGACATAGGAATACAGGCAAAAATTTCTTAAACGAGACATAAAAAGTACACTCTGAAAGAAAACAAAAATGTACTTCATAAATTAAAAAAAATACTCTTCAAAAGACATAGTTAAGGAAGCAAAGAAGAAAACCACAGACTGAGAGAAAAATATTTGCAAAATACATATTTTGAAAGGGCTGGTTATCAGTTATCTATCTATGACAGTGTGACAAATTATCCCCAGAACTTAGCAGCTTAGAACAACAAAAATTCATTATCTCACACTGTTTATGAGGTTTGGGAATCTAGGAATGCCTTAGCTGAATTGTTATGGCTCAGGAACCTTTCACAGGATTGCAGTCAATCTGTCATCAAGGCTGTGATCATTTCAAGGCTAGAGAATTGACTTCCCAGCTCATTCACATGGTTGATGGCAGGCCTCAGTTCCTCACTGGCTGTTGGCTGGAGATCTCCATGCCTCAGCACATGGGCATCTTCATAGGCAGCCTGGTAACCCACTTCTCTCAGAGCAAGTAATCTGAGAGAGAAAAACCTAAGTGGGAAGCCTGCTTTCATCACTTAATCTGAGGAGTGATGTGTTGCTATGAACTGAATTGTGTCACCACCCCAAATTCATATGTTGAAACTCTAACTCCCAATATGACTGTTTTTGGAGATGGGGCTTTTAGGAGGTAATTAAGGTTAAATGATGTAATAAGGGAGGGGTGCTAATGCAATCGGACTGGTGGCCTCATAAGAAAAGGGAGAAAGAGAGGAAGATCTCTCTTTGTCCACTCTCATGAGGCAAGGAAAGGCCATATTTACACAGAGCAGGAAGGCAACCATCTACAGGCCAGGAAGAAAACCCTCACCAGAGCCTAACCATGCTGGCATCCTGATCTAAGACTTCCAGCCTCTAGAACTGTGAGAAAATAAATTTCTGTTGTTTAAGCCACCCAGTCTGTGGTATTTTGTTATAGCAGCCAGAGCTGACGAATGCACATGCCATCACTTCTGCCATATGCTATTGGTCTCACAGACCAACCCTGACGCAGTGTAGGAGGGATTACTCAAGGTTAGCAATTCTAGGAAGCAGGGAACATAGGAGGCCATCTTAGAGGCTGGCTGCTATAGCTTATATCTAAAATATAGCCAAAGTATATAAATATATATAAAAATATATAAATATAAAATATAAATATAATATATAATCTAAATTTATATAAATATATAACATAAATAAAATGTAAATATAATATAAATGCAAACATATATAAGACAAATACCCCAAGAAAAAACAGGCAAAAGGTTTGAACAGACACTTCACAAAAGAAGATATGTGGATGGCCAATGAGCACGTGAAAAGGTGCTCAGTCATCAGGAAAATACTAAGCTAAAACTACAATAAGATACCATTAAAAACTCGCTGGAATGTTTAGACTAAAAAGACTGACAATACCAAGTGTTAATGAACAATTAAACTGTCATATATTGCTGGTAGGAATGCATAACAGTACAGTCACTTTGGTAAAGAGTTGGACAATTTTCTTGTAAATTAAACATGTTCTTTCTATATAACCTGGCAATCTCATTCTTAACATGAAATGAAGGTATGTGTCCATACAAAGACTGTATGCAAATATTCATATTAGCATTATTCATAAAAGTCAAAACCTGGAAATAACTAAACGTCTATTAACTGGTGAATAAATAAGTAAATTCTGGTATATCCATATTATGAAATGCTTTCAGCAATAAAAAAGACTAAATCGTTAATGCATACAACCACAAAGATGAATTTCAAAAGCAGTATGTGAAATGAAAAAAATCAAACGCAAAAGACTACATACTGTATGACACCATCGATACACAATACTAGAAAAGAAAAAACTATAGTTACAGAAAGCAGATTAGTTGGGTCCAAAAGTTGAAGGAGAGGGTTGTCTACAAAGGGTATAAAGGATCTTTTAGGGGGATGGAAATGTTCTATATCTAGATTGTGGTAGAGTTTACACAACTAAATATAACTATCAAATTTCAAGAAACTGAATACCAAAAATGCATGAATTTTATTCTATGTAAATTATACCTCAATAGAGCTATTAACAAAGAGTTGTTTTTCAAGACACACTGAAATATTTACAGATGAAAAGATATGATGTTTCAAATTTGCTTCAAAATGATTCTGAGTCAAGGAAGATGAGTAAAGGATATATAGAAGCAAGGTTGGTAACGAGTTGATATGTGTTAAAGCCAGGTGATGAGTATATGGAAGTTCATTATGTTATTTTCTTTATTTTTTAAAAAGTTTCCACAACAAAAATTTAAAAAAATAAAAATAAAACAATAAGTCAGATGCCACATATTGTAGTTATTCAGAGCCTTTGCTACCCTTCAGGCAATCATTGAACCATCCATCCTGAAGGAGCAGAAAGTTGAAAGAGCACCTGTGTTAGCTAGAGCTGTAACAGAGAGACTCTGAAATATGTAGCTCAAACAACGCAGAAGTTGATTTCTTTATCAAACAAGATAGAAGATGATTTCTCACTCATTAACTCTTCCAGAACTAAGTGGACACTCTAGGATGGGGAGGAAAATTTGCTCCATATAGTTGTTCAAGGACCCAGGTTCCTTCTACCTTGTTCCTTGGCCTCCCAAAGAATGTTATTTTAAATAGTTGAAGCTGACCCAACAGCATCGTTTCAGCCAATGGGAAAGAAGAAAGAGAGTGAAAGGCAAGAAATATTCTTGGGCACACGTTGCCACTACTCACATTCCTTTGGCAAGAACTTAATCACATATCCCCACATGCAAGAGAGGCTGGGAGACACAGCCTCTAGATGGATGCCATATGAGTTTGCTAGACATTTTCAGACAAATAAAATCTACACACACACACGCAAAGCTTTTTGTGCACCTTTCTTCAAGATGATGGGGTGAGTTCACCCAACTGAGTACATAAACAGTGATAGAGGAAGCATGGAATTCATGAAATGGGACAGAGTACGTAAAAGAGGCACAGGCAATAGCAATTAGAAATCCTAAGATGATGGTTCTGCAGATTAAAAGAGGAAGCAGTTGCCAGGTGAGGAGAAGTGGAAGTGGAACAATACTGAGTATCTGACTGTGTGGAAAAGAACATTGAGAAGGGATTTATAGTTTAGTTGGTGAGTTTGGGAAGAATCACAAATATAGAAATATAGAAAATTATGCAAGTGGAAAATGAGGTGGTTCACTCAAGGTAGAAGTTGGGCTAGAGGGAAAATATAATTATAGTTCACAACTTGACTCAACAAAGAACAATATTTAGCTAGACATAATGTGAATATTTGATATTGATTTAGCCAAAAATTGTGAAATAACTGAATTTGGAATAATGAGAGAAAAAAGATAGGCAGGAGGAACATGAAAGTGGTAGTCCTTTTTTGAATTAGGAAGGCAAAAGAAAATGTCTAAAATTGACACAGCAGCAGAGGCATATTGTTTAGAAATATGGAAGAAACAGTTAAGAGACCACAAAATGGTTGACTTTAAAGAGTGGGGCAGGAGTCTGCTGGGTTCTGTTTAAATACACGTTCTATTAATCTCATTAAACTATGTGCATGCTCTTCTTTGACAAAAGCAAAATTTAACCTCATTGGGAAAGAATTTGTTTGGAAGATAAAACTAAAAATCAGAAACAGGGATAACATTTCTTTCCACCCCACATTTAGAAGTGTGGTAACTGGATTGAAGGTTTGAACCAGACCCACAGGGTTGACTGGCCGGCCGTGCATGATAAGAAAGAGTGACGCAAAAGGATCATTAGGAACCAATGAAAGGTTGAGACCCTTGAATCTGCTGGGAGGTAATTTTAGGAATGAGAGTTTCTCCAAAGATTGCCCTCTGAGACCTCTCCTTTGAAAAACGGTCCAATTCTGTGACTCAATACCGGCTGTTGTGTGAATATGAGTCAGATTTGGGGCATTTTGAGAACGAATGGCACCGGTAGAATTTTATTGGCTTGCAAATTATCTTTTATTAATCTTATGTCTTAAGGATTGTGTGACATAAGCTAACAGATGGAGACCGGAGAAAGAAACTTTGCTGGAGAGGTGCTTACATACACAGCTTTCTAATGAATTATATATATTTTAAATATCACAGCAGAAGTCTGTTTTATTCTCTGTAATGTCTCTTAAACCATGTTACAATTAAGACATATAATGGATATATGGGTATATAATGGGCATCATTCGACCCAGTGGAATGAATGAATTGGAATCTCTTGAAATTTTAGGGAATTTTTGTATTTCTGAGTGAGGTAAACAGTCTACCTATTCAAATATATCTTATTATAGATTATTGAAGCTGCAACATTACATAAAATACAAATGTATTGAGTACATTCTGAAGACACTTCATTTTTTAAATCAACATTTCACATTCTGTTGATAACGTCTCACCCCAAAACCACATTAGGGAGTTGCATTAATGATCCTCAAATTTCATCATTTACCCATTTTACTCTGCTTCTTCCCAAACTCGAGGAAAAACACTGTAGAAAGGAAAATGAAAGGAACAGTCCATCTTGACTAAATCAGTGGGAAGCATTAACAGTCAATTGGGACTCAGACAAAAAGAATTTCACTTTGTTTCTATGAAAATGAGGAGCCCTCTGTCCATGAGGCTAATTCTGCCTCACTTTAAGAGCCAAGGGCTTTTCTAAGGAGGAACACTAAGCCCGTTTTACATCACACAGAATCCAGCATTGCCACCTGCTTAGAGTGAGCACACACTGGGTAAAAATAACAAAAATGAATGCAAGAAGTTACCCCAAAATGGGCCTGCTCCAAGATTAAAGTGGGAAAATAAAAACACATTTTCTTTTGCAAAAACGTGGGTGAAGAATGGAATTGCTATTGTTCTGAATGCTTTCCTAAGTCGAGTCTGACCAGAGTGCAAGAAAAACGTGTCTAGGATAAGGCCAAAAAATTGCTCTTTCTGGGTAGAAATCAGTCTTAATTCCCTTCATCATAATTTAATGCTTTCCTCTGTTAGGTTTTTCTTTAGTCAACAGTGTAAAAACAAATTTATTGCAGATCTGAAATTGATTTTTGTGGGGTATGAAAACACTTTGTGGTATATATAAACGTAGTAATTCTCTAGATTACCATTTCATGGTACACTGCACACCCAAAAAAGCAACCTGTGTCTTTCACGCAAAAGTGTGGGTGGGTGGAGTGGCCTGAAGGGGGGGGGGTGCGGGAAGCCCTCGGCCCCAGAATGTAATCAGATAAAGCTAGTGGCTTGGTATTAGTGTGTTAGCTTTGTCTAAGGCCTAGCACCTTCAATGGGCCAGCCCTCTCTTCATTTGTCACCCCAGCGCACCTTTTGTGTAAATAATTTCCCATTGGTATTACCCAGAGCTTGGAGTCGATAGTCGACTAGCCTCTTTGCTTGTACCATTATTTCCAGCAAGCTTGCTACATCTGCAATAAATCCTGGAGGATTTATGGGTGGACTGAGGAAGTATGAGTGACAGAATGAGGTGATAAGGCCTGGATTCGGCTGAAACAAAAGCTTTTCCATTCAGGCCTGATGTGGCAGAATCAGAGTCTCTGAAGATTTGATTTGATCAAGCTTTGGCCAGCTGTCTCCTGGAGTTCAGGCAAGTTAGAAATGAAGCCCAGGAGCCTTTTTTTCATTCTCTATTAAGCTTGCCTGCGAGTACCAGTGATGAAATTCCCTCTCTCTTCTTAGCCTTTTTTGTGTCGCGGTGGTGGTGGTGGACACGGGGTATTCAAGATGCGTCAGCTGTGCCAAGGAACTGTTTTAAGTGATAGACTCAGATGAAAAGACAGGCTCTGGCTTTATAAGGCAGTCACAAACCATTTTCAGGTGTGGGAGCAAGAAATGTGCTTTAATCAAAATTGCTCAGCTTGGTTGCAAAGGGGCTGTGATGAGCTCTTCAAAGCAGAGACGTTTTTAAGCAAGATCAAATCCGTGGCTGTCATTTTATAAAAATTTTTCTGCACTTGGGTTGTATTTTTTCTTTCATCCAGAAAAGCTTAACTTAGAAGTCGTGCCTGTTTATCAGCGATGGCTCCTTATGTCCATGTACGTGTGTGTGTGTGTGTGCTTTTCAACATATAAATGAAGGGAGGCACTGTGGCCTCCGAAAAGCATATTGCATGAGAATCTACACAATTGCTGAGATATTTTCGTCGGGTGCTTGGCACTTCAGGATCCCTTGCTAGGACTCTGTATCAATCAGAATATTCTGGGTTATGTCTTGATAATCAATACCTCTAAAATTTCGGTGTTTGCAACAACAAAGGATGGTTTGCTGTCCATGCCATGTGTCTGCTATGGACTGAATGTTTGTGCCCCCCCAAATCCATATGTTGAATCTCTAATGCCCAAGGTGATGGTATTTGGAGGTGGGCCTTTGAAAGGTAATTAAGTTTAGGTGAGGCCATGAGGGTGAAACCCCCATGATGGAATTGACATTTTAAATGGATGAGGAGACCAGAGCTTTCTCTCTCTCTCTCCCTGCTATGTGAGGATACAACCAGAAGTCAGCCATCTGCAAACCAGGAATAGAGCTCTCATCAGACACTGAGTATGCCAGCACCTTGATTTTGGACTTCCCAGCCTCTAGAACTGTGAGAAATAAACGTTCGTTGTTTAAACCACATGGTCTATGGTATTCGTTGTAGCAGCCCAAACTGACTATGAGTGTCCATCATGGGTCAGCTGTGCTCTGTGCTTGGACCCAGGTGGATGGAGCAGCCTCCATCTGGGACGTTGTGTCACACAGAGGGAAGAGGGAGAATGACAAGTCATGCAATGACTTAAAATCCCTACTTACAAGAGACACGTGTAGCTTCCACTCACATTTCCTTGACCAAAGCATGTCACAGAGCTAAGCTTTTCATCAGTGGGGTGAGGAAAGGTAAATATTGCTCATGAAGGACACAGGATGGCTTGGAGGCACAGTGATACAACCTCTAGCAGGCCTCAACTTCCCCACATGTAATGTGAAGGAATCAGATGTCTGATTCCATTCAGTGACACTATGAAGCAGTAAATTTAGCTAGAGACCTGATGGAGATGCTCCGGTGCAGAGGCAGCTCCAGGACCATTGTAACATGGCTGATGAATGTGAAGTTCCAACTTGGCTGGCTGAGAGGTATATTTGTCACAGCTGAATAATGGTTGTGGAAAAGCAGAGAAAACCAAAGAAGCTAGGAGAAATTGTTTTCAAATATTTTTTGTTTTGGTTAGTGCCCTCGAGTGGATTCCAACTCCTGGCACCCCTGTGCACAGCAGAGTGGAACCCTGCCTGGTCTTTTGGTGCCATCCTCTCACCTTCTGGCGCTGTATCAAACATGCTCCACTGTTATTCATTGGATTTTCATGACCAATTTTTTCAGAAGTGGGTGGCCAGGTCCTTCTTCCTAGTGGATCTTAGTCTGGAAGCTCTGCTAAAATCTGTCCACCATGAGTGACCCTACTGGCATTTGAAATAGTGGTGGCATAGCTTTCAAAATCACAGCAACACACAGCCGCCACAGTACGGCAACCAACAGATGGGTGGCGTGGTTCCCTGTTGGGGAAATGATCCAGGGGTGGTGGTGAATGTGCTGAATCTTAACCACTAGACCACCAGTGCTGGCTTTCATTTACACTTCCTTTAGATTAGAAATAAATTTTCCTCCACTCATGAGGAATAAGTAATTTTTAATCCTTTTTTGTGTGTGTGAAATATAACATTGACAGAAAAGATCTGAAAAAGTGAATGTACAATGATGAATTATTACAGAGAGAATACATATGCAACTACCACCCAGTTCTAAACATAGAACATTGCTGGTATTCCAGAAGCCCCAAAGTGTCCCTTCCCAATAACCGCTCTCCTCACTCATTTTTTCTCAAAGATAAGTGGTAAAGGCTCCCTTAGAGTTTCCTGCAAACAGAGTCTAAGATGGAAACGTACAGGCAGAAGGTTCACAGGGGATGTTCTCGGGACACACCCCTGTGAGAAAGGCAGGAAGCCAAGATGAGCAGTGGGAGAAGCTGGCCCACAATGTGGTTGCCCCAGGGGCCATAGCCAATCCTACAAGTGTCTCTGAGATGGGCTAGCACTTCAGAATTGTCCTCAACTGAGGCAAGTGGGGCTGGGCTTTCATATTTCCATATAAGCCAGTCATTAGACACAAGCCAACCCCCAGGGAGGAGGTGTAACCTCGGAGGTACAGTTTCCTGTGGCCAAGGGTAATGCCCAATGAGGGGCCCAACTGTGAGCCATCAACCGAGAATATCCTCAGCAGCTGAGAATGGTGCAGGGCCTCCAAAGAGGGGATCTTGAGGAGCACCACAGCGTCCACAATACTAACTGTTACGGTAATTACCTCCTTTATAAACTTTTCAACTTTAACATCAGCATATATCTCTTATGTATTGCAATTCATTCATCTTCTTGACAGTATTGTATTTTATTTTATTATACCTCAATTTATGCATCCATTCTGCTGTAGAGAACTTTGGGCTGTCTCCCACCTTTGGCTATATACATAATGCTGGTATGACTTTCACCGTAAATTGCCCCTGGTGCACATGTTTACGTGTGTGTCTCTAGGGTGGACAACCAGGAGTGGGATATGGGCTGGCCACACTTTCAACTTTCCTAGATAATGCCAAACAGCTTCCTTTCTCACCAACAGTGTTTGCATTCCCATTGTTCCACATCCTCATCAACGCTTAGTGTTTTTGTCTTTGTTGTTGCTGCTTGTTTCTAATGCAGCCTCTCATGGGTATCCAGTCATGTCTCATCATGGCTTATCTTCCATTTTCTTGATGACTAATCAATTTGAACACCTTTCATATATTTTTTATCCATTTAGATTTCCTTTTTTTCCAAAGAGCTTGTTTTTGTCCATTCTTGTTTTGAGTTCTCTTTTTCTTATTGAATTCAATAAGATCTTTATGTATTTTGGATGTATAAAACACTACGAATTAGATAAATATTACAAATATTTTCTTCTACTCTCTAGCTGCTTTTTCACCCTCTTAATGCGGTCTCAGAAGTTCTTAATTTTAAAGTAACCAAAATTTATCAAATTTTTTCCTTTTGGTTAGTGCTTTTTTTCATGTCTTGTGAAATATGTTGGCCTTAAGTTTGCATAGGTAGTTTCGATTCAGATGCCTATGAAATATACTGTCTTATTGAGTTCTGAGCTGGGAAGGTATCTTCTGCTATTCTTTCCTACAAAAGCATTTTGAGTATCTGAAAAGAGAAATGGTTTACTTTGCAAAGAGATAAATTTACCTTCATTTTAACTTCAGGCTTTTTTAGTTCGGCCATTGAATCTATAAGGAAATGGTGCTAGTTTTAAACAGAAAAGAGAAATCACCCTTCAAGGATGTACAAAATGCCATTCAAACTCAACTAAGTTTCTAAGCTGAAATCTCTTTTCAGGCGGTGTGATCATTGGCATAGTTAAAAAGAAAAAATATTAACTCTTAGCAGGAGGCAGCAAAGAAAATCTGTCGGATGCAGACTGGAAAAATGAACAGATTCAAAAGGGTTTAGATGAGTTCATGGACTGATGGTTTTATAATGGGATTATTTAAGGAAGTTGAGAGTTTTAGGGTCTATCCATCACCTTTTAAGAGCCATGTCACTCAGGGCAGTGACTCCCAGCAGTTCCTTAGGGCCATCTCACTGGACATTAGTAAGGCTATTTGACCCTCATGTATTCCAAACTGCTAATTCCCTTTTCCCTATGCGTCTCCCAGGTCCAAGAATGTAGGCATGAATTTAAGATGGTGGAGGCTGAAGCCATGCCTTCAAGTTGGAGTTGGACTTGTGCCTCTGGCTGGTTTTGCCAGCTGAAGGAGTGATCTCATCATCAGTGATGCTGTAGCTTCTAGGAGGAAGGTGAGCTGGTCCTGAGGCTGGGCTTTTTTCCCCAATATGTACTTTGTACCAAAAGTAAATTCCTGCTCTTCCCCTCCACCCCTTTGCCATTCTCTAGTCTAAAAGGTTGGGTGCTCATCTCATTAGGAATACATCCCAATTTTCAGTAGACATTTGGTTACACTTATCTGTGCTATAACCCCAAGCTGAGAGCCACTGATATCAAGCAACCATGCCCTTCCTTCTGTCACTGTCATGTACTGCTTTGCATGGGAATTTCCATACCGTTATGTTTGCACAGCTCAACCTGTCATCGTACTGCAGTATTGCTATTGGTGATTTCTCGTTTATGTGTCCTTCCTCGTCCCAGTAAGGGGCTCCATCTTAAAAGTTAAGCTTCCTTCTTCGTTTAAGGAAAGGACATAAGTGCACTAGGATTCCAACTAATTAGCCTGGACAGGAAGTTCTCTTTAAAGTAATTATGGGCTTTAACTGTTCAAGTCTGCACAAATTTTGATAAGGCTTCAATCACAACTAAAAGTCAACATTTTCTTAGAAGCCTTTGCAGGAGCCCAGTAAATATCATTCTTTTTCACTGCTTAAGTTCTGAACCAAAAGTAAAGAAATTGAGAACTAAGGGAACTCTGATAAAAATCATGTAATACCATGCCCTGTGATCATGGAGGATTAGAGCCTGGGAGCAGTTCTCTGTCCAGCCCCCTTTCTCAAGTTGCAGGGAGAGGGGGAAAGTGCAGGGAAGGTCAAAGCCAAGTGAGGCAACTTTAGGCAACTCTATCTTGAAAAATGGGCAAGTGAAGGGTGGGTCTTCATAGCCCCAGGATTCTGCTGGTCTGATATCCCCGAATCAGGACGACAAAACAGGCATCAAATAGCTGGGAGAGTCTGGAGTTGCTGTCACTACCCTGGAAGTCCCAGCCAGCCACAGAATCTTGAATCAGTCCTTCTCGATGGGGTGGTGCCAGGATAGATTTAGGTCACAAATTGGAACACCAGAACTGCTGGCCAGCTAGCTACTCAGGCTCATCTGGTTATTCCATCAATATCATAATTACTTGACTGCATATCCTATGACTAAATTGTGTGGTCCCCACATACTATGTTAAGGAAAGGTTTTCACTGTCTCCCCATTATTACAGATGAAGATTAAGTTGAAGGAAGTAGTTTAGTTTGAGACAACTAAGGCTGCTGCTTGAACCCAAGGAGCAGACAGATTTACCCACCGGATATATGCAATGTTCCCAGCATTAGAGTTAGGAGGAGAACAACCAGAATAAGACTTACGACAGGGAAAAGCAAAGAACTTCCTGTGGGCGTTTCTCTCTGAAGAGAAAAAATAGCAGGGCTGAGCGATGCATATGCAACTTATTCTTCCCAGATTTTCCAACTAGACTCAACTGTTAAAACCCATGGGTCTTCTTCTGACCAGACATATGCTAAATACCCTCTAGGTATTTTTAGGGTGGATGATCTCAAATCCTTTATCCCTCTACACTTAAAAATCTTGGAAAGAAACAACAATTGTAGGGACCTATCTGAAGAATGGGTAGGTCATACATTTCTCTAGATCACTGCTTCTCAAAAGAATTTTGTTCATTTGTTTAAAAACTCTTTAGTAAAAATCCCTCTTTTTTTTTTTGGAAAGTGGAGTATGTAAACAGATCCAAGCAGAGACTCTAGTTGAAGTGGGCCTGGGGGACAGACATCTCATTTCACTTGTCCCTGATTCTTGCAAGCCCCTGAGAGGGCTCCAGGGGTCTTTGGGACCCTCCCAGGGCTCCACAGGAAATCATTACTCTAGAGAATCAGAAACACTTCCCTGGGTTAATCCAGGCCTACAGAAAGCTTGATTTCCAGGCTCTGTGGTTTTAGACCATGGTAGAGCTGCTTTTACTAAATTATATTTGTTGGTAATATCTCCAGTGTACACTAAGAGAGATTATGAAAAAACAAACAGGCTTACAAAACTAATTTTATTTATTATAAGGATATTATTGAGGATATTGTTTACTACATTAAATAATGTCCTCTTGTGAAGGTCCATAGGAGAAATTTCTCCTAGATTCTTAGTTTAGGAGTAGTTGCTCTTTTTCTAAGCGTCTGGCTAGTTTTAATCTATGGACGCTATGAACCCTGGTTATCTTGGTCCGTTCAGGCTGCTGCAATGGAATACCATAGACTGGGTGGCTTATAAACAGCAGAAATTTATTTCTCACAATTCTGGGGGCTGGCAAGTCCAAGATCAAGTTGCTGGCAGATTTGACGTCTGATGGGAGCCCACTTTCTTGTTCATAGACAGCTCTTTTCTTTCTGCGTCCTCACAGGTGGAAAGGGAAAAGGAGCTCTCTGGGGCATCTTTTAATTTTATAAGGGCACTAATCTCATTCATGAGGGCTCCACCCTCATGACCTAATGACCTCCCAACGGCCCCACCTTCAAATACTATCTCACTGGGGATTAGGATTTCAACATGTGAACTTTTGGGGGACACAAACATTCAGTTTACAGCAACAACTATTCACATTTCTCTTTTTGTACTGGCTTCTAAAAAGCTCAGGTCTAAATCTGTGAATATCTCCAGGAGGTGAATGCATTCCATGTATTAACCTTAGACTTATCTTTATCTTGTTTCTTACTCTATCTTTTGATCTGTGTATTAATTAGGAGTCTTTTTTGGCAAGTGACAGAAAGCCCAACCCAATCTGTTGGACCTGAAGATGAGATTGATCCCACCCAAGACACCTGGATGAGAGGGATGGATCTCCAAAGGAAATTCAGGATAGTCTTACCAGAAGGAAAGAAATAGAGGCAGCAAGCAGCATGCCAGGAATTTAACACCTCTCGTGGTAGCAAGATGGCTGCTGTGGCTCCAAATCTCACAACAAATCACTACCAAATCAAGTGAAAGAGAGGAAGATTCTCTCTCCTCAAGCTCTGAGAAATGTCTCCTTTTTTCTCACTAGATCTGTTTGGGTTAAGAGTCTATCGCTGAACGAATACAGTGGAAACACTGCTTGGTTTAAGCAACAGTTAACCAATAAACTCAATGCTATAACACAAGTAGAACTGAACAGAATATGGTTCTCTTGACCTAACCATTGCTATTCTACCCCTCCTCATGCCATTTTCTTTAAAATTCGCCTGTTTCTTTGCAGCTTTGCCCTAAACTATGATGGGTTGATCAGATAACTAATCCCTGCTCAGCTGGTAACTTCCAGATAACATAATGCCTTACCCTCATTTACAATTCCCTTAAAAACCTTAAATGTGGGGCCTTGGCTTACTTTTTATTGAAGGACATAAAGTGGAAGCAAGAACAAAGCTAATAAAATCACACATAGTCTTGGGTTCCCTCTACTTGCTCTTGGTGGTAAGTCAGTCTGCCTTTTGCTTTTTTTTAGCAGCCTGGATGAAGGGAGAAAACAGATCAGTCATGTAATTCTCAGGCCCATGAGATTAAAACAAATAACAGGAGAGGAACCCTTCTATTATTAACTACCTAGCGGAAACAACCATCAGAAAAGTATGCTGGGCAATGTAACGAACACACTCAATAGATGAGAAGGACCTTTCCTCATAGGGAAGCTCCATATAAGCTTGAGGCATTCCCCAAAGTCAGTTTAGCATTTTGGTAAATGTGTCTTAGCTCTTCTACCCTGCGGGAGGAGGGTAAGGGCAGGGGTACAAGGGATGATGGTTAAGCTTCATTGAGGGGTAGATAAGTGGATCAATGGTCTGTCTTTTAGGCAATCTCCATAAATGCTATTTCCTTGATGAAATTTTGGTGGATATTGTGCCTAACCTCCAGAGTTTAGGTAGTACCTGGTGGGGAGTAGAGTTTACTGTGTGAATGAAGAAGATCATGCTGGCACTTTCATGGTTTTTGTAGAATTAATCTTGCTGGGGCTCACATGAAGACCAATGTCTACCAGTGGATTAACTCTTCCTTTCCAGTTTACACAGGCCACTGATGTTTCCAGCTGAAACAACCACAGCAACACTGCCAGAGCTTTCTCCGCCTCCATCTTTCTTATTTATTGAGAGTGACCAGTGTCCCATTCTAAGGTTTGGAAGTCAGATCCATGACCCTAAATTCCACTTATAGGATGCTACTGGTTTTACCCTGCTTCTCCTCTTTTCAATTTCATGTCATTTGGATACTGCCTTTTAATCCAATCTCGGATTCCCATATTTTTTAATTGGTTAGGGGAGGAAGTAGGAAGTAATTAGTCAGTTTATTTAGAAAACAGATTCTTGGGCTCTACTCACAGAATTCTGAGTCAGTATCATAAGAGGTGGGAGTCCTGGAATCTGCATTTCAATAAGCAAGCCAGAGTCAAATCCTGAGCCAAACCCCATTTTAGCCAATGAAGTCAAGTCCCTTTCAGCTTTTAACACCCTACAGTAGAACCATAATTTAAGTCAGTGTTTCTCAACATCTGGTTCATTATTGCCCTCTCAAGGAGCTTTTTTAGGTTTTTTTTTTCTACTCACCACCCACCTTCTTCTCCCCTGCCATGAAATGTTAATACCACAAATATACCATGAATATGTTCCGGTACTGTGGCCCTTTGAAGGGATAGAAACCATTGTAATATTTAACTGTTTTTACACACCCTCCCCCCTCCAATAAAGTTTCACCTCCTTGGGGTAGATGTTGATCTTATTGGGAGTACATAGTTTAAAGCAAAGATTTTTGGAAACTCACTGTGCCCGTGACTTACTACCCTCCACCCTCTGTGCCAGTGTGCACCAGAACTCAACATGCTCTCTAACTCTTCATCTCCCCTGCTCCACTTTCAGACCATGCTTCCTGAGGCTCCTCTGTTGGTCAACAGCACTGTTGCCTATCTAAGACAAAAATCTGGGAAGTACCCAGCCTCTCCCTTCTCTCCAGTCCTGCTAATTTTGCCAGCCACACACTTTACAAACATGAATGTTCTTCTATAAACCAACCATCCAAGGCCTCATTCTGGATACCATTCTTTCTTCTCTGAACAGTTGTAATAGTTTACTAATCAGTCTTCCATCTCCAGTCTTCAAATCTATTTACATGAAGATCCAACTGAATTCAGATCTGATGCCCTCAGACCCCTGCTTTAAGCTTTCAATGAGTCTCTGATTCTCTTGAGATGAAGTACAGAGGCTTTAAAATGATGGCTAGACCCTCCAAAGTTTGGTCCCCTATTCTGCTTTTCTACCCCGTCCTGTTTTCCTGTCCTTACCCATCCTATTTTCCTGTCCTCACATTTTATGCTCCAGTTCTACTGAACTGCTAGTCTCCCTATATTATGCTTCTTTGCCTTTCCTTTTGTGGTTCCTTCTTCCTAGAATTCCTTTCTCATTCTTTGCTAACTGGTTTATTACTTCGTATTCTTTGAAGCTCAGCCCAGCCTTCACCTCCCTGAAAAGGCTATTCCTGAGAGCCCAGAAGAGCTAAAGGCTCCTCCCCAGTAATCCCAAGCTACTCAGGGCTCCTTTTTGTGGCATTGCTTTGAAACCATGTCTGTCTCTCATTAAATCTCAAACTTGTTGATGGCAGCAACCAGCTCTTTTTATCTTTCTATCTCCAGAAGCTAGTGGAAGGCTTGGCACAGAACAAATGTTCAATAAAATGTTTGTTGAAGTAAACTGAACTAGCCTTTCCAAGGTTGGGGGTACTAATTAGTATTAAAATGGATCAAAAAAGCAGGTGCCCAGGAAGGAAATAGAAAGAAAGCACAGGCCTTGATAATCCACCAATGGGATAATTACTTCTAAATAATTCAGATTGAACCAGAGTTGTTCCTGAAAGATGCCAAAACAGTTCATTGGAAAAGTCAGCCAGTTGGCATCACGGAGACCAAAACATTCAACCAGTCATTTCTCCGGACTTGTGACTTTTCAGCAGGTGTCCACGCAGCCCGTGGTGGAAGAAGTTACTGATCACTCTTTGTTTCTTTTCTACCCTCTCCTCCGTCCCTACCCACCCACACACCCTATAACCTACGCCAGTGTTTTCACACCCGTGCAAAAACATAAAAACATTTAAAAACATTCATACTGGAGAAAATTCCCTCAATTGGCTAGAAAATTCCCTAAACTGTCCCCATGAAAAGTCCTACATATGAAAAGGCAAGTTTAACCAAGTCATTCCAAAGCACTCACCCCTTTCAGGTTTTGGACACGTGGCCTCTCTGGCTGAATGGACAGAAAGTCTGAATGTGTAAGAGCAGCTAAAAACAACAACCCAAACAAGACAGCCATTCTCAATCCCCTCAGCCCGCCGCTCAGAGAGGCTTGCTCCCCGACGGGTCCTACATGCTAAACAACTCCTATTCTTAATCCACGTTGACTTGGTGGCCGGAGCCAGGTGAAAAGACAATTGACCCAAACAGCCAAATCGAGCTCAAAACTTCCCTAACGAGGTGAATATTTTGTAATCCCAGTCAGCATTGTCGGGCACTGAGTGCCACTTTCTAAAAATATCTCTTTCCCGTAAAAGAAAAATTATTAAAAGAAAGTGGGGGATGGGCAGAAAATGAGTCCTTTGATGGGCTGTTTTCTACTTTTGTTGTGTTGGGGGCTTTCTTGCAGGCGACTTTTTGGCAAAAACTGCATCTTCAGCAGGGAGAAGTTGGCTGAGTACAAAAGGGCTTTTGAAGCGGTGAGTGTAAATTCAGACTCCTTTTCTTTCTTCCTTCCTTCCTTTCTTCACCCGCTCTCTTCTCCTGTGTCTGCAGATCGCTAAGCAGAAATAATAAACACCATTGCTTGCAGTACACGTCCCACGAATTACTCAAACATCAAATGTAGCTTTAGAATGGAGGCACGCTTTATTCTTTTCTGCATAAGTTTCTCCGTCCATTCTTTATTTACGAGTCATGGTTAGGCTGAGAGATGTACAGTCAGTCAGAACATGCACACACACACACACACACGCGCGCGCGCACACAGAGGAGGCCATTAAACAAATTAAAAGGGATGGGGATGACTAATACAGTACTTTTGGAATCCCCAATTTGATTAGTCTGAGTTTAATACACAAAAGCAGCGCCGGAGAAATTGGGGAGGCGAACTGCTCTTTAATAACCTGTACAATTAAATTATGATGATGAATTTAACTATTCTGTGCTTCTTAAAGGACTCTTATTATTTGATTGCTTGTACAAGAAAGGCAGTTTTTCGGCAGGGTTTCTGAGTATGTTCCTGGAAGGCTCACGGTGGCAGTTCTTTGCTTTAAAAGCTGTTTCTTTTCCTTTTTGAAACTGCTTTCCTATTTTTCAAGCTTCGTCTCCAAAAGTTATTCAGATAGTTTTAGCTCCTTCTGGGTCTTTGCCTTTTGTTTTCAGCTCTTTGGAAACCTGGAGTCAGAAAGGATAATGTAGGGGAAAGGGACTGGTTTTCCCTTTGGTGCTGCAGGTGGATGCTCTGTGGTGACTTTTGGTCAAAGGCCCTAGCATCCTTTGGGTTGTGAAGAGTGTCCTGCTTCTTCCTTTGTGGAGGCCCATTTTGCATCAAGAATTGAGGCATCTCACCAAACATCAGGGGCACATTGTGTCAGAAGCTGAGATGGTCTGGCTTGATGTTCTAGGGACCAGGCCACCATATTTGTTTACTTCTTGGGATTCTTCATTCTGTTATGAAGCAAGGTATGAGTGTCCATCCAACCATTTGTTATAGAAATGTGTCTTCCATTTGCCTTTACTTGAAAGTTATAGTTCAGGCAGCTGCTATCCCAATAGATGGTTATGGTATATAGCTCAGGGCACATTCTCATAAACCGGTGAATGATGAACTAAAATGGAGCAAGGGGCAAGGGTGGGGAGAATTTTTGTACTGCTGGCCTCAACCACAGCTTCCATTGGACCTCAGCTGCTATTAGAAATTAGGCCTGTTTCCACCTCAAGTGTAATTATGAATAGTAATTACAGTGACATAATTTTCCAATGCAAATGGTGGTAGTATCTTCTTGGCACCTAAGTCCTGAGAAAGTTGCATGTAATATTCCCATGTGGTTACCAGAATGGACTTTGTTTCACGGTAGTACAGCATGGGGGTTAAGAGCACAGATTCTGGAGCCAGATGGTCTAGCTTCAAATCCTGATTCTGTCACTCTTGGCTTCAGGACCTTAGGCATGTTATATACCTCTCAGTGTCTCAGTTTCCTCGTTGCAAAATGTGGATGATGATGATGCCACAAAAAGTTGTTGTAAGAGTTAAATGATACCCCCAGACTGGGAGAAAATATTTGCAATACAAAGGATTTGTATACAGGATATATAAGTAACTCTTTTGTAACTCATTGTCAAGAAAAAAAGCAACCAAAAAATATGGGCAAAGGAAAAAAAAGACATGCATGGCCAATAAGTACCAGAAAAGGTGCTTAATATTATTGGTCATCAAGGAAATGTAAATTAAGATCACAATACAATTACACACATTGAAAATGACTAAATTTATAAACACTGACAATATCAAATGGTAGGAATATAAAATGATACAACCACTTTTGAAAATAGTTTGGTAGTTTCCAATAAAAGTAATAATATAATTACCATTTGATTCAGCAATTCCTCTTCTAGGTATTTACTCAAGAGAAGTAAAAATTTATGTACACATATGTACGCACACACACAAAAAAGCTAAATGACATGTGTGAAGCCACAGAACAGGGCCAGTTATGTGAACTGGGACTTCATTAATTATTGAGCATTTACCATATGCCAGACACTCTGCGAAATCCTTATGTGCGTTTTTATCTTATTTACAAAACAAACCTAAAAAGTAGTTATTATTTTCTGTATTTTAAAGATAAGAAACTGACACTTGGAGAGACTGAGCAACTTGCCCAAGGTCACAGGATAGAAAGTGGTAAATCACAGAGTTAAGTATGTGAACATGGGCAGTTTGACTCTAAAACACGTGTCCTCAGTCACTTTATATACAATGAATATCTGAAAATATTTCCCTGGTCCCCAAGAGTATATTATCCAATAGAGGAGAAAGCAGTGAAACAATCAGCCAGTGTTTCCAAGAGGTAGTATTGAATGAATGAGGTAGGGGAAAATATAGGACGGCAGGGAGGGAGTGGAGAAAGGGAAGTGCCACACTTTGATGCCACACAGGTTGATGAAGGCTATAGGACATCAGGCATCTGGCACATGGAGCGGTGGAAAGGGAGTTAAGTGGTCTCAGTAGAGGATCAGTGTCCATGTCCAGTGTGCTGATCTAAGGTGATCAAAGCTTAATGATGGGCAAATGTGCCAACTTTAGTTATCATGGTTGCTTTATCCTGCCTAGAGTCTCCTCATGTATTTATTAACTGGCTGACTTAATCATCCACTTGGCTTGGGTCATGGTGTCCGGTCACCTCGCCAGAGACCAGCATTGAAAATATATTCCAGGGCACAGTCAATTGATAAACACTGCCTTTCTCTCATTATCATTCACCCAATACAACCTAAAGAGTTATGCAATGATCCATTAGAATTATCACTGTTTTCCTGACCTATCTGGGGAGGTTGAAAGTGGAGGCAAAGAAGGAATGGTTCCACCTTTTTTCATTTGGATTCTAAAACTTGGTGGGTCCCTGAACTTTACTCCACTCTCTTTGGCCATCCAGGCCACATAAATTCCTGGAGCTTTATTCTTATTGTGGTGAAGATGGGAACCTAAGTTTTAGGGCATATATATTTTAAAACTTCTAGCTCATTAATTCTTCGCCAGGATGAGCTTTGCAATATTTCCTTGTTTGAACTGTCTTTTCATTGTGGCTTATTAGATGGAACACTGAATAGTGGGTTTGTGTAGAAATGGACTTTATCTTTACATTGCATTTGTAATCTGGGAGCGGGGTGACTTTGACTTTTACTGCATCAATTTTAGAAAAACAAAGGAGACCACAGATAGACTCTTTATAGAAATTATATTGTTAAAGAGAAAATTATTCATGACACTTGTTGAAAGCATGGTAAAGAACACTTTATTCAAGGGGAGTTACTATAATGGGGTTTTGTAGTAGGGGAGAGAGATTAGACTTAACTCCAAATACACCAAGGAAAATTGATAGCCAAGGAGCAGGGTGGGGGAGGGGCAATGGATGGAAAATTACTGAGAGGAAATTTCAGGAGTAAGGGAGGTTCTAGTTAAACTGATCTAATGAGATTCTTGCTGAAGGCAGGCCATGGTGATCTGACATCAGCTGGGGGATGGTGGAGGATAAGAAACCAATCAGGTATTGAAGGTGATCGGATATCAAGTGTGGGGATTCTGGTTAAACCAACTTAGCAGGAGTCTTGTTAGAACTGGATTTTCCAAGGAAAGATGCTGGAGCCCAAGGTAGGGCCTAGTCAAAAAGAGAGCTCAGAAGAGCCTGACTAAAGTTTGGTCAAGGAGAGAATTTTGCCAGTATACAGAATATGGTATAGTCTGCCTCTTCATTTTTGAATAAGACAGGTTAGAGATTCTCATGCCATATTAGATATTAGGTATACTCTGGAACTGAGATTTAAATGTGCTTAGAGGAAGTCACTTGGATTACCTATTAGGGAAAAATCTCACCATAGTATATAATATCCCTGCGTTTTGAACACACACAAAATATAATGCATCTAAATTGGTTGGCTATCAGTAATTATCATTTTTATTTGTGCTACTGATTTTTCAAATAGTAACCAGAAGAATTTCATACACAGGTGTATGTGTGGCTACTCAAAATAGAATTTATTTTTCATTGGATACATTGTAAAAACAACATGTACGTCATGTTGTTCATTTAGAGTAAAATTCAAGGTTCTGTGAACTCTTCGTGTTACTTGGTGAAATCTTACACTTTCTCATCACTAGTCACTAAATTTTGTTAATATCCCTTAAAACTGATTGAAGATAATAATTTGAAAATAAATTAGGTCTACCTTCTTGTTTTGAGGTGGAAAAAAGAATCACATTTTAATATAATTTAATTGTTTACAAAATGGTATTCAAATCTATTAAAGCATTTGAAGATTATTCTTTAACATATGGTTTTGAGAGGGAATGTTCATTGGTGATTGGGAATCAGTCTTGGAAAAAAAGACTGTCAGGATTTGAATTCTGGCTCTATCACCTACTAGCTGTGTTATCTGGGTCAAATACTTAGCCCCTTTGCCTCCATTTCCTCATCTGTACAGTGGAGGTGTTGACACTGGTACCTACTTCGTGGGCTGCTTGGAGAATAATATTGCTTAGTACACATGAAATACTGAGACCAGTGTTTGGCACGTGGCTTTCAAGTTAACCTTAAGCCTTGTTCTTTTGGTACAGTTTGACCTGCATTGACCAGTCCTTTTATTTCAGTCAGTACTCCTGAAATGCGATAATTAAGAATGTAGGCTCAGTTAACTCCAAATCCAAGTATAGGCTTTACCATTGGTAGTATGACCTTTGGTAAGACACTAAATTTTTGAGTTTCCTGGTCTAGGAAGTGCGAATAATAACAATTACCCTATAGGACTGTTATGGTAATGAAATTAGCTAATGTGAGTAAAACACTAGGCACAATGACTAAAACACAGCAAATGCTCAACGAGTGGTAACTATAGTTTTTATTAGCCCATACAGGCAGTGTTGTTTCAAAAAATGGACAGTGATCTGAAAATCTGGAAAACTGGCCTCTAGCCTAGATTTGTAATTTCATCAACATGGAGCAAGTGGATTCAACGCCTTGCTTTCCACATTTGGAAATGCAGCTAGAATGCTCCCCTTTACTAAAATCCATCATCTCTTTTCATTTGTTTCCCCAGTCTGTGAATATCTAGAATAAGCAGAGTACGAGTAAAAAGAGGGGATACTTATGGAGATCCTACAGTGAGCTGATCAGGTAGGACATGAGGAGAGAAAACTGAGTGTGAGACCAGAGTAGAGAAGGAGCCATGACAGTAACCAGGAGGCAGAAAAAATGAGGAGCAAGCATTGTCCTCCTATGCCTGCTTCCCTTGGCACAGGAAAGAATCACAGGAAAGGGCTTTCAAGAGAGAAGAAAGGACTTGTTAAATGGAAGGTATTGATGCAAGAAAAACCACAAGGGATGGAAATCTAATGAAAGTTACAAGGTGCCTTTGGTTGCTTTCCCCGTAAAGGTCTAAGATACGGGGGAAAAGTAAAAGTTGCCTTGTCATAGTATGAGACACAAACCTCCATGAACATAATGGCAATGTCAGGACTCAGAGGGTCCTCAGGAAGAGGCTGGCAGATTCCTGAGCTACCAACAGAGATCATGATTTAGTTAGGCAGAGTGGAAGTAGATTTTCTTTAACACATGAAGATGTCCATGAACTGTGTTTAGAGAAGCACTATCCTATGCAACATCTCCAAATAGAGAAGTGGGAGACCCAGATTTCAGCTCTGCTACCGATTTCCCATGTGAAATCAGACTCATCACTTAGCTGCTCCGTGCCACTGTTTCCTCATTTATAAAATGAGGGCGTTAAACTAGATAATTCCTGATCAATTATATTTCATGATTTTACATACAGGGCATATGGATACCAATAAAAATGCAAAAGGACTAATATGTGGATTTAATAAAATGCGCTGCCAGCTCCAGGACCTTGAGCAAATCACCAACTCTTTGGTACCTTAGGTTCAGTCTGTGATTGGGGAACCTGGACTGGATTATCTCTAACAGCCTTTGTGGTGCTAATTTTCCCAAAGGACTATTTTGTTCCTGAAGAGAAGAGTACACACACTTCAAAGCCTTATTTGGAAGAAGCTCTGTCCCTGGGCATCAATTATTGGGCAATACAAACAAAAACACCCATGGAGTTTATGTGGTGGGAACTTTAATTATTAACTCATAAGGATGAGTTCAAGAGATCCATTTGACGAAATTCAGATTCTAGGCACAAAGGAGGCTGATGTTAGCTTTAGAATTGAATTATTGCACCATGTTCTTCTTTTGGATAAAATTCCAGGAACAGAAAACAACACCAAAACTGTTGGGAAGATTTTGTCAGGATATCCTTGAAACAGGCCAATAAAACCTGGGTACGGTTTATTAGGAAATAAAATGGTGTTGGCAGAGGACTTTGTGGATTTGCTGCATGATGCTGCAGTGAAATATCCCATCCCCAACTTAAAGTTGTCTTGGGGACTGTGAAACTTTAGGCCAGTCCCTTGATCTTTGAGCCTCTGTTTCCTCATCCTTAAATAAAGGGGGAATATCATATACCACATAAAACATGAGGAATGAAGGAGACATGTTGGCAGGTGGAAAAGTTAGCAGACATAAGAGAACTGAGACTTCTGTAAAATAGAATTACTATTATCATCATTATTGTTCTTACAACTCTGGACAGCTCTTCTTTGGCTGGTTCTGTTGACTTGCGGATGCCGTCTTGTCACTCAATTACTTCACCACTTCTCATGAGCTAGACATCCTTAGCTTTGTTCCTTCTCCCCACTCAACTCCTCAACTTCTCTACATTCCTTCACTCATATTCTTCTCTTCTGTTTTTCCTGCAATCACAGACTGAGACATCCTTGGAGGCCGGACACCTATCTTATTCATGAATTTCAAAAGCCTCCCTCCTGCCTAAAATCTGGGATATGAATGAAGGAATCAATGAATGATGCCCATTCTTAAAAACAGACCGGACTTACTGTTCTCCTCTGGACTTCCTTCTGCTTTATCTTGTGCTGTGCATGATAATTCGTTCAAGTTGCCCAAACAAGCCCTTTCCTTACTTCATGGTCCTTGTAGTGCTCAACACAGAGACACTGGCCTTTTACATTTTCTCCCTGAGTTTTCCCCATCACCTTAGCCTTTCTGTGTGCCTCTCACTGGGCTCTCTTTGTCATCCCTGGTCCACCAAATAACTCACCTGCAGTCAGGTACATTCTCCAGACCCAAGATACCAACCGCCAAGAACAGGAAAGAGAACCCTGCCTCTTCTTCCCAAATCTAGATGTGGACCAGGCCCCAAGCTTAATCTTTGGTCTTTTACTCTTCTCTCCTTTTGCTCTTGCAGTCTGAGATCTTAAACTCCAGCCTTCAATACCACTGCCTCTCTAACTTTTGACCTTCCCTCTTTAGCACTTATTTCTATTTCCCAAATCCTCAATCTCCTAAAAGTACTATTCTTCCAGTGCCTGAGACTCAAAATCTCCCTGACTGCTCCTGCACCCTTGGCCTCTTTCATCCTCTCAGAAGGGATTATAAAACATCCCTTCATAATGGTCCTCTTCACTTCTATTTCACCCTTTCCTTACACTTTTTAAACTTACTTCTCATGCCTATCCATCTGTTCATTCATTCACTCGCTCAGTCCTTCATTCAACAAATATAGTGAACAAGACAGACAATTTCTCTATCCTTATAGAACTTACTCCCCATGAAGAGAAGATGGACAATAAGCAAATTAATAAACATATGTATATACAATGTCAAGGAGTGATGAGCGATATGAAGAAAAATAGAGCAGGGGAAGTAGATAGATGGTATCAGGAGAGCTGCTCTTTTATTTTCCCCTTGGATTAGGTGATACTTGAGAAGAAACCTCAGTGAAGTGAGAGTGAGCAGGTGGCTATCTGGGGTAAGAGTCATCTAGAAAGAAGAAGAACCATCACGGAAGCCCCAGGCGAGAATGTGCTTGATATGTTCTAGGAACAATACTGAGATCTGAGTGGCAGAAACATATAACATAGAGAACAAATATAACACAGTGGAAAGAGAATTGGGTAAAAAGATAGGACTGTAACTTCCTGTCCTGATGTGCGACCTCAAGAAAATCATTTCATCTCTCTAGATTGGAAGGGTTGGACCAGATCTCTAAAATATAATCAGGCTCTAAAATATTTTATCACCTCAACTATATTATGAGTTATTTGAAGACAGGGAGCCAATTCATATTTATTTCTTGCATAGTTCACAAGCAGTAGCATACATTAAACTGAATTGGGTGCACTGGGTATAAATTGAGTGATGGAAAGGCGGTAGAGAGGAGGACTGAGACATAACAGGGGACAGCCCATGCAGAGCCTTGTTGAGGACCATGAAAAGTCTCAGATTTCATAGGGATAGACAATCCATGAAGAATTTCTGCAAGGCAATGGCATGATTTGACTTCCTTTTTGAAAAGGATTGCTCTGCCTACTCTGCACAGAACAGGCAATATGTGTATGGGGAAGGGAGAATTGGAGAGGTGAGGAAAGTGAGAGGCTGATAGGAGCTTGTACTAACGTATTAGGGGAAGTAGTGTAAAGTGGTCAAATTTTGAAAAGAGAGCCAATTTGTTGACAAAGAGTATGCAAAGGAAGAATCAAGACTGACCTTGAGCCGATGAATGAATGGAGAAGATGCAAGTTCCGGAGTCACACCTAGATATCAGTTTTTCATCTGGCTACGTGTAAGTCCAGACATTCAAGTGAAAATGTTGAGCATGTAGTTGGGAATCATCAGCATATGCACAACACTTAAAGTCATGGCATAAGGCATAAGTGTAGGTAGAGAAAATAAGAGATTTGAGAGTGTAAATCTGGAGATTTGGAGTGCAAAACTCCACGATAAAAGGATCAAGAAGATGAAGAGTACCCAGCAAAGGAGAGTGAAAGGCATAGCCCATGGGCTAAAGAAAACCGGAGTGTATACCACCCAAACCTGGATTACTGTATTGGTGCCTTGCATTTCACCTTCTTGACTTTCCCACTTTTTGTGTTGCACCTAGTTTCATCCATATAAAAAATTGAAAATAATTTCTCAATTATTTATGTTTAAAGCCTTCCATTGTGAAGAATAAAAGCATAAGGTATCCGTAATAACAGAATCATTTCCTTGTTCTCCCATTCTCTCTACCCCCTCTACAATAAAGACATGTACACAAGTGAATCTAGACACAACTTAAAACATGGAGATTATTTAGAATGCAATTGTAAGAGAGGGTTGGTTATAGCATTTGCATATTCATGTACATGCGCAAACACACGTGTGTGTACATAAGTGGTTTTTTAAGTATTTCTGTTGCCAGCTTATTTTTCTTCATACCTCCATTTATAACACTTTCATTTTTCATTAACTGTTGGTTTGTCCCACAACTCTGAAAGTTCCTCAAGAGTAAGTTTATTTTCTTGTGTGTTGTTGAGTGCTTGACCCAGGAGATGATACTAAATGGTTGATGAAGTGAAATTTTAAGATCTCATCCTGTGGGTGGAAGAAATCCAACAGGAGATTTTGGCCAATAGTGGGTGGGGGGCAGCATATTTCTTTGAGGAAAATCCATTGAATTGAAGCAGGAACCTAGCCAGCGGCCAGGGTTTCCGGTGGGGGGAGCTGCAAGAGGTAGAAGTTTATTAGGGGTTCAGTGGGTTCAAGATAGGACTCAGTTTTCAGAGGTGACCAATCAGGGACTAGAGATTTGTGGTCTGAGAACACAGAGGGGACTAGCTGGGGGAGCCTTCAGTTTGGGGAACACAAATTTTTCGATGATTTTCCAGACACCCTGTGGTCCAGGCTTAGGGAGCTAAGGCTAAATATATGCATGATTTACTGGTGGAGACAGAGCTTCTGCTCTCCTGCCAGATGTGATTCTCCTTGGAAAGGGGCCTTAGTGATGTTGACTTGAGCCTGAAGTTTCTTCGTATCTGGAGCTGGGCCAAGCTGGAGCAGGCCAGGACATATGCCTGCAAGGATCTGCCTGTGGAAAAGACCATGACAGCACAACCAATAAAGCTATCAGGGTCAGAGAGACCTGCCAAACCAGAGGTGTAACGTGATACTGATGAGTATAGCAATCCATTTCAAAACCATGGACGTCTGGAGAGCAGCAAGGAGAAATTTATTTTAGATCTAGAAATATCAAAATGTTGTTCAGGTAGATATTTTTAAAGAGTGAGGAAAGACAAATAATGATAATAATAATAACAGCCAATTTCCTGAGCTATTAATAAGTACCAAGTTCTGTCCTGAGCTTTTCATCTGCAAAGCAGTTGAAAGAAAAGAATCAATGCATGAAACTTTGCTGCAAGAAATTAATTAGCATGTTGAGAAGGGAAAATTTGCCCATCATCAACATAAAAGTAAATCAAATGGATATCAAGAGAGAGAGTGAAGACAGTGTGAGAAGAAAGAAAAGGATAAATATGAAAGGAAACATCTCAGGTGAGAATTTTAAAAATTGAAGGTTTTAATGCCTTTGAATTAAGGGATTTATTAAATAAGATTGACTAATTGAAAGAGCCTGACCTTGGGGAGCAAATAGACCTGGAGTCAGGTTCTGACTTCATTTATTATAGGACCGTAATTAAGTTATTTTAAATTCTCTGAATTTTTGCATTCTCATCCATAAACTGGGGGTGATAATACCTACTTCATTGGTTTATTGTGAGAATCAAGTGGAATAAGATAAAATACACAAAATGTTTATTAGAGTGTCTGATTCTTGAAACTAAGAACATTTCCTTTATTTAATAACAACAGCAGCTGACATTTATTAAGCATTCATCTTTTGACAGGAGCATCACTAAGTTCTCCCTATATAATATCTCATTAAACATTCAGAATAACCACCCTATGAAACCCACCCTACTTTCTGCACTGTTTAGGTGAGGAAACTGAGGCACAGAGACTTTCACGTTTCTCGCACAAGGACTCGGAGTCAACTTGCTCTGGAGTTGGGTTCAAGCTTAGGAAGGCTGACTGCAGGGCTCCTGACCACAAGGCCATGTGATTCCTTCGATTCTGAGCTTATACAGGCAGTGATCTGGTCGGGCTTTGTCACTGTGATGTCCACAACTCTTGATGCAGTACCAGGCCCATAGTAGGTTGAAAGGCTAACCTCTGTGTTTTTTTAATGACTTTTGTTAAAGAAAATCAGGAAGGAAATAGTCCATTACTTGGCTACCATGTTACATGAGTTTGAGGCTCTACCCACCATTTTTCCCTTATGCCTCCTTCAGACCTTTAGGGCCTGTTGGTACCTGTGACATACACTTGCAACCCTCTCCCTCACCTCGCAGGTGGATTTCTGCATGAAGAAAACGCACTGGATTGCATACATGTGGGGGTAAACCTTACTGGCTTCGTCTGAAGATCCTTGTCCTAAGTTTCATGGGTCCCATTACCCTAAATTTCCTTAACTCTGAGCCTCTTTCATCCTAATATCCTAATATTCCATATTGGGAAGTATGTTAATAGACTCATGTTACCTGTCAATTTTTCTTGTCTCTCCTACTGAGCCAGCAATTCAGTTCAGTAGGACATAATGCAAGCCTATTCCTGTGCAGGGTGTGGTATAGAGTAAATAAAGGAAATTCTTGTAAATAAATGATTTCCTCTCTCAAAGAGCTTAGAATCTAGATGGAAGAAAAAAAGGCTTATAAAAGTGACACAAAGAACAGTGCAAGCATGAAAATATTAGTGCGAGTATGAGTATATGGAAAATTTTGATATGATATGTACATTTCTTCAGGACGTCTGCTTATACTGGCATCCCTCTGGGCCTACACAAGAGTTATGTAAGCAATGTCCAGTCCTTCCCTGAAAAGCAAAGGAATGCATTCATTCATTCATTCATTCATTCATCCAACATCTGTTTGCTCAGAACTTACCATGTTTTAGGCACTGTGCCAGGTGCAGGAAATTCAAATATGATCTGGTCATGAGACTTGCTTTCAAGGAGCTGCTTCCCAGAGCAAGAGTCATATATGAATGGATAATGGCCATGAAATGGAAGGTGAAATTCTAGAGGTGTGTATAAACAGCTGTGGTGTCAGAGAGCAAGAAGTGGCTACTAAAACTTCCCAAGACCCAAGGCTGGTTGAGTGGGATCATATGGAGATAAGAATAGTATTGTCACTGTCTGCAGTGACACAGAGTCTCTTTGAGGACTCTTATTCTGCGTATGATCAGTGCCAAACATTAGTGTTCATTGTCTGAACTGCTTCTGATAAGAGAAATGACGTATTCGATGTATTCTGTTGTCTTTCTTTATAGATCTTAGCACAGAGAATACAGCACAGGGCATACACTGATCACTTTTCATCGTGGCCACAGGGCATGGTGGAAGGTGCATGGACTTTGGTGTCCAGTAAACCTAATTTGGAGCCCCCAACTCTATGAATTATTACCAGTGATGTCTGAGACTAGTCAACTTTTGTGAGTCTCTTTCCCCATCTATAAAATGGGAATGAGAATAATAACAGCTGTATGAAGTGATTTTTTGAGGATTATCACATTTAATCCTTTCAGAATCACTGTCACTATCCCAATTTTACACATGAGAAAATTGAGGTTCAAAGAGCTTAAGTGACTTGCCCCAAATCTTACAGCTAATCCTTGGGACCTGGGACTCACCTCCAGGCAAACCTCCTCCATTATACTTTATAGCTGACTTTTCATGTCTATGATATGAAAAATAATTTTGTAAACCATCTAACTTGCTGCCACAAATGTACCAGGTGCCCCCTGCTATTGTCGTTTAATTAATTGGTGATGGAGGGTCACAGGCAGACTTGCAAAACTGTGGACAGAACAAAAGACACAATGTCTAGATCATATTTCTCTGGCTCTTCTTTTCTGAGCCCACTGCCATCTATCCCCCTGCTCAGAAGCAAGGCCAGTCCTGGAGCACAATTCAACAGCCCCAGTGTTTAGGAAGTAACAAAGCCAACACGAAATGGAGGCGCTTTTGCCCCTTGAAGTCTGACTCCCATCCCAGAAACAGTGGCCTGCCTGATTTCTTCCCCTCATCTCACATCACACCTCAATCTGCCTTTGATTGGATCTAGATGAAGCACCCTGTCCATGGAGCAGGATCAATTTAGCCAATTTGTCTGATTTCGATGCTGCTGAGATCAGTTCCTTGAAGCCCAGGATTGGCAAAAGGCAAACTTCTTTATGCGAATTTGTATTTAATAAAACTGCTCCTTGTTCGATTAGTAAAATTCTTCCCCTAGTTACCAGACACTGACGTGAGTGGAAAGTGACCTCGAAAGTTGGACAACTGATGTTAAATGGTGCCATCAGGCAAAAAGAGTGGCTCCCAGGGAAGAGAAGAAATTTTTTTTGCCTTCAATAGAAATGGATTTCAAATATAATTTACTGTTTCTATCTGGTGAAAGGGTACCTCTCCCCATGAATCCATGAGATGCTGAGATGAGCGCCATTTCTTTCCAGAAGGCCATGTTTCCAAATTAACTTGTTCAGATGCTAAGCAGAGAAGCAGCCGTGCTGCTAAGAAGAACAATTACTTTCCCTGGGTCGCATTCACGCTGGTTCCTTCAGCTCTCTTTATGTTCCAAACCTTGGCTGGCTCTGGAATTGTGGTTCAATACTGTGGGGGCTCCAAGTTTCTATTTCAGCCAAACTGTTGAGACGAAAAATGAGAGCTGGGGGACAATCTCATGATGTGCCAGGTTTGTGCAACCTGTTTTTGGGGTCACTAAGGCAGACATTGCATGCATTGTGTGCATATGTGCATGCACACACATGCACACACACACACACAGTAGCACATCCTGCTCAACATCAGTGTAGCCTCAGAGTTGTAATTAAAGGTGCCTTTGCATGAAAGTCCATTTCAGCTGTGGTTATAGCTTCCCCCCTGGCTAGCTTTGCAAAGTGGTCCCTGCAGGAGGATTAGACATGGGTATCCTTTCTATGGCATTGTCTGGTGAGGCAGCAGCCTGCCATGGTGGATGCTGAGCTGAAGGGAGAGGCTGATCCGGATGGTGAGTGGTGGAAGGGCCCCCACACGCACGCCTGCTCCATACTGTCGCTGTCATTGCTCATGGCCCAAAAGGTGCCGCCTCTTTACTGAGAGCTGCTGATGCCAATTCACTCTCGGGAGATACAGGACAAAGGCGCATGCTGGATCTTCACATTTTAGAATGAGGATAATCAATCTTACTCCATGTATAGAACAGAGCCAGTGTCGGGGAAGAGCAATAAACCGTACCAGCTGCTTGGGGGCATTGGAAAGCAAAGGCGAAGGGGGGCTGAGGGGCTTGAGGCTATTTTTTCTTCCCTAAACCTGTGGGAACAGATTCTATAGTAGATTACTACACAAAGAGAGAGTGAGAGGAGAAGACATATTGGAGTAGAATGGAGTTGAATGATCTATTTTCTAAGGAAGACAACTTTCCTCTGAAAAATCAAAATCAAACTCAAGCTATTTATGCTTACTAAATACATAAAGTTTTTCACAAACAAATGGGTCCTCTGTGTGTACAGACCCCTGAACCTGTCCCAGGGTCTGAAAGACCTCACTTAGGCGACCAGGTAAGATCATTTTGTGAAAGGCGACCTTAACTGTGGCCAAAACTAACTAGAGAGCATTTTTTTAAAATTTGTGAGAATTTGGGAAAATGGAATAGTGGCTGTTTCCAGTAGCATCATTTACTGTTCTTTTTTTTTTTTTAAAGATTTTATTTTTTCCCTTTTCTCCCCAAAGCACCCTGGTACATAGTTGTATATTCTTCATTGTGGGTCCTTCTAGTTGTGGCATGTGGGACGCTGCCTCAGCGTGGCTTGATGAACGGTGCCATGTCTGTGGCCAGGATTCGAACCAACGAAACACTGGGCCGCCTGCAGCAGAGCACGCGAACTTAACCACTCGGCCACAGGGCCAGCCCCTACTGTCCTTTTTGACATCTTCCTTCATTTCCAATGTGTTTTTGTAAGAACACAGATTCTGAGATATTTACAGACAAAGGGTCTGTAGTAACATAAGCAGCAGAAATACTATGGAAGATGAGGTCAAATAGGTTTCTTTATCACATAATCTTTTCGAGCCTTTCATGTGTTGACAAGTATGAGAATCCCCTAGAGAAGAGGAAGGTAGCAGTGTTTTAAAAATGTATTTGACCGGAGGAGTCTTTTCTGGATGAGGATCTCACAGAACCAGTATTGGGCAGAATTTGCTTGGGAACATGTTCGTGTGAAGGCCATTTCCCTGAGAGTTACTTTCAAAGCATACATCCCCAATTTACAATGCTTAAATATTTGGAAGTCATAACATCCCTCTTCTAGTTTGGGATTTGGCATAAAAAGTAGAAACATTCTATAAGACTTGGGGAATTTCCAATAGAATCCTGTGAGTTAGAATCCACGCAAGGACAAGAGTGGGAAGTCTGCCCCACCTTGGGAGGGGATGGTATTCATTACATATTTTGAGCCTGAGATCCAGTGGAGTCAGACAAATAAAAATTGAGCACTCAGGTGTGCCAGACGTTATGCTGAGCATTTCACACAGGTTATCTAGTTTCGTCTTCCAAATAGCTCCGTGAGGATGGTTACTATCATATTACTGCCAAGGAAACTAAAGCTAAGCAAATTGCCCCATGGAATAATTGTTTAACGAGTGGTGGAACCAGGACTCAAACACAGACAGTATGTCCAGAACAAAATGAAGCAATTTGACTTTTAGCCACTAGGCTGTGTTGACATATTTGGATATTCTGCCTCATCCAGGTCACAGTTTACTTGAGTCCCAGAACTTTATTTTCCCCTGGAGGTGGAAATCCTCTGGGCTGTTAAGACTAACTTGGTAGGAGTCTAACTGCCTTTGGGAGGATATGCGCTTGGATTCAGTAAGGGTTTGGGGTTCTTGACTGTCTCTGGCTACCCAGCAAGAGATCTCATGAGCAAAGGGGGAGACTTGTGATTGCAGTAGCCTTGAAAGCTCTTCTTTGAGGATTCAGTCCTTACCCTGCAAATGGTGACCTTGAATCCCACTACTGATTACTCTTTGCTTTGTGTGAGGAAAATTGTATTTGAGAACAATTAGTCTACCCCACAAGGCAATCCCTATAAGCCTTTCCCACTAACCTCCAGAATACCTGGACACCCTTATAGGAAAGAAGAGGCGGGAATGGAGACGCATCAGACAGTTTTGCTCATAAGAACTCCACACATTTCCCTACGGTTATTGGAATTATTCCACTTTACTTTGTTGGAGAACCTCTGAAATTTCTTATATCAGCCCAGATTTTGGGAAAAACCAAAGATTGCACTTTTATTTAACGCTACCTGGCTACTTTTCCTCACTGAATTAACCCCAGTAAGGGAACCCCAGTGCTTATTATCAGTAACCCTTGGCAAACTCTTGGCAACTGATAACACATCAAACACGAGGAAGTGAACACCCCATTGAATAGTGCCCTGTTGTTTCACCTCAAGTGGCCTCATTCCAGAGAAACCCTTCTGGATTAGCTAACCTGGTTTGTTACTCAGGATAAGTGGTCTCAGTGTCATTCAGTCAATTAGTCAGTTGATCAGCAGTACTTCTTAAGCTAAACTGACTGAACAAGACATTCTAAGCATGCACAACTTAAAAGGCAAGGTCCTTGCCTTCAAAGGGTTGAGGAGATTTAGTTGAGAAGAAGATGCATGTGTGCACACACACACACACTCCTAGGATACAACTGGAGGACATCATGAACATAGCACATGCACAAATGGGACAGTGAAAAGGAAGGGTGAATATGAGCATGGAGTGGGTAGAAAATGGATGACAAACAGCGTGTGTTGCAGAAGGCAGATGATTTGTTAAACAAAAGCTTAGGAGTCTGGGAGGACTGAGGCAGGCTCGGTCTCAGCTGATTTGATCCAAGTAAACCAGTGGTTCTGGGAGTAGTCTATGGATGCAGGCCAGCCTTGAGGTGGTTCTGAGGGTAGTGGATTCCAAACCCACCAGTGACAAGACTGGAAGCTTCTTGAATGCAGGGAAGATGTCTGACTCACCATTGTATCCTTAGCATCCAGTGCCTAGCACATCTGGGATATGGCTGGCACTCAGTGCAATTTTGATGAAGGACTAAATTAAGCTGTGCGGCCTCTCTAGGATTAGCCCAGGAACCCCTGCACGCCCCATTGGAGCTAAGGTAGAAGTGGTGTGCCAGACGGAGAAGAGTTAAGGTGAAATAAGAGGTAAGGGGAGAGAAGTTTGTCCTAATTTTGGTGTTTATGTACATTTTTTCTTAAAAGTCCAATATAGGTAGTTTTACTTACTCATCTCCTTGAGAGAAGACAGATAAAACATCCTCTTTTTCCTCTGGGAGAGTTGAAAAGTCTTACACAGAATTCCACATGATGGTTAAAATGGGATCTATGTTCCCTGTTTTATGCCTTGATGCAAAATTATTTCTTCTCAAAATTTAGCAGACAAAATCGTGTAATCCACCACCTCCCACTTGTGTCTCATTATTTTATTTGCTGTATTTGATGACAAAAACTCAGCTTTAGGATATCTAGACCATTGATGCATTTTTTATTTTTAGGAAGCAGCAGCTGAAACTGAAACACCAACACATTATCATAGTGCTCTCTAAATAGGAGGAACATTGACTCAGGAAGATTAAGGGGAAAAGTCCATGGCTTAAGGATTCACTAGGAAATGGAAATGGAGACAACTGGGTTCCTAGTCTCTTGACTGTAGCGCTGGTGGTCAGCAGGTAAACTGCCTGCATGGCACATTTCAGCAAGGCTGGCATTGTCCTGAAAAGCAGACATATGGATGATGTCATATGTTGCAAAAAGAACAGGTCTGGGAATGAAACAAACCTGAGTTAAAAAAATCTGTGTGGCCTTGGGCAAATTATTTTATGTCTCTGAGCCTCAGTTACCCCATCTGTAAAAAGGAATAACAAAACTCATCTCACCAGGTGTTGGATAATTAGAGACAATTCATGCAAAATTTGTGACATGTAGTAGATATTCAAAAACTGATACCTGCTGTTTCTATGATTGACGTCCTTGCAACCAGAATGAAGAGACATTTTCTTTGTTTCTTAATATCCTTTTTGGAACATAATGGAGCGAAAATTAAAAAATACATAATCAAGCAAATATTTCTTAGTACAAATGATATGGTGCTGAATAAGGAGAATTTTATTGTATAAGTGAACACAGGTTTATAAAATTACAATTTCTAAATTTCCATACCATTTAGCATGCATAATAATTTTTATGTAAATCATTTATTGCTAGGGATTTGAACAGATTCCCTTTTTATTTTCCTTTTTTTTTGGAGTGTAATGTTCATGCAGAGAAGTACACTTCAAAGCACACAGCTCAGTGGACTTTTCCGATCACAACCGGCTCGTGGAATGAGCAGCCACATGGAGAAGGAAGAACATTACAGCACTCCAGAGGCCTTGCCTCACTTCATGGCCTTTTCAGCCTCTACCATCCCCAGAAGTGACCACCATCTTGACTTATAATGTCAAGGAGTAGTTTGACTTATTTTTATACTTACGTAAATAGAATCATACGTCAGGTATGTTTTTGTGGCTGAGTTGAACAAGTTTTTTAATGTCAACAGAAACTGTATGGACTGGCCACTAAAACAGTGAAAATTATCTGGAGACAATGATTTTTCAGACTTGACCTGCCTAAAAGGCCATAAGCACTGACTAGTCTGTGAACAAATAGGTAATAGAAATTATGATTATAATAATACTGAATATAATTATTGCTATTATTAATACTCATTAATGATTAAGATAACATTATTAATTGACATTAGTGATAAATCAGAGACTGTCTATTTTTATGCTAATGAAAGAGTAAGCACCAGATGTGGAAGACGGAAAGGGCAACTTTCTTCAAAGGAGGGATCTATACGAGTGTGACCCACTAGCAAATAGTCGTAATAAATTCTTCAGAAATAATATGCGAGCAATCTGAGCATTCCCCTGGGCTCCCTGGGAGAGAGAGAGGCCGCCAGATGAGGAACAGTAGCCCCAGAGTGCCCTGGCCACTTCCCTGCTAAGCTCACTATCCCTGTTCACAAAATCGGCTCGCCATTTCTGTTTAATTGTGAGTGACTTGAACAGCCTTTGTTATTAGTTCCCTTCTGGTTCTTCTCGAAGGGATAGCCAAAGTCAACATTTGTGACCAGGCTTTACTACAGCTTGAGGTCCCATGCCAGTTGGACATGCTTGCCGCTTACCCCCAAACCCACCCACTCAAATGCGGTTCCCCACTCAGTGCTGTGCTTTGGCCATAGGACTGGAGGGAGGAGACACTTCTGGCAAAACAAATAATTTAGAAGATCATTGTCCAGGTGTGATTTTAAAGGGCCTGAACTAAGGCAGGGGCAGTGAGAACCAAGAAGAGAGACTGGTGTATTCAGATTTCTAATTCCAGGCAAATTTTTACAGTAGAAGAGAGGGCTTATACTGATTTAGGAAAGAGAGAGAGGGAGACAGAGAGAGAGAGACGGACAGAGAAAGAGAAATGGAGGTTTTCAGCTTTAGGCACCAGTTTCTGGCAAAACCCAGGACTAGGCATTTTTTCAGAGTTGTAGTGGCCTTGGGGATTGTGAGTTCTATTCCAGGCAGGGGAAATTTAAAGTTCAGCCAAGGGGCCGGCCCGGTGGTGTAGTGGTTAAGTGCGCATGTTCAGCTTCGGCAGTCCAGGGTTTGCCAGTTCGGATCCTGGGTGTGGACATGGCACTGCTTGGCACACCATGCTGTGGTAGGCGTCCCACAGATAAAGTAGCGGAAGATGGGCATAGATGTTAGCTCAGGGCCAGCCTTCCTCAGCAAAAAGAGGAGGATTGGCAGCAGTTAGCTCAAGCTAATCTTCCTGAAAAAAACAAAATAAAAAAGTACAGCCAAAAGCCAGCAGATCATTGCAAATATACAATCACAAATTCAGCCCATTTTTTAAATGGAAAATTATCTTTAAGCGAAGAGTATGTCCATTTCTGTGTTTATCTTGTTTGGGCATATTGTTGTCATCCAGAAAAAAATTGATTTGCCTCCTTTTTCCTTTAGAAAAGTGATTTACTCTCAGCAAAGAAAATCTGGAAAATATCAATACATTGAGGAGGAAGAAAGAAAGCATTCGCTATCCTGTACCCAAAGAAGTTGCTATTATTATTTTGGTCTGTTTCTTCCTGATCAACGTTCTAACCTAAGTATTTTATATGTTACTGCAAAGTCCTACATAGCGTTTAATGACTGCCTAATGTTTTATTGAACAGACTAAATAAAATAGGCCAGTGTTTACTTAATTGTTACCTTTTTGTCAGATATTTGAATGTCTTCTCTCTTTCACCATTACAAATAGTGCTTTGATACACAACTTTGGTTATAGGCTTTTTTTTTGTAACTCATATAATTTCCTTGGTTTATGTTCCCAGAAGAATTACTAGGTTAAAGAATAAAACTATCTTTTAGATTCCTGCTATGTATCAGCAAAATATTTTCCACGTGGATTGAATCAATTGGTATCCTCACCCAAAATTTATCAGTGCTCTTTCATTGCATCCTCACCAGCATTCACTATTTCCTTAAAGGAAAAACCTTTCCAATTTGATAGGTAAAAATGATATTTCTTCATTTAGTTTGCATTTCTCTGACTACTAATTAAGCTGAAATGTTTTTGCATATGTTTTGCATTTCTGCAAATAATTTTTGATAGAATTTAAAACTAGAATGGGTCCTGTCGCCTGGTGTGAATGGACTGCCTTCCTCTGCTATAAACATCCCTCTAGGCTGGTCATGATGCTAATGGATACCTGCACGGCCTGCAAGGCATTGGGTTTTTGTTTGCTTGTTTTTAAATTTTACTTTTTATTGAAGTAAAATATTCCTACAGGAAAATGCACATATAATTACATAGCTTGATGAATTTTCACAAACTAAACGCAGCTGAAGCACCAGCACCTAAATGAAGAAATAAAACATTACCAGCATTCCAGAAACCCCTCCCCTAACTTCACACTGCATTCCAGTCACTTCCTCCCTCAAGGGTAGCCACCATCTTTTTTTATTAAGGAAGATTGGCCCTGAGCTAACATCCATGCTCGTCTTCCTCTATATTATATGTGGCTGCCTGCCATAGTGTGGCTTGATGAGCGATGTGTCGGTCTGTGCCCAGGATCTGAACCAGTGAACCCCAGGCCACTGAAGCAGAGCTCATGAACTTAACCGCTGTGCCACCAGGCCAATCCTGGGTGGTCACCATCTTGATATCCGTCAGCAGCAATTAATTTGACTATTTTGTACTTTTTATATAAATGGAATCATAAAGCATCATCTCATGCTTCTGGCTTCTTTTATCAACATTAGTTTTCTGAGTTTCATCCTCATTCTTGTATGTCCTTCTAAATTATTCATTCTCACTGTTTTGTAGTATTTTGTGTGACTATACCACAATTTACTTACGACTGTTGAAGATTTTGGCAGTTTCCAGTTAGTTTTTTACTGTTATGAATAGCAATGCAATGAAATAGTCTAGTACTTGGTTTTTGGTGGACATATGTTTTAATTTCTATTAGGCATACACCTATGAGTGGAAATGCTGGGTCATAGAATATGCACCTATTCAGATATTATAGATACCCCCAGTTTTCCAAAATGGTTGTACCAATTTACAGCCCTGCCATTAGTGAATAAGAGTTTCAGTTGCTCCACATCCTTGTCAATACTTGGTCTTTTTGTTTTTGAGGAAGATTAGCCCTGAGCTAACTACTGTCAGTCCTCCTCTTTTTTGCTGAGGAAGTCTGATCCTGAGCTAACATCCATGCCCATCTTCCTCTACTTTATATGTGGGACACCTACCACAGCATGGTGTGCCAAGTGGTGCCATGTCCGCACCCAGGATCCGAACTTGCGAACCCCGGGCCACCGAGAAGCGGAATGTGCGAACTTAACTGCTGTGCCACTGGGCTGGCCCCAATACTTCGTCTTTTTATCTTTTTCATTATAATCATTCTAGTGGGTATATGATAGTTTTAATTTGAATTTCCCTGATGACAATGAGTTTGAGCACATTTTCATAAGTTTATTGACTACTCAAATACTTTTTGAAGTATTTGTCCAAGTTTTTAAAATTATTTTTCTATTGGGAGGTCTTCATTTTTCTTATTGATTTGTAGATGTTCTTTATATATTTAGGATATAAGTTCTTTGTTGGATATGTGCATTGAAAATTTCTCTGACTCTGTAGTTTCTTTTTAACTCTCTTATTTGTGTCTTGTAAGGAACACAAAACTTTAATTATAATATAGCTTGATTTAACAAACGTTTTTCTTTTATACTGTTACCTTATATGTCATGTTTTAAAAATAATTTTTGCTACATCCAAATCAGGAAGACATTCTCCTGCAATTTCTCTCTAATTGCTTTACTGTTTTATTCTTCATAATTAAACCTGAAATTCGTCTGGAATTTGATTTTCTGTACAATGAAAGGTAAGAATTAAGATACATTTTTTCCATAGTGAAATGCAATCGACACAGTGCTATTTATTGAAAAAATCATTCTCTCCCTACCTAGCTGATGGGCCACAGTAACCTTTTCTTGGCTCTTCTTGGACCTTTGCATTTCCATATAAGTTTGAAAACAAGTTGCTTTATTTTTTTGTTCTTTTTTTTTTTCATTTCCTGGCTTTATTGAGGTATAATTGACAAATAAAAACTATCTATATTTAGGGAATACAATGTGATGATTTACTATATGCATGCATTGTGAAATGATGTCCACAATCAAGTTAACACTTCCACCACCTCACATCGTTACCACTTTTTGATGTGTGGTTGAGAGCACTTAAGATTTACTTTCTTTGCAACTTTCAAGTGTACAGTACAATATTATTAACTATAGTCACCATTCTGTGCGTTAGATCCCCAGAACATATTCATGTTATAATTGAAACTTTGTACCCCTTGACCAACGTCTCCCCATTTCCCTCACCCCCTAGCCACTGGAAACCACTGTTGTGATCACTGGTTCCATGAGCTCAACTTTTTTAGATTACACGTGTAAGTGAGATTATATAGTATTTGTCTTTCTGCATCTGGTTAGTTCACTTAGCATAATGTCCTCTAGGTTCATCCATATTGTCGCAAAGGGTAGGATTTCCTTCTTTTTTATGGCTGAATATTTATCCAAAGAACTTGAAAACACAAATGCATAAAGAAACACGCACGCCTATGTTCATTGCAGCATTATTCACAATAGCCAAGACTTGGAAGCAATCTAGGTGCCCATCAAGGGACGAATGGATAAAGAAGATGTGGTATATATACATAATGGAATACTACTCAGCCATAAGAAATAATGAAATCTGGCCATTTGTGACAACATGGATGGACCTTGAGGGTATTATGCTAAGTGAAATAAATCAGAGGGAGAAAGTGAAAAACCATATGATCTCACTCATAAGTAGAAGATAAAAACAATGACAAACGAACACATAGCAACAGAGATTGGATTGGTGGTTACCATAGGGGAAGGGAGCAGAGGGGAGGGCAAAAGGGGTGATTAGGCTCACATGTGAGGGGATGGGCTATAATTAGTTTTTGGGTGGTGAACATGATGTAATCTACACAGAATTCAAAATATATTACAATGTACATCTGAAAGCTATATAATGTTATAATCCAATGTTACTGCAATAAAAATAATATATATATTACATTTTACATTTTCTTATTCATTTGTCTTACTCATTTTCTTATGCAACTTAAGTTGTTTCCATATCTTGGCTGTTAGGAATAATGCTGTAATGAACATAGGAGTGCAGATCTCTCTTCAAGATACTGATTTCATTTCCTTTGGATATATACCCAGAAGTGAGATTGCTGGATCATATGGTAATCTCATTTTTAATTTCTTGAGGAACCTCCATACTGTTTTCCATAATGGTTATAATATTTTCCATAATACCAATTTAAATTCTTATCAACGGTTAACAAGAGTTCCCTTTTGTCCACATCCTTGTCAATACTTATCTCTTATCTTTTTGAGAATAGCAATCCTAACAGGTATGAGCTGATATCTCATTGTGGTTTTGATGTGTATTTCCCTGATGATTAGTGATGTTGAGTGCATTTTCATATACTTGTTGGCTATGTTCTTTGCGAAAATGTCTATTCAGGTCCTTTTCCCATTTTTTAATTATTTTATTTTATTTTTTTGCTATTGACTTGTTGTGTGAGTTCCTTATATATTTTGGAACTAACCCTTTATCAGATATGTGTTTGCAAATATTTTCTCTCATTTTGTAGCTTGTCTTTGCATTTTGTCGATTATTTTTTTGCTAAAGACATCCAAATTGGTAAAAAGGCTAAATTTTCTCTGTTTATAGATGACATGATCTTATATGTTATTATGTAAAATCCTAAGTTTAAATTTAATCCTAAATTTAATAAGGATTTCACCAAAAAAATTGATAGAACTAATACATGATTTTAGTGAAGTTACAGGATACAAAATCAATATACAAAAATAAGTTGTGTTTTTACGCACTAACAAAGAACTCTCAGAAAAAGAAATTAAGATAATGTTCCCACTTACAATAGTACCAAAAACAATAAAATACTTAGGAATAAATTTAACCAAGGAGGTGAAAAATCTGTACACCAAAAACTATAAGACACTGATGAAAGAAACTGAAGATGATACAAATAAATGGAGAGATAGCCTATATTCATGGATTGGAAGAATTAATATTGTTAAAATGTACATATTACCTAAAGTTATCTACAGATTCAATGCAATCTCTATCAAGATTCCAATGATATTTTTCACAGAATAAAAAAAAATCCTAAAATTTGTATGAAATTACAAAAGACTCCAAATAGCCAAAGCAATCTTGAGAAAGAAGAGCAAAACTTGAGGCATCACACTTCCTGATTTCAAACTATATTACAAAGCTATAGTAATCAAAACAGTATGGTACCAGCATAAAAACAGACACATAGACCATTGGAACAGAATAGAGAGCCCAGAAATAAACCCATGCATATATGGTCAACTAATCTTTGACAAGGTTACCAAGAATATACAATGGGGATAGGATAGTCTCTTCAACAAATAATGTCAGGAAAACTGGACATCCACATGCAAAACAGTGAAATTAGACTCATCTTACACTATTCACAAAAATTAACTTGAAATGGATTAAAGACTTATTCATAAGACCTGAAACTCTAAAACTCCTGGAAGAAAACATAAGGGAAAAGCTCCTTGACATCGGTCTTTGCAATGAGTTTTTGGGTATGACATCAAAAGCATAGGCAATAAAAGCACAAATAAACAAGTGGGACAATAACTTGTTTTATTTAGCCAAAAAATAAAAACTGCTTGTCTCGGTCACCTTGGGCTGCTGTAATAAATTACCATAGACTGGGTGGCTTAAGCAGCAGAAATTTATTTCTCACAGTTTTGGAGGCTGGGAAGTTGAAGATCAATGGACTGACAGATTTGGTCTGATAAGGGTTCTCTTCTTGGTCTGCAGGCAGCCTTCTTGTTGGATTTTCACATGGAAGGGAGAGAGAGAGCTCATCTCTTTTTTTAATAGGGGCACTAATCCCATTCATGAAGGCTTCACCCACAAGATCTAATTACCTCCCAAAGGCCCCATGTCCTAGTGCCATTACAGTAGGGGTTAGGATTTCAACATAGGAATTTGGGGGGGACATGAACATTCAGTCAATAACTCTGCTGGAATTTATATTGGGGCTGAAGTAAGTATATAGATTAATTTGTGGGGACTTGATATCTTCACAATATTGAGCCAATTCATAAACATAGTATAGCTCTCCATTTATTTAGATCTCCTTTCATTTCTCTCAGTGTTTTTAGCTTTTAGTATAAAAGTCATACACATCTTTCACTGTATTTCTTGTATGTGTCTGATTATTTTTATTTTTTTTATTTTTTAAAGATTTTATTTTTTCCTTTTTCTCCCCAAAGCCCCCCGGTACATAGTTGTGTATTCTTCGTTGTGGGTCCTTCTAGTTGTGGCATGTGGGACGCTGCCTCAGCGTGGTCTGATGAGCAGTGCCATGTCCGCGCCCAGGATTCGAACTAACGAAACACTGGGCCGCCTGCTGTGGAGCGCGCGAACTTAACCGCTCGGCCACGGAGCCAGCCCCTGTGTTTGATTATTTTGAAGATACTATAAAACATATTTTTAAAATTTTATTTTCTACTTTTTGTTGCCTACTAGCCACAAAATACAGTTATTAAATTGTATAAAAATAAAATTGTTATTGTATATTGACCTTCATTTTATCCAGCAAACTTTATGTAGCATTTTATCCAGCAAACTTTATGTAGCAAACTTGCTACATTTATTTGTCAATTCTAAAAGTTTATAATTCTTTTGGATAGTGTAGGTTCACAATCACGTAATCTGTAAACGATTTTATCCATTCCTTTTCAATCCCTATGCTTTTTATTTCTTTTTGTTTGTTTGTCTCATTGCATTTACTAGGACAGCCAGTATAGCATTGAATAGAAATGGTGAAAGTAGATATTCCTGATCTCAGGGGAAATTTTCAGTATTTGTCATTCAGTATGATGGTTTTCCTATGGATTTTTAGGATACGTATTTGAGTTAGTTTCCTATTGCTGTGTATCAACTTACCACAAATTCAGCAATTTGAAACAGCACAAATTTATGATGTCACACTTTCGTAGGTCTGAAGTCTGGGCAGATTTCAAATGGATTCTCTATTCAGAGTCACACAAGGCTGCAATCAAGGCATCAGCTGGGCTCGGGTTTTTTTGTTTTGTTTTGTTTTGTTTTTTGGAGGAAGATTAGCCCTCAGCTAACTACTGCCAGTCCTCCTCATTTTGCTGAGGAAGCCTGGCTCTGAGCTAACATCCGTGCCCATCTTCCTCTAGTTTATACGTGGGACGCCTACCACAGCATGGCTGCCAAGCAGTGCCATGTCCGCACCCGGGATCCGAACCAGCGAACCCCGGGCTGCCGAGAAGCGGAACGTGCGAACTTAACCGCTGCGCCACCGGGCAGGCCCCTGGGCTTGGGTTTTTATCTGGAGCTTTGGGTCCTCCTCTAAGATTATTCATTGGCTGAACTCCTTCCTTGTCTGCAAGATTTAAGTCTCCATTTTGGTTTTTTTTGTGTGTTTTTTTTTTCCTGGCTGTCAGCTGGGGATTTCTCTAAGCAACTAGAGGCCACACTCAAGTCCTGGCCATTTGGCCTCCTTCACCTTCAAAGCTAGCGATGAAGAATCTCCTTTATGTCAAATCTGTCTGACTTCAGGGAGGTCCCAGTCCCTTTTAATGGCTCACCTGATTAGGTGAGGCCCACTTGGATAATCTCACTTTTGATTAGCTTTGACATCAACCAATTAGTAGCTTAACCGTGGGAGTGACCTCCCATCATATTTACAGTTTCTGCCCACACTCAAGGAGAGGAAATTGTACAGAGAATGCATGCCATTGGGAGGAATCTTGGGGATCTTCTTAGACTTCTGCCTACCACAATAGTCTTCATTAATTAATAAATCTGTAACTAGTCTGCCAAGAGTTGTTATCATGAATTGCTGTTAAATCTTATCAAATGCTTTTCTGCATCTATCAAGATGACTAATATATATATATTTTTAAGAGTTTATTCTTTTCCTTTTTCTCCTCAAAGCCCCCCAGTACATAGTTGTATATTCTTAGTTGTGGGTCCTCCTTGTTGTGGCATGGGGGCCCTGCCTCAGCGTGGTTTGATGAGCAGTGCCGTGTCCACGCCCAGGATTCGAACCAATGAAACACTGGGCCGCCTGCAGCAGAGTGCGCAAACTTAACCACTCGGCCACGGGGCCAGCCCCAACTAATATATTTTTTTAACGTGTGAATTATATTAATGGATCTTTTTCATACTTCCCTTGATTGTGACGGTACTTTTCTTAATTTGCTAATGTTAGTTTGAACCATATGAAATGGCTAACATTTGACCATATTTGACCTACAAATGTCAATTTATTTGATCAACCTAATACTTTTATAACTTTTCTATCTGTTTTTATGAGAGAGATTGATCTGTAATTTTTCTTTCTTGAAATATTCTTGTTGGCTTATAGAATTGAGCTTACTCTGGCCTCCTAAAGCATTAGGAAGTATTCTTTTTCTGTCCTCTGGAAGAGTTTGTGCAGGATTGGTATTATTTCATTCTTAAATGTTTGAATTAATTCACTGGTAAAGCCATCTGGGTGTCTGCCAGTATTAATCACTTTGAAAGACACTCTCCCTTCAGATGATCTAAGGGATGCTGAGGAAATCTATATATGTAGGCTAAGACTTCTAGACTTCATCTTTGATGATATTCTGCAGCAAAGTAGTGAGGATGGAAACAAATGATGGATTTTTCCAGTAGAGAAAAATTCAGATATAATCAGGTATTAGTCCAACAACATTCCCACTATTCCAGTATTTTACATTTGAAATAGGTTCTCTGTTATTGGTGATCCCTCAGGGAATCTGCTGTGGAGAAATAAAAACTGACTCACTTTGACTCAGTCCTATATCCGCTTTTCTTTGATTCTTAGAAGCCATCAATTGGGCCCCTTTTCAGAAGATGTGTGTTCTTGGGCAATTGATTCTGTCTCGCTGTGTCTCAGTTTCCTCACCCGCACAAAGGGAATTATAAAATAATCTAAGTCATAGAATTGTGAGGATTCATTTAGATTATGGATTATCCTAAATTAGCACAATTGTTAGCCCACAATAAGCACTCAAGAAAGGCTAACTTTAAAAATGCTTTATCTAGTCACTTTGTTTTAGAAGCACTCTGTTTTCTGGAACGTGTATTCTTAGCAGAAATAACAAATGTGTGGGTGATATGTCTGAGGAGTTATAGAAACTATGACACTTTCTTGCACATGACTGTGTCTTCCTTTGCCTATCTGACTGTGAGATTCTTGAAAGAGGAAACACTACATTGTTCATATTTATATATTCAGTGCCTGACAAAGAATTGGTGCTCAATACTCTCTACTAAATGATCAAATGAAAAACATATCCCAAAGCATCAGTGACAGAGGTTTATTAAATTATGTCATTATCTTAAATTTTAAGAGCACCTATATTCCTGGAAACTTTGGTTTAACAATTCATCAAGATTTACTTTTATAAATTCTTTAGATTTGGGATAATGACATTTTTAATATAGGTGTAAAAATATGCCACTGTAAGGAAAGCTATTTTATAAAAGTCAACAATATTTTATTGAAACATTTATGACAGACAAAATATACATACCCAGATTTATTAATTTCAGCCTTAAAAATCCTTCTTTAGTAAAGGAACTTAGATGCCCAAGAGTAAACAAAAAATGAAACCTTAATTTCATGACTGGGTTGGTTCTTGGATATTTTCAGAAGGCAGAGAGACAAACATGTTTATACATACTAAAACATATTCATTGTTTATCTGAAATTTGAGCTTACCTGGGTGTCCTGCACTTTTGTGTCCCAAACTGGCAGCCCTAAATAGATCATTTTTTTTTTAAAGATTTTATTTTATTTTCTTTTTTCTCCCCAAAGCCCCCAGTACATAGTTGTATATTCTTTGTTGTGGGTCCTTCTAGTTGTGGTATGTGGGACGCCACCTCAGCGTGGTTTTGATGAGCAGTGCCATGTCCGCGCCCAGGATTCGAACCAACGAAACACTGGGTTGCCTGCAGCAGAACGCGCGAACTTAACCACTAGGCCACGGGGCCAGCCCCTTAAATAGATCATTTTTAATGGTGGAAACTCTTCAGTTAATCTATGTCATACAGTATTCTGAGGGAGCACAGTTTAAGCATCATATTTTTTTGCTCCCAAATTCAGAATGAAAAATTCAGTTGTTCTACTTATGGAAACTAATTCTGAGCAAGGGTTTTCTTTTGAAAATCAATGAAAGGAGGATGCAATTTAAGCCCAATCTTTGAAAATGGTTTTGCTTCAGTTGGACCTCAAAATGGATTTTTGAAGACAAGTAAACATTTAGGTAGCAAGTAGTTAGGTCCTGGGGCTCCCTGACTTACTACAAATGAAACTTGCCTTTCAGGATAAGCGAGACGCTTATACATACACCAACTATCCTCAGTGCCCACTTTGTAGTCTTCATCTAAATCAATATCAAGAAATGCTATGATATACAAATTCCTGCTTGAGTGATAATGGACCAATGACCAATAATTCTCTGGCTACATAGACACCTTGGAGAGCTTGTTCTGAAGTTTCTTTAGCCCTGATTTTTAACCAGGTGCAAGATAGAACATGATATTTTTATAACACTTAACCCATCTGTGTTTAGTTTCACACATGGAAAATGAAACTATTATCTACTTCCACATACATTACAGAAATAATTAAAGAAATATTGAAATAATATGAAACTAACACCAATTTATGTCTCGGTTATTCCCAGACCCCTCATTTTGTTAAAATGAGCACTATTATTTCTATCTGCTAGCAAATCCCAGCAGAGCCTCATTTAGCATCTGCTCAGTTCATGGTCCATGGTCTCAGAGAACAAGGAAGAAATCAAAAAAGGCCTTCATGATGTAAATCTAACCATCAAAAGAAAAGGAACCCTCTTTATTCACACTCTTCAGAATTGCTTGACTATTTCAAGCAAAGATGGTAAGTGAAGTAATTTGGGCAACAAAATTGCTAAAGTGTAAATAAAGTGGGATTTGCAGAGAACTTCCAACTCGGTTTTGCTGTTAGTACAGAATGGGCCAAACAAGACCATAACAAATCAAGATTATAAACTAGACCTTTTAAATCATGATTAGAACCATGGGAGTGGCTTGGATTAAAGCGAAACATCTTTTGGTCTGAGATTGGCAACACTGCAGTCATATTCAAGGGCTTGACGCTTGATATGGGCAAGTAATGATAACTACAGTAACCACCTTTATTAATTAACAAGGCCCTTTAAGCGCAAGAATTTAAAACAATATGAAATAATTGGACTTTTAGCCTATCCACATATAAACTCCATCATGCCCCTGGGATACCACAAAGAGCATCCAACTCCACAAATGTGCATTGTTTGCTTTTATTGAATGAAGCAAATTCATTTTTCCATCTGTCTGTGTTATTGTCACCCATTAATAATACGTAGCAAAAGATATGATTCTACCACCCATGCTAGTCCTTTTTAAATTAAACGGCCCTCTTTTGTATGACTAATAAAAAAGAGAGGAGACGCTACCAATATTTATTTCTTCTGTTGTTCTCCATGAGCTTTGTGCTGTGGTTTCTATTTTATGAAAAGTTAAACCACCAAGTCGGTCAGGCTATTTGGGCTGCTGGTGCATGCGCCTTGGGTAAACAGACGTTCTCCGCAATCCTTTCCCCCATTTTGCTGGGCATTTTGTTCTCTCTCGTAACGGCTGAACAAAGTTTTTCAAAGCCGAGATAGAAAAGGGGGCCAGGGACCTAAACAAGATGACATGTACTGTACCAACACTCCAAGCGAACACCAGCCTCGCACAATTGCAGCTTTACAGAGCGCACTTTGTGCAGTCGTTACTGTTGTGCAATGCAGAAAAGGGAGGGAACCAGCAGCGAAATCCAGTGGGTCGCATTCAATTTCTGAGACACAAAGACAACAGGCAGGAAAAAAAAGAGAGAAAGTTTCATTAGAAAGACCCACCCCCCTCAAAAAAAATTAACCTCTGCATTGCCCCCGGGTCATAGCTGTGGATTTCCATATAGAAAATGGTTCATTCATTGCAAAGATCCAAACTTTAATTTGGCATAATGCTAGTTCTTCATTTTACAAAGTGCCTTTCATCATATTGACCTGAAGGTTCTTATTAAGCATCTGAATTAGAAAACAATTGTTTGGAAAAATGAAAGCTAGATGCTGCTATTAGGGGAAAAGAAGTAGGCCAAATTGTTTCCCTCTTTGGAGACTTTATTTTGACCACAGCTCAGGGAAATACATGGATGCGTGCTTTCCTGCATCCTTTATGGACCTTCTTATTTGCAGAAACCACTATTAAAGCTTAATTTAAATAAAAAGCAAATTCATCCTGAGCTGCCCTAGATGAGCGCATCTTTTGCATCCTTGGGGCATCTGAAGTATGTTCCACGAGCTAAACCTGCCCTTCTAGAAATAAGAGACTGGGCCATTTTGCTTGCTACTTTATCTATTGAGCTGTTGATCTCACATCTAAATGCCTGAATGGTGTTTGGGCTGAAGAGTTCTGAGTGCCTTAGTGGGCTTTCTTTTTATTTAGTAAAATGCAGGAGCTTTCTACTCTCCTACCCGTGATCAAATGAAGTACAGCTTCTCCACGTAACCCATGGTTCATGCAAAGCACATTGGTAGATAATTTGTGAAAAAAAAAAAAGCCTTAGCCTCATGATGTAAACAAAGACATAAGGAAGAACATTATGATCTGTCTCGTAAACGTGTAAGGAAGTTTTCAGCTTGTGCAAAGAGGCATTTTTTCCTTAAAAAGCACAATTTATACAAAGCGCATTTCTGAAATAGTATCTGTATAGTATCTGTGACATTGGTCTTGCCTCTGCATGTTCATTTATGTTAGCCTATAGTTTCTTAACATAAAGAAGCTTTATAAGTAACTTTTATTGTGTTTTAATTACATATGCGGTATATAAAGCCAAAAAAATCAAACAGAAGAGGCCGGCCTGGTGGCATAGTGGTTAAGCTTGTGCGCTCCACTTCAGTGGCCCAGGGTTCACAGGTTCAGATCCCAGGTGAGGACCTAGCACTGCTCTTTAAGCCATGCTGTGGCAGCATCCCACATAAAATAGAAAAAGATTGCCACAGATGTTAGCTCAGGGCCAATCTTCCTCATACACATACACAAAATCAAACAGAAGACAAAGAAAAACAAAAATTACCCATAATCCCACTACTCAAGATTACCTTTATTAGCATTTTGACGGCACCTCTCTAGACATTTTTTTCCTCTTTCACTATATTTGCATGCGTCAATCCATACACACTCTATTGTATTTTTTAAATCTAAAGGTTGCCATACTATACATACTCTTTCATAACTCACTGTTTTGTTCTTCAATAACCTATCATAAATGTTTAAAAATGTTAACAATTCCTTAACATCTGTTAATTATTGCAAAGTGTTTCGTTAGATGGTTGTGCCACAGTTTAATCAATCTACTTTTTCTTGCATATTTTTGTGGTTTTTAATTTTTCGCAATTATATACCATGTTGCAAAAAATATCTTTGTGGTTACATTAATTTTTCCTTTAAGATAAATTCCTAGAGATGGAATTATTAGGTCAGAGGATATGGACATTTTTAAAGTTTTTGATATATAGTGCCAAATTGCCCTTCTGATGGGCTGCACCAATTTAATCTCTTACCAACAATGGATGAGAGTGCCTGGTTCACAATACCCTCATCACCTCTGGTTATTATTCCATTTTTATGTTGGTCAATTGCATATTAAAAATTTTAGCCCATCCTTTTCAAAGCAATAGAGATACCCTCATCACCTCTGGTTATTATTCCATTTTTATGTTGGTCAATTGCATATTAAAAATTTTAGCCCATCCTTTTCAAAGCATTAGAGGTGAGCCTGGACTATAGCATCTCTGTTAATGGCCATGATCATTTCTACCTTTTCTCGCAAGGCCTCTTGTGAGATCTATAACATACTGAATTGGAACTAGAAAATTCATAACTCTAAAAATTGCCTTTTTAGAGAAAAAATGCAATTTTTAAAAATGTGTAAAAGATGATAACCATGATTAGAAATAACAGAGTTTAATTCTAACTTTTTTGGAGTGTTTAGAAAAGGGCAGCACAGAAGTGCCATTTCTGCTGTCCAGTATCCCATACTAACACTCAAAACATTCTGATTGCTTTTCTGGGTAATTCCTCATTGTGTGTAGTCGTGGGAAGAGATGGCGCCCACTCTTGCTATTGGAGCTAAAGAGAACACAGGCACAAGACAGCCAGGAATAGGTCACATGACCAGCTTTGGCCAATCAGATATGCTTTCTTAGGATTTTGAATCTTGAGGGATAGATACAATATAGAGATGTCAATCATATATCTTAAGCATTAGAGGTGCACTTCTTACATCTTATCACCCCAGAGTTCCCATGGTTCTTGCTCATTTCACGTCTGGTCCTGCTAAGCAGTCTCCGCATCCTTCCAAAATGTTCCCTTCTGCTTATGTTGCTCAAGTCAGTTTCTGTTGTCTGCAACCAAGAACTCTGACTATACACAAATGGATCTCGTGATTTTTTTTTAACCTTGTGAATGCTAAGTAATTTTTCCTCCACTCCTCCTCCCTCAAAATTATATTCCCTCTGTAAAAGCTTCTTTTTAGCATCATGAGGAATGTGTGTTAAAGCTCAGCCCTCAAATGCAATAACTCCATGTGGACTTTTCTCATTGCCTTGTAGTGATGTAAGCTGATACCAGCATCTACTTTGCCTAGCCCACTGCAAAATCACAAAATTGTTCTCTCTGCCTCTCTGGTATCTCATTTTTCATTCAGGGACTTACCTTATTTACTTCAAATATGGCTTAAGAATGGAAAAATACCATGGGACTTTCCTCTGTCCTGCTAAGGTGACTGCAAATAGCCACAAATTTCTGGAGAGATAAAAGGCTTTGTATTCAGAACCCAGATTGCCTGCAAACTCACTCTCTTAGCTTTTTTCTTCTCCTCCTCTGTCTCTGACTTGTTTTTTTTATTCATAGGGTGAAGCCAAAGTAACCTACTCAAAAGCATTTTAAGCCAAGCTCCAAAAATACGTGTCCTAGATTCTTTAGCCAGAAATCCCCCCAAAAGTGTATTTCCTAAGTTTACGTTTTCTTCCTACTCAGAAGATGATAAAAATGATGAACACAGCAGTAATTCAGTTACAAAGCAGCTATTAAGCACTCCACTGGGCAGCACTGTGGTGTATGACATGTTTGGATTGGCTCATTTGGTCCTCACAATGCCCCTGTGATGATAATAATAATCATGGAAGGATTAGGAGCAGTAGCACTGTTGTTATTAATATGCTATCATTATTCCATTTTACTGACGAGAAAGCTGAGGCTCGAGATATAAAAACCCAGCTCAATACACAAGCAGTAAATGGCAGAGCTGAGATTCATACTTAGGAGTCTGACTCTTAACAAGCGTTTGGTTTGTCTGTTTCAGAGATTATGGTTATATCAAAATTTCCCCCAAATATTTCTGTTATTTCACCTGATGAATTCTTCAAAGGCCTTTTCTCCTATTAGAGAAAGTCTTTGTAGACATCATTTGGAAGTGCAAGCCTTTAGAGTTCCTTGTTTCAAACTGTGAGGTGAATTTTCACTCCTCTTGTGTAACGTGGGTGAGGTTTTGCAAGTCTACACTGAATGTGCAAAAACAATTTGGCAACTGGGGGTAAGTTTCTGCCACTCATCAGAGAGCAGTTTTCCGGGTTCTTGGTGTCTGGGGTGGTACCCCACTGACTTCTCAGACCTGGGTTGTGGCCCAAGCAAGGAGGAAGGAGCGACAGAGGCCGGGAATGCCACTGAAGGGAACAAACAGTCAGAGAGCCCGGCCTCCTCCACATCCTCCGCCGTACTTTGCTCTTAGAAATTCCACGTACTTCTGCCCAGTCATTTTCTAATACTGAATTCCAAACCCGCCATTCGGTGAGCACTGAGCTGCAAACGTCTCCTTTCATGGGTCAGAGCCTTGAAAACGCCGTTGCGGGCTTGGAAAAGAGGACACCCCACAGTGTCTACTATTTACTCAAATACTTTCGCATATTTTTTCCTCTTTTCTATCCCCCGGGGTGAAAACTTGCAGACAATAACCTTGTCGCCTGTCACGTTCCCATGTAAAATGTGCTCCTCACAGACAGATATTCTTGAACCAACCCGAGCCTCTAACTTTGCCCCCGTTGCCCTTTCCTGTTCTGAGCTGAGAGGCTACCCCACAACGTGCTTTTGTATATTAAGTGAAATTGCATAGGTTTTCATTTGAAATTCCAGTGCCCTGTGCTTAAAGCTTTGACTTGAACACACTAGGTGAACTTAGTTAAAATAAGTATTTGTATTTGTACTCTTAGTTATTACTGAGAAAGGTGGTTTGCTGCACACGTTGAGTTAGGCGTAAAATGCCGTGAGCATGAAGAGTAAGCTCTTTCTGAGACACATATAGACAAATGCACATGAAGGTTTTGCTATCCTCTGAATTTCATTTTCTTTTCATTTTCTTTTTTTTTTCTCCCCAAAGCCCCCCAGTACATAGTCATATAATCTAGTTGCAGGTCCTTCTAGTTGTGCTATGTGGGACTCCGACACAGTGTGGCTTGATGAGTGGTGCTAGGTCCGCACCCAGGATCTGAACCAGCAAAACCCCGGGCCATGGAAGCGGAGCACGTGAACTTAACCACTTGGCCACGGGTCTGGCCCCTGAATTTCCATTTCCTTTCTGACTCTCCCGTCACTGAATCAAAACTGTCATTTCATAGTTTAGCTCAAAGAGATGGGCAAAATGAAACTTTTAGAAATAAAAGTTCTCTCTTTCTCTGTCTTTAATACACAAGAGTCTTAAATTTGCTGAGAGTCTCTCAATGAAAAATACATCTAACAAGTTTAGTTATTTAGATCCAGTGAAGGCTCACAAGAAAAACAAACCAGATACCGTGATCTTAACTGGAATGAAATTTGCCACAAATATTCCAAATTAGCGCCCAGAAATATCTGAGGTTTTGAACTGGTTTTGTTTGTTTGTTTTTAAGTGATTATTGGTCAGGAGAAGGAGCTTATGAGGAGGAATTGAGAAGTTGTATTGTTCGTCTTAAAGAGAGTCCATTTGTGAGAAAGCGACAGTAAAATCTACTTTGGGCAAATTTTGTACCAAATTATAACTTTTACCAATCTCATTAATTTTAATTTACTGAGAACAACAACAAAACAACAGCAACAGCAAACCTAGTCGCTCAAACTTGGTAATCATGCTCTTTGATCCATTTCTTTCATTTCTACCTCAAGCTACATATTTGGAAACAATGTCATGTGAAAGAAGAAATGGAAGTTAAAGGGTGATTAACTAGACATTCAAAACCATCTGGGACTTTTATTACAGTGTTCATTCTATTTTAATTTTCGGAGTCACAAGGGTCATTTATTTTTTCCCAACATTTTATTGTGGTCATTTTCAAAAGACAGACAAGTTGAAAGAATTGTACTGTGCATACTCATATACCTACCACCTAGATTCTACAATTGACATTTCTCTATATTTGTTTTATTATAAACTAGCTGTTTACCTATCCTTGTATCCATCTATCAATCTATTTTATTTTTTGATACGTTTCAGCATAAGCTGTGGACATCAGTGGACCTCCCCTGAAACACTTCAGCTGGCACACCATTAACTAGAGTTCAAAATTTGCTTGCCAATTAGTTGGTTTTTTTCAACATACTTTATTTTTGCCCTATATTTTGAGGCTGTCTACAGACATGATGCCTTTCCAAAGTTTACAGGTAGCTAAATCAGGGAACTTCACAGTCTAGTGCTAGTCAAATGTGAGGCCTGCGCTTTGTTGAAATTGTCTAAGTTGACCCTGACTCCTCTCACCCCATAAGGAAGGTGGTTTGCTTGGAAAGTGGATAAGACAAAGTGCCTTTCCCAGGCCTGTAGGCTTTTGAAATTCAAGTATGGGCTTGTATTTAGCGTTTGAATCCAGCAACAATTTTTCAGTGCTTTCTCTCATATGTCGCTGCTGCATGCGCGTCTGTGTGCGAGCGCATACATTGTGTTGTTTGTGTGTGCGTCTCCCCATCACATTTGGGGCCCCAGTGACCTACAATTCAACGTGGGGTTTGTCATCAAGCCTCTTTAGGCTGTCAGCTTTATTGGTGCCATTTTTTTTAAGTTTGTTTTGTTCCCTATGCTAATAAAGCTTGTCTCTGCTTCAATCAAAGCATATTATCTCTCCCTTTTTTTTCCTGTAAGTAAGACAGCAATCTGTTCTGTTTAAATGCCTCATCATCTTCGCTCTCCCCATCCCTGTTCCCCTAGATTTTCGAGATTGTTGACTATTATGTAACAGATGGCCCGACAGACCTCCGACTCTTTGCGATGTTGGCCAGCTTGGCTCAGAGAAATCGCAGCACTGGAGTAAATTTTCCCAGGCATGGGACGCTCATGAATTTTAACTCCTCCGCAACAAAGGAATTCAAAGGGGGTAAGAGCCAATCTATCAGGACGGAGGCAATTAAAAGATGTAGGTTGGCATTCTGCTGCAGAGGATTCTCTTCTCCGGTTCTGAATATTTAGACTAGATTAGGTCAGCTTGGCTTCCATTCATCGCTGCCCTGCCACAAGGCATCAAAACAATGAAATGACTCAAAAACAGAAGCCAGTGGGTTTTTAGCTTTTAATGATAAAACGTTTGCACTGTTGTATAAGAATACTGTGGGGGTAGGGAGAGAGGAGCCACAAGCAAGATCCCACCTCATCTTCCCAAGGACAACTCCATTGACACAGGGAAGAGGCCATCCTTTCTGGTGGGGATTCGCCTCCTAAGGCGCTGGTTTTTAGTCTTTCAGCCACCTGGAGGGTGGGCCTAGAGCTCAGGTTGCTCACATTTTGGCAATTATTTCTGGGTACAAAGATAGAACTGTAGGCTAAGGAGATGAGATGCAGTGGTAGTTACTTGTCTGTGTTTTAACTTAAAAAGCACAGAAATGGACAAAGAAGAAAATAGCTATTTTTCATAGTCCCGCCATTACAAAACACTTTGGGCATCTGCTTCCTGACTTTCGTTTTTACTCTATATCTACATTTTATGTTCAATTATACATAATAGATATGGCTTCATTGCCTCTTTAAAAAATTAGACTGTTACAGATAAAACTTCACAGATTCAGCACCTGAGCTCTTCCAGTGTGGCCCATTTCTAGCCCTCTCTGTGCCTCAAGATCAGCCCATATTCACTTCTGAGTTCTCTGTATGTTAGTTTTTCTTTTCCTTCCTTCCTTCCTTTATTCCTTCCTTCCTTCCTTTCTTTCTCTTTCTTCCTTCCTTCTTCCTTTCGAGAGACATACACATCAAAATTGTTTTGGTTGCCAGAAATCTATTGCTTTTGTTTTTGAGTTCTGCTATGTGCTTATTAATACTTTAAAACATTGCCCTCTGTCATTTCTATGAGTGTGGACGCAGAATGGGGATGATTCTAAGTGTGTTTAAGCCACCATCTGGAACAAGAACTCTGAAGTTATTTTTTAGCCTGGAATAATAAATGGGGAATTCAAAAGTTATACTTGCAATTCACTGACTAATATTGTTTGAAAAAATGAAAATTTATATATCATCCACATGTCTGGAAAATAGTGCTGAATATAATTGTTATTATTATCATCTGGTTCGATAACATACTTTATTGATGAAGAAACTGAAGGTCAGAGAAGTGAAATAAGGACTCAAGGTCATGCAATGGATTGGGGCAGAGCCATGACTAAGGTCCTTGTTTCCAATTTGGTCTTCTTTCTTTTGTGTTTTGCAGTAAAGTATGGTATTCAATTAAGTACCTATGAGTGCTGGATCCTGTGGGGAAAATACAAGAAAAGTATAAGCAAGGGCATTGTTCTTATAGAGCTGAAAATCTGTCTGGGGAGGCCAGATGAACTCACATGGCACCATCTAAGAACAACTCAAATACATGACTGTGTTAAACTGTGTGGTATTGATGGCAAAGGAAATAAGAATTCACAAAAGTAGATGCTCAGCTCCAAGAGGGGTTTAAATTTAAGCTGCATCTTGAAGGGTAGAACAGAAAAAAAGAAAGACAAGGGATGGGTCGATGCAAGAGAGAGACAAGAGGTGAGCAACGGCAAAGTGGAGAGTGGCTTGGCTTGTGAGGGTCAGAGGAAGGAGACAGCGATTGGCTCAAGAGCTGCTGTGGCATTGGTCAAAAGTGAAGCTGAGGACATGGGGAGAATGATGGCCTTGATATCTCAGGAAGTGCAGGAAATTTTCTTTGCTGACTTGTTTTCTTCTAGGAAATATGTAGTTTCCTGGGAAGGAATTTTGACTGAGCATCTCAGAAAAGGATTTTATCCAATACTGTTCACCCCTGCTTTGGCTAAAATTTTGGAAGAGCAGGACAGGAAACAAATATGTCTAATTCATATTTACCTCCTTTTTGATAGATGGTCTAAACTGTGACTTTCTCAACATGAGAACTTCTCATCACCAACACCACCACCATCACTCTTCTACCACTACAAGCAATGTGAACATCACGCACCACCACCACCATCACCCGCTCCCCCCCCCACCAACATCACTCTCTACCATTACCACGAAAAACAATATCACTCCCCCACCAACCCCTACTCAAATGACTAAAACTGTCCAATTCTCTGAAAAAAATCTTTAGAAAGGAGTCTTTCTGGATTGAGTTTCTTGTAGATTTCTGTTGGGAAGATGAGATAAGAATGAGCAGAAATAGTACAGATAATTCAAAGAATCTTAGAAATTCAAAGTAAGATGGGGCTATCACTAAACCACAGGTGATTAAAATCATCAAGGGGAAAATCTGACAAACTATTCTCTGTGAAAGTCGATGAAAATGGATACTTCTCAGATTATGACTTTGGGATTAGAATGCAATTTGGGGCTGAAAAAATAAGTGCTTTAAAGACAACTTTGATTAGAGAAATATAGCAAATGTGTAACTCTTAACAAGTTAAAAGCCAAGATTGATCATATTTATGCATCAGATTTTGTATGTATTCCCAAATAGTTCAAAATTCTTCTCTTCCTATGTGAGTTTTTCAAGGATGCCAAGTAACTCATCAATGGCTCACAATTATTTCTAATTCAGAAAATCTTATTATCCTCCAGTAATAGATGGAATACTGTGGCATAGAGTCCACTTTTATCAGTTTTGTTATACTATTACTGCCACCATAACTCCCACTAGCATACTCACCAGCATCTATTTTGGGTACCCATGTAGGCAGCTATAGGTATCAAGATGGCCAATACAAATGATTGGATTCTGATTTAGCTTCAGAATCAACAAAGAATGTAAATTCTTGGGAAGCAAGTCTACAGTCTATCTCGAGAGGTGCATGGGCAAGGGTGTCTGTGTGGGTGTCTGAGGACCAAATTCTTATTCTGTCTGTACCACTGACTAGCTGTGGGGAAAAATCCAGTGCCCTCTCAGCTTCCAGGGATTGCAGCAGCAACAAAAAGCTGCCTGGTACAAGGTCAGACAACCTTCGGGGCAGTCCACATCCAGTGACCTACCACAGTGGGGTAATTAGGCCCAGTCTTCCCATGAGTACTCAAGGCCATTCTTGGTCAAGCCTTGGCAAAGGCTGTACTTGAGTCTGCCCAGAGCTTGACTTCTGCCCCTGCCCAATCCTAATTCTTTTCCTTGAGTGTTGATCTGCAGCCCACTCCCTTAAGAAATGACCTAAACACTAAGCCCCACCTCAGAGTCTGCTCCCTGGAGGACCTAACCTGCAATAGTAACCCTCATCTTCTTTCTCAGCCTCAGCTCCCTCTTCCAACCCATAGGACTCCTGTGAGGGCCAAAGGAGATGGTTCAGTAAAATATCTTTGAAAGTCACACTGTAAGTTTTGTTTTCCTTTTATTGGAATGATGGTTAAAGATAAATCCTCAATTAAACCACCTAGAATGGAACTTGAGCATACAGATTCTGAAGGCAGACAAACTTGGCTTAGAATCCCAGCTTCACCATCTATAGTTATATGACCTTGGCAAAGTGACCTTACCTTGTTGCATCTCAGCTCTTCCATTGTAAATGGAAGGCAATAATAACACTTACTGAACTGTTTTGTTAATCAGATGAGGCATAATATTTAAAGGGCTTGGCACAGAGGTTGACTTCGAGAAAGTGCGGCTATGTTGTCTGTACCTGGGCAGGAGTGATTATAAAATGTCAGGTACTCACATGTTTCTGGGGATGAATAATACAATTCTCCATGAGATAGGCACTTTTTCCATGGGAAGAGGATGGGGGAAACATCCAGGATTCTAGCTGGTTGGCATCCTCAGCGTTTGTCTGGGGGTTTGCACGGGCACTGAGGATGAGAGGTGGACAACGCAGGGAGAGGTCCACACACAATATGGAAGACAGAGGCTAGGTGGGGCAGCAGTAGATGGTAGCAGATGTCCCTAAGATATGGGCCAAGAAGCCAGTTGGGCCAGGGAAAGCTGGAAGATCACCTAGTGCCAGAGGCTAAGTTGCTGGATTAAGATACAAAGATCATTCAGCATTCTGGAGTACAATGAATAGTGAAGACTGGGCTGGAATGTCCTCCAATGTCATTTGGGAAGGTGGGAATAGAGAAAAACACATCACAATAGGTGGGAACGGAGATCATCAAAAAAAAAAAAAAAAGATGTGTGAGATGTAAGGTTACACTCTGCCTGGTGTAAGGTGATATCTCATTGTAATTTTGATTTGTATTTCCCTAATAATTAGTGATGTTGAGCATTGTTTCATGTGCCTGTTGGTCATTTGTATATCTTGCTTGGAAAAATGTCTATTCATGTCCTCAGCACAGTTTTTGATAGGGTTGTTTGGGTTTTCTTTGTTGAGTTGTATGAGTTCTTTATATATTTTGGAGATCAACCCCTTGTCTGATAAATGATTTGCAAATATTTTCTCCCAGTTGGTGGGTTGTCTTTCCATTTTGTTCATGGTTTCCTTTGCTTTGCAGAAGATTTTTAGCCAATGTAGTCCCATTTATTAACTTTTTCTTTTGTTCCTTTTCCCGAGTAGACATGGTATTTGAAAAGATGTTGCTAAAACCAATGACAAAGAGTATACTGCCTATATTTTCTTCTAGGACTTTTATGGTTTCAGGTCTTCCATTCAAATCTTTAATCCATTTTGAGTTAATTTTTGCATATGGTGCAAGATAATGGTCTACTTTCATTCTTTTGCATGTGGCTGTCCAGTTTTCCCAACACCATTTATTGAAGAGAGTTTCCTTTCTCCATTGTATGTTCTTGGCTCCTTTGTCAAAGATTAACTCTCCATAGATGTGTGGTTTTATTTCTGGGCTTTCAGTTCTGATCCATGGATCTATTTGTCTGTTTTGGTGCCAGTACCATGCTGTTTTGATTACTATAGCTTTGTAGAATGCTTTGAAGTCAGGGACGTTGGAAAGGATGTGGAGAAAAGGGAATACTCATACACTGCTGGTGAGAATGCAAACTGGGGCAGCCACTATGAAAAACAATACAGAGATTTCTCAAAAAATTAAAAATAGAAATACCATACGATCCAGTTATCCCACTACTGTGTATTTATCCAAAGAACTTGAAATTAGTGATCCAAAGAGATTTATGTATCCCTATGTTCATTGCAACATTATTCACAATAGCTAAGATGTGGAAGCAACCCAAGTGCCCTTCTACAGATGAATGGATAAAGAAGATGTGGTATATATATCCAATGAAATACTACTCAGCCATAAAAAAGACAAAACTGTCCCATTTGCAACAGCATGGGTGGAACTTGAGGGTATGATGTTAAGCAAAATAAGTTAGACAGAGAAAGACAAATACTGTATGATTTCACTCATATGCAGAAGACAAGAAATACATTGACAAAGAGAACAGATTAGTGATTACCAGAGGGGAAGGGGGTTGGGGGGTGGGAAAAAGGGACAAAGGGGCACATATGTACGGTGATGGATAAAAATTAGACTACTGGGGTGTATTCAGGAATTGATAAACAATAACGTACACTTGAAATTACACAATGTTATAAACCATTATAATCGCAATAAAATTACTTAATAAAAAACAAGATACCAGAAAAAAAGAGGAGAGGGAGGAAACTTGAACTCTGAGTGAGGTTATCAAAAGACAGCAAAAACAATAATCACTTAGGGTGGGTTTGATATGCAGTAGTTACTAAAGAAATATTTTGGTTGATTTTTTTATTGACTGGGAAAAATGGGGGAGGCGAATGGAACAAACCAATGAAGTATGTCCAAATAAACCGCACCCCATCCGATTACATTTCTCCTTTCAAGTTTTCCATCTTTCATCTCACCTGACTCAACTCTGGTCAAGGTCCAGCATCAACGTGGCCTGATGCCACCCTCTTCCACACAGTAACACATTAGAATCATGTGCAAAGTCTGAAATGTCAATAGTTGTTCTTCCCATATCTGTTCATGGTCTCTTTTCTGTAGTCCCAAGCACTCTCCTGGGCTTGTATCAGCATTTTCTCTGTAGTTGGTCTTTAAGTACAGCTTCCAAGAATATAGCATGCAGTCTTTGTGTTTATCAATAGTCATAGACCGGTTGAGGCAGATTGCTAAGAATACTGATTACTAATGCATGGGAAGGCCACCCACTTATCCTGTGGGTCCATTCAGTTGATGTGACTCCTCCCTTTTCCTCCACTACTTCCTTCATATCACACCCCAGACTCTGCAGTCAGTCAGCCAGTATGGCTTTCCCAAGAGAACGGTGACACTTCTTCCTCCAAGAGTGTGTGAAAGGCTACGCTACCTTTTAGCAAGCTAGTAATTCATTTATAGAAATAGCTTCAAGACATATTTTAAATCTTACAGTCTATTCAGCCCACTAATAACTAACCATCTGAAAAGACTTCACTGGATGATCAGGGTGATGAAGATAATGATGATGACTCCATTTATTGAGTGCCTATCACACATTATGCCCTGTCTATTGCACTTTACACACATTATCGCATTTACACCTCACAACAACCATGCAAGGTATTGTTGTTCCCATTTTACAGATGAAGAATTGGGGCTCTGAATGCTTATGTGTTTGTCCAAGATGACACAGTTAGTAAATATTTGCAGAAAGTTGAGAAAAGTGTTTGGCAAATGGGAAGCACTGTGTGTTTGCCTAATAGAAAAACAAATAAAAATAGTGAGTTGCAGGATCAAAACTTGAAGCCACCTCTCTAACCCCGAAGCCGATGCTCTTTCCACCACAGGACACTGCTCCTGTCCTATACCATGCTGCCCATCCTGTGGGCTGCCCTGTGGGGCGGGAAGGGCAGGGAAAAGTCATAAAGATTTATAGTCAACAGCCTTTTCTGATTTCTTCCTCCCTCCCTTCTTTTCTTTCTCTCCTCCCTCCTTCCTTCCTCTATTCCTTGCTTTTGTGAACAAGTACCAAGCACTTCTCACGTGTCAGGCTCTGAGATAGGCACCTGGGGAACGCGACCCTTCCTCTCAAGTTGTTCATGGTTCCAGACTTCAAAGGGTTTATAATTTAGTTGGACAGTTGAGACAAATAGACAGAAAGCTATATTGGAATAAAACCGAATGGACTGTATTGTTTTAAGCGATGTGATACCAACTAGAAGTATTAGAGTAGTTCAGAGAAGGGAGAGAAAGGTTGGAGAAGAATTACGAGGCAAGCAGAAAGTGGAGCTTTATGAGTTCTTCCTCCTCCCCCAAATTAGGTGTTATTTTATAATTTTTCTAACTCTAAAAATAATCTAGCTTCACTGCTAAAAACATTCAGACTACAGAAGAGTATAAAGAGGCAAGGAAAAATCAAGCAAAGAATATTCTCATAAGTACTATAAATAGAAATATGTGTGTGTATATGTATCAGGGTTTCTTAACTTTGGCATTATTCATCTTTGATCCAGATAATTCTTTGTTGAGATGGGGCAGTCTTGCGCATTATAGAATATTTAGAGTCAAGCTTGGTGGCCTGTGGTTACAGTTCTGCACTCTCATTGCTTCAGCAGTCTGGGTTCGCTTCCCAGGTGCCAAACCACACCACGTGTCCATCACTTGCCATGTTATGGCAGCACTTCCCATAGCAGAACGAGAAGGACTTACAACTAGGATATACAACCATGCAGCGGGGCTTTGGGGAGAAAAATAAAAGGTGGAAGATTGGCGACAGATGTTGGCTCGGGGCGAACACTTCTCTGCAAAAAAAAAAAGAATATTTAGCAGCATTCTTGGCCCCACTCACTAGATATTAGTATTTCTCCCCTGTCCAGTTGTGAAAAACAAAAATACCTTCAGACATTGCCAAATGTCCCCTGGTGGGGAGGCAAGACAGACTGTCTATATACACACTCATACATATGTACAGCTATACTTATATGAGTGTGCGCATAAGTTTGTGTGTGTGACACTCACACACACACACACACACACACACACACACACACACATTTTCATCCCAGGCATTTTTCTATGCAAACAATATACTTTTGTATATTGAAACTTGGACATCCTATGCACATTGTTTTGTAACCCATTTTTTTTGTTTAGATAATAATATCTAAATAGTAATATCCTAGACATTTTGCATTAATATCTAAATAATAATATCTTAGACATTTTGCATTAATATTGCATTTTATGCCTGGTATTGCATTTTATTCCTCTACCATATTTGCCTAACTATTACCCTATTTTTGCCCTTTTAGGTTATTTCACAACATTTTCCCAGTACAAGAAACACTACAATGAATATGCTTATCATAAATCTTCGTGAAGGAAGATTGCCTTCTGATAAACTCATAGAAGTAGAATTTCTGGGCTGATGACCTTTATAGATTTTGCTCATTTTTCGCCAAAAGTAATTAATTAATGTTCCTTTCAGCTCTGTATGACAGTGCTTATTTCTCACATCATCATCAACAGTTGGTACTAGTAATATTTTAAATCTCTGCCAATGTGACAGGGAAAATGAATAGTATCACATTGCTAATTTGAATTTTTTTATTATTAGTGAGATTGAACTTCTGTTTGTGTATTTTAGCTATTTGCATTTCCTGTTTTAGGAAGTATGTTCTATGTTCTTTGCTTATTATTATTTAGGTGTTTTCTTTTTTAAAAGTTGATTAATAAGAATTCTTTATATGGTATATATAATAATCCTTAATATTCTTATATACAACAAATAATTTCCCAGTTTGTTGTCTTTTAAATCTAGTTATAACTTTTGTCATTGTACAGAATCTTTTAAAATTTTTGAAGTCATTTAAAGAGTCTTTAAGATCATTTATAAAATTCATAAGTAATTCTGTTGAGAATTTTATTGGAATTGCAGTCTTTGTAGGTAAAAATGACTGAATATTGACAATTTCATATAGTTCAATCCAATAGGTTAAATTTAATATCAATTTTGGGAGAATTAACTTTTATCATTTTTAGACATGGAATATTGTATACCCTTCCATATATTTGTGTCTCCTTTTATGTTCCTCAGTAAGTTTAATGGTATATTTCTACATAGAAAAAATTTTCTATAATTTTATCTTCAGTTATTTCATATTTTGTAGTTCTTGTGAATAGAATCGTATTTCAGAAAAAAATTAACTGTTATATTGGAAAATAATAGGGAATATCATTTTTAGCACCTTTTTTAGTCCTTTTTCTCTCTCTCTCTATTTTTTCAGTTGCTGTGGAGTTTTCTACTGCATTTACAAATAGCAATAAATTTGCATCTTCCTTTCTAATATTTAACCTCTCTTCCCATTCTCGAACCATTACACCAGCTATAACTTCAGAAAAATGTTGATAATAGCTGTCATAATGAACACCTTATCTTGTTCTGATAGTAATAAATCTGAAACTAACATTTCACTGCTAGGTATGACTATTGTGAATTTTCAGATAGATAATTTTATTATACTGAGAAGTTACCCATTCCTAGTTCAATGTGAGTTTTTCTTGCTTGCTTTAGAATCAAGAGTAGGCATTCAATTTTTTCAGGTTCTTTCTGGAGGTAGCATGGACAAGGCCAGAGCTGTGGGACTTCCTGGCAGCAGGCTCTCTTTTCTGCTTTCAATAAACCAGACATCTCTAGGATGTTAGTCCTAACAGGACACGCCTTTTATTTTCATCAGTTTCCTGGGGTAGATACAGGCAGGAGAGCTGCCTAGACCTCTTCCAGCCAGGAGACAGCTCCTGCCATGTTGCAGTCAACTACTGTCCTCTCCTTCATCCAGCTTAAACTCTGAGGGCAGCCGAGAGACACTAGCAGCTTCCACATATGCTCACTGCGGTGGAGGGCGAGAGCTCAGGCTGTGTGCTTTCCATTTCCAGCCTAGTGACTCTGAGTTAGGAACTACATCAAGTCAAAGAGTGTACCGCCCATATCTTCTTCTAGGAGTTTTATGGTTTCAGGGGTTACGAGGGGGCAAGAGAGGTAACGGAGGGTGAAAGCAGTAGGGGGACACATTTGTATAGTAGTGCTCCTTAATCAGTGCTTAATTAGTCTAATTACCCACATTATATCTCTTGCCTATTCCTTCAAATTAGATGGCTTCTTTGACCCGGTCCTGGGACAATCATGTCTGGGGTCACCCAGGATTATCCTGGGACCTGACTTCCTGCCACCTGCTAAAGATGGTAGCCTGCTTTCTGACCCAGTCAGTCTGAGGATCTGAGCAACACTGAAGCCTTCTGCACTTCTGCACTCCCTGTTTGCAATTACTTGTCTGCAAAGGTTTGCCAACTGGCTGAAATTTTTCTCAGGTAACCTCCTCAATCTAGGATGGTTGTAGCTCACTAGCGTTACAGAGCAGCTGTTAGCCCATACAGACTGTGGCAAAGTCACGGGAAATCCCCAAATTTGAACCCGCTAGCTTCCCCTGACATGCCTCAATCTCCATAAAAACCCCTGTGTGCATCATTTCCAATGAAATACATTCAGAATTCGACCACTTCTCGTCAGTTCACTGCCGACAGCTTGATTCAAACCACCATCATCTCTTACCTGGACTATCGCAGTAGCTTCTTAACTGGTCTTCCTGCTCCTCTCTTGCCCCTCTTCAGTATACTCTCCACTCTGCAATCAGACTGATCCTGTTAGGATGCAAAGCTGCTCAAACCACTTCTCTGCCCACAACCTCCAGTGGCTTCCCATCTCACCGACAGTAGAAAGCAAAAGTCCTTATATTTGCCTATAAGACCCTTTGCCATCTGGGCTGTCTTACGTCTATCTTAGTACCCCACCTCCCCACTTTCTTACTCTACTCTAGACCCTCTTACTATTCCTTCACCATACCAGTCAGGCTCTGAATTAAGAGCCTCGACTCTTGTGTTTCCCCTGCCTGGAACCCGCATCCCCAAGATAGCCACATGGCTTGCTCTCCCATCTCCTGCAGGTTTATAGTCAAATGTTACCTTATCGGCCAGGGCATTCCTTATCATCCTATTAAAAATTGCAACCTGGGGCCAGCCTGGTGGCAAAGCCATTGAGTTTGTGAGCTCTGCTACGGAAGCCTGGGGTTCGCAGGTTCGGATCCCAAGCATGGATCTACACACACCACTCATCAAGCCATTCTGTGGTGGCACACCACAAACAAAGTAGTGGAAGATTGGCACAAATGTTAGCTCACTGACAATCTTCCTCAAGGAAAAAAGAGGAAGATTGGCAACAGATTTTAGCTCAGGGCCAAACTTCCTCACCAAAAAAAAAAGAAAAAGAAATTGCAACCCTCTGCCAACACTCCCTTACTCCCTTCCTTGTTTTATTTATTTTCGTACAACTTATCACCATCTAATATTCTGTATGTTTTACCTATATATTTATATATTTTTTCTTGTCTGTCAGGTTTTCTCCTACATTTGTAGTGACCTCGTATCTGTAGATTGCTCCTGAATTCTTAGAAGCTGTATAGTGCTTGGCACAAAGTAGGTGCCCAATAAATATTTGTTGAATAGATAGATGAATGAATAAAAACAATAGCTGAAACCTTGCACTAAATTCCCCTCCAAGGTCACAAAAGAAAACAAAAGTACCCTAATGAACGCAGAAAGCCTCGTGCTCTTCACGTCAGGAGTGCTGGCTCTACCCTCTGGTGAACTCTGAAGTGCATTTGCTGTAAGTCTGTTCCTTCCTAACACCGGGGTAGTTGTCACATGGAAAGAGACAGAAGGAAGAACTGGCAGAATGGAAAAACAAAGTTATTTGCACCGCCATGCCTCACTCCCTTGAGAGTTCACAGTATTTCAAGCTGTGGCCATGGTTCATCCTCTAGCCTGATCCATACGCTGCTCCTTTCACAGAAAGAAAATTGTAATAATACCGTGGCCACCTTGAGCAGACATGAGGGCTGTATGTATACATACAAAATGAAGTAAAAGATTAAGGCAATTTTTCAGATAACAAAAAAACCAAAATCCAAGCAGATGGTTTGTTCAACCTGAATAATGTCTAAAATATCCTTACTTCTCCACTTTGAAACACATTCAGCCCCCACTTCACATATTTTTCTCAAAAATACGGAAATCTATTGCCTCTCTGTTAGGTAAGGTAATTTCCACCTAAATTTCCCTATATAGATGTTAATGTGCTTGTATTATTAGCTTCCTGCTGAGATGAAATACAAATGACTTGGACTACACAATGTAGTAATACAGATATTAAAGTCGTAAAAATTAGCAAGGGCTAATCTTTCCATCCAGTGCGAGTCAAACCTTGTACCCTTGGGAGTAACAATTCTTGAACACCAGGATCATTTGAATCAGACTTCACATTTGAGAAATACCTGAGGTTCGGGCTCCAGGTGGATCTGTGGGACAATGGCAGCATGGTTGCTGGGACAGCTTGCCGGTGTTGGCCTACTAAGTCAGATACCAAAGTCCACCCTCTCTCCTCCCTGTCTGCTGACCTGGTCTGTCTGTTCCTCCCCGGCCACATGATACAGAAGTCCTGCAGACTAAGGACATTCCATGTTTGATGCAGGTCAATATTCTTGGAGTTCATGGAAACTCCAGTAACACAACATGCCTTTGAATGCTGTCCTTCCTAAGACGTTGTTATGACATTCCAGTGCCACAAAGGAAGGTTTTCATCTAGCCTGCTAACCAGGGATAAGTCAACTCTTCTTGTTGATTAATGTCTTTTCTTTTTGGTGAAGAAACATCTCTAGCCATTTCCGAAATTAGAATTGTTTTATTTGCATAACTAAGTTCAAGAGTAGATTATTTTCACTTCTTTGAAGATTAATTAGTCAAGATCTCTGCCTAAATATGGTAGAAGACAACATATTCCACTTGACTTGGACTTTTTCTCCGGTTTTAAAGTTCCACTCTATCCGGATAGGGCACCTTGGAAGTATCTGAAAGCAAGATTTCAATAAATCTGAGTCTGTACCTATGTTAACTGACTTAAAGTTTTTGCCAGATTAAGTATCCCCAAAAGTTCATGATTTTGACAACAACACAAAGTGTTAACACTAACTTCTGGAGTGTTCATGTTAGCTAAGGCTTTTGACGCGAGATATGCTGAGAAACCTTCTTCCATTCTCTCTGTCAGTCTATAAATATTCTATTACCTTCTTCCAGGTTTCTTCTAAAAAGCAATTTAACAATAATTTTCATTGTAATAATAATAATTATAGTAATGTTAATCCACTAATAATATTAATAATATTATAGGAAAAATAATTGCTATGGTAATAATACTTATATTAGTAATATAATAATTATATAATAGTTATAGCAATAAAAGTTAAAATTATTATAGTAATAATAATAATATAGGAATGGCTGCCCTTTATCTTATTTAATGCTCACAAAGGACCCATGATATTGGTATTTTTATTATCCCCATTTTATTGACGAGAAAATTGAGGCACAGAGAAATGTAATTATGTGTCTTAAGTCAAACAACTGGTATATTAAGGCACTGGATCCCTTCCCTCTCTCATTCCTGCCTCTGGTGATTCAAATATTCTTACCTCTAGAATGTACTTGATCACTTCCACACTATTAACGTTGTTCATCACATCTTTCTGGAAATGATGAGCTCTTTGCCTGTGCATATATTCTTTCCGCTTATTCATCCTACAGATTCATTATTCAAGCTCCTACTCCAATGTCCCTTCCACGTGCTCACATGCAGACTTAATCACCTCCTCCTCAGTGTTCCTATTATGTCTTGTTTGGGCTTCTATTATTACACTTATCACACTGTCCCTGAAATATGCTCCTTGTCTGTCCCTTGAACTCAGCTTTCCAGCAAAGGGCTTGTCTCGCTAATATCTGTCTCTCCAATGTATGGTACAGTGCCCAGCTCACAGTAGATGCTACACAAAGGGAGGCTTTATAAATTAAATGTGTGTTTCTCAGAAACACAGAAAATGGTTCTTCTGTGTCCTTTGTCCTTCCCTGCCATCACTTCTCCTCTGTCCTCCAGTGCTGTCGGGACTCCCCAGTTGATAATTGAGTGAGACGGTCAATTTCCTCAGAAGCAGAAATAACTGCGGGTTGTACCACCACGTCAAGGATCTTCGGCTAACAGCAAGGCCAAAGGCCAAGCTTGGATTGAGCTGGCAAGTCTGTTGCCTCCTTCTTCATATCAGAAAGGGTAGTTCTTGGCTTAGAGGTGAAAAGTCAGAAATGGTGACTCCGTGTATGGGTGTAGACATACGTGTATAGTGTTATTCCCTTCAGCTCCATTTATTTATTTCTTCAACTAATATTTGATAAATGTCTTCGATATCCTATGTGTTGGGTTAGGTGCTGGGAATACAATTTTTACAAATGTAAAGGGGTCAGATATAGCCCCTGCCCTCATGGAGCATATGCCTGACCGGGGGAAGACAGATGTTGAACAATGATTCCAATCTCTGAAAAATTATCCGTATCTGTCAGATCATGATTCCTCGTTAGTCATTGGTCAGTTACCACCACACTTCTCTCTGCCACCACAGTCTCTGTCCTGGGCTCTCCCCCCAGGCTTAAGGCCAGATATGACCAACATTTAGTGGCTGGGCTGTACCTCAGTGGGACAAAAGTGGGAGGGAAAACTGCATTAATAGCTGATAACCAATATTTATTAAGTGATATTGCATACCAGGCCTTATACTTCTCCTCATGTATTATATCATTTAATTATCACAAGGACCACTGAGGTAGATACTACTCTCAACCCTGTTTTAATAAGAGTAATTACTGATGACATTTACAAAGGTGAAGAAACTTACTCAAGATTGAAGTAAATTAAGAGGATGGAATCAAGATCTAGGTTGTTAGGTCCCAAAGCCCACGTGCTCTCCATCATTTGACTATACTGCTTCCCTCAGTTCTAGCGGTAACAAAGGAATCCAGCACGTTACATCCATGTCGGTTTGTCTTAGCCAAAACAGAACACTTTTCAGAACGAAAGAGGGAAAACTATTCATAATTACGCCCAGGACAGTAGATAGAAGCTGGGACTTTGGGGGCAAATTGGAGCATGTCGCCACCTATTGTGTTTATATTTTTATAGACAATCTCAGGGCTGAATCTGCAGGAATGTGTAAACTTAAATCACAGAAATGTAAAATATTAAATATTTTGGTTTCTTTAAATTCATAAATCTAAGGCATAACTTAGAACAGAATAAAAGCTAGTGTTTTCCTAGTTCAGGTACTTGGAAAGGTCTAATGCTTGGAGAGCTCTACTGGGTGTTGGCATCCATGTCATTGAGTTAGCTGTGAAAACTGGTGATGCACCACAAGACTTCACGTCCCCTTCGCATTCTCATCTCCCAGTAGACAGTTGAAGTCATTCGTTCATTCATTCTTCAAAATATTTAAGTGCTTCAGTGCTTTTATTTTTATTTATTTATTTTTGAACCAGACGCTGTAGGTAAACCAAGTAAATAAGTCATGGTCTCTGCCCTCCAGATTTTCACAGTCAAGTGAAGGAGGCAGACACGTAAACGACAACTGCAGTATCATGATTTTCCTCCAGGCGTGAGTTCCCTCGAAGCCTCTGGAGCTGTGAAAACACTAGCCTTTCACCATCATAAATTTATGCCCCCAAATTAAAAATTTAAGGACATCAAAATATCTAATGCTTCACTTTCCTTTGTGATTTGTAATTTATAAAGCATTTTTCCATAAATTAGCTCATTTAATCCTTACAATAACGATAGAAAGAAGGTGTTCTAGCTTCAGTTCGTAGATGAGGACACTGAACCTTAAGTTTTCTAAGATCTCAGGGCTAGTAAGCTGGACAGCCACAGTTTGAAACTTCAAGATTTTTATTTACAAATCAGAGCTATACTCAGATTGTGTTCATAAACACACTGGACGAAAATAAAGAATACCCAGAATCTTCCTATAAATAGACTCCTAAAGAATTAAATTAGATCCTTTGCACTATTGTAACTTCTCCTCCATTCATTTGGGGATTATTCTTAAAATATTAAAACAGTTATTATCCATCACATACATATAAATCTATTTTAAAGACCAAATGACCTTTAGGTCAGTATAAATTGGCTAATCTCAGTATTAGCCAGAAATGTCCATTTGTTAAAAGGAGAGGAATCCGAGCAATGAGGAAGTGTGATCTGTTTGTCTGATATTCATGCATCATACGCAGCCACACAATTGCGTCACTCCTGTGGGGTCATGTGCCACTGTCCCAGGACCACTCAGGATAGAAGGCAAATCCAGGGCACAAAGTCAGAGAACAGGTTTGAATGCCAACTTGTCCACTTACTTAACTCTGGGGTCTCAGTGTCCTCCCCTGCACGTGGGGGATAGTACCGGGGAAGAGAACTCACCTCCTTGGATTGTTGTGAGAGTTAAATGGGAAAATGTGAGTGAAGAGTCAGTGTAAGTCATCAGTAACCTGTACGTGGACGGCAGCCATTGATTAAACCCTGAGACATGGTTTAAACCAAATTAAGTGCAAAGAGTTATTCTAGAGCTACAACTCTCCACTGAAAGAGTATTTAAAGTTTACAGTTCTCATGACAAAAGAGCCAAACACTAACTAGAGTTGGAGACTGTATGGCAATCTGAAAACAAGATGGCCTTACGAGTTAGGCAAACCTGGATTTGAATCCAGTTTCGGAGTCACTTAAACTCTCTGAGCGTCCTTATTCTAATCTGTGAAATGGGGATAAAAATGTCTCCTGCATAGTGAAGACTCTAATAGGTACGTAGAGAAACTAATAGGGAGCTCCTTGAAGGCAGGGCCTGGTTTTATCCCGTGAAGTGTCAAATCTCCAGCATTTTGTCCAGCATCTCCACAAAGAAAATGCTCACTAGTTGATTTAATTAGAGAACTTTGCTGGCACAGGGTAATGCCCAGTGCATTTTCACTATTTTTAGTAATAACACTTACCGGTATTAGAAATTTGGGGCTCAGGTAGAGGAAGGCAAGGCACAATGCCCACAGTGTAATGGAACAACTGGGCTTGGCTGACAGTCACTACGACCTACTGACCAAGACAGGCACCTTATCACCCCAAATTTAAATGTTGTTAGGAGGCCAAGGACACCTTTATCAGCACCCCATTTTGGCAGTAAATATCTGCTCTGTTTGACTCTCCTTATCAGCAGGGGCAATGATACATTCACATATCGATCCATTGTTTCACAAATGTTCTTTTATAACCCAAATTCCATGAACAGAGCACCCCATGACTGAAATCCTGTTCATTTTGTTACCTATGCGGATAGCTAGACAAAAAAGCCATGGTTTTTGTAAAACCCATCACTATAGTCATGATTTCCACAAGTGAATTCAGTCTTATTTACCAAGAAAATCCAAATGCTGTGGGTAGAGCTGGTGGAGGTCTTTATATGTTCACAAAAAAAACAAGCCTGGGTCTTTGAACCAACTTTTGGAGGTAAATAAATATCTTCTTAAATGAGCACTTACTGTGTGCTAACCACTGTGTTAAGTTCTTTCCATGTACTAAACATCTTATTATCTCATTAAATTATCCAAACAACTCTGGAAGGTGAGTAATATGATCCTGCTTTTACAGATGGGTACCAAGCCAGAACCAGCTGTGAACAAATGACTAGCTTCTCCCGATGCTCTAAATAAAAATAACATTTACAATGATTTTCCTTTGGGGCCCACACAATTTTCTAAGACACTCTTTTGACTTTATGAGATACAAGAAATAAAACAGGTTAGATCTTAACTTCCAGTAATAGAGGCTTTGCTAAGCTATATTTGCGGTGGGGGTGGGGTAAATACTCTCATAATATCACATTGGAACCTCAACTGGAATACTAAAAATCTCCAGATTATTTTATAGTCGTAATCAAAAATACTCCAGTGACTATTTAGGGATCCAGAGGAGTTTCCACAACTTGTGTTATTCTGAGAGCATTAGCCACTATGGCAGCTTAGCAGTGAAGAAAGAAAGGAGAGTATGAGAGATTAATTTAGAAATCATTAACTTAAAGATTAATATAAAAGCTTTGTTCCTTTTTTGCAAGGCAATGGGTGTCCAGACAGACTGAGTGTCATTTCCACAGCATGTTTTTAGTTCTCAGAAGTTCAGTGTACAATTTGTTGTCAACAAGGACCAAGTACATCAGGATACAATTATGCCAGAATGCAAACACTCGTTAAATGTTTTGGGGTGCCTTTTTTGCATGGTTTGCAGGTTTTCCTGCTTACCCTGGTAAACACTGAGTCCTTTCCATGAATCCTCTGATAGATAAATGGTCTGAGCCACTTGTCCTGGGGTTGGACATCTCTGCTTTGGGGAGAACTGACAGAAAAAGTTAAGAGTACATTTGTAAGTGAGGTCCAGGCCTTCTGTCCTCAACAGCATGGATTCTGACTCTAATTTATCACAGATCAACAGTATTAGTATTATGTTTTGCAGTTTATAAAGCGCCTTTATATCTAAGTCTCCTTTTGTTTTCATCCAGAAGGGCAAATACACAAAGGAATTGAGGGCCAGAGAAGGTAACTGACTTCCCAAGTGATGTAAGTAGAACGTGAAAGGGCTTAGATCTGTGGCTCTCACACTGGAGTGGGCATCAGTTACGTGGAGCGCTGGTTTGCTGGGCTCCAACTCCAGAGACTGTAGGTCTAGGTGCGGCCCAAAAACTTACATTTCTCACAAGTTCCCAGGTGATGCTGATGCTACTACTGCTTCATGGACCACACTTTGAGGACCACCAAACTAAAAGACAGGCCTGCTGCTCCCTAAGTCAGGCCCCTTCTCTCTAGGCTACAATTCCTGTGTACTCCAAATGGCAGCAGCTCCAACCGGCTTTCTCCCTACTGTTGTATTACATTCATCTTTCTTTAAAATGTAAAACACAAAGTCTTATTTGAATAATTTAAACCTTTAAAATGGAATATTTTCCATTTTATTGGAACATTTTAACAAATATGGAACATACCTTTTTTTTTCTTTACTGATAGGAGAAAGAAAAATTACTAATCATGATACTTAAGACTATCTAAAGAAAAACCATGATTTGACAAGAAAATTTAAACTGTTGCATGTATTGTAGCTTTCATGTAAATGGCCTCATTTGCTGGAAAAAGATATATAACAGATAGAGTAAATGTGTAGTCTGGTTGGAAGTGATATTTTCATGCCCCAAACTCTATGTAACTGTTCACAAAATGAGGAATCAGAGATACTTACTTGAAGAATTCCACAGTATCTAGGAGAAACCAATTATTCTCATTTAAAAAGCAATTAGCCTATTCGTATCTCCAATATTAAACTTCAACTCGCTTTAAATGGGGGTCTCTCAACCTTGACACAATTGGCTGAATTCCCCAAATGTGGCTATCTAAATATGTCAGATGGTCGCACACCTACCATTTCACAGCCTCTGGACTCCACAGGTTCAAAAGTCTCTTTCTCGTAATGTGTTCATTCCGTCGTTCAGTCATTGAACAAAGACCTATTGAAGAAGATGACACGACTAGTAAGTGGCAAAGCAATCAGAAGTAAGCCAGTAGGTATAGCCCTGTGTGGTAAGAGCAACCGTAGAAGTAGGCTGTGAGTGTTACAGGATCATAGAAGTGTCAACCCCACCTGAGCAGATCTGGGAAGGCTTCCTAGAGGAGGTCCTGGCTGAGCTGGATCTTAAAGAATAAGTGGTAGTGAACCAAATGAGGATATTCCAAGGAGAGAGGTCAATGGAAAGCTTGGTTTATCATGAAGAAATGAAGTTAGACCTGTAGAGACCAGATCATGAAGTCCCCTGTTTTGAGTAATTTAATAGGCAGAAAAGACCACCATTCAAAACTCATCAGCTTCCAACCAGAAGTTGGAGCCATTCTGAAATTGACCAAGCTTTCCATGAAATGTCAGACCAGAAATACAACAGACTGGGCTTGTTCATATCATTGTGGCTTTTCTGGATCTACAAGAATATATCAGAAAAAAAGAGAAATCGTTTTAAACGCTGACTCATCAAGTTCTTTTTTCCTATACTTAAGACAATGTAGGTCAACTTTGTAACTGACGAGGTCGTATCTCAAAATTCTGTGTGAATTCTCAGCATGATGGGAATAAACTTCTGAAGGGTGCTTTGAGCTGTCCTTAGGAAATGAGAGACCAGAGCAGTCGCATAGCGTGATAACATGAGTTCACCTGATGCCTTCTTTCTGTGCCCCAAAACTCGAATGCAAGGAACTGCTCTGAAATAATCAGGAGGAATACAGTGCTTTTGAATCTGCTTTCTATTTTCAAAGCCAATCTTTACATGACACCATGCTTTCCTTAAGAGATCACTTTTCTGGTGAACCTTTCAACTTCTTTAATTTCTTCCCCTCGCCCAAGTAAAATATTTATTAAAGTTTAAAATTAGAGCTGTTACTCTTTTAAAAATGGAAAAGTGATAGATTGTGTAGTAAAATGAATGTTCTAGAGGTTGGAACATGTTCTTTTTGAAATTTGATTCCATTTTATTTTCTAAAAGTATGTTCACAAAACTTACAATTGATTATTGACTGTCTTATATCTTGCCAACCTACTAATATTTTCCTTACTTTTCTTTTTTAAATTTTCTGGTGAGTCTTTCAACTTCTTAATGTGCGCCTTGGGCATATGTAGCAGGTACTCAACAAATATCTGTGGAATCAGTGAATGGTTTAATGAACGGTAATATGACACAAGCTTCCACATAATGCTAAAATGGAAAACATAAAAGACATTGTGTTAGGAAAAACCAATTTGTAGGAATTCCAATTACATTTTTGCAGAAGTGATATTTACAGTCATTGGCTCCACAAAATGAAAATCACCCAGACAGGAGAAAACAGAAGTCAAAAAAGTAAATTTAAAACACGTAAATAATATTCACACAAAATCGAAGGGGACAAGTGATTTCTTAACATTCACTTATTTTTCAATGTCTTACTTTTTATTTTCAATTGCTTTTGGAATTGGTTTAAAATAAAGGACAGTAAGACTGTTGAAAGGGAAATCAAAGATGAAAAACCAAGTAAAAGAGGGGATAAATAAATAAGACCCAAAACTAGGTTAAATTAGCTGCTATCTTCTGAGTTTCCTGGCGACCAAAGCAAATAGTGTTTTAATTAAAAGCAAGAGCTGGCTAGCACTGTGTGGCGCTTTCTGACATCAGTGATGCTGAGAACATGGGGAACATGACATTTAACAGTGACCAAGTAGCTCATCTGGTGTTACCCACTTGAAATCAATTTGCATATTTGCTACAAATGACTAAAAATTAATGCTTCCAGGATATCAACATTGTTTGTAAATAAAATCCTTGCCAACTCTCTCCTTCCAAATATACAAACCAACTTTAAAATGTAGCAAGTTATTCTTTTCCTATAACCCAGAAAGGTTTTGAACGTAGATAGTAAAGCAGTAGATATTTGTGTTTATTTGTACTATAACTCACAAAGATTTTTGGTAATTTTATTCAGTGTTTGCATTAGCCAGAATTTTGCGTGACTTTTAAAAACTTTAATTTTGATATATTTCAAACATGACAAAAGCTCATAGAATAATATGTCAGGCTCTTCTGTACCCACTACTTAGATTTAGCAAAACATTTTGCCATAGTTACTTTAGAGCTTTTGTTTTAAATAAAATGGCTTTGAAGGTAATCTTCCCTGTCCAACCCTTCTTTTTCACTCCAGAGATAACTCTTAGCTGAGATTGCTATCTATCCTTCCTGTACATTTACGGCACACGTTTCCATAAACAATATGCCATCTTGTTTTGTATGTTCTGAGAATTGACATAAATGGTGTCGTAATCAAGGTCCACCTTTGATAATTGCTTTGTTCACTCAGTGAAATTTTCTAGTTTTAACCATGCTGATACTTACAAATCTCTTTCATTGATTTCTCTGCCCTATAGCATTTCGTGGTGTAGTATCTTTATGTATCCGCTATTGAGGGACATGTGGGTTATTACTCTCCAAACAGGTTGCAGCAAACTGTGGGAGATCCTGATTCCAGCATCAAAAGCTGACACTGGACACCGCTGAATGTCTAACATCGTCAGACTTTTCGTTTTTACCAAGTGAAGGTGCTTACATTCTCTCACTGTTGCTTTATTGAATTTTTCTGATTCCTATTGATGTTATTATTGGGATTTTTTTTCTTCTCTGTGGATTACTTCTTCACGACCTTTGCTCGTGGCAGGGAGCTGGAGATGAGGGAGGGACAGGAACTGAAAGCCACTTACTTAATGTTAATAGAAATTGTTTATATATTTTGAATGCTAATAAATTGTCTTTAACCCATTAATTTGCACTTTAAAAAAAAACTGTGGCTTATCTTTCTTTTGTTCGTGGTGCCTATTTTATACAGATAGTTAAATTTTAATGTAGTGTCACTTATAATCAGTCTTTTCATCTATAGTTTGTTTTTTGCTTCTTTATGATATCATTATCTATCCAGATATTATAAAGACACTTTCTTATTTTTTTTCCAGAAGTTTTACGTTTCACATCAAGAGCGTTACCCCATCCAGAATTCCTTTTTGTGAAAGGCATACAGTGGGGATCTACTTTGGTCTGTTTTTTATAAGGTAAGCCAGCTGTCCCAGAACCAGGCAGTTAGCGGTTCTTTTTCTCTATACTGATTTGTAATGGTTCTTCTCTCATGTGCTAACTTTACACACACAACACGCACGTATGCACGCACGCACGCATGTGGGCTTATGGCTCATTTCTTCTGTTCTGTTTCATTGCTTTATTTCCCTATACCTGTAACAATATCACGCCTTTATTAACCTGGCTCTGTACTTGCTCTTAATGTCTAACCAGGCTAATTTCCCCTTCTGATGCTTCTTCAAAATTGTCTTGATTATTCTCGGCCCTTTATTCGTCCATATAGATTTTAGGATTAGTTTTCTGTCAAGCCCATGAAAACCTCTGTCAGGGTTGTGATCAGTTGCGTCGAATTTAAGGATTTATTAGATGAAAATTGACATTGCTATGATTTTGTCTTCCTGTAATCATGTATACCTCTCGCCAAAGATTAACATCTTCCCTTATGTACTTCAACACGTTTTTATAATTTTCTCCACGTGGTCTTTCACATCTTTTCTCAGATTTATTCGTACGCAATTTATAGTTCTTCATGTATTCTGAAAAAAGTTCCTTTTATATTCTGGGTACAAGTCCTCTATCAGATATGTGTTTGGCAAATATTTTATCTCAGTCTATGGCTGATCTACATTTTTTTGAATCTCAACTCATTAAGATCTTCTATTCAATGCTAAATAGAAGCTAACAGGCATCCTTGACTTGTTCCTGATTTTGAAGAGAATGTTCCTGTTAGTAATTATGATGTTTGCTTTCATTTTTTGGTAGATTCTCTTTATCAGATTAAGAAAGATTCTTTCAATTCCTATTTGACTAAAAGTTTTTAAACAATAATAGGATTGTATTTTCTATATTTTTTCAAATCATATTTTTTTCTTCTTTAATCTGCTCATGTGATAAAATACATTAATCAATATTTTTATTATTAAATCATCTTTACCCTGCTCTGATAAATCTTACATATAAATTCACACACAACACATATAGGTGGGTTTGATTTACTGGTATTTTATTTATGATTTTTGCATATATACAACAAATGAGACGTGTCTTTTCAATTTTCTTTCTAATATAGGTTTGTCTGATTTTGCTGTCAAGATGCTATTAGCTTCATGAGATGATTTAGAGAGATTTCCTTCCTTTGCTGTTTTCTGAAGCAGTTTATATAGCACACCAATTGTTTGTTCCTGCAAGGTTTGATAGGCCTCTGCAGCAAAATTATGTTGGCCAGTTCTCTCTCTCTCTCTTTTTTTTTTGCTGAGGAAGATTCGCCCTGGGCTAACATCTGTTGCCAATCTTCCTCTTTTCTTCCATATGTGAGCCACTGCCACAACATGGCCACTGACAGATGAGTGGTGTAAGTCCACACCTGGGAACCAAACCCAGGCTGCCAAAGCAGAGTGTGCCAAACTTAACCACTAGGCTGCTGGGGTTGACCCAGCCAGTTCGTTTTTATAACAAGGAAATTTTGGATGTGGATCAAATTTATATAATGATTATAAATAAGTCTGCTCATGACTTCTAGTTCTTCTTTAGTCAGTTATAGTAATTTACATTTGTCTAGACTTTTGTTCTTAATAATTTTTAAAAATTATTGGCTTTAAGCTGTTTATCACTTTATATTTTAAAGATGTTCTATTTTTGTATTTATTGCCCATCTAAACTTCTAAATTTTGTTTATTTTTTTCTTCTCTTTCTTTTTAAATCAATCATGCTAGACGGTGATTTTCTTAATCTTTTCAATATGGCAGCTTTGGTTTGGCTGTTCTTTCTCTTTTCTCTTTTTTTCTTATTAATATATTCTCTTTATTATTTCCTTCCTTCTACTCACATTAGGTCTACAATGTTCTTCATTTCCTAACTTCTTGATTTAAATGTTTGTCTCATTAATTTTTAATCTTTTTCTCTTTCTAATTTATGTGTCAAAGATTATAAATTTTCTCCAAGGATGAGCTCCATCTCATAGTCGTTAAAATGTAGTGCTTTCACTGTCATTTAATTTTAAATATCTTGTAATTTCAATAACATTTTTAACCAGTAAATTATTTAAAAGCATATTTTGTTAATTTCCAAATATAGGAGAGATTTCTAACTATAATTTTATTATTGTCTTTTATACTCACCTATATCACGGAGAAAAAAATCAGATCTATACCTTGATTCTTCAGTGCTTTTTGACAATTGCTTTGTGACATTGTATGTGGATAATTTTGTAAATGTTCACTGAGTGCTTAAAAAGAACACTATTCTTTAATTTTAGGGTGCAAGGTTCCAATAGCTAAGATTTATATTCAAGAGTTTTTATTTTGTTTTTCAAAGGTTTTGTGACTTTGCTCATTATTTTGTCTGCTTAACTGACCTAACACTTTCTCTAAGAGACGTGTTAATTTGTTTGTGATTTGTCATTATTTCATTGTTGCCTTAGATAGTGTGAATCTCCATGGTATGGGTCTTACAGGCCAGGACTGCTATAGTTTTCTGATAAATTATTCCTTTTAACATTATTCCTAATCATGCTTTTTCTCTTCAGTAATGCTACACCTGTTTTCTTTTTTACTATCTTCCTGGTATATAGTTTTCCTTCTGTCACTTTCAATCTTTTATTATCATTGTATTTCAGAAATGTCTGCCTTAGCAGGATTTTATAATCTTATTCAATCTGAGGATATCTGTCTTTTGATTAAGATTAACAAATTCATATTTGTTGTGATTACTGATATGTATGATTTCTTTTTGTTGTTTAATTTTTAGTTTTATTTTTCCCATGGCTTCATTTTTTGGTGTTTCTTTTTTCCTCCTCCTTTCCTGCCTTCTTGGGATTAATTGACTTTTCTTTATTCCCTCTTGCGCCACTGTCGATCTTTAGAAGTCATCCATATTATTTTCATATTTTTAGTGCATACCCACAATTTTTAACTCTGTATTCACAAAGTCTAAAGTTAACAATATTTCCACATTCCTTCTGAATTAAACAAAAAACTTAGATCACCCATTCCATATTTTATGTTGTTGTCGTCTAAAATTATAATTGCATTATTATTTTCTTTTTAAAACCTTCCCAAATTACTCTTTTTTAGAAAGTCATCCATATTTGGCTATGTTTTCTCTCATGGTTAGTGCTTTATTCTTCTACCATTGTTTCTTGCACGCCACTTCCTTCAGTTTCAGTTTCATTCTTACTTAAGTATATCCTTTAGTAATCATTTCACTGAGGGCCTATGAAAGATAAACTGTCTCAGTCATTTCATGTCTGAAATATCTTTCACTCTCACTCTCGAATTTTAGCTAAGCTGGACAATGTTCCATCGTGTCCTGACTTCTACTTTTCTCGCTGGGAACTCTTTTGTCAATCTAATTACCATTCCCCAGGAGTAAATATATTTTTGTTTTATGGCTACATTCAAATGAGTTTTCTGTGCAGTTTCATCATGATATGTCACATGTGGATTTACTGTTTTTACCCTACTTCGTCCTGATGTGCTTCTTTAATCTATGGATTCATGTTTCTAATAAATTCTGAAAAAAAACTCAACTGTTATATCTTTGAACATTTTCTCTCATCCATTCTCAAATCTCTTCTTCCTGAAGGCCTATTGAAATGTTGTTATATCACTATGTTCTGTCATTCTTGTCACTAACACCCTTTTCTATCTTTTCATCCCTCTGTGCATTGTTCTGTGTAATTTCTTCATATTTAGCTCCAGATCACTTCTTGTATCTAATCTGCTGCTCATTTGTCTATTGAGCTTTTATTTAAATAAGATATATTACATTTTAGGCAGTTCCATTTAGTTTTTATTTAAATCTGGTGATGTTTTAGTTTTCAGTCTATTTTTTAAATTAAAGTTTTTATTTCATATTTCATAATCTCCTTCAGATATAGTAATATCTGAAATAATGGATGTGCTCATCCTTTTCTTTGTTGTGTCTCCTGGTTCTCCCTTACAGTGTATCATCCATCTTATGATTTGTAATTTTTGACTGTGAGTTTATCTTTATCTGTATTTTCTTCTTTTGTGATCCTACATGCCAGGGTAGAAAGGTCTCTATAAAGTGTAAAGTGGGTTCATTTGCTTGTGGTGGGTATCCCAGGGTTTCTCTCTAAGACTAATCGTTATGTGTGTTTCTTTGCTTGGAATCCCAGAGCAGTGTGGGAATGTACCTTCAAAAGCCATACCTGCAACAGTTCCGGCTTGAGTTTTGACGTTTCATGAGGAAGATGAGGGCTTTTTGGTCCTGTCTAGAGCCCCAAACAGGGACAAACATCTTCGCTGCTTTTATGACCTTGTGGGTAGAGGTTTTCTCCCCTACTCTTGCATGACCAGGCAGCCTCACCAGGGTTAGAACCTTATGCACATGCCTCAGCCCCAGCCGCACATTTGGTCAGGCCCAAGGCCACATCCTCTCTGTCTTCTTTCCCTGTGTGAACATGAAACCCCCAACTCTTAGCTGTTGGGATGCATGTCTGAATCTGGCATCCCCCTGGATTGCTGTGGTGTTCTTTTGTTCAGTCTTCACTCTGGCTGTTTGTTCTGGTATTGGGGGGTTTCTCTTTCTTTGTTTTGAACTCATGTATGTTTAACTAAATCATGTTATATTTTATCTAATACATGTGTGTGTGTTTTCTCCAGGAAGGGACTCTGCACTGGATTTGTCTACTTGTTGGCAGAACTGAAAGTATGCACCTGTAAACTCCGACAGGTAGATACATTTGAGTCCAGATACATTTTTGCCACTTATTAGCTGTGATTGACCTAACTTCCTCCTGCCTCAGTTTTCTCAAACAACAAAAAAAATAGGGTTAATGATTCCTACTGCATTTGACTATCATAAAGATTAAATGAAATCATATATATAAGCTAGGTATAGTATCTGGCATAGAATACATTTATTGTGGCCACATAATAAATGTAAGCTATTGATTAAGTAGGATTGAGTACTGTTGACAAACTTTAATTATATTTTTGAATATCTTTAACTCTATGGATTTTGGAAATCATTGTAATCAGTTTTTGTTTATTTATTTTTAATAAACTCAAACTTATGTTTGTACATAGTGTGCTTATTTTATTCTCCAGAATCTTAAAAGGAATAAAATCCCATTTGGCCCACAATATCTTCTTCCTGATGATTTTTCAGTGTCTGTAGGGCCCATGATTAAATAAAGTCTGAACATTGAACACATGGTGTTTTTTGAGCCCAAGTAACTTCCATGTCTGCCACTTGTCTGCTAGTCTAGCCACCTCTCTGACTTGATGTGCTGTACTCAAAACCGAGATCCTTTTCCCTGTGTCCTGGCCTATGTGGGGAAGATTTTCAAGGGAAAGAGTCAATCTGTCAAGGAAGATGTTTATCTTATAGGCACTAGGAGTCCACGAAAGGGTTAAAAGCCAAGGAATGACATAATCCAGTTTTTATTCTGAAAATATAGCTATTTTTGGAAGATGGGTCAAAGGAACATGTAGTAGACAGAGTTCTAAATGGTCTCCAAGATTCTCAGTCCCTGATGTGCACACCTTGTATAATCTTCTACCTCCTAGTGTGGGAGGAACCTGTGAATATGATGCCTCCCCTCTCCCTTGATTAGATTACATTATATGGCAAATTATGAGTCATACCTTGATAGGTAATATTATATATAAGATTCTGTCGTAACATATTGGTTTGGAGAAGGATGGAAGTCAGTGAGATGTGCTCCTACTAACCTGGAAGAAAGCAACACTCATGTTTAGGGAGCAGGCCTTGTGGCAGGAATAGCAGATGGCCTCTAGCTAGTAGAACGGCCCCCAAATGATGGCCAGCAAGAAAGCGGAAACCTCAGTCCTACAACTTTAAGGAATTAAATTCTGCCAACAATTTCACGAGCTTGGTAAAGAACTCTGAGTTCCAGGAAGGAAAAGAACCCAGCCAACATCTTGATGTCAGCCTTGTGGGACCCTGAGTAGAGAATACAGCTAGTTAATATCTGGACCTCTGATATACAGAAATGGTGAGATAATAAATGGGTATTCTTTTAAGCTGCTAAATTTGCAGTAATTTGTAATTAGCAATAGAAAACTACTATATAAGGTAAGACTGGAGAAAGATTAGTTGGGTTATCACAATAGTAGAGGCCACAAAGAGAAAGATCTATATTAACAGTGAGTCTATCAGGATGGAGGTGATGAGAGCATTGAATAAAGATCTATTAAGAAAGTAGACATCATAAAACTCTGTCACTCACTAAATGTCAGCATGGAATGTCCCAGAATGACCATAAGGTTTTTGGGTAGATCTTGATGGCTTTAACCAAATTGGGGGAAACAGGTGAGAAAACTTTCATTGGAACATAACGAGGTCAGTTTGGGAGTATTAGCAAAAATGGCCATAATTATTTCCCGTCATGTATTCACACTTCTTTGCAGTGAGACTTCGCAGCTCTTACCAACAAGAAATGTTATATGTTCCACCCTCCCTCTCCCAGCCCTTGAATCTGGGCTGGCCTTGAGACTTGCATTGGTCAATACTATGCAGAGGAAGTAATGGTGTGCCAGTTCTAAGTCTGGGCCTCAAGATGCCATGAACTTCTGCTCTTTCTCTTGGTATCAGGTAGCCCCCATGTGAGCAAGCCTAGGCTGGCCCACCGCAAGATGGAAGACCACATGTAGCAGAGACATCCATTTTGACTGAGGCCATCCTGGATGAGCCAGTCATCATTTACCAAACAACTGACCATAGACACATGAGCGAGTCCAGCCAACACCAGAAGAACCACCCAGCTTAATCAAGCCCAAATTGCCAACCCAGAGAATTATAAGCTAAATTAATAGTTATTGTTTTGAACCACCAAGTTTTGGAGTAGTTTATTATACAGCAAAAGCTAACTTTTGTAGATATGTTAAGTATGAGAGACATGTGAAATATCCACTTAGATAGGAAGGAAATTCGGGTTCCAGACTGGACCTCAGTAGAGCAGATGAAGTTCTAGGTAGAGATTTAGGAGTGACCAGCCTAGGGATAGTGACTGATGTCAAGGATGTATATGAGAATATTCTTATTTTCTGAACAAGATGTTAATTTTCTGATGATAACGACTACTATGAAATACTGTTCTTCGTTCAGCTCTACTGCCATTATTTCTGAAGAGAAACTATCCTGAGATGACCAGTTAAGAAAAATGCCTCCGAGAGAATGAGTAACTGATTTTTCTCTTGAGGTAATTTGAGATGTTCTGCAACTTCAGCCATTCCTCTTAGAATGAAGTGTTTGGAAAACAAAGTTTAAATTTGCCTTTTCACGAGAGCAGCTTTTACCTTTACTTTTCCTAGTAGTCCACTCTCCTTGGTATACATATCATATCCATGCATGATGCGTGTAGCTCAAAAGTGAAAGATAACCAAGTTTCTTCCCCATGTGATCCTTGTGATAACCCTGTGAAGTTAGGATGATGGTTATCCTCATCTTACAAGTGGAGAAATGGAGATTGCTGAGTTTAAAAGATGGCTCAAAGTCACTCAACAAGTTTAAGAGCCAAGGTTCAAATCTGGCTTTACAACTCAAAGTCTTCTGTCCTTCCCACAACATTACCACATCCCAGACAAAGGACTTTTCACATATTCAAGTGAATTCAGTTCTCACCACTATTTGTGAGGTATTACTAATCATTTAAAAACCTCCTATGTTTTATAAAGCTTTATTTTTGTCCTCCCCAGCACACTTTTATACAGATTATTTCACTCTGTCTAAAATCCCATAGATGCCCCTCCACATGGCCCAAGAAATAGGGCAGGACCAGACTGGGTTATGCTCCCAAGTGAGTCATGCTAACCTATCTTGTCATTAGAAATGGCTCTGAGTCTTTATCTGTCCACAAACTCTAATTAATGATCATTTAACTGTACTGTCAACTCTGTTTAAATTTGAGTGATACCAGTTGTTTCTTCCTTGGACCAACCAATAGCAGCAGGGAAAGGCATTCATGCATGCCGTTGTCCGGGTGGCTCTGGGCCTATAGCAGCCCAGTTTAATGGGCATTCAGAGCTCATTAGTGAGGAAACACATCGGGAGTGACCGCTCCGGTGCCACACGTTGCAACTAATAGCCCTGCCGAACAGAATCGTTTCTGTTTCTGCTCACTTGTTGTGAAATCCTTTCAATGTCAACAAGTGGTCGTGTCGGCAGGAGCCCGCCATCCTGCCCAGCAGTTTTATCCGTTGCTCTCCTGAGCCAGACTTGTGTCCTCCTCCATTGTCCAGTCCCACAAAGGAGCCTGAGCAATCACAAAGCCTTCACAGCCATTCATCATCAGCTCACCGATTCTGCGGGCAGGATTGCCCACCAAAGTTTGGGCCAGTCTTGTGGGCATGGCATGTGTGGATCCAGAGGCGGGACACCAACCCTGTGTCCCCTTGCCTTGGGGATCTGAACAGCATAGATGTAGAGGCTTGATTTCCTTACCCAAGAGACAACCAAAATTTCATGTAACATACAGAATTGGGCTAAGAATGTACCATGAGCATACTAGAAAAATTGTAGCTGTGGCACAATTGGCTAAAGTATTTCATCAGGCAAACATTCTATGGTTTGGAAAAGAGAGGGAACTTTCTGATTGAAGAGGAGATTGCATCAAGTAGACAGGTTTGCCTACTCGAAGGATGTGTATTCTTTCTTCCTGAGTAATTTGGTGCATTTGCCCAGTACAGAGAAATGAAAGTTGTCTGTAAAAGGTCATGCAAACTTTCTAAGCTATATTACGTTTTTAGAAAGAAAGGTGATACTCTTGTTTGTGCAATGTTTTGATAACCATGTGGTTGAAGATTGGTAATATTGGCCTGAAATACAGAAACACTAAAGATGATTCTCCAAATATAGCATCTCATACCATAGGGAAAATGTTTTCTATTTTAACTAATGGAATAAAGCTGCCTCTCCTTGGATATAATACTTGCTTCATTCTTTCACAGCTCTCCCGAGAAAGTGTCTGTTGTAATTCATTTTGTGTTTGACAAAGTGGGGAACGGTAAAAGTGATAAAGAGCCTGGACATCTCAGCTCGCCTCTAAACCCCAGGCCTGGCCTCTGTCTGCCTTCTGTGTCCAGCTTCTCTACGCTCTGGTGTATAATTCTTCTCTAGTCCGGACCCTGTTGGATTTTTTAGCTGTTGGTTTCTGTGTCTGCATCCCTTGCTAGACTGAGAGCTGCTAGAAAGCTATTTCTATTCTTGCTCATTTTGCTTGACCCAGCTCATGGAGATGAGTAGATGCTTGATAATTATGTGCTGAATTAAGTAATCAATGTCACAAAGTTGCCAACAAGTGAACCTATGCCTTTGCATTTTCAACTTAGTGGTACCACAAAAAGTGATCAGGTTGTTAAATATTTTGGAGCATTACATCTAATTCATTTTTTGCAAATTTGGGGCTTTAGGGTATAGTAGTTAGATAAAAATCACTTCCTGATCAAAATAATTGCAACAGGATGAGCAAATTTTTTAATATCCATGTTCTGACAAACAATAGGTCGCTGAATTCTTTTTGTGTTTTCTTCTTAAGATGTGGTTTCTCTTAACAGTTATCTGTTGACATTGTTCCTGTCACCATAGCTTCCAATAATTGAGCACCTACCACGTTCCAGACACAAGGTAATGACTACAGTCCTTGCTCATTTAAATCTGCTCATTTGCATTTATTAATTCCATGAGTATGCAGGATAGCATGAGGTTGTGCAATCCTTCTATGCATTATTGTAGCTGTAGCCTCTTGCAAAGCCTATGTGTTTATAAAATATTCTGAAATCTCTCTATCGGTCTTCTGTTTCAGACACTGAAGAGATGCTAAAGGGGAACAGAATTCTGTTTCCTAATGGGCTTCTCTGACTTTCTTTATTGTGCTCCTCTCATGCAGCACTTTCAAAAGATCACTGACTCACACGTGGGCTTTTCCTGTGTAGATGAAGATGCACAATGCCAAGGTTAAGCAAATGGCACCTGCTCCTTTTTAGGGTGAGAGATGACATTCATTGGTTTCCAAAGGAAGTGCCCAGATGATGGCTAAAAACTCAGACTTTGAAATGTTTTTTATAATTATTAAAATAAGAAAAACAAAGAAATATGAATTCCTTATAGTTTGCTTTTTAAAACAGTTTCTTTGGTATCCATAATAGGTAGCTCTGACCTTCTTAAGCCCAATTTAGTTATAAATGCTTTATATGAATTATGTCATTTAATCTTTCTAAGGATCCTATGAGATAAGTCTTACTGTTATCTCCATTTTACACATGGGAAAATTGAGACTTCGAGAAGCTAACCAATCTGCCCAAGCTTAGGGAGCTGGAAAGCCATGGGGCCAGGGTTGGCGCCTCTTTCTAGGATCTGTCTCCTTGACAAGAGTTTATGCCTCCTTTGGTTCCCATTATAAGGCAGTGGCTGAAGTTCAAATATGCCTTGCATCTTTTGGCTGTTGCAGATGGAGATTTCCTTAAGTAAGTGTCCTGTAATGCTGGGGCTACTTTGACAACATTGGCCCAGTAGTCCCAGCAGCATGTCACTAAGGCCTTTCTGCATGCAACTTGCTATCTCCTGTTCTTCAAGTGGTACAAGAACTGTTCTTTGCTGCCTGACCACCTCTAATATTTTACAACGGGACACATTGGGGTTTGTTTGGCTTTTGTCTGGCAATCCCCACAGCATGGCATGGAGGAAGTGATACAGAACTGTTATTGAGATCAGCTTTTGTGCCCCATCTGCATGAGGGGAGAATGGAGGGCTTTGCAGCACATTACTTTGGGGGACTTTGAAAAGGGTAATTGAATTGTTTAAATCAAATTTGGGGCCCCCTGTCACAAATCATTACCTTGTCTTTCCTCTATCTATCTCCTTGTTCTTCAAATTAATGGCGCATACCACACACTGACCTCCATTAGCTTAATTTGGTTGAGATGTTTTCCAGCCCATATCATCAAAACGAGAGAGAAAATTATGTTGGCCAGGGGACCATCTGTGGACTGCAAAATGTTAAGGAAGCAGGCATTTTTCTGCATTTTCCCATTTTTGAAACTATTCTATACACAGCTCTAGATACTTATTGTTACTAACTCAACACGTTCCTCAGGTTGCGAATTTGGATTTGGTAAATGAGACTGGTGTTTCTATCGTCTAGGATGAAATTCAAAATATTCTTATCTTCATATCCTAAAGTGTGAACTACATACTAAATGATAAAGGCTTTGACTTCCTAATCACATTTCCCCTTAACTGACAGTGTTGTCTATAGCTCTCTAGAGCTGTATTCTCTCCAGAATTGTACAAGAAGTGCTGTGAAATAAAGTCATCTCCGAGCGCCCCTGCTCAGCACACTCAATTTTTAACGCATTGACACATTAGCCAGCACTCATTCCTTCCTTCCGTAAACTAAGTGATTTTTCTAACTTCCCTGTTGGGTAAATTATCATCAATACATATCTGAGATTAAGAAATATGATCTATATATTTAATGGTCACTATATAATTCCATTTAGCATGCATTTTTTGAATATGTTCCAGGAATTATACCAGGCCCAAAGGACACGGTATGGGAAAGAAACTACACTTTTTATTAGAGCACAAGTAGAGTGATTATTTATCTGTCAAAATCTCAATGTAGTAAAAAATCCCTTTACAAACTCCATACCAACGTAGGGAGGAAGTCTGGGGAAGTACACTGGAAGAGAGACAAGAGATTAGACGATGACCCTGGTTCTTCCTTAACCAGCCGTGTGACTGGTCCTATCCCTCAATCTTTAGCTTCCTCATGTATTAAAACAGGGCCTTGGACAAGATCTAGTTTCTCTATCCATCCTCGGCAAAGGAGGCTTTAAATATCTATCCCTCCAGTTCCTTATGTTTTGAAAGACTTAATCTAAGAGAGAACATTTGTTAATGATTAATTTGTTGTTCATTAATGATTTATTTTCTATTAAAAACATCCATAGTATTACCAATCAGACCTTTTCATAAACATGAGACCGCAAGTTGGACACGCTAATTTGATGATTGTAGCTGAAATCAATAAAATGGTTTTTTTTTTAAGCATACACCAGAGGTGCTCCAACTTTCTCAATTCATGACACCGTTAGGACCTCAAATTTTTTTCATGTTGCCGCTGGGCCAAAAGAAATATCTAATAGTTCTGTTTATTAAGTACTTAGTTTCAGACTACTCAGGAGGTGTTTATGTCCTGATAACATAGTAGCCATTTGAAAACAATAATACACCTAAATTTTAAAAAATATTTTTATATCATTTTTACAAAACCACAATTATTTTCTAACAGGATGTTTGTGCCTATTGGGTCCCGCAAACCTTTCCAAATCTTGGAATTAGATTTGTAAATAGACTATTAACAGATAATAATAAGCAAATTATTTCCTGTTCTGCATTGTTTTGCTTTTTACTACAGCAATTACGGAAAACTCAGTTTCACAAAGAAAGGACATTATCAAAAGAAGTGTAGCACAATCTAATGCTGAAACTGTGAACTACCTTGAGCTAGAAATTTCCCTGGTGTTGGACAGATGTTGAGTATTGCTGTTTTCTGGAAATTTAAAATTAGGCTGCAGCGTCCCTCTAAGTTCACTGAGGTCCCTCCATATCCCTCCACTCTTGTATTCCTGGAAACCACAGGACTAAGAAATTTTATCATGGCCAAATGTTTAATTGTCACTAGGCTTTCTGAAAATTATGGAAAGAGCTAAGAGTTGCCATTATGACTTTCAGATACCCCAAGTCAGGAACCGCTAGACCAGAGGATCTCTACAGTCCTCCCTTTTAACTCTAATATTGTACTGCTCATTCACTCAATATTTAGTGAGTACCTACTGTGTTTCAGAAATTGATCTAAGGTCTTAGGATACTTTATCAAAAAAAAAAAAAACAGACAAAAATCTTCCATTGTGGAAATTACGTTCTAGAGGAGGAAGATAGAAAATAAAGTAAATGAAATAAATAAGTGAATTGTGTCTATGTTGAAAGTGATAAGTGGGGGGAATCAGGAGTCTCTGGGCAGCTACGATTTAAACAGGGTTGTTGGGAATACATCTTATTGATAAAGCGACATCTAAGCAGAGACTTGAACGATAGAAGATGTCAGTGCTACACAAATCTGGGAGAAGAGTGTTTCAGACAGGGAACGGTCAGGCAGAGGCTCTCAGAAAGAAGAGTATCTATTGTGCTCAAGGACCACCTAGGACACCAGTGTGACTGGATCAAAGCCATCAAGAAATGCAGCGGCAGGAAAAGGTCCCAGACAAAGTTAGGCTGAAGGCAGAACAGGTAAGGCCTGATAGAACACTATAAGGACACTTTGCTTCTTTCGAATGAGATGGGGAGCCACTGGAGGTTCTGAGTGGGGGTGTGACATGACCTGACTTAGATTTTAACAGGATTACTTTGGCTGGCAACTATGTGGAAACTGACTATAGGGAAATGGACCAATTAGAGAGCTATTACAGTAATTTAGGTGGCAGTAATTACAATATGATATGATGTAATGTGATAATATATAACATATACAACTATATACAAATTATTGCTGGCTATTATATATTATAATAAGTATGATATATATAGAGAGAGTGATGTATATAGTATATAGTATATAGTATATAGTATGACATATCTATATGTGTATATACATGTTGTAGTAAGTTGTTGGCCACTTAAACCAAAATACCAGTAGAAGTGGTAAGAATGTTTGGAATTCTGGACATATTCTGAAGGTGGAAAGAGGGATGTTCTGATGGATTCTGGGATTTGGAAGTGGAGTCAAAATGACTCCAAGATTTGGGGCATGAAGCAAAAATGAAATACTACAACTTTTAAAATTTTAAAACATTGATATTACTCAGTTCATAAAATAATAAAATTAACTTTGAGGTTTGATTTTCAGTGTTTTTATTTTTTCTTACCTTTGCACTCAATACTGCTTAGCTCAGATATTAAGCAATTATACTAAGAAATTACTTCAGAACACATTAACAACAGTTCAGTCCAACCTGACACATAACACAAACCACAGATATTTAATTTAAAAAGCTATCTTTTCTCTAACAAGTATGCACCTTGATTTTTTTGTAGCAGGCAAGGTCCAGGCCTTCTGCATGACTCAGAAATGAACCATACTCTGCTCCTGTCCTCAGAGATGTAGTCTCTATGAGGGTAAATAAGATATGTACATATGAGATTTTTAAAGATAAAAGGACCAGAAAGGAAATGCAGATAAAGTGCTGTGAAAAGTCAGAGGAGGAGGAGATGACTTCTAGCTTTTGATGTGGGAGGAGGGTATCAGGGAAAAGGACTCATGAATTCAATGGGCCTCTAGGATTGGAAGGAACTTAACCCTGTCATGATAAGAAGGAGGAGTAGTTCCTGTGGTCTATGAATTAAAACAGAGCCAGGAATGGATGGTTCCCTTTAAGGCTTACAGGAGGTAAGATTGTTTTTGATATCTACGTAGAGAAGCTATGAGGAGTTTGAATTTGATTCATATGAAATAGAGAACCACTCATGGTAATTCAACAGGAACTAACTTGAAGAGACCCAATGTGCAAGATGAATGGGAGGTATGAGAAACCAATGACATATGGCATAAGCAAGAAGGTAATAAAGACCTTATATAGGCTAGTGGCAGGAAAAATAGGGACAAGATCACAGGTTAAAGAAATTTTGCAGTAGGCTGTTTCTCTGCCACTGCCTTGACTGAAAGGAAGACCTTGAGCAGATCTCCCCATATCTACCTAAATACCTGTGTTGAAGGGCTTTTCCTCTCACACCACCATGTTCTCTCTAACATACAGAAGAGAGCCCACTCTTCATCTCAAGGGATGGATGAGAGTGGAGAGGTTTACAAGTCAATGACAAGAGGTCCCCCACACATGGTAAGTTGATAAGTCATGGTAAGTCATTTAGAACTTAGATGTCGTGAGTCCTAAGTCATTTCTGCCTGTTGCTCTCCATAGATGAGCACCACTTGCATCGTGAAGGACCATTACTAGAGCTTCCCAGCATGGCCATGTACACTGCTCACTGAGATGAGGCTTCCACAGTGAGTACTGGCTCAACTCTCCGTGGTTCATAGACCTGGCCAAGGATGACATCTATAGGAGTGGAGCCTGTGCAAGCCCTGAATGTGATTAATCCTGGTCAACTTGCTCTGGAGCTCACAAACTTCTCTCCTATTCACAATCCTTCTGGTCCTCTCATTTTCCCCTTCAACCCAAGATATCCTTACCTAGTGGGTGTGGATGAGGGAGCTGGAAATGACTACAAATTTCTCCAAATGCAGTTTTTATAAACTGAGTTCTCTTAGAGTCTTGGTTTTTGAACTCAAAGACTCAAGATTGTTTTCTTCCATGACATCTCTTTACTGCCAAGTGAATGGTGGTTATTGTAAGACAAAATGTATGTATGAAAACATGGAGTCTAGGAGGGGGCAATGGGACACACAGTTTAGCTCACCAAAACAATATCCTGCAGTAAGATGCTATAGACTTCGAATCTATAGGTCTTGATGATCAATTAGAGAGGGAGAATGCTACAAAAATGGAGTCAGGTTTAACAACAACTAACTCAGATGTGTTCAAGCCTAGTTGGAGAGTCATGAGACATCCTTGGGGAGATAGGAAACCAGGTGTTGGGAATGAATGACTGCAGAAGTCTCTGCTTGAGGTTGAAATTTGGGCTTTTTAGAAAAAATTACTAGGAATCATGGGAGAGGATAAATTTCTAAGAATGAAAGTGTAGAAAGAAAAGAAAAGGAGAGGGGGAGGGGATCCAAGATGGTGACACATCACAAGGGTGTCAGGGTGAGTGGTTCTGGACAGTGGGGCAAAGAGTAGTTCATGCTATAGCAAGGTCAAGGGGCTTGAGGACTGTGAAAAAGATTTGGCCACTCGGATGCCCTGGTAATAATCTTGGCCGCATAGTAGTTATTTTAATATGTAATTATCCTTTGATACACCTTTTAAACAAGGTGTATCCTTTGCTATACAATTTTTAAACAGATTGCAGCAACAAAGGCTTGAGAATTATTCGGTTGGTACTTCATGATGTTTGATCAATACTGGCTGGATTGGAGGGAGGGTAGATGGGGTAGTGGGTGTAGGGGAGGTAGGAGAATTCATTGCATTGAAATCGTTCAATAAATACCTAGCATTCTGAGAAAGAATATCTCAGATGAATTGTGAATCTCTGCAAAAGATGTATTCTTTTGTTGTTACGGTGATAGAAGAAGCAGCTCAGTGCAAATAAGACTTCTGTTAACTTGGACCTAGTTGTGAATATTTCCATGTTCTAATAACAAAGAGACTGGCAATCCAAGGTACTTTCAGCTAGGATAGAGTCAGAAAATCTCAAACTCAAATCTTGCTTTTCTTCCTGGAAATTAACAAAAGAGTGTAAATAAGGAACTTGAGATTCTTTCTGTCTATTGTTAGCTTCCTGCCTCTTCAGAGTACATCCAGCGGGACATTCTACCAAAAAGTAGATGATAGCAACAATTCCCGTGATTCCTGTCTGTTCTCTGACGACTGAGACTTGTGGCTGACAGGTAGTAGAAATCTCTTCAGTCCATAAGCTATTGTAGGAAACTAACATCCTTTGTTAGTGCCCCTAAGAAATGCTAGGAATCAGAGGAAGCTATTCTCTAACAAACAAAAACAAACCAAACAAAAAAATCTGCTTTTCTTTGTACATTGACCCTTCTCCCCAAGTGCTTTGATCAGTTACCATCATAGCATCTGTCACAAGTACTATTGATGACATCCAACCCTCCAGTGCCCTCTCCTACTGATGGGCTCTTATTTTATGGAATTTGACAAACCACTAAAAGACTTTAAAAGACACTTTTCCTCCCAGTGAGGGAAGAATTTAGTCTTATAAGAAAACAACGTTGTGCATTCAGTAGTATGGCTCATCTGGGAAAAAAGTGATTCAAATGAAACACATTATTGTTTTATATGTTTTTAAAGGCAAAAGGTGGGTGAAAACCCAAAATGCCTTTTAAACGAAGAACAACCGTTCTCTAGGCTTAGCAAATGACGCACGAACAAAAAGAATCTATGCCTTGATCACAGTACTTACAACTGACAACCGAAGAATCCCAGTTTCCAGATTAATTGTAGATGTGCATTTTCCTTTATTAACATTAGAATTTTTATTTGGAGGAGATTTCACATTTCTTTTGTATCTTTCTCCTGTTTCTGTCTCAAACCTAAGAGAGGAGAGCTCCCATATCATATTGCCACAGCAGATACAAAAACAGAAAATGAGGAGAAGATATAATGATCTACAAGAGTGTTCTGTGACCCCAAGGAAATGTTTGTTCTTGTATCTTTTTTTTTTTTTAATTTAAGATGGGGAGGAAAAAAAAAACTTCACAGAGAAATAAACCTGAGACACTGATTTAAGAGCCAGACAGTTCAATGAACAGGATAATCGGGGTAGTTTTTGACAGGTGCGGCTGCCTGCCTATAGCTGGCATATAATCATTACCATTTTAATAAGGCTCTAATAGGGGGGCTGATCATTCAATGGGGTGTGAGGATCCTAATTCAGCTCCCAATCCCACATGAATGTGCTAGAATTTGCAAGCTTTGTTTTCCTCTTTTGTACCTCTGAATGCCAATAATTACTGGCTATAGATTCAAAAATTCTTAGAACTGGAAGCTAAATTAGCTCTCCTAATACTGCACAAGAATGTCAATACTCATAAAAAAGGAAGCAAGTGGTTTTTTTGTATTCTTTTTTTTTTTTTATTACACTTGTAGGCATTGTGAAGACCAGCAGTTGAAGTGGGCTGGCTTACAGCATGAATAATGACATTGCTGTCTCTCACATGAAGAGCCCTCCCCCTTTCAGAAACAGAAAGTTATCCATTGGTCCAAATAAAATAAGTCTCCTAAAAGTCATACATTGCTTTTCAGCTTTCTGCTTTTTTTTTTGCGAAAGATTTCTCTATGATCTGCTTTAGAGATGGGATTTGTAAATATTCTATAAATCCCAGTTGAAATGTACATAACTCCCTGAAAAAAAAAAAACCCAAACTTTTCACTTCTCCAAAACCTCTCTCCAAAGAGGTTATTCCTAGTCAAAACGCTCGGATCATAGGTGGAATTATAATTTATGATATCGGATATTGTTATTTAGATAGCCCAAGGTGCTGGACACTATACTTGATGCTTTGTATAGATTATTATACATAATCCTTCAACACCTCTATAGGGGAGATATTATTTTTTAGGCCCATTTATAGAGAATGAGACTTACGGTAATTAAATAATTTACCCAAAGTCATACATCCAGTAAGCGGTGGAGAAAGGATTCAAACTGCCTATATAACACAATTTCAGGTTGTGCTTCTCATAGGTGACACTCGTCCCATCTGAAACTACCCAAGGTTCATGGACTTAACTGAGTAGTGGCTGTGCCTCATCCCACCCACTGTCACAAGGTGCCACAGCCATTCACTTTGTCAGTGTCGGCAGAAATGTTCCTCCCTGGAGGTAAGAAATCTGGCGGAGGTCATGCTCTGGCTGATGTCAGGAAGTGACTTTCAGGAACATTTGAGTTCCTCTCCTTCATGCATCAGACCACACTCTCTCCAAACAGGCCGTGGAAAATGACACCTTCAGTTGTTGATAGGTAATCTGCAAAATGTAGTTTGTCTAACTGATAACTTGCTACGTTGCTGTTCTATGGGAGTCGTACCAGTTGCTCTGCTAGCTTCTAACACAACGTGCGGGGGCAGCCATGTACCAAAGCCTTTTTGGACGACATTGCACATATGCTCACCTTCAAACAAAATCTCTTCTCTGTCAATCAGTGACGTGCTGAAGCTCCGTATACCCATTTTTAAAGTCCAAGAATATTGATGACTGTTGCCAGGCCTGGTTTTGTCTGGGTGACAAACTTTATTCACAAAATTTTTAACTAAAAGGGACTTTCAATTTTACAATTTGGAGAGCTGAAATATCCCGATCATTGTCAGAGAGTAGACTTGACACCATAATCTGATTTCCAGGATGCTTCAGAATTATTTTTACTATGAATCAAGATTATTGGGGACTTTTAAAACACACACACATTATCTCCACAAATTGCACCCCAGCCCATGTGAAACATCACTAGGAAAAGATATTGTTTGGCCTAATTCTTATATGAAAGACTGCAGTCTCATTAACCACTTTCTGGCAGACCAATATGAGTAGGAAGAAGATGAGCAATGGAAAGAGGTGGTAACTGACAGCACATATTTATTTTCTTAAGTTTCCAAGTCTGATTCTGTGTCACTCAATACAACTCTGTATTAGCTATTGCTGCAAAAAAAAAAAAAAAAAAAAATTACCTCAAAATTTAGCAGCTGAAGGCAACAATACCTGGTAGGCCAAGAGCTCAAGGGAGACTGAGGTGAGTGGTTCTGGCTCAGGGTCTCTCATGAGGTTGTTGTCAAGATGTCAGCCAAGACTGCAGTCCATGCAGGCTCATCTGGGGCTGGAGGATCTGTTTTGAAGCTGGCGCACTCACATGGCTGTCTAGTTGATTCTTCAGTATCTCACCAGATGGATCTCTCTGTTGGGCTACGTGAGTGTCCTCACACATGGGGACTGCTTCCCACAGAGCAAGTGACCTAAGAAAGAACAAGGCGGAAGCCATAATGTCTCTTATGACCTAGTCTCAGAAGTCACACTCCATCATTGCTTCAATGTCTTATTGGTTGCATAGTCAGCCCTATTTAACGCAGGAGGACTACACAGGGGCAAGAATACAGCAGAAGAGAATTTCCAGGGGCCATTTGGGAACTGGCTGCCACAAACTCCATGGCAGAGCCCTTGACTGTAGTACTGCTTTGGGCAGAGAAAGGAAAGAGACCATTCCCTCTCAACTAACAGAGTAAAGCCAACTGGTTAATTCTCCACATAGAAGTCTACCCAGAAGCAGAGCTCTCAGGGACAAAAATCACAGGCTATTTCATAAGTATTTTCCATTAATATTCAACCCATCGCTAGGGAATATAAAGACTTCTATTTCTTATTTAGTCACTTATTCATCCTTTCATTCAACAAAAATTTACTGAGGACCTGCTACCTGCCAGGCACTGGGCTAAGTGTTAGGTAACAACAATGAAAAATATATCTAGAATGCACCCTCTAGAATTCAACTGCCACCCTCACAGAAGTCTACCACTGAAGTACTATTTCCTCATGGAAAATTCTTCTGACATTCTAGGTTTGGGCTCCTTATTTTATCCTTAGGGGAAACCTGACTTGCTGTGACTCCCATCCTAATCACAATGCTCCTTAAGGATCAAAAACCTACCAGCCCCAGGGCGGCTCAGTGGCCAGCAGTTAAGTTTGCCTGTTCTGCTTTGGTGGCCTGGGGTTCACCGGTTTGGATCCTGATGCGGACCTATGCACCGCTTATCAAATCATGCGGTGGCAGGTGTCCCACATATAAAGTACAGGAAGATGGGCACGGATGTTAGCTCAGGACTAATCTTCCTAAAACAAACAAACAAACAAATCTACCAGCCCCAGGAAAATGTTAGACAAACAAGATATATTACCCAATTGATGTAAGGAAAGACATTGCAAAGGTCAACTGGATAAGCATATAACTGCAAAAGGTGCCATGCAGGATTTAATATTGTCACCATGGAGATAATACCTGGTTCTGGGTTCACCATAGAGCTATCACCTGGTCCTGGTCCAACTCATAATACTACCTAAAGTATTTATGTACAATTTTTATACTATTCATAAAATTGAACATGTTAATCATCTCCTGTTGGACAAAAATGTTGCGCTAATATAAGAGATGACTGAAACAGCCATAATTAACCTGATAAATAATCTTTCTCCTCTTAAACTGTTGAACCTCCTTTACTCATTGGAAAAAATAGACATAAAAATAATAGTGCCTACCTTATAGGATTACGTGAAAATTTAATGAAATAGCTTATTTATAGCACTCAGCACAGTGCCTGAACTCCGATAAGTGCTCAGTAAATGTCACTACTGTATACCAGGGTATTATTATAAATCACTCACAGATAACTGGCTTTACTTTGGTGTTTCTAATTTATTGTCACTTTTTTAGAGAATTTCAGTGATGGATCAAAAATTCGAATTTCAAACTTGGAACTTTTCCCCTAAAGCATTAAAATTCCCCTGAGTTAATGGTCTCTCCTCTGATCTAAAGTGGATTCCTCTTCTTCTATGTATTTTTCACCAGTGTTATATGACTCAGGAATGGCTATATGACTCAGCATGGCTGGCATTTTTAACAAATTATAGTGTCATTTTGTACTAAAGCAAGAGTCACTTTAGTCTATGACAGATCTTTCCATCTGTAAAATGGATAAAAGTGTTTATTAGTCTTCTGTCATTTAATATGTGACAATTAATGTCTTAGAAGCAGAAATGTACATTTTGATGAAATTATTAAATGGAATAGTCACTGAAATCAACCTATGGTGTCTTACATTTGATAATATCCTTGAGTTTTTCACTTGTCAAATTTTCACTCGTCTAGCGCTGTAACAGAGGAGGGCAACATATTTGACAACATCCAAACTTCTGCTGATTTTGTGAGTATGACCATTAGAACCGAACTTAGGCCTGCCCTGCTTCCAATTTGGCTGAACACGAAGAAAATGTGATTTCCTGGAGCGAAATAAGAGGCTTAGAAGGAAGACTGAGAAGGCTTCTTAGATATCAAATAGCTCTTATGAAACACCATTTTGATGAAGCAGTGTAAGCGAATCAGAAACATGTGTATTAAATTTCTCTTGAGTTATTTGGGGTTTTAAAATCAAGGGATTAAGAAAGTGGTAAGGGCTGCCCTTCAGTTGCATAGTGACCTTGGACATCCCCAAAACATGTTTTGGGGGAGAGATTTAGTCAATCCCTCAAAACTTCAGGATATTCTCCACCCAACCAGGAAGTACCCAGAATTCATAAGATTCCCTCTTATTGCCAGATCTCCAGGCCCATTTCTAGATCAAAGAAGCAGACTGAAGTGCCCAGATGCTGGGAGGCTTATCTGTACTGAAGTAAAGATCCTTTCCTTAGGTTTGCCATGAATTAGAGATAATCCTCTCTTTTTTCCATCTTAAACCAGAAAAGAAATATTAGACACGTTTTTCTTTACTGAGCTCCAATTCTGAAGATATTACCCTCAGAAAAATTTGTTAAATTAAGAAGAGTAACTAGCTCATTTTTCTTTTAGCTTAATTGAGTAAAGTAACTCTTTAGGGCCTAAAGCCCCAATCCTCTGATTGTTTTGTCATTGGACGGGTGTCAACAGTTGTCTCCAAAGCATGTTGGAGAATGCTTAAAAATGCTACAGTTATATTATGAAACTATGTTCTAAAAAATAGATTCCTAACACCACTACTAAAAAAGAGTAAAGGTGGGAGAAGGAACGAGGTCTCCAAAAAATCTAACAACAAAAGCTCTGCTCAGAGGTATTGGAGTTCCATGTGTTGAACAAATTCAGATTAAATTTAAATCCGGCAAGGTTTGGAGACATTCTCTTCGGAGCTTGGCGAAATTGGCAAATCAGCTATTAAAAAATAAGACTGAAGTGTTTTATCTGTGTTGTCCTTTGTAATTAGGCTGCTGAATAACAGAAGTATTATCACACCAGGGTTAGTGCCAGAGGATTATCCAAAGTTTTATAAATGGGATGCTAAAGTGGCTCGAACAGGTGCACATACAAAGACTAAGGGAGGGGAAAAGTAGGAGAATGAAAGCTGAGGCCTACTACTTTCAGCCACATAGTAAAATTAATGGTTTCTGTAAATGAATGGCACGGTTAGATTACCATTGAACTTGTAAAATTAGAAGAAGGAGTCAGATTCTTCATTACTCTCTTTTTTCTCTTTTTTAATTTGAACAGAGGAGGTCGACCTTAATTGTCGTTTTACCTCAAAAAAAAAAAAATCTTTTCATTTGAATAATTTTGCAGCAGGCACAGTGACTCTTCAAAAGAATTGTGCTTTCTGAAATCCTTTTTTTCCCCCCGGTCTACTCATGTGACCTGTGCTGGAGAGGAAAGTGAGTTAGATTTGAATGAGCTCATATTTGAGAAATTGGTGAATTGAAAAAGAAAAAGAAAGGTAACAGCTACTACCTTAAAAACAGCAGTGAAAATGGAAAGTCAAATGGGCTTCATGTAGGCAAATTAAGGATTATTAATCTTTTTTTTTACTAAGAGTCTTGCTAAGAATTAGAAGCAAATGTGTAGGCACTCATGAATTCTAAACATCCTTAGTTGGAACTTATATTAATTTCCAAAAAAAATGTGTCTATTTTCCAATATAATAGTAGTTCCATTCCTTTAACACTGAGTTATTTTTTTTTTAATTATAATTTACTTGCAAAAGAAGCTCTGGATGATTTAACTCTGGAAATTTAAATGTTCTGATGCTGCTGTACAAAGATGATTCACTTCTGTTTCCACCAATTCTTCAACACTCTCTTACTCATTTCCCCTGGGAATGAATAGCATAGGTTGATTGTTCGGCTATCTGGGTAAGCCTGCAGCCTTAACTTTGCTTGAGTCGTTTTAGATTCCAAGAACCTGACAGTACTACCAAGTTTCCAGGCCTTCCCAGGACACCACAAGTACTTCTTTATTTTAGCCAATATAGTATATATAAAGTAAGAAACTTACCTCCTGACAAATGATAATGTCTTAATGCATATTTAGCTGTTGCTGTTGTTATTGTTGTAGTTACTATTATTATCATTGTGCCAACACCTCCTCAAACACATCCCACCAATATAAAACATTTTCCAATAGAAAGAGGCTTGTGCTTCCTGTACAACCACAGCATAACCTGTGGCCATGAAACCACATCTTGACACCCTTTTCCAGGAATAAAATACTCTACAGAGTCTGAATTTCACCATGCACTAATCAAATGAACTTTTCGGCCATGTTGAGGTTATTATTTACATAGTCATTTGAGAAAAGCATCAAAACACTTACATACATACAGGTAAATCTTAAAATGCAGTTTATTTATTTTTATAAAAATTTGGCAATTAGAAGCTGCATTTATCATTGAGTAACTACTTACCACATCAATCACTGTGCTAAGCACATTATGTCCAACATTATATCGAATTTTCTGGCAAACCTTCAATTTCAAAAGGAAGTGTTATTTTTTCCTTCTCTATAGTTCAGGAGCCCGGAAGTTAGAAATGTTCACAACTTTACCAAAAGATACAGAAAGTGGCAAGTCAGAAGACTCACCCAGGATTGTCTAGTAACTAAAGTTCTAGCACACTTCATTGTTTTATATCCTATTTCAGTGCAATGTATTTATTGATCAAAAGCAAAAGACCCTGCTCATGTTTTCCGAAAGCCATAGAAGACCCAATATCGGTCTGTAGAAATTTCAACCTCAGTTCCTCATCTGAAACTACCAAGTGCAGTTTTGCCCATCTGAAAAATGATGTGCTTTAAAATCCACATCTGAGATGAAAAACACTTATATCAATCAACTAATAGCAATAGGTTGAGAATCTAACTAGAGTGTTCATTAAACTTCAGTGAAAAGATGAACTAGTTTGGCCTTGCCTCACACATTTCTCATAAAATAAAGTTCTAATTCGTATGATTAAATGATCAAAATAGAACCTCTACCTTGGAAAAGAACCCTTGGATAATGCAAGAGTGAACCCTAATGTAAACTTTGGATTTGGGGTGATTATGATGGGTCAATGTAAATTCATCAATTGTAGCAAATATACCCACTGGTGAGGGATGTTGAGAGTGGGGGAGGCTAGGCATGTGTGGGGGAGGCTAAGCATATGGGAAATCTCTGTACCTTCCCCTCAGTTTTGCTGTGAATCTAAAACTGCTCTAAAAAATAAAGTCTTAAAAAAGAAGAACCCTGGTCATCAAACTGGATGCTGGGACTTTGAAGTTGCTTTGCATTTTTGTGTCTGCACGCCCCTGTTTTCTACATTGGGCTTCCCTTCCTGTGTGTCCATTGGCATGCCCTTTGAACTTGCTGTAAAGCTGTTCCTGAGATGCCCACTGAACAAGTATGGCAATGCCATCACACGAACCGACTGAGCCCCTTATGCTGTTAGCTGGCTGTGTGTCTAATTCATCCTAAGTGTCACTAAATTAGCTCATTTGAAGTATCTTACCAAATAGTGTCACAGTTTACCTACTGTTTACCTCTTGAATAATTATGGTCGTGTCTGCTTCTACGGTGATAGTTTTCTCATATTTTTACTGGCTTTATGCACATGAGATATTTTAAACTGAGGTTAATAACTAATCACTTAAAAGAATAGGAATGACTTTAATGATCAGAGGTGAAAGTCGATGTTCAAAAATTATTTATGGGATGAATGAAGGAATAGATGAATAGACAAAATGATGTGAGAGGAGAAACTACTAAACAAGGATTGGATTAAGGGAGTCAGCACAAAGTGGAGGAATAGGGGAAGAAAACACAGACAAGAATTCTAGGACTGGTTAGAACGTGATTCCTGGAGGGTGAGCATACGTTTGCCCAGAGCAGACCTAGTCTACCTGACGCACATCTGCCCTTCTGCTATAATTATTAATATCATTCCCTTTGACTCTCAGAAGTGTGCTGGTTTGAATGATAAATTTTATGATCACTTAACATATTAGCGTGGGACATTTAAAAAAACATTTAAACTTTTCCAGCTGGCTTTTTTCTATATAAAATAAAATAGTGAAACCAGATAGATGCTATCTCATCTTCAGCTTTGATAAAGATGGTTCCTTCTTTCTCAAAAGTCTTCACTCATTCTTTCTCCATCTCCCTGTCGACCTGTTCCCACTTTCCACTGAGAACACACACAAAAAAATAGTGACAACATTAGGAGAGCTTCTGTAGAAACAACATTAGATTTGGAGAGGAGGGGAGAAACATACATTTGTGTTAGCAATAAGAGTGAGGGACATTCAGATTTGAACCATAATGCAAAGCACATCCAGGTTGTTATGAAACTGTAAGCCAAAAATAAAAAATTTACAAATATGCAGTAGTGTACACTACGAATTTAACAAAATATCCTTATTAAACTAAATTAACAGTTAAGAAAATTATCAGTTGATTTTGTAATGTCAGATTCACCTACTAACAGGATCAAGAACAGAATGGAACTGGGCCCCTCAAAAGCAGCATTGAAAGCTAAAAGACGATGGAGTAACGCCTTCAGAATCAGGAGGGAAAATTTATTTCCAACCTGGAATTCTATGCCCAGACAAGCTATCATTTAAGTGTGCACGTAGAATGAAAACACTTTCAGAAGTGAAAAGTTTTAATAAATTACCTCTCATACGTTCTTTCTCAGGAAGCTACCGAGAATTGAATTCGTTTTGTTAACAAAACAAATAAGGCACTAAGAAGATAGAAGATATGGAGTCCTAGAAATAGAAGATCCAGCACAAGGTGAAAGAGAACTCTATGACAACGTCTCGTTGAAGAAAGACTCAAAACAACAGCTTTGTCTCAGGCCTCAAGAATAACTGTTCAGATTAGACTAACCCACGGGACTCTGAGCGCAATCTGCGGGAAGAGAAAATTTACAGGATACCTAATATGTTTGAAAGGATTCAGAGGAGGTTAACACAATTTGGGGAGATCTTGAAGTTAAATTAGTAGCTCATCTATGAATATCATTTGCATAGATATAATGATTACTAAATATTTCTTTAGCCTATAGAAGATCAGGTATGGGAAGTGTGCCTGTGTGTGATGGAGAAAAGATGTATTCACCAAGTGGGAAGTTAATAGATAAATATTTAAGACTGAATAATCAGAATGTAACATACAATATAGAGAGAGATGCAGTATAGCGTAGTAGTTCTGTGTGTAGACTCTTGAGTCAGGCTCTCTGGGTTCAAATCCCACCACCACCAGTTAATAACCATATGACTCGGACAAGTTGTCTTACCTATTTGCATCTCAGTTTTATCATCTGAAAACTGGGATAATAATTATCTACCTCATAAGATTATTATGCGGACTAAATTTTTAAAGTGCTTAGAACAGCAATTGACACATAGCAAGAAATATAGATGCAGTGGTTGTTAAGATAACATTATCAGAGATATGAGGTAAATATCAAGGGAATCAGCTGAAAAAGAAGAACTGGTTGTGGGGGGAAGAGACTGATGCAGTAGAAGGAAGATTGTTGCTTTTCATACCTTGGAGAAATTTTGAGTTTTTTTATTTTATGTTCGTGGATAATTTTCCAAAGACCAACTGAACTTAAAGTGATAGGAATTATATCCTTCCGTTTAACCAAGTGCTGGATAAAGCAGCTTTTGTTCAGATGTTTGCTAATATTATGATAAATAGGACAAGAGTGTATGCTATTTCAGACCACTTGTATTAATCATGACTCTTAGATGTAAGCAACAGAGATTTACCAAGTTGATTTAAATACAAAGGTGTTAATTGAAAAAATGTTGGGGAGTTCATAGAACTCATTTGAATGCCGGATAACTAGGCTTTAAAATGTACAGAATGACAGGAAGCTACACAGCCATAACTACGTCCTGAATCACACTACCTACCACCAGGTGAGGATTCCATATCGGTCACCTGGACTCTGAATACTTCGATTTACACTTATGACACCAGAGTTATTACTGGTTGGTTGCTACAACTGTCCCTGGAAATCAGATATGTTGCCACCAGAGCCTTGCCAGAAAGAACTCTCCCCTCTTATGTTGCTTTATATCACCAATTCCAGTTCAAATCATACCCCAGGGCATATGATTGTGGTCAGGGAGGCTGGGAAGGCAAATTATCAGGTATTCATAATTTCTATAGAAGGAAACAAGTTCTACTTCTTTCCAGGAACCATAAGATAGATAATTTCCCAATTACAGAACTAGAGAGGTAGACTGTTAATCATCACTTATATTCACTGCCTCTCCCATAGGACAAATGCATTATTTACCCCCCATTGACTCGGGTTTAGCAATGTGACTAACTTTGGTCAATTAAATATGAGTAAGAGTGACATATATCACTTCAGGACAGGAGCACTAAGAGCCAGGATATGGTTCTCCCAGTTTGCTTTTTTCCTGCCTCTGCAGATACGGAAGCATGCTAAGATACTATTTCTGTCAGTCTAAATCCCTGAGTGACTACAGTGAGCAAAGCCTCCTTGTCACCCTGTGGTGGATATGTGGTATGTGCAAGAAATCAGCATCTTTGTTCAAAGCCGCAACAATTTGGGGAATTGTTTGTTCCTGCAGTTTAACCTTACCTATCCTGTCTGATGGTGGTCATTCAGCTGCTTGGCAGTCAAAACATGACAAATGCTCACCATTGTACCTGCCAAACATCTTGAAACTTCTCCAGCCATTTGCAAACTTCCTAATTATCAGCTAACAACTGTAAGTGCCGTTGTTCTTATGTTATTCTGGAAAGCTGTTCTCGGTTGCCCTTCACTTGCCCTTGACCTGTATTCTTTCAGAGCCTATTTCTGTCCAGTTACTATCTCTTCTCTCTCTTTCCCACTCCTGCCCTGTTGAACTTAGCTGTGATCTTTGGTTTCCCCAAACCTTGACTCTTAGTTCTTTCAGAAGTAGAGCAGTGAATAAAACAGACCAAGATTCTAACCCTTGGGAGCTGACATATTAATGGAGGAAAAATGGTAGAGGAGTATACGGTAAATATTATAGAAACAAAGTAAGCAAGTTAAGGACAATAGGGAATTCTGTGGGTAGGTGGGAGAGAGTAGTTTCAATTTTAAGTAGGGCTAATCAGAGTAATCCTCATTGAGAAAGTGTCCTTGGAGCACAAACTTGAAGGATTAAGGAAGTGAGCCATGTGACCATCTGGAAGAAAAGTATTCCAAGCAGAAAGAATAGGCAGTGCAAACTCTCTGAAACAAAAATATACCCAAAATTTTCGAAGGAGTCTTTATGGGAACTCCTTATCTACCAGTATACATAGGTGCCTACTTTCTTTGATCTAATATTTTTTTGTGATTTATGATCGTACAATTTGGGCTTGTGTTTTTGCCTATGTCATCCATTGGTTGGCTGTAGCCTTGTAGGAGAGAAAATTCATAGTTCTCTTTATCTTATTTTTACATCGGTAAATTACCTGACCATATTTATTTCAGAGATTGATGTGGGGCAACTTTTCCTAAGTCAATTACAAATTATTCTAATGATCCATTCCACTCACATTCTTTCTTGGAAATCATCAAAATTCCATATTTGGCTTGGTTACTAATACCCAAAACGACCACTGCTGAGATGGCAATCTCTGGGTGTAATGGAAAAAGTTTAAGGGTGTCTGATGGCCATTTTACAAAAATTAAAAAAGACAAAGGCAATGAGAAGATGTGTTCACAGATATCTTTACCTCCTGTGGGAGCAGCATGAGGAAGCACACTGGAGCCGACCTGAGTTTTCAAACCCGATATGCATTCCTATAGCTGAGCTGTTTGAAGTTCACCCCGTGTGGTTTAGTGCAGGATAAGATGTCAAATAAAGCATAGTATAGGATATCGGTGTCCTTTTAGACAAAGCAACTTGAATTTTCAGCAGGGAAAAAAATTACGTTCATAAGAATGGAAAACACCCACAGTTGAAAACAAGTCCCTTCTTGTCTTTAGATCAAGTCTTTTCAGATATTTCAAGATTAAAATAGACCATGCAAACAATACCTATAATCAAATTTTCTTCCCCAATGCCTGTCACTCCCTAGGCATAAGTTAACCTCCTAAGGGAATGCATTCAAGGTTTTTGCTTTAATGGGTTACCATAGACCCACTGTACGAAGCACAGTACATGCAGCCATCATATAGTTGACTAACTCTAAATTTTGGTAGTGAGAATAAAAATATTTTTTCCATCGTATTTGACTATTAAATCAGAACCCAGGGAGAATTCCCAAGAGATGGAGGTAAAGATGAATTAACATGGTGGTCACTGAGGTAGTAGCATGTGAGTTTCTGGAATAGCAACAAGGCCATACCCCTTCATGCACTTCTAAACTTCTGGAATTATACATTTGCAGTGATGAAAGGGAGGTGAAATGAAAAAAATTTTTTTTTGTTAAAAACGACATAAACTTTGATGCTTTGAACTCCATTAGCTGAATGACTTTAGACAAACTCTTAATTTCTCTAAGCCTTTATTTTCTCAACCTTAAAAATGGGCAGCAATCTATCAATTGCTAATATTATGAGGATTAAATGAATCAACATACGTAAAGTACCTAAAATAAACCCATGTACACAAAAGGCAATCCACAACTGTTAGTTTCTTCTCCCCTTATTTTATAGATGATTTTAAAAAGGCCCATGTAGTGTCAGAGAATTGCCCAAAGTTGGTCATCTAATGAATGGTAGAGCCAAGGGAAATTTTTAAACTCTTAATCCAGTGCTCCTTTAATATTGTGCAAGTTATTACCATCAACTTTTTCTTGACCTTTTATTTTCATCAAGTTAAATTTCATTTGCTACACTGTGAGGGTGAAAATGGGACTGATTCAATTCAAGTTGTGACTGCGTAAGAATGAATGTCACTAATGGAAGCAACTATTATAGACTCTAAATTCAGAATTTTGATTCCTAACAGTGCCTTTGGAGATCCATTTGGATCCCTTCCAGTGACACAGCAGGGAGCCTCATTCTCCCTCTCGCCAGATTTTAGTGGGTCATGACTGTGGAGAGAGAGACTGTTGAGGCATAACGGGGTCACCTGGCACTAGGAATCTCTCTAGGAATTCTCTTGGCTTCCTGTGGGACTTATTCCAGAGAGCTTCCAGTCAAGGTTGCCAAATAGTCTCCTTCTTTCTCACTAACTGCTTTATGGATAGCCTGGCTCAATACAGTACAGTGGGTAAAAGCATAGCATCTGGAGTAGCTGCCTGGGTTCAAACCCAGTTCCACCATTTACTTCTTAGGTGACCTTGGGCAAATTACTTAACTTCTCTGTGCTTTGATTTCTCCACCTATAAACTTAGTCCGCATGTGTAAAGTTTTTAGAAGAGTTCCTGGAACACAGTAAGTGCAACATGTTATTAATATTATGAGGCTTCCTCTAAAGTGTGGGTCTATCCTGACATTATAGTCTCCAATCCCAATATATTTGTACCTTTCTTCTCTGTTGACTGGCATTTTACAATGCTTAATGGATGTTTTCTACATGAGGTACACCAACTAGCAATTTAAATTCAATGCCTCCAGATTTGTAGAACATGTTAATTACATCTTCAATTATTTTTGAAAGAAGGAGGGCATAAGCAAACAGACAAATCCATTCCTTCACATCAATCTTAATAATTTGACATTAAATTGTACATACTTAAGACAAACGTGTCTAGATCTTCTTGCACACAATTAATATACACGTACAATTTTATTTTTTTAGCCTAGAAACTTGATTTAAGTTAGTTGTCTGATATGAACAGCAGTGCGGCATAAGCTCTGGGGTCAGACCGCATGGGTTTGAATCCCAATTCCATCACTCACTATCTATGTGACTTAGGAAAATTTTATTAACCTCTTACCTCAGTTTCCTTATCTATAAAAGGTAGAAAATAACTATACCTAATGATAGGGTTGATATAAGGGTTAAATGGCTTATTTATAAAGCACTTAGCACAGACTCTGGTACAGTGGAGTGCTATACACATATTTGCTTATTACATAAATAAGTGTTAGGCATCATTAGAATGGCACAGAGAGTGACTAGCAAAGAATAGAATGATTCCACTGAGAGATTTTACCACATAAGTCTCACTGGGCTTTCTCCTACATCATCCATCAAGACCAAAAGAGGCTTTACCCAGTCACTGGAGTCACTGAATAAGTCCCTTTTGTGACTTTGTAGGAATAGCCTTGGACCCAGTCCTCCTATGAATCTGAGAAAGGCTTCTCTTGCCCTAGAATAATAAGCACATTACTAGGCCTCAAGCATAAAGGCACACAATGGGCTTGAGAAGTTAGGGCAACAGTCCTAGCCCATATTTCTCTGCCTCTTACCTTAATCCCATCACTCAGAACATTAACTCCCTACAAATTACCCAACAAGCACCCTAGGGAGTTCCAACCCAAGACCTTACTTGTGTTTGACACGTTTGCCTGTTATTGATGCATGTTTTAAATATGTCGATTTCTTGAAGACAACCCAACCTTTGGAAATCACACAGATGTCTCAAAGCATTTCAAACTCCACCTGCCCAAACCAGACTCGGTTACTTCTCTTCCCTTCACACTATACTAGCTCCTCCTGAGTTCTCTATCTCCCTCTCCCAAACTAGAAAATGTGGAGTCCTGTTCCACATCTCATACTTTCTCATTACCTCCTCTATCCCTGATCATGCATGGAATCTTAATAATTATGCTTCTAAAAGGTTCTGTAATATTCCTCCTCTCCTGTAGCCATTACTCCAATCAGACCTTCCATTGTTCGTAAACGAGGAGGTGACACTGAGACTTCATCCTTACTCACCAGGTTGGGTGTCAAAAATGGATTGATTGAGGTGAAAGATACATAATAGAAATAGCTGCTTTAAAGAATTAGGCAAATAAGCTTGATGGACAGTAGAGGACCTATGAAATGAGTAACAGACATAAAGTAGTGCAGAGCATGAAATGGGCCAAATTTTTATTAAATTGAAGTATAACCTATGGTTAATGCTATTTGCATGCATGCACTATCTCCTTGACCCTATGGTAAGATTTTCCAGGGAAAGGCCTATGTCTGATTAAGCTCTGTGTTAACCTGAATATTTTCCATGGTGCCTAAACAAAAAGTATTTGTAAAATAGATGAGTGTTGTGACACTTGGAGGTGCTGTCTTCAAAAATGGGCAACGTTTCTTCAGGACCAAGAGTTCTATGATTCTCAGCCCTTCAGATACTTTCTCTGGGACTATTACATTTAGTTCACACCTCCTTATCATTCAGTTATATTTAGGTTATCTCTCCATAAACACATTCCTCAACATTTATTTCCCTTTAGAGAAGCTTCTTCATCTGAATTCTACTTGCTCATGAGGCTTTAGGAGGGCTTCGGACTGGAAGGTGAGGTGCTGTAGGGGAAGGGCATAGACTATGGTATGGGCTCTCACCGAGTTCAAATCCTGCCTGAGCAGAATTAGCTATGTAACCTTAGGCAAGTATTCTAACATCATTACCCTCATTTTTCTCATCTCTAACGCTGGCCATGATTAAGAACCCCCCATGAAGGAAAGGCATTGGGAAATCTGTGCCCTACTGTGTTGGATGTTCTCGGGCCATGCTTGACACTCAATCAATATTAGTTCCTGTCCTTTTAGACAGTTCAGTCAGTACTTCTTATTTCCCTTGAAAATTGTTTTTTCCTATTTTTTTTATGGGGTAGCCTGTGCCTTCTCTTTGGAGGTCTTTGGAACTTTATACAAATAAGGTCCCTCTCATCATCCCCAACAGCCATCTACAGGTTTCAAGTGGTCATAAGCCATGCCCAGGAAGGATCTCCCCGAAAATTCCCTCAACTCTGCAAGTCTTTTGACTAAAACATATTTGTCTTTTGCATTCTTAGAATTTTCTTAGGTATTCTTACAGACAATGATAATAGCTGAGCCCTCATACTTCACCGTTGTTGGGTCTTTTTTGAGGAAGATTAGCCCTGAGCTAATATCCATAGCCAATTTTCCTTTTTTTGCTGATGAAGACTGGCCCTGAGCTAACATCCGTGCCCATCTTCCTCTAACTTATACAAGGATGCCTACCACACCATGGCTTGACAAGCAGTGCATAGGTCCGCACCCGGGATCTGAACCAGCAAATCCCGGGCCACCAAAGCAAACATGTGAACTTAACTGCTGCACCACCAGGCTGGCCCCCCTCACACTTAGTTTTAAGCTAATCAACCAAAGTATTACATAGAATATATGGTCTAGGGTGGAGGCATAAGTTTAAAAAAAAAGAATTAGCTGCCATTTATTGATCACTAACCAGTCCTGGGGTGGGGGTCCTTTTCTCATGGTTTATATTTGGCAGAGCACTCTTACAAGCCCAGAGCTCCTGCTATGGTGGAACTGATGGGCTGGTGACTGAAACTGCTTATTTCAGGAGATGATGCAGAGGGGGACTCCTATTTCTGTGGGGATTTCTTTCTTTTTTGGCTGAAAAAAAAACCAAGAATTTTTTCTTTCTTATCGGAGCGGGGTTAATTCTCCCCAAAAGGATCTATTGATCCAGCGCAATTCCAATAAAGTCTCACCAGGCTTTTCATAGAAATTGTAAAGCGGATTCAAAAATGGAGGAGAGCAGTTCCACTTCTGGGAAGATGGAGTAGATGTACTTTATCCTTTTCATCCCAGTAAGTGCGGCTAAAAACTCTGGATCTTGTATATAAAATAAGTAAATAAAACATAAATACAATAAAAAACATAAGAAAACTGAAAGAGGGACAGAAGAAAGACTGACTAGGAAGCTTGAGACCTGAGAAATAACATGGTGGTTAGTTCTTGGGTTTTCTTTGTGGCTAATACATCCCACACTTGGTGCTAAAGAAGCCAACAATCCAGAAACACCAACAGACACAGACAACAAAAGCCTGCTGTCTTTAGCCAGGACAGCACAAAAGGACAACCGAGCAAGACAGAAAACTTTTAGACAATAACTGGTCAACATCATCCAAATACAAAAGATAAAACTGTGACCTCAATCCCACCCATGCCAGCAAAGGCTAAGTAGGAGGCTTAGACTTCCACCCATATTAAGCTGTTGATGAGGTGCCTTGACCACCCCTACCCCACAATTGGGGTGATGTCAGGGAACACTGAGTAGGTAGTCTCCCTGACAATTTCAGTGGCGATCACATGAGGAACTTGTACTTCCACCTCACCTAGCAGTAACAAGGGTTCCTACCACTTTATCAACTAGGGAGTGCCAAAGGAGGCCAATGGAAAGCCAGGACCTTCATCTCCAACCAGCACTAGAGAGGACATCTCTGTTCGTGGGGTCTGTGGAGGCAACGTGCGGAACAGTAATGAGACACTCCTACCTCCCCCAGCCAAGGAGGCCTGGTGAGGTGCCAGCAATCCTTTCCCCATCCAGCAGGAACCAGGAGTTACCCCCTCAAGTGTTAACAGGGGATGAGTGGGAAACCTCCTTAAAGAAGTAAAGAAGTGCTGCTCTTGCCGTCCCCTGTCAGATGGTGTCAGAGAAAGCCAGCTAAAACCAAAGGCTTAAATATGATGCAGATTCTCGTAACTTAACACATAAAATATTCAAGTTTCAATCAAAAGTTGCTTTTTATACTAACAACCATGAAGATCTCAAACTGAATGACAAAAGATGATCAACAGAAGCCAACAGCAAGAGGATGGAGATGTTAGCATTATCTGAAAAAGATTTAAAAGCACCCATCTTAAAAATGCTTCAATAAGTAATTGCAAAAATACTTTAAGCAAGCAAACAAACAAAATCTCAGCAAAGAAATAGAGTCTTGGCCAAGAAATAGAAGATATAAAGCAGAACCAAATGAAAATTTTAGAATTGAAAATATAATAAATGAAATTAAAAAACACAAAACTCAATGGATGTGCTCAACAACAGCAAAGGATTGGAGGGAAGAATAAATGATCTGAAAGACAGAACAATAAAAATTATGCAATCTGAACAACAGAGAGAAAATAGAACCAAAATAATTAAATTAACAGAGTCTTAGGGATCTAAGGGACTGTAACCAAATATCTAACATCCATGCCTTTAGAGCACTGGAAGGAGAAGAAAATAGGAATAGGACTGTTTTGAAACAGTATGCAAAGAAATATCTGAGACATACCAAAATTTGGCAAAAGACATAAACTTACAGATTAAGAAGCTGAACGTAACCTAAATGGGATAAACCTGAAGAAATTCACTCCAAGGCACATCGTAGTCAACTTTCTGAAAACTAACGACAAAGAAAATATCTTGAGTGCCCTGAGGGAGAAATGACACCTTACCTATAGGGATAAAACAATGTGAATGACAGAAGATTTCTCATGAGGAACCACAGAGGCCAGAAATGGCACAACAGTTTTCAAGTGATAAAAGAAAAGATGACTCACAACCCTAAATGTGTATGCACCAAACAACAGAGATGCAAAACATGAAAAGTAAAAACTGATAGAACAGAACAGAAAGGATAAATAAAGTCCACAATTAGTACTGGAGACTTCAACATATACCTCTCAATGATTCATAGAGCAACTAGACAAAAAATCAGAAAGGATATAGAGGAACTCAACAACACCAGCACCAATAGGGTCTAATGGACATTTAGAGAACACTTTACCCAATAAAGCAGAATACAGATTCTTTTCAGTGCCCACAGAACATATATCAAGATAGACCGTATCTTGGGCAATAAAACAAACCTCAGCAAATTGAAAAGAATTGAAAGCATACAGAATGTATTCTCCAGCCAGGATGGAATCAAACTGGAAGTCAAAAACAGAAAGATAACAGGAAAATCTCCAAACACTTGGAAATGAAACAAAAAACTCCCAAATATTCCATGGGTCAGGGAAGAAGTCTCAAGGGGAATTATAAAATACATTTAACTGAATGAAATTAAAAATACAACATAACAAAACTTGTGGGACACAGCTAAAATGGTAGTAGAAAGGAAATTTATAACTAAATTCCTCCATTAGAGAAGAGGAAAAGTCTCAATAATCTAGGCTCCTCCTAAAGAATCTACAAAAAGAAGAGCAAAATAAGCCAAATGTGAGCAGAAGGGAGGAAACAATATAGATAAGCACAGAAATCAATGAAATTGAAAACAGAAAAACAGTATAGAAAATCAATGAAAGGAAGAGCTGGTTCTTTGAAAACATCAATAAAATTGACAAACCTCAAGTAAGACTGACAAAAAGAGAGTGAAGATGCAAATTGCCAAAATTAGGAATGAAACAGGAGATATTACTACAGACCCTACAGACATTGAAAAGATAATAAGAATAACTATGAAGAACTTTACGTACATAAATTTCACAACGTAGATGAAATGGACCAAGAAGAAAGAATTTTTTAAACAGGATACAAAAAGCACTTACTATAAAAGAAACGATTGACAAATTGGACTTAATGAAAATGAAGAACTTACGTTCATCATAAAACACCATTATGAAAGTGAAAAGAAAACCCACAAAAAGATTATAAAATACAAATTTTTGATAGAGGATTTATATGTAGAATATATAAATAACTTCCTCGGATTAGGAAAAAAGAAATTCAGACAACTAGATAAAACATGGATGAACGCCTTGAACAGGCTTCTCACAAGCCTGAGTAATAACATATGCAAAGATGCTAAAGATCATTAGTTACCAGAGAAATGAAACATAAAACCACTATACATCCATTAGAATGTCTAAAATAAAACTTGGAAATACCAAGAATTGTTGGGGATTTGGACCACCTAGACTCTCATAAGCTGCTGGTGGGAACGCAAATTGCTGAAGCCACTTTGAAGAGTTGTTTGGGAGCATTTATAAAACCAATTATATGCATACCCTGTGATTAGTACATTTACTCCTGGGTATATAGCCAACAGAGATGTGTACATATGTACACCAAAAAATATGTACAAAATATTCACAGCAGCATTATTTTTAATAACCTAAACCTGGAAAGAGAACACAAGTCCATCGATAATAAAATGGAGAAATTGTGAATACTCATAAATGGAATATTAGAAACCAATGAGAGGAATAAACTACTGCTATGCACAGCATCATAAATGTTGTATACCAAATGTTGAGGGCAAGAAGCCAGTCTCAAAAGAATTTGTACTATATAATTCCGTTTAATAAAGTTTAGAGACAGCCAAAACTGGAGCCATGTTTGTAATTTGTGTAATGACTGGGAAGAAGCAAGAGGGAGACTCCTAGGGTACTGGTAATGTCCTGTATCTTGCTCTGCAATGTGGCCACCTGCCTGTGTATACTTTTTAAAATTCATTGATCTGTTCACTTCAGAATTGTGTACTTTGTTGTACGTACTTTATACTTCAATAAAATATTTTCAAAAAGTATCAGGATTTGGTAATGTTAGGTGCAGGCACTAAAGAGAAGTCACACTGGGTCTCTGGCATCAATGATGGAGGGGACGGTGATGCTATCCAATGTGATAAGCATACTGAGAGGCAATATTGCTTGGTGGTTCAGTGCATGGGTCCCGGAGCTAGAACATCTTGGTTTGAATTTCAACTCTGTTACTACTTCGAGGTGTTTGGGCAAATTATGTCACCTTTTGTGCCTCCTTTTCTGCAACTATACAAAGGGAGATGTTAATAGTACTGATTTCATTCACTGGGCTAGTGTGTGGATTAAATTATTTAATATTTGTATGGTGCTTAAGTTAATGCTTTATAGAACGTAAATGTCTCATGTGTATTTGTTAAATGAAATAAGCACAGAAGGATACAGTTTAGGAAGGAAATGGGGGAGTTCAGTTTCGGACAAGTTGAGTCTGAAATATATCTCTCTCTATATGTATGATAGAGATCTTGGGCATATAGGTGTTAACTGAAACCCTGAGAGTGTATGGGATTCCTCCAGAAAAGTGTATATTAGGAAGATCCATAGAAAGAGGATGGAGCCCTGGGCAACAAGAATCACTCAGGATGTGGAGGAAGAATGGAAGGAAAGTTGAGAGGAGAATCAGAAGTGCGTATTTTCACAGAAGCCAAGGAAATAGACCACTTCATGTAAGGCAAGGAAAAATATAATTGGACTGTCCGTTGGAAGGTCAGCAGTGACCTTAGCAAGATTAACTTCAGTCCATGTCGGGGTGGAAGGCAACCCGGAGGGGCTCACGCAGGAACGGAGGGTGAGGAAGAGGGAAAGCAAGAGTGACTTCCCTTATGAAAAGCTTGGAAGAGAAAAACAGAAGCTGGAGAGAGGCTGGTTCCCTCAGGATACAAAAGCATGCCTCTGGGCTGAGGGCAGGAGCAGGGCCAACCTGCAAAGTCTAAAGAGACAAGAGAGGGAGAAAGAGACTGATGGAGCAAGGTCTCAGAAGGAACAAAAAGAAATGGCTTCAAGGGCTTACATGTCCCAAAGCCCCCGGCACTGATTAATGGGTGTCCTGGTCCAACATCCATAATCTGGAAGCCAGCCCGCTCACACTAAATGCTGATGGCTTTTTATGATTGGTTTGGGCTGTTCTCCTTTGGGGCTTGAACATAAATATCTCTAATGGAAGAATATTTATCTTTCATGTGGCAATGTTTAGGTCTCAAGAGGGAGCAAGGAGAAGTAAGAAAAGTAAAATGGGTGATGTATTTCCAGTTCTCTGGGGACAGCTTGCTGTGATAGTTGTCATTATGTCTCCTGAGGTCATCTCCCCAAGAGCCTCAGCCTGTCCTGGCCTGAATAGGGGAAAAGAGGAATGTTGGTCCTCACCCCCTTAAGGCTCATAGTCTCTCCTTGCAAGTCTTGAACTCCAACGTAACCAAAGGGAGGGACGCTGGTGTCTTTGGGGAACCTCTCAGAGGCTTTACCAACAAGGAGTGTGGTTGAGATCTAACTTATGCCTTGTTAATTCATTAGAATTATCTGTGGTTGATTGGTTATCTGGCCCCTTATAGCATAAACTTGCTGCTCTTTTTTTTTCCCCCTCAGATTTGCTTACCTCATCCCATTGCTGTTCATTACAGGTCACTTCTAGTTTTATCTTCTTTCCAGAAAATCATCTTTTTAAAACCTCTGAAGGAAATCCACTAAAAGTACTATAAAATAACAAATGGGCCATTCATAAATGTACAGAAAATCCTTGATGGTCAGTATAAGAAGCAGAGCTGGGCGTGGGAGAAGGCAGCAGTGACGATAGCCGACCAGTTTTTAAGCTTTTCGCTTCCTGGCATTGCTCAGGCTATTTGTAGTATGTAAATAATAATGCCATTTCTAGTATTTTTGGAAGCTGGAGGAATTCACATAAATTGATTTTTTAGTGACTTGAAGCTTACTCTTATTTATAAGTTTCAAAAATAACTTTTTTTAAAATTTTGGCCATTTGGTATGAAAACCTCCCTAAATTCTATTACATTTGCCTCCCATAGTATCTAGTATAACTGACCTCTAACCTTTTCTGAACGACTAAGTTTTGATTAGGTCTTTAAAGGGAGACCTCCCAGCTGGCGAGGAGTCTAGGCCTGCTTGTCCTCGCACTCAGTGGCCTCAGGTGGCCATGCTTTTTGCACCATGGTGGCTATTCTGTATAGGATTTATCTCCTATATACAATCATAGAACACAATAAAAACATTTACTCTCATTTTAAACATTATTAAAATTACTTGTCTTCTGGATTTCCAGCTTACTACAGATAAGAAGCTACGTCCATCCAATTGTCTGTTCCAGGCAGCAACCCCATCTAAGTCTCTATTCACAATCCTTATGGGTTAAATGCAGGGCACTGTGATAAACACAGCAGTAAAGGTGGCAGTGTCTGAGGATTGTGGAGCGTTTGATAGACATCTGTCCAGTTTCTTCATTAGTTACACTATTTGATCCTCACAGAAACCTTGTGAGAAATAAAAATAACATTTATGGGTTATCTACTGTGTTCCAGGCACAGTGTTAAGCTTGTTGTATTTATTATTTTATTTATTCATTCAGCAAACTTTCACTGATTGGCTACTCTGTATCAAGCACTGTGCTAAGCCCAGGGAATACTACAGGGACAAAACAACGGAAGTCCCTCCTCTCCTGTAGCTCGTAGTTTAGTGGAGTGACAGATAATAACCAGCCAACCAAATAAATAAATACAAGGAGCATCAGATGGAAAGAATGCTTCAGAGAATGATAATGCCAGGAAGGAGGTAGGAAGTGCCGGGGATGGGAGCCATTTTTTTTTAATTGAGTTCATAATAGTTTACATCAATGTGAGATTTCAGTTGTACGTTATTTCTGGACTGTTACCACACGAGTAAGAGATAAGGTCCTAAATTATAAAAGGCTATTGAGAGGACTTTGGCTTTTATTCTGAAAAAGAAGGGAAAACATTGGAAGAGTTTTGAGCAGGGGAATAGTAAGACCTGACTATTTTAAGATCTATTCACACTGACTGCTGTGATGAGAATAGGGGTAGGGAGGAGGATGGAAGCAGAGAAACTAGTTAGGTCATTACCTTAATCCAGGTGAGAGATGATGGTAGTGTGGACTCAGAGGGATGTGATGGAGATGACAAGGGGCAGGATTCAGATGCATTCTAAGATATAAAGTCAAGAGGATTTTTTGATAAATCACATGTGGAATTTGAGAGGAAAAAAGAGTCAAGGAGTACTCTGAGATTTGTGACCCAATCAATTAAAAGAATGATATTGCTACTCACGGAAATGGCAAAGATAATGGGAGGAGGAGATTTGGGGGAAAGCATACATTTTTGTTTCGGGCATGTTCGTTTGAGGGGGCTTTCACACATTCAAATGGAAATGCAAAGAAGGCAGAGGATGTATGCATCTGGAGTTTTTATTTTTTCAGATCAGGGACAAATGGAAGGGGATTGGATCAAGGTGGGAGGGGAGAAGTTGGTGTTGGAGAAAGAATATTTCTTTTTCCCTTAAGACAGTTGCTTAGTAGGAGAGGCTAGGTGAAAATACAAGGAAATAGTAAGGCAGAAAAGAGGGAATGTGGGGGAGCTCATTTCAGGTGACCTCAAACTTCCAGGTATAATATTTGGCAAGTGTTAGGGATACGTTATAACCTCTCAGGCAGAGTTTGCAAATATGTCAGAAAAGTGCAACCACTCTTCTTATAGCACCCATTGCAGACATCATTAATCGATCATAGTGCTCTTTCCTGCTGATCCTGGATGCAGTCTCAATCTCGCAGTTCTTCTCAGTCCAATCAGTTAGATCTCAAAATGAAACCAATTGCCCAATCTGCTCAAGGGTGAGCTCAGGGCGTCCCCTCTTCTCACTTCATCGAAAAACAAGCAGCTCTGATAAGAATCAAGTACAAAATGGAGTTGTCATGGACGCAAATCTAGGCTTCCTCAATAAGGGGTGGCACCTGCACTGCAAGGATGGAAGATATGATAAACAGAACTGGATGACAGCTCTTTTCTTCCATATCTTCACATTCTACTCTCTCCAGAGGAAGGGGGCAGACAGGTGGCCTCCCCTTGGAAGGCCAGTTGGGAACCTCTTTCTCATTATTTTCTTGAAATTTTGTCCCTGCTTTAAGTAGATCCAATTTAAGACCCTTTAGGTCTATGCCATTTATCCTTGGGCATATAGAAACCTGTAGTTAGAGGAGGCAAGAAATTCTTCTGGACAGCTCAAGGCAGGCAGGCTTCTCAGAGAAAGGACATTTAGAACATTTGTTCACTAGGTGGACAAAGGAGAGAGGAAAAGCCTTGACAGGGAGGACGCATCCAACGGCGCGTGGAGGAAGAGAGGACCCATCGCTGTAAGTGAACTGTGAGGAGTGGAGGCACAAAAGTGAAACTAGAAAGGTAGGTCGTAGTCAGATTATTTTAAAAACCAAGGCTGTGATCTGTCTTTCAATAGAATGCTATAAGCATAGCAAAGAAGAATAGCAAAAGCATGTTTCATTTTCCTATAATACAAATATCTGCTCACTTAAAGGCTTACCGTAAATACTAAGTGCTTTGCTTATATTACTCATTTCATCCCGCAACAACACTATGATGGAGTTGGTATTATCCACGTTTTACAGATGGGAAACTGAGGCACGGAAAGGTTAACTGATCCAATGTAACCTGTTGGTAATTGATTGAGTCAGGATTTATAGCTGGGTCATCGAGCTTTATAAGTTTCTTGAGACAAGATCCATGTGGGATTTATTATTTTTAATAACTCCCCTCTCTCCCCTAAAGATGTCTATCGTGTTACCTGGTACGTCTCAGGCACCTGATAATCTGTGCTGATATCAGCCAGAGACCTCTCTCTGTCTTACCTTCACATGCACAAGCATCCTCCCCAATATCCTAAAATAGCCCTAGAGCACAATTTTATGATGGAGATTGGTGATGCCAATCCTAGCAAATTTTGACTGAGTGTTCAGCGTGTGCCAGGCACAGCCTTAATCTCTCAAGGTCCATTCAGTCTTCACAGCTACCTGTGCGGCAGTAGCTACTGCCTATAGCTGAGGCTCAGAAAGGTTAAATAACTTACCTAAAGTCGCACAGTAAGTTTCAGGGCTGGGCTCTCCCCAAAGGTCTGGTTGCCTCCAGCACCCACTGCTCATCCCCCACTCCCCACTGCCTCCTTCCCACCTTGTCCTTGCGGAGATGCGCCTGCCTTTGCAGGCCCCCATGACAGCTCGCCTCCTGACGGGTCCCCCACAGTGGAGGATGGATTTGCTAGGCTCTGCCTGGGCTGTTTTGTGCAGTGACCAAGGGCACACATTTTGTTAGACATTCGGCCTGAATAAGGGGCTCAGGCCTTTAGTCTGTGGCTGGGGAACAGAGAAAAGCTAACTGACCCAGAAGGGGATTGAACTTGTGACCTAGATTTCAGAGCACCATGCTCCAACCGCTGGGCTGCAGACACAGCACCTCCAAAGGGCCGTTTTCTGAGAGACCTGCCTTGCATTTTAAATCTTGTGCCGCTTCTCCGCAAAGCCCCCACCTCGCTGCTGAAGATTAAGAAACTGAGGTTCATGAGAGAGCAGAGTGAGAAGAAAATAAATCGTGATTTAAATTCATGCCTCTGGACGCCTAGCTTAGCCCGCTGAACTCCTCTCGCTTCATCTCTGCCACCTCCATTCTGTGATTTATTTCAGGCGATGGCCCTCTGTGTATGTGTAAAAATCCCCCTGAATGCTTTCCCCTGAGGGCAGTCAATGCGTCTCTCTGAAGTTTAGCGCCAATGCTGATGTGCGCAAAGGGATGAAAAACGCACATTTTCAAGTCTCCCCAAAGCTTCGAGCCAAAAGGAAAAAAAAAAAAAAAGAGAGAGAAAGAAAAAAGTTGTCCATTCCCCTTTTTCAGCCCTCGCACTTCAAATGCTAATGAAAAGTGTGTTGTCTTGGGCCGTGAATAGGTCTAAAATGCTCTGGTTTGGAAGTATTTGCATACCCTCCTGAATAGGGAGGCAGCCAGCGCACAGGATTAACGCTACACATCAACTCCTCAGAAAAGGAGCTGACAGCCCTGCAGAAAATTGAGTGTCCGTAAAAGCCCGACTGTAAGGTGGGGTGGGGGTGGGGGGGAGATGTTCTCCCAGATACTCATCCTTTCCTTCTTTCTCCCTCGGGGGGAAAAAAAAAAAATTGAGGGAAAAAACACATAGAAGAGGAGAAATAATCCGAGTAGAGGAATTTGCAAAGAAGAGGGGAAAAAAATCTTCACCTATGGCTCCAAACAGCTTGCTTATTTTTAATTTTGCAATTTGCCACATGCATGCAGTTTTTAAAAAGCTGGAACAGTTTTGTATTTTTGATCTTCATTTTACGTTATGTAATCACTATTCTTTTAGATTTCTATGTAGTTTTGTAAAGTATTATTTTTATTGGTTACTTAATCTTCCTTTGTTGCATAAGTTTCTCTCCCTTAGTTACAATAAGTATCTTTGTGCTTATAGCTTTTTGATTCTGTTGGGTTATTTCCTTAGAATAAATCTCTTGGTGGGTTTTTCAGGCCCAAATGGTATGGATCTCTTGATAGTATTTTTCTACGTTGTATCAATTTGTGAATTACCAGTTTAGAAGGATATCAGAAGTGCGTGAATTTCCAAGTTTCCCCTTCAAACATCCAGTCTGTTTGAATGTCAATTTTTAATGAATGTTTAAGTTTCTAAGATCTTCACTTTTTAATATAATTTAGCATTTCTAACTTGATATGTTTTTACTATCAATTTCTTTTTCATTCGTTTCTTTTCTGTTTGTATTTTCTCTTGGGTGAACTCCTTGTTCTTTGCCTGTTTATCAATTGGGGTGGACTTCTTTGATAAAGTATGAGTCTTTGCAAATTATAATATGAGCACTTCAGATGCAAATGTATTGTTCCAGTCTGTTGCTGTTTTATAGTAGATTTGTTCTTTATCATTGTATAAGCGCATTTGAATCCTTACATTTGCCACCTAATCTGTTTTGTTGTTTGTGATCCCGAGGAACATTTTGTATGGGACACTGAGCTGCAGTTCAAACGCAAGACAGTGGATCAAACTTATCCTGAAGGTGGAGGAAGCAGTGAAGGACGTGAGACAGCCATGAGGAAAGAACTAAATGGAGAGCATCTCCAAGCTCCGTATCCTGGATTCTGTGACCTACCTGCTGCAGAACTTTGTCCCGCTGCAGAACTCAGTAATCACCAGCCCACTGGATAATTGCAAGGCAGTCCGATTTACAGCTCTGAGAGAAGCTGGCTTTCGAGACAAAGATGGCAAGGGCTCGTTTCTCTGGCCATCTTCTTGTTAACATAACTTAGTTTGTACAAAAGAAGTTAACCATATTGCACTAAAAAATTATTTCTTGCTAGTAGTAAACCGCAGATTAACTTATTAAAGATCCTTCTGCTCTTTAATGCCTAAAATAAAAGCTATCAGCTTGCAAGAAAAGTGTGTTTGATTCGCGACAACTTTTTGCCATTGGAGCTTTCTAGGTGAATCAAGAAAACATCCAGCTCTAAAAGGCAGGTGAATTAGGCATCTTCCTTTTTCTTTTTTGAGTTTTAGAGTTGAATTTTCTTTCAGGGAAGCTCATATAATACAAGGAATTCATTTTCCTCCTTATGAAAATGAGATGTATGATTGTTTTAGAGTAATGTTATGCATGATTGAGACGCTTATGGGGAGTTCTGAAATCTCTATCCCAAGAGACCTTTAAAAGCAAGACAGCTACAGACAAGTTTGCTAATGTGTAGGTGCTTTTTAAAAAGAAAAGATAAGCTTCTTTTTTTTTTAAAAAAGAACTTATTTAAAAGCTTTTTAAAACTTATTTTGTGTACATCATAAATATCATGCTCTTTAATAGTTTTTCTTTAGTTTGGAAATTTTCTAAGAGGCTTTTTTTGTTTCCTTGTTAAAACTCCCAAAACTTTGAGCCAAGATGGGGTATAAAAGGAAAAAAATGCTAAGTTTTTTGTAAAGCTCTATTTATCTGTCATCTATCTATCTATCTATCTATCTATCTATCTATCTATCTATCAGTTATCTACCTATTCTTCTGTCTACCCATCATCTATCTATCCATCTATTTATCTTTCTATCACGTATCTATATGTCATCTGTCATCTACCTATTTATCGAGTGTGTGCACGTCAGCACACATTCACTGAACGCCTGATATGTACAATGTTTTCTCCTAGGCATTTCAAGGACACACATAGATATCTCTTGCTCTCCAGGGAATAAAAAGATAAATCACAATACATGGTAGTACCAGCTACATGCTAATGAGCGGCAAAGGCGAGAGATACAGAGCAATGCTGCTCAATATGCAGCCCGTGGGCTGGTCCCAGTCCCCAAAATGTTTGTTCTGATCTGAGGTGATAGAAATACAGAAATTGGGAATAAGTATTTAGAAACTTTTATTGAGATTTGACAAAGTGATTTTATGCTTGTTGAGTCTCATAATTACGAATTCCGCCTTGTGTTTTGTTTGGCTTTGTTTCTTTTACATTCTTTTATTCTGCTAGTTTATTTTTATTATATTTTGCAAAAACGTTAGTATGTGAGTGGTAGTTTTAAAAACAAGCTTGGTCCTTTATCCTGAGCAACACTGAAACAAAGCCTATGTGCTTATCCATATACACATGGCTAAGCACCCTCTCTACAGAAGAACAGAGAAAAATACCCTACGCAGGAACACGCATGTGCATTCCTCTTGTCCTCACTTACCGTCAGAAAAGGAAGTTCCTCCTCGGAAACTCTACTTTTTCTGTCTCAGGAGAAATCTTCTTCCACCTTTATAACGTTAGAGGCTGTTATCTCTCGACTTATTGAATATCCCATTCGGGCTTGAGGGCTAGTACCAAACAGTGAAAGTCACATTTCCCGCTAAAACACAAGTACCTTACAAAAACCTTAAGGAAAAGAAAGCTAGAAGAAAAACTTAAAAGATATGCTGTCGAAGCTTGTTATATAATTTATCAAATTTATTTGGGTAGAGGAATCACTCAAAGGGCAAATTCCCTTTTTCTTAATTGCCTGACAAACTTCCTACAAAGCTAAAGGAAAATGAATAAAGGTCCATCTTATACCTTTATAAGATATGATATAAATATATATTATAAATTTTTATATAGTATGTATTACATATTATAAATTTTATTATATTACATATATAATTATTTTATAATAAATAAATTATAATATATTATATTATAAATTATAATAAATAAATTATAAATTATAATAAATAAATAAATGTCATAAAATATAATTAATTATATAATTTTATAGATAATTAATATTGATACAAGCATAGATTTATGGAATTCCAGCACTGAATTTTGCAAAATGTATTACATGCAAATATTATGAAAGGTTACATAGAGGGAAAAAGGCTTCTGCACTCACATAAGTTTGGATACTTTGAGTTAAATAAAGTCACTACTATTAGATTTCTCAGAGCCTTTATTAATATTTTCTGAACTAGAGGTCCCTGCATTTTTGTTTTGCCCTGAGTCCCACAGATTATGTGACTGGGCCTGCTGGGAAAGCTTGACAGTAAGGGGAAATTTTGCACAAAAACCTGAAGGAGGTAAGAGGGCAGCTGTGAGGCTAGCTGAGGGGAGAACACTCTGGGTGGAGGGAAAAGCAAGTACAAGGGCCCTGAGTGGAAGCATGCCCAGGGTGCTCTAGGCACAGCAAGGAGGATGGAAAATGAGCCAAGAGGAAGAAAGCAGCCCCTGAGATCACAGTGGTGCGAGGTAGGGGAAGGGAAAGTTGGGACTCATGTTGGGCCCTAGAGACCATTGTAAAGATTTTTAGATTTTCTCTGAGTGAGCTGAAACCTATAAGAGGAAGGTTTTGAGCAGAGAAGTGACACGCTCTTACCTACCTTTTAACAGGATCACCTTTGCTACAGTGTTGAGAGTAGACTCCAGCAGGGGTGTGAGGGTGGGCAATGGGGAGGGGAACATTAAGGCCAAGGCAGGGAGGCCATTTAGAAGGTGTTGGCAATAATCCAAGCAAGAGATGTTGGAGGCCTGGACCAGGGTGGCAGGAGTGGAAGTGGTGAGAAGTGACCTGCTTCTGGATATATTCTGAAAGGAGTACAGACAATCCACGCTGCAGATTGGCTGTGGGATGTCAGAGAGGGTCAAGATGACTGCAAGAGTTTGGCATGCAAGAACCTGAAGAATGGAGCTGCCAATAAGTGTGAGAGGGAAAACTGTGAAAGGAGTGGGTTTTAGGGAAAAGATCAGGGGTTCCATTTTGAAGACGTCAAGTTTAAAAATACAGGGTAGATCTACCATATGATCCAGCAATTCCACGGCTGGGTATTTATCCAAAGAACATGAAAACACGAATGCACAAAGATACATGCACCCCTATGTTCATCGCAGCATTATTCACAATAGCCAAGACTTGGAAGCAATCTAGGTGCCAACTAAGGGACAAATGGATAAAGAAGATGTGGTCTATATACACAATGGAATGCTACTCAGCTATAAGAAATGATGAAATCTGGCCATTTGTGACAACACAGATGGAACTTCAGGGTATTATGCTAAGTGAAATAAGTCAGAGGGAGAAAGTCAAATACCATATGATCTCACTCATAAATAGAAGATAAGAACAATGGCAAACAAACATAGAAACAGAGATTGGATTGGTGGTTACCAGGGAAGACAGGGGACTGAGAAGGGTAGGTGAAAGGGATGTGATTAGGCATGTGTGTGGTGACGGATGGCAATTAGTCTTTGGGAGGCGAACATGATGTAGTCTACACAGAAACTGAATATATAACGATCTACACCTGAAATTTATATAATGTTATAAGTGAATGTGACCACAAAAAACAAACAAAAAACCCAGGGTATACGCTAGAATAGAAGCATTAGGACTCAGGGGAGATGTCATAGCTAAAAAACATAAATTTGAAGGCAGCCAGTTTATAGACTAGACGGTATTGAAAGCCATAGGAATGTATGAGATTCCAAGGGATGGGGAATTGATAAAGAGAAGAGGAAGGACACAGGCAGGCATGAGCTTTGGGACATTCTGAAGTGGAGTGACCAAGGAGGTAAGAAAATACTTGCAAAGGAGGCCAAGAATTTTTAGAAATAGCAAGGATTAGCATGTTTTCAATCATCATCATCCTCTTGATACCCATAATATTAATGATACCCACCTAGTAAAGACTTCATGACATAATATAGATATTTAGAACTATCTCTAGCCTACGGTAAGCATTCAATAAGTTATAGCTATTTATTATTATTATTTAAGGATTACTCCTTTTATTTCACCAATGAGGAAACTGAAGTTTACAAAGTCCCAAGAGTTCTCTTATCTAATAACCGACAGAACCAGAGTCACATCCAAGTCCTTTTGTCTCCAAAAATCTGTGCTTTTCCCTCTACTTATCCTATATGACTTTGCTTCCAAGCATTTTTACCTAAACAACCAGGAAATAAAATTTAAAATTCATAATCACCAAGTACTTACTGAGCACTTTACTGTTCAAGAAACACATTGGAGTGGAAAGGATATCTTCTACCATTTATTGAGCACTTGTGTGGCAAGGATTGTGTTATCTCATTTAATACTCACAATAGCCCTGTGAAAGAGGAAATAGTATAACCTCTTCTTGCAAATAAAGAGCATGAGTCTTGGAGCAGTTAAATAAGTGTCTCTAGAGACATGGGCTCAGACTACAAAAGAGAATAATTACTAGAGTGACACGGGAGGACAGGGTGGCTGTTTCAGGTGGCAGTTTCGGCTTTCATCTTGGTGATGCTCAGTATTGGCATTTAGCATTTACCAGCTCACCTGGAGACATGAGCTGGTGGCCAAAATTTTTTTCTTATCCATTTCTTTCCAGCTTTATTGAGGTATGATCGACAAGTAAACATTGTACATATTTAAGGCATACGACATGATGTTTTGCTACAAGGAAGCTACAGCTGCGTAGAGGAAGCTTAAATTCCATCTAGAATTTTCCCTGGAAATTTTCTCCTTCCTTTATCCTTCCCTAGCTCCTTTCTTCATTTCTCTATTTCTTTCTCCCTCCCTTCCTTCCTTTCTCTCTTCCATCTTGTCTGCAAAGAGATGACCTGAATTCAGATCCAAAGCAGCTTTGTAAACAAGGTTGTCAAGAACTGCAAGATGACTCACTTCAGAGTTTACAGAAACAAGCAGAAATAACTCCACTAGAAGTAGCAGATGGTGACTTTTCTGGTTTTCCTTTGTTTAGTCAACTTTCAGTGCGAATTGTGCAAGATGCCTTCACTTGCATGTCCCTAGAGACCTCTGTTATAACTCTACTACCTTATATTGCAACTTATCTATTTGTATGATCTATACTATGCTGTATGCACCTCAAGGGTTGGCACTAGGCCTTTCAACAGTTAAAACGGTATGGAATATTTATTCTTTGAAAAATAGTGATGAACCCAGTAAATAGGTAACAACAGAGTGGTCAAGAGGGTGAGGTCTGAAGTTAGCATGCCTAGGATTGAAATTTGGCTTTGTCTATTACCAGCATAATGACCACAGGCAAATTATTTAACTTCTCTGAGCCTCAGTTTCCACATTCCTAAAATAGAGGTAATAGAATCTCTTTCTTGGGGCTATTAAGAGGATTAAACATGCAGCATCAAGTACATGTAGCATATGATGCTGTTCCCTTTTCTTGTAATACTATTTCCCCAGATATCTGCAAGGAAAATTCCTTCAAGAATCTGCTTGGGCGTCATCTTTTCAATGAGCCATACCCTGACCATCTCATCTAAATTGCAAAGCCCTCCACCCCTACCCTGGCCTCCCAATTCTCTTGCTCTGATTTTACTTTTTTATAGCACGTTTCACCTTCTAACATACTATATAATTTACTTATTCATTATGTGCTACTTACTAAGCCAGAAATTTGATATTCAGGACTTAACGAAATTCCGTTTTAAAACAGCTTGTATCTGATTACCCGTCTGACCACTTACTGAAGTGTGACATTAGCATGTAATGACTGAGGTTGGCTTCATTTGAAATAACTCCTTGAACACTAAATCTTCTTAATATTTGTTCCTGAAAAGCTAAAAGAATACTTCCCAAGAGGTTTGCGTGCAGGGTTATTTGCAAATGTTAGTTTCAAACATTCCAGCTAGCCGGCCACTTTTGGTCATGGCTGGGTAGCTCCTGCATGACTACCTTCCTCAAAACAACAACATAAACTCTGGAAAGGATATCAGAAACAATTACCTGAAGGTACTGGAAAGTCACCAAAAACAGGCAGATTCTGGAGGGCGATTGATACTTGGAAAAAGGAAACACCACTAGGTGAGTTTCCTGATTTTACGGCAAGCCACAGTGTTACTGGCTTGAAGAACTAGAGGACAGATTTCAGAGCAATTACAGGAAGAGGTGAGAGTCTCTGGATGAAAAGAACAGAGAGACAGAGCCATAAATTCTGCGTACAACCTTTGCTCAAATTTCTGGCTGATTTCTAAACTATACACACTTAGTTTAGTGGCAAACTATTAACAGCTCATTCAAAGCTAAAATTTCAGCTGCTACCCACTGTAGGGAGACAAAAGTCTACAGTTGAGTTCAGCCAACTTAACTGATAAAACAAAAAACAAAAGTCAATACTGCCCAGAGGAATATAACACTATCAAGAGTCTAGACAGTATGTCATTCACAATTTCTAGGATATAATCCCAAATTATGACATTTAAAGAAGCAAGAAAATGTGATTCATAGTGAGAAGAGACAATCAATGGAGATTGACTCTGAGATGGCCCAGATTTTGAAACTCTTGGACAACAATTTTAAATCAGCTACTATTCTCCTAATCAACTAAAAGACAGAAAGTATCAGCAAAATATAGAAACCATAACATTCGAATGGAAATTTTATAACTTAAAAATGTAATACATGCAATACAAAGTCACTGGATAAGTTTAACATCAGATTGGAGATGAAAATCTTCAATTAATTTAAAGATAAACCCATAGAAATAGTCTAATGTGAAGAACAGTGATAAAAAAGTTTTAAATATGAACAAAGCCTCAGAGACTTATGAGGCAATATCAAAAGTTTCAATATACATCTCATTGGACTCAGAAGGAAAGGAGTGATAGAATAGGACATAAAATATTGTAAAGAAATAATGATTGAAATTTTGGTGAACCAAAATTGGTGAAAGATAAATTTACATATTCAAGAAACTCAACAAACACCAAGAAAGATAAATAAAAAGAAAATCATATCTAAGGTTATCACAGGCAAATTGAAGAAAACCAAAAATAAAGAGAATATCTTGAAGGAAGCCAGATGAAAATGACACATTATATACACAGGAACAATGATTGGAATTAACATTGACTTCTTGTCAGAAATAACAGAGACCAGAAGATGACAGAACACCTTTAAAGCATGGCAAAACGGTCAATACAGAATTTTATATCTACCAAAATACTCTTCAAAAATAAGGCAAAATAAGACATTTTCAGATAAAAGAAAACTAAGAGAACTTATTGGTAGCACACTTGTGTGACAAGAAATGCAGAAGAAAATTCTTCAGGCTAAAAGGAAAATGATACCAGATAGAAACATTGACCTTTGGGAACTGATGAAGACAACTGAAAATGGTAAATATGGAGGTAACTGTGAAACATTCTTTCTTCCTTTTAAATTCTTTAAAAATTTATGTAACTAACCCCAAATGGTAATATGGTGATATACAGTGAGCAACATGTGCCCTGTACTATTGAGTTAGTAACATAATTGTAGCATAAAGCATGTAGGAAAGTATATCTTTATGGTTGTATACATTTTGCATGAGGGTACTACAGTAACTCATAGTAGACTGTGAAATGTTAAGGATGTCTATTGTAATTTACATATTTATGTCTATTGTAATTATGTAATTTGACACTTAAAAAATAATGCAAAGAGGTGTAAGTTAAAAGCCAATAGATAAATTAAAATGGGATTCTAAAAACTTTGCAACTACTTTAAAAGAAGATAGGATGGGAGTAACAGAGAAAAAAAAGGAACAAAACAGAAAAAAGTAAAATGATAGGAATAAATCCAACTATATCAATAATAATTTAAATATTGATGAATTAACCACTTTAAAAGACAAGGATAGTCAAAATAGATTTAAAAAGCAAGACTCAATATTGCTATTGGCAATGGATGCATTTTAGATATAAAGACAAGTATACTTTGAAAATAAAAAGATGGAAATAGTCACATCAAGCCAACAGGAAGCATAAGAAGATGAGAAGCCTATATCAAACACCCAGACTAGAAAACCTTTACACACTCTGGAACCCCTTGAAATTTCAAGTTTGGATTTCTTTTTTTTTTTTGTTTTTTGCCCCAGATTTATTGAGATATAATTGACATATAACATTGTGCAAGTGTAAGGTATACAGCATGATGGTTTGATACACACATATATTGTGAAACAATTAACACAGTAGGGTGAGTTAACACATTCACCATCTCACATAACTGCTATTTTTTTTGTAGTGAGAATGTTTAAAATCTACTCTCTCAGCAACTTTCAAACATATAGTACAGTATTGTTAACTACTATAGTCACCATGCTGTAAACTAGATCCTCAAAATTCATTCATTTTATAACTAATGAAAATTTGTACCTTTTAACCAACATCACTGCATTTCCCTGGTTCCCCAGCCCCTAACAACCACCATTCTATCTTCTATTTCAATGAGTTCAGCCTTTTGGGATTCCACGTATAAGTGATGTCATACGGTATTTGTCTTTCTCTGTCTGACTTTTATTAGCATGATGCCTTCAAGGTCTATCCATGATGCTGCAAATGTCCAGCCTTCTTTTATGGCTGAATAATATTTCAGTGTGTGTGTGTGTGTGTAGGGGTGTGTGTGCGTGTGGGTGTGTGTGTATCATATCTTCTTTATCCACTCATCCATTGATGGACACTTAGGCAGTTTCCATGTCTTGGCTATTGTGAATAATGATGCAATGAACAAGGGAGTACAGACATCTCTTTGAGATAGTGATTTTATTTCCTTTGCGTATATACTCAAAAGTGGGATTGCTGGATCATATGGTAGTTCTATTGTTGAGCTTTTTGAGGAACTTTCCTGCTATTTTCCACAGTGGCTATACCAATTCACCTTCCCACCAACAGTGCCCAAGTACGCTTTTCTCCACATCCTCACCAAAGCTTATCTCTCATTTTTCTGATAATGGACATTCTAACAGGTGTGAGGTGAACTCAAAACCTCATTATGGTTTTGATCAGCATTTTCCCTGATGATTAGTGTTGTTGAGCATCTTCTCACGTACTTATTGGCCATGTTTGTATGTATTCTTTGGAAAAATGTCTATTTAGGTCCTCTGCCCACTTTTAAATTGAATTATTTGTTTTTTGGCTGAGTTGTTTAAATTACATATGCGTTTTAGATATTAGCCACTTATTAGCATTGAAAGTATTTTCTCCCATTCCACTGGTTGCCTCTTCATTTTATTGCTTGTTTCTTTTGCTGTGCAGAAGCATTTTAGTTTTCTGTAGTCCTACTTGTTTATTTTTGCATTTGCTGCTTGTGCTTTTGACGTCATATCCAAAAGATCATTGTCAAGACCATGTCAAGGAGACTTTTCCCATTGTTTTCTTCTGGGAGTTTTATGGTTTCAGGTCTTGTATTTAAGCCTTTAATCCAATTTGAGTTAATTTTTGTGAGTGGTATAAAATAAGGGTCCAATTTTGTTCCTTTGCATGTGGATATTCAGCTTTCCCAGTACCATTTATTGAAGAGACTATCATTTCCCCATTGAGTATTCTTTGCTCCCTTGTCAGATATTAGTTGACTGTATTGCATGGATTTATTTCTGGGCTCTCAAGTCTGTTCCATTGGTCTTTTGTCTATTTTTACGCCAGTACCATACTGTTTCCATGACAGTTTTGTAATATAGTTTGAAATCAGGAAGTGTGATGCTTCCAGCTTTGTTCTCTTTTCTCAGAATTGCTTTGGCTCTTGGGGGCCTTTTTGGATTCCACATGAATTTTAGGGTTATTTTTTTCTATTTTCGTAAAAAATGTCATTAGAATTTTGATAGGGTTTGCATTGAATCTATAGATGGTTTTTTTGAAATATGGACATTTTATCAATATTAATTCTTCCAATCTGTGAATGCAGGATCTCTTTCCATTTACTTATGTTTTCTTCAAATTCTTTCATCAATGTCATAGTTTTCAGTGTACAGATCTTTCACCTCCTCGGTTAAATTCAGTCCTAAGCATTTTGTCTTTGTGATGCTACCATAAGTGGGATTGTTTTCTTTCTTTCTTTTTCTATGTTTTTTTTTAGGTAGTTCATTGTTATTGTGCTGAAATGCAACTGATTCTGGTATGTTGGTGTCTGTGCATCTGAAGGAGCAAACGCCTTTTCCAATCTTTACAGACTGGTTTTGGCGGGTAAAAACCTCCTCCTCTCAGGTCCCTGGGCTGGTGGGATGACCTCCAGAACTGCAGTCGTGCTGGAGTGGAGCTGGTTTCAAGGCTGCCACTGGCTGGGCAGTGGGGTCTGCCATTGACAGGCTTGTTACCAAGGGCTAGGGTTGGCATGGATCCTGTCTGTGTCTCTGGGAGGATGGGACTAGGGTGGTAAAGAGACAAGGATCTGTTTCAGGGTCTCATTTGAGTTCTCAGTTACTGGGCCTATTACCAGGTATGTGGACAGGTATGGCTCCTGCTGGGTCCCTGGGAGAGCTCCTTCCTAGTCACTAACTGGGTGTCTGAGTGGATAGGATTGGCCCTGGTCTATGGCTGACAAGAGCTAGAACCAAGGCACAGGTCTATTTCAGGTTGCACAGCCAAAACTGAGGTCTGCAGACCTGGCTCTGGAGGCATGGATGGGCGTGTCTCCCACCAGTTCCCTGGATGGACTGGAGAGCTCCCTGACTGAGTCTGGAGGGGCTGGAGCCAAGGATGGAGACTTGTCAGGATATCCAGATGTGCAGACAGGAGTGTGTCCTGCTGGGTTCTTGTGCCAGCAGAACCGTTTGAGGACTATGGCTGGACCGTCTGGAGCCTCATTTCAGGGCCCTTTCAAAACCTACAGTCTGACTGAGTTTCATGGGTTTACCTCTAAGGGCTCCCAGACCACAGCTGAGAGGGGCTGAAACCAGTTCACTGGCCACTTCAGGGTCCACAGCCAGGACTGAGCTCTGTGTGCTTATTACCCAATGCATGGATGGATATGAAGCCTCCTGAGTCCCTTGGTAGGTGGCGTTGGGGACAGCATGCAGCCAAATAGGGCTGTAGCTGAGGCCTCTGGAGTATGGAGCTGGTTCTATGGACCCGGTTGATGAGTCAGTCACCCGGGTGCAGGCATATGTTCTTAAAACAGCTCTCCTTGGTCTTAGACCACACCAGGTTATCACAATCTCCTACTTGGTTCCCAAAGCTCCCACAAAGGCACTTTTGTCCATGAGTGGATGCCAAATTACTGTTGTTCAGAGAGGACATGAGAGGGGGACATTTTATTTAGCCATCTTGCTGTCGTCACTCTCCATAATCTTGGTTTTTTGATCTAGCCTTTTCTATGGTGTATTAGGTTTCTCGACAAAAACAGAACCAATAGAATGTATGTGTGTGTATATATATATATATATATATATATATATATAAAGATATTTACTATAAGGAATGGGCTCACACAATTATGGAGGACGGCAAGTCCACATCTTTAGTGCGAGTCAGGAGGTTTGAGACCCAGGAAAGCTGATGATGCTGGTCTTTTTTATTCTATTCAGGACTTCAACTGATTGGATGAGGCCCACCCACATTAAGTAGGGCAATTTACTTACTCAAAGTTCACCAGTTTAATTGCTAATCTTATCCAAAACACCCTCCAAGTTGACACACAAAATTAACCACTATATATGGCAAAAGTCTGCTAGCAGGGTAAGGAAGGGACTCTGGGGCCAGGTAGTTCTGAATTTAAATTCTGACTCTGTGGGACGTTAGGCAAGTTTATTAAGATCTCTGAGACTCATTTGCTTTATCTGTATGGTTAAGATAGAAATGTCCTTGAAACATATAGTTGCTAAAAAGATTAAAATGTGATACACACCTAACACAATATCTGGTACATGGAATGCATTTAATAAATATTAGATATTTTCTTTCCTTATTCCCAATTTTCTATAGTTTTCAAATGCCAATGATATTATCTACAAATACTTGTTCTTTGTCTTATTCAGGAATTAATTAGCTGTAAACTAATAAAAACTCATTGAAGTTAGCTCAATTAAGAAAAAAGTGGGGAAGTGAGGGGTATTATAATGTTATGAGAAGCACTCTTACATATTTCTTTAAAAAGGATATTTGGTTCAGCTGAACCTCATTGGGAAGGAACTGGCAACTGAACTTTGCATCTGTGGGTGTCTGCCCCATTAATTTCTATAGGAGAAATTAATTTCCGAATGAGAGAATGCCTCTCATTTCTACTTCACTCATTGCTTCTGTCCTTCAATTCAGTTTGCATCCAGTTTAGATCAGAACTAACTTTACCCCAGCTTGGCATGAGCTTAGTTCTCTCAAGAGTGAGAATTTGAATGGTTGTAGACCAGCCAATAGATTTTCTAACATTGACTCAAGTGTCCATCCTAGTCCAACCAGGGGTATGACATGGCACAAGCATAATTATTTGGTTTTGCCTGGCAGGGAAGAAGGTGGTAGAAAAGAGACTTCTATGGGTGTGTACACCCCAGGGCATGTTGACCAATGCTCCATCTCCCTCACTTTCCACCCTACAAATATTGGCCATTGTTTTTAAATTTCAGAAGGATGAATACTGTTTACTCTCTCACAGAGAAGTTTTCCTTTCCTTACACTTCCTCCAGAGAAGAAAATTCTGTTTTCCTAAGAGAAATGTTTTACTTCCCCAAGCTGAGATAACTTGAGTTTATTGACCCTAATTTTAATAAGTCATCTTAAAAACTGTTTGAGCTGACATTCTCCCAGGAGACAGAGCCTTGTGGGCTTACTTTCTTACTTATTGCTGTGCCACTTAATTTAATTATGTCATCTTGTCATTGCTACACATAATCTCAGGGGGCCCTTGGAAATCAGGCCATGCTGAATGCTTTGCGATCCAGGCATCTCATTCTCTTCTCATCAAATCATAACTCTCTTTGCCCTGATGCTGGTTATATACAGTAGCCATCCCAAGATGGCATGGTTATGGCCATGCTGACAAAATCAAATGGAGATTTAATTCAAATGGAGATGGATTTTATCTGATCAATTTTATCCATTTCAGTGGCCAGTTCAGTTAATCAGAGCAGGAAGAAAAACATCTCTTTTCCTCAAAGATTTGTCTTTGGTCTAAATAGCTCATGTCACCTCTTTATATCTTCTCTTTGCTTGACAGATACACCTATTCTTTCTTAAGCCACAGAGCTTTTTAGCTAGGCAGCTTAATAATCTTTCGACTTTAGCCACCAGTTTTACTGAGAAGAAAATTTTCATGGGTACAATCATTCATTCTAGAGTACACAAAGCCAAAATTGAATCTGGCATCTTACTGTATGAGACCAAAGGTTACATGGAAAAGATATACATACTATGCAAATATATTTTCAGTTCTTCTTTGTAGCCGTCATAAAGCTTGACCTCCCCTTAAGTAACGTGCTTGGGTTTGAGATAGGTTAATTCAATGAAAGCCCTGCTTTCTTTTCTGAAGGCATCTGACATGCTCACTCGGAGTGGCCAAACGCTGATATGTTATTGACACTGCCGTGGAGCAGTGTAATCTGACTCGTTTATCAGTTTTTGCTCAGGAGGAGCTGGAGCTGAGCTAATTTAGAGTCTGAATTATCTCTGACCCTCAGAGCCAGATGGCAAGTTCCTGTGAAGGTGGGAAATGTTGCTTCCAGCCATTATTGGAAAATAACCTCCACACCTGCCGTAGCCTACGGAGCAGATGATAAAAACAGAACACGCTCCAGTCCTGCCACCAACCCATGGCTGCAAACAAACCCCCCACAGCCAGAATCAAATTCAGCTCAAAATGAAGAAGGCATCGCCCCTTTGCTTACAAGTCCCATTTGACCCAAACTCTCTCAAATACTAACTCTATATATTCAAAAAGAAAAGTTGGGTTAGCTATCGCTTTCCATCCAGGTGCTTAAGTAAGTCTTTTCTTTTTCTTGTCGTTGTGAAACGGCATGGTCGAAGACAGAGAAGAATGGGCGAACACTCATGCGTAGGTTTACGAGAGTATTATTAAAGAGAAGGCATTACTTTGCTTCAAAGGTGGAGATTTACAATACCTGTATAATGTTTCTAAAAGGGATAATGAAAGCTTTGGCCAGCGTTCTACTTCTTGCCCTGATGGAGGTTTTTTGACTTGCACGTGTATGTTAAAACACACACACAATATATATTTGTAATGCGTGAATTCTATATATCCTGCCTGCTTCTTGAGATTATTAAGAGTGATTTATTCATTTTCTTACTTAATAACTACATTTCTTTGAAAGGATACAAACATGGAGAAGACATGGTCTAGTCTGTGAAGGAATTCATCTTAGAGAAAGAATTAAATTAAACAATGATACAGAGAGTAACTCATATTATTTAAGAAAGTTGTCATTGTATCAATATGTCTTTGTAATTGTGGGCCTTTTATTTTCGTGCAGAAATGCTATGTATAGGCACTTTCAAAATTATTGGAGCAGGATGGTTTATAGCAATGTCATATTATAATGACTAGGTTTTATGTGTAGCAAAATCTGACCGCTATTTATTTTTGCCTTTTATAGAGTTGCTTCCTCTCTTAGGTACTTTTTAAATACAGAATCATATACAACTCTTATAAAATTTTCTTTGAGAAGACCTCAAGTTGACACGTTTTCAAGCCCAACTCTAGAGAAGCATCTCAAGGAAGTCATAAAATTTTTTAAAAGCCATATAGGAATGCTCTAGGTGATTTCTGCCATATTAAATAAATACGTCCAGGAAGTTCTTCATAGGCCATCCTTCCCCGTCTGCCAAGGGAAAACAAAATGTTAAATCCAACAAGAGAATGAGGACTTGAGGCTGCTGCTTTTTTTTTCCTTCCAAGAGGGATAGCTCTTAATCAGAGTGCATTCTCCATTCAAAATAATCTGTGAAGACTGGCGTGAAAATGCAGATTCCTAATTGAACAAAGACAATTATTTCCAGATTGAAGTACAGTGGTGAATAGCTCTGTGCTCCAATTATCGTCAGACTTTTATTTCAAATGGGAGGCTGAAATCACAGATGAGTTAGCCTTAATTGGGAGAAATGGCTGAAATTGTACTTTTAATACCCTACTGTAACATCGTCTATGTAGGTCATCTTTTCTCATGTATACGTGACAGTGTCCTGTTTATGTCCATTTGGGACAGCAAGCTGTAATGGTGAGAAGCTATCCCTTTTCTCAAACAAAGGTAAAACCATCCAGAAGTTAATCAGAGCCATAAAACTGTCTAGTTTTTAAATAAAGGAATGGAAGAGTGCACTCTCTATTATAGCTATGTGCAAAATCAGAGACTAACATGAAAATCTAACTCAAGAAAGATAGTGTTAGTTCAAGCAAGATTTTCCTTGACCCTGACTATCCCTTCATAATATATCCACTTAAAAACTATCAGAGGTTACCTCAGTCAGGAATACACGGGACCCTCAAATTAGGGCAGGTCTAACAGATTAAGAAAAGATGATTGGAAAAAAAAGACTTAAATATAAAGGATTGACAAAGTCTGTGCTTCTCAAACAACCAGTAAGTGCTCAGGGATGCCCTGTGGTTGACTTGGAGGTGGTGTTGGTTGGGAGAGATGAGGGTATAGAAAGTTTGTTAGTAATCATTTCTCTTCTCAGGTCTTCTTTCCCTCCATCTGGGTACCCTGGACTCAGATGTGTGAAGCCATGCCACCAACCACCAGGAATCATTTGCATTTGTGTAGAAGTTCTCAGTTTTCAAAGGGATTTCACAAACTGTTTTTCATTTGGTTCTCATCTCTCAGAGCTAGGTGTGGTGGATACCGTCATCTCTGTTTACGGATGAAGAAACCAAGGCCCAAACCCTTGCTTAGGGTTACAGACGGAATGAGTGTAGAGATGAGATTAGGACCCAGCCTTTGATTAACCATAAGGAACCCAATGTGTAGCATGTCCCTGGAGGAATTGTAAATGACTTTGACACCTTAGCCTGAGGGCCACAACATCAGGCCATAGAAACAATAATAAAAACACTTGTGCAGTCTGTCATCTTACATTCATCGGCTTTCACAATTCGCGAGATATTTATTGTTATCCCCATTTTGCAGACATGGAAACTGGGGTGCACAGAGAATAAATGACTTTTCCAAAGTCACACCACTAGTTAAGTGCTGGAGCTAAGCCCAAACGCAGACTCACTGATTCCATATCCTATGCCTTTTTTCTTTTCACCAGGAGAGACCCAGGTTTTTACCTCCATCCCTTCTGCTGCTGGTCACAGAATTTATTCATTCATTCAACAAAAATCACTGCAGTGGACAAAAACAGACCCAAACCCCTGCCCCTATAGAGCTTACATCCCAGTAGGAGAGACAGACAATACACAGAGTAATTAAAAAGATACCGTATGTTTGATGGTGGTAAGCAGGATAGAGAAAAATTAAGCTGGAAAGGATTTGCTGGGGACAGAGAAGTTGCAATTTTAGATCAGGTGGCCCACGGAGCCTTTACTGAAAGGTGGCTTTTGAGCAAAGACTGGAAGGAGGTGACGAGTGAACCTGCAGGTATCCACATTTCAGGCAGAGGGAGAAGCAAAGTGTCCTGAGCCCCATGCTCACCTGGCTTGTTCAAGGAATAACACAGAAGCCAATGTGGCTAGAGCTGAATGGGCAAGGGGCGAAGTCACAAGGAAGGAGGTCAAAGGATAACAGGAGGTCAAACAGAGCCAGGCTTCAGGCAAGCGCAAGGACTTTTCTGAGTGAAATGAAGCTCCTGGAGGATTTTGAGTAAAGGATATTATCATCTGACTTTTGTCAAAAGTATAGCTCTAGATTTGTGCTGAGAACAAGGGTCCAGGACAGAAGCAGGAAAATCAATCAGGAGGCAAATGATGACTTTGGCTCAGGCTCAGGAGATGGTGAGAAATGGTCAGAAAGATGAGAAATAGAGCTGGCTCTCCCCCTGTTGCTATCTATTAGCCTTGGCCACCAAGTATCTTGGAGACACGAGTGGGAAAGAGCCCTCACAGGAAAATGCTGTGGCTGGCAGCCACAGGAGTGCATTGCTCAGATGTCCGTTCAAGAAAGAACCTGCTGTGAGGAAAGGAGTTAGCCGACAGTCTCTGGCTGCTGTGCCTTTGATCCAGTGCAGCAGCACTAACTGAGGCCACACTCTCCCCAGGCTACTCCCGGCCAGTGACAGAGGCCAGCGAGGCTCTGGAGCCAGGCTCCTTCCTAAGGCAGGGCTCCTCTAACAGGCAGTCTTTACTCTGGGCCAAGACTTCCCCAGGGCTGCAACGCAGTCTGAGGCTCTTCCTTTGCCACCTCTCTTCCCTCACAGATGTCACACCTCCGCTATGGTCTGAAGGTCTCCTTGCCTATTCCTCCTCTCTCTCCCTTTTATCCTTCATAGGCATTTCCCATCAATAAATCTCCTGCATTTCAAATTCCATTTTAGCATCTACTTCTCAGAGGACCCAGACTGACACACTTAGTCTTTCTCATCAGTCTCGGGTTTCAGTAGTTCTGTCTTTCTCTCTTCTGAGGTTCTTGGAACCCCAATTGGCATATCCAATTATTTGCTCTAGCCAATAGCAAAAATTATACTACTACTACCAATAATAAACATAAGCTGAGCTCTTACTGTGTGCCAAAAACTGTGCTAAGTGCTTCACATAGAGTATATCTTCTTAATCTTTACTACAACCCAATGAAGAATGTACTATTTTACATATAAAGAAACCGAGTCTTAGAAAGGTTAATGGATTTGCCCAAATTCAAATGGCCGGCAGATGAAAGAGTTGGCATTGAACTTGGGCAGCCAGGGGTTGGAATCTAAATTCTTGTTACTGTACCAATCTTAGGACAGGGTCCTCTCACTGCCCTGATCCACTAGCTTCGTGCTTCTTGGCTATTTGATGCCAGACTCCAAACATCAACCTGAGATTTTGACCAAACTTGTCCTTGGAACTCAGCAAGAAGTAGGGTACCATCCCTGTAGTTAGACTTTCCCTCAACTTCCCAGAGTCACACAATTCCATCTCTCCGGAAGAGAAGTGTTCTCATTTCTCTACAAATATTCGTCTGCTGCCTGGCTAGTGTCTTTGTTACCACATTTCATCATTGATCTTTTATTAAGTGACAACTATTTCATAAACTATCATGGGGTGAAGGAAAGAGCCCTGAATTGGGATCAGAACACCTGATTTCTGGTCCCAGCTCCCATACTAAGGCAGTTCAAGACGTTTTCAGTTGCAAGTAACAAAATTCCATCTGACCTAGCTAAAGCAAAGAGGGAATTTACTTGCTATGCAAACTGGGGGGTCCAAAGGGTGGCTCTAATTTCAGACACAACTGTGTCCAGGGCCTTAAATAAGAGCATTAGGGCTCTGTCTCTCTCACGGCATCTATCAGCAATGTCAGCCACTGTTGGGCTTTATTCTTGGTAGTCTCATTTTATTTGACATTTTATTGGGGGAGATGGCTCACCCCAACTTCTTCCTATATTTTCCTTAACACTAGAGATCACAGAAAAAGAAACTCTCTCTCAGTACCCATCTACTTCTCTAAACAAAGGATTTAATTGGTCCATTTGGGACAGACGCTTAACCGTGAACCAGTCATTGGGTCCAGGATAATGATGTATTCTGATGGGCCAGCCTGGATCACGAGTGCATCTCTGCACTGTGGGAAATGCAGGACCAAGTGATGACACATCTCATCAGTAGGAGACATTTCTTTCTGTAATAAAAATGAAAAAGATGGTGGACAAGTAAATGTAACAACTCTATACAACAACTCAAAAAGTTCTTCCAAATATAAAACACACGCATGCCCCTCACCTAGGCAGGCAACCCCAAAGCTCATCTATTTTCCACATCCAGCTCAAAGTCTCAAACTTCTGGGTGATGTGTAGTCCTCTTCATCGGGTCCAAATTTGGCTCCTTGTGATCCAGCAAGTTAAAACTAAAAGCAAGTTATCCGACCCTGTGTATCTCCTCTTCCACCACATACACACATGTAAAACACTCAGTATACCATTCAGCAAAAAGCCTCCATTCAAGACAGAGAGGTACGGTAAACTAGCAGCCTCCAGTCTGTAGCCATGATGAAACGCTTGACCTGGTAGTGGAGGAAGTTCCCTGATTTGATCCTGGATTTACATTCTAGGATCTATTTGCTCGCAACTGGTTCTAAGAGCCAGTAACCAAACCCAAAGTTCTTTCCTAGACATGTTCTTAAAGCTTGCTTTATTTATTTATTTTCTCACCTTCTACCTCTCTCTTCATCTCAACTTAGTGTTGGCTAACGGCAGGCCATCGCGAGCAATAGTCATGGCTAGGAAGCCAACACAATCTGAATTCTGCCACAAACCAAAGTCCTCCTGGTAAACTGCGAAATCTCTGGGGTCTTTTGTCATTTAACATCTTTCTATTATTTCCTGCCGTTTGGGGTCCAGAAGTAGATAGCTCTTCATCTCTGTGAGGTTCCCTATTTCTGGACCCTCTCTCTGTTCTCTTTTTTTTCCTTTGCAACTCTTGCCTGAGTGCATGTCTTTTTGGGGTCCTTGGAAAATATCTGGAATCAGCTAACACACACTAACATCTGGATCTTCCAAATTCTTTGCCTAGAGATACAGGCTCCAAAGATGTTGTTTTGCCTTCCAGTTGCTGCAGGCAACAGTTTTATCAAGCAATTCCTTTAGCACCAGGGATTTCTGGTCTCTGGCAGCTCTGCTTCCTTACCATCTGACAGTCAAATGCTAAGCCATTGCCATATAGTTTAGATTTTGATCACAACATTACACCACTTCAAGTATTAGTAGGGTAAGTTACACTGCTGTGACAAATACGTCTAAAAATATGTAATGGCTCAAACACTATAGAGGTTTATTTCTCACTTATATACCAGTCTGGGATTAATGTTCCTACCTCTTGGATGTCTCTCCTCCATGTGGTCATTTAGGGACTTGGGTTCTTTAGATTATTTTCATCTCATGGATCCACTATCCCTTAAAGCTTTGTTATCATCTTTATTCAATCAATAGAATGGAAAAAAAGAGAGCACAGAAGGACCTACCCACTTCTTAAAAGCTTTAGCTTAGAAATGGCTTACATCCCTTCCACTTCCACTCCATTGACTAGAATTTAGTCACTAGGGCTCACTTAACGGCAAAAGAGACTGGGAAATGTAGTCTAGCTATATGGCCAGGAAGAAAAGGAAACAGATCATTGGTTAACAGGTAGGAGTCATGCTAAGTAAAGAAAAAGTGTGTCTAAAGGGAGGGAGTATTTAACTCTGCCAGTTGAAGTTTAGGGACCAAAGATGTTGAGGACTAATATGTAACTAAGTGACTTGGATAGCTGGTGATTTTAGTGAGAGTTTCTATGAAATTAATCAAATACAAGCTGGATTGCCAGAGATTGAGAAATGAGTGGGAGGTGAAGCAATGGAGGAAGAAAATGTTGTCAGGACCCTTGGGTGTCAAGGAAAAAACTGGGAAAGGTGGAAGTTGGGGTAGACAAAGGATTTTAATCTTTTTTAATTGAAAGGACTCAAGTATATGTAAATGTTGATGGGGAAGGTACCAACAGAGAGGGAGATATTTGTAATTTAGCAAAAAGAAGGAGTAACAATGGTGTCAGGACCCTGAAAGAAGGGAGCAACAACCTTACAGAGTACAAGTCATCTCTCTCGCTCACTTTTACTCTCATTCTCATTCTTACCCTTGCTTTCTTTTTATTCATTCTCTTCACAGTTTTGGACACAATATCATCCCTTGTCAAATGAGAAAAAGATGAAAATAATGGTCATTTTCACCTTACAAATGTATGCAACAAACTTGTTACTGGCTCCTCCTCCTAAAATATGCAACAAACAGGAAAATCAAATTAGTACGTCTTGAAGATGTCATGTCATTTTAGGATAACCTGTGTTATTGAGCATCTGCTATATGCAAGATTCAGAGCTAAACATTATCTCATGATCCACCCAACAATTCCATAAGGAAGATATTAACTCTAATTTTTACAGGTGAGGGAACTTAGGCTCACATAATCATTCATTAATCAGTCCAGGAAATAGAACTCTCTACTTATTTTAAGCAGAAATAGATGTCATTTAGGGATCTGGTCGGTTAGTAAATCACTGTGAGAGTTGAAGAAGAGAATGCCAGGTAGGGCCTCCAATATTGAGTCCCAGAAAACTGGCAATGAGCAGTTTGTCACCTTTGCCACAGCCCCTGAAACTGTTGATTCAAGAACATACTATAGTGATTGGGATGGCCACCACTGCTGCCGCCACTTAGCATCCAGAAAGTAAACTGTACATTGGAATGTCGCTTCAGGAAAAATCAAAAAAGGTCCCCGGGACTTTGCTTGCTGACAACAAAGGCTAAAACAACACTAGCCACGCCTCACTTCCACATTCCAAATCTTATACGAGTGCATCTAACTGGTGAAACTTAATTTGCATCCAGAAAGGAGCTTTAAGGGAGTCTGAGAAATACAGTATTTAGCTTTCTAGCCTGAATAGTAACAGGAAGCACACAGCATAAGGTTGAAATGGATGCTAAGGACCGATTCACCACAAACACCAGAGATGGTTATCAATAACCTGGGATGAAAACAAAATGTTCCTATTTTCATGTTGTCCCCAGTCTATGGAAGAATTTCCCCATCTGGAGTTGAACAACATTGTTCTATAGAATGTTAATAGTTTTGCCATAAAAATGCACTTGGGAAGCTCTAGTTTATACCAAGTAAAACGTGTTTTTTTTACTACAGGACTTCTTGGAAACTTTGATATGTCTGTAGGTTATGTATTGCCACAATAATGCTAAGTAACTTATATCATAACTTGATGGCTTAAAACAACACCATTTATTATTGCTCATAAGTCTATCAGTTGGCTAGATGGTGCTGCAGCTCTTGGCCAGGCATCCTCACAAGTCTGAGAATTGGCTGGCTGTTGACTGCTCTAGCATGGCCTCCACTGGGGTGACAACATCAGGCTGGTTCTGCTCCATGTGTTGCATCTTCCAGCAGGCGAGCTGAAAGAGAAAGGCAAGGAGCAGGAGAGGGAATGGCAACGCACAGAATGTCAAGTCTGCTTACAGCTTATTATCCCAAGTCAGTCACATAGCCAAACAAAGGATAGATCAAGGGGTAAGGGAATATACTCCACCTTTTGATAGAAGGACCTGCAAAATCCCATTGTAAAGGACATGGGTGTAGGGAGAACAGAATAATTGGGAATATTAATTCAATTACTCTACCATAATATGCTAATATGCACTATAATTCTTCAAGAGAGGGATAAAATCTGAAGCACTTTCCAAACTTATTTGACTAGGGAATACTCTTTTATGGAGAATCTCCTGGGAACATCAATTCTGGAAAAACAAAATTATTGCAAAGTTAACTTGTGCACATTTATTTACATATCATATCCCTTTCCTCAAACACATATCTATGTTTTTAAGAGAAAGAAGAAAAACTGTTTCCCTTAAATGATTTAATTATATTCTTTGGGCTTGGAGGGTATAGTGCTGGGGAACCATCCTATCTGCTATCAACAGGTAGTAGACTTTCTAGATGAAAGGTGTTTCCTATTACAAAGGGTTAAATCAAAAGAGCAGAAACTATTTAGGCCAGGAAATAAAGTATATCTAGTGTAAAGGCGTGTTATGGGTTGAATTGTGTCCCTCTAAAAAAGACATGTTGGAGTCCTAACTCTCAGTATCTCAGAATATGACCATATTTGGAGATAGGGTCTTTACAGAGGCAATCAGGTTAAAATGAATTCATTAGAGTGTACCTTATCCAATACGGCGTCCCTGTAAGAGGAGGAAATTTGGACATAAACTCAAGAAGAAAGCCAGGTGAACATGAAGATGGTCATCTATAAGCCAAGGAGAGAGGCCTAGAACAGCTCCTTTTCTCACAGCTTCCTCGGAAGGAAGCAACGGTGCTGACACCTTTATATCAAACTTCCAGCCTCCATAACTGAGACAATAAATTTCTGTTGTTTAAGCCACTCAGTTTGTGGTGCTTTCATTTGGCCCTGTCAAATGAATACAGGCATCTGTTGTTTTTGCCTGGCGATCATCCATCCATTCCTCCTTCTTTTGGGGAACTTCTTCTCCTCCCCTCTCAGTCACTGTGGTTCTTCTGGATCCGATCCAATTTGTAGCTCCAGGAGTTAGCACATGGCCCAGGCCTAACCAATCAGTGTGCCCCAACCCCTGACCACAGTGACTGGTCAGTGAAAACAGGCCAGGATTTTTGCTGAGATCTTTCTCAGGAGTTGCTAAGCTGACAGGATGTAGTCCTGGAACTAGTGGTAGCCACTTTGCCAGCATGAGGGGATAACCTTCCTGAGAGTGAAACCAATGCAGAGAAAAGCCAATCTGAGAGATGGAGAAAAAAAAGTGCTGATAATGTGTAATTTGAGCACCTGGATACAACTGTTCCTGAAGCTGAAGACTCTTCTACTTTTCTATATATGACCAACAACTTCTCTTTTATTTGAATTTGATTTGGGTTTCATTCACTAGCAACTGAAAGAGTTTTCATGAAATGATACAGCTAGTTATTCCTACCTGCATCCAACTGCCTCTTGACTTTTCCAGCCACATTTTTCTTTGCTTCCTAATCCTATCTTGAATTCTCCACCCAGGAGGTCCACTCTCTTGTACCTGTGGAGAAACTCCAGTACAGACGTGAGCGTTAAGTAGCATTTATACACCTCTCATCTTCCTAATATACATGAAACTTGAAAGAACAGGTAATTCTAATTTGATCTTTTGCAGACTCCCTTCTTCCTTATATCTCCCTTTTAAAGACACATTAAACCTAAGTTGTGGAAAGTTTTGCTTTAAAGTATTAAGAACATTTTGAAAGAAGGATGTGAGAAAAATCTAGATCTCAGTTAATTTTTTTCTCATTCATTGCTAATTAACATCAGCGAGTAATAAAAATTGAGAACAGAATATCAAAAATGACTGAAAGTGGGCAAAATTAACTAAAGACCTACTGTTCCCAAGCATGCCTTCTTTTAGAGTAAAAACATAAAGTTGAAAATAAGCAACGTGTAAGTAGAATGCATATGTAATTTTACTTTTGATCATGAAATGAAATATATTGGGCAGGAGGTGGAACTAAAATATGCTGAGCTGTCTGTGGTCCTGAAAACCCAATTATTAAAAACATGGATACTTTTTATTATTTACTTTACTATAAGTAATGATGAGACATTTTTTCCGTGAAGACAGCGTGATTCTTAAAGAATTCTGAACAGAGGCAGAGAATTTAATCTTATCTTCGTCGATTTTATTTACTCCAAAGCAGATAAATTTATTAGTAATTTCTGGCAGATAGCTTTAAAGTACAATAATGTACAGCTATGAAGTAATAATAAATACAAACAGGAAAAAAAATCACTAAACAGAAACTATAATGTCTAATCTTCTTCTTGGTCTTAATTATAGTTTTCTTACAAAGACAAACATCCAACTCTCTTATCAGAGCTTAAATATTGTCACATAATCTTTGTTAGATTTTTTCTTTCTAATATTTATCAAGAAGAGCCTTTTCACAGTTATGTCATTTCTTTTTAATATGAATACTTCAACAAATAAATGTGGTTTTATACTCTTGACGCCTTTTTTATTTGCAGCACATTTTAGAGTTTGATTTGTTATGCTTTGGTTTTTTACTGATAAAGTTAGAGGGAGAAGAAACATTTCTGCGATGTGGGTGTCCACTTCGGTCACTGGGCTTTCTATACTATGGCTTTTCACAAGGTGGAAGGCAGAAGTGTGCCTACGATGAAGGTATTACCCACTCATATTACCAATGAGGAAAACTGAGATTCATAGCACTTAACATTGTATAATAAATTAGTTGCTGGATCCAGACTTAGGACTGTCTAACTTTACGTCTAGTAGTAGCCTTCCTTAAGCAGTCTTCCTGGTAACTTACCAATATAGCACGACCTTGCTTGCTTTGCACTTTGCGGTTCTTCTTCATCATTGTGAGAGGATGTTTTATCTCCTAGCCAGGTGGTAAGCTTGTAAAGACTTCAACTCACATTGCAACTTCTTTGATGCACATAAGCCATGTGACCTATGGTTCAGAGCATGGGCTCTGCAGCTGGCCAGGCCTGGGTTCAAAGTTGGATAAGGCTGGCCCGGTGGCATAGTGGTTAAGTTCGGCAATCTTTGCTTCAGCTGCCGGGGGTTCATGGGTTTGGATCCTGGGAGCAGACCTACACCACTCACCAAGTCATGCTGTGGTGGCATCCCACATACAAAATAGAGGACGATGGGCACAGATGTTAGGTCAGGGCCACTCTTCCTCAAGCAAAAGAGCAAGATTGGCAACAGGTGTTTGCTCAGGGCCAATCTTCCTCACCAAAAAAAAAAAAAAAAAAAGGAGCTTGGACTGCTAGACTGTTCTGAGCCTCATCTTCCTCATTTGTAAAATGGAGTTAACAGGACCTGCCTTGTGTAATTGTATGTAAAGAGTTTAGGAAAGTATCTGACGCATCATAATGTTCCACAAATATTAGCTTTCACATATGTTACGTAAGTGCAATATATGTAGATGGAGGATGCAGCAATGGGTATCTAGCACATAGCTTGAATTCTTAGTACAAAAAACAGAGAGAAGTGAATTTTTTGTGCACTGTGGCAGGTACCTTATGTGATAACTTAGGTTCTCAAGTAGTATCAAATGCCAATAAAAGAAAGTATAACATAATAGTCTCCCTCATTTCAGTAGGGACTCAATATGTTTTTGTTGAACTTGACTTAAACATTGGTTTGCATCTACACACTTCTCTTTGCCTCATTCTACACCCTCTCTCTTGGCAATTTCTCTTACTCTTTGGCTTCAACAATTATAGCTAGGTGCATTTATAAATCCAGCCAGGTTCTTTTCCTCAGAGCTCTGGGCCTGTATATCTCACTGCCTAATAGACTTTTCTGTGCCCTTGAGGTCAACAGGTCATAAAATGAGCTCATTATTATCCTTCCCCTGACTCCTCATACTTCATCCTCATTCCTTATTCCAGCAAATGAGACTCCAGTTGACTTATCAGAAACCCAGATTCTTCCTTCTCCTTGTATGCAATCAGCCCCCAACGGTTATCACTTCTACCTTCAGAATCTCTCTCCCCTCACATCTCTTTGTCCACACAAATCCACCACTGCCACCGCTTTCCTGATTAAGATCTTCATCAGGGGTTTCCTTCTAACTCTCTCTATTCTCTCCAATCCATTGTCTATCCAACTGTCAAAGTGACCTTTTTAACATAAAAACCTCATCATCCCATGTCCCCTGCTCACACTCCTTCAGTGGCTCCTTTCCTCTAGCATAGATTCTAACCTCTTTAGTTTGCCTCAACATTTCAAGGGTTTAAAAAATAGTACCCTGTTCTCTACTCACTTGAGAGGAACCAAAGACAGATAGAGATCAAAATGTCAGCTTTATTAATGAATATACAGTAAAGAGCCAGGCTTAGCTTTGGGGAAACAATAGCCTCTTAATCCTACATCCCAGAATTAGACTTCCTAACAGCTGGACACCCACAGATAGGTCTTTCCCTGTCAGGACAGGCTCCTTTTACGGCATGGCCACAAACAGACCGGAAGGGTTGCTCTATACAAGATAAAAGAGAAATGGAGCCCAATCCCTGCTCCTGGGCAGGAGCAAGTGAGGAGGCAGAGGAGCCAGGAGAGTAATGCTAATATAGGTCCCCATGCAGGGAGATATGAAGCCGGCAGAAATAAGGTTCCTGCTCATTGCTCCACGCTCAAGAGTAGACACATCAACAAAGTCCATGTTGTTGTCGCTCATTACTTCTCCCACATCTCTCCTCCCAGCCCTTGTCTCTCTGACTTCCATACCCCGAAGCCATTCTTGCTGAAGAACTTGCAGGTTCCTGACCACACCAGGCCTTTTCTTGCTCCCATGTCTTTGTAAGTGTTCTTTCCTCTGCCAGGAATGCTCTCCCTTTAGGTCTCTGCTCAGTAAAATTTTCTCTACTACTCATCCTTCCAGTCGCAGCTGCCTCCTCTTGCAGTCTCCTCGCCTTACTCGGCAGAGCCCTACTCTGGTGCTCCCCTTGTATGTTGTACACATGCCATCTGGCTGCCACTGGGCCTGGTTATCTCCCCCTTGCAAGGCTGGAAGCTTTTTCAAGACAGGGACATGCACTTTGATCTTTGAATTCGCAGGACCTAGGACAGTGCTTGGCACACAGAGTAACCTCTGAGAAATATGCAATGATTGAATGAATGTATACTGGAGGTCCATTATTTTGCCCCTTTAGCATCCCATTCTCTCTTCTTCTAGAAACAACAGCTTGATTTTACTCTGGAGAGCTAACACCCTCCTCTCCTGCCCCATAGAGGAGCTCATGAGATCCGATTTGGATCTTGAGCAGGGCGGGTCACAAAAATTAAGAGGGCAGTATTTATTAATTTTGATAATGGCGCCGAAATGCACCTAGTTGATTATGAATGGTGAATGTTTGTTGAAGGAAAGAAGAGAGAGAAAGGGAGGGAAGTAGTGAGGGAGGAAGGAAGGAAGGACGGAAGGAAGAGAGAAGGAGTTTAGGATAACCCTCCAGTCAGGGCTCCAGGGACAGCTAGAAAGAATCAGCCTGGCTAAGCTACTGACAGGGAGCTGTAAACCCTGGGGTCTAGATGCTTCATACCTTCCAGACTAAACAGCTCTGTATTTCAATGGCTGCTTCCTTCCCTGGGCTATTTTGGTACATCTATTATTGGCTCCTATTTAGTGTCTGTTTATTTAAATCTGCTTTCAACTGGAACATAATTCTCTTGATTATTGGTTGATGCTGTGACACAGTAGGCATACAGATAATTGTCACTGTTCACATTCTGCTGGAAATATAAAATTATTATCTTTAGAGCTGTTGAGTAGGGTGTTTGAGCATGGATGTTATGCAGCGCAGGCACGTGGAATTTGTACAGCGCTAATTTGTTGGCTCCTTTTTCTTGCTCCCCGGGCTGTCATCTGAGCCTCCCCCAGGAACTCAGGCAGACACCCAGCTCCCGGAGCATCCTGCTATTTACCCAGCTGCGAAGAGAGCGCAGTCTCGACTCCCTGAGAAGCTTGGGGCTTCCTTCGTGGTAATCACGGACCAAGGGGCTGGAAGGTCAGACCTTGGGTACCGGTCGCCCTCTCAGGCTCTACCGCCTTTTGGGGGCTGCCTGAACCAGGGGACAAAATCTGAGCTGAGGGAGCAGCTGCACAGCCCGAGTAGAGAGTAGCCTGAAGACATGTGGTTAGAGGGGGACCGAGTGGGGCGGTCGTTCCTCCACTTTCCACCCCTCCGCTCCTCACTCACCTCCCCTTCTCTCACTCACTCCGCACCCCACCCTTACTCCTCACCTGCTCCCATCCCCCCACCACCTCATACCCGCTCCTGCGTCCACCTCCAGCCCTCAGCTCCCCAACCCAAGCGAGCCGCCTCTTCATTTACGAGCAGCATCACTAATTGCTTTTTAGGGTTCCTTTTCTGCTCTCTGTTCAAAATTCACGGGGCGTTCCTCAGCCCCTTTTATGCTACTTTTCTGAACCTTTTCAGCCTCTTTTACAAACTTAGCACTTTCTGTGCCTCTTTTAGTCTTTGCGAGAAGAAAGAGACTTGAGAGGATTTTTTTTTTTTTTTTGGCAGTAAAGCTCCTTCTCCCGTACCCCCTCCCCCGCCCTCTCCCTACCCCCGCTTCCACCCCCACCCTCCCCAAAGCACACGCATTGACCCTCCTCCCACTGAATGGGGCTTTGTGCAGGGAATTTCCGGAACATAGCCCAGTGCCCAGGGCTCTGTGTGAGGAGAGGAGGGGCCCGGCTGGGCAAGGAGACCCTTAAGCCCACCCCATTACCACGGTCACTGTTTGCCCTGAATTCTTTAAAAGGCCTATTGTTGCCGTTGCCAGGTATTCCTTAGCAACACTTAAGCCAAGCTGCCTACCCTATTTAGGCCCAAAACTTTTCAATGGCCTCCAAAACCCGTGCTTGTCAGCGCTGCAGACCGCTCCTCAAACAGCCTCAGAGGGGAGGGAGAAGCCAAACCATCCCCCAGCCGTCTCTGCCTTTCAAATATCTGTGTTTGAGGCTGCTTGGGGGCTTCTTGTCATTTGCCTAGGATCAGCAGGCCAAACAATTGCAATTAAAATTTCTCTCTCCCCAACCCTGGCATCACCCTTCTCTCTCCACCTCCTCTCCCACCCCAACTGCAGACCCCTCTCTAACCTAATATTCAGCTGGGACTGGGTTTCATCATATTCTGTAAGGGCCCCCTGACTTTTCTTCAAATCATTTCAAAGGAAATTGCCTTATTATTTTAGGAGAGTTTTGGTGCACTTGCATGCGGGGTTTTCTACTCCCCCCATCTCTGGTGAGGAGGAAAATAATAGAATCACAGAGTCTGTGTTCTAGAAGGAATCTTAATGATGCTCCCTAGATGAGAGTCTGGAGGCCCAGATCCGGGAACGGACTTACTCAGGTCACAGAGTTATTTAGTAACAGATGGGGCTCCAGAGCCCCAGGCCCCTGGCCCCCAATTCTATGCTTTTCCTCAATACACAGCTCCAAAGTGACATGAGAAGCAGATTGGCAGAGTGAGAAAAAACAATCTGTGCACCTCAAAAATCGAAACTGGAAGGAGAGTAGGTTCTGCTTTCAGAGGAGCATGGTATCCTGAGTTCTTGCCACTCCTTTCTTTCCAGCAGAAACATGAATTTGCCCCACTCTGGTGATGAGCATCCTTGGACACATGTGAGTTTTATTTGCTTCCTTATGCATTGTAGAGATTTGAGGCATCTCTCCCAGGTCCTGAATTAGGTGAGGCTCGACTTAGCATTCTAGGACATGACAGCCCTTCAGCTGCTTCACTCCCACCAGCCTGCACTGGCCATTTGACAGAAACTGAATGACTTGCCCAAAGTCACAGAGCACTTAGAATAAAATGAAGCTCCCCAAGGCCTGCATGGCCCTCCATGATCTGGCCTGGCCCATCTCCTGCCTCATCTTCTACCTCTCTCCCTCTGACTCAGTTCATTCCAGCCTCATCGTTCTGTCCCTTCTAACGACACTCCTGCCTCAGGACCTCCACCCTTGTTCTTCTCTCTGCCTGGAAAGCTCTGCCTCCAGATCTTTGTGGGGTTGATCCTTCTTAACCACTCAAGACTCAGCTCATAAGTCACTGTCTCAGGGAGACCATCTCTGTTCACACTCCACCCGCTTAACTTTTCCTGTTGTCCTTTTTAAATTTCTTCATAGCGTGTATTATTATAAATTTTTATAATTAATTATTATTTATCATAGATGTGTATTGTAATTATATTTACCATCATTATTATTTATAGACATTTGGAGCTTATTTATTACCTGCTCCATACATAAACTCTATGAGAACTCTGCCTGGTTTATCGTTGTACTTCCAGAGTCTGAAGGAATGTGCTCGTGGGTGGTATATGTGAAAATTAGAATTCAAGTCTCCTAACTCCCAATATGATGCCCCTTTTCTTGGGGGCACTGTAAAGATGAGAAAAGGAACAGCATTAGCATGTTTCTCAGTACTTCCTTAAAACCCACTGTTCCCCAGCCTTTTAAAAAATTATTATTATTATTATTATTGTTCCTCAAAGGAGACTTTGTAGACAGCCTTTGCCTCCTTGGCCCCAAGGACACTATCAAAGATATACCATATATCTGTTTGTAGCCCTTTGGAGGGCTGCAAACCTTTTTATTGTCTAAGATTTCCCCAACCCCAAGAACCTATTTCTGCCTCCTTGAGACTGACGTCACCTCCCTGGAGAATGCATCTTATAACTATTACAGTCTTTTAGAGGAAAAGCATACAGATTTCTGATGGTGCTATAAAATCAGGGAATTAATTCTGTCCCAGATGAAAATGGAGGAGAGTTGTCTCAGAGCTTAGGTGTGGAAGAATTCTAACCATAGAAAGTGACAAGAATGGGCAGAAAGGATGGTGGATGTGTTAACTTTGGGCTTCCAGCCCAGCCCTCATAGTACATACTTCACAAAGGTTTTTTTCAAAGATCTTTAGAAAACCCTTTCAGCTTAGGTAAATGTGGTGTTAAACCACTAATCGTTAACCCCTGCCTCTTCTTATTCAGCTCTTAATCAGATTATACAAAAGCTTTCAGATGTTCTTGGTTTCCAACGCCAGTGTGTGAGGATGAGGTAGAGTTCCTAAAATGCTAGCTTGGAAGTCTAAACTTTAAACTTTTACTGCTGGATATAGGTCCACAAAATAAATTCTTCCTTAAAAAAGCAATCAGCACTGCCTCCTGAAAGCACCTACAGATTAAGGGCGGACATATCTATTTTTGGTATTTTTATTTATGCATTCATTAATTCAACAAGTGTTCACTGAGTCCCTCTTATGTTCCAAGCACTGAGCAAGGGGCACAAAGATGTGTTCTTTTCATAGCATTTACACATCAGTACCAGGTACTAGGGGATGGAATCTACTCTTTGCAGGTTGCATAATTAAAGGTATAATCATTATTGGGCCTCTCTGATGTGGGTCACCTATGCATAAAGTTCTCGATGATGCGACACAAATTCCATTATCTCCCTAGTAAAAATGATAGAAGTCTAGCTCCAATGCAGCAGACATCTGTCTTGTTGCCTGTCTAGCCTCCTTCCTTTCCTTCTTGTAGTGATAGCAACCCCTGCTTTGTAGGGGAGCTAAGCTCCCTATCCCATGTGGTTCTGGAATTACTTCAATTCAGACTATCCTACTCTTCACCTGGATGGAGGATAGATAACCAGGCACAGACAATCCCTGGTCAATTGATTGCACCAGAGATAGAGCACATGTCCCTAAAGTGGCAGAGAAGAGCCTTTCTCTGGATGCTTCTACCTTTTAAAGATCCAAGTGACACCTCTAGAATGCACGCTTCCACTTCTTCTACCCTCAGGAGGCTGAGGGAAAGAAGAGATCAATTATAGAATTTGAAGGGCCCTAGGCATCTTGAGGGCTGCGGTTACTCGCTGCCACCACACTGAAAAAGAATGAACCAGAGGGCAGGCCAACCTGAATTCCAAAATGGGAGGTCAAGAGTCACATTCATGAATATCAAGTCTGGGAGTCAAGCCAGGAGTTTAGAATTGCTTGTGTAAGGCTCAGAGGACAAATAAATCAGAAACTGGCAAATAGGACCTACATTATTGTGTCACATACCATTTGGTATTTTTGTTGACTTCATAGGCCAGCAATAAGGTAAATCTAGTGACTGGCACACTTACTGGGCCTGAGGCAGGGAAGGCTCTTGGAGGGTTTTAATTCCTCTTTTTAGAAATGTGTTGATGCATTTACTTCCAAGAAACATTTATTGTCCAGGTATCTTTCTTTCTCTTTCTGCATATTGAAGTGCCCCAGATTTTTGCATTCAGCCCTTCTCTTTCCTCATCCTACACGCTTTTCTCATCTACCCCTGTGGTAGGCTTAACAATGCTCCCCACCCCCAGCAAAGATGTCCACTTCCTAATCTCCACAAATGTTACCTTACATGGCAAAAGGGATTTTGCAGATGTGATTGTTAAATATATTAAGATGAGAGAATTATCCTGGATTGTCTAGATCAGCATAGGGGCCAGAATCAGAGAAGGAGATGTGATGGTGGAAGCAGAGGTTGAGCGATGCACTTTGGAGATGGAAGAAGGGGCCATGAGCCAAGGAATGAAGGCAGCTTCTAGAAGCTAGAAAGCGTAAGAAAATAAAATCTCCCCCTACAGCCTCCAGAAGGAATGCAGCCCGGCTGAGTCTGATTTTAGTCCTGAAAAATCTCATTTCAGCCTTGTGAAAGATAATAAATTGGTGTGGTTTTAAGCCCCTGTTTGTGGTAATTTGTTGCAGCAGTGGCAGGAAGCTAATACAATTCCTATTTTCTAATGATTCCCAAATCCATTAACCGCCCATTCTGACCTCTCTCCTGAGCTCCAGGAGTCACTGACAGCTTGGACACCTCCACCTGGTGTTTCCCAGGTACTAGAAACTCAACATGTGAGTGTCTTTTCCCACTCCTGCTCCTCTCCCTGTGCATCTTTCATGTTTACAGCATCACCACCTACCTGGAAGAGGCTCATTCAGGAAAATTAAAGCATTCTTTGGTTCTTCTTTTCTACGAAATATTGCTCTATCATCTCTTCCGTGCTTCCCTATCACTCCAACTATCCTGGTTCAGATGTCTGAGAAGTAGATTATCCTGACAGCCTGCTAACTGTCACCCTGCCTCCAGTCTCTCCCCAACAAGTCTACTCAACACTGCTGACAAGGTTATCTCTGATAGCTGAGCATATCATTCTCCTACTCAAAAATGTTAATTGGCTGTATCACCTATGGCCAACACACCTATAAAATAAAGCCCAAACTCATTAGCATATTCGAATGTCTTTGGCATCTCACTCTACCCTTTTTAGTCTCATCCTGTATTACTCCTTCCCCATCAAATGCACACAGGCACCTCTCCACACACACACACTATAATCGTAGTAGACTACACACAATTTCCCCAAGCACAGTTCCCCCACTCAAAGTCTTCAATATCTGTTCATGCGGTTTTCTGTACCTTGCAAGCCCTTTACCACTACTCTTCTTTGCCATCAAACCTCTTCTAATCTTTCACTGCCAATGCCAGTGTGAAGCCTTTCCTGCTCCTGCACATGTCCAGCGAGAACGAAGGGCCCGTTCTGTGACCACTCAGTTCATGCTCTGTTATACTGTGTATCACATTGTAGCATGATCTTTCATTTGTACATCTGTGTTTTCCCCAATAAAACGTGAGCTCCTCAATAACAAGGACTGTGTCTCATTTCAGCTCGCTAGTCTTAACACCTGAATCCCATTTGCTGCATTACCTGGACCTGCTCCTGTGAGAGGCCAAAGGAATGAAATGGACCAGCAATGTGTTTGTTTCTTATTCCTGGAAGGCATGAGGGGGTATAATATAGGAATAATAGGGCAAAACAAAAGAACTCAACTTCTCTGCATGACAATAAAATTTTCTGACTCCAATGCAAAAGATGCCTTGCAAATTATAAGACCATTGGGTAAACATTTTATTTTTCCTTAAGGGTTTGAGATTTCCTGGCACCGAGAATTAATATTTGTCCTTCAGAGATGTGTCTATGTGCTTAATGAAATAGTTAATGTTTACCTGCAAAATATTAAAGAGAATAAGTAGGTGTGACTATAATTTTCACTGACGAGGAGATCTCAAAGGAGACAGTATCTGGAAGGTTTCTGCAATTTTCTGTAGAACATGGAGCCTCAAACCTACGTCAGCCCAGCCACTTTGGCAGAATCTCGAGTGTGAAAGGTCATCAATATATGTTCTGAAAAGCCCCCATCTGCCCCATATCTCATTGGAGTGAGACTGAGATGGAATGATCCTCGATTGGAGAGAAGGACTACAGAGGTGAGGATGTCAGGGGATATGCTTCCTCTCAGGCAGCAGAGAATAGAAGTTCACGTTAGGGAGCTTAGAAAAAACAGGTTCTTTGGGAAAGAATAAAAACCGAGATGAGGATAGCCAAATTAAATTCTTGGGATGTGTCCCCTTTTAAAATGGATCTAACACCATGCCTAGCACATACTAAATGTCAAATAAATAGTTCTTGAATTTAGAAAGTGAAAGATTCAGTGTTTTATATGCTTTCTCTTGGACTCTGGGAAAGTCGTAATCATCATACAGCTTTTAGATTTTCCCTTCCAACATTATAATTTTCTCCAATTACTCCTCAACTATTCATTAAGGGAGGCTATAATCACTCCTGCAGCTTTGTGTGGCGTGGTGCTGGGAGGTCAGAGGGGCAGGACAGTTAGAGAGGAGAGTGGCCCGCCCTCATCCATTCCTCTGTGTTCTGCAGTAAATCAAGCAGGAATTCAGGGTAGAACTGGGAGTGACAGAGAATACAGGACACTGAGAAGCAGGTTCCAAAGCTCAGTTCCAGAGAAACATCAGAGGAAACTCCCGCTTTTCCAACCAAATACTCAACAAAGAAAACCCTAGAAAGATGGGTTGGAGAAGTGGGAAATGAAACACAGTGGAATATTGGAGTTGTCTGGTACTGGCTTACAAAAGCCAACTGCTAAATTTTCCTGAATTTGGGGAGTTACTTTTTAAATGTAGCCATTTTAAAACTTAAATAAACACAACAAAATTATATTAAAAACAAAAGATAATGATATTTAAAACCAATCACTTCCTGTTTTACGACATATTATTACCCATGCCCTTAGGTTATTTACATCTATTGTATCTGTATCTGGATCTATACGATGGAAATATTGTATAACAGTGTGTTACTATTCATCTCTTCCCACTTCTTCATTTAGTGGTGTCACATTGATGGCTTGAAATCAGCTATGGTAGGAGGATTGTAACCCAAATAAAAGCAAATAGTACAAATCAGGGTGCTTTTTTTTCCCTTACAGAGCCAGTTGTTAAATATTTCCCAGTACACCAATAAGGATCCTGACTATAGGGCTGTAGAAATAGCTACTGGAACACTTACCATGCCTGAGAGAAAGGGGCACTCATATTTGTTCAGACCATAGTGTGTGAAGGCACTAGAACATGCTTTAGATAAACTATGACATTTAATAATCCTCATAAAAACCCAACAATGTTATCTCCGTTTTGTAGATCAGGAAACTGAGACTCAGAAAAGTTTTTAAAAAGATTCCCAAAGTCACTCGGCCAGCTACCGCTTTTAATTGCAAGGAGGGACACAAAGAAATTATATTGGCTCCTTGATCTGTGGGAATTTAAACTTTAAGTGAGGAGCCAAAGCATATGAATAGAAAAATTTTAGTCTAAATTTAACTTTAATCTAAATTGAACTTCTAGAGATGAAAACTACAATGTATCAGGTGAAAAAAACAAAACAAAACCCTGATAGGACTAATGACAGATTAGACATTGAAGATTACCAAACTTGAAGACGTAGCGATAGAAACTATCTAAAATGAAATGAGAGGGAGGAAAAAGAACTATAAAAATGAATAGAACAGCAATGAACTATGAGACAACACGTGTGGCCATGTATACGTATAATTAGAATCCCCAAATTGCAGGGGTTTGGTTGGGGGAGTGTCTAAAAAACATTTAAAGAAATAATGGCCAAAAATTTTCCAAATTTGAAGAAAACTTTAAACTCGAAGTTCCAAGAATCTCAACAAGTCCCAAGTCAAGAAACATGAAGAAAACTATACCAAGGCATATCATGATCAAATTGCTAAAAATAAGTTATGATAAGAAAAATCATAAAAATCGAGAAATAAAAGTCACATATATACAGAGGAGAAAATATGAGGATTACATCAGATCTCTCATCAGAAAAAAAATACAAGCAAGAAAATAATGGAGCAACATCTTCTTAGTACTGAGAGGGAAAGAAAAATAAACAAACCTGCCAACCTGGAATTCTGTATTTGTAGAAAATATCTTTCAAAAACAAACATGAAATAAAGACTTTTTCCTACCTACAAAAGCTGAAAGAATTCATCACCAGAAAAAAATAATATGTTAAAGGGGACACTACTCCTAGAAGGAAAATGATACCAGACGAAAATCTGTATCTACCAAAGGAATTAAGAGCAGAAATGGTAACTATGAGGGAGAAATAAACGCACTGCAAGGGTTCCAGAAGTCTCCTGTTCAGCCTTATTTTTGCTTCTACCAGTGGATCAGGTTGCATAGGACATGCATTGTCTCCACATCTTAAACTACCACCAGCATGTGTGCACAGCACGTCAGTACAAGAAAGCCAAATGTCTGTGCATGGTGGGGCTGGTCACATACACACATTTTAGCTATGTGACTGACCAGGCTTAATCACTGAAACTCCCAGGATCCATTGAAACCACATTCAAATCATAAATCCAATCATTATCATTTTAAAATGCTGACAGTCTGATACATCCTAATATGAAACAATTCACTCAAGATTGCAGAATATGATTGGCCAAGAGTCAGCAGCCCTGGAGATAAGCATGTGGTCAATCCAGACTAGCTGAGATTAACTCATGATACAGAGCTCCATATCTGTTAAAGAAATTAGATTTGTAGTTAGAAAACTTTTCTACAAAGAAAACCCTGAGTCCGGATCATTTCACTCATGAATTCTTCCAAGTATTTAAGGAAAAAATAATGTTTATTTATCCCAAATCTTCCAGAAAATTAAAAATCAAGAGGAGAGAATACTCCTCAACTCATTCTTTGAAGTCAGCATTACTTTGACACCAAAACCAGACAAACATTACAAGATAAGAAAACTGCAGACCGGCATCCCCCAATATATGAAGATGATAGTACATCATGACAAAGTGGGATTTATTCCAGAAATGCAAGGTTGGTTTAATGTTTTATAATCCATCAGTGTAATTCATTGTATTGATAGACCAAAACAGAAAAAAATCAGATAATCTCAATAGATGCAATAAAGTATTTGGCAAAATTCAACATTCATTCCTGATTAAAAAAAGAAAAATTTTCATAAAACTGGGAATAGAAGGAAGCTCCTAAACTTGATAAATGTCATCTATGAAAAATTTACAGCTAATGTCATACTTAGTGGGGAAAGGCTAGATGCTTTTCCACTAAGATTAGGAAGAAAAAAAAGCATTCTATTCAATACTGTACCATAGGCTCTAGCAAGTGCAATAAGGCAAGAAAAAAGATGTCTAGATTGGAAAGGATAAAGTAAAAATGCTGTTATTTGTAGATGATATGATCATTGGATGTAGAAAATCTATGTGAAAAATCTGATGGAATCTACAAAAAGGCAACTAGAACTAATAGATTGCAGTATGTAAGATCAAAATACAAAAATCAATTGTTTTTCTATATATTAGTGGTGAACAATTGGAAATTGAAATTTTACAGGAACAATACCATTTACAATCACATCAAAAATTATAGAGCAACAGAGTGAAAACGAACTGAAAAAAATTGAGGAGAGCCTCAGGGACCTGTGGAACAATCACAAAAGATCAAACTATCCATTCCATTACAGTACCAGAAGGAGAGGAGAAAAAGAGGGGACTAAAAGAGGATTTGAAGAAATAATCACTGAAAATGTCCCAAATTTTGCAAAAGACAAAAATCTACAGATCCAAGAAACTGAGTGAACCCCAAAGAGAATAATCCCAAAGAATTCTACACTAAGACACAACATAATTAAACTTTTGAAAACTAAAGACAAAGAAAAAATCTTGAAATGACACATTATCTATAGGGAAACACCAGTTGGAATGGCAATGAACTTCTCACTTGAAACCACAGAGGCCAGAAGAAAGTGGCACAATGTTTTTCAAGCGATGTCAAAACTTTCAAGTGTGAGAAAACTGTCAATCATGAATTCAGAATTCTAGAATAACTACAATAATCTTGATGAAGAAGAACAAGGTATAAAGAACCACTCTACCTAATATTAAGGCTTAGTATATACCTATAGTAATCAAGACAGTGTGGTACTGATGGAAGGATCAATACGTAGATCAACGGAACAGAAGAGAGGCCCACATAAATACGCTCACCTAATTTTTGACAAAGGTGCAAAAGCAACATAAGGGAGAAAAGAAAGCTTTTTCAATAAATGATGCTAGACCAGTTGGACATCCATAATCCTAAAAATGAACCTCAACCTAAACCTCACAGATTATATAAAAATTCACTCAAAAGAGATCATGAACTTAAACATAAAATGTAAAACTATAAAACTTTTAGAAAATAAAAATAGGAGAAAATCTTTGGGATTTAGGGCTAGGCAAGGAGTTCTTAGACTTGACACCAAAAGCATGATCCATGAAAGGAAAAGTTAATAAATCAAATTACAACAAAATTAAAAAGTTTTTCTTTATGAAAGCCCATTTGAAGAGGATGAAAAAATAAGCTGCAACTTGGGAGAAGATATTTGAAACCACATATCCGATAAAAGATAAGCATCTACAATATATAAGGAACTCTCAAAACTCAACAGTAAAAAAAAAACATTAATTACAAGGCAAAGGATGTGAACAGATGTTTCACAGAAAAGTTTATACATATGGCAAATAAGCCCATGAAAAGATGTTCCACATCATTAGCCATCAAGGAAATACATATTAAAACCATAATAAGACATCACTAGACATCTATAAGAATGGCTAAAATTAAAAATGATACCAACACCAAATGATGGTAAGAATGTGGAGAAACTGGATAATTCATACATTGCTAGTGGGAATATAAGATGGTACAGCCCCCCAGGAAAACAAATTTCAGTTTCTCATAAAGCTAAATATGCAATTACCATACAACCTAGCAATTACATTCTTGGGCATCTATCCCAGAGAAATGAAAACCTACTTCCACACAAAAACCCATACACATATGTTCATAGCGGCTTTATTTGTAATAGCCAAGAACTGAAATGAGCCTAGATGTCCTTCTATAGGTAAATGGTTTAACAAAGTGTAGCACTTGCAGACTATGGAATACTACTCAGCAATAAACAAGGAACAAACTATTGGTACATGAAACAACTTGGATAAATCTCCATGGAATTATACTGAGTGGGGAAAAAGAAAGCCAAGCCTGAAAGGTTACGTACTACATAATTGCATTTATATAACATTTCTTTGAAATTACAACATTTTTAAAACAGAAGACAGATTAGCAGCTGCCAGGGGTTAGGGATGCAGGGAAGGAGGAGGGTATGGTTATAAAGGGCAACAGGAGAGATCCTTATGGTGTTGTAACTGGTCAGTGTCTTGAGCGTTTTGGTAGATACAAAAACCTACGTGTAATAAGATTGCATAGAATTAAATGGGCACACACAATTGAGTATAAGAATAAGTGTACTCACAAATGAGTACACGGAATAAGACTGGTGGATTGTATTGATGTCAATATCCTGGTTGTGATTCTATGCTACAGTTTTGCAAAGTGTTACCATTGGTAGAAACTGGGTAAATTGTACATGGGACCTCTCTGTATTATTTTTCACAACTGCATGTGAATCTACCTTTATCTCAGTAAAAACTTCAATTAAAAATAAAATGAAATCATACACCTATCATATAATCCAGCCATTCTACTTGTAGTTATTTACCAAAAAACAATGAAAGAGTTTGTCATACAAAGATTTCACATTAGTATTTATGTTGACTTTATTTGTAATAGTCAAAATCTGTTAAATGTCCACCAACAGGTGAATGGATAAACAAATTGTGTTATATCCATACAATGGAATAATACTCAGAATTAAAGAGGAATGAACTATTGATACATACAACAACCTGGATGAATCTCAGAATAATTATGCTGAGTGTAAGAAGCCAAATAAACGAACCAGATGAGTGTATGCTCTATGTTGCCATTTCAATAAAATTCTAGAAAATTCAACTAGTCTACGCTGACAGAGAGCAGATGAGCTGTTGCCTGAGGATAGAAGAGAGATTGAGGGGAAGGAAGGAAGAATTACAGAAACACACCAGGAATCTTTTCTAGGTGATGGATATGTTCATTATCATAACTATGATGATGATTCATGGCCACATGTATATATTCATTATCTGAACTATGGTCAGTGTCTTGACTGCAGTGGTGCATGCAAAAACCTACATGTGATAAGATTGCATAGAATTAAATACACACACACAATTGAGTATAAGAATAAGTGGTCTCACAAATGAGTACACAGAATAAGATTGCTGCATTGTATGGATGTCAATATCCTGGTTGTGCTTTTACACTATAGTTTTGCAAAATGTCCATTATCTTAACTATGATGATGATTCATGGCTGCATGTATATATGTCAAGCTTGTCAAATTATACACATTAAGCACGTGTAATTTATAGTATGTCAATTATTCCTCAATAAAGTTGTTTAAAAACGATGCTTTACGAAAAGGGAAGTGGGAAAGGGATTATTATTTCCATTAGCCTAATGACTGAGGCTCAAGGAAGCTGTTTCTCTAAAGTCCCATAGCTAGTAAATGTTGGATCCAGGATTCCAAACCAAGTCTGTCTTATTCCAAAACCTGTATTATTTCCATTATGCCTTACTGCATGACAAGATATATGTGTTAGCTATTATCATAATAATGTTGTGTAATGAACCATCCCCAAACCAAACATGTATTCTTGCTCGTTCATCTGCAGGTCAGCTGGAGTTCTGCTGATCTAGGTTGGATTCAGCTGGGTTTGGCTCTGGGCTGCAGGTTACATTCAGGTGTGTTCCATAGAGCCGTCAATGTCCTGGAACCAGTAGGCTACCTAGAGCACGTTATTTTCTTGGCAATGTCAGAGGCGCAAATGAACAAAGGCCGATTGCTTAAGCACAGTTCAAGCTCTGCCTCCACCACATCTGCAAATGTCCCATTGGCTGAAGCAAGTTACACGACTGATCCCAAAATCAAGGGACAGGGAAGTATATTCAGTCTCTAGTGGAAGGAAGTAGAAATTCACTTGGCTATGGTAGTAAATACAAAAAGGAGGGAGGAAATGGGGAAAATAATATAATCTGCCAACAACTGACCAATAAAAGGAAGAGAAAGTGAATACCATTTCAGTATGGGTAAGATTTGCACAATTGGGGAAGATAAAGGAAGACCACTTCTGTGAGACAGGCTCAGGCAAACTCAGGTGATAGGAAGTTGCAGATGGAAAGATGAAGGCACAGGAAGCTGTGTCAGCAGCCACACAGCCAGCCCTCAAGGGACAAAATGGCTATTTCTTTGGCCCCACCAGCATCCAGGCCCCCATATTAGTTTAAGAAGCCTAATTTCTTTCAAACAAGATTTCCTACAATTCTCTAACCGCAGGCAGGTCCAGATGAGCCATTCAGACTATCTCAGTGACTTTAACTCTTGAGTGGAGTGAGGTCAGAGTTGAGCTTGACTCATTGCAGAGGCAGAACTCAGGAGGGCTTTGATTCCTGGATTCCCAGAGATGTCTGCCTTCTGATCTTCACCAAGCCTGTTTCTTCAGCTACTCTTTGGTTCTAAGAGCATTCCCATGTCTTTCCAACACACTTCCTTCTACCTTAAGTTACCAGAGTCCGTTTTTGTTGAGTACAGTCTAAGAGTGAAATAATAGAATCACCATTACTGTTTGGGATGCTTCGAAAACCCAGTTGTCTGGGTCAAGTCTCTGATGACTCAATAGCCACATTATTGACAGTCCCCTCAGACGATCTTACTCATAACTCCTCCATATAGGGGACTCATTCCATATCTGTCTGCTTCTACTCCACTTCTCTCTGGATACCTGCTATGGTCACCACAAGGCATAGAACTCCTTTGTTAGCCAGAAATCTTAAGCCATGCTACTTCTTAGACTGCCTGCAGATAGCTTCCTTGGGGTTGCACTGATCCATGGTCCAAATAGCTGTTGTCAAGTTTACCTGGATAGAAAGAATCAAGATTTATGCAAAAAGTGACTGTAGGTATGGCAGGTTCCCTGAACACCCGATATGTACTAGCCTTTGTCTGAGTGAGAAAGAAGTAAGGGTAAGATATGGAGAAGGGATGGGAATAGAAGCTAAAAGGCTAAGTTTAAAATGAGGGATTCCCAGGGTATCAGCAGAGGGAGGCAGGCAGGTGCTTTCAAGGCTGATTAATCTGGTGAATCCACTGATGGACATTTTGTCTTGCCCTGAGTTTTGCTCTAGCCGAAAAAGGTCTAGGGAAGCCAGCCACGTGATAACTTGGAACAACCCCAGACTGATGCGGACTGTACAGGTCACAGAGTGTGCGAACAAGGATGAGCTAATGAGGGACTCGTCAGAGACCCTGAGACCTCACAGAGCCTGAAACAGGCTGATGGCTCTCCCTCTGCTCCAGGAGCGGAGCATTCAGGAACGCTGTGGCAGGAGCTTTTGTCCTCCTATGTGGCAAATCTCCAGCCAAGAGACTAGCTCTGCCTTTCGGGTCGTGCAGAGGCTTAGTTACAGTCGATGGTCAAACCCGTGTGATATTCAGTTAGAAAAAAACCCCAGAGAAGCGGCCCTGGCTTCAGAGAGCACATAATTCCATCAAACCCAAAATAAAATGCTATTTTAATAATCAGCATTAATTAAAACTCGGCGCTTCAGAAAATGCCCTTAAATAGCTCATTATAGATCATCACTGAGGGCTTACCGTGGCCAGATACCGAGCTAAGTGTGTTATATACATAATATTTTGAAATCTTTGCAATAAACCTTAAAAGTAGGGGATATAATCTCCTTTTTACAGATAAAGAAATTAAGGCTTGGAAAGCTTATGTGACATGCCCAAAGTCGCACAGAACCAAGACTCCAACTTAAGGCTATCTAAACCAAAAAGCCAGCCCTCACCACCACATTCTCCTTCATCTTTCTAGGTACTCATAAAAAAACCCCCGTGAGAATGACATTTATTAATTCTATTTTAAAGAGGAGGGATTTTAGCAAAGTTAAGAGCTTAAGAGACTTACTCCCTGTCACACCATTTAGTAGAAAATGAACCAGGACTAGAACTCAGATCTCCTGGCATGAAAGGAGATGCGCAAGGGTGCAGTAGAAAGACCATGTCTGTGAAATCAGACAGACTTGCATTCAAATGCCTGTTGCAGAATGCATTTACCGTGTGATTCAGGCAAATTTCTCAACATCTCTGAGCTATAAAATGAGATTTTTATACCTACACGAAAGGGGAGTTGTAAAGATTCGATGGGACAACCTTATGTACCATCAATGTTAGCTTCTTTCTTCATTTCCAAAGTCTCTGCTCTTTGCACAAGCTAGATAAAATGGCACTATCCCATCTTGAACCCACAAATACATACATTTAAAAAGAGGCCCAATTTACCAATGGATGGTATTACAAAGACTCCTTTAGCAGGTATTATTTGGAATCCTGAATGAATTTTCCAACACAAGTAATTTTATAGTGTGTGTGGTGGGTTGAATTGTGTCTCTCAAATAAGATAGGTTGAAATTCTAACCCCTGAAACCTGTGAATGCGACCTTATTTGGAAATACAGTCTTTGAAAATGTAATCAAGTTGAGATCATACGGGACTAGGGTGGACCCTAATCCAATGACTGATGTTTTTATGAAATGAGGGAAATTTAGACATAGGCACACAGAGAAGAGAAAACCATGTGATGACAGAGACAGCCATCTGTAACCCAAGGAATGTCAAGAATTGCCAGCAACCACCAGAAGCTAAGAGAGAAGCATAGAACAGATTCTCCCTCGGAACATCCAGAAAAAACCAATGCTGCCAACACCTTGATTTCAGACTTAACAGTCTCCAGAACTGTGAGGAATAAATTTCTATTGTTTTAATCCAATCCGTATGTGGTACTTTGTTACAGAAGTCCTGGGAAACTACCATAGTGTGTTAAGTGGAGTATCAGCTTTCACTGCCTAAACAATAAAACTGGCACAAAGCTTAGTGGGTTAAAACCACAGCTATTTATTTAGCTAATGATTATGTGGGTCAGCAATTTGGGCTGGGCTCAGCTGAGCAGTTCTTCTGGCCCGGGCTGGGCTCATTCCTGCATCTGCAGTCAGCTGCTCAGTCAGCCAGGGAATAGCTGATCCCTGGAGGCCACAGCAGGAGTGGCTGGTCTCTGTACCACTGGGTTTCTTATCCTCTAGCAGGCCTACCTGGCCTACTTCTGATGGAAGCAGGGCAGTTTTCCAGAGGCACACAGAGCAGAGAAACACAAAGACTTTTGAGATCTTGATTTGGAATTGGCATAGCATTTTGGCCATATTCTATCTGCCAAAGAACTCACAAGCCCAGTCCAGATTCAAACTGGGGTTATAAACTCCATCTTTTGATAAGAAAATCTGCAAAGTCACATGGCAAAAGGGCTTGAACACAGGGAGGACAATAATGGTGCCACCTTTACCAACATCCACCTCAAGAGGTTTAGAAAATCACTCAAGAGGGATCTCCAGTGGGTTCTGCTCAATCCATCTACCCCTGACAAGTTCCAAGACAAAGGGCTTTTCCTTTGCTCACATCACAGCTCTATTGGGCATCTGGGGCCCCACCTTCCTTCCTTTGAGTTTACAAGGGTCCTGGGATGTTTAGGGAGAGAGTTTTCACCGTTGTATCAGATGGGGATGAGGCAAGACTTGGGGCACATCCCTCTCCCCACTCGCTCACTCGCTCACAAGGCAAGGTACTAGAGCTACAGAAAGTCCTTGTTAGATGCTGTCCAGACAATCAGCTGTCATAGTCTTGGGACACCAAGACTGTGGTGGATCAAATTTACTCAAGTGAGGGCTTGGCGGCCTACAGGTGATTCAATTCAGGACACTCCAAAAAGGCCCTGTATCCCTAATTCCTGAATGTATGGTTTAAGGGCCCCACTGACCTCTGCAATCTTTCTCCTAAACATTTCATCTTACCCACAATTCCTCCATTACTGAACAATGCAGGTAATGGAAATGAATGAATTGGATCAGATAAGGGCTGTGGCCCACTGGGGGCCCTGTCCCTTTGGAAAGGAACTGGCACTACCAGCTACAACTAACTGATGCCCCGTGGGGGGGGGGGGGTGCCCTTATTCCCAGACTTCCCAAGTTGTTTTTTTTTGAGGTATAGTTGATATATAACATTATATTAGTCTCAGATGTACAATATAATATTCGATATTCACATATATTGTAAAATGCTCACCACAATAAGTCTAGTTAACATCAATTGCCATATCCAAGTCTTTAAAGAAGCCAACAATTGGATTCTTACGTGAAATCCAAGGATTTTTAAGTATGAGTAATTAAAATTCTAAGCACGTGTCAATATAAAACTCGAAGATGTGTTAATTAGAACATATCTTCAGGCTAGATTTGGCCTGAGGGGCACAAGATTGTGAGATTTGGGAGAGTAAGGAGTATTCCTTTATTTCTGTTTCCAGTCCTCTCAATTGTTCTCCTGAGGCGGTGAGTACAGAACTGACTGTCTTCCTGACACAGGGCCTAGTGGGGATGGAGGACAGAGAGGATGTTGGAAAAGTGTGGACCACAAGGACCAGAACATATGATATTATTAGTGGTACAGCCTAGTGTGAAGTTAGTCTGCCAGGGTTTACGACGTGGCCTTGGCACATTCAAGGCCTGGGATCTGGCAAGTGGATTGACCCCTTGTTGTTCAAAGTGTGGTCCAGGGACCAGCAGAATCAGCACCATCTGGGAGCTTGCTAGAAACCAAGAATCTCAAGCCCCATTCTACTGAATCAGAACCCACATTTTAACAAAATCCTCAATCAATTCTTAGGCGCATTAAAGTTTGAGAAGTACTAAACTAACACATCTAAGTCTCAAGTTCTTGTCAATAACGTGAGGATAATAATATTAGCCTCATAAGATCTATAAAGAGTAAATGAGTTAATGAATATAAAGCACTTAGTGCAATGTCCAGCTCACATGGAGCACTCAATCATCTTAAACAAACATCTCTTAGATTTCTAAGTCAACATGAAAAGATCTATGTGAAGGGGCCAGCCTGGTGGCCCAGTGGTTAAGTTCCCACGTTCCGATTCTCAGAGGCTCTGGGTTCACCAGTTCGGATCCCGGCTGCGGACATGGCACCGCTTGGCACACCATGCTGTGGTAGGCGTCCCACATATAAACTAGAGGAAGATGGGCACGGATGTTAGCTCAGGGCCAGGATTCCTCAGCAAAAAGAGGAGGACTGACAGTAGTTAGCTCAGGGCTAATCTTCCTCAAAAAAAAAAAAAAAAGAAACAAACTATGTGAATTATAAAAAGAATCATATACAAGAACCTAACCTCCCCCCATTACCCATATTTCTGTGCAGAAATGATTTCTGAATCCTGGCTGACAACACAGGGAGACATCTTCATCCTCCCCACTCTCTCTGTAGCAGCCACGGGTCTCATCAGAAAGGACCTATCAGAAGGGGCTCCTTGAGCAGGAATGAGGTGGGACTTCAGCAACTAAAGTGGAATAACGTATGCCAGGTGCCTGGCATCCTGCCCGACACATCGTGGGCGCTCAATAACTGGCGCCTTTTATATCCCGTCGTCAGTTTATCACATGTTCTCTCTCAGAAGCTTCTTTCGAATGAGTCAGTGAATCAAATCCAGCATTATTCTGGGATTTCTGAGTCAAAAAATCCCGACTAAAAAAGTACTTTCTCCCTAGAGCGTCTATTACACACAGTGGGGGGTGGGGAAAGAGGAAGAGGGAGCTTGCTCACTTGTCTATTTGTTGCTAGATTTTATAACATTTGCATTTTTCTGCTTATATAAATAAAGTGTGCTGTCATACAGGAAAGATCAAAAAAGATAATTAAAACCATTTGAAATGCTTCTACCCAGGAATGTTAGCATGCTGTTTCTCTTCTTCATGTTCTTTTCTAGGTAGTTATATGTATTATATTTACACAATTGGGTTTGGGTGCATGCTGAATATGCAGTCTATCCTGATTTTTAAATTTTACTTAACACTTTATCATGATCTTTTCCATGTTAATAAACAGACTTCAGAAAAACACTGTTTAATGAAGACCCTAATAGTGCTCATTATGGCTCTACCATCACTTATTTCACTATTCCTCTGCTGTTGGTCGTTGTATGTTATTTCCAATTTTTTGCTCTTACAAGTAGTACTTCGATTACGGGTCCATAGATAAATCTTTGGCTATATTTATGATTGTTTCTTTATGATTGTTTTCCTGGATGTTAATCCCAATAAATGGTATTTCTGGTTTAAAGGATATGAGATTGTCAAAATTCTTGATATAGGTTGTAAAATTGCTTCCCAAAAGGCTACATCAATTTGGATTCCCACCAGCCATTGTGAAATACTAATTTCTGTGGTCTGAATTGACTATTACCAATTCTTTTAATCTTTATATTTTAAATAAGCAGAAAAATATCTCATTGAAGTTTTCATTTCTCTAATTATTGGTGAAGTTGAACATTTTTTTAATCTTTATGGACCATTGTCATACTTTACAAATTATCTGTTTATGTTTTTTAGCTAATTTCTATGGTAAATTTTTAGTATATCCTGTTGATTTATAAAAACTCTTTTCTTAATGAAAATACTAAATATTTGTAGTACTTGTTGCAAATATTTTTCCAGTTCGTCTTTCACTTTTTAACTTGATTATGACAATTCAGTGTACTGAATTTTAAATTGTCTTCACAATCTAATCTGTTGTTTCTCTTGTGTAGTTTCTTCTATTGCTTTTATGCTTAAAGATGTCTTCACATCCCACAGATCAGTTCAACAAAGGCCTATCTTGTCCTCAAATTATTCATGGTTTTATTCGGTTTACTCGGTCCCTCACTCAAGCCTGATTTTATTCTGCATTATAGAGGAAGTAAGGTCAGAAACTAACTTACTACTTTCTCCTCAAATAGTCAATTTTACCAACATCTCTTATTGAGCAAGTCATCCATTCCCCATTGGTTTGTAACGTTTCCTTATCTTGTACTACTGTTTTGTAAATATTGTTTCAAGACGTTATATTCTGTTCCATTGACTCATCTACTGATTTTTGGATTACTACCATAGTATTTTAATTATCATAACTTTCTAGGAAGCTTTGGCTTCTGGAGGTTGCACCTAGACCTTTGATACAATTATTCTGTTAGGACTTGTAAACGTTCTGGTTACACATAAAAAAATCATTAGTCATTAACTACTTGAGATATATGAGGTCTTATATCTTATATATCTCATTAAACAGACAAGGTTATTCACGTTATAAAAACTGAAGTGGCTTGCCCAAGATTTCCCAGTTCACTAGAAACAGGGCTAGAACTTGAACCCAGGCCTCTACACCCAGTTTAGAGCACCTTCTACCACATCATATTTTATTTTCCTTTTACTAGGTCTCAACAAAATGCAGCATGGGTTGGTCTCAGGTGAGCATCAGCTATGACGCAAGCATTGTGTTTACCCACCAGGCACTGTACTATGCTTCCTGACTGTGAGGCACTACTAGGTTACAAGTTGCTTTAATAAGGTGCCAATTGTAGGAAGCATTGAATAAAGAGTAGAGAGGCAGGGAGAGACTCATTCCAACCTGGGGTTGGAAGTTTCTAGCAAGGGATAACCTCTGAGCTGAGGCTCGAAGGATGGGTCAAATTGGGGAGGTAGAAATGAGAGGAAGAGCATTCTCCAGGCAGTACAGAATGAACAAAAGCATAAAGGATAAAAATAATAGTATCTTTAGGGGCTCTTTTATTTTGCTCCTCCCAACCCACCCAGCCAATCCATTAGCCCTACTGTTGACTCTACTTTCAAAATAAATCCTGAGTATCTAAGTTCTTCATCATGTTAGCAATCATCTAAGATAACGAAGTGCGTCCCTTCAAAATGCCACTCATCTACATCCTGCCTGTCAGTTGAGCTCCTCAAAGTCTGCTTCCCTGCATCCTCCAGCTTTCATCTTCAAGTAGTGATTTCCAACTAGCTCCCACTTCTGCATCCTAGAAAGAAAGACCTCCGCTTCTCTCAGAAATTTATCTTCTGCACAATCAAGCATTTGGTCCAATAGGAGTGCGTTTCATTAGTGACTGAATGAAGCTTTTAAATTAAGTATAGCAGCTGACAATGGCTGCTCATAGTGTGATTTTCTGAACAATCCATTCTGTCAGTTCTTGAGTTCTTCCCTCGCTTTTCTAATTCACAGGATTATGTGAGAGCAAAATGAGATAACATATATGAAAATGCTTTGTAAATGTAAATGACTCTAGATGAGTAACATGCCATTGTTCCTGTTGTTGCTGAGATGCCTGTAATAGCCCTTTGACATATGTAACAAGATTGCTATCGTCTGCCAATATCTGTCCACAACTTTTCTTTCATAGTAGTAGAACCGCTAATCTTTTAGCTGAGTGCATAGCTATAAAAAAAAAAAACTCCCAGAGCCCTGTGCAGATAGGTGTGGCCATGTGACTAAATTTTGTGTATGAGCAGATTGAGTGTGACTTCTGTGTGCATCCTTCTTTTTCCCCTGGCTGGAATGTGGATGTGGCCATGCACCATCTTGGACCAGATGGAACGGGATAACACCTTAAGAAAAGTAGAACAAGATAAAAAGGTTTGGGTTCCTACCAACAGGGACCTTCAGTACCATCCCTGAACTTATTACACTTGGACAGTTATGCAACAGAATTCATTTTCTAAACTTGTTTTAGCCACTATTATTTTGGGTCTCTGTTCTATATCCTGATTAATGCAACATGGATGTGCCAAGGTCTCATGGTTACTGTGATTTTCAGCCTCTTACTCTAAGATGCTGGACCGCTGCTTAGCTCAGTGGATCACAGCACAGTGCTCAGATGGGGAGTACCATCCCTGCCTGGGCCAAGATAATTCCACACTGTTGTCAAGCACTTGTAACTAACTTCTCTGGACTACAAATGAGTGTGTGAATAGATCTGGGCAAATACATCCTCAATATAGTTGGTGAGAAGATTTCAATGAATACACCACCTACAAACAGTGGTACTGCGTGAAAGACACAACTAAGACATGGTACATGATTCTACAGCCTGGTATAAGTTGGTTAGGTTATTCTGGAGGTCAATTTGATAGTCTATAGTAAAGTTAAAAATGCTAATGCCTTATAACTCAGCAATTCACTTTTCAGTATCTACCCTAGAGACAGACTCATAGATGTACGACAAGATGATATGCCAATGGGAGCCTTTGCATGAATAATCAGGCAACATTGACAGACAATGGCTGTCTTTTTTTTCCTTTTTTTTTGTGAGGAAGATTGGCCCTGAGCTAACATCTATTGCCAACCTTCCTCTTTTAGCTTGAGGAAGATTGTTGCTGAGCTAACATCTGTGCCAATCTTCCTCTATTTTTTAATGTGGGATGCCACCACAGCATGACTTGACAATAAATGCTAGGTCCTGCCTGGGATGTGAACCTGCAAACCCTAGGCCACCAAGGCAGAGCATGCAAACTTAACCGCTATGCCACCAGGCCAGCCCGAAAATGGCTGTCTTTAGGACGTAGGTGCATACTTTGAAACCTTATGCAGCTATTTTTTTAATGAGGTGGATTCATTTATAGTTACCTAGTACATATATAAGACATACATACATACATAAGACATAATGTTCAGTGAAAAAGGAAAGTTGCAGAATGACATGTAAAAATATAACATCATACATACTTTTATAAAGCACGCATGCACACATATAAACACACACAAATTAGATGTTTCTAAAGCCTCATAAATGTAAATACCATTTTAAAAAAAGCTCACTAACTCAAAAAGATATAAGCACCCCTATGTTCATTGCAGCATTATTCACAATAGCCAAGACTTGGAAGCAAACCAAGTGCCTACAAATGGATAAAGATGACGTGGCATATATACACAATGGAATACTACTCAGCCATAAAAAAGATGAAATTGTGCCATTTGTGACAACATGGATGGACCTTGAGGGTATTATGCTAAATGATACAGAAAGACACATACCATATGATTTCACTCATATGTGGAAGATAAACAAACACATAGATAAAGAGAGCAGATTGGCGGCTACAGAGGGGAAGGGGGTGAGGGGAAGGCAAAAAGGTTAAAGGGGCATATGTACACGGTGACAGAAGGAAACTAGACTTTTAGTGGTGAACAACATGTGGTCTATACAGAAGCTAAAATATAATGATGTACACCTGAAATTTACGCAGTGTTATAAACCAATGCGATCACAATAAAATAAAAATGAAAATATAAACTTAGCAAGGTTCAAGTCCAACCTAGCAACAATGACTCCCTTTGGAATGAAGACGATTACTGGAAGCAATAGCTGTTATCTGAAATGCCTAAATATTTTACAATGAGAATTAATTTATTTATTACTTGGTAATTAAAATTAAAAGTATTTTTTGAAAGAAGACACCAATACCATGTATCAATTTATCTTATTGAAGACTGTATAGATGCCAAAAATGTGTGACTGCCTTCTAATTAGAATATGCAAGGAAAGAAAGGAGAATTTTTTAAGTAAGTATGAAAAACATGGAAATTTGGACATTTCCCTCAGCCTATAACCAAAGCCTAATTAAAAAAAATTTTTTTACATTCTTTTCTTTCAAAGGTGAGCTCTTCAATAAGATACAACTATCAGACCAAAGCGACCACTGTGATGCTTCTTCTAAACATACTAGAATACATGCCTTGGGTTCCACTGAGTTCATGTGGCATCACCTTGGCCTCCCCATCACAATACCTTGACACAGACAGGGAAAAGGGGAGTCTAGCCATACCATCAAAAGTGAAAGATGCCTGATGTTTGGGAATGCCAAAGAAATCCATCTGCTAGTCATCCAAATGGTCCAAAACTGATTCATGGGTCGCATAATTACAAAGCCTATCCCAACCACTTCACTTTGATTCTCATTTATCCAACATCAACCATTTTCATTTGTAAGTAAAATAGAAGCCATGAATCTCTCAGCCTCACATGTTCTCTACCTCTTTGTTCTCACCACCTCATCTCGTTCTAAAAGCAGAGCTCACCTTCCTCTAGTAATGCTGAAGATGGCTTTAGATGGTATACAGATGAACATTTGCTATTTTTTCAGTGTGTGTGTGTATATATATATATATATATGTAATTAACACATCAAACAAGGGATTTTACAGATATTAAATAGGACAATGGTAAAGTAAGAATTTAAATAAAAGGCTTGAGTCAATATTACACAATATGGAAAATTTAATGAAGTTGTATTTGAGTGAGTTATATTTGGGATAAACTGACTGTTAGCATCCCACAACAGGTTTTACTGCTCTGTACCAAGAGCTCAGTGTCTGAAGAATCACTTTCACCTTCTGTCTTCTCCATCCTCTGTGAACTCCCCAACAGCACGGACCATCTTGCTCTCCTTTGCACGGCCAGGAGAGCCTGCGCATAGAAGGTTTAATGAGATATTGTTTGTGGACAGAGTGAGAGTTACTTGGTTTGACATAGTGAATTGTAAGATGGCTCTCCTCAGTGACAAACAGTCCCTGGAAGGGTGATGGTGGAGTTGACCTGCTTGCTCTAGATAAGTGGTTCTCAACTTAACTGCATGTAAGAAACACATGGGGAGCTTTGTAAACTCTCAATGCTCAGGTCGCACCCTAGACCAGTTAAATCAGAATCTCTGGATGTGGGACCCAGGCCTTCGTCTTTTTCTAGTTCCCAGGGAATGAGAAAACATGCAGCCAAAGTTGAAAACCACGGAGCTGGGTGATAAAGTTGCCACCATCTAGCTAAGTGACTGAAAACCAGTCACTCTCAAAGACAATGACAGCATCGATAGACTCGTAGACTGTTAAAGACTTAGCTCTGGAGATGTCCTCTCTGCCAGAATGCCTCCCCGTTGGATAGGTGCTTGGCTGACTCTCCCATCTCCTGAAGATCATTGCCAAACCCCACTTCCTCACCAAGGCCCACCCGACCACCATATTTCATATTGCAGTCTGCCTCCAACCTCCACCCGTGGCGCGCCTGTTCCACCTTGTTCTGCCTTCCTTTTTCCTTTTCTGTAGTACTTATTATCCTCTAACTTATGCCATTTATTTATTAATTAATTATCTTTGTTCTTCATGATTGTCTCACTCTTCTGGATTGTAAGCTTCTTGGGCATGGGGAATTTCTCTGCTTTCTTCCCTAAATATCTCAACTGTCTGCAAGAGGGCCAAGTACATGGTGGGCACTCGACAAATACCTGCTACATGAGTAAAAATTAGAGCCAGCGAAGGCCCGCTAGATTGTTCGCTAAACTCAACCTTCCCATTGAACTGGTGAGAAAATGGCAGCCCAGAGAGGAGAAGAAATGCATCCAGGGTCACAGAGCGAGGCAGTGGCTGAACGGGGACTACACCCCAGCCCTGTGACTCCCAGCACCGTACCTTTTCACTCCAATGCACAGGTCTACTGTGTAGAAGTGTGCACGCAGACAGCTCCAAACAGCAACCCTGGAAGGCGAGCCTTTGTTTGCTCCTAGAATTTTCAAAACTCTGCTCTGCTTTTGGAGGGCATTTATCAGCCTTCGGTCTTGATGGAGCTGACTCACCATTTGGGAACACCACTGCCTGCTGTCTGAGTAATCACTCAGAACCTAGAGACCATAGAGAGAGATGGGTTTTTAGCAGGCTTTTTTTTTTTTTTTTTTTTGCAGCAATTTTTGTTTATTTTTTGTTTTCCCTAATCTGGGCTGAAATAAAGAAGCCGTGAGATCTGTGCTTTGGATTTTGTAAATGAGCCTGCTGCTCATCGCACTTTTCGGCAAGATAAGGCCCAAATGGCATTTGCAGAAATGCTTCGCTATCTCTCTAGCAATCCGGCTCCAATGCGGGCCCCTTGGTAACAGCTTGGCAAATCCGCAAAAGGAATGCGACTATATAGTTTGTGTGTGGACCGCGGAGTTATTACGGCTTCCAAATTGCCTAGCAGGTCATTAATCATAGGCCAAGATAGGCCATCGCAGCGGCAGTGGACTGAAAGCGCCCAGCATAATGCCAGCGAAATCATGTTTAACATGCAGCCCTTGCTGGCGTAGATATGGAAGGGGGAGAGGGAAGGAACAAAATCATTCCCCTTTTAGGAAAGAAAACTTCTACTTATCTTTGATTTGCATTCAGTCCTCCCTCAATAGTCCTTAAGCCTGTTATTTAATTCATTTTGGTGCCAGGGTTCACCACAAAGCAGAAACCCTAAGCGAGACCTATGCAGTCGGTGACCTCTAAACCCCCTGTCTTTTCTTGTCAGTTCTATGTCATTTGTGCAGTTGAACTCCACCAATTTGAAATGCTGACCTCTTCCATAGACAACCTTATTCTCCCCCAGTGAAAGAAAGGCCCGGGGCCGACGAACCACTCAAGCGGGAGATGGCAAGAAAAGAGAAAAGTGGTTGACTCGTAAATCAATTTCCACAGCCCACCCAAAACCCACACACACATTGAATTTGTATAAATTTTTTTTTTAATTGCTCAATGGATTTATAAAGACGAGGGCTCCAAGAACAAAATAAAAAATTATGAATTGGGGCCAGAGAGAATGGAAGTGGAAACCCTACTCCCAGCGGGCCAGAGGAGCGCTGAGCGCCTCCGCCCTTCGTTCACACCTGGACTCCCTGAGGTTGTTTGAAAAGAAAAGTTGAAAATAAAATGTAGGAATAGAGTTCCATGTCACTGGCAAAGGCAACAAAAGAGAAGGGGGTGGGGAAACTACCAGAAAAATAGGACTTAAGTTATGGAGCCTACGTGTTGCTAGGCACTAAAACTGGGATGTATATGTGGCCCATCTGAACTGTGCTGTATGTGTGCACGCGGACTGCAGGCTCCCCAGAGCTGGGGCCAGGTCCCGCTCGCCCCAAAATACAGAACGATATAATCCCTGTGACCTGTGGTTTTACCTAGCCAATGTTTATTCCATGCCTTCTCTCTCACTTCTTTTAGATTTTAGATCTTTTCCCGTTAAAATCAGTCATCAACTATATAATGTTATCTCATTAAAATCAGCATTTATTGATCATCTACTATGTTTCTGCACTAGGAATTGAGGACGTAAAGCACAGTCCTTTCCCAAATACCTAGCAATCTAGTGTAAAAGCTAAATATAAAAGTCCGCTCTTAAAGGAAAAAAAATTATGCAAATAGAAATATGAGATTCTTCTTTAACATATGAATCAGTTTTTCTGAGATTTTTCTCTCCATACCTTCATTTTCTTGCTACCTGGATCTTTGAGGCTGAGAAGAAAAGTCTTAAGTCAGTTTGCATTTTGCTGTAGACTGTTTTTCTGTTTCCTAGACCTTCTGACACCTAAAGAATGAAAAAGAATAGGGGCCAGCCCAGTGGTGCAGTGGTTAAGTTCCCACATTCTGCTTCGGCAGCCCAGGGTTCGCTGGTTTGGATCCTGGGTGCAGACATGGCACCGCTTGTCAAGCCATGCTGTGGTAGGTGTCCTACACATAAAGTAGAGGAAGATGGGCACGGATGTTAGCTCAGGGCCAGTCTTCCTCAGCAAAATGAGGAGGATTGGCAGCTGATGTTAGCTCAGGGCTAATCTTCCGCCTAAAAAAAAGAAAGAATAATTCTCTTCTTGTGTTCTAAAAATAGATGGTTTCTGCCTATTATGAAGCACACACTAATGACCCCTTTTCTTTCAGGTACTTTTAAGACTTGTAAAACATGGTTAGGCACTTAAGGATGATTCACCAATTGTTATAGTTGGGTGAGAGGAAGCATCATGGAGTTCCCTGGCTCCTTTTCTTCAGAGCCATTGTTCCCAGAGCTACCCAATGCCCATTGTAACTCTTGGTGGTCAATATGAAATTTGTCCTCATTTCTCTTCTTGATATGGCAGAGTCTACTTAATAAAAGTGAATCTGGCAGTTTTTCTGAATTTTAAACACAATTCAGAGTCCTTTGGTTTTGATCATTTCTCCACTCTAAGAAAAAAGGAAGGGCTGAAATCAAATAAATCAGGGAACATTATGATAGAACAACTAAATAACAACAGAATATGTAAGAGTTCCAGAGAAAAAGTGATTAATCTGTGTGAGATGAGGTCAAGGAAGGCTTCCTGGAAGAAGTGATATCTGAGCTGGAACTTAAGTGGTAAGTGAATATACCAGATCAACAAACAGGGAGCATGCAAAGGTAATGAGAAGAGACAAAGCGAGGTGTGTGCAAGGGACTGTGAGCCGCCTGGCATTCCTGAGACAGAAAGGTCAACAGGGATGGCTGGAGATCTACATGGGCCTGCAGACAGAAAGCAGCGCATCAATGCCCTTATCAACCATTCGTTAGCGCAGAAGCTCCAGGAGAGTAGCCGCCACGTTTGCTTATTCAGCATCACATCTACATCATCTGGCATAGTACTGGCACCTTGAAGGGGCTCCATAAACATTTGTGGAGTGAATAAAGTGGCTACCATGATGGGCAGTGGGGAAACCAGAAAAATCACTTTGGCGGCAGTGGTGTGGTCCACATATGATTTTTAAAGTCCTCAAGTGGCTGCAATGTGGAGGATGGACTGGAATGACGTGAACAAGGAGACTATTTAAGAGGCAGAGTTCCAGGGAGAAATAAGTTCCTGAACAAAAGCAAAAGCAAGGGAGTCGAGAAAGGAGGAGCTGAATTTAAGAGATAAATAGAGAGTATCTAAAAAATTCTGCAAACAGAGAAAAATAGAACCAAATACGTTCGTTACATTTTCAAATAACATGCTCCATATGTTTCCTCTAACCTCCAGACACCTTTACAGGCAAAATATCTCTAAATTTAAAGCCTAATGAGTCTCATCATTAATCTAGGGAAAGAGTTCAAAAAATAATTTGAATTTTTTTTCTGTTTGTATAGACTTTTCAGACGTTATATAGAATCTTTTGGATTGAGTGACGCTCACTGGGTGCCAGTTGGAGAGGATGAGAGGGAGAGGATCAGAAATGACTCCTGGGTTTCTGGTTGAAGACACTGGGTAGGTGGCACTATAAGAAACCAAGATTTGGAAAGCAAATTTAGCATGTTCCTTCAACCAACATATTCGGAGTCTACTAAATGCCTAATAAGGGCTGGATTGAGACCCTTAGAGGCTCTAGGAATGGAAAAAAATAGGAAGGACTAAAAACGTAGTTCAAACACCAAGGCCAGCGCTGCGGGCATAAATGCAGCTTCAAGTAGTGAAAGGAACTAGTTAGAAAAGATTCCACCTGGCTTTGATGGTTTAAAATCATTGCAATCTTGAAATTTGACTGAGAAGAATCTTTTGAAAGCATACACCCAGCATTCTCTTCATATGTGTTAATCTTGGATATACCCCTGAGCAGCTGTGTGATGTTGGGCAAGTCATTTAATATCTCTGGGCCCCCATTTCATCATCTGTAGCTCAGGGGCTTGAAAGAGGAGAACTTTTAGGTGCTTCCTGTAAATATTCAGTGAGTCCATAAATGAAATTGATGACACAGTATTAAGAAATCTGACCTACTTTGCAACTTAAAAGTACAGACTAATAAAGGAGGCTGAGAGGATTGGGAGCAGAGGCCAGCTTGTTGGTGGGGCCCATGAATTGGTAGAAAGTGACTCATGGGCTAAATCTACTGTAGAGGGACCTTGAGTGTCTTTGAGACCCAATACCCAACCTCTTCTTCTTCCTTACAAACAGGATCCCACTTGTGTTTGAAGCAGCAACATTCCTGGCTTTAAAAGTCCATTCCTGGCTTCTTTCACCTCTTTTATTAGCCACTTGATACAGTTCCAACCAAAGAAATGTAAGTTACTGAAGTGACTTATAGGAAAGCATTCTAGAAGAAAGCAGCGTCTTCAAGAAGGGAGCCAAGAACACACAATGGAGAATGGAAAGTCTGTTCAATAAATGATGTTGGGAAAACTGGACAGTCACATGCAAAAGAATTAAAGTAGACCATTATCTTTCACCATACACAAACATTAACTCAAAATGGATTAAAGACTTGAATGTAAGACCTGAAACCATAAAACTTCTAGAAGAAAACATAGGCAATATGCTCTTTGACATCAGTCTTAGCAGCATATTTCCCAATAACGTGTCTGACCAGGCAAGGGAAACAATAGAAAAAATAAACAAATGGGACTACATCAAACTAAAAATCTTCTGCACAGCAAACAAAACCATCAACAAAACAGAAAGACAACCTAAAAATTGGGGGAAAATATTTGCAAACCATATATCTGATAAGGGGTTAATATCCAAAATATGTAAAGAACTCATACATCTCAACAAAAAAACTCTAACAACCCAATTAAAAAATGGGCAAAAGATCTGAACAGATGTTTTTCCAAAGAAGACATACAGATGGCCAACTGGCACATGAAAAGATGTTCAACATCACTAATTATTAGGGAAATGCACATCAAAACTACAATGCAATGTAAACTCACGTCCATCAGAATAGGTATACTTAACAAGACAAGAAATAAAAAGTGTTGGAGAGGATGTAGAGAAAAGGGAACCCTCACATACTGCTGGTGGGAATGCAAACTGGTACAACCACTATGGAAAACAGTACGGAGATTCCTTAAAACTTAAGAACAGACTACTAAATGATCCAGCTAGTCCACTGCTGGGTATTTATCTAAAGAACATGAAAACACAAATGCGTAAAGATACATGCACCCCCGTGTTCATTGCAGAATTATTCACAATAGCCAAGACTTGGCAGCAACCTAGATGCCCTTAAAGGACGAATGGATAAAGAAGATGTGGAATTATACACAATCAAATACTACTCAGCCATAAGAAACGATGAAATCCAGCCATTTGTGACAACATGGATGGACCTTGAGGGTATTATGCTAAGCAAAATAAGTCAGAAGGAGAAAGTCAAATACTGTATGATCTCACTCATAAACAGGAGATAAAAACAACAATAAAAAATCACACAGAGACAGAGATTGGAGTGGCGGTTACCAGAGAAGAAGTGGGGAGAGAGGAGGGCAAAAGGGGTGATTAGGCACATGTCTGTGGTGACGGATGGTAATTAGTCTTTGTGTGGTGAACATGATGTAATCTACACAGAAATTGAAATATAATGATGTGCACCTGAAATTTATATAATGTTATAAACTAATGTTACCTCAATAAAAACAAAGAAAGCCGCTTCAGCTGGCACAGCCCTTCTGCTCTTTATCCTTCTCCTTCTTGCCTAGAAAGCAGACATGATCTGCAGATGGAGCAGTCATCCTGGGACCACAAGGCACCAAGCCAAAAGCTAAGTAAGGGTGGAAAGCTAGTCAGCACCTGTGGCCTGAGAGCACTGTGACCCATCTTAGCAATCCCAATTCCTACATCCAGACTTCTTGCTCAGAGAGAAAGGAAGGGAGAGAAGGAGGGATGAAGGGAGGGAGGAAGGGAAAGAAGGAGGGATGGAGGGAGGGAGGAAGGGAGAGAAGGAGGGATGGAGGGCGGGAGGAAGGAATGGAGGAAGGAAGGAAGGAAAAGAGAAAAAGAAAAAAAAAGAGACAAATCCCTCATATCTCATTTCACCATCACAGGCTGGGTTTTCTGCACATGCCATCAAACCTGTGTCTGATAAAAGTGATGACTGATCTTCATGTGGTGATGAATAAGCCCATTTCCCTGCAACATTTAGTACGCTTGGGAGAAACAGACATAATAAATGAGTGCTTCCAGAAAAAAAGCTTGCTTATAAAGACAAACAAAACTAATTGAATGTCCTCCAGGACAGAGATCATATTTTATTCGTCTTTATAGTCCCACTGTCCAGTGTATACGTGGCATACTTTAGGATCACAATTCCTATGAGTTAAATAAATGATGGAAAGAAGGAAAAAGCTTTTCCCATAAAGGAGTTATCTTATCTATATGATAGCAAACATTCACGTCTGATGATTTGTCATTAAATCCATTGGATTGACTGTCCTCCCTCCCCAGGTCACATAAACCAGTCTACGGGAACATCACATAGAAAACATAAGAAGCTACCAATTATTTCACCAGTGTGGCTGACATGCCCTTTGGGAGAAACCCATACACAGACTCCTAGTGTAAACCAAGCGCTTTTTTCATACCATCTATGGCAGGCAGTGATGACATTTGCCCTAAAAGGTGAAAGAGTGCAGCAGAGCTGAGGAAAGGAGCACCTGGAAGACCCGGGGAGACCTGGGGTGATCATGCAGGAGGGCAGAAGAGGGAAGAAGATTTCTCTTTTGCTCCCCCTCCTCTGCCACGCTCCTCACCTGAGGGGGTCTCAACCAATGCACAGATCTGAACTGCAATTCTATTTGAATGCAAATAGTTTACGTTATTAGCCCCCTAACTAGGAAACAGTTTTCACACTGAAACCAGCAGTCACAAGACGGAAAGACAACTGAAACTGAATGACGGGAGACGTCTTGCCAGAGCACAATGTAAGAAATTGCTACTATCTTCACTTACATCCGTTTCCAGCCAGGATTCAAAAGACACTTTCTAAAAAACTTGATCTAGTTGTCATCATCATCATCACTCTAGAGCAAGGATATGCAAACTGTGACCTGAAAGCCAAATCCTGTTTTCGTAAATAAAGTTTTAATGGAACACAGCCACACTCTCATTTACATATTTCTCCTGTTGCTCTTGTACTATAACCGCAGAAAATACTTACTTGTTAGCCTTTACAGAAATGGTTTGCTGACCTCTGCTCTAAAAGCTGTCAGGCTTTTCTGTTGTTGTTTTTTTTGTTTTGTTTCGTTTGGGGCTGCCCAGCCTCGGAGCACTCTTCCGTTAGATGTTCTTAAGCATCTTGGTAGAAAGCAGATCCTGTCTCCTAACAGAAAAGTAGGCAAGGCCAGGCACCACTTTCCCGGCCTCCCTTGCATCTATGTCTCAACCAATCAGAAGCTCCCACTCCAGATGCAGACTGGATAACTAGTGGCACAAAAAAGCAGAGACAGCAGACAAGCCATCTTTCTCACAATGGCAGCTGGAGCTATGGCTACAGCCAACCAGTTTCCAGGCAGTGGCACCATCAGCACCAGCAGGACATCCAGTGTCTAGTTCTAGAGATGGTGTCAATGCAAATGGTGGTGTCCAAGAATGAAGGCAGAAGTGGCTGCAGCCCCACCCAACTATTATAGGGAAAGGTGTTAGCCGTGGTTTCGGCTGCTGCTCAGCCTCACCTTTTCTAGCCCATTTTCTGACCCTGGAATCAGCCTTTCTAGTAATTCTATGAATAACTCAAAGCCTTTCAGTAAGTCTTTTGCATTTAAATCGTCCAGAGTTTATTTCTGTTGCTTGCAGCTGAGAGCTCTGACTGATAAAAGCATCTATTGTTTTTTCTTATATTTGTAGAGCAGCTAACAGATGACAAGTCACCATCACATAACCTGTTTTGTTCTTATGACAACCTTGTGAAGTGTGTTTTTATGCCCACTTAACAGATGAAGAAACTGAGGCCAGGTGAGGCTAAGTAATCTCTTTGAGTCAACACTGAAATCTTTTTCAATAAAAACACAGACTCTCTTTCTACTGTGCCAAGCAGGCAGAACTCTTTTTATAATATCAGGCACATGCTTATTGTTTTACTTATAAATTAAACAAATCCTCTCTCTTTTTCAAAGCCTGCAGAGGGTTAAGAGCTCTGTTAATGCTTACCAACATCTTGTCATTTTTCGCCCTCTTTATTCCAGTCCAGGTGGCTTTAGTTTTTCATTTAAAAATGTCATCACCACGTCATTAGCAATGCACTGTTACCTGACAGTAGGAAGAGGCGTCCCAGGCCATATGGCTGAGTTTAATCTACATGGTCACGGTGTAATCCCGTTGAAATGGCTTCCCTTTGCAATCAAAACCGAATTTCACACTTTACCAAGATGGGGACAGCTCTTGTCTTCCCCAGAGTAATATAGATCTCCCCAGGCAGCCAAGGCCAATGGAAATGGCTTTCTTCTCTGGGCCAGCAGCAGGTGGGGGGCAGGGCTGGGAGGTCAGCATGAATGGGAAGAGGCTGGAAAGGAGAGGCCAGGACAGGAATGAGAGTCCAAAGTAATCCTCAGCACTCCCCACCTATGGATAGCCATTGGGGACATTTGACCATGGAGCTTTGGAAAAGTAAATTTGGAATATAAGCCATCTTTATGGGGTTGGTGGTTTTATCTTACCCACAGTTGTCATTTGTGAAGTTAGTTATCTGGTTTATCTCCCCAGAAGGGCTAAAATTAAAATGACTGTCCACAAAATGACCTTCTATCAGAGCCACTTAGCTAATCAGAATCTCCAGGAATATGTATTTTAAGCACACATCCTTCATTTATTGAATGCAGCTCATCTCAGTCCTGTGTATGAGAATCACTGGTGTAAATTAATATGAAGAAATAATTGAATGTCATAAATAAGAAAAAATAATTGAATTGCTGTAGGACAAGCAGAATGAAAGAATGAGACATCACTTTTTTTTAAACCTACCAGTTGGTAAAGTGGTTTGTTTGTTTGCTAAAAATATAGTCATACCTGTGAGGCTGTGAGGACATTGGGATTCATCACTGCCGGTGAAATTGGGGCTGATTCAATCTTTCTGAGGCAATTAGGTAATATGAATCCAAAAGCCTTCAGAACACACATTTCCATTAACAAAATAGTTTTTCTTCAGATGTGTCCTGAGGACATAATCATGTGTAATTGTGTGGTTGTAAGGTTTTTCATCACAGAATGTATTCACAGATAGCAAAAAATGAAAATCAAATAAACAGAAAGAAACCTCTTCATGTAAAAACACACAGATTGGTTAAAATGTTATCCCACATTCAATCAGCATTTAAAATCATGTTATAGAAAACGATTTGATGATTCAGAAATATGTAACTACTGGATTTTTGAATGCCTTTCTTACCCCATAAACTGTAAGGGCTGAAATCCTGTTGGTCTTTTTCACTACTGTACCCTGAGAGCCTAGAACAGGACCTGTGAAAATATTTGTTGAATAAGTAACCTGATTAATGCTCATGTTTTAAGTAGAAAAGTGAATTATATGATGCCATTCTGTCAAGAAAATATATAGATAATTAGATGGTGACTGGCTTTCTCTGGTTGGTAGAATTATAGATGATGGCTATTCTCCACACTTATGAAAAGATATTTATTATATCCCAGATATATTTCCATGTTAGTAAACATAAATCTACGTCACCATTTAAAATTCTGCAAAATATACCATTATATGATCTTGTCAATATTTATTTGAACCAATATTCCAACATTGAAGTTTCAGGTTATTTTAGATTTTTCAACATTATAAAAAATGCTAATAATACTGCAACAAACACTCTTTGCTCTGTGTCTTTTGAGCATGTCTGACTTTTTCCTTAGAAAAAGTATCTAGAATTAGAATTAGCATGTCTATTTTCATCTGTAGAGGATCTCTAGCAACAAATTAGCTGTTCATTGAAATGTGTAAATTATTTAGATGCCACAAAATAAGTCTCCCTCATTTGTGTGTCCCCGTGAAGGAGGGTAACATTCCTGAGAATGGGGAGATGGATCTAGAGCAGGCCTCTTCTTGGCCACTCCAACAGGAAAAGACTGAGGAAGGAACATGCCCAATGCAGGTGCTGACTTCTCTCCCAAGCTTAGCTTCCATTTCCTCAGGAAGTAGAGACATTATGAACTGCCTGAATGCTGAAGATGGACTGGTCCAGCCTGGTCCCCTCCCAGGGCTGCAATGTTTGCTCATTCCATTTTTTCATGGAAGAAATCTCATCATTAGCTTATATAAACCACCACTGGCTACATCACTGTGGTTATACAAACTCTACAGTTTTCACTTTAGCAGTCTTATATCACGTGCTTCTGTTGGGGGGAGGGCTGCTCATAAGGTTGGCCTACATTTCAAACACCAATGCATTTTGAACATCCTCAGATAGTGTAATATTTTCATAAAATATCCCCAAAGTAGACCTTGCGCTTACACTCTGCCATTATTTTTGGCCAGCAACCCGTGAAGTAATGATTATATATCAAGGACACAATCTGTCTTCTGGAAGACAAAGAAGGTCACTCAAAGAGGCAGGAAAAAAGGGCAAATGTGGGAGAGACCTGAAGATCATCACTGTCCTCTGGAAACTAAAACATTCACACAGGAATCAGTGGAGAAACAACGACCAAGAAGCTGACCAACTGTTGCAGAATTATTAAACATTCCTGGGATTATAAACTGGAGCTTTTCTTGTCTTCTTTCTTTTGTTATTGTTTAATTGGTGTTTGGGAACTTGGAAGAGCTCATTGGTGGGTGGAATCAGAGCAAGGTGGTGACAGCAATCCTGCAGGTTTGGGAGTTGGTGCAAATTTAAATATTCTCACCAGTGACAGATGCAGTGGAAATGATGGCCATCCCTTGAATTCGTACAAGCGGTTTTCTGAAAATTTTCCCTCTAAGGCCTGGGGAAGAGGCCAAAGTTCTGAATCACTCTAGAATGCTGAGAGGATAAGACTCCTGGAGGAGAGCACAGGGCTCAGTTCTAACTTCTAGTACTTATTTTCTCCTAGCAAATTAATCACCTTTTCGAACTTCGTTTTTGTCTTCCACAAAATGGGCTGTTCTTCTACTTGCCTCACGAGGGAGCAGTAAGCAACAGTAAAACCATTCTGCTCTTACTGGAGGATGACTGCGCACTTCTTGGAGGCCCTGAAACTCTTCCACCCACTAGACAGTCTCCCCAAGACCCATGGACTCTGCTTTAGCTCACACCATCCTGGTGGCATGAACACCACAGAACAACAGAACATAAAATTCCCTAATGACTTTGCCGTAGTGCAGCATTTTTGTTTCATGGATGTAATTGCCCGTGTGGCCTATATTTTCCTGATACACAAAAATGAAAGACTCAATCCTATTTCATTATCAACTGAATTTTCTTGAACACCTACTATGTGCTGGATACCATGCTAGCTACTTTCGCATAGTTCATTTTATTCTATCTTTATAATAACCCTCACGGATAGGTGTTATCTCCACTTATGCAGATGAGGAAGCAAAATCTTAACTCCCTAGCTAACTGATGGTTTATGGAGAATTGCAACCAGATCCTTTGCTCCCAGAATCAAATATCTTCCAGAACAAAATTATGTTCAAAGAAAGTCAAAAGGACCTTTCTAAAAAGTCCCTCTCTTCTTCCATCCTTTCATTTCTCCCTTTCTTCGCTCTTTCCTTCCTTTTACAAGTTTTTGAGTGTCAAGTATGTGTCAAATACTATTCTAGAAGCAGGGAACATTCTTAGTAATACAAGGAAGATGGTGAAGAACATGCTTGCACATTGGTAATATTTTCAGAAGCAGAGGACCATAGAGTTGAACTTGGGATCTTATTGGGGAAACTATTGGCTGGATTATGGTGGGAAGAACATGGAATTTGGAGTCAGGCAAACCTGAGTTCAAATCCTGGTGCTGCCACTCTCTACCTTTGTGATCATGGACAAGTCATATAGCTTCTCTGAGCCCCTCAGTTTTTTCATCTATAAGGTAAATAGAATAATACGCCACCTTATAGGATTGCTCTGCCTATGAACAAAATAAGATGCCTGGCGCTTGGAAAATGCTCAGTAAACAGGAGATGAGAATATAACCATGTGCATATATTATAAACAAGTCTGTTTCAGGAAAAGTTCCTGCTCTACTGCCCTGGTCTGGGAGGTCTGTCCATCTGCCCATCCACAGGACTATCTCGTATGACCTCTTCTAGGCATCTTGTGCTGACTCTTAGAAAGAAGAAGCTGGGGGTATCTTGGTGCATCCCAACACTGCAGAAACCACACTTAGGCGGGCTCCATCTCCTTCAGCTTTCAAAGCCCTGCTCCTTTGGCTGGCGGGTGCTTCACCGGGTGGAGGGCCAATTCGCCATGGCGGTTTGTATCTGCAGCAGGCCTGACAGGCTGGGAGAGGAAGGCGTTAATGTTTTCTGACAGGCGACCCCTAATTGTGGAAGCTTTTCTTCTCGGCCTTTCTGTGAAATTCTGACTTAGGCAAGCAGCATAACAAAGTGGTAGGGCATTGAGCTGGGCTTGCACTACACTGGGTGGGGGTGGGGGGGTAGTGAGGGGAGGATGGGGGGGTAGCCCAGCATTATTCATGAAGACTTTCAGCTGTTTTTGTCTTTTAACTAACCTTTGAGTTTGATCAGAGGGCTGGCCGGCCTCCCTTTCGCCAAAGGCCCTGCTGGCACCTGGACAATGGAGACAGACTGTTTTTCCTCGTAAAGAGCTATAGCTGGGGGAGGTGGAGGGCTGTGTGTACTGGAGGTGGGAGGGGAGGGTTGGGGGGGGTGAGCCAGCTTTACTTCTGTCTTGGTCTTGGGGAGAGAGATGGAGAGAGAATTTCCATCTCCCCCAACACAAGCAGCCACCCTCTACTCTCTAGGCTCAACAACTTTATCCAGAGTAACGCACACAGTGGGCTGCTTTGCCCACTTGATTTTCAAATGCCACACCACCTTCCCCCACAGATATCTTTCTTCTGCTCTTCCTTCCCACCTGACTCCCTCCTTCCAAAGGGCCCATTGGCTGGAGGAGGCTTCAATCTAGGAGTGCTTGAGTGTTTTATTTAAATTGTAAATAATGATGGCAAAAAGGGGAGAGAGCAAATGAGTGGAGAAAGGAGAAAGGAGGGAGGAGGGAAAGGGAAAAGGGAGAAGAGATGGAGAAAGTGACTCAGACGACAGTTAGAGACCCAAAGAAAGGCCGGCAGACGAGCTCTGGTTCAGAAAGCAGCTAAGAGGGCTGGGCTCAGCTTCGGCGGCGTCCAGAGGCGGCGGTGCTGGGCAGCGCCCGAGCCCAGTGGTGCAGCTTCACCCCCAGCCCCTGCCGGCCCCCAGGGGAGCAGGGAGGGGCTTGAGGGGGTAGATGCTCTCCAAGAGCTCTCGCTTTTGGCAGGTGCCAAGCTTTTGTCCCCTGCATCCACTTCCTGCCCCGACAGCCCGGACCCAGGGCCCAGTCCTCTCCAACGTACTTCGCAGAAAGTGACTCCCTTCAAGGACTGTGGCTTGGCGTCTTTCCCCTATCTCGTCCCCAAAATAGCCCTGGTAGCCAGCGCGCATCAAAGGCGGCTTTGTGAGCTGCCGCTTGCAGGCTGCCTGGAGGGGGAGCGCACGTGGGACGTTCTGGGAGCACATCCCACCCGGCTCTCCAACGTCTCTCTATTCTCTCATTGATTCTTCTCCTCTCCTCTTCTTCTTTGTCTCTTTTTCCTCTTCTTTCTCTCTCCATCTCTCTTCCTTCTCTCCTCACCCACCTAATCCTCGAGTTTACTTCCTCCTCTCTCTTCTCCCTCCCTTCTCTCCTCTCTCTTCCTCTCCCAATCTCTCTCTCCTTCGCCTTTTTCTCTCACTTCTCTCTCTCTCCCTTCCTCCATCTCTCTTTTTCCCTCTCTCTCACCTCCTACCTCTTCCTCCTTTTCACACCTCTCCCCTCCGGGCCAACGCCCACGCCTCCTCTTCCCTCCACCTCCCGGCCACCCCACCCCTGCCGTCAGGTAGCCAGGCGAGGCCCGGGCGCGCGCTGCTGACAGCGGACGCATGCCTGCAGCCAATCCCAGCCCGGATGCGCTGCAGCTTGAATAAATCATTAAACCTGACACGCGCTCAGGGCCCGCGCTCAGCGCTGCAACTTGCTTCCTGCCATTAACCCACACACCCTCTTTTGTAACAACCTAATCTTGCATACAAAGGAGGAAGGAATATAACTTCAACCTGCGCTAGAGCCCAGCCTTTGGCTTTTGCAGCTGGGAAAGGACGTTAATGCCCACGAATCCCCTTTCCTCCCTACCTTTGACTCTGGCTAACCCGGAGTTTCTGGGGAAACCCGAAAACGAATCATTTCTTGGCCGAGGAGAGGAGAGGGAGAAAAAATGTTCAGAGACTTCTCAACAATAGGAAAAGGGAAATGGGGTCGAGGGCGTTTAGTACATCAGAGAAGCATCCACAGTGTTTTGAAAAGAGTTTGCAACAAAACAAGCTTTTTGGAGAGCTTGCTCTAAAAGATACAAATTAAGACAAGCCCTAGAAATGTGGACTAAATTTAATCACATCTCCCTTTTTTAGATGAGTGCTGCCTGAATGAATGGGTGAGTGATGGGGTGAGTGGCTTCCCAGCAGCAGTAGGGTCTTTGTTTCTCTTGGTGGCAAGTCCCCAGCATCACTTCTCTACCTGGGTCAGGAAGATCATGAGAAGCGGTGTCTCTTGTACTTATATAGTCACTGACGGCTCTAAAGCCCTTTCCTTTTCTACTCATCGGGTCATCTATGCAAGGGAAGGTATGATCCTCATTTTCCCAAAGAGAAAACTGTGACTGACTTCTTTTGCAAACACTCAGGTAAGTCATTCCTGGCTCAAAAAGATGAAGTGATTTTCCAGAGTTAGGGTTTTGAACATGGCTAGGTTCGCCTCTGCCTTAGGAAGTTTCTTACTGATAGCCCTATGAGGTCCTGAAAATCTTACACAAAACTACTACATCTTTGAGATCTTGTGGGAGAATGGCCTGTGTACCAGGCAAGTTCAGCAGGAGAGATGGCACTCATGAAGGGGTAAATGACAAGAGTTTAATGGAGAAGCAGAGATGTGGGCGGGGCTAAGGGAGACACAATGATGCAGCCCCCAGAGACTGCTAGCAACGGGGAGCTGTTACCACCTCTGGGCCTGAAGGAGTAAGAGGAGGAAGCTGTTAAAGCATATGAGCAAGGATCCGTTGCTGTGGAAGAGAAACCACCTGACAAGAGCTGTGGCTTTAGGTCAAGGAGCAGAGCCACTGCCAAAGCAACCAAGCCCAAGAAATGAGAAGCAGGGTTGTAAATATCCCAACCTGCCTGCCCTCCTACCCAACAATCTTCTAGTGGTGCCTCCCACTGGCCAAACCCAACAGGAAACCAGAGGGCCAGGGAGCCCTAGTGATGAAGTCCATAGAGATCAGCCTCCTGAGACACACAGCAGAGCAGAGAAGGGTGGAGAGTGGATCTGGAGGAGGAAAGGAAGAATAGGTACCACAGCTGTCAATTCAACAGAGCAGACCATCCATTCAGTCAACTAATACCTGTCTCCCCAGGGGCTGAGATACCAGTGAACAAGACGGGTGGGGTCCCTGTCTATGTGGAGTTTACCATCTAGTAGAGGGCAATTGACAGAAATCGTATAAATGGACAAAGATACAGTTTTGTCATCTGGTGGTAAATGCCAAGAAATACACGCATAGTGTAAATGCCAGGAAGGAGAAACAGCCTGATGGATAGAGAGTGACTGTGGCCAGTGTAGAGCTGCTTTAGATAGAGGAGTCAGCAAAAGCTTCTCAGAGAAGGTGGCATTAGAGGTAACGTGACCTGGGCTTCCCAGGAAAGCCCAACTTGACTCCACATCAACTCCCAGACTTCTTTCTATGTGGTTTGTGTGTAAGCCTCAAATTGAGTCTGTGATTTAGAGGCATCACCTGACCAGTCCCCATGAAACTGAGAGACAGGACTGGAAAATAAGAATAGCAACAGCACAGGGTTGGCCCGTGGTCGAGTGGTGACGTTCCTGTGCTCCACTTTGGTGGCCCAGCGTTTTGCGGTTTGGATCCTGGGCATGGACATGGCACCATTCATCAGGCCTTGCTGAGGTGGCATCCCACGTAGCAGAGCCAGAAGGACGTACAACTAGAATGTACAACTGTGTACCGGGGGGGCTTTGGGGAGAAGAAACAAAGAAGAACAACAGTAGCAGACATTCACATCACATATAGCTTATAATCTCCCCCACAAGGCCATGTGCTAATTCCTTTCCACTGTCTGCTCTTACAGCTGTAGGTACCACCAAACCCATGTTACAAACAAGACTACTTAAACTTAGAAGGAATTGGATTGTTGATTTGGTGTTCTCACATCCCCAGCCCTGCAGGAACAGGAGCGGAAATGCCCGTCCTACTCTCTCCTTCTTGCCACACGTCAGTCCTATCCCTCTGATGCTCAATGCAGAGAGGGGAACTGCTTCCTCTCTCTTCCTTGGTGGGCCCACCTGATGTGAACTTGAGACAGTTTCTTCTCCGTATGCACCCTCCTACTCCCAATTTAACATTTTTAAAAGGCTGTCAGGGAGGTGAAACGTGTGTCCCAGCAGCTTCAGCCCAGCCTCTGACAATAGTCGCATTCAACAGTTCCGCAGCCGGCGGCAGGTCTGTTTCGGCTTTCTCTCCTGCACGCCGCGCTCCTCCTCGTCAATTTCAGGCCTGCCTCCACTCTTAACTCGGTGGTCCCCAGGCCATTTTTGAATAGGTGAGATTTCTCAGTCAATAAAGTCAAGGCAGTTTTCTTCCCCAGCACCTCCTCAGCTCCACCGCCCCCCCACCCCCCCACCCCTCCAAAGAAAGTGGAGTGAGGGCTAGGACAGGGGAGAGGCCGCATTGCTAGCCGCCGGGGTCTACATTTTGTATTTCGTTGACAGCCCAGGGCCGCTCCAAAGCCCGCCGCGCAGCCAATGGGCAGCGGTGATTTATGGAGCTGACTAATGCCGGCTGAATGCGGCCTGTCAGAGCGCTGTGAATGGCTTCCCTTCGCCGCACAAGCCCAGGCTTTGTGTTGCTAAGCGATTAGAGCAGATGTAATGAGATTTTGCCCAATCTTCGCTTTGCCCTTTCCTAGCTTCGGCAAATTTGTGTGTGTTTTTGTGAATTTTTAGAGTTTGCCTTCGCGTTGTGGCAAACAACGGCTAACTTTGCCTGGAGTTTAAGGAGACTGGATATTTCCCATTAGGAAGTGAGTGAAAGAACACCTGTCTTTACAAGGAGAAGGGGAAAAAAAAAATCCCCTTTGTGGGGGCTGAAACATTATCCTAATGTTATATTCATAGACAAAAATGACTGGCTACACTTTCTTTGCGTACCTTATCTGGAAACTTGCAAAGGAGCTAAATTAAAAGAAAAAGAAATGGGGAGAGGGAGAGAGCCCAGCTCTGGTCCTCCAAATAAGAAGATAAAAATAAAAGCAGGCACCACAAAAGCGTCGCTCCCCTCAAGTAAGCTCTAAATTGGCCCACTGCTGGCAGAAAGTCCGATTATTTATGGCGATGAAGAATTTACTGATTTTTTCCCCCTTAATTACGCTCATCTCTTTGAAAGGGACTGAAGCCTCAATGTGCATTCTATAGAGGGTCATTTAGCAAAATGACATCAGATGCTGTGGCGTGCTCCGCGCATCGCGGCTTTAAAAAATGATTATTCTGTGCCACTAAATGGTATAGATGTACCAACACAGACTAGATTTTTAACTCTGGAAGACGTGCTGGCTCCCCGTCCTTTGTTGGGTTTTGTAAGATGCATTTTGCGCTCGGCTTTCCGCTTGGCTGGAGACACGCAAACTGAATCTGCAAGTAATCCAGGCAGCGAGCGAGGAGCCGGGGAGAGGCGGAGTAGGATTCTGATCACGTCCTTGCTAACTGACAAGAAGCGAGCCAGCCAAAAACCCACCAATTTCTTTTTGAATCTTGGTAATTGGGGACTTTTACACGCGGCTCACGCTATTCGGATAGAGTCACAAGCTTACATAGGCCAGTGTCTCAAAGCGACCACACATTTCTAAGGCTTTTATTTATTTAAATCTAAGTCCTTCTGCGGGGAACTCATATCATATGCCACCTTTACTTATAATCGATATGGGAAGTGTGTGTAGTGGGGAAAAGGAGTAGAAAATGTGTGCCTGGAAGTGAAGGAAGAGAGACACACCCACCACTGTGAGCATGGAGGAGAGGGTACCTCCCTCGTGCTCAAGGTCCAGCAGCACCATCCCTCCACCCACCCCTGGGGTCCTGGCTCATCCAGCCCTTCCACAGTTTCACAGGGAGAAACTGAAAGTGAGGGTGAGGGTTAGAAAGCAGGGTGGGGAGCTCCTCTTTCCAGTTAATTTGGGGGGGGGAGTTTTAAACTTATAGTCATTTTATCAAAAGATGATGCAGCCATTAATCACCACCTATTCTCTAGGTAGATGTGTAACTTCACAGCATAAAAGGGCAAGAACCCCGTCTTTAATGAGATATATATATATATATCTTGTTCCTCTACATTCGTTATAGAGTCATCTCTAGTAGGACTGGTCATAGCACTTATCTTCGTCATTTCTGCCACTTTTTTGCACCATCCTCATCTTCGCCACCCCCTTCCCTTTGGCATTTCCATAATAACTTAGACATAAGCAGTGAAATCAAAGAACAGTGAGAGACAGCTGATTATTTTCATTTGTAAAAAAAAAGAAAAAAGTTTTATTATGAAACTAGTTTGTATAAAACAGGGTTATACACGTTTTTTGTAAGTTTGTAATAAAACAGTAAGAAAAAAAAAAAGGCAGTGATAGAAATTTCCCCAAAGGCAAAACCAACTGGCTGCCACTTTGCGTTTGGACAGTAGCTGCATAAACTTTGTTCTTCTTGCACAGTATTTAATAACATCATTAATACATTAACAAAGTTTCTAAAAAGTAAGACACATTGGTGCTGAAGTACATCTGGTGGCCTTTTGATCTCCCCTATGAGGAGAGTTCTTTACAAAACCACATAGGGAAAAATGGCAGTTGCAAGGTGAACTACACATCTAAAATAGCAGAGGTAACGCATTACATGTTAAAGTATCAAGATATACACATTTTAAACCATTTGTACAAAACTCTATAAATTTTTTCTCTCTTTCTCTCTTATGTACAAAAATATCTTAATATATCCCCAAACTGGTTAGGATAGATACAAATAGATTTTTCTTATAATAAAAAAATTCACAAAAGATTGGAAGCATTCTATGATGAAAACTGTAGAAAAGATGGTGTGAGGGAGTGGGGCTTGGGGAGGGCGCCCCGGAGGATCGGGGTTTCAAAGGACTGAGGATAGCATCATTTCACTGCAGACAAATGTCTACAGCTTATTGGGATGGGAGATACTGAGAGTAAGGACACAACCCATTTCTAGAGGGCTAAGAACTGGGCTTTCAGAGAGGGCGGAGGTGAACCTCCCAGCAAGCGCTTTCAGTTCTGCCTGTTAGTGGTGGGTGGGAGTTTCTATAGGTAATGTGCTGCTCCCTTCTGCCAGGAGCCCACTGCTTTTGCACCCAAGCTGCATTTTGTGCAACGACTCAGGTCCTAGTCACTCTTCATATCTCGTGAATGATTGGAGTGTAAAGATACTGTTCCGAGCGCATCGCTGTTCTCTAAGAGCCTTGCTTCTCAGACGTGCGTCCCTTAGTTGGCGTTGGGGTTGGGTGCCTGGGGGTTCCCCCCTCCTTTTTCTCTTCTTCTTTTTTTACTTTTCTCTCCCTTCCAACATCGCTGACGAGAAAGCACTAAAGATGCAGGCTGTGCGGTCGCCCTATAACATAAGAAGAACGGGAGAGGTTAGCGTGAACTTGGAGGCTGGTGGTGGGGAAAAATGGAGGTTTGGGAGAGGATCTGTCAGGTATGGTGCCTCTTTTGACAGGTTCTAGTACTCGGTTCTTCAGCATCTCCCCACCTCACCCCTACCCTCCAGTTCTTGGATATCTAGGCAAAGCCGCTCTCAGCTGAAACTAACAAACCAGGATTTGAAATAGACAAACTTTAACAAATCCTTTAAAGCAACACCCCCCCCATCTCCGTGGAGACAGTCCCCCTCCTACAGACACTAAGACTGAGGAAAAAAGATGAAGACAAGAAAATACACCCTGTTCACTCTAAAAGGCAACTTACCTGCTTCCAAAGTCCATTCGTACCGGGGCCTGAGCAGGCCGAGCCCCTCAGAACCAGTTGGTGAAGTCGAGCAGCTCTTGCTCCTCGGGGCTGAGGGGGTCGTAAGAGCCCTCGTCCGAGGAGTAGGATGAGACCGGCGAGCCGGCCATGGAGTTCATGTCGTTGGAGTAGTTGGGGGAGATGGTGGGCGACAGGACGCCAGCCTGGAAGGCAGCGCTCACCGCGTCGTGCTCGTCCAGCAGCTGCTGCAGCGCGCGGATGTACTCGACCGCGGAGCGCAGCGTCTCCACCTTGCTCATCTTCTTGTTGGCCGCGCCGTTGGGGACGTGCTCCCGAAGGGTGGCAAAGCCCAGGTTGACCAGCTTGACGCGGTTGCGCTCGCGCTCGTTGCGGCGCGCCACCGCCGCCGGCTGTTGCTGCGGCAGGCTGTAGCCGAAGCCGCTGAAGTTCAGCCGGCGTTTGCAGCGCATCAGTTCGGGCGAGGACGAGCGCTGTCGCTTGACTTGCTTGGGCGCTGACTTGTGACCGCCCCCTGAGGGCTGGCCGTCGGCCGCCGGGCTCAGCTGCGGCGCCTGCTGCTGCTGCTGCTGCTGCTGCGCGCTCTGCGCTGCTGCCGCCGCGGCCGCTGCCGCCGCGGCTGCGGCAGTGGCAAAGAAGCAGGCTGCGGGCGGCAGGAAGGGCTGCTGGGGCTGCGGCTGGGGCTGCTGGCCGGCGCCGCCGCTCTCCATCTTGGCAGAGCTCTCCATGCTAAGCGGCGGCCAAGGAGTCGCGGAATCGGAGCGAGCCGGGACGCGAGGTGCGGGGCGCAGGAGGGAGACACAGACAGGACTTGGATGCACGAACAGAGAGGGAAAGAAGGGGACAGATGAAGAAGGAGCCCGGAGGGAAGTTAAACAAAATACAAAATCCCCGGGAGACTTCTTAGGGTGGGAGCAAAGAAGGTGCAAATGCTTTTCCTCCTCCCTCCCCTCCTCCTCCTCCCTCCCCTCCTCCCTTCGCGGGTTGGCTGCGGGAGCCTCGCGTGGCGCTCGCGTGTGAGGCTGCCGCTAGCGCCTTCTTGTTTAAAAAAAAAAAAAAAAGGCAGAAGAAGCAAAAGTCAGCGGCGAGCGCGCTCTGTTGAGTCTGCCGCTCCTCTCCCCCTAGGGCTGCGCTCTCTTGCGCCGGGTCTCGGTCTCTCCAGCCGTAGCTCAAGCTGTTTTTATTATTTTGTTAACACCCTTTCTTTCTTATTTCCTTCTTTCACTCGCCCTCCCTGGCCAGCTCCCTGTCGGTGCGCCTTCCACGTTCCCTGGCCAGAAGTGAGAGAGTGCTGGGCGGCCGGAGTGCGGCTGCCTTTTCAATGGGACACCCAGCCCCACGCGCAGCCCTGGCCCCGCCTCGCCCCCCACTCCCCGCTGCTGCAGCAAGCGGCTGCAGCCCCCACTCCCCCCTCCTCTTACCTCCTCCTCCCACCCACTCCCCAACTCCCCCTCCTCTCCTCCCCTCCCCCCGCCCATTCCCTGCGCCCGCTCCTTGCAAACTCTCCATTCAGCCGGGTTTGTTGTTGCAGTGCGTGCGCCTGGCGCGTGCCGGACTCCAGGCTGAATAAACAGGCGGCGCGCTCGGGGCGGGCTGCAGCCGGGGGTGGCTCTAGACAGGGGGGGCCGGCGTCACAAGAGGGACAAATGGCTCTGGAAATTGGGGTGTATGGGTGCAAAGGTTTAGGGTGAAGTGCCCCAGGATTTTCCTGAGAACTTAGAGCAAAGCACGGGGAAGGGTTTGGGCAGATAAAGTGGCACGGGGCAATCTTGAGGTTGGGGGGAGCGGGGCTCCATTTTTTCTGTTTCCTTCTTCCCGTTCTCTTGGGAATCTTTACTGTCCTTGGGAGCTGAAGCAAATTTGCTGTTGAAATTCAGAAAGACGAGGGGAACTCCGTCAGAAGTACTGGACTGTTCATGTAAAAGTACTCTTAAGACCTGAGTTCCACTCCCATTGCGTCCTCTCACTAGCTCTGTAGTCCTTGGTAAGTGGCATCCTCTCTGAGCCTCAGTTTCCTTGTCTGTAGCAACAGAAAGTTGGATTAGATGGTCTCTAATGTCCCATCCAGGTCTAAAAATTAGGATGTGCTCCCCACAAGGAGCAAGTGTGGAAGGGGTCGAGGAGAAGGGAGGTGATCACGCAAAGCGGTGTTTGTGATCAGTGCTATAGGTAGGTGTGCATGTCCGGGATGCCCCGCGGAATGACCTCGGGCTGCCTGAAGCATCGCCCCCCCCACCCCCACCCCTCACAGGATTATTTCCAGACCAGCTGGGGTGGATGCAGAAAGAAGGGAGCTCTCTAGGATATTCCAGGGTTGGGTCTGAGAAGAAAGATGTGGGGCGGGGCGGGGGGAGGGTGATGGAGCTTTGGGGACTGGAGGAGCTTCTCTGGTTGTTCAGAGCGCCGCCTTAAGCACCTCGGCGGCCTTGGCGCAGCCTCCATCCCGCCCCAGGCGTGTGCCCGGCGGGCTGGTGGCAGGCGACTGGGAGCCGAGCCCGGTGGGGCCGCGTGCTGGCGCCGCGCGGGAGGGGGAGGCGCTTGCAGCCGTCGCTTGGCCGCTTGGACAGCGCCTGCCCAGGCGTCCTTCCTGGGCCCTCGGCCCTGGCGCTCTCTGGCCGGAGCCGGGTCCAGCTTCAGGGCGCCTTGGGACACGGCGCTTCGCGGAAAGCGGGCGCAGCAACGGGTCACATCTCTGTCCTGCTCTGGTGGAGGCAGGGAGTGGAGGCTGGGGCGCGTCTCAGGTCGCGTCTACATAGGCAGAAGGAAGCAAAGGGTAATCATCCGGTTGATTTATCCAGGAGAAGTAGGCAGTTTTGATCAGAGACCTGGGCGAAGGGATGGTTGTAGTGAATTAACGGGATAATTGCTTCTCATTGAACTTCCTTTTGTGGAGATGGGTCTGTCTAAAGGATCCATGGAAGTGACGCAGGGAACCGCCCTTGGTATGTGTGTCTGGCTATGAGTATTGTCGGAGCAATAGTGGTGGTGATGGGTAGTAAGGACAGGTGGCTCCCGAGGTGAATCACCTCTCTTCTCTGCCTCAGTTTCCTCTTTTAAAACGAGGGAGTTTGGGAAGCATAGTACTGACTCAGGCCAAAAGAGATCAGCTCTGTAAACCTCCCTCCCCCCACAGATACCTGTCACCCACCCCCCAACCTGGGACTCGCTGACCCCACAAGACTTTGCAGGATTTACACCTCTGCCCTCTGCTCCCACCTCCCACTCCAGGAAAGGAGCTGAGAGGTCTCCAAGATCACATTTGTCTCCTCTTTCAGGAAGTGTAAGAGACGATGAGGCCTGAAGCAAAGCCACAGCACCGGTTTTCCACCCCAAGGAAGCCTCCACGACTGGCGAAAGAGCGGTTATTCAGGCACTTCCGGCCATCCACGTGCTGCAGCTGTGAGCTCTGGGTGCAGGCCGCTAGGAGGCGCCTAGGCAAAGCCTCCTTGTGGCCCATCCACTCCTCTCTCTCAAAATAGTGTGTGTGTGTTGGGGGGGGGGGTGTCGCCAACAGCGACACGTCTAACTGCGTTTTCTTTCCCATTGGGTTGAATCATGCACCCTGAGCTCCTTTCCAAGTCAGACTCTAATCATTCCACACTTAAAAGGTCCGCAGTCCTGGCTCTACCACTATTTTACGTTGTAACCTAGAACAAGTTCCTCTTCCTCCAACGCCCTCAGTTTCCTGATCTGTGCAGGAGGGGCGTACAGCAGCTAATTTCGAAACGTACCTAGGAGTGCGCAAAATTTGCAGATAGCCAGCACATGTTCTCAGTTTCCTTTTCACATGCGGGTTTCACGCGTGCACAGAGATCCTAATTATCAGGGACTTCAAGGCCAAAGCCCACTCCCAACCACGCAGACACACACACACACACACAGACACACACACAGAGCCTACTCCCAACCACACACACGAAATGGGCGCCCAAATGGAAGCGCCAACTATGGAAACGCGCATTGTAGTGGCCTTACGTGTTGGCCTCCGCCCAGGAGAAAAGACAGCTCGGGCGCTGGGATCCTTCCGGCCAAAGCCACCGGAACATTTGTCCCTATTCTGCCCGTTCCAGTCCCAAGCCAAAATTCCGTCCTCACTCTCCCCACTCCTGCATCCTCAGCCTGCTTCCTTACATGCTTTGCAAAGCTTTCCAAGAACCCAGGCGTTCTCTTCCTCCCACTGGAGTAAATACAAAGAATGCTCCCCATCACGCCCCCAGCCCAGCACTGTCTCCACTTTCTCCTCCACCACTAAGGTAGAGCGGTTTAGAATCTTTCTCCGAGTTTGCACCTCTGCCTTTCGGGATTGCACCCTACAGATGGGAGTTCTTCACTGAAATTGACTTTCAGGTCTTTTTATTTATTTATTTATTTATTTATTTTTACCAGTTTGGAGCAAAGGACCAAGGCTCAAGAGCCAATCAGAATTCTGCCTCAGATCCTGTGACCTCAATTATGACTCCCCTCCCCCAACACGCACACCTGAGAGAAGGACCACTGGCTCGCTTAGGCCAGGGGACTCCAGATCTTGCACTGGAGGGATAAAGCAGATAGACTTGATTTGGTACCCAGGTTCTGTTACTTAACAGCGATGTGACTTTGAGCAAACAGCCTACACTCTGAGTCTAGCTTTCTTCCTCCGTACCATGTCCATAGTTATAGCATCTACCTCCAAGACTTGTGAGATTTCAACGAGATGTGTATGAAGCACTCCAGATCTGGAGTCTGGGAAGGGTCTGGGAAGGGATGAATAAGAATAGCTGTTCTAAAGCCATTCTGCTGCCTACACAGCCCATCCAGGATGGGGTTTTGGGAGGAGGATGCTTGACATCTTGGAACCACACTGTGATCATTACTACAGCCATTGGAGATCCCATGCTATCCTGTCCTACTGGCCCAGCACCTAAGAGTGGGTAATTCCTGTCATTTTTGAGGAATAGTGATGATGCTCCCAAATCAAGGTGGTGGAGATAGGAGCCAAATTTTTAACATTGACAGTAGTAAGTGAGATCACACACAGACCCACTTCACGGCCGGCACATGGAGGGGGCTTCAGCAGAGCCACCGGCCCTGACCTCCCTTGCCACCCACTAGGCCTGACTCTGGGCAAGTCCCCAGGCTTTACTTCACCAGGACACTCAAGGTCCCATTTATCTCGATGTGGAGGGAAAAGAAAACAGCTCACAAAAGGAGTGTTTGATACCTTCATCCATAAATGAAGAGGTGGCACTCCCTTGGCTTATCTGTCAAGGCTGTCAGGATAATTAAATCTGATGTTCTTTGTGAATTCACTTTGCAAATCCCTCCACACGTATCAGGGATTGCCATTCTTATGAGGGGGAGGCAGGACACTGACCCCCTTTGGTGTGTCCTACCCAGAATATAGACATCTCAGAAAAATGAGAAGGTTTCTCTTTCTCCTGCAGTACAATGAGGGCCTTAGTTTCTGCACCTTCAGCTGCCTCTTCTATGTGAGGGAATCCTGGAGGTGGACCACTCCTTAGCTTGAACCTTCTCCACATTCAGCACCAGGATCTACATGGGGAGATGGCTTCCCTAGTGACATAGGAATCTGCTGCCCAGTGAACCTGAGGCCCTGGGGCCCTGAGTCTCCTGCCACCTTAATTTCCACTCAAAGTTCAAGGCCAGGCCAGTGCCAGCTTTGCTTGCACAGAATCCTCAAGCTCCAGAATTGTGCCCCTTCTCTTCTTGGAAAGGAGATACTCCTCATCTCTTTTTAAAAAGCCCCCTCTGTGCTTTTTCTTGGAGGGGAGGAGAGTTAATCTTAAAAGTGAAACTAGGTTTTCCATTGAATGGATCATTTCATAAAATTATACTTATACTGGATCCCACATAAGAAGCAAAGAGATTACCAGAGAACACAGGCCTTGATTCTTGATTTGGACACAAGAGTGTTAGCGCAATCCTTGATTTTATTGAGCACCAAGCCCCAGAAGCCATGGATACTTTGAGAAAAGTGGGTGTGCAGGGCATTCATAGCAGATCCTCGGTTTCCAGTGCTATAACACAGGGCCTCTATGCCTGGTGTATGCGGCTCTAAGCCTGTGCTTGACACTGTCCTCCCCAGGGAAATGAAAAGTCCACAACTGCATAATCTACAGTCTCCAAGCACACCCTCCCAAGGTAACTTCAGAAGCCGCTGCTGCCCACTCTGAACTGGGTCGGGCCTGGGATGGACTGTTCAGTGGGCAGAATAGCACAAACCACTGACTTGGCTCGGCTTCTTGGTCAGAGCGGCCGGGCCCGCACCTGCATCAAGGAATCCAGGCTTCTAACAAATCTATTTGCTCTTTCAATACGCCTTAAAAAGAAAAGAAAAAAAGCTGGAAAAACAAAACAAAAAAAGCACAAACTATTATTTTACTGTGGGAGGGGAGATGGGGATGGGGGGAGGGGGTAATTTGCAGCCACCCTGGCCAGCCAGTCCTTTTGAAGTTCTCCAAATAAGGAGTAACGCTAAGTCTTTATTTTTTCTAAAGCCCCATTTACATTATGATTAAATACCTTCCTCGGATAAGGATAAAGAAAGTCGTTAATCTATATAGCTCTGCAAAGAATCAATACATTCTAAACTTTTGTAGGATTTGTTACACTCTATTTTGTTACAGTAGCCCAGCTTCTCTCCGTCTAGGCACATGGCTCTCCTTCCCTCCCCCTTCCCCACCTCGCCCAAGAATGAAAATAAAGTAAAGGTCTTTCACGGTAAACAAAACCAGCTGATTCTTCACAGAGAACCCATGAATAGCTGGAGAAGAAAAAAAAAAACTTACAATAAATGGTGCATTTTTTTCTCTGCTGGGTATAGTATTCAAGGATCAGGGCAGTATTCAAACAGAGGTCCATTTTTTGCTCAGCAAGAGAGTTTAGAAAGGAAGCGTGGGGTCCATTCAGAGCTTTTCCCCCTTCACAATCGCAGGGTTCTATGAAACCTATCTTCCATGCCTTGTCGGAGTGTTTCTGGGGACCAATTAGTGCTTTGTTGCACGGCTTCTTTGCTGAATCTTTGAGCAGCAAGAAAAAGCGCTCTCGAGTCTCCCCTTATTTTGACCATTTCTGTCATTACTCAGTGTAATAATTAATATGACAACTGGACGCTCGAGTTTGTATAGAAACACCTCAGCTACAGGAGCGAGCGTGCAGTGGGTGGTAACCAGCCGCACATCAGCCGGAGAAGCCACACACACAAAAAGGAATGAATGGCCGCAGAGAAAGAGAAGGAATAAAGATAAAATAGTTGGCACAACGCAGAAGAACATAAAACAGACTCGAATGGAGACAGGGCGGGGGAAAGGGGGACAATTAGAAGGGAAGGGGGAAAAAACACCCTACAGAGGTTAACTTATTTTGAAACTGTTTTCTGAATAGAACCGTGGACGTGAGCGGCCGCTTTTCAGCCCAGCGCGTTTCCCCCCAACTTTCTGAACTCTCTGGAACACAAGGGGCGGGCGGGAGCGTGGGGAGAGAAAGAAGGCTCGCCCAATCTTTAGGTTCTCCCCAGGATCCTTCGGGAATGTGCGCCCAACACACCACCCAGCTCAAGCTCCCCGCTCCTGGTTTGACTTTCATCTTCGCAGAAATATTGTTCCCCTTTGCTCCAACTTCAATCTTTGGAGCTAGCAAGAGACAAGAACCGGCGGAAGTAGTAGAGGAGAGAAACAAGCGCCGCACCACCCTCCTTGGGGTGAATCTTGGGGAGAGGGCATTTCTGATACATCCCAGCAATTCTGATGAGCAGCGCCCTGCGGGGCTCCTGGCGTGGAGAGTCTCTCCCCGGGAGCGTTGTCCAGCCAGACTGGGCGCCGCGCCCCAGCCCCGCGCTGGGCCGCCTCTGCCGCTCCCGCAAGTGCGCCCCGGGGTTGCGACCCGCTCCGTGACGGCATAATAAATAATTAGAGGGTTTAAGCGCGTTAGCCACAGCTCATGCTAATGAGCCAGATAAGGGCTCACGCTAACCCAAAGTGACAGTTTGCATGTAGGAGGGAAGAAAAAGAGTCCTGCTATTTTTCCCCAACTTGATTGCTCCTTCTCAAATTCATGCGTCCCCTGTCCCCTTCCTCCATTCCCTTCTTCTCCTCTCCCTTATCTCCTGCCACACGCACAACACACACACTCCACCCTCTTTTGACCCTTCCTCGGTCTTTCACCCCCACCCCGGCCGCATCGTGACGTCACAAAATCCCCGGGTGCCTAAATCTGACCTGCCGGGAAAGTTCACTCCCAGCGCGTCCCGTCCAGTCTCAGCCCTCGAGTGGAGACGGTTCGTATGCCTTTCTTTACACAGTGTGGAAGGCACCAAGGCTCCCATCCTCGGGGAAGGAAGTTAAAGCTCAGGATCGGAGGTCCCTGAGCGCTTCGGGGGGCCAGCGCGCCCTTGGGTGCTCTCTGCGCTCTGCAGGGTGAGGGGAGCTACCGGCTGGGGCGAGGAGCGCAGGCGTCCGGAGCCCTGGAGCTCCTGAAATGCTCCTGCCGCCTCCCGAAAGCAGGGGCACTTTGCCGAAGTGACTGAGGTCAGTCGTGTGTCCCCATTGTGTGGCCACGTGTCCTGTGTCCATCATCACCTCGCCAAAGTCCGAGCTCAGCCTGACTCCTTGCGGCGCGGCCCGGGAACGCTCCGGCCTATAAATCAGCCAGGCGGCTGGGAGCCGTTTCCCTCTCTGTGCAGACCTGGATGCTGGCCCTGCGGGCCCAGGGCAAGTTTTGCTCCCAAGAAGTTAGGAAGGAAGCAGCCTGCCAGGGTAAGGTGTCCACCTGGGAAACTGTGCACCTGCTCCAGGTCGGCCAGTTAACGCTTCCCTCCCTCCCACCACTCTTCCTCAGGACTAGTATTTGCACCACCAGCAGGGTACTTTCTTTCTTTCTTTTTTCTTTTTTTTTTTTTGGTGAGGAAGATTGGCCCTGAGCTAACTTCTGTGCCAACCTTCCTCTATTTTGTACATGGGACACCTCCGCAGTATGGCTTGATGAGCAGTGTCTGTGTCCAGGCCCAGGATCCCAACCCGAGAACCCTGACCGCTGAAGCAGAGTGTGTGAACCTAACCGCTATGCAACCCTGCTGGCCTGGGTACTTTTTTGGGGAGGAGGAAGGAGAGGAACAAGGTGATTTATAAGACACAGATATTCGTTGACATGGAAACTTAAAGAAACAGCAACAAAAACAAAATTAAATGAGTTCGTATTTGTAAAAGGCTGAGAACAATGCCTGGCACACAGTGAACGCATTTAACAGGCATTACTAAATAAGTGCAAGCATATTGAAATACCTAACAGAAGGTGTGTGCTATTCATCTAAGAAGTTCGAAAATACCATTTTGATGTCAAATGATCAAGGTTGATATGTTCATTGGTTCATGAAATAACTATTGAACATAATTGTAGATAAAGAAGACAATCATTGCCTTGGATGAGCTTGTAGTTTAGTCGACAGAAAAGGAGGTGTATAAGAGAAGAAGGTGCATTAAACACACAGTGGGGGCAACAATGGAGAGCCCGCTTCCCTCAGGCTCCATTCCTCTTTGGACTCCCACCCTCCTCCAAATAGTCCACCAGGTTACCCCCAAATAAATAGACAGTCTAGGTACAAAAGGGTGGACTTGTTATGCAAACACATCCCAAAGTCATCCAGTCTCTCTTCCCCAAGGAGATGGTGGTCCCTTAGCTTCTCCTCTACGACAAGTCTTGAGCAGACTCTAACCAACGCCACATACACACACACTTTTAACACTTGTTGGTGTTAGGTGCAGTGAGAAGGCAAGTCACTTGAAGTCCAGAGGGACTCCAGGGTCTGGAACTTCCTAACTCTGTGTCCCGGGGGAAATTGCTCACACTCCCCTAGGCTGTTCTTCTACAGTATGAGAGGGCTGAGTGAGGTGCTGCCCCGGTAGACAATGCAGGCACGACCACATGACTCTCTGGTGGCAACAGCTCCCCTCTAAGCAGACAAACATCTTCTGCTCTTCTTTCCTAAAGCAAGAAACTGTAGGGAGTAAATGACCTCACCCACAGCTTCACCAGGCACACCAGTCCTTGCTGGTGCCAGGATTATGGCTTCTGATGGCCGGAAGGCGGCGTCATGGGTCAGCATGACTTTAGCCCCGGGGACAAGTGTAAGAGGTGGGCCACTAGCTAGCTCATCGGGATTCACGTGCGAAAAGAAGAAACTCACCACTCTTGCTGACGGCTTTGCTTGGGTAACAGGGCTTCCCTCTACTGCTGGAGCAGTTTCTGATTTGGGATTTGGGGTTTGGGGACCTAGGAAGCTCGAAGTCCTCCGTGGCGGGTTGCGTGAGTCGCTCGCCACCTGCCGGTTATTTCTCTAACTGCAGCGAGGACTGCGTGAAAATCTTGCAGTTCGGCTCATACATTACCACGAATCTCTTCTACTAATTCTACTCCATACCACTCAGTTCAACTCCCCACAATACCCACATTAGGTGCCTGTTAATATTCAGATTCTGAAGGTTCATCCTAGACCCACCAAGTCAGAATCCGTGCAATCGGCCTTTTAAACAAGCTGTAGAGTAGTCCTTTTGTACGTAGAAGCTGGAGAACTAGTTATCTCGAGGTATTCGAGGTGATGAAACCCAGTCTCCATTACTCAGACCCGTGAAGAACAAATCTCTTCTGATAAAGTTACACGAGTTCTATAAATATCCTTTCTTTGGGTAAAGGGATGCCTGGTGACTTCTGAGGAGGGTGGAAAGGACTGGTGAGTTATTGCAGAGATGGTCTTTGATGAACGGGACCCAACTTGCAGTGGGAAGAAAAGGGCCATGGGACCAACCTGCTCAACATGGAGCCTTTCGCTTCCTTGACTTTGGAGACTCCGGCAGGCTTAACCTCCTCTTCCCTTCATCCACCTCTTCCAAAGCTGCATCTTGGACTTTGCTACACCCAGAGCAGCTCCACCTTTGGAATCTGAACCTTCCATCCTCCCCTCTGATTCCTTCTGGTTCCCACTTCTGCTGTACCTCTCTCTAATCTCCTTTCCCAAGATCTATTTCTTCCCAGTCTAGTCTCTCTCCGACTCAATCTGGAGAGTGTGACTGATCGTTCCACAAACTTATAACATAAAATGCTTACCTTCCCATCTTAAAAAACAGCCAACTCATTCCTTGATCTTATGACCAGTTTCACCCCTCAGTCAAGTTTCCGATAACAGTAATCTACACCCATGGTTCCATTTACTTATCTCCCACTTACCTGCCTGAGCTTCATCACCACTGGAGTTCCTCATCGTGATGGTTAATCTTATGTGTCAACTTGAATGGGCAAGAGGGTGCCCAGATATTTGGTTAAACATTATTCTGGGTGTGTCTCTAAGGATGCTTTGGGTCAGATTAACGTTTGAATCCATAGACTGAGTAAAGCAGATTGACCTCCCCACTGTGGGCGCGCCTCACCCAATCCATTGAAGACCCGAATAGAACAAAAAGGATGAGTAAGGGAAAATTCACACACTCTCTCAGCCTGGTTGTCTTTAAGCTGGGACACTGGTCTTCTGCCTTCAAACTTGGACTTGCATGGAACTTACACCATCGGCTCTTCTGGTTCTCAGGCCTTCAGACTTCAGGCTGGAACTACACCATCTGCTCTCCTGGGTCTCCAGCTGGCCAATGACTGCAGATGTTGGGACTTCTCAGTCTCCATAATCACTTGAGCTAATTCCTTATAATAAATCTCTCTCTCTCTATGTGTGTATACACACACACACACACACACACACACATATACATATGTGTGTGTGGATGTACATAGACATAGATACATATATATGTAGATAGATAAATAGATCTCCTATTGGTTCTGTTTCTCTGAAGAATCCAGACTAACATGCTCATGAGTGGCTCCCTTTTCCTAAATGTAATAGGTACTTCAGGCCCTACCTTATTTGATTTCCCCAAGCGTTTGGCACTGTTGACTGCTCACCTCTTCTTTTCTTTTCTTTTTCCTAGCTTTGCTTTTTATTGAGTTCATACTAGTTTACATCAATGTGAGATTTCAGTTGTACATTATTTCTTGACTGTCACCACATAAGTGCTCCCCTTCACCCCCTGTGCCCACCCCCTGACCCTTCTTCCCTTGGTAACCACTGAACTGTTTTCTTTGTCCATGTGTTTGTTTATATTCCACATATGAGTGAAATCATCTGGTGTTTGTCTTTCTCAATCTGGCTTGTTTTGCTTAGCGTAATTCACTCCAGATCCTTCCATGTTGTTGCAAATGGGATGAATTTGTCTTTTTTATGGCTGGGTAGTATTCCATAGTATATATACACCACATCTTCTTTATCCAATCACCAGTCGATGGGCACTTGGATTGTTTCCATGTCTTGGCTATTGTGAATAGTGCTGCAATGAACATAGGGGTGCATATATTACTTTAGATTGTTGATTTCATGTTGTTTGGGTAGATACCCAGTAGTGGGATAGCTGGATCAAATGGTAGTTCTATTTTCAGTTTTTTTAAGGAATCTCCATACTGTTTTCCATAGTGGCTGCAGCAGTTTGCATTCCCACCACTAGTGTATGAGGGTTCCCTTTTCTCCACATCCTCTCCAACATTTGTTATTTTTAGTCTTAGTGATTATAGCCACTTAGTGATTATATATAGTGAGTATGGTGTTGGCTGTGACCTTTATTATGTTGAGGTAATTTCCTTCTATCCCCATTTTGTTAAGAGTTTTTATCATAAATGGCTGTTGGATCTTGTCAAATGCTTTATCTGAATCTATTGAGATGATCATGTGGGTTTTATTCCTCAATTTGTTGATGTGGTGTATCACGTTCATTGATTTATGGATGTCAAACCATCCCTGTGTCCCTGGTATACATCCCACTTGATCATAATGTATGATCCTTTTGATGAATTGTTGAATTCGGGTTGCCAAAATTTTGTTAAGGATTTTTGCATCTATGTTCATCGGTGATGTTGGCCTGTAGTTTTCCTTTTTTGTGTCATCCTTGTCAGGCTTTGGTATCAGCATGATATTGGCCTCATAGAATGTGTTCGGAAGTGTTCCATCATCCCTAATTTTTTGGAATAGCTTGAGAAGGATAGGTATTAAATCCTCTCTGAAAGTTTGGTAGATTCCCCAGGGAAGCCATCTGGTCCTGGGGTTTTATTCTTCGGGATATTTTTGATTATGTTTCAGTCTCTTTCCTTGTGATTGGTCTATTCAGATCGTCTCTTTCTTCTTGATTCAGCTTTGGGAGGTTGTAAGAGTCTACGAATTTATCCATTTCCTCTAGATTATCCATTTCATTGGCATATAGTTTTTTGTAGTATTCTCTTATAATCCATTGTATTTCTGTGGTGTCCATTGTTATTTCTCCTCTTTCATTTCTAATTTTGTTTATCTGAGCTTTCTCTCTTTTTGCCTTTGTAAGTCTGGCTAGGAGTTTGTCAATTTTATTAATCTTCTCAAAGAACCAGCTCTTTGTTTCATTGATCCTTTCTACTGCCTTTTTTTTGTTTCAATAGTGTTTATTTCTGCTCTGACTTTTATTATTTCTCTTCTTCTGCTGACTTTGGGCTTTGTTTGTTCTTCTTTTTCTGATTCAATTAGGTATAATTTGAGATTGTCTATTTGAGATTTTTCTTGTTGTTAAGATGTGCCTGTGTTGCAATGAATTTCCCTCTTAATACAGCTTTTGCTGCATCCCATGTGAGTTGGTATGGTATGTTTTCATTTTCATTTGTCTCCAGATATTTTTTGATTTATCCTTTAATTTCTTCAATGATCCATTGCTTGTTCAATAGCATGTTGTTTAGTCTCCACATCTTTGTCCCTCATCAGCTTTTTTATTGTAATCAATTTATAGCTTTATAGCATTGTGATCAGAAAAGATGTTTGCTATTATTTCAATTTTCTTAAATTTATAGAGGCTTGCCTTGTTTTCCAACATATGGTCTATCCTTGAGAATGTTCCTTGTACACTTGAGAAGAATGTGTATTCTGCTGGTTTTGGATGGAGTGTTCTATATATGTCTATTAAGTCCAACTGGTTTAGCTTTTCATTTAATTCCACTGTTTCCGTATTGATTTTCTGTCTGGATGATCTATCCATCGATGTAAGTGGAGTGTTGAGGTCCCCTACTATTATTCTGTTATTATTAATATCTCCTTTTAAATTTGTTGATAGTTGCTTTATGAACTTTGGTGCTCCTATGTTAGGTGCATAGATATTTATAAGTGTTATTTCTTCTTGGTGAAGTGTCCCTTTGATCATTATAGATTCCCTCTCTTTGCCTCTCTTTGCCTGCCTTATCTTGAAGTCTACTTTATCTAATATAAGTATTGTGACACTTGCTTTCTTTTGTTTGCCATTAGCTTGGAGTGTTGTCTTCTATCCCTTCACTCTGAGCCTGTGTTTGTCATTGGAGCTGAGATGTGTTTCCTGGAGACAGCATATTGTTGGGTCTTGTTATTTAATCCATCTTGCCACTCTGTGTCTTTTTATCGGAGAATTCAATCCATTTACATTTAGGGTGATTATTAATATATGAGGGCTTAATGCTGTCATTTTATCATTTGTCTTCTGGTTCTCCTGAATTTCCTTTGTTTCTCATCCTGTGTATTTTGGTATACCTATCGAATTATGTAGTTTTTTATGATGTGTTTCTTTGTTTTCTCCTTATTTCTTATTTGTGTCTCTGTTCTGCTTTTTTGTTTAGTGGTTTCCATGAGGTTTGTATTCAGAAGCTCGTGTATAAGATAGTCCATTTTCTGATGGCTTCTTATTTCCTTAGTCTAAACCAATTCAGTCCCTTTCCTCCTCCCCCCCAAGTTGTTTTTCTCACACCTTATTCCATCTTGTGTTGTGAGTTTGTGGTTAAACTGAAAAGATTGTCTTTGTTTTTGGTGGTTTCCTTCCTTATTCTCTTTAATGCTATGCTTGAGTATTTGTTATCCTATTCTGATTCTGTCTACCTATTTATCTCCTTACTCCATGCTTTGGAACCCCTTTCTCCTTTTTTTTTTTTCCATGTATGAGGACCTTCTTGAGGATTTCTTGTGGTGGGGGAGTCTTGTGACTACAAACTCCCTTAACTTTTGTTTGTCTGGGAAAGTTTTTATTTCTCCATCATATCTGAAGGATATTTTTGCTGGATAGAATATTCTTGACTGAACATTTTTATCTCTTAAAGATTTGAATATGTCATTCCATTCTCTCTTGGCTTATAAGGTTTTTGCAGAGAAATATGCTGAAAGCCTGATAGGGGTTCCTTTGTAGGTTATTTTCTTCTGCCTTGCTGCCCTTAGTATTCTTTCTTTGTCATTCATTTGTGCTAGTTTTACTACTATATGCTTTGCAGTAGGTCTTTTTACATTGACATATCTAGGAGATCCGGAAGCCTCTTCCACATGGATTTTCCTCTTTCCCTAGGTTTTGGAAGCTCTCTCCTATTATTTCTTTGAACACACTTTCTGCTCCATTCTCCTTCTTGAATACCTATAATTCTCATGTTGCATTTCCTAATTGAGTCAGATATTTCTGAGAGACTTTCTTCACTTATTTTTGGTCTTAGTTCTCTCTACTCCTCTGTCTGGAGCATTTCAACATGTCTAGCTTCGATTATGCTGATATGCTCCTCTATAATGTCCACTCGAGTGTTCAGGGAATCCCTATTTTGTTTTATCTCTCCCATTGTGTCTTTAATCTTTAATATTTCTGATTGATTCTTCTTTATAGTTTCAATCTCTTTTGTGAAGTAGCTCCTGAACTAGTTGAATTGTTTCTCTACATTCTCTTTTACCTCATTAAGTTTTTTGATGATAGCTATTTTGAATTCATTGTCATTTAGAGTACATATTTCTGTGTCCTCAGGACTGAATTCTGGGTACTTGTCATTTTCTCTCTAGTCTGGAGATTTGACATAGTGTTTGATATTGCTACAAGAGCTGGTTCATTCCTTATGCATCCTGATATTATTTGGTCCAGTTACCAACTATCACCACTGGGTGGGAGTCAAGAGCTGCATATTCTGAGCCCTCCACCTTCAGTTGAGATCCCAGGCAGTGGAGTGGTGGGGCGGGTGGGGGGAGAGGGGCTTTTCCCTGCATGCGCTCCAGGCTTTCTCACTCTTCTCTCACTATCTTATCTCCTGGGGTGTTGGCTTGATGAGGTCACCCCCTGCAAAATCTCTTGCCCCAGTAGAGGTCTTACCTCTAGGCTGCACAAGGACCCCTTGGGGGTCCTTGATGTTCCCGCAAATGGACATCCCCTACCCTGTTCCTCCCCTCTCAGAGCCTCCTTCGGTCGTGGATCACAGTCTTTAGGGGAGGAAGCGAAGTTTTCTCTTACCCCATTCCAGCTCCTCCAAGGGGGGCCCCAGTCTTTCTTCCCCCTGTCGTATGGCTGTGTGTCTCTTGCATGTTTTTTTGTGTTGTGTTAGGATGTCCTCTGTTGGAGTATGGATCAACCTTTTCATTGTATGTTGGAGGGGAGAGAATCCCAGGGAAGTTCATTCCACCATGATGCTGACATCACTCCAACTGCTCACCTCTTCTTGATAATCTCTCCTCTCTCCTCCTTCACTCCTTGTTATCCCTCTTACCATTTTTTTCCTCAGGATTAGTTTTCAGTTTCCCATCACAGTATAAAGTCTCCTGGTGACACCTGCTGTGTTTAGGTTTTAGTTTCCACCTCTTTTGCTGATGACTTTCAAATTCTTGTTTCTAGCTTGGACTCTCCCAGGGATCTCAAACTTGTGTGACCTGCATCACTTCTCGGGTGTTCCACTGGTGTGCAACATCAAACAAGTGCAACATGTTTGAATCTGGGCTCACCATTCTGACTCCCTCAAATCTTTTCCTCCTTTTGTGTTCTATATTTCAGGGCTTGCTGTCACCTACCCACACTCTCAAAACAAAATCCTGGAGTCATCCCAAACTCTCGCTGCTCACTGACACCCTCTCCACAGTTACTGAGGCTTAACTATATATATGTAATTAACTATGCAGTTATAAGTATATACATGCAACTTATATATATGTGTGTGTGCATATTCAAATCATTTTCCTCCTGTCTATCACTAATATCATTTCCCTATTTCAATACCAACTGGTCATCCTGCTTCCAGTTTCATCTCCCTCAAATATCGCCTCCTAATTGCTGCCAGAATGATCTAACTAGACAACATAGTCAAATGTGTCAGGAGCATCAGAGTGTAAAGAAACGGTGCTTATATCACAGCCCAGGAAAAGTAAACTTTTCAAAGTATAATATACCTTATTGCTCTTCTAATCAAACCCCTTCAATAGCCTCCCAATTTTCTTAGGATAAGAATCCACTGCCCTTGAAGTTCCATAATAGTAGGGATTTTGCTTTGCCTCCTTTTGCATGTCCAGCACTTAGCATGGTGTCGAAACAAGGTGCTAATAGATGCTTGTTGATTGAATAAATGAACTTGGTGGGACTAAAGCTGTTTCACTGGTGTAAGATGTATGCATGTATGATACAGAAAGCGGCATGCAAAAAGCTCTTATTGGAAAATTTAAAAGACTCAGAAAAACTATCCTCCCCCTCTTGGTATGTCCCCCTCATTTGCCACTTGGCATAGGCTCTCTAGGACCAGTAGTGATCTCTTTATGTGAATATCTTCCTAGTCTTGAGGAAAGCCATCAGGTCTTCTCTCCAAGGAACAAATGGAGCCTGGCACATAGCAGGTACTTAATTGATATCTAGTACAGTTGATATTGATGGATCACACAATGAGGGCTGTTTACTTGTCAGAACTTTTCATGGGGCCCGGCCCCGTGGCCAAGTGGTTAAGTTCATGTGCTCCGCTTTTCAGCCCAGGGTTTCACTGGTTCAGATCCTGGGCATGGACATGTCACTGCTCAACAGGCCATGGTGAGGAGGCATCCCACATGTCACAACTAGAAGGACCCACAACTAAAATATACAACTATATACTGGGGTGATCTGGGGAGTAAAAAAGCAGGAAAAAAAGAACTTTTCACGGATATTTTCTCAAATGTGTGAGAAGCAGGAGTGAGGAGCGGGAGGAGCAGGGGCCTTGTGTTGGTGAGTGCAAAGGGTTTGGGTTGGTTGGGCAGGGTGGGCTGGGCTATGGGAAGCCTTGAATGACAGACCAACAGTTTGAGTGTGATGGTCTGAGAGATTTTTAAACAGAGGAGTGACACATGGACGATAAGTCTGGAGCTATGGAAGAGGGATTGATGGGGACAGACTCTGACTAGCTCAACTCCCTTTTCTAACATCGCTTTTCATGAGCTGGTGTAGCATGCCTACTACCATTCATTCACTCATTCAACAGACTCTAGAATGTAAGCCCCAGGAGGGCAAGGACTGTGCTTGTTCCATTTACCGTTAGTTTTTGGTGTCTAGAACAGGGTCTGACACATGATAGGAGCTCAATAGACATCATTTGCATAAACATTTATTGGATACCTACTCTATGCCAAGCATGTAGTATGTTCCAGGATGCAAAGATTAAAAAAAGACTCAGTTCCTGTGTTCAGGGAGCTCACATAATATTCCTTTTTGCAACAAAGCAAGCAAAAAGGCAATTTTGAACACAAAACCAGAATGCTAACATGAGCTGAGGGAGACCAAAGAAAGGGGAGCTAACTCTCCTTGGTGAAGCTAGGCAAGGCAATTCAGGGAAGCAGTAACAGAAGAGGAGTGCCAAACTGTTTGAAGTCATCAAAGCTTTGCATTAGAAGCAGTTCATGGGCCCTAGATCGATCAGTGAAGATTTCAGGCTATGCCTATATGAGGCTCGGGCTATTCTTTCTAGCTAAGAAATTCTCACCTCTCCTTTCTGCTTGGGCATCATCTTCCTTCCCTAACTATCACCATCCACACTAGAGGCGATCGGTCACCTCCTGTGCTCTCCCATAGCACTTGGCCTCCACTCACCTGCTGTTAGTGCTTGTTTTATCATCTGTCCTCTCGTAGACTTTAAGTGAAATGTGAGCAGAGTACTTTTCCTGTCTTGTCCACATAATTCTCATTCCGGGGCAGATCCAGATTTGGGAAGCCTGAGGCTTATAAAACTTCAGGGCTCTATTTAACAAAAAGAATATAAAATTATAAATATTAGGTAGAAAACGGAATATATCCTTAGAACAAAAATACAAGCAAATTACACATTATATAAAGCTAGTAAAATGCCAAAATTTCCAGATAAATTAACATATTTTTATAAGTTAATTGTCTGCAAAACTTCTACGATAACTTTTTCTATATATTTTGGTGCACACTCTTTGATCATCTCTTCAAAATTGTTACTCTTATTTTTAGAGAGAATGAAAAGATAATTCAATTTTTTCTGTAACATATTGAAATTTGCTCTTTATTATTGATAGTTTGGATGCTCAAAGCATATTACTTAATGCAAAAATATGCTAGTTGTTTGTAGAGCTGCTATGGATTTGTGCTATACAAATACAAGAATTCTGATAAATTTATTTCACAAAATTCTTATCAAAAAGCAAAAAATATGTTTATAATTGTTGATGCTTTATTATCAACTATATTCCTAGGAAGGAAGAAAATTCTGTTTCATTATTGGGAGGAGGGTTGCCAAGAATGCGGTATTTTTCCCCAGCTTTATTGAAGTATACTTTTGACAAATAAAAATTGTATATCTATGAGGTGTACAACTTGATGTTTTGCTACTTGTGTCACCACAATTAAGTTAATTAACACACTCAACACCTCATGTAGTTATCATTTTATTTTTACTCTTTTTCTCTCTCTCTTTTTTTTGTGTGTGTATGTGTCTGTGGTGAGAACATTTAAGATCCACCCTCCTAGCAAACTCTATGTATACAATACAGTATTGTTAACTACAGTTACATTGTCATACGTTAGATCTCCAGAAAGGAAACTGTTTTGACCAGAGGTTGAAGAAAACCGCAAACTGAGAACACGCTCTCAAGACTTCTGACCCCAAACTATAAGACTCAGTGACTCAGGACAGTGGACAGTAGGACTGTTCCTGGAAACCTTTCTTACGTCTGGATGACCAGCAATACCTATCCATGAAAGTGACTATAAATGACATAACGCAGCCACTAAACACAAACTAAAGGTGTCTTCATCCTAACTTCCTAGTTCAATCCCAAAGATGTCTGGGCCACCAGACATGAAAAGTGTGATGGAGAGGATTTTGGGGTGGAAAGAGGTGTCAGTCTTACGTGATTGTGGTTTAACTATCTTTGGAAAATTTTACAAAAATATATGTCTACATATGACCAGGTGAAACCATTGCTGGGGTCCCTTTGAGAGCGATGGAGGAGTCTAGGTAGGTGCACGTCCCTCAAGCTTTAGCTTCATCAGCTTCACGACAAATCTGCCTCAGTGCCTGTGAGTAGGTGGTAAACATATTGAATGAATGAATTAATGACTGAAATAAAGTCAAAAAAGAGCATGAAGTTGGACTAGATGGCCTGTGTGACTTTGGACAAATAACTGCAATATTCAGAGTTTATTTCCTCATTTTAAAAATGAGAAAATAATTGATATTTTACAGATAATGTACTTGAAAACATAAATCAAAAAGTAAAATACAAGTAGAGAAATTATTTTTAGAAATATAACACATAAAGGTTTATGTTCTCCTCCTTTGACTTAATATCCCCATGAGTCCCAGTTGCACAGGGATCTTCTCAATGATTAGCCTGGAGAGTCCCACTCAGATGGGTCTCCTTTGTCTGTCAAGAGTAGGGATGGAGCCGTCTCAGAGAATGTTGCTGTCTCTGTCTACTCAGCAGCCTAGGAGTCACCTTTGACCTGTTTCACACCCTTGCCCACCATATCTAAACTCCTTTTTTCAACCTTCTAAACCTTTCTCAAACCCATTCCATTTTCTTCTTCTCCACCCTCAGTACCACTTTAGTCCAAGGACTAAAGCACCATGGCCATTTCTCACCTAGACAACAGTAACCACCTCTTAACTGCTCTTGCTCCCCCTCCACTCCACTCTGCACGCTGCAGCCAGAGTGATCTTGTGATAATGCGAGTCTCACAGAAGCACCCTCTAATTATGAAATTCAACGGCTTCCCAACTCTTTCAGGATAAAGACTTTTTAAAAACCCTTAACATGGTCTGCAAGACTCTGCATGGTCTGGCTTTCCCTAGGTCTCCTGCTGCATCTTCAACCCATGTTCCCCATTTTTTCCACCACATGACTTTTGCATACGCTGGTCCTTCCACCTGGAAGGTTCCAGGCAGTTCTAGGTTCTTCCTTTTCCCTTTCGTCTAGATATTTTCTAGTTCATATTCTTAGATTGAGATAACTTCCTGTGGAAAAGTTCTTGCAGCATCATGTACAACTCCTTCATGCCATTTGTTACCATTGTAAATTTGAATTTATTCCTATGATTTGATTAATGTCCATCTCTAAAAAGAACATAAACTCAGGGATAAAGCTTTATCCCTGAACCTAGAACAGTGCCTGCCTTACAACAAAAGCTTAATAAATATTTTTAGGTAGTATGGATGAATCTCACTCATTTCTAGTCCCCCAAGTGTCTCTGCATCCTCAGAGTTCAGCCAGCTTCCCCCACAGTGAGACAGATGCAGAAGATTTAGAAGAGAAATAAATGCCTAAGATCATGTATGTGTCTTACCAAGAAACTGAGCAGCCTGTAGTCTGATGGGCTGTTCGCCTCAGTAGATGTGCTTCCCAAATTTGTTACTCAATGAGTAATGACTGCAGCCGCTAAGACCCTAGCTTTCAAATGGTCAAACCTACCGAGGTTCTGAAGGGGCCAGGAGTCTTTGAGTGGACAGGGGTGTTTATACCACCCTCTCTTCCTCAGAGGCCTCTCCTCTCAAGGAAAGGATGATGGGTACTTTTCCCAAGCCTAACATCACCACCCTAGGTCTTTTGCTTCCTATCCCACAAGACCGCGATATCTCAGATTCCTCATCCATACAACGGCAATACTAAAACTCTATCTCATTAAACTGTAGAAAGAATTAAATCAGATAACCTCCACAATATCCCTGACACTGAACAAATATTTAAATGCTGAATAAACATTTGTCCCTTTCTCTTCCCAGAGAGAATGAGATGGAAAGAATAAAGCTAGCGGATAGCTTATTTATGTCTAATTAGAAATCCAATATGGCTTTGGGCAAATTCTCTAGGCTAGCTAATTTTTTTCTTTGCAACTTTCTTTCCTTGCATACATTTAAGTGGGAAGGTAGAAAGATAACAAAAAAACTCTCTCCTAATCCCACAATCTAGAGAAAACATCTCTTTCTCATTCTTTTTCATTGTTGTTTTACGCCTCTTGACACATTTACACAATGGAGAATGCAAGACCTTATATTTTATTTTTATCAGTCACTGGTTAAATAGTGCACATTTTAAGATATGATAAATTCTTCATGATTTTCAAGGAACTTTTATGGGTGCCTCTATTATGTAAAAGAACTATGGTTTAATTATTCCCCTATTGCTAAAGTTTTTATTTCTTCCCAAACATTTTTTGCCCTGAGCCCTTTTGTGCATTTTTTTTTTTACATTTCTGATTAAACTAACAGGAATTGAGTACTTAGTATGCATCAGGCACTGTGCTTAGTCTTGGAATTTAGGAAGACTAAGATTTGGTTTCCGGTCTGAGAGCATTTAATCTAGAAGAAGGAGACAGAAGAGTGAAAACACGACAACAGGAGAGTTGACGAGTTTAGTTATAGAGGAAAGTTCAAGATGCTATCTGAGCCAAGGAGAGGTGATCGCCCCTGTCTCAGGGCAGTGAGTCAGAGAAGGTTTTGTGGAAGAGGTGGCTCTTGGGTTGACCAGTTGAGTATCAACACTTACTCCTAAGCCTTACTGTGGAAACAGCCTCCCCTGGCTTTGACTTTGGATTTTTCTTCAGACTGAGTCTTACCTTGATCTGCTTGGATTTGATGCCATTACTCTGTTGACCAATAGCCAAGCCCACTCTGCCCCAAAGTGTCTTCAATCTCTGAGTGACATTGCTGTGCATCTGGCTTCAATCCAGTTCTACTTGTGGCTTTGCTGCCATGGTTATAGTCGGTGGGATGAAAGTAAATGTTTAGCAACACACTGACATCACCCATGATTCATAGGGTTTGCTGATTTCCATGCTGTAGATATTCTCATTATGGCAGATTTCAAGCTACCAATGTGAAGACGGAGATGAGAAGAGATGTGCAGTAGCATATTTTTATGTAGCATTTCCACCACACAGATATCATGGGCATAAACAACCTCAGAGCATGGATAATAAAATTTAGTAAAATAATTATGAATTAGTGAATTTTGAATATTTACTACCTTGTTTTCAATATAAATTATTTAATTGTGTTTCCAAAATTTAGTTTTTAATCATGGATGTGTTTAGCAATAGGCTCATAAAACTCCTGAAAAATCAACTCTCCCTAGTCTGTATGAGCTGGCTTTAGTACATCACTGGTGAGAAATACATGAACAGGTCCTGCCAACCTCTCCAAACTCAGCTAACACTGCTCTCCCCTCCACTCTCTCTACTGCAGCCACAACTGGCCTGTGTCTGCTCCTCAGAGAAGACCCACTTGCTCAGTATCTCAGAGATTTTGCACAGATGTTCCTTCCACTGGGAACTCTCTTTCCTCAGACTTTTGCATTTGGAGTGGAAACTTCTCCTAATTCAGTTCTTAGCTCAAACATTAACTTGTTGGATAGGTCTTCCCTGTTCATGCAACTTAAATCAGCCTCTCCAAAGCAGATAATCTTTTTTTATAATACTTATTTTCAAAACTTTACTTCTTCTTGGCTATTATCAGTACTGAGCGTAAATTGCTTCTTTTTTTTTGTCTACTCATTTACTGGCCATGTCCCCTAATAGAATGTGAAATCAATGAGAACATTGACTGTCCTGCTCATCAGTGTCTAGAACAGTGCTTGATACGTAGTATATAGTCAACAAATGTCTGTTGGATGAATGACAAAACTCAGTGACCTCACTCTGATGTTGCCAAGTGGAGATGCGAATGTCATATATATACGTATCATTTAATAAACCCTTGATCAAATGTACTTGACTTACCAACTGATTTTATTACGACCCAAAGAACAAAAGAAGTGTCTAAGTTCTGCCAGGGACTCCTGGAATAGCTGCTATAAACCTCATTTTGATGAAAATAATGACATGCATTAATTGCATTTAGTTTGTGTGGGCTTTGGTTGCTAGTGGTTTTCAGATTTCTGGGTTGTCTTGTGAGAAAATTTAGACTAAAAAGAAGTATGCCATAGAAATGAGGTCCTGAAGAAGCTCACAAGCCGGCTAAGTTTATAGTGTGGGAATTTCCTCAGTTTACCCAAAGAGACATTGCATTGTTCTCTAAATTCTGATTAGAAAAGAGCGGTTCTTGGACAGATAAAACCATCTTAAATATCATTTCCATGTCTCTTATATTGTTAGAATCAGGTTTGGCTGTGAGTGATAAAAATTTCAAAATAACAGGTGTTTAAACAAAATAGAAGTTAATTTTTTTCCTAAATCAATGTCTAAGTCATCAGTCCAAGGTTGCTGGCTCCATGGTGTCAAGAATGAGACTCTTTCTATCTTGATCTTTCTCTCTTTTTGCTTTAAAAAACATGGCTCCCATTCCTGTGTTTACCTCATCATCCAACATGACTGCTTCAGCTCCAGTCATCTTTTCTGAATTCCAACTTGCAAGAAGGATTGAAAGAAGGAAAGGGTGTGCTTCCTTTAGAGAGACTTTCTAGATGTTGCACAGATTACTTCTTCTCGTATTTCTTTGGTCAAATATTAGATGTGTAGTTACCTCTAGCTTCAAAGAAGGCTGGGAAACGTAGTTTTTATTCTGGAAGACTTGGGGCTGACCATCTAAGATTCAGAGCTTCTATTGCCATGAGAGAAAAGGAAAGAAAATGGCGCAACTAGCCATATATGTCACATCTCTATTCCTTCTCCAGCAAGTGGGTAAAGCAGTTCATAACATCAGTGTAACTGCTAGGCTGGCTGACTTGCCACACTTTTGTGAAACTGGCCAGTAAAGAAACAATGAGCCCAGATGAATTTAGACAGTTTATCGCTCAGAACACAAAAGGAAACATGAGTTTCATGTTTGTGCTGGATGTCCTTGTCCTCCCAGTCCCGTGTACTCCCTGGCGAGGGCTGCAGGCTGGAAATGTACACTCCTGCTTGTCCCTAGATAATGCTGATGACGTTTTAGTTGTGAATCCTGACTCAGCAGACTTGTTTGATGTACTCAAGTGATGTCTGATCTTCCTGTATCTGAACCTACTTGTTGACATTTGTCAACACTAAGGTATGCAACCCCACACTGGGTTGGAAAACTTATAGGGAAATAGACACTCTCACATTTTTCTGGTACTGTGTAAATTGGTAGAACCCATATGGATTGAGAGACTATACATAAGAGTTTGCCTGTGATAGTCTGATTTATACCCATTGTCTCACTGTAATTATCATTAGCACTTCCTTTCACTATCAAAATATTTCAGTCTGGGCGATCAATTATATGGGTACCCTCTGGAGGATAATTTGTCAATATCTATTAAAATGATAAATGCTTATATCCTTTGACACAGCAATTCTACTTACAGTACTTTTTCATATAACCTGACATAGTGTAAAATGGTGTACATACAAAGTTATTCACAACAGATTACTTGGAATAGCAAAAGATTGGAAACAAAAATGTTAATTAACAGAGTACTGATTAAATAAATTATGATAATCCATACAAAGTACACAACAGAGCTATTACAAAAGGATGAGAAACATCATCATGTGGTAAACAGGGTGATTGCAAGACATATTATTAAGTTAAAAGTTTAAAAAGGCAAGGTACAGAACCATGTACACTGCTACTATTTGTGTAAGAAAGCGAGAGGAAGTATACGTGCACACACACAAACACATATCTGCCTAAATGTCTCTGGAAGAAACTAATAATACTGGTTGTCTTTGGGAAAGAGAATCAGGTGCCTGAAGGACAGGAGAGTGTGAGAGAACTTTTACCATTTATGTTTTTACTTTTGGATTTTTGATCCATATAAATGTTCGCCTCTTCAAAACTAAACAAGTGAAATAACAATTATATATAAATGGAAAAAATAAATCACAACTTAGAGATAACCAGTGTCTTAGCTCAGGTTGCTACAACAAATATACCGTAGACTGGACGATTTAAACCAAAAACCCTCACTTCTCACAGTTTTGGAGACTGAGAAGTTCCATATCAAGTTTCTGGCAGATCCACTTTTGGGCGAGAGCCCACTTCCCAGCTTACAGACGGCCATCTTCTCATGGTATCCTCACGTGGTAGAGAAGAGAGAGAGGGGAAGAAAACTCTCTGATGTCCCTTCTCATAAGGGAACTAATCTCATTTATGAGGGCTCTGCTCTCATGACCTAATTACCTCCCAAAGTCCTCAGTTTCAAATACCATCATATTGGGGATTAGGGTTCAACATGAATTTTGAGGTGACACTAATATTTCAGTTCATAGCAACCAGCAAAGGAATAAAAATAGAAAGAATAACTTTCAAATCAGAAGAAGAAAACTTGATCTAATCCTCCATTGGAAGACTAAAAAGGAGAAAATGAAATAAATAAAAAGTGCAGAAAATGGAAAATATGAAATAAAATGGCTGAAGTATGTCCTAATGTAAAAGTTATTATGGTAAATGTCAATGGGTAAAACTTCCTAATAAAAAGAAACTATCAGATTCGATTAAAAGACAGGTTATATATACATATGCACATACATATTTATAATCTATGTATAAATATGTTTGAATGTATTGTTTGTGTTCTGCAAATTTTTTGTCTAATTGATATATTAATTTCTGAAATGAGTATGTTAAAATATCCAACTACATATATATACATATCTCCAAGAAATAAAAAATACCTATTCTTTGCTAGCCTGCCTGAGCATATACAAAAATTGACCATATGGGCTTGGCCACCAAGAAAGCTTCAATAAATTCCAAAGAATCAAAATCATAAAGACTGGGCTCTTTAACCATAGTATAATACAGTTAGAAATCAAAAAAGGAAAGTTAAGACTCTCCCAAGTACCTTGAATTTAAACAATATACTCCCAATTGGGTTATTGAGAAAATTATATTCAAAACTTAAAACCGAACAATAGTAAAAACACTGTGTATCAAATGACTGAAATATAGCTAAAATAATACTAATAGTCCTTTGAAGTATCTCATTTTAAATAAATAAGAAACAAAAAAGGTTGAAGACGAATGAGTTAAGTGTTCAACTCAAGAAGCTGGGAAAAGACCAACAAAGCAAGCTCAAATAAGGAAATAATAAAGAAAAGTGGGGCGAAACAATGAAGTAGAAAACAACACCAACATTACAGAAGATCAGTCTTGTGAAGTCCTGACTCTTAATGGACAAACATCTGGCAAGATGAGAGAAGATACAAATAAACAAAATACAGAACACAAAAAAGAAAAGAAATACAGACACAATAGAACTTTAAAAAATAAGAAAAGAATGCTATGAACAGTCATCTGTTAGTTTCTTTGAGAACTTGGCTGATTGAATTAATTTCTGGAAAAATATAAAGTGAGAAGAAATAGAAAATATAAATACACCAATAATAGTTAAACGAATTCAAATATAATCTACTACTTTTCCTGACCCCTAAAATTTCAAGTCCAGTGTATTTACAAGAGGTCCTACCAAATTTTCAAGAAAGAAATAACTTCTATCTTCTGTAGGTTGTTCCAGAAATTACAAAAACAAGTAAATTTGTACAACTTGTTGTGCAAGGCTAGTGTAATCTTGATTTCAAAATGAGATAACAATAGCACAAGTATTAAAATTGCAGCTCCATTTCTCTAATAAACATATATGCAAAAATCCTATATAAAATATGAGCTAACCGTATCTAATAGTGTAATAAAAGTTAATATATCATAAACAGGGAAGGTTTACCCTAGTATGCAAGAAGAGTTTAACACCTAAAAAAATCTACCACAATGCAATTCACCACATTAACAGACTAAAAGGAATACATCATATAATTTTCTCAGTAGATGCAGAAAACGCAAATGCCAAATTCAACATTTTGTGATAAAAACAAACAAACCTCATCACGCTAGACACAGGATTTCATAAATTTGATGATGGTTATAACATCAAAAATCCTCATCAAGCATAATATTCATGGAGAAACTTTGGCTGCATTCATAATAAATTGGTATCTAATATGAATGTCTACTGTTATATTACTGTTTAACACAAGTACCTCCAGATTAACCACTAAATTAAGAGCTAAATCAATCAAAATTTCTGCTGGAACAATAAAGGTGCATTAATAGATAAGTAAACTTTGGGAAAAATAAGAGCAAGCAGGGGGACTTGCCAACCAGGTATTAAGATATGCTACCAAACCATACGGTGATAATAAATACAATAAGATAAGGAGACAAAAAGAGACATAATGGGGGACCGGCCCGCTAGCGTAGCAATTAAGTTCACATGCTCCACATCGGTGGCCTGGGGTTCCCTGGTTTGGATCTCAGGTGTGGACCTATGCACTGCTCATCAAGCCACGCTGTGGCAGGTATCCCACAAAAAAGTAGAGGAAGATGGTCACAGATGTTAGCTTAGGGCTAATCTTCATCCAAAAAAAAAAAAAAAAAAGGAGACATAATGGAGTAAACAAATGGAATAAAAGTTAAACCTCAGAGACAGACTCAGGTATAAAGGGGAATTTGAAAAACTGTACATATGGTACCAGAGTCAGAGAGATGTCTCCTACCATGCGCCTCTGAGAAGAGATCCTTTCATCTCAATTCAGAAAACTCTGGTATAAAATGTCAATGTCGAAAAGCCCTTGTACTTGTTGAAAACTGACTCATGATATGGAGGGAGGAGAAAAAGCAACTAGGTCATTAGCATATCCCATAGACAAAAGAGATACAGATAAAGTAAAGATCTAAGAGTGAAAGCTAAAACGTTAATGATGAGACCAGAAAGAAGAGAATATCTTTGTAATTTAGAGATGGAGAAGGGCCTCTTAAATAAGACCCCAAGAGCACAAACTACAAACAATCTTTAAAGATGTATTTTTATTATATCAGAATTATTTTTTTCTCAAGAAACGACACAGGTTGACAGTTAACTGACAGTGATAGAGTAAGAGATGGCATCTTCAGTGACGGAAAAAGGCACAGAGCTAACATCTAGACTGTACAAATTACTCCTTCAAATCAATATGGAAAAACAGGAATCCTAATAGAAAATGGGCTAAGGATTTGATAATGAGCTAATTACAGTATGGGAAATCTAAATGGCATAAGTGTGTAAAGAGATGTTCAAACTCACTTGTAATAAGAGAAATGCAAACGAAAAACAGCAGGGAGCTATCTCTTGACAATGATCAGATTGGCAAAGAATGAGACATTTGGAAAACGCCCAATATTGGGGATACTAAGCAACAGTTTTTTTTTGCTGAGCTGGAGGGAGTGTGGACTAGGGCAAGCCATTCCAAAGGGCAATCTGGTGGGACTTTGTGCAACTAAGAATTCAAGTTCCCTGTGATTCAGGACCCTACCTTTTTATCCCAGAAAAATTCTCACACGAGTTTATAAGGGGACAAGGATGAGGAAGTTTATCTTAGCATTGTTTGGGGGCTGTGGAAAATTAGAGACAGCCTGGGTGTCCATCACTGGGGAATAGAGAAGTCAAATGTGGTAGTTATACACTGGAACACTCCACACCAGGTAAAAAGCTAAGAACGAGATGTCCATTCGGCAGCATGGCTAGATCCTAAGAACATGGTTGAAAAAAATAAGCTAGAAACTATCAAACCTATATAGTACATCTATATACTGTAGTAAACCTACACTACAGCATCACTCATATACATGAAAAAACATATACACGCACCAATATTTCCATGCATTTTAAAAATCCAAGGCTAGGTATTAAACATATTAGGGACGTTATCTTTGGGGGAAGGGAGTAGAAGTGGGGAATGAAGATAAAAGAGAACAAATAAAGCAAGAGAGGGGCCCTGGAGGTTTTGACTTTGTGCCATGAACTCATAGATTATGATTAACTCAACCCTCTATGTATGAAGTTAAATGAAGGGATTGATAACCTTCAGTGGGCGGGAAATCTTCAATTTCCAAAGCAGTGAAGGTCAACTCTAAGTTTATCAGGTACACAATTGCCCATCTTGCGACATAGCTTCCACCTCTTTGTGGCCATTCACAGTATCTCAGTGGTCTACAGGCTGAATTCTTGGATGCTCCCTCTAGAGTTTCACTGTCCAGGGCAGTTTTCTTAGGACCCAGCACCTCCCTCATTAGTATCAGCAACACATTGTATTCTATCCAAATTAAACAAGTAGTTTGTAAATCATCTACAAAATTCACGCCACAAGCAATCTCATCTTAAGCGTGTTTTTAACTTAGTCCATAGATAAATTTCACCTTTTTTGCTAAAATAATTTTTTTTAAAGAAGCTATTAGTGTTTTTCTCTGAGGTAGCAGACAATTAAGTGTGCTTTCCTCCCAACCGAGATCTGGGGCATTTTTATGCGAGATAGCATTAAGAATTCCACTTCTAGCTGGTGTAAGGAGAAAAGAGAAGTGCCATTATTTTCTTGTCCTAAACATCACAGTTCTTATTTCAAAAAGGAAAGAAAGACTATTTAAGAGCTAGTGCCTTGGAATTTGGTAAAACGTAGTTTGATTTTTTGGACTATTTAAACTTTCTTGATCTCAGTTTCCTTATCTATAAAATGGGGATGCAAAATTCATAGGGTGTTAAGTGGAAAAAATGAAATCACACATGTGGCGAGCTTGGCACAGAGTCTAACATAGTGTGCCTGGAAATAAGTAGCTGTTATTGCTTGCTCTTTTTTATTACATGCTTTTTGTATTGCAGATGCTGGCACATTCACTGCTTTCCTTAGTATACCAGCAGCATCAAGGGAAGAAATGATGTTTGTAAGGCCGTCCTGGGGCCAAGGAAAACTCCATTTTGTATCTATCACACTAGAAACATACTGGAGTCAGATAAAGGATACAGATTCTCCTGAGGGTCGAAGTCAAGGTCTCATCCTTCCTTGTTCACCAACACCGATCTTCTAACTTACCATGGGAAATATTACTCAGATGCCCAAGGACTCCTTTTGGGCAGAAATTATACCTAGTTATGTCTGTACTCTTAGCAGCCAGCAGGAAGCCTGGAACATCAGAGAGACCCGAGGAATCCTACACAACAACTCTTAAAATTCCCATTTTAAAGACAAAGAAATTGAAACACGGGCTTGACCAAAGCTACACAGCTACTCAGCGGTGGAACGAGGAGTTAATCCACTTGTTTTGAATCTCAAATCCGAGATTTTTTTTCTGTTTTGGCAGATGGTTGGTCATTCGTCAAAGAATCGTGGGAGGGGAGAGGGTGGATTTCTAGCAACCTTTATTATTGGCTTGTTTCCTCTCAGCCCATTACCCTTTCCTGGGTAATTATTAGGCAGCACTCAAGGTCTTGATGCCCCTGTGTTTTTTTTTCACATCCTTTCTGAACCTCTGACTCTGCAGTGTTTGTTTTATATTTTGTTTTTCCCACCAGCAATAAGGGCCTTATCTTAGTTTCCTGATTTGGAAAAATGGGGTGAATGACATCTTCCCACCTACTAGAAGGAGTCCACTCTCCAGCATCCAGCACTCACTCCTAGCCCATCCCCCTATTTTCTTTTCTTCAGAAGGCTTAGTGTCTAAACCTATTTGTTTATTTTCTGTCTTCCTTCTAGAATGGCAGCATGCCGGGGGGGAGACAGGGTCCCCTATTTCATTCACTGCTGTATCCCCAATGCCTAGAATACTGCCTGGCACACAGTGGAGGTCCTCATTAATTATTTCTTATCACCTACTTTTAAACAATATCTGCTATTTATCCTGTTGAACTATATGACAGGAACTGTACTAAACATTTAATGAATTACTTCATTCTTATTCTTATGCATATTCTTAAAATATCCTGGCAAGGCGGCTCTACCATTCTCTTTTGGGTGCTCCTAGCAGTTACGAAAATAGCTGGAGGACACATGGCTGGATTTCATTCCAGGTCCCGCTCTTACTTTTGGTCTTTAGCAGCTGTGCTCAGTGTTCATAAGGTCACCTATATGTAGTTTCCTGAAGCGAAAGCACAGAAAGCTAGTCTGCTTAGCGGTTAACAGAAAGGACCAAAAAAAAAAAAAAACCAAACATATCTAAATTAGGATCCTGTCTCTTCTTCTATTGGGGTGGGGTGGGGGGGGGGGGCGGGGGAGAAAGGATTATTTCTCATGATTGTAATCATCAGGCGGTGGCAAGTTTCCTCCAATAGCAGAGAACCCCCTTCCTAGGCTTCCGAGAGTCCGGGAAATACTAAATCTGTCTAATTGCCAGCGCACACGTGGCCTTCTCCTTGCTTAGCCTCTTCCTCCATCGAGGGAGGGCAGCCAAGGCTCGCCTCCCCGCCCCCGCCCCTCCCCTTTGGAGGACCCAGGCCAGGTGACCTGACCTGGAGCCACTGCGTCAGGACAACGCCCCCCAGGGGGCGTTCCTGTGGTCCTTCTGCGACAGGAAACACCCTGGAAGGTCTCCCGTCCTCCCTAAGGCCAGGTTAAAAACCTCTGCACCACGTGGTGTTTGCAAACCTGCCTGCTCCCTGGAAGCCAGCATGTCAGCTGTGGTCCTAGAAAACCGAGGCTTCGGCAGGAAATTCTCCGACTTTGGACAGGTGAGCCAGGACGGAGCGGGCCTCCCCTGCGCGGGACGGGAGTTTGGCCTCCGGTGGAAAGAGGGCTGAGGAATACTGGTGTTTCCTACTTCCATAAACTCACCACGAAGCCTGAATTCATTTGAAGGTGATGAAAATGTCCAGGAAATCAACAGATACCACATGTACTCCACGATTGTTTCCAAGTGGGAGGACATCTATCCTGTGTGGCTTTTAGGGGGAAAGGCACTGCCTTAGGAGTTGGGGTTCTAGCTTCCAGAGCAGCCACAAACTAGCTGTGTGTCTTTGGATAAGTCACTATCCCTCTCTGTTGTCTGCTTTTTCTTTTGTACCCTGAAGGATCTGGTCCTTAATGATCTTGACCAGGGGATGGGGTTCCCCTAGATCCGCTCTTCTGTGATGTTTATAAAGTGCCCTCAGCCAGGTATCGAAATGGCAACATTGTGAGAAATTGTATCCTTTTCTCATCTTTGGGAGAAAATGAGGCATGAAGAGGTCTCAGACTTACTCAGACCTGGGAAGGAGAAAATTAGAGACAGAGGGAAATGAACAAGAGCTAGCCCTGGGCTGGAAGGTGAGAGCACTCCAAATGTGACTTGGGGATAATGCCCAGGGTGCATGCCAGTCTCGGGGGATTGTTGCCTTTCTCTTAAGGTAAACATTTGCCAGATACATTCTTTAATTGTGGCATCGCATTCCTGAATTCCAGGGTTCAGATTTAAAGCCCAGCCAGGGGAGATACTGTGAGTCCACAGGCATCTGTCATCTGTAGGATTACTGAGAATGACCCAGACAACTGGAGGCTGGAGAGGAGAAGATGGTTGCTGTTTTAGTGCAACTAGAGAGGCTACAGGACTTTGGACGGACTTTTTTGTGTCCTCAGAGAAAGTCTACCTTTGAAAATGGTATGCAGTGCTGGGGAGACAGAACTTGATGTCAAAGAGGGGTGGTGTGGGCGTCAGACAGATTCCAGAATAGACCCTGGCTCTGTCATCATATATTTTCTGTGTTGCTGGCAGTGGGGCCCCCACAACCACAGGAAGAGGATAGGGGCAGAGATTTCGTCAGGGTACTGTGGGAGCTTAAAGTTTTCTTTATAGAGCACTTAGGAGATTGAGAACCACGAATTGTCACTATTGATGACCAGCGGTAAGAGCTGAGTTTGGAGCCTGCTCCGGTACCTCCAGTGCTTCGAAAACAGGTTATTTAACTTCGCAGAACCTCAGGTTTATTCATTTGAAAAATTGGAACAAAAATACCCACATCCTAGGGTTGGTGTGAGAATGAAATGGAATAATGTCTGCGAAGCTCTTAGCACAGTTCCTGGGGCATAGGGAAGTGCCAGTGGTGTTACCCAGAGCTGATTTGTTTGTTCAACAAAATGTGTCTGGAACACTGGCAGGAGGGACAAACACTGAGTCAGGTCCAGTGGCTGGTACAGCTTCATCATGGAAGGATGCTGGACATCAATCAGCAGACCTGGGCTCTCATCCTTGGTTTACTTAAGCTATGTATTGGGAAAGTCGCCTAACTGGGGTGAGGAGGCTCGGTTTGGTATCTGTAAAATTGGAGGGAGGGTTTGGACTAGAAAGGTCTTTAGGATTCCTTCCAGCTCTGATAGACTGCAAAAAAGACACAGTTTATGCCTTCTGGAAGCTCCCAACCCAGATAAACAGCACACACTGGACGTAATTCTGCTAGATGGCTAGAAGGCATAGGATAGGTCAAGCGCTCTATACACACAACAGGCACAGAAATCCAGCAAGAGGTATTGGGCTCATTCATTTACCCAGCAAAGACTTATTGAGCACATACTGTGTGCCAGGCACAGCAGAGATTCTGCTCTGGTGAAACAGATTCTAATGAAGGAGACAGACAATAAAAACATTAACGAAGTGAACATATAAGGTCATGGAGAGATAAGTGCCATGAAGAAAAATAGAGCAGGGCAATGGAATAGAAGATGATGGGAACTCAGAAATCACAGCTATGAATGGTGAAGCTGGGGTTCAAACTCTGCTCTGACTCTGATGCCCTGCATGTCCCCCTATCTCCCTGCTTCCTCCTGTAGACAAATGCTGGCACAGAGGTATAGTGTGTCCATGGCAGGATGTCTGCATGTTGTTTTCAGTTGTCTTGCACTGTAGCTGTGTGTGTGTATACTCACACATGCAAATGCACCCCTCCTACCAAGTCCGCTAAAAGCAATAAGATTGAAAGTCAGTGTCCCTGGAATATCCTTGCCAAAGAGTCTTACTGCTTGTAATTTTGAAAACTATTATTTTCCAAAGATAATGAGTATATTTGTTAGACACAACCAAAGAGAATATATTTCTATTGTGACATGTATTGCTCAATGTTCAAAGTTCTTTCCTTCCCGGTTCCTAGTAAAGTTCTTTCTCCCTGTTCTATTTCTTCCTATATAGTTTCTAAGCTGCTCTTCTCTATCTTTATCCACACTGGGTGTACATGTGTTTCTAAGTCAACTCACATGTCTATTGGAAACAAATAAGGTATAGGTTACGAGCCAACAGAAACATATTCTGGAAGAGATTTGCTCTAGGTCCCAGGATGGATTAACAAAGCAGGGTTGGAATCAGAATCCATCTAAGGCCACATCATTTCACAAACTTCCATGAACTTCCTTTTATTTAATGTCCCTCAGTCTTTGAAAAGGGGAGTTGTTGTCCCAGCTGGGTCTGTCACTGGGAGGCAGAATAAAGACTTTGGAGTTTTGGGACTTGGGGTCAAGTCCAGGCTCTGCCACTCATTTGTTGGGTGCCCTTGGACAAGCCACTTAACCTTGCTGAGACTATTTCCTCATTTGCAAAATAACAGCACCCACCTCATGGGGCTATTGTGAGGACTAAATGAGCTATTACATGTAAAGTCTTAGAACAGCGCTTGTTGCTACCAATGATGATGTTTATTAACTGTGGAAAGTGCCAAGAATGGCTCCTAGCACATAGTGGGTACTCAGTCAATGGCAGGCTGTACTATTAATAGTAACACTAAAGAGTAGTGACATCATATGGTGAATGTGAGTTTGCAGACACATTTGAGAAAAGTCATAATTTAAAAAAAAAGGGTGTGGGGGCCAGCCTGGTAGCGTAGTGGTTAAGTTCACGTGCTCAGCTTTAGCAGCCCATGGTTCGTGGGTTCGGATCCTAGGCACAGACCTACACACTGCTCATCAAGCCAGGCAAAATAGAGGATTATTGGAACAGATGTTAGCGCAGGGACAATCTTCCTGAAACAAAAAGAGGAAGACTGGCAATAGATGTTAGCTCAGGGCCAATCTTCCTCACCAAAAACAAACAAAAACATAGGCTGTATATTTATTAGTAGTTTCAAAATCTTCCACAGTTAAGAATCATCTGGAAAGCTTTTGAAAAATGCAAAGTCTAAGGTCCTACCCCAAATATTCTGATTTGATAGGGTTAGGTGGGGCCAAGGAATCTGCATTTGAACAAGAGATCACCAGGTAATTTTGGAGTGGAGATCCAAGGGACACTTATTGAGAAGGCTGATTTAGAAAGTATCTGGGGAGAATGGAGAAAGTGAAGGGGGAAAGGCATGGGTGACATGTAGGCTGTTAGGAGTGGTATTGAGTAGCTGTCTGGTAATTAGACCAGAGTAAGGCTCTTACTCTGCAAGAAACAGAGACCTTAATAACGTTATGTCCATAGCAGAGGAAATTGTATAGATTGACTGCTATTTAGGAGCCTGAGCTCTTAACCTCCTACCCACTACCTACGTGACCTCAGGTGAGTCGCTTTCTCTCTTTGCCCCATAGTTTCCCCACTTGCAAAATGAGGGAGTTGAGGTTCTAGGCACTCTTCATTTCTGATTGGCTCTTTTTCATATTTTCTAGTTCTTTGTTGAAGTTCTCACTGAGTTCATCCATTCTTCTCCCAAGATCAGTGGGCATCCTTATGACTATTAGTTTGTGCTCTTTGTCAGGTAGATTGTTTATCTCTGTTTCATTTAGTCCTTTTTCTAAGGATTTGTCCCCTTCCCTTATTTAGAATGTATTCCTTTGTCTCTTCATTGCATCTTTCTCTGTGCTTATATCTATGTATGGATAAAAGAAGATGTGGTATATATACACAATGGAATACTACTCAGCCATAAAAAGGATGAAATCTTGCCATTTGTGACATGAATAGACCTTGAGGCTATTATGCTAAGCAAAATCAGTCAGAGGGACAAAGTCAAATGCCATATGATCTCACTCATAAGTAGAAGATAAAAGTAAGAACAAAAAAATCACATAGAGACAGAGATTGGATTGGTGGTTACCAGTAGGGAAGGTAGGGGAGGAGGGTGAAAGGGGTGATTGGGCATGTGTGTGGTGATGGATGGTAATTAGTCTTTGGGTGGTGAACATGATGTAATCTACATAGGAAATGAAATATAATGATGTACACCTGAAATTTACATGTTACAAACCAATGTTACTGCAATAAAAAAAATGAGGGGGTTGAGCCAGATGAACTCTAAAAACGAGTTCAGCTCTGTGAATCATTATCATCAAGTCCCAGGTGGGCATCAGAAGCCATATCGAATGCAAAGATCGAGGAAGGATTGTCCTCCTTGGCTGAGTACTCACGTTTTCTGAGAGAAGTGAGATCCAAGAGGACTTTTGAGTAAGGGTGAGATATTTGAAAGAAGGGTGAGAGGGATGCAATGCATTTACTATAATGAGGAGTTGAAAAGGCAAGGAAGAAACCAGTTTGCTGGGGAGGAGGTTCCTAGGACTAAGGGTCATCAGTATCCATGCAGAGCTTATTATACCAAGTCACTGATGGTGCCGGCCCAGCACAGCATTCTCACTGAGATGATGTAACATCCATTCCAATAATTTTATTAACTTACTTACAAGAGAAGCATTGCTGTGCATGTTTTTTTCTTCCTAGTTTTAGGTACATGCTGTGGGTGGGTGGGCCTCAGGAGGTGAGGTACCAAGGAACTCTTGAATATCAAAAAGAGATATTTTATCCTGTTGGCCATGGGGAGCCTTTGAAGACCTCTGAGCAGAAGAAGGACATGAGAAAATTCTGTTAGGGCTGGATCAATACACATCACGCAGAGCTGGATTGCTACGGTGGTAGTGGGACTAAAGAAGGACCTGACCCCCAGAGTCATTTCTGGAGGAGGTTAGATTGGACTTGGTAATTGGCTGGACGTGCACAGGAGTGGGGAGGTGGTGGTGATGGAGTTTTGAGTATGGTGCATTCGAATCTGAATTGCCCCAGTCGTAGGTGACATCTGTTGAGGTGTATCAGGAATATGTTACTTTTCTTGGAGGCCAACAGGAGAAGAGTGTTGCCAAATGAACTAGAAATGGAAATCTTTTGTCATTTCAAGGAAACTGGAAAGGGCTAAGGGCTTAGTGTTCTCTGGACAAAGAAGAAGACTGATGTCAGAGGCTCATTTACATATTTCAGCAGGGTTTAAAAGAGGAAGAAGGTGGGGTGGAGTCCGCAAGAAGTTGTGATTCATAGACAGTATGCTGGTGTTGAGTGGCGTGGGTTTCGATCCTGGCTCCTCTGTGTAACATGGGCAAGTTACTTAACTTCTTTAAGCCTTAATTTTGTCATCAATAAAAGGGGGCATTTGGAGGATAATAAAAATTACCTTCTAGATTATTATAAAAATTAAATGAGATAATTCAAATCAAGTGTTTATTACAGTGCCTGGGGCATTTTAGGTTCATAATAAATGGTAGATTTTTTTTTATGAAAGGTAACATCATGGTCTATAAAGAGAAATATCTAACAGTTTGGTCTTCCAATTCATATGAAGCCCCTACTAATCATATTTACTGATAATTTTGAGTCTTCCCACACATCTCTGTTTTAGATGAGGTTCTGGGGGAATCTGAATTTCCTGAATTCAAAGAATGTTGTACTGAAGGTCATCAGTATTCATGCAGACCTTATTATACTGAGTCACTGATCGAGCCTGCCCAACACGGCGTTCTCATTGACATGATGTAACATCCATTCCACTGATTTTATTAACTTGCTTACAAGAGAGTAGTTATTCTACATGGCTTTTTCTTCCCAGTTTTAGGTACATGCTGTTTATTTGTGGGTACACATAAAACTTTATATTATTTTAAAACTTAAGCAAATGTTTCATCAAACTCGTCCTGGAATGCCGGCTCTAATCCCGCCTAGTTTGCTGTTACATGCATGTAAAAAGTACTCGATCCTTGACAGTATTGTGTGCTCTTACGTATTTTGTGACTGTTCTTCAACAGTTGGGTACCTCAGATCCCAGCATATGGGAACAAGTTTCTGCTTCCCTGAGATCCTTGCCAAAGGCCAAGAAGCCTTCTTGCGTATTTATAATATTTCCATCATTTTTACAGACGTCTCTTAATATTCTATTTAAACTATTTTACCTTTATCTATTTTTTTCACTATCTGAATACTGTTTTGACCCAGTTTATTATTAGCATGATTTTACAGATGAGGAAGATAAGAAAGTTAAGTGGTTTTCCCAAAGTGCTCCAGCTGGTAAACGGAAGAGAGAGGATTCCAACCCAGGGCTTTGGGCTCAAAAGCCTGTGTGTGTTCTATTTTTAGTACTTTCCACCTTGTATTTCTCCGTGTTTTCCTGGGATGCTTTTTGAACTGTATTATACCACCTCTAATAAGGATCTTTCTCTGGTTATCTGGTTTGTTGTGTATGAATGTATCAAGCTAGATTTTGAGCTACTGAAGGATAAGGCATTGTCTTATTCATCTTTGTATCTCTCAGAGCCCTGTTAGTACCTAGCACCTGTTAGGTACTCATTAAAAGGTATTGAATTTGTTGGATGCCTGGTGACATCAGTGAATAATTGAAGCGTCCTAACATGAAATCTGACCTAAGAGCATCATTGAAAATATCACTGCCCTTGACCTACTTATTTTCCATCACACAGTCTATACTTCTATATAGAATATATGTAGCTCATTGTATTCCAGCGCTTAACCAGAAGAGAAAGTTCGTGCTTGCCTCTTCCTTGGAGATTCCTGGGAATGAATTGCTAAGCTGTGGGAAACATTTTAACCAAGTGCATTTAATCCTGTAGGAAACAAGCTATATTGAAGACAACTCCAATCCAAATGGCGCCATATCACTGATCTTCTCACTCAAAGAAGAAGTTGGTGCTCTGGCCAAAGTCTTACGCTTATTTGAGGTAAGTGCTTTGTTCCTTTCTGCCTTATGTAAGCATAGGGGACTTTGTCATTTTTTAGTTGGATACAGGGAAAGGAACATAGGATCGGGAACTGAAAGACTTGATTTTGAGCTGAGGCTCTTCCATTAACCAGCTGTGTGAGCTTAGGTAAGCCTTTCATTCTCTCTGAGCTTCAGTTTCTCCATTCGTAATCTGAATCATTCAGAATCACTGGTGGCACACACAGAAACCAGCACTGGCCTCAGACTTCAATTATAGAGCCTTCCTTGAACTACGTACTATCTTCTCAGTGTTCTCAAAGCACGTTTGATTTTTCACTGCAGCACTGGTTTGCCTTGTTAAGTGTATAGATTTCTGTCTGGGCCTGCGGATGCTTTCTTCAGGCAGAGAACCTTGGCTCGGTGGTCTTTATATCCTCCACAGACCCAGTTTTATATATTTTAAGTGTCCAATTAAGAATGAGATTAAATTTAAATATGACCAAAGAAAATTAAACTTTTTCTTACTCTTTTGCCCTGGATTTTAAGAAGGAATATTTTTGAGCCGATTAATTTTTACCATGAATTCTTTAATAAAATTAAATCTGGTGACTGAATATATAAATAAATGGAGAAGAGACAAATCTCCCATGCAGAAGAATTCTAAGTAATTTGAGGAGACATTCTGTACTCAATGAGGAGAGCATAACTGCCCACTTCTGGAGTGTGGGTGGTGCAGAGTGACTTTCCTCCAAAGAGGACAGGATGGAAAGCCAGGGAAAGAGTAAGGTTTCAGTGGAGAAACCAACAAACAGCAGCTTAGGCAGGTGATCAAGGTCAACATCAACAGTGGTAAGTCATGTGGATAGTATGTACCTTTGATATGATGTGATGAAAATGGCACTTTACTTCTGTGGTCTTCCTCCCCAAAACCCATAACCTCAATCTAACCATGAGAAAAACATCAGACAAATCTCAATTAAGGGACATCAGATGAAATACCTGACCTGTACTTCTCAAAACTGTCAAGGTCATCAAAAACAAGGAATGTCTGAGAAATTGTCACAGTCAAGAGGAGGCTTAAGTCCATGACAACTAAATGTAATGGGGTGTCCTGAGTGGGATCCTAGAGCAGAAAAAAGACATTAGATATAAACTAAAGAAATTCTAATAAAGCATGGTCTTGAGTTTATGGTAATTAATCAATATTGATTCATTCGTTGTAACATATGTTCCACACTAACTATAAGATGTTAACGGTAGGGAAACTGGGAGCAGAGTCTATGGGAATTCTCTGTACTATCCTCTTAATTTTTCTGTAAATCTAAAAATGATCTAAAAAAAATAAAGTCTATTTAAAAAAATTAAACTTGGCTATCCAACGGGGAAAAAATGGCTGCCTCAATGAGAACAAGCAATGAGTGCACAGAAGAGAGACAAGTACTTTCTGAATGACTAACTGTCCATGAGTAAGAATGTATCTGTGAAATGCTCCTATGTAACATTTTACCCTTATGTTACACTTAATCAGCATTTTCTTCTTGAGAGGTCAGGACTTAGTCAGAGTTAATAAATTAAATAATAGTAAATTAACAATGTGTTTTCTATCTAATAAATAAACCACAAGTAACTAAATTACCAGGACTGCATAAAATGCACCCAAGGGGTGTTTGTGTTTGTGTGTGTGTGTGTGTGTGTGTGTGTGTGCATGTGTGTACTCTGGGTGAACTTTTAAAAGCATTATTCAAAATCTAACTGCCCTGGTCCATAAGTCGTGTAATTATACCTAATTTACAGAGGAAGAAACAGAGGTCACTGTGTTGGGTGACTGGTGAAATGTTGTTGTTAGTGTATATTGATTTTTTTCCTAATCTATTACAGAAATTGCTCTAGACGTTGTAGAGGCCAGCATACCTTCCACCCTTATTAACAGCCTGGCAACATGCAGTTAAGTTATAATCATTCAAAGTGCCAAGGGAAGGGAGAAAATAAAATTCTCGTATTTGTGGAACCACATTATATGACAAGCCAGGCACGGGTGATGCTTGATTTGATCCTCATTTAACTTGGTGGAGAAGGTATTACCCCACTTTATGGATGAGGGAACTGAGGTTCTCAGAGGCTGAGTAACTTGCTCAAGATCACACAGCAAGTGTGTGGTGGGGAAGGGATTGAATTCTGGAGCTCAGGTTCCAAAGCCCACGAGCTCTTCCTGACCCCACACCTCTGCCAAATACAGCTGTCTCTGCACATCTGAATCACTTCTGGAATTTTTTAAAAATGCAGATATTTGGGCCCCATCCTCCCAGTCTCTGGGGAGAGGGGAAACTGTTACCAGGTATTCTTTCTTTTGAATTGAAAAAAGCAATTTCAAATTTCAAATTTTCAAACTGAAAAAGGTACAAGAAAAATAACTACCTATATTTCCACCACACACAACCACCACTGTTAACATTTTGACATATTCACTTTCATTTTTTTTATAAGATTCACCTTTTTTTTTTTTTTAAAGATTTTATTTTTTCCTTTTTCTCCCCAAAGCCCCCCGGTACATAGTTGTGTATTCTTCGTTGTGGGTCCGTCTACTTGTGGCATGTGGGACGCTGCCTCAGCGTGGTTTGATGAGCAGTGCCATGTCCGCGCCCAGGATTCGAACCAACGAAACACTGGGCTGCCTGCAGCGGAGCACGCGAACTTAACCACTCAGCCACGGGGCCAGCCCCTCACTTTCATTTTTTCATGTATGATTACGGTTTCAAAAATTACAAGTGAACATATTGTTCCTTGATTATACAGCTATAGTCCTTTCTGATTTCCCCTCAATCCTGTCATCCTGCAAACTTCCTGGCCAAGGCAACATTATGATGAGTTTAGTATATTTCTTTCCAGCCCCTCAAAAAACGATATTGATACTGACATGTACCGTGCTATGCGCCTTATTCTGCAGCCTCTTTGAGTCAGTTCAGTAGAGCGGTCAAGAACACAGACTCGGGAGGGCAGGGCTGTGGCTTTGAGTCATTTGACTTCTCTGTGCTTCAGTTCCTCATCTGTAAAATGAGAATAATAATAATGGTGTCTGCTTCCAAGGGTGGTTCTCAGGATTAAATGATTTAATGCATGTAAAACCCTCAGGGTCCGTGCACATTGTGTTCAGTAAGAATTGCTATCTATATTTTTTCTGAATGCAATGTTTTTGAGATATCTGCCTGTTAATACATACAGATCACATTCATAACCTTTAACTTCTGAAGAGTAGTTCTTAATATGTGTACCATATTTTATTTATCCATCTCCCTATTTTTGGCATTTATGGTGTTTGCTATTTTCTGCAGCCACAGACAATTCTGCAGTACTTATCTTTGTTATTATTATTATTATTTTTCCTATATAATATGCAATATTTCTGTAGGATTGATACCTAGAAGTGGAATTGTGCAATTGCCAGTCCTATGGGCATTTTCATACTAAGAAACTACTAAGTTGTTCTCCAAATATCCTGTAACAATTGATATTACCACTCGTTCAATATGGGAATACTCATTTCTCTATACCTTTAAGAATATTAACTTATTACTGCTTCTTAGTCCTGGGCAATATTATAGGTGAAATGTGTTAATTTATTGTTTTAATTTTCATTTCCCTAATTATGCGTGAGATGGGATGTCTTTTTGTATTTCACAATATTAGATTTTTTCTTTTATAAATTGTGACTTGTCCATTCAGATTGCCATTTTTTTCTGTTGCAAATCTCACTGATTTCTTGACATTTTATATAATCTGAATACTGTTATGTGTGTGACAAATATTTTCTCCCAGTCTGTTTCATTTTATTTGGGTTTATGCTATCATTTGTCATACTGAACTCTAAAAATCTAATGTAGTCAATGTTTCAGTCATTTCTTTATGGGTCTTGGATTTTTGTTTGTTTGTTTTTGAATTTTTTTTAATCCCATGATGACTCTAATGCCCAATCAGAAATGAGAACACCTGCTCCCAGCTGTTTCCAGGGACAGAGCCCGTCTTGTCACCGGGACTGTCCTCACCACTTTCCGTGAATCACGTCATACTTAATACCCAGCATACTTAATGCTTTCAAAGAATTAAATCCTATTTAATACTCAGGGAGGGTAGGTGATACCTAGCATTTTAGGGACGAGGAAACTAGAGGTCAGGCAGTTCAGGAGCTCGCCTGAGGTAGACACTTAACATGGTAGAACCACAGAAATTGACTTAGGTCTCGGATTCTAAAACCTCAGCCTTATCATCTTTATCAGAGAAGAACTGATTGTTTATAAGAAAGCAGAACGACACAACAGTTATTTTGCCTTCACCTTTAAAGGAGAGTAATCTTTAAACTGGCAATGCTGGAATAAAGTATTGAGAGCCAAGAGAGCGTGACTGGGTTTTAGGACTAGCCCTGACTCAGGGTTCTGTGTCCTTGGGCATGTCATGTCACCCCATCGCCAATCTGTTACTTCCAAGGAGGTGAATTAGAGAGTATCTGGGGCCAAGATTTTATGAGGATTCAAGGGATCACTTATTTGTCTTTAGAAGAGGTCATATCTTTGGTTCCAAACATCATAGTAGCCACGTTGTGGTCTAAAGACTATGAGGAGGACAGACTTTGTCTTGGGGGGTTTGAATCTCAGATCTCACTGACTTTAGCAGGTCATTTAACTTGTGTGCCTTTGTTTACTCCTCTATAAAGTGGGGCAAATGGTGTAGACCTCCAGGGGGCTGGGAGATTACATGTGCCATGTCAAATGCATGGTATTGACTGAGCCCACAGAAGATGCTCCCACGGTGTTTGTTTCTTTACCCTTTGATATGTGACCTATGAACCCTGTCAGAAATCTCTGAGAAAGCGTGAAGATGACAAAGATGTTAGAAGACTGGAAAGAGTAAGAAGACTTGATTTTTTGAAATATTTTTCCCCCAAAAGTAAAAAATCTGGAATATATTACTTAATGTAGTTTGTGAACATTTACAGGCAAGTGGTAATGACCAAGACTCAGGGCAGGGCCATTAAAGAAAAGCAGAGTAGCTTGCTGAACAGGGGGATTGTCATGGCTATAGTGCATTTGCATACTTAGACCTTTAATGAAATCTTTGTGAATGAGGTGGAGAAGCGAGTGGCAGATGAAAATACAGACAAAACCTTTATATTGTGTAGTTGACACTAAACTTCTGGACTATACAAAATGAAACCAAAGGTAACAAAAGGCAAAGCAAATGAAAGAATCTAAACTATACTTTAGAGCAGTGTTTCCTAAACAATATTTTATCGAATTTTACATATTCGTAGCTGTTTTATTAGAAAAGAGTTCCAAGGGGAACCATGTCTGGAAAATTCTCCATTTATATTTTGGAGAGCCATCACACACATAAACACATTAAAAACCATGGTACGCCCTGCAGTGAGGAAACTTACTCAGCGTTCCCTCCTCAGCATTTCCCAAAAGTATTTGCCCACAGGAACTTGTTCAAGGAGGACCTATTAATATCTTGCAGGCACTAGTGTTCCACTGAACTTCTGCCGTTTTAGAGTTATGAGCTCCAGACTACCAGTTACAACCTGGGTTTGGGGCCCTGAGGAGTAGACCAGCACCAGGGCTAAGACTGCGCTGTCTAGAACCAAACTATTTGGGTTCAAAACCCAGTTGTACCACCTATGAGCTGGATGAACGTGGGAAAGTTATTTAACTTCTTGGTAGCTTAGTTTTCTCATTTTGAAAATGAAGGCAATAATAAGCCTGTATTATAGGGCTGCTGTGAAAATAAAGTAAATTAATACTAAATAATAAATAAATATTAACTTAATTATTATTAAATAATATTAATCAATAACTAACCGATATTATCATTAAATAATGTTGCTTAATTGTAATATTAATTAATATTGATGCATGAATTAATACATGTAAAGTACATATAACAGTATCTGGCACATAGTAAAGGTTCAATGAATGTTTGCCCTCCTCCTTTCTATGCACCGTATTTTCAGAGGGTCGTGGAGCATCAGGGATTCTTAGATTCTTCGCTCTACGAAAAAGAGTTAAAGTACTAGGATTGTTTGACTTGAGGAGGGAAGATGGGGTGAGGAAACAATGGTTTCATTCAAATGTTTGAAGGGCCATCATGAAAGAAGAATACTACTTATTTCCTGTTACTTCAGAAGCAAAAGAAGACGGTGCAGAAATTACAGGGAGCATATTTCAAATCACTTAAGGGCAGCATCTCTACTGTGGATAGGTCCTGGAAGACATTCCTTTCAAGCATTGTTACTATCAAAACAGCCCGCAAAAGGCAGGGCAGAATCAAAGCAAAAATTATGGTATAAACATGCTTACTTTCCTCGGTGGAGACAAAACATAAAAATTTATCCATCTCCTCCAAGATGGGCAATGGAGGGAGAAACATTCTATTTGGGAGAATCGCTTGCACCCTGTGAATCCCTTTGCTAAGTACTTAATAGAGTCACCTCCACATTTAATGAGCAGGAGCATCCCTTGATGGCTTGTAGCACAGCAGAGATACAGCTGGGACATTGAACCAAATCTTGATAAATGCTCAGAGTAATAAATGAGATACTAACAGCTATGTGAACCCTGGACGTCTGGCTCCCCTGGCCTGACCCCATACAGTGGAAGCTTTCTTAGCCCTTAACCAGTAGAAGCACATAGAAGGCATCCTAGCTCCTCAAAGGAAAAGCAAGGTCTGCAGAGCGAGGGCAGACTTCTCCCAGCATGGTCAGGTTGGTTCCCTCTGAGAGTCCATCTTTTCCTCAGATGATTAGCACTAAAATCACCATCCCAGTAAAGAATGGCATTCATTGCCTGCCAATGGGCATGTAGCTGTGTAGACCTCAGCCAGTAACAACATGAGAAAGCAATGCAATAGGTTTGATGTTTATAATAGAGGTACGGAGGTGCTGTGTTTCCATGTGTTGATGGGGTGGTGGGGACAACGAAGCAGCAGTTTTAGTGAACTGGGGCCTAACGATTAGGAATACACCAAAACTTCTACCTGCTAATCTGCAAACATCCCACTGTCCTCAGTTGATTGTTCCAACTCTCAATTCTTTGTGCATTTATTTAAACATTTTCCATAGCTCTCTATATTTTCAGCCTCTGCTAGCTCGTGTCCTGTACCTTAGAAAAATAGTCTTCTGAGAGTCTTTACTGCAAGTGGCTTAGTAATGGGCTATAAAATTAGAAGCAGGCTCCTGGGGGAAGTTGCAAAGAAGAGATCTCCTTTCCTCTGCCAGCGCTCCGCTAATCACCTTACTGTGTGTTCTCCAGGGAAGGGAACAAGCATACAGAGCTCCGAAGTGCATGGGTATGCTCAATTTGCATCATTTGAGTGATGGAGGCACAGAGGTTCAGACTAAGCAAGCTGCAGAAGGCTAGACACTTAGAGCTAGCAATTAGTTCAGAGTTCACTCTCCGTTTTCACAGTAGCCTAGCCTTCTGGAAACAAATGGAAAAGGCGCAATCTATACGTGTCTCATTCACTTCCTGTGAGCTCTCCTTCTGCCTGTGACCCACTTCTTCCCCTCATCAGATAGTCACTGAGCTCATACTCTCTCATTTATGCATTCGGTTAACATTCTTTTAGTACATACTATTGTCAGATCCTATATAGGTGCTGGGGAGCGTGGGGTGAGCTAGATAGTCATTCTTGCCCCTTATAGGAGCTCAAGTTTCCATGAGCATTCTTAACCATAACTTTAGACATAAGAGGCCGGGGGAGTTTCTTGCAGACATAGTTTAAGCTGAAAACTGAAGAAGTTGGCCAGAGGAGGAGAAAGGAGAAGTAAATTCCAGAATGAAGAAACAAATGACTTGAAGTGAGAAAGTAAACAAGTGATCTGGTCACAGAATCCTCAAATCCTTTACCATCTGCCAACCTCAGCGTTCCTGGGGACAGAGGCTGGATTGCGGAGGGGACATCTGGGCAGATACATGATATTTATTGCTCTGAAGTTTGGACTTGAAGGCACTGCCTGTGACCCCCGGGCCTGGTGAACAGGACAGGATCAAGAGTGAATCACGAGGACTGCTTTGACTTACCCCTCTGGCCTTAGGTGCTGAGCAGCCATGAGCAGTAAAATGTTTACAGGGAACATTTCTTCTCTAATCAAAATAAGAAGAGCTTTGAGCTCCCCTGGAAGAAAAAAAAATGCTCTTACAACCCTGATCACTTTTTCATTTTATTTATTCCCCCAAATATAATGATATGAAGAACACTCATGTAACTCACTCCCTGCTTGAGAAACAAAACATTGTGTAAGTGACTGAAGCCCCCGGGTGCCCCTTCGCCATGCCCTCCCTCCTCAGAGGTAGCTATTCATCTGAATTTGATGTATGTTATTCCCATGCATCTTTATATACTTTGTTATACAGAGAGATCCATTAATGACATGGCATAGTTTCGCAAGCTTTTAATCTTCATAAAACTGGAATCATATTGTAACTTTCCTGCAGTTTTCTTCCTTGAAGAGAAGGTGGTGACTACTGCTTTTGAGATTTGTCCCTATAGTTCTTGCTCATTCACTGTCCCCTCTGTATGTTCCATCATGTGATGATGCTTTATCCATTTCCTGGTGGTGGGATTTTAGGTTGCTTCCATTGTTTATCCACACAATGCTCCTGCACTAAACACTTTATGTAGGTTTGATGACCTATTTTTTGAGTAGAAGAACTTCAAATGGAAAACCGGCACTGTTTTTAGCTGCTAAACAGTTCAGAGAGGGGCATATTTGAGAAACAGTAACACAGAGCTTACTTTTTAAACTTTCATTATGAAGTGAGTTCTCACATTGTGAAAATTTAGACAGAGTGCTGTGGCCCATTGTTGGCATGTGAGTTGTGATTGGTCATTGGTAACCTGAGCTGAAAGAGGCCACAGGGCCTTTTTGCTCTTATTATTCTGGTGGCAAGAAAAGGTGTAGAAAGAGGAACACAAGGACAAGAATGTCTTTTCTCTAAAGCCTTGAAAAGAGCCTGGATTAAGCTGCTCCCCAGCTCTGCCCCAGAAGGGATCTCCTCTGAGTTGGACACAACCCCGACTACGTGGAAGGGAGGATGCAGAAGAAATAATTTAGTAAAGAGGCAGAAGACTGAAAGAAGAAAAGGCCAAGAGATTGCAACAGAGACACTCCCAGGGGAAGCAAGAGTGGGACCCCAAAAGATGGGCCACGTGGTGCAAATCCTACTGAAAGTCCAGGCTGAACCCTCCAAGAATTCCTCCTCCACCATAGAGTGGAGGAGAATCTTGAGCTCCCTCTAGAATTTAATTGTGCTCCTCATACTTTTGGGAGCATTTTTGGTTTCCTGTTAATCCCAGGGGATTTAATTTCCTCACTCTTGGTCACCCAGTGCTGTTCTGACCGTCACACAAGAGGAGATTAATGAAATATGTAAGAAGCCCTGCCTGCACCTCCGTGAGCCTCTTCTCCAATCTGTGCACCTGTCATTTCTCATCCCAAATATTGTAGTAGTAGCTCCCTTTAAAACATGAGTCAGAAGATGTCTCTCCTCTGCCTAATTACCTCCTGTGGCTTCTTATCTCACTTGGAGTAAAACCAAAGCTCAGATAATGGCCAACGATGCCTTCCATGGTCTATTCCCAGTTACTTTCCTGCCTCATGTCCTGTTGCCCTCCCTCTTGCTCACTCTGCCCTGGTCGCACTGGCCTCCTTGATGGTGCTCAGTCATATTGTGCACCATCTTACCTCAGGACCCTTGCACTTGCTGTACCCTCATGCTTATTCCCCCATTGATTTCAGGTCTATGCTTAAATGTCACCTGTTTATTTTTTGAGGCCTTCCTGACCACACTGTCTAAAATAGCTCCTCTATTTCACCCCTGGAATATCCAGTCCCTTGTTCCTGCTTTATCTTTCTCTATTGAGTCTGAAGACTGTATATTTTATTTATGTATTATAGTTACTGTTTGTCTCCTTCTTCAAGAATGTAAGGTCCAGGAGGGCAGCAAGTTTCCTGCTGTGTTTGCTGTTGTATCCTAGCACCCAGAACAGGGTTTGGCACATGGAAGGTGCTCGACAGGTTGAATTATTGAAAGCCTCTGTCCGTTTCCTTGAGACCAATGATTTGGGACATTCTTTATGAATGTTTGGTGTTGCCCCCAGAAACCTCTGGAATAGGCCAGGACATAACTTCATTTAAGCCTACTCTGAGGCAAGAGAAGTGGTCCAAGAAGCTCTCCCTGCCCAGTCTAGTCTCATATGAAAGTATGCTCAGTTTCCCTCCTTCTTTTTGAAACAGGCATTCAGGAAAGGAGCTGAGAAAAGTTCAGGGTAAAGCAAATATTAAAGAGTAAAATGTCTCATAAAACTTAATGTGTTTCACCTCCCAGGGAAATGCATATCTATACCAAGTTGAGAGATGAGTACTTAGTGAGTATCTGTGAATGAAGACAAAATTGGGCTGGGTGCTTTCCCTCTTTTTCTCACAAAGTTGCCAGATAACATCATTATCTTTGTTTTAAACACAAACAAACAAAAGTTTGGGAGGACCAGCTAATGTATCCAAAGGCAGCGAGTAGCAGAACCAGAATTTCAGCTCAGACTAGTTCCAAAGCCCACACTTTTTCACTATACCATTCTCCTTTTCTCAAGGAGTGAATGGAAGAGAGGAAGGGACTCTAAGCTTGACGTCAAAAAATGATTCAGAAGGACAAATCCATTTTTCACATTGTGAATTCTGTGTATCTCTGCTTTTATCTGCTTGTGACCAATCTCCCTTTGGAAAGATTTTTCTCAAGGATGGGAACAGAAAGAGGTTTCTGGTCAGTCTTTATTAAAATAGACTATTCATTTCATTTTGTTTACTCTGCTCAAGAGTTCTGATGAATTAAGATGTCACACTGCTATCTTTTATGCATAAATTAACTATTGGACAAATCATGAAATTGTCTTTGAAATGTTCACCTCTAAACTTTGCTTGCCTCCATCCTGATGTCCAGGTGGAGTAACAGAAAGAGTTCCTCTTTCTTTATCCCTCACCCAAAGATTCGGTGAGTGTGTATGGGTCAATTTGTAAACCTGCATAGAGCCCTTATTTAGAAATAAAAATTCTTTTCCTAAAAGGCAACTACGATCATAATCAAATTTGGAGGTTCATTTCTAAAGCCTCTCTTAGCAACCCAAATTATGGGTATCTAAGGATCCACACTGATAAGCTGGAATAACTCCAATAAGGAAATTGCCTGCCAAACTAGAGAGTTAATTACTAACAAATTGATTCAAATGGGAAAGAAATAGTTTAAAGCATTTGGCTGGGTGTTCTTAGCCAGAAACTTCACTCAATTTTAAAAGATATATTTTTCTTTTCGTTATATTGGTAATATTATAAGACTTTTGGCAAATAAATAGAAGTTACACATTGTCTCATCATAACTCATTTTGATGCGTTTCATTCTAGTCTTTTTATTTCTTTTGGCCTGGGCATATTTTTTTTAAACTTGTTTTAATTATCACATATCTCTATCCATCATAAATATTTCCCAAGTGATTGTCATTATAACCATTTAAGAGATAAAGTGAATTTTATTATAAACGTAATAAATGTTGTTTTTAGACAAGTTGAATTATGATAAAAAAAGAAATAGAAAGAAGGAAACAAAATCACCCCTAGGCCCATCATCTAGAGAGCACCACTGTTAATATCTTACAGTGATTATTGACACTTTATTTCATGCATGTTGTTGTTATTACTTGCTTTTTAGTTGTCGTACAATCTCCACTGAGTGACTATACTACAATCCACCTAACCAATCCCTTATTATGGGAGTTTAGTTTGCTTACAAATTTTAGTGAAAATTTTTCCCATAACTTAAGTCTTCAAAATTCTAAAAACTGAGTCACAGGGCATAAATTGTTTTACGGCCATTCCCAAAGTGAGAGGCTTCTCTCTGGAAGTGCTGTTGCGAGGGGTGGGGTGTGGGTGGTGAACATTAACAGCCTACGATCTGCCTTCCAGCCCTCTCCATCCTACACCTGCTCCCACCCCCTACACCACCCGCCTTTCTGTACTCTTCCCCAAGTAAGTGTGCCAGAGGCGTGTCCACTCCTGGTTCTTGGTTTGCTGTATTCTCTGCTTTACACAAGGCAGGGATTGGTTATCTCTTCTTTTGAGGTTTCAACTTAGGTAAATAGCAGGTGGAGCCTACCCATTCTCTTTCTTCCGGAGCCAAGAAGGATGACATTGCTCTTTGCTTTTGTTTGGAAAGTTACCTCTGTTTGCCTAGAAGGCTTCAGAGCCACCGCAATCTCACTGGCCTTCCCTCCTCCACGTTCTGTCTCTCTAGTCAGGGCCCTCACATTGGGTTACCTGGTCATCGCTGTCAGGGGTGTGTTCTCTGCAGCTGGCGCCTGTAAATAATGGTTCCATCATGCACCCTTGGGGATTATGAAGAAGAAAGAGCAGGAAGGGTGCCTGTGTGGGGTTACTTATTACTGTGTTTAGTATACCCAGAGGTTTTTGTTTTTTGTGGTTGGCATAATAGTAACAATAACGATAAAAGCTGATACTTGTAGAATGCGCACTCTATCCCTGGCGGGAAAGGCAGTGTAGTTAGAAGACCAATGATCCTGAGATTAGAAAAAGTGGGCTTCTCTCTCCCGCTACCTGTAGCAAAGCACTTTCATCTCTGATTTCATTTTTTACGTCTCTCTTAAGCTCCTCAAAGGATTGTTGGGAAAGTCATAAAAAATAAGTCTAAACTGTAAAGTGATATTCAAATGCGAAAAGGTATCCTTATTGTAATTATTCATGTTCTCTTCAACCATATGCCATCGATAATCTAAGGAAAAGATATACCTTTTGAGCTACAAGGTTTTTGAATTTTGTTTTCTGAAATTGTAAAGCTGGTTAAGTTAAATATTATTTTTTCAGGGTACGTTTTGTCTGTTTAAATGTTTGCAGTGACCTCGGTTATTTGTTTGTTTATTTTAATAATGTGTAGAGAATGCTCCTTGATTTTCTCCACAAAGAATCGTACTGTCAATGAAATCAAACTTTCTGAATAAGTAGCAGATGACTGGCACACATTTAAATTTGTGGACCAATTTAAGGAAATGATTCTCTTATTTTTTCATGAAAAACTCATAATAGCTAAAATATCACCAGCTAAAGACATTGAAGTCCAGTAGCTGCAGTAAGTGATCACTATTTTTGCAACATTTAATAAAAGCAGCCTGTACGTGAATCTTCCCTTCTCAATGAAGCCCCATGTGTCCACCCTATTAAATACTGCAGTCTGCCCCACTCCACCCCAGGACTGCCTGCCCCCTTCACCCTACTCTGCATAGTATTTTTCCTTAGCCCTTATCATTATAAAATAATACATAAATCAGTTGTTTTTTATGTTTGTTGTTTGTCTTCCCACGACTTGAGTGTAAGCTTATAAAGGGAAGTATCTTTGTCTGTTTTGTTCACTGGTGTATTCCCAATCACCTAGAAGAGTGATGGGCACCTGGTGGGTGCTTCATATACATTTGTTGCATAACTCGAATGAAAAGTAATTATGTAACAGTATGAATGGCAATTATACCAGAAAATTTTTACTAAGTATCTACCGTGTAACTGGCAGCGTGTATATATTGTCTCATCTGATGTTCCCAATAAATTTATGAAGCAGGTAGCATTCATTCCGCCAAATTGCAGATGGGGAAACTGAGGGTTAAAAGCAACAAAGTAGATCCCCTAAGGTCTCATAGCCAATACAATTAAGAACTTTGATTTAAACTCAATAAGCCTGGCTCCTGTGAACCCTATTCAAGAGAACAATGTTGCTTCTACATTATTTATTTATTGAGATATCATTATTAAGATCTATGGGATTTCATTTGGGAAAGGAGGTTTTCCTATGTAAACATTTTTGGCAACCACTGTCCTAGATATTTGAACCAAACCAAAATCTTGTGGTTGCAACTCCAGGACTTTAGCAGATTTCCATGTAATTAAATTTCTGTGGCGTTTGAACTATTTCCCCCACCTCCTGCCATCTGTTACTTGGTTTTGCAGAAGAAAAAGTAAACAACTTTTGCGAATTTAAGGACTTTCTTTTGCTCTCATAAAAAAGAATCTTGTTCCTCATCTCTCTGTATTTCGTTGTGTTGTATGTTTTGCGTATATGGTCTGTGTTAATTTCCACCACTGTCTCCTTCACATTCCCAACTCTCTTTTCTAGGAGAATGATATAAACCTGACCCACATTGAATCCAGACCATCACGTTTAAAGAAAGACGAGTATGAATTTTTCACCTATCTTGATAAACGGAGCATGCCTGTTCTGGCAAACATCATCAAAATCTTGAGGCATGACATCGGCGCCACGGTGCATGAGCTTTCCCGGGATAAGAAGAAAGACACAGGTAAGAACTAGGACAATTTTGCAACACAAGAGACTCATAAAATAACGGCAAAAATCATATCTACCCTGGAAGACCACTAGGGAGATTAAACTAGAGGATGTAGGTTAGGGACCTAGATGAATGCCTAGCATAATTTAGACGTTTGATAGATGTTAGTTCTTTTCCCCCTTTCTCAAGATAGCTCTGATATTAGTCCTTTTCTTTGTGTTGCTGCAATTTTTGTATATTTTTTGTTCCTGGGTTATTATGCTCTCAATCTCCTGTCTCCAGAGTGGGGCTGGTTAGGGTGTCCAGGATGCTTTCTATGTCAATACAACTTCAAGATAAATTCCCTAGTTATCTCGATTCCAACTAGAGGGCTCTCCCCATGTCCTTCTCATGACACGCCATTTCTGGAGCTGGGGATTTCCTGTCTCCTTGTTCCTAGGGCTTTCATTGTCATCGGACATCTCTTGATCTGTCTCTTCCCCTAGATTACGAGTTCCTCGCTCATAAAGAGAGTCTCTTACTTTTATTTGTGTCCTCAGAGTGTAACACAGTGCTTGGTACAGAATTTGTGAATGAACAATTAAATAGAGGATCTGTTGAGACTTGCTCTGCCCCCTTAGCTACTTACTGAAATGCTGCCCATTGATGTCCCTGGAGGGCAGTAGGGCAATAGAATGTAGGAATTACAAGTATGGGCTGGAGTTGGACAGACGTCCGTTCAAGTCCTACTTCTTCCACTTATTGGTTTTGAGACCCCTGACAAGCCTCTTTAATTACCCTATCTTCAATTTTGCATACAGATTTTGTGAGGATTAAACGAGAACACACCATTTAGAATAGTGCTTAGAACAGTGTCCGGCTCGATACATCATAGTATGTGGTTGTAGTTATGATTATGATTAGCCTAAAAAGAATACGGATGAACGAGGTGATTGCTTTTTAGGGTCCAAAGCATATTCAGATGAAGTATTTTTTTAATAGACTTTATTTTATTTTATTTTAGAGGAAGATTAGCCCTGAGCTAACATCTACTGCCAATCCTCCTCTTTTTGCTGAGGAAGACTGGCCCTGACCTAACATCCGTCTCCATCTTCCTCTACTTTATATGTGGGATGCCTGCCACAGCATGGCTTGTCAAGCAGTGCCAAGTCCACACCCAGGATTTGAACCGGTGAACCCCGTGCCGCCAAAGCGGAACGTGTGCACTTAACCACTGCGCCACTGGGCTGGCTCCTAGACTTTATTTTTTAAAGCCGTTATGTTCACAGAAAAATTGCGCAGGAAAAATAGAGAGTTCTCGTATGCCCCATTTCTCCTGCCTCTCCCTCCCTCAGTTTCTCCTATGATTAACATCTTACATTAGTGTGGTGCTTTTTTTTAAGATTGGTGAGCCATATTGATACATTATTATTAACTAAAGTCCATAGTTTACGTTAGGAATCATGCTTTGCATTGTACACTTCTGTTGGTTTTGACAAGTCTCATATCCACCATTACAGTCTCATGCAGAGTGGGTCCACTGCCCTAAAAATGCCCTGTGTTCCACCTGTTCATCCTTCCTTCCTTACCTGCTTCCTCTGGAAACCACTGATTTTTTTTACTGTGTCCATAGTTTTGACTTCTCCAGAATGGCATACAGTTGGAATCACAGAGTGTGTAGGCTTTCAGATTGGCTTCTTTCACTTAGCAGCATGCATTTAAGGTTCCTCTGTGTCTTTTTGCAACTTGATAGCTCATTTCTTTTTATCACTGAATAATATTCCATTGTATGGGTGTACCACAGTTTACCCACTGAAGGGCACCATGGTTGCTTCCAAATTTTGCTGATTATGGCTAAAGCTGTTATAAACATTCATGTGCAGGTTTTTGTGTGGACATGAGTTTCCAACTCATTTGGGTAAATGCTTAGGAGTGCAATTGCTGAGATGAACTATTTCTTTTTCTAAATAATCAAAAATTTTTACCATCGTAAAATCAAAAGGTTTTTTTGCCACAACACTTGACTTTAGGTCAAGAGGATTTTAGGCTCTGCAGCTGAAAATAGCATTTTAATAGGCAGAGATGTTTTTAAGTGAGACAAGACACCTCTTTGCACAGACCATTGAAACATTTTCTAAAGGATATCCCCAAACATTTCCTAGGAGATCTCTCTTGTTTTCCTGCCCTCAACCCCCCGTGGCTATAACTGAGACAAGGAAGTCTATCCCAGGGTTCTGTCCTTGCTGAGGGTGGACATGCACCATGGCTCAGGTCACTCAGGGCGGGAACTTGGAATTCCAGCTCCCATCAATCCTATCTGCCTTCCTTCCCCTTCCACAGCCCGAGCTGCTTCCTGATGACTGCCTTCTTTTGCTTTTCCGGCCACCTGCTCCCGACAGGAGCTGCAGGCCCTCAGGACAAAGGGCCTGCCGGATCCTGGGGCAAGCTCTGCCTCTGCTTGGAGCAGGTGGAGGCCAGGCCAGCTGGGCTCCTGGGGTATGAAATCAAAGCAATTGACAGGCAGGCAGGCAGGCAGCCCCTTGGGGAGCCAGAGAAGATGTATGTAGATCATCTGAAGGGCTGGCAGCCTGAACTGGAGGCTCAGAAAGGAGGTTCTTAACAGGGATGTGAAGGAATAGCTAGGAGCCCAGAATTCAGAACCAAGGCACATCACACTTGGTGTGACTTTGGGCAAATTACTGACCTTCACAGTCTCCCACTGTATCAAATGAGAGTAACAAGAGTCTCTGCCTCATAGGATTAATGAAATAACACCAGTGGAGCATTGAGAACAGTGCAGAGCATGTTCAAGGGCTTAATAGATGCTCTCTATCCCTACCATTACCGTCACTGTTATTACAAACACTGGCCTGAGCACAGGAGCCATGAAAAGCCAGCCTGTGCACAACTACTTTTTCAGAGATCATGAGAACTGCAAAATGACCTCAGAGGTCATGCAACCCAACAGACTCCTTCATTTTTCATTGTGAAAAACAGAGGCCATGACTTGCCTCAAGGCACCAAGTGAATTCTGTGCAGTTGTGGGTAAGCGTGTGTCGAGCGCTGCTCTGTGCCAGGCACTGTGCTGGGAGCTGGAGAGAGAGGGGATTCAACACTGCCTGTTCTTAAGGAGCTCACAGGCTGACAAGGGCGACGAGACACCCAGGTGAATACAGGAAAGGGACAGGTGCCTTAATGGAGACAAGGCTGGTGGAATTTGGCCTCTTCTTCACTGCTTAACTCTGAGGACCCAGCAAGTGTGAAAGTGAAAAAGCCAATGTCTTCACACAGCGGTATCATGTGATCAGTGTTGGGCTTATCAGAGGCTGAATGTAGCACAGGCTTGATTCCCTGGCAGGGCTCAAAATGGCAGGGCGTCGATATTTGAAGTTGGGTTGACATTTTACCTACTGAAGAAAAAACTGCTAAGACTAACCCTTTAAAACAACACATGTTTTGTGACCCTGATTTCTTCAGAAGATTGGTTGCTCCATCCCACACTGGCTCCCATACTCACATCCCTCTCCATGCCATATGGTTTCCTAACTTCATGTCCACATAACAGAACAGCTGCTAGAGATGCAAGTGATGCTGAAATAGCACAGCCTTGCACCTGCTGAGAGAGGTGGGCCCTTTGGGTTTCTGGGGTAGTTTTTATGGACTGGAGTCTGAGCCCAGAAAGAGATCTTTTTAGGGGAAAAAACCATCCCTTTTCAGAGTTTTTCTTTCTGTAGAACTCAGAGGGAGAATGATTAAAGGAAGAAAAGCATCGTCATAGATCAGAACCTTTGATGCTTTCACTCAGCAAAATGCCCTTTCTATTGAGGGTCTCAAAGCTCAGGGGCAAGTCTGACAGCAGGTTGAAGTGGGAGATCTGAACCCCTCAAATCAATTAGGCTAAACCACTTTCCATTCTAGTTTTTGAGCCATTCAAAAGGCCATGTGGGTGTTAGAAAATGAAACTTTTCAGTTTCTTAATTGCTAAAGTTCCCCACCCAAAACAGCTTAAAGGAAGGTTAATTATGCTGACATGGTAAAGAAACCCCAACCTTCTAAAATGCCTCCTGGAGAAGCTGATGTGAGTTTAATAGGATTTTAATCCAGAGAGTCTTTTGAATACTTGAGGTCTATTCTCCTGCTATCCTCTCTCCTGATGACCTCAAATCCGTCTTCAACCCAACATGAAAGAGCATTAATATCTTCCATCGATCAACCTACTAATCCTTTTACCTTTCCCTTTGAGTCTTCTGCATGACATGACATTTATAGGGGGATGGAAAATTCCTACATGGAGAAAGATTGCAGCCAGGAGAAGCAGACGGATAAAATGTCTTGGGTAGATGGAGGTACAGGATCGTCACCTTTTGAGAAATTTATCTGTTTAGAGTTATTTTCCAAGAGCAAATGGACATTGAGTGGATTTGCGTGTGTGTGTGTGTATGAGGAAGATTGGCCCTGAGCTAGCATCTGTTGCCAAGCTTTCTCTTTCTGCTTGAGGAAGATTTTCACTGAGCTAACATCTGTGCCAATCTTCCTCTACTTTATGTGGGATGCTGCCACAGCGTGGCTTGATGAGCAATGCTATGTCCATGCCTGGGATCCAAACCTGTGAAACCCAGGCTGCTGAAGTGAAGTATGCAAACTTAACCACTATGCTACCAGGCTGGCCCCAACATTGAGTGGATTTTGTTCAAGTTGTGGTGATTATAAGGGTCCTGGTATGGAAGCAAGGGAGTCCAGCCTACCAGTACAGGTATATTTTCTATGGGGAGAAGAAAGGCTGTTTATTTATTTATTCATCTATCTGTCTGTCTATCTATCTATCTATCTATCTATGTATCCATCTATCTATCTTTCTAGCCTGGGGCACTTATGATTTTATTTGTCTATTTAATTTGGATCAACTCCTGAAGCAATGATTAAAGGGAAAAAATTATTGTGAGAAAACAAAAGCAATATCATTGGACTTATTCCTTCTGTCTTATATGCCCCCCACCCCCAGCCCTCTTGAGTTTTTTCTGCTTCAGTGTTGCTGCCCTGAAAAGCAGCGCTGTGATGAGGCTGAACTTTCAACTCCATTGTGGGAGCAGGAAGGATAGGATTCCTTGGAGGAGTCTGGAAAGCCCCTAGGATTGCGGGCAAAATGGTACACATGCATGTGCATGAGTATTTTTTAAGACAGAAAATTTTCAAAAGGGTCGCGGTTCCTACAGAGTTGAGAGCTCTTAGAGAGAAGCTGCTTGGTGTGGAAGGGGGCTCCAGATGGTTGGGGGCTTTCCCCCTTCCCACCACCTATGCCTGCTTTCTCACTGTCCCTTCTCCCCTTTGACCTCTTCTCAGTTCTATACCTTGTCCTGTGCATGCATTTCACTTGGCCCTGTGTGTGCCTCTCGGGGCTGTAGATGCTCGTGGCCCTGGGTCTGCAGGAGACCACGAATCTTCGTGTTTTAAAAACACACAGGATTGATGGCCTTTTTCAGTCTACCTGGATGCTTGCTGGATGTGTGGATGTTGCCCTAGGGCCTGGCAGCTGAGGATGGGACTTTTGGTTCGGCAGACTGCCTCATTGAGTCAAGCAGACCCGCAGCTGAGAGGATAAGCCCATTCAGGGGGAGGTGGTCCCAAGCCTGGAGCTGGTCTACGGCTTGTTCCTTTGCAGTCTACGTACTGGCAAGGGAAGATCCAGAGCAACTGCTTTTTTTGCAGCCCAGTCTGTTTACCAGGTCGCAGCTCTTTAAGCTAAGGAAGATCATAAAATTATAAGCAAGCCCTCATTCTAAGAGAGATTCCTCATTTGCATGCCAAATCCACTGTTTTCAAAATTCTTTCCCAATTAGCTTGTATCATGGAAGCCTTGCAACAGCCAGCTCAGATAGCTAGAGCAAGCAGATAACATTATTCTCATTTTCATCATTAGGAGATGAGACAGAGAGGTAAACTTGAACGGCAGCGTGGATTTTGGACTCTTCCATCCTGGGTTGTAGCTGTTGGGCCAAGTTGCTTGCCCTCTGCAGGCCTCCCTGTTCTCAGCTGTAAAATGAAGATATCTGTGTGCTGGTGGTGGTGTGTGGACTCTAGGATATAATTCGCATAATATGCCTGGGGCAAAATGGTCAGCAAACTTACCCCTGAGTCTTTCCTAAGGATACCCAATGAATCTTATGGTTGAGGCAAGGCCAGAATCCCAAAGTCCTCATTGTTGAGAAGGAAAGGCCACCAGGACATGTTATTTGGGTCAATCCTAAAGATTGTGAAAGTTATAGGGAATTAGACTGGGGACGCCTTTTCTCTGAGTGACAGGTGTGCTCCCTCAATTGAAGGAGGCAGTAAGAAGATATGAAATGATTGTAATTGAATGTCAATTTGCCATTCATGTTGGGTTGAGGGAGTGTTATAGTGACTCAGAGAGAACAATGAATTTAGAGGTAAGAACCAGCTGTACCCTGCTAGCTAGATTTGAAATCCATCTGATCCCCTATCGGCTCTACCAACCCCCTACCCTCATTACCTGTTCTTCCTCATCTGTGCAATAGAGCTAAGATCTACTCTGCCACTTTCTTGGGTCATAGGGGGTAATCATGCAAGATACTCTGAATGTTATGGGGTTTGATGAATTGAACTTTCTTGAGTTTGAATAAGTCCCTGATCTTAGATATACTTAGGCCTCAGTAGGGAGTGAGCTCTATGATATATAACCTCAGCCTAATATCAGCCTATTTGCCACCACCAGCAACATGGGTATAGACACTGGGCAGGCTAATAATGTATAAGGAGTTGGTGGCAGCCACCCCCTCATCGAGGCCAGCCTCCCCTAGCAGCCAGGGTGACAACTTCATGTATGGGGTGATATGAGGGGCCTTGGGAATAATCTCCCATTTCCAAATATTACTTCCTGTGAACACAGTTTTGATGCTTAACGTTGTTCATTTGGCTGTGTGTTATATTGGAAATAGCTTTGGTCTAGGAAATGGAAGGCCAGCTTCTCATGTGGGTTTCCTTCCTTCTTCCCTCCCTCCCTCCCTTCTTCCTTCCTTCCCTTTTTTTCTTCTCTTCTTCCTTACCATTCTGACAGCACCCATTACCAAAACCAGTGGCCTCTTTTTATTTCATCCTCTTTGAATTTTTTATAGCATTTGAGACCATTATCCCTACTAGAATTCTTTAGTATTTTATAAATTATGTGGCCCCTATTTGTTAAAATCCTAACTATTGGGAATTTCTTCCTTTTTCTCTTACTACTCCTTCTCAAAACCCACAGAGTCAGCTTTGCCACGTTCTTCTCTTTCATTCGCTTTTATGCCCTAATTCAGCTGATCATTCCTTCATGCAACTTACATTTATTGAGCACCCATTCGATGTCGGCTACATGATAGGGATGCAGGAGGGAAAAACACTTACATGGTGCCTGGACTCACATGTCTTAGAATCTAGCAGGTAGTTGCTATATGGCATGATATATACAGGGATGGGGCAGTGTGGCATGCCTCAGGAACACTTAGGAGGTACACTGAAGCCAGTCTTGGTTATGGGGGGAAGAGGGGAAGCAGGGACAGGCAGGGACTCCTGGACAGAGATAGACATGTTATGGAAGAGGCTGTATACATTTCTATGTATCTGTTTCATCCAGTGTAGGTTGGCCATAACTCCAGTTGTAAGTGGCTGGTAATCAGATCTCATTGCAATGTGAGCCCTCAGAAAACAAAATTTGGTGTTTGAGGATATAGTGGGCAACCTGCCAATAGATATGTTTATGAGACGTGGGGCATCTTAAAAAGGATATTGGGAAGAGGGTTCTGACTTAGGTTGCTGATTGGAATAAATGACCATGCAGGTCATTCTTTTATTTATTCATTGTTTAACTCATATCCATTCATTCACTCCATCCACTTGTTCATTTCAGCACATCTTCACTCTTTACTTCCTGCTAAGTCCCTTTTATTCATCTGATTCTCATTCTCATTTTCACACGTGGACAGAGAGATCAAATATTCTGCCTGTCATGTCAGCGATAAAAGTAGGCCTTGAACCTACCACACCTCTGCTCCGTCTAAGAGGAGGAGGGAGACAGCTTGGCACCATCAGCCAGCGTTTGACTCACCCATTCTTGCCAAGACCTTCCTGAAGGGCATTCCTTCTGGCAAAGAAAATAGAAGCTCATTAAAAGAGAAAAATAAAACCCTCAAAAGTCTTCATCCTGTAGGATGTTGGCACGCCATCTCTTCTCCTTTTGGGAGAGCATGGCCAATGCTTCTCTGCGGGGCTGGAGGCCATTGCCTCAGAGAAGACACCCAGGAGCCTGGGAGGAGGGGCTGGAAGCACCCTTCTATTTTGGGCCTAGGAAATGGAGGATTTATTGCTCTCCCTGAGACAGACTGGAGGCAGAAGTCTGGGTGCCTCATTGGCTAAACCCTGGGGCTGATGAACGTCTGGTGGAGGGAGGGGGTTAGATGAGACTCAGCCTGCACCTTGAACTGCTATAAACTTAATAGGGCTGCTCTGACCCGCTGGCCAGGAAGCAGGCTCCAGCCTGGCCTGTGGGGGCCTTTTGCCCAGGAGCACTCCTGAGCCAGCCGCCCCTTGGTGTCCGGGCTGAGCAGTTGACCCCGACTTAATGAGCCCACGACGTGGGTGTCCAGGGCCAGCTCTCCCGCGGGCTGCTTCCCTAAGAGCCAAATCAATATTTATTAATGATCTGCGCCCCCTGGGTGCTTCTGGCTTCACAGAGAGCCTCTGTTGCACCAGCCTGCCCAAGTCATTCATTAACCGCCGGGCCCAGCAGCCCGCAAGGCCACAGAGGGGCTCACAGAGGCCAGCCCACCACCGAGGTATTTGCAAAGGTCATTAATGAGCTAATCTGATTTAACTTTTCAAAACAGAGGCCTGGGTCACTGGGGTCAGTCTGTATTCCCAGCATTGTGAGCGAGACCGGGTTGGGGGGGAGGGTGGTGACCTTTGCTGAAGAAGAGAAAGGACATGTGAAGATGTCTTTGAGGCGCCGAGAACTTAAGCATTAAAAAGTGACTACCCCTAAGTTCAGGGAGGCGTGGGGTGAAGGTGGGGGCGGTCCGGGCTCTCTATGGGATTTTTTCACGTCCCTTTGGCTTCCTGTTGTACTGCACCATCTCCTTTCCTTCTCCAGGTAGGCGAACAGGAATCTAAAATTAAGGACCCTCCCCACGGACACCTCCTTATTCTAAGGCAGCCCAGCACAGCAGTTAAGTGCACAGCTGCAGAGTTCTCGTTCCGGCTCAGCGAGCTCAGTGATCTTGGGCAAGCCCCTTCGTCTCTTTGAGCCTCAGTTTGCTCATCAGTAGAGCAGAAATCATAATGGCTACCTCCTAGGATTGCTCTGAAAATTAAAACAGACAATGGAAGCAATGTGCTTAGCCCAGCATCTGGTGCATTGTAAGCTCTCAAAAAAATGTGACTTTTAAAGGGAAAAAGGTAGCTATAACTTTTTGGCTGGGAAGTGAACTCCAGCCCTGCCACACACAGTAGCCTGTGTGACCTTAGTTACCTAACCAGACAAGTGTGTCTGCGTGTGTGTGTGTGTGTGTGTGTGGTTCAAGGTTGACCTACTGTGGATCAGTTGCTTCTCATCTCAACCAAAGAGGCAGGTGAGGGATTGGCTGCCTCACCCATTTCACAGATGAGAAGCCAGAGATGCAGGAATGAAGTAACTGGCTCAGAGTCACATAGTTTGTGGGTGGGAGACATGAAACTAGAACACAGACCTGCTGGCCTCAAGGCCAGGATGTGCATGTCCTTTGTGCAATATAAAGCGTAGGTACAAATGTGGAGGCTTGGGCTTGATTTTGTCTGGGGTCCTCTGCAGCCTCCCTGCCTTTAGCCCCCGGTGTCCTCACACTACTTGCTTCACACCCTGCTCAGGTCGGCCTCTTCTCAGGAAGTGAGCCATGTCAGGACCTCGATGTCCCTATCCCCCAACACCTAGAACTTGCTTGGTTTCCTTAAGCTTTGTCTCTGCTCTCCAGGGTCATAGCTGGTGAACTTCTCTTAGGCCTGGCCTGGGTCCTGCTTCTGCCCAGATGGCTGTACCCAGGACCCCTGGGAGACGATGCTTTAGCCTCAAGTAGGTCTGGGGAGGGGATGGGGGAATAGATGCAGGGCTGGGCTGCTGCCTGGAGAAAGTGTGTCCCAGGCTGTCACCCCTTGTCATCATTTGGCTCCTACAGTGATGATAATGATAATAGTAACAACTCTACCCTATCCTTATGAAGCACTTGGGGTGTGCCAAGCACTGTTCTCAGCGCTGTTCATGCATTAGCTCATTTTAATCCTCACAAAGTCGCAAGTACATACTATTGTTATAGTGGTTTTACAGATGGGACACTGGAGAACAAAGAAATTCAGGAATTTGCCCCAAAAGTCCCCAAGTTAAGATGTAGCAGAGGCAAGATTTGGACCAGGCAGTCTGGCTCCAGAGTCAATGGGCTTAGCCACCAAGCTGTGCCACTTCTCCAGCCTGGCTGTGTTCTGGGCCTTTTCTGCACGATGACAGGGCCCAGAGCCACTGGAGGCCCCTGGACTTGGGTGAGTGCCCCTGGCCTCACAGTGCCACCTAGGGTCCCTCACAGTCTGTGACAAGGACCTGGGACTTGGTGGGCTGCTTCGACCTTTGTCCCCTCTTTGCCAAGACTTGAAGCCTTCAGGTCTTTGCAACCTTCTCAAGTTCTTCGATTCCTCCCCCTCCCCCACAAGAGGTCTGAGCTAAGCCATGTGGTCCTGTTAGTGTTTTCCTTTTGGAGAAAGAAAAAAAAAAGTCACCCTGAGCTGAAAATTAGCTGGTTCTGCTGCCCTCTGGCGTTCGGTTGGGAGACAGCCAGCAGGCTCAGCTCTAAATCCAGCTGGGCGCAGAAAGGCTTCTATCTGTGGAGTAGAACCTTGTTTCTCTGGTGAGAGGAGAATGCAGAATGGTAGGGGCAGTGCATTTTGGGAGCTGGACATATGTAATGACTCTACTTCCAGAAACAAGTGAGGTTAACACATTGGTTGAACTGGAAGTGTATCTTCATGTGTCCTCTGGCCAGCCTCAACCCTTCACCGGATTCCACAGGTCTCGGAGCATGAAACCCAAAAGGGATTGCAGCAACAATGCATCCAACACCCTACATTTTATGGAGGGGGAAACTGAGGCCCAAGATGAGAAAGCCTGTTAACATCAGAGCTGGACTGAGAACTGGCTTCTGACTCCAGTCTCCCTTCTTTCCTCCTCCCCTTCCTCCTCCTCAATTTCTTCTTTTTTATCATCCTCATTAAAATCTTTGTCATCCTAAGTGATGAGCGCTTACTGTGGGCCGGTCACTGTGCTAAGATGGGTCCCATTTGCTAAAGCATTTCATGCAGGAATAATGCAGTGATACAGAAAAAGAATTTCAATCCATTTTGTGGACAGAGAAATGAAGGCTCAGGAGATAAAACACTTGCTCAATTACACAGCGAAATAAGTGGCAGACTGTCTGGCATTGCTGGAAGACTTTCTACCCTACTCTCTGTGCTATGTTGTGGCAAGGGCAGAGTGACAAAAATTCCCTGGGGCCTGTAGCTGAGCAATAATAGTGTGCCAGGTCCTGGCTTCGGCAAATCACATGCATTAACTCATCTAACCTCATATTGTTCCTACAAAGTGGTGCTTTATAGTGCTATTATTATTTCTGTTTTACAGATAGGAAGACTGAGGCACAAGGAGTTTTAATAATTTGTTCTGACTGCAGAGACAGCATTCCAGCCTAGGCTGTCTGGCTCTGTGGCCCAGTCCATTAGCCATTGCTGGACTGACTCTCCCTGAGACAAATGGGGAGCCAGCTCGGGACTGAGGACGGCCCCTGGCTGTCCCAGATCCCCTTGAACTGTGGCAAGTCAGTGTCAGGTCACCAAGACACTCACCTTGGGGTCTGGAGCCAAAGGATGTCATATGAAATAGTGTCCCCATTCCGCTTCATCTCCTTACAATATTTTCTCCTTCTTCAGGACCTTCCTGGCATTGTTATGTATTTAAATTTATGTATTTTGTATTTCTTGCCGCCCCCCACTAGAATGTAAGCACTACAAGGAGTGAAGAGTCCGTTGTGTTCGCCTCTGAATATCCAGGGCCTGATTGTAGTAGGCGCTCAGTGCATGTTTGTGGAATCTCCTTTGGCAAGTCTAAGGTTCCTCTGAGTCAGAAAGTGGTGCAGTGAGAAAGGGCTGGCTTGCCCTATTTCTGGGGGCAGCTGCTACTGCCGGAATTGTGGTTGATTCCCAGGCAAAAGAGAGACAATGAATGAGTGGGGAAGGGAGGCCTTGGAAGTGAGGTGATGGGATGGCAACGTTCTGGAGAAACAGGAATGGCCTCAGAGGAGATCCTGAGCCCTGGTTGACTATAATAGGATGTTCTTTCTCAAGCCCTTGCAAACCTGCATAGGAAATAGACCCCATTTTCAGGGCTGACAATAGAGGTCCATTGTGCAAGGCAAAGTGCTAGACTCAAGGAGAAAGGAAAGCTTGGGGAGAAGTTTAGATGACAAAGTAGGAAGCCAGGTTCCCTGCTAGGTGAGCAGAGCCTGGTGCTGAGTCATCCCAGACTCCAAAGTCTAGCAGATGGGACCAAGGAGATCTGTGAAGAGACTTACGCTCTCTGTTCCTCAGTTTCCTCATCGGTATAAAATGAGGATAATAATAGCACCCACCTGTTGGGGCTGTTAGGGGATTGCGTGAGGTAGTGTATGTGAAGTGTTTAGGACAGTGCCTGGCACACAGCAAGTCCTACATAAGCCTTTGCTGGAATTACAGTGACAGCGTCTGCTCCCAGTAGTACTATCACAGGGAGCTGATCTTGAGAAGTGGACTGGCTTAGGGGCAGGGAACCTGCCAAGAGGGCAACTGCAAAGACAATCGGGCAGTCAGGCTCCAGAGGCGGCCCTCCTAACAGTGTGCTCTGCTCCCTCCATAAGTGGCAGGATGGGTTCATGGTCAAGACCTGAGACCACTGAGTCAGCCATGCCTGAGTTTGAATCCTGACTCTGCTGTTTCCTAGCAGTGTGTGTTTGGGTTTGCCACTTAACCTCTCTGTACCTGTTTCCTTGTTTATAATATGAGACCAATAGTACCCACCAGTACTCTTAATTTGGAACAGTGCTCAGTGCTAATTTTTATTATTAACATAGGCAGTAGAGAGCTTAGCATCTCAGGTCTATGGAAACAGGCTCTAAATAGACCTTTACGGATGCTGTTGAGATAAGAATCTCATTGTTTTGGTGGAATGCAGCTGGTTCCTGTCTGATGCTGTCATCTATTGACCACAGATGACATTTTTCCAATCTGGCCACTAGGTGGCAGGCATGTTCTTTCCTGCCCAAGCTGAGCAGGGCCAGAATTAGAAAGCACATGCATGAGATGGAAAGCAACCTTTTATGGGCCCGACCTTGGGCTGCACCCTTTGCCTACATTCTCATTTACTCCTGGCAGCAATCCTCAGATCAACGGAGATATTCCACCAAAAATGCTAAGCAAAGTACTTCGCGCATGGTAAGACTTCAAAATATGTTAGCTGTTCTTCCTATTGTTGTTGCTGTTATTCCAAAGTTTACAGAGTTGGGACTGAGGCACAGAGAGGATAAATAGGCAGATTGAGCAGAAATTCCAAGCCAGAGTTGACTGACTGCAAGTTTAGCATCTTTTCCCCTAAACCTCACGTCAGGGGAAGCATTGGACACCTTGGGCTCATCTCATGGCCCCCACCATGTCTACTTTTACTGTCTGGTTTCTTTCGGGACCTACCACTCTCCTAGTTCCTGTGTAAGTCAATTATTTAGACCTTCAGAGCCTCAGTTTCTCATTTGTACGGTAGAACATAATGCCTTCCTTGTTTTACAGATACTTCCACAACAGCAATTAGACCAGAGTCGACACTCTGTGGGCGGTGGTTGCTATTGGTGCCTTACATCTTAACATAACAGAGTTCCTTCCTTCCTTCCTTTCTTCTTCCTTTTTGCGCTCCCTTCCTCCCTCCTTTCCCTCTGTGCACCTGGAAGTACGCTCATGTCCTACTGTCCACAATGTCCTAGTCTCTGTTCATTCCTGGGATAGTTCCACCCCCGGTGTGTCTTCTTTCCTGTAGGCCATAGGAATTTGGGTGCTAACACCTGCTCTTCCCTCTGAGGTCCCTCTCTGTGCAAGACCCAGTCACTGTAGGCCACACAACTCAGGCCCTGTCTTCTCCCCACTATGCTGATTCAAAAGCAAGCCCACAGATTCTTTAGGTCCTGCAAGGCACCGTCATATCCCAGACTACCTGACTGCATTCCCTCCGCTTCACCAGTGGCTTTCAAATTGGCTTTGGCATCAAAATATTTTGCTGGGGTGCCTGGAGGCCTGTGGGAAGGAGGCACAAGGTAGGAAGATGGGGCCACCAGATGGGGTCTCATGGGCCCACCCTTGTTTACACTAAAATAGCTCCATTTTTATCTAATTTATATCCTGGGGTTACATGTACTATTCTGCTGCTAAAGAAAATCATCAAAATACTATGATAGGTGGGAGGGAGATGAATTTTGAGATAATTCAGAGAAAATCTCCAGGAAAGAGAATATGTTTGGGAATGCTTTATACAGCTAGTTTCCGAGGTGCCAATAAGCCAGACAGAGAAAGACAAATACCACATGGGATCACTTATACGTGGAATCTAAAAACGACAACAGAGAAAGTTAAACTCATAGAAACAGAGTAGATAACTGGTTGTCAGGAGCTGGGAGGTAAGGAAATAGGGAGAGGTTGGTAAATGGGTGCAAACTTTCAGTCATAAGAGGAATGAGGTCTGAGGATCTAATGTTCAACATGGTGGCTATAGTTGACAACACTGTTGCATAATTGAAATTTGCTAAGAGAGTAGACCTTAAATGTTCCTACCCCTCAAAGAAGATACATATGTGTGAGATGATAGATGTGCTAATCAACTATATTAAGGAATCCTTTCACAATGTATACATATATCAAATCACAACAATGCACACTTAAATATCTCACAATTTTATTTGTCAATTATACCTCAATAAAGCCGATATAAGAAAAAGAAATAAAATCAGTTTCCAAGGAAAATGGGATTTAACCTTTGAATTTGAATGATTTGGGGGTTATCAGAGACAGCACTTGCCACCGCCATTGACTTGACTCGTTGGGACTGATGCCGTGCTTCCGACCCTGGTGAGGCCTTTGCCTGTACCCTGCCAGTCTGCCGCTCAGTATCCTGCCCTTTCTGTGTTGCAGTGCCCTGGTTCCCGAGAACCATCCAAGAGCTGGACAGGTTTGCCAATCAGATTCTCAGCTATGGAGCGGAACTGGACGCAGACCACCCGGTGAGTCCATGGCCCCTCAGATGAGATTCTCTCACTTCCTCCCCTCCCCCATACCACTCTCATCCCCTCTTTGGAACAACATGTCTTCCTTTGTTTGCTTGTACAGCAAACATTTATTGAGTGTCTACTCATCCATCATCACCACCATCATTATCATGGTCATTATGATTGTAGGAGCAAATATGGATCACTGTCCAGACACTATTGTTTATATATGATATATGTACGTAAGTGTGCATACACACACGTAAACTATCTTTATTTCTGACTTTGTACAATTACAGAGGTTTAATTCAAGTGCTTTGGAGACAGCAAATTTTGCTAACAACTCTACCAGGTACAGGGAGACAGTGGGGAGTGGTGACACTGGAACTAGATCTTAAAAACTGAGTAGAAGATGCTAGTCAAATAAGGAAAAGAGAGGGATTATAGGCTAAGGGAACAGTATCTGCAAAGGCTCGGAGTCCTGAAAGTATGAGGAATACTGTGGAATGGCTGGCTGGTGCATTGGGTGTGAGGGTTAGATTCTAAAACGTCTGATGTACCAGACAGTGAAGAAGTTGGACTGTGTCCTGTGTCTGTGGACAGAGGAGTGGATCCTTGAATGGTTTCTGAGTAGAGGACCAGGGTGGGAGATTTTATCGGTCTTTTCTGTAGGGCAGAGGCTTCTGGGGAAGAGCAGCCCAGGCTGGGCTCAGGGCCAGTTCTGACAGCCTCTGTAGGGGAGAAGTGCCTCCATCTTGTTGACTGTCCTTGATTTTCTGCCCAGGAAAATGGCTCCTTGATCTTTAAGTGACTTGGAAGATGTTTTCATTGGCAATGGCTTAGTGCGACTCAATGGGGGTGTCAGCATGCCATCAGGAGTTGTTTTCTCCGCACACTTATGTGGGTCTTTATAGTCGCATAAGTTGGGAACTTGCTCATCACAAAGGCTCTTTTCAGTAAGCAAAGCAGTTGTTCCCATTTTACAGACAGATTCATTGAGGCCCCTCGCAAGTAAATGACCTTTCTAAGGTTCCCTGCTAAGCTTTGTGTCTATAGACTCTTAACCGAGCACTCACAGTGCCTGAAGGCAAACGTCTAGCCAGTGGCAGAAATTCAGGCCTTTTCACAGAAACAAACAGAGAGCTATTTCAGGAGTAGGTTGACAGTTTCAAATATGAGCACTTGTTGCTTGTTCTAATTCACATAGTAAACCCCTTAGCGTGGACGTGAAAAACACAGAAAAGCATGAGAAAGAAAATAACGATAACCCCTAATTTCAGTTATTTCTCGTTTTCTCTTGGTAGTATTCTGCAATTTTTTTTTACAACAAGAATGTATTTTATAAACAGAAACCAAGGTGAATTCCCTCCCCATTCCCAGCCTTCAAAACAGAAAAAGAATCGTGTATAATCACACTGTCTTAAAATAATATTAACATTTTGGTGTGCTTCCTTCCTCCTCTCTCCCCCTTCCTTCTGTCCCCTCATCTCTCTCTCTCTCTCTCTCTTCTATTTATACATATATACGTGTATATATTTGTGTGTGTATGTGTAGAGATTTTTTTAATGCAGTGCCACAACTTACTAACCAGCCTCCAATGGCAAGTGTGTAGAGGTTTCCAATCTTTTGTTATTATAATAACTCTGCAGTGAATGTTCTTGCCTGTGCATCTTGGTGTGGACTCCCCATAGCTTCTTTGATACTTACTTGTGAAATCACTTAATCTAGGAGTAGAAATTGTATTTAAGGCTCCTAATATACATTACTTAAATATGCTCTCCCCCCAAAAAACCAAAGGTAAGGTTGGAGGACTTTGATCCCTGTTCCATCTTCCTGGGAATGGTGTAGCCACTTCCGTGGAGCCTGCGAGTACAGACGCCCCTCCAGGAGAAGCTCTGTATCTCCTTTGCCAGGTCTTCATCTGGAGTCTCTTGTCTGTGGGGTCTGGGAGCAAAGCACCTCCAAAGATATCCTTTCTCTGGAAAAGCTGTCTTGCTGCCTTCAACCCGGTCCATGAGATCAGCCCATCAGGGTATTTTCTCCTCGTACAACCTCCCATCCTCCTGCCCCTTCCATTGGCCACCTCGGCTTATTTGGAACCATGGGGGATAAGGCCAGGCCACAGACATGGCATTTCCCTCCCTTATCCTTGTGTCACCTCCAGGCAGATGGGCCTGGCCTTAAAACCCTCTGGAATTGATTTCTCCTTATGGACCCAACCCATTTCTTTGGCTCCCTGGCCTCTCAGTGTCATGAATTTTATCATAAAAATACAATTTATCCTGTACACAGTCCCTCCGATGAGGAGGCCAGGCTCTCTCTGTTCCTTCCTGTGGATTCTCATCAGATCCTGAGAACGGCTGGGCCAAGGACGGAGTAAACCATCCAGGGTGCTTCCCCTGGCCCTCCAGGCCCCACAGGCCCTGGCCTCAGTGTGCGAGGAATGATGCTGGTGTTCTTCCTGAAAGGACCCTCTGTTCCACTCTGTCCCCTGGTGTTCAGACTGATCTCATCTTCCCCTGACCCCTGCCCTTGGCAGGATGCACTGATGTTTGACCCAGCATCTCACTTCAGGGCCTCCAAAACAGCCACGTTGAGAAATGAGACCAAGGAAGGTTGTTCCCGAAACAGAAGGTAAAAGGCATTTGCCTTCCAGTGTTAGTCAAGTGGGAAAATGAAGTAGGGTAGCTGTATTCTTGTCCGTCCTGTCTTCTTTCCTTTGCTGCCAGTCTCTTGCCTTCCCTTCTTCCCCTCTCCCTTTCTTCCTTCCCCAAACATTTATCAAGCAAATGATATTCATAACGAACGTTTCTTGAGCAGGGACTGTACGTAAGGCCTTGTGCTAAATGCTTTACCTGCATTTTTAAAACTTAAGTGTTAAAACCATCCTGGGAAGGTTGTACTTTCTCATTTTCAGATGAGAACTCTCAGGGCTGTGTGGCCTCACGGGTATGTGAACTGTGTCCGGGGCCAGGTAAAGGAAAGGGGGTTGACATGATTAACGAAACATGATCTCTGCCCTCCAGGGGCCTCCAGTTGTGGGGCAGAGGGAGGAAGTGTGTCTACTATTCCCAAAGGGAGGCCAGAGGGGACTGGGATACAACTGGAAGCTTGGCAGGCAGAATCCCAAAAGGTCTGCTTGGTTTCCATTTCTAAAGTTGCCTCTCCTTTCTCTGACCATTTCCCGGCATCTGTGCTCCTGCCCATGTTGTTTTCTTTACCGGGGTGCTCTTCCTTATCCTTCCACCTGTTCTCTCCCTGTTGGCAAACATCTATTTGAGGCCTAATTCATATATCTTGGCCTCCCTAAAGCCTTCCACCTACCTCTTCCCCAGGACAAGCTTTTCACACTGATGCTGTGGAACTGTGCGCATTGGGCTTTATACTTTTGACTTTTATATTTTTGACTATGATATTTGACTTTATACTTTGAGAGTATCAGAACAAAATACATTCACTACCTCACGACTTGCAACCTCATAGGAGGTACAAGATATGCAGTCAGCCCTCCGGATTCATGGGTTCCACATTGAAAGACCTATGATGGTTGTGTCCGTACTGAATATGTACAGACTTTTTCTTGTCATTATTCCCTAAACAGTACAGTATAACAACTATTTACATAGCATTTACATTCCGTTAGGCGTTATAAGTAATCTAGAGATGATTTAAAGTATATGGGAAGATGTGCATAGGTTATATGCAAATACTATACCACTTTATATAAGGGACTTTATTTATTTGTTTATTTATTCATTTATTTATTTCTGAGGAAGATTTGCCCTGAGCTAACATCTGTGCCAGTCTTCCTCTATTTTATATGTGGGTCACTGCCACAGCATGGCCACCAACAAGTGGTGTAAATCCATGCCCAGGAACCAAACCCCAGCCACTCAAGCAGAGCACGCTGAACTTAATCACTAGGCCATGGGGCCGGCCTATAAAAGACTACATAAGGGAACATCCGTGGATTTTGGTACCCATGGTGGGAGTCCTAGAACCAATCCCTCACGGATACTAAGGGATGACTATTTATACAGGTGAAGGGTCATATGCATGATTCCCAAACTGTAGTCTATAAAAAAAACTCATGACCAAAGGGAGAAATGCTGTATTCTAGAACCCCATTTTAAGTGTATACAAGTCCCATTATCTCCTTAGAGGCTTTGAAAAGTCCTGCAAAAATGAAGCCCCTTCAAACTAATGTTTCTCAAACTCATTTATCTATGGCACCCTTTTTTAATGGAGAACCTAGCAACATTATCTTGAATGGTAGTGTTCCATGGAATACAGTTTGGGTAATATTTGGCTAAACCATAATGCAAAAAAGTACATGATTAAACACCCAGTTTAATGAATCAGATGGCATGTGTTTTTAGTTCTAAGATCTGTATGGACTGGAATAGTTAGAGGGGACTTATGCAAAGAGGGAGATCTGAATTGAGCCCTCCAGCAACCAGGGTAAGCTAACAGCTTATCAAACAACCTCCAAATCTCCATGGCCTAACCCAATAAAAGTTTATTTCCAATGTAAGTCAATAGGGAAATTGCTCCACAAAACCTTGCAGAGATCAAGTCTCCTTCTAATGGCTGTACCCTCCTCCAAGTCCTTGGAACCCTCTGCATTCTGTCAGCACTTGGGAAAAGAGAGAGTGAGAATTGCTCCTGGAAGGTTTTTATGGGCCCAAATTGAAGGTTATGACATCCCTTCACTCAAATCCCATTGACTACAGCTCAGTCACAGGGCCGTTACTAACTTCAAATAAGACTTGGAAAAATAGTTTAGCAATGTTCTCTGAAATAAGGAGGGAGGACAGATCCTGGGGAGCTCTGGCAGCCTCTGCCATGCAGACCCTAAGCCCAGAGCTCCCTAGTCCAGTTTCCCTAACACCTGCACCTGTGTCTAGACTGGAGATCTGCACTGGAGGGGCTTTCTGGTAGAAAAAATATCAGCCAAGACAACCATGCTTCTGTGTTTACTTCTACTTCTTGATCCAAGTCTCTCAAACTGCTTTTCAGTCCTTCAAAGTATGGGTGTTGAGTTTCTCTACTCTCTTCCCCAAGACCGGGGCTCTACTTCCAGTACTTCTTTCCTCTTCCTTTTCCCTCCCAACCTTCTCCACTTGAGGGCTCTGTCAGAGTCTATTCTAAGGGTCACTTGGCCAGTTGAGTCATCAAAGACTTGTTGCTCTCCTACTAAGTTGCTCCCTCAAAGCATAATTTTCAAAAAGTTAAAAACAACTGTCATACAGTATATAGTGAGTGTCTGTCAAAGATCCATTGACTTAGTGGTGAGGGAACCAGCAAGATGACAAAGATCATGTAAAGGAAGTTACAAGAGACCAAAGTACATGTTATCATAGACAAATAGAATGCTGGAATATGATCACAAAGATGGATACACAAATTATTAATGCCCTATAAGGCAATAAAGCCATAATCACAAGTGATATCCTTTCTACTGGACAGAAGTCATTTCAACTTGATCATAAAATAAATATTTTGCAACTTATCATTCTTCTATAAGTCAGCATCTAACTTTGAAGAGTCACTAAGTAGTAAATTGCACATCGAACAAATATACAACCACCTAGAGCATACAGTGTCTGTGATCATTAGACAATGACCTACTATGACTTGGAAAAGGCACACAGTAACTTGTTTTGTCCTTTTTCCTAAGTTTTGCATAATTTTTCTTAACAGCTCCTACTCAGGAGTATGCTGAGTATGCTATGCACTGAAAGTCCAGTGATACGTAAGACAAATAGCTTCCTGAGTTTAGTAATTATTAACAAGTATAATGATTGTCTGAAAGGAGAAACACAGGTTGCTGAGAGAGTGTATTGTAGAGGGAAGCCAATAAACTTTGGGAAAATCAAGGAAGGTCTCTAAAAGTGCAGTTTAAACCAAGAGGGAAAGACCAAGCAGTAGCTTATTGGTCTAAGAAAGTGGGGAAGAGTATTCCAATCAGAGGGAACAGCATGGATGAAGGCCTTAATGTGCGAAAAAGCATGACATGTTTAAAGAATTAAAATAAGACTAGTTTGGACAAATTTGGAGACATAGTATGAGGACAAGAGTGGTTTAGCCCAGAGTTGGAAATGTAGGCGGGGCCAGATCACATTAAGCCTCATGGACTCTGTTAAGGATCTTGGACTTTATCCTAAAAGTAATGAGAAGCCTTGGAAGGTTTTAAAGGAGGGGAGTGACCTCACCAGATTTGCATTTTATAAGTCTGCTTGGGCTGAAGGGAGGGGATGGGGAGAGGAGACAAAGAAAGACTATTGGGAAAACAGTTATAATAGTCCAGGCAAAAAATGATGAGGGACTGAATTAAGGTGTAGCAGTGAGAATAAACTAAAAAAGATAGACTCAAGATATTTGAAAGGAAGAATGGACAAAAAATGATTATTGGATGTGAAGGAAAAGAAGAGGAAAGAAGTAAAACGACTTCCAAGTTACTGGCTTGGGCAACTGAGTATCCAGATCCTGTCTAGTACAAGCTCCTTGGCCTTAGTGGTGGTGACCATGGCCAGCAACACAAAGTGGGCAAGGGGAAGGGGCATGGTCAGCACCATCCTTGACTATTAGTTTGCATATCTTTGGCTAGTGTCTACTGGATGGCAATGGCAGATACTTAAAAAATACTACTTGGAACCTTTTGTCTCCTGTGTACCATCCTTCTTCCAGTTGGCTTGGAATGCAAAAACCTCTCATTATTGGCCTAGATGAAATGCAAATAGCAGTGTAAGAATTCTACAGATGCTATTTAGAAAGCCTAAGGGGGGGCGATGGGGTTCAGTAACTGATTCCAGAGTGTATCCTATGTTCCGAGCCAGACTCCTCAGCTTTTGGATTTCCCATCATTTTGCACAAATGCTTCATTCTTTGAATGTCTCCTTTGTACTCAGAATTTCACTTGAGGCCCTGCCTACATTACCTAATCTAATCCACCTGAACCTGTGAGGTAGCTACCATTAACTGTCTCATTTTGCTGATGAAGGATCTAAGGCTCTGAGAGGTGAACTGACCAAGCCCAGGCCTTGCTGCTAGTGATTGGATGGCTTAGTAATCCAGCTCAACCTGTCTGATTTCTCCTCGCTAGTCCAAAGATGGCATTTCTGAGGTTTATCCTCAGAAATGATGAAATAAAGATCTCGGTCTAGAAGAATACTCAGAAGACTTTTCCATATAGTAACCCTCTCCCCAAAACTCCCACAAACACAAAGTCATGCACTTCAAAACCCCAAGTAACAAAAATTCTGAGATTCAGAAAAATGATTGCATGTAGACTGCAGGTGATGTTATAACTTTGCATCCTATAGAATTCCCTCCACTTTCTCTCATCCACCCCTCCCCTCTTCCCTCTCCCCCTCACCACTCCTTCACCAACAATATATTTTCCTGTCAAAACATACTTGGTTACATGCGGTGCAACCAAAATTGCTGCTATTAGCTTAATTGAGACAGAGTGATTACAAATAAATTACATGCAGTGCTACTGAAATTGCTGCTATTAGTCTAAATTGAGACAGGATGATTAGTCATCCCCAACTATAGCTTAGTTCACAGGATACTCCACAGAGCTGCAGAGGCCCTGTGGTCACCTGGCAGCCCAAAGGATGCAAGGTCAAATTCCCAAGAGACGGACTTCGAGGCTACAGTTCTCTTCCATTGGTGACTGAGAGGGCAGAAATCCAGGCAGCCTAGTTGTTAGGGTCCCCTTGCAGGCTGATAATGAACTCCTTAGAAACTTTGAACTGGAAAGGACCATGGTTAGAAATCTTCCCTTCCCATATAGAAAATCTGTGTAGCACATTATATGTGTGTGTGTCTCAATGTATGAGTCTGCTGCCACATCCCATAATGATTTGAGATGTATTTTTAATATTATCTTACTTTTTTATAATTATAAAAGAAATCCACACTCACAGCAAAAAACTTCAAAAGTATAAATAGTGTAGAAGAATAAAATAGTCACTGTTTCTTATTTCCATGACATTGTTAGACTTTGGTATATTTCTTCCATTGTTTCATTTATATATATATATATATTTCTTCTGACATAGTACATACTGGATCTACAATTTTATATTAAGCTTTTTTTTTTCACTGATGGAAAAATCTTTAAACTACCTAGACATTAAAGTAAATTAAAGATAAAGATAAAGAGCGAAATGAGGAAGAGAAATTGTCATGGGCATCCCATTCCTGGAGGCAGCATGATGAAGTAGAAATCCACTGGTTCAGGGAATTCTCTTGTCTCCGTGGTTACCTGCCTCAACCCTCAAACCTCAACTCACCAGCCTGGGTAGGACCAGAAAACTCGAGTGGAGGTGCTGGTTCTACAGTTAAAGGCCCTTGGCTAAATGGCTCTGTAGGCTTCACCTTCCTCATATCTAGATCAAAATACAGAAAAAGATGTTCTCCACGGTGTCTTGCAAAGTGCGGAAGTCTATACTTTATACTCAGGGGCTAGAGAAAGCTATTTATTATTGACTGTTAAATAAGACTTGTTGGTAAGCCTTGTAATGGTCAAGCCTTAATGATTGACAAACATTAAATGTGTATCTTGAGTCCTAAGTATGGAGATGCGTTCTTCATGCAGCCTGGTAGATAGGTTCCTAAAAGGGTGTGTTAGTACTGCTTAGAAATCAAATCATGGTGCCACGTTTTCTTACTGCATCATCCCAAAGCAACTTATCTTCACCCAGGAGAAGTGGGCCCAACAATAATGTTAAGTTCTCAGATTCCTAAGCTTTCCTACCTGTAATTAATGATTCGAAACCATTCAGTGCTTTAGAGAAAACAATGAAGTTATACTTTGTAGTAACCGTGTCATAGAATCTTTTCTAAATTGAATAATCACTCAATTTATCTTAGATTTAGGTTTGGAGTAAAAGAAAAATGTATGGTAATTTTACTTTGCTTTTCCAGTGTGAAATATTTGGATTTCTCTATTTTTCAAAATGTATCCTAGGAAACTCCTTTCTTCCTCCCTCCCTCTGAGCATTCCTCCTTCCCTCTCTCCTTTCCTCTCTTCCCTCTTTCAACAAGTATTTGTAGTTCTTTCTGTATCTCAGACTCTATGCTAAAGATTCTCAGGTGAAATTACATTATATGTCTAGATCCCTGGGTCTACTGGTAGAACCTGATTTAAAAAAACAATCAGCCAACCAACCAACCAATCAAACCAGACAAAAAATAATATCTGAAATCAGGGAACATTTATCCTTTAAAAAGACTCCTTTAATATATTAGGTTCCATGATACAAGCCCGTTTTGTATCATTCACACCTTATGTTCATTAACACCTTGGTTTGGAGGGATGATGGGGCAGAGAAATTGTAAGCTGAAGTGGTAGATTTCATGGCTTATTGGGAAATGCTTGGAGGGAGCAAAACAAAGTTCTACAGTCATGATGCTAGTTTCTTGTCTTTCTAAAATTCAGATTATAATCAAATTTTTTGTAAAATACCATTTTTTCCAGCTTTATTGAGATATAATTGACATATAACGTTGTGCAAGTGTAAGGTATACAACATGATGATTTGATTCAGATACATATTGCCAAATGATTACCACAATAAGGCTGGTTAACACATCCATCACCTAACATAATTACCATCTTTGTGTGTGTATGTCTGTAATGAGAACATTTAAGATCTACTCTCTTAGCAACTTTCAAGTATATGATACGATATTATTAACTATAGTCACTGCGCTGTGCATTAAAGTCTCAGTACTTATTCATCTTATAACTGGAAGTCTGTACCTTTTGACTAACATCTCCCCATTTCTCCCACCTCTCAGCCCCTAGCAACCACCATTCTACTTTGTTTCTATGAGTTTGGCTTTTTTAGGTTCTACATATAAGTGCGATCATACAGTATTTGTCTTTCTCTATCTGATTCATTTTACTTAGCATGAGACCCTCACAGTCCATCCATGTTGTCAGAAATGGCAAGACTTCCTTCTTTTTATGGCTTTTCATCCATTGACAGACGCTTAGGTTGTTTCCACATCTTAGCTACAGTGAATAATGCTGCACTAGACATGGGAGCAGACACCTCTTCAAGGATTTTCATTTCCTTTGGATATATACCCAGAAGTGGGATTGCTGGATCATATGGTAGTTCTATTTTTAATTTTTTGAGGAGCCTCAATACTGTTTTCCGTAGTACCTGTACCAATTTACATTCCAACCAGCAATACATGGGGGTTCCCTTTTCTCTGCACCCGCACCGATACTTACTGCTTGTCTTTTTGATAATAGCCATACTGACAGGTGTGAAGTGATACCTCATTAAGGTTTTGATTTGCATTTCCCTGATGATTAGTGTTGTTGAGTATCTCTTCACGTACATATTGGCCATGTGTATGTTTAGATCCTTTGCCCATTTTTTAATTGGATTATTTGTTTTTTAGCTGAGTGGTATGAGTTGCTCATATATCTTGAATATTAACCTCTCACTGGATATGTGGTTTGCAAGTATTTTCTCCCATTTCATTAGTTGCCTTTTCATTTAGTTGATTGTTTCTTTTGCTGTGCAGAAGCACTTTAGTTTGATGTAACTTTCCTTGCTTATTTTTGCTTTTGTTGCTCGTGCTTTTGGTGTCATATCCAAAAGATCATTGCCAAGACCAATGTCAAGGAGCAATCCTAAGAAAGAAGAACAAAGCTGGAGGCATCACAGTTCCTGATTTCAAACTATATTACAAAGCTATAGTAATCAAAGCAGTATGGTACTGGCATAAAAATAGACACACAGACCAATAGAACAGAATCAAGAGCCCAGAAATAAACACATGCATATACAGACAACTAATATTTGACAAGGGAGCCAAGAATACTCAATGGGGAAAGGGTGGTCTCTTCAATAAATGGTGTTGGGCGAACTGGACCTTCACGTGCAAAAAAACGTAATTAGACTCCTATCTTACACCACTCACAAAAATTAACTTGAAATAGATTAAAGACTTAAATGTAAGACCTTAAACAGTTAAATTCCTAGAAGAAAGTGTAGGGAAAATTCTCTTTTAATCAGTTGGGATTTCCTCCAACTAAAGGATGCCCCTCCCTACCCAACACTGAAAGATACACTTAAACTCTTTTCACTCAGAAATGTGCTGCTTACAAATTGTTGGGGAAAGGCTGCCTGTAAGTCAGCCTCAGAGAAGAAATGCTTGTCATCCACATTATGTACTGAGAGATTTCTCAGTTGAGTCCCTGCCACATTGTAATTGTTAACGATAGTAAAGTGTAGTGCAAAGAGCATGGAACTGAGTAATTCAAATCCTGGCCTCACCTTCACTTGACTCCACTTCCCTGAGCCACTGTTTATTCTAGAAGGAAGAGGATAATCATATGGGTCTACCTTACAAGATTGTTGTGGGAGTTATAAATAAAACAAGTTCCTAGCACAGACAGACTGGCACATAGTAGGCACTCAATAAGTGATATTTTTATAAATTGCAATAGCAGCACGAATATCCCTGTTAGTCTAGCAAGAAATTGGAAGGCAGTGCTAGATACTTGCCATTGGCTAGGAATTTAGCAGATACTGTATATTTTCATCATAGACGTCTATCCACTAACTTTGCCTAATTTAGCAAGTTTACAAGTTAGAAATGCTGTAGGTGAGATTTCTCTTCTTTTTTATTGAGGTCACATTAGTTTATAATGTTATATAAATTTCAAGTGTACATCATTGTATTTTGACTTCTCTATAGACGTGTTCACCACGAAAAGTCTAGTTTCCGTCTGTCACCATACACATGTGCCCGCTTACCCCTTTTGCCCTACCCCCATTTCTGTCCCTTCTGGTAACCACAAATCTGTTCTCCGTATCCATGTGTCTGTTTATCTCCCACATATGAGTGGAATCATATGATACTTGTCTTTCTTCTTTAAAATCTGTACATCGTTTGACTTTGGAATCCCATGGCAGAAAGGCTCACACTGAATTGAAGGTGCTGCCACTAATGTGTCCTTCATGATATCCAGTGGGAGAGTTTACCCTCAGTTTAACTGAGACTTTGTTTTCAGAGGTGCACGGTCAGACCTCAAGAGCCCCCATTCAAAGCACGTGTAGGTATGCCAGGCCCCTCCCACCCAAACCTTGAGAAATCAAGCGTCTCCTTTCTCCTAGGGTTTTAAAGATCCTGTGTACCGAGCAAGGCGGAAGTACTTTGCTGACATTGCCTACAACTATCAACAGTAAGTCTGCTCTGCTTGTTGAGGGGAAGAGAAAAGAGCACCGGGGCTACCCTACCTGTCCCTTGCTCAAGGTTGGAAAATACCAGCATAGAGTGTCCAGCCTTCCGTGTGTAAGTGCGTGTATGTGTGTTTAAACCCTCCCTTTAATAACACGTGTTAAAAAAAAATTGCCGCTAGACAAAACAAAATTACCCACTGAGCTGGGCCCGGCTCTCTCTCCAGCTTTGTTACATAATTATGCAGTGATGTCTGAGGTAATTATAAAAGGCCCCAGTCCCGAATCAAACAGCCTCTGGTATTCTCCACATTAAACAGGGAAGAAGGAAAAAGAGAATCATTTACATTCAAGAAGGAGTTGGCTGCTTTACTGAAATAATGAATCATCTGATGTTTCAGGCAAGCCAGGCCTCAGCATTCGTTCTGCTTTTATCTGATCTGACCCAGCTGCGAAGGGCAATTTTAAGATGAGTTTATTTTTTTCTGTCTGGGATTCTCTACTCCTCCTCGATGCTATTTTAGCCAAAGGAAAGCGCAAATATCTAGTATGTTATTTGGGAAGAGAGCTGTTTTGCTATTTTGAGTCCTCAGGAACTACAGAAATGTTACTATGGGGAACTTAGTGTTTGGGGGCCTGAGCGCCATCCCTGAGACGTGCACAAGAAACTTAAAAGTTGACCAGAACACTGAGGTAATGGTGTTTGACAGGTTTGGTAGGATATGAGGGAGATAAAAGAGATGCTAGGGCTCTGTATACAGAATACAAAGTTACCCTCCAAACGGAAAGACTTCCAGAGAAAATGAGAACGTTTCCTGCTCTGAACGACTCCTGTAGTGGAAGAATCCAGAACTGTGATGACCTTGGTCAGATCCAGGCCCATCTGAGTCTCGCCTCGTGGCAAGCAGGAATCACAGAACATGGTGCCCCCTCTCCGCTGTCCCCATCTTTGCCCTGCGTGGTCAGGTGGACACCATCAAATCAGGTACACACAGGAGTCCTTCTGCAGATAGTCAGTAACAATCAGTCATATTTATGATCTCCTTGCTATGTCTGGGGCTTTGCTAAATGCATTGTTTATGTTATTTCATTTAGTTTTATTGATAACTCTCCATTTTTCAGCTAGAAAAACTAAAGCTTAAAGTAGTTAAGTAACTTGCCAAGGTCGCATGACTAGTAGGTGGCATTCTCCAGTATTGAACTTAGGTTTCTTTAACTCCAAAATCCTTCTTAACTGCTTCCCTGAGAGTGTGGGAACTCAGAGTCAGGAGACCACGCTTCTCCATATAACCAGCTTGGCAAGTGCACTCACTCACTTCTTGGCTGTTGGCATTTGAGGAAAGAAACTGATCTTCCTCAACTTGCTTTCCATAAAAATGTTAAACTTAATGAAGAAACGTGGAATCGATCGAATGCCTCACCATCCCGGATGTTAAGCAAATAAATTAAATTGATTATTGGAAGCCATCCACACATGACTGGCTCTCAGAAGAGCATTAGAGATCTGCTAATCAATTTCCTACCTTTTATAGATGATTCCCAGGTGGTTAAGTGATGTGCTCAAGGTCATGTGGCTAGTTAGGGGCTGAACTTGGTCTCGAAGTCTATTTCAGACCTCACTTGAGCTCATCTCTTTTCAACTTTTGAAGCTGTTTACCATCCTTTCTTTCTTCGAAAAGGTCTCTTGTCTCGATATCTGGTACAGTTGATTCTCATTTTTCAAAGATTGCTTTCTTAAATTTATTTGAGACCTCCAAATCAATATGTGCGGTACTGTTCACGATCATTCCTAGACATGCACAGGAGGGGAAAATATTTAAGTCGCCTGATGCACAAGTTCCCAGCTGAGACAGAACAAGGCCATACTAACTTTCTTCTTGTTTCAGCTCTTATATTGTAAACAAGTATCCTTTTTGAGGTCTAGTTAGAATGACGTTTGTCGAATTTTTGTCCTTTTTGTTGGTAATTTTGCTGTTTAAAATGCACCCTCTTCTCAGCACATTGGTGAGGTGCTGTCTAGAGGTCCTAAGCACAAGGGATGTGCCTGATGGAGAAAGCATGTGTGTTAGAAAAGCTTCATTCAGCCATGAATGATAGTGCTGTTGGCTGCGAGTTCAGTGTTAATGTCTCAACCATAGATATTCAATGAGGTACTTTAAATAGAAGCACACACAAAACAAGGTTATGTATTATCAGTTGAAAATGTTGTTACCAGATGCTCATGGGTCCCTAGCCCTGTATTTCCCCTAGGCACTATGGTTCAGTATTCACAAACTCAGAGTTCATGGTAACTTTCTGGAACATAACTACCACAAGTAACAAGAATTGACTGTATTCCTCCCTCTGCAGATTTCCCTCCTTCCTTTCTGAGGCTTCTTCTCAGTCTCCTCTGGCCTCTTCCACCCACCTCCAAAACTGTAACATCTTTCAGGCCTCAACTTTGGCCCTCCTCCTTGGCTTCCCCCACCCTCCATGCCAACAGCTTCCATATTTGGTCTCTGGAATCTTCCCAGGCAGTATTCCACATGGGGATCAAACTCCTGCTTCATGAGTCATAGAATCATAGGATCTTCATCAATTGATAAAATATGTCTGCTAAGTTCCAGAACCTACCCCAAGAGCAAGACCAACAAAGTCTATGTCCCCTGGAAGAATACTTGGAAGACAGATATAACAATAATGCAACAGGTATTACCAAAGTCAAAACACAAGTGTATGATGCCATGTAATTAGGAGCTTTGCTATAGAAGGGGGCAATGGATCAGAAGGAAGTGAAGGAGACTGCAGATGGAGTAGGAGTTTACCAGCCAAAGAGAATGGGAGTAGTGGATGAGAGGGTGGGTCTGGTTAGCTACAGGGCTTTTGTTTTGAGACGTGTATACTTGGGTCCAGAGCTGAATTACTGTAAACAATAAGGAAGCAGCTAGACCCTACCAAGGCTAGCCACCCTCTTCTCTGCCCATCTGCCAGGCAATGCTCTCTCTCTCCTCCTGAAGAATATTTAAGAATAAAAGTCTTAAAACATCAACTTGAAGAGGCACTGACAAATTACTATTACTATTGTGTTTGCAGCACCAAATTATTTATCTTGGTAATAGTTACATGTGTGTGGGGACTATGTTATTGGGAGGGAGTTGGGCTTTGAAATTTTATCTAATAATACACTAAATGGGTTATAGAAATTTGTATCTTTCAGCTACAAGTCAATTCAAACAAAAAGGGAGACTTTATTGGCTCCTTTAAGTGAAAAGTTTGAGGGGGGTTAGTTTAGGCACAGGTGGATCTGGAAATCAATGTCTCATTCTCTGTCTCTCTGACTCTGGTATCCTCTGTGTCGGCCTTGGTCTAAAGCATTGTCCTCATCTCTCTTGGAGCCAGACCCCAGCACCACCCAGCTAACATACCAACCCAATTAGAGATTCTGCCTCTTTCCAACAGAATCAACAAAAGCTCTCTAATTGAGGCTCACTGGCTCTAATTAGAACTTGGGCCAATCTCTCAGCAGTCACTCTGGCAAGGGGAATGAGACACTCTAATTGGCCAGATCTGGTCACATGCCCACCTCTGAAGGTAGGAGTGGAGTCTCCCTCCCAGCTGAACCTCACAGACTGAGACAGGAGGAGGGTACATTGCTGGAAGAATGGAGAGTGAATAGCATTGGAACCCTAAAATAGCAAATGTCAACCAGGGGGACATTTCAGTGCCCAGGATGTCACATAGCAATTACCTTTCTTTTTAAATAAGAATCAGTTATAATGATAATTGCCAGTTACCCAATGGTTTTATTTGTCAGCACCAATGTTAGGTACTTTATATGTAGTATTTCACTTAATTCTCCACACCCTGTGAATATTTACTTATTATTATTCAACAACTGCACGAACTAGGCTCAGAGAGGTTTACTAAATTGCCCAGACCATATAGCTGAGAAATGGCAAAGCCAAGTATTAAATGCATCTCTGCCCATTTCCAAAGCCTGTTCTCCTCCCTCAGTACTTTGCCCTGAAATAATGGTGCATCCTGAGGCAGGAACTGACTCCATGTTCTTCTCAAAGTCCCTGCTGGCCATTACAGGACCTTCTGAGCTTGCCTTACTTTCAACTCTTAAACAAAAATCTGTCTTTTTTCCCTAATCCCTGCCCACCATTGTAGAACATAACAATGACTTTGCTTTCTTGTCCTTGGATGAGCTACAACTCTGAAAGGGCAGGAAGAGACCGAGTTTGGAGCCTGATGGTGATCCATAATTCTGAGGTAAACAGTCTCGCCTTGTCCCAGACACTGTGTACCCTATTAGGGATCAGGCCTGCAGCCCAGAGAACAATCACTGGTCCTTGGAGTCAGGCTTTGCTTGGTTTTCGTTTGTTTTCCCTGTTCAGAACACAGCTCATTCTCAGACGGTTTTCGAAAGGACTTTTCGAACTGATGACTCTAACTAGTGTGTCACCAGGGAGCTTATTGGAATCCAGATGCCTGGGCCCTCCCCTTCCCCACAGATTCAGGATCTATGGAGCAGGGTCTAACACATGCATTTTAACCAGTTCCTATAGTTCTGTTTTGTCATAACAGAAGATTCTAGGTAAGTGTATCTTATACCTAGCATGCATTTAAATACCTTTATAACTTCCAAGGGGAGAAATATCAAACCCAGAAAGGGCATGCCCACGAAACAAGGGGTCTCAAACTCATGTGCATGTATTAGACCCACTTTAGCCCACAGATACAATTGCTCTAGTTGACGTAATACAAAACACAAGGTTGCTTTACTTGAACTTGGATGCCTCTGTCTAGAAAGAGGCATTCTTCAGTTGTCTCAGCCCTCCTGTTGTCTATACCTGCTACTTTACACACTTATGTTCCCTGCCTGGCCCCTGAAGATAAGTGAATTTCCACCCTGGGTAAACAGTTGGAGAAGAAGGACAGCAGAAAAGCCAAGTGATTTCTCAAAGTAACAGCAAATCCTCAGTGCGGTTGGTGAGGTGAGAACTTGTGCTGTTGCTTAACCAAATCAGACAAATGTTTTCTATATCCTCCTTCAAATGACTTATGCAATCCGCTGTGTCTGGGTGGTGGCAGCTCACAGACTCTGGACCTGTCTCCCTCTGCTCACGTTCCTTTGTCCTCTACTCTGTCCCTGCCCTGCTGGAGAGAAATATTTTGTGCCTGTGTTCTAGTGGGCAGCCCATCCCTCGAGTGGAATACACAGAGGAAGAAAAGAAAACTTGGGGGACGGTGTTCAGGACCCTGAAGTCCCTGTACAAAACCCACGCTTGCTACGAGCACAATCACATTTTCCCACTTCTGGAAAAGTACTGTGGCTTCCGCGAGGATAACATTCCCCAGCTGGAAGAGGTTTCTCAATTTCTGCAGAGTAAGTCCACATCAGGGTCAAAGGCCAGGGGGCTGGGGGAATGGGAAGGGGAAGAAAAATAAACCGAGGCCAGCATGAGTGTGTTTGTGGTAATGCTCGTAGGTTGACTCTCCCAGGAAAAGGGGAATTTCACTGCTGTGTTCTGCCTTCTCTCGAGCCTCCGCCTTTAAGCCACTCTCATCCAAGGAAAGACATCAGGCGTGGGTTTTGCCATATCCATGTCCCTGAAAAGTATTTTTTTCATACTACTTAAAGTCCCAGGTTCCCAGATAGGGTTCTCCTTGCAACTCCTGCTCTGTTATGAGATGGCTACACTGTGGGTTTGTGTAAGAAGTGTGCTATTTGTGGGGCAGAGCCAAGAACCCTGGGCTCTAAGTCTATGCATCCATCTGATACAGGTATAGAAACCAGAGAGATAGTGAACAAAATGTCAGATTTATTATTGATAAAAGCAATTTAGAGAATGTGGCACAGACGTGCAGCCACAATGGACTTCCTATTATTTCACCCCTGGATTAGGTAAACTTACTTGCCTATTCATTGGCACCGCGTATAGTCTACTGCATGGCGAAGAGCAGACCAGAATGTACTCCTCTGTCAACAGACAGTCAAGAGAGAAAGGACAGAAAGAATCACATTGAGAATATTCATTTGTTTTCCCAAAGGCTCCAATCAGGGAAGTCACTGCTCCTCATGGGGTGGACTGTGTGAGGTGCAGCATAGAAGCTAGACGTGTTCCTTCTATATGTTTCCTTTCTGGAAAGTGGAGTGAAAATTCTCGCTGCACTCTGGACACAAGAGAAGCAGAGAATATGTGTTCCACTTAACAAGCAATAATGAAAGCTAAATTAATTGGGTGTTTCCAATGTGCCAGGCTCTGCGCTAAGTACTTTTTATTTACTAGCTCTTTTGATTCTCAGAATAGCCCTAAGCAGAATCTATCCATAATTTGCAGATGAGGAAACTGAGGCTCAGAGAAGTGAAGTTACTTGGTTCAAATCACCCAGCTAGACAGTATTGAGGCAGAGATTTGAAGCCAAGTCTACTGCTTCCCTGCCCAAAGGTCTTCAGACCCCTCTGGCTCTGCTATGACGGGCTTTGAGTTTTCTTTCTCGTTTGCTTCTCAGCTTGCACTGGTTTCCGCCTCCGACCTGTGGCTGGCCTGCTTTCCTCTCGGGATTTCTTGGGTGGCCTAGCCTTCCGAGTCTTCCACTGCACCCAGTACATCAGACATGGGTCCAAGCCCATGTATACACCTGAACCGTGAGTATTGTCCTCCTGCTGCCAGTTGCCAGCCACAGTGAGTGTCATCTCTCCCTGCTCCAGGAACAAGGTTTGGGTTCACTGTGGCCGATCCACAAGACAAAGGATTTTCTCTGTCCAAATAGATCACACTGATTGGAAATTTGGGAATCTTATGAATCAAAGATTCAGATCTCTGGGCTGGCCTGGTGGCATAGTGGTTAAGTTTACTTGCTCTGCTTTGGCAGCCCAGGGTTCGCAGGTTTGGATCCTGTGTGTGGACCTACAGACCACTCATCAAGCCATGCTGTAGAGGCTTCCCACATACAAAATAGAGGACGATTGGCACAGATGTTAGCTCAGTGACAATCAAGCAAAAAGAGGAAGATTGGCAACAGATGTTAGCTCAGGGCCAATTTTCTTCACCAAAAAAAAAAAAAGGGGGGGATTCAGATCTCTCTTGATGGTGGAAATAAGAGGTCACATTCAAGTTCTAAAAGAACTGTAGGAGTCAGAGCTATGAAGTTCCAAATGGAAACAGGAACAAGTGGCAGCAAGCTATCTCAACACCTCCTGAATATGTATCTAGATGATTCTCATCTTTCTATGCCTAGATCATGTCTTGGCTGGAGGTAGAGAATGACTGGCCACTATACTTCTTCTTTTGCATTTAGCCATCTTCTCAGGCAAATAGAACTTATGAAATTTATACAAAAAAGTCAGTAGGAGATCCAAAATGATTTTTCCCTGTTCACAAAGTTCATTACTACAAATCTGCAAAGACTGTTCGTAATAGACCTGGCACAAAAAGTGTTAAATAAATGTAAATTTTGTTCTCTGACTGACTGCTGTCCCCCTCCAGAATAAGAGAGGAGTGGCACTATTTTTTAAATTTTAGTTTTATTTCCCATGGGGAGTAACTGAGCACATTGTACCTACCCAGGACGTCAATACCACGGTGAAGATTTGGGATGGGAATTGTTCGTGACACACAGCTCATTCAGGTGTATGGGAGGAGCCCATAGGAGTATTGGCTCTTCTGTTCTGTGCCCCATGGGCATACACCTCAGACTCCCTGGCTGCTGTTCCATGCCCTACTCCTTACTCTTCTTTCCGCTTCTCTTTGGTCTCTTGTACCTTACCTCATCTGACCCCAAGCTTTGCACACCACTTATGCTTGAGAGTGAGGTCATAAGACTGAATGAGTTACTTCCTTTCTTTTTGCCCATTCCTCCTATAGAAAGACCGAGTCTGGCTTGGTTTATGACCCTCCTCCCCTCCAGTGTCTATACGTTCTGTCTTTCAGTGACATCTGCCATGAGCTGTTGGGACACGTGCCCTTGTTTTCAGATCGCAGCTTTGCCCAGTTTTCCCAGGTGAGAAACAGATCTCTTCAGCCTCCTAGTTACAGAGTTGAGACCTGGATTGCTCAAATGAATTGAACCCATTGAGGGGCCCTCATGTTCTCTGCAAGATTCAGTTCTATGATCCCACCTGAGATGGGTGGTTTGGTCCCCTGGAGATGACTAAATACCCATTCCAGGGACCACAGCATGGGATTGGTGAATTACTCATCCTCTGAATTATACTGTTAAATTCACTAATTTCACTTGCCCTTCCAGGTGTAGTTTAAGAGCTTTTCATCTGTGGAAACGTCCCTGATCCCCGTGCAGAAGTAACCTTGCCTTCTCCCAAGTTCTCCTAGCACATTTTCCATCCTCTTTAGGGCCTTGCCACTTCCTACCTTGTCAGGCAGTCACTTTTGTATATGCTTTAATTAAGTAATACCATATTTGCCAAATATCCAATGCCAATAGCTTGACTCATAGTTGGCAAAAAATAATGAGCCAGGTGTCTTGTCACCAAGATCAAAGCAGTAAGCTAGACCTTGATTCATCTATCATAACAATGAGGAGACTCAAAAAATGCTTTTTGGATGAGTGAAAGAATCCTGCTAATTCTCTTGAGCACTGAGAGGCAGCTTAGAACCCTGGTTGGGTAGCTGGCAACATCAGAGAGTTGAATGATGCACCCATAAGCCCCACCCTGCCATCAACCAGCTGTGTGGCTTGGGGTAGGTTGCCGGACCACCCATCTGATGCACAGATGTGAATCAGTACAAAGTCCTCCCTGCCATTCCTCTTCCTCACAAGGAAAAATGACAATCAAATAGAATGATCCATGAGCAAATACTGGGCCAACTATGAATTTCAGAGTAATGGGATTGTGTGTGAATTTTACAAGCATTTTCCCTCAACTGGAAGAAATAAATATTGCCTCTGTTGGTTGAAGAGGCTACCGCTTAATATCTGAAACAAACAAAGAAAAAGCTGGATGAACTGCTTCCTATATAAGGGAGAACAGTACTTGTAAGATACAGCCTTTCCAAATAAAGAAAACTCGTGCTTTTATGTGGGGTTTTGGGGACTGTGATGTCCAGAGATTCTTGGACTTTTAGAAGTGGGTGTGTTCAAGGATTAGTTGAACTTTAACTGTGAAAGCGTCACCACTGGACTGAGGCTATTGGTGACCAGGTGACTTTCATAAGCGTGGTTCCTGCTACCAAGGTGTTGTTGATTGCTTGGGAAAGCTTTAAAACTGGGATATGTACTATGGCCAAAGAAAAATCAGTTTTTTCCTTGGAGAATAAAAGTTTTTTGTTCTCACCACCAGAAGCTATTCTGCCCAGTCAGAGGCTAAGTGGCAATCCTCTTTAAGCTATTTCCATCTTGGGGAGCCCCACAGAGGAGTGGACAATTACCTGAGTCAACGGACAGAAGCTACTGGGCCATCAGTGTCACATGAGTCCAACTTTGACCTGGGCAGTGCCAAGGCAGGGCATCATTTTGAAAGTTCCCTGAACACAGGGGAACTTTCCACTAGAGTGCAAGATGGGATGGGGATGAAGCACAGGGAAATCTTGATACCTCTTGTTTTAGGCAAGCTCTGCCTACATGACTATGATGGCTTGGTGTCTATGAGAACAGAGCATCATTTCAATCATAGATTTATGAATGGCTTCTGTTAGACTATGGCATGTCTGGACGTTGACTTCTTTCCCTATCACATGAGGACAACCAATCTTTAAGAAAATTCCATGTATTTTACCTTCAAAATTTGTGGAGAATCTGCCCATTGCCCATCATGTCCACGGCAACCAACCTGGCCTCAGCCACTATCGTTTCTCAGCCCGGTGACTGCAGTGGCCTACTAACTGGCCTCCCTGCCTCTACCCTCGGCGCCCATGATCTGTTCTCACTCAGCAGCCAGAGTAAAATCTTTGATGATATAAACCAGATCTTGCCACGTCTCTGCTTAAAACCTGCAATGGCTCCCCATTTCACTGAAAGGAAAATCCGAAGCCTTAAAATAGCCAAAAAGGTCCTCCATGATTGGGCTCTAGATCCCTCTTTGATATCACCTGCCCCCGCTCTTACTCTGCCGTAACCACACTGATCCCTCTCTGTTCCTTGAACCAACCAGTATTTCCCCTCCTTAGAGAGCTTTCCACTGGCTGTCCACTTGGCCTGTACACTGCTCTTCACCAAGATGTCAACAGAGCCAACAACCTCACTTGTGTCAAGTCTTTGCTCAGATATCACCTTCCCAATGATGCTTACCCTGGAACCCTATTTAAAATTGCAGCCTCCCTCTGCTCTCCTGACATTCTCAATCCCCCTTGTCCCATTCTCCTTTTGTTTCTTCTTTCTAAAGAACCCATCATCTTCTAACATACCTAAATATGTATACTTATTATGTATTGTCTGTCTCCACCCACTTAAATGTAAACACCATGAGATCAAGGATATTTATTGACTGTGTACACTGCCAACCACATAAAAGGCACTCAATAAATAAATAAATATTTTTGCAATAAATGAATGCATATAATAGGGAAGACAAATACGTACGTATACACACACGTGCACACACACACACACTCTCATACTCTGTCTGATTCATGCCAGGCTGAAGCAAATGGTGTAACAGAGGCAAGGAGACCCCCTAGAGGACTTCTGCAGTTGCAGCTGTGATGATAAGTGGTCTGTGACATTTCAGACTCTCCAAGTATCTATATACCTGTGCTGATGTCAAGTACTTCTCTGCAGTTCTCCGGTGGTGTCTTCGGGGTACATGATTAAGACTCACATAGTGCTCCAGGAATGTTCCACTTGAGCTGTGGAAGAATAACCACTGAGCTGGAGTCAAGAGATGAAGCTTTTAGACACGACCTATTATGTGGCCTTGAGCAGGTCATCTCCCTTCTCTGTGCCTCACTTTTCTCATTTGTAAAATAAATACAAAGAACCAAGTGTTGAGAAAAGGTTTCTCCTCATCTATATGTCTGTGATTCTATGATATGTGGTCAGGTAAGACTTGACAGAACAATCAGGGTCTTTCTGGACCCTTCTGAAGGCATCTGGTCACCCATCACTTTCCTGTGGTCAAGTACCAGGCTGGGACTGAGGATATAGTTTGAAGGGCAGACCCCAGCCATACCAGTGACTTTGTTTCCCCACAATTACAGGAAATTGGCCTTGCCTCTCTGGGGGCCCCTGACGAGTACATTGAGAAACTCGCCACGGTAAGTCCCCTCTCTCCCTGGTGGATGGTGGGAGTGCCTCAGGTCTTTGAAACTTTGCTCCTCTCCTGAAAACCAGGTCATTTGGGAAACAAAAATCAGGATGCACTGGGTTACACTGGCACAAGTGAAATTTCACATTTTGACTTCTCCTTAACAGTTTGATTTTGCAATCAGCTGCATGCAGATGTTTACATGTGACTTTAAGCAGAGTGTCTTGAAAACACCAATAGGCTGTAATGATAGCCATTGAGAACCCTTAGGCATAAAATGTATGTGAGAAGTAGTCTGGATTCACTGCCTTGAAGAGGGAATATTTACTCTCTCCCTTTGTACTTGGAGCCAGAATTAGGATCTGTCTTTTCTCAGAACCAAGGTAGAAATAGGAGTGGGCTTTCCTCTTCTTACTAAACTCTTCCTCCTCCCCAGAGAATGTGATGGCACTCGTCCATTGAAAGATGGAAGCAGCAACTCTGCACACCAGGGGCTTATCTTTCCTATAGACTCCTTTCCAACTTGAGTACCGCATCCCCCACCAGCCTCTAAGCCACATTTTTATAATGTGCTCAGCCTGGAAGATAAAAAATAAAACTTTATAATGGAATTAGGGACCACAAAGGAATACAAATCTATCATTAGGATATATCAGTCTGGAAGTTTATGAGTTCAATTTATCAGAAGGCCAAAAATTCCCAGAAGGTTCTATCTCCCTGACCAGCTGCTCTGAGACCCGGAATGGTGGCTTTTGCTTCCCCATTTCCAAAAATGGATACAATAGTTTGTATTCTACCCATCTCGAAAGTATCATAAGAGTCTAAAGAGCTAACTTTGTGTGAACATGAGTTTTTTTAAATGCCAGATGCTATAGAGATGCAAGAAGCAGACTTAAAGAAGCTGCAGAGCTTGATAGAATGTCTCACTTGTAAGAAGATAATAAGCTTGGAACTCAGAGCATCATGTTACCTACTGTAAGAATGATAAAAGTACCCATTGCCAACCTAACTTCTCAAAAAAATCTTATTGTTGATATACTGGGCTGAGAACAGTCCTGGGGTTCTTGTGCCCTAGTCAGTAGGGTTATGACAGAGTTCCAGGACAGTCTTCCCCAGGCCAGGCATCTAGGACTGGGAGCTGTTGAATATTTGGGGAGGATAAGTGCGGAGGTTGACAGGGGTAATTTAGAAACACCTCGAGTTTTAACATGGATGACAGGATGCCCTGTTATTGATTCTTTCACTACCCAGTCCCCTACTTCCCACTGCTAAGCCTGATGGGATTGCCTGGTAAGTCCAACCAACTTAGGACATCTCACTCTAGTGGATGCCACAGAGAGGAAGGGAAAAGTGGTATAAGAGTTCCTGTCATGGAGAGAGGAACCTGTTGGGGGTATCCTTTTGGGACTTCCTCAATAATCCCCCTCCACTGCTTCCCTTCACATCTTGCATTCAGCCAACTCTTGATTCAACAGGTGACTGGATAAGGTAAGACCTCGGACAGGACACAGAGAGGTAACCCCAGGTCATGCTGATTCAGAGAACAAACCTGCATAAACACCCACCTGGGCAATCCTTTCTTTGGCCCTGGGGGATCTGCTTCCCCTTCCTTGAGGTGTGCTCTCAACTTGACTTTCCATTCCAGATTTACTGGTTTACTGTCGAGTTCGGGCTCTGCAAACAAGGAGACTCCATAAAGGCATATGGTGCTGGGCTCCTATCATCCTTTGGTGAATTACAGGTAGGACCCTAACAGGAACCAAGGATGGATTTGAAAGTGATTGGTATAGGAGACCATTTTTTCTTCTCTTAGTGCTTTTTACACCTCATTTACATCCATTCTGAAATGCAACCTGAGGGCTCATCCTCAAGTAATTGGTACCTTAGCAGCTATGATTTGGTCACGACTGGGTATTAGAGGTAGAAATTGAACTGCAAGTATACAGGTCACCAGGGCAGAAGGATCTCCTGATCCCAAGGCTGAACGTGCATAAGGATGTATGCAAACACATGCCAAAAAACGTGACTGGCTCCAACATCATCTGTTGATCACATTACTTGAAAATGGTTGCAGTGAATTACTCCTTTATGTCTTGACTGTGGGTTTTAGATAGGCTATGAAGGGTAGGATCTAGTACATGCACAATAATTTAGTTTACTGAATTTGGTGTGGAGGGAATCAAGGTGAGATGGGAGAAGGTGCAGCAGGGACCACTGACCCTAATTTAACTATGAAAACTTTCCACTTGGGGCCTGCAGTACTGCTTGTCTGACAAACCAAAGCTCCTCCCCCTGGATCTGGAGAAGACAGCTGTCCAGGAGTACACCATCACAGAGTTCCAGCCCCTGTATTACGTGGCTGAGAGTTTTAATGATGCCAAGGAGAAAGTGAGGTGAGATGGCGACCAAGGTGGGCCAGCAGCTCTTGGGACCTCTTGTCTTGGTCTGGTGCCACTGATCTGTGGGTGGTTGGCCAGAAGAGTGGACTCCAATGCCTACAGCAACAGTGGGCAGCAGATGGTTATCTCCCCAGCCTCCTCAGTCTCATCCCTTTCCACTCTTTGTTGGGAGATGTTCCCCAGCAGGACTTCATTTCACGGCTGATTGTCTGGACATACTGACCCCTGCAGACAACTCTGCCACCTGATCCTTGTTTATTGCAGCCACCAAGTCCAGGCCCTGAACTCTCTGATGTACAGAATGGCCACAGAAGTCCCTCCACCAAATCAGTCTTAGGAGTCTTCTAACCTGGTGCAGTCCCTTGTTCACTTTATTCTTCCAGACATCTGCATAACTCGCTCCCTCACCTCCTTCAAATCTGCAACCACATTTAACCTTCTCTGTGTGTCTTTCTCAAACCAACTTCTTTAAAATTGCTACCCAGTCCCACTCCCAGCACTCCTTACAGCCGTCTGTGATTTATCTTTCTCCTTAGAACTTACTAATGTCTGATATATTATATGATTTAAGCTCCACGAGGGTAGGGATTTTTGTCATTTCTGTTTCTTGCTCTTCCCCAGGCCCTAGAACAGCACTTGACACATAACGAGCACTTAATAAGTAATTGGTGAATGCACCAAATTCAGGAGCAGGTCAGCAAGAGGCTGACGAAGAGGTACCAGGACGCGGATACTCTCGGTCCTCTGAGCTGATGGCCCTGCCATTAACCTACTTGAGCAACTCTCCTCCCAGCAGGAGATGGGCAGGGCAGAGGGTCTACCTGAACGTGGCAACCCTGATACTCACCGATCGATCACCATTTCTTTTTTATATCTTAGCAGTAATGGATGATAGACATAAGGTGTATAGGCCTCTGGGATCCCATGAAGCTGGGCGTGTCAACTTTCAATGCATTGAGCTTAGATAATGAAAGGTAAAATGCTGGCTACGAGTCTACTTGCTTTGGCCTAAGATGACTCCCTTTCTCTCCTGCTCTCCAGGGCTTTCAAGTCCCTCCCCCCACTCTCTTCTAGTTCTCTCCTAAACCTCTGCCCCTTACTGGGATCCTAGCCTTCCTCTATCCCTAAAGACTCCACTCTGCCATTCCTAGCACCCCTTTAGGGTTATGTGGATTAGTGCGTTACAGCAACTGGGTAATAATAGCAAGTAAGATGCCCAGTACCCATTATGTACGAAACATTGTTCTAAGTACTTTTCGTGTATTACTTCATTTAATCTTCAAATAAGACTCAAAGTTGCAGGTGGGGGTGCAGAATCATAGAGACGGTAAGTAACTCACCCAGGGTCATACAGATGGTAAGTGGTGGCCCAGGGTTTGGACCCGGGCAGTTGGGCTCAGAGCCAGTACTTGTAACCGCCGTGTCACACTGGGATCACATGTGGGTGCTTCCTTCTGGAGACAACTCCACAACCCCAAAAGTGATCAGTCGCAGACCAGCAGGGGAGAGCTTGCCATGACCTGGGCCTCCCAGGCCTTTGAAATTCCACCTGCTCTGCCAGTGCCCAGAGCCCAGAGGAGACACCCACACAGCCTCCATTCTGCTGAGAAGTGACTCACAGAGTCAAAGAGAATTCTAAAAAACAAAGTTAACAAAAAGGAAGGGATCTGGGCATCTCTGGGGTTCCCTCAGAGCACCTGGCTAAGAGAAACCAATGCCAACTATTTTCAGTTTCAAGATTCAAATTCTAGAAAGAAATAAGGCTGAGTTTGGTCATGTGCTCACTCTTTGGCTAGAGAAGGGCTGGGCCCTGAGGCCAACTGCCCAACTGCAGTACATCCAGTAGGGGTACAGGCAGATTTTCCAAAGCAAGGATGAGGTGCACTATGAGAGGGAAGAGGTGCCGAGCGGGCCAGATCACAGATGCGCATTACATGCTTCACATCATCACCTGCGCTGAGAAGAAGAGGTGGAGAGATACACCTAACCACTTATTCTTCCCGAGTCCCCAGTGACTAATAAAAGATGAGCGCTCATGCTCTTGTAGGACTTACACTATGCTATAACAGCACTTGCTACAATCCTCTGAGCTACTCTTGCTCTTGTTCTATTTTATAGAGAAATAAGAAACTGTGGTGTAGAGGTGCCCTTGCCAGCGGCCAAAAGGCTATGACTGGCAGAGGCAGGATTTGAACCCAGCCAGTCTGGCTCTGGAGCATGGGTTTCCAGCCACAGTGCTATACTACTCTTGCCAAACTTGGAGAGAAACCGACTAGCCTCCCTTTTAATTCTCAGTATGGTGGCTTCTACTCCCACCAGAAGCCAACTTAGTACTATCATTTGTGATGTCTTTGCATTTGATAGGCCATTGGAAATATCTTGTTAATTATGTTGTTTGGTGTCCCTTATAAAGGCTCTCATGGTGCATCCCTCCCAGACCAGGAGTCATGCATCAGGAAGGCAGGGAAGTGAAGAGCACAGGTCATAATCAGACTACCTGGGTCCCTTCCCAGCTTCACAATTTACTGCCAGCATGGTCCTGGTAGTCATTTAGCCTCCCAGAGCCTCAGTTTCCTCATCTGTAGAGGGAGGATAGTAATAGTATCTTCCTCCTAAGGTTTTTATGAAGATTAAATTAGGAATGATAGTTGTAAAGACTATACAACAGTTAGAACTTAACATAGTTCTTGGTACATAGGAGGCACTCAATCCGTGATAAATTTCACCAAGAACATAGTGTTTTCTTCAACTCTCGACAGCTGTGTTTCCTTCTTTGCATTGATTGTCAGGCATCTCAGAGCTTATTTTTTTCTATAGCATTCTTTGCATAGATTTTACTTACTCTTTTGGTTTTATATAATGATAAGAATTTTGGCCTTATTGTATTCTACGCTTCTATTGTAGGCTACCTCTGTCTTGTTGGAGATAGATGGCTAAATAAATATGCACATATATGTGTTTGTGTATACGCATAGACACACACACAGCACACAAAGGCTGCCTAAGAGGACCTCATTAAAACACCACTGCACTTCCCAGCCTGGTTTCCGAAGCCTCTGTTCTAGTGAGGTTTCACCACTACTAACAGCCAAGTGAAATGCCACAGAGAAGTCTTTTAAAATTATCTTTCCCCAAATGATGCCCTTCCCTGAAGTCTGTGATTTTGGTTTCAGGAATTTTGCTGCGACAATCCCTCGGCCCTTCTCAGTTCGTTATGACCCATACACTCAAAGGATTGAGGTCCTGGACAATACCCAGCAACTTAAGATTTTGGCTGACTCCATCAACAGTAAGTAACTTATACCCTAGGAGGCCACTCTCTTTCCCAGAAATAGAGGATTGTGTTTTCTCATCTTCTTCCTATAGGGACAATAAGAAATTTATTAAATATTGAACTAAGGAGAAAAGCATCTCCAGTAAGCCACTGGTTTATTGAGGGAAAGAACCTTGGCAGAAAGACCAGATTGCCTTTGAGTGTCCTTTCTTCTTTGACCTTCCTAGATTCCACCCCACCTCTTACCACCATGCCACCTTCAATATTGGGGGAGGGGTCCCCACACCAACAAGCAATTCTCAGGACACCAGCTGGGTGTCCTACAATTCAACTCAATTCTGACACTATCTACTCAGAGATGGCATCAGATTCCACAGGTTAAGGGTTCAGTCCTACAAGACAGCCCCCCTTCAAATTCAGACACCAGATGCAAGCCCAGGTTGTTACCTGTGCTTCTGACTGACCAGCTGTAGATTGGAGGTTCCCAGGACCTCCTCCTTGGACTTCTAACTCCAGTTGCAAGTCCAGGTTGTTACCTGTACTTCTGACTGACTGCTTGTAAATTAGAGGTTCCACGAGCCCCTCCTCAGATTCAATTCATTTGCTAGAGTGGCTCACAGAACTCAGAGAAACATTTTACTTACTAAGATACTGGTTTATTATAAAAAAGATATAAATCGGAACAGCCAGATGGAAGAGATGCGTAGGGCAAGGCATAGGGAAAGGATGGGAGCTTCTGTGCCCTCCCCAGGTGCACCACTCTCCCAGCACCTCCACGTGTTCACCAACTCAGAAACTCTCTAGACCCAGGACTGGGTTTTATGGAGACTTTGTTACATAGGCATGATTGATTAAATCTTTGGTCGTTGGTGATTAATTCAACCTCCAGCCCAACCCTCTAATCATATGGTTCTTTCCACTGCAACCAGCCCCATCCTTCTGTGCTTTCCAGACGTGGCCTCATTAACATAGCAAAAGACACTTTTATCACCCTCATCACTTGGGAAATTCCAAGGGTTCTAGGAGCTCTGAGCCAGAAACAGAGATTAAGACCAAATATATATTTCTTATTATAAATCACAATATCGCATCACCTTTCCACCTGGCTTGTCACTGCCATGTTCCTCTTTCTCCTTTGCCTCTATACTCTTTTTCCTCTAAGTGTCTAACGGATATTGCTTTGCCTGGAATCTCAGCTCCGAGGTGACAGGCTCTGTTTACTTTATCAGACTTCAGCTCATCTGTTTGCCTTCCAGTCTTCCTAGACAATGAGGATATTATAATAGTTGCTTTTAAAAAAATCTCAGGGGTCCTTTGTCATCACCTGATTCTCTCTCTAGACCTTCAGACTCCCCTCTAGCAACACTGACTAACTCTTAGTTCCCATGCTCTCTCCTGGCTGCGGCCTTCGCTCATGCAGTTCTTTTTGTTCAAAATACTCTCCTTCTCATTCCCGTTTAGAGGTCCCAAACCCCGGTTCATCTTTTAAGTCTTTCATGGATATCTCTTCTTTAGGAAGCCTGGTGTAGGTATCCCTCCTATGTCTTGGCATTCCCACGGATCTCTCTCTCAGAATGCTTATCGTTATATTGTTTTGTAATTGTTTACTTTGTCTCTCCAAACAAAACCTGGACAGAGGGTCATGTCAGGTTCACTGTCAAATCCCCAGCATCCAGCCTTATTCCTAAAAATTGTGTTAGGTACTCAAGAACTATTGAATAAATGGACAAAACCACCAAAGAAATGAGCCCAAAGGGAGAAATTCTAGGTGTCAGGGGAAGGGCCTTCTACCTTAAGTAATGCTAATGGAGACTAAAAGGGCAAGTGGGCTTGAAAGTATCCCTCTAATACCCCTCTGATATCGCCTGAGGTCACTTCCAATATGTAGAGCTGGCCCTGGCCATTATAATCCTTCCCCATTAATGATGGCCACTTTCCCCGTTAATGGTCCCCATTTTGAAAAAGCCCAAGGCTGATTCACCCCCATAGACTCTGTCTTGGATACTCAGCTGGAGTAAATCTGTTCACCAGAGGCCAGCCAAGCGCTCCAGAGTCTGAGATATAAGACAGGGATCAGGCCTTAGCTATTTTCTCTGAAAAGGCAAAAATAACTCCATAGGCTATTGTTTTTAAGAGAATTTTTAAAATCACATAATAACAAATTTAGAAACTGAAGCATCCTTAGAGCCATATGACCTTACTTAAGCCCCCATCACCTTGTTACACTTCTGTTCCCTCAGGATCTGGGAAGGAGGGAGGCTTGTCCATCTCCAAGGCCCCTTCCACTTCTGTGAAGAGTCTGTGTCCCTGTGGCCCATTGGCATGTGAAAACATGACATGAATCGGAGTGGCTCCATTGTACCTTAGTCTAGTGGTCTAACAATCTAGTCTGAGTTATCTGCTTAGACTGTGCATTCTCAAACCTAGTGTGTATCAGAACCAATTGGAGAGCTAGTTAAAAATTAATAGTCTTGAATCATAGCTCAGACTAAATTTACTAAATTTGTGGTAAGGCTTAGGGGTTTGTATTTGTACTAAGCCCCCAGGTGATTCTGACGCAGGAGGTTTGTGTGAACCACGCTTTTAGGTTCAACGGCTTAGCTCCTTGCAAATACCTATCAATGGGCATGTAAAAAAGAAACAGAACAACTAGTGATTTCCCTGGGGAGAAACCTGTTACTTACTCCCCTGAGAAACAGTGTAAGGAAAGAGGAAGCTAATTACATTAAATCTGTAAGCCCCTATGACATAACTGCCCAAATACTGTCATTGTAGCTAAGCTGTAAGCTCCTTGAGGGTTGGGGTGGCATCTGGCTTATCCATGGATGCCAATGATCCCCTAGGGCTTTGCACATTGTGGACACTTGAAGGATGTTTGTTCAAGATGTGAGTGGCTCATTTATTTTTCTTTGCAGGTGAAGTTGGAATCCTTTGCAGTGCCCTCCAGAAAATAAAGTGAACCCATGGACAGAATCTGATCTGAAAACTGAGAATCTGTTGATGGAAATCCAATTACTTCTTTCATTACATCTAGAAAAGTCTGAAAAATCTTAATTTGATATGATAGCCTTAAATCCTTTTTGGCACAACATGGAGAATCAACAAAAAAATCAAAATAATCTGAAATGACAGCATATTAATGCATGCCCAAAAGCATAACGGTGTATCTTTTGGGGTCATCTTTGATTTAGAGATAGTAATCCTATACTCTCAATTGAGTTGAAATCAATAATCTGTCACATTTCATCAAAGTTAATTAAAATTTGTGACCTGCTTCATTCAAGCTTTATATAGGCTTTTGTTATTTGCCATAGAGAATTCCTAAAGGAGGATATATTGCTCAATGTAAAACACAAGACTGTCATTAGAATTGGGTTTTTGGACTTAAATCTTATCCTACAAAGGTCATTTTCTGTTTCAGTGAATTATGATTCTAATTACTGATTTGTTCTTTTGCCTACATGGGTTTCCTTTAATTCAGGAGTCCATTAAAATAGTTATAAACATTAAAGTCATAGCATAATATCAAAACATTTCTGTATATTTTATTGTAATCATAAATGCTGTTGTGGAAGGTGATACACCTCCCTACCTGACTCCATAAATTCTAGTATCATTTTCTGATGAATCATCAAGCTTGTTTTGGGAGACATTTTGAAGACAGTTATGACGCAATAGATGTTAACTAAAGGCATGGCTGGTAAATATTCATGGGAATACATTATTAAATAGCAAATCCTCAACAAAAGTGAGAATTCTAATTGTATTAAAAAGCTTTAGTGGTAACAAAATTTTGCAGTTTCAAATTTTCCTTGGAATGAAATATCCTTCTTGTTGCCTTAGAAATACATTAGCTGGATGATCTTGTGACATAAAAGAGTGACCAGTCTCAAATTTCCAACCCAGTGCTGGGGCTCATTATGATAATCTAAGTAGTGTCTGAATAGTCAACAGGCTTTGACTTTTGTTGGTTGTGCATTTTACATGAACAGATGAATATCTGAGAAACAGTGGGGGGAATAACAATGTCTTTAAAGCTGTGCTTTGAAAATCTCACACCACTTTAACATTTTATTTTAGAAATAGTTATATCTTAAAGGATTTGCTTAGTATTTCTTCAAGTGTGATTCTCAGACCAGTTGTATTATTATCAACAGTAAATCCTAGGCACCACCCCAGCTCTACCTGACTAGATTACCTGGGGATGGGGCACAGAGGTCTGCATTTTTAAGTACTCCAGGTGATTTTTTTTTAATGCTCAGCCAAATCTATTGGGTACATTAAGTTTGAGAAAACCTGACTTCTGGTGGTCAGTAGTTATGCCACTTGCCAATTATGTCACCTTGGATAAGTCACTTCCCCTCTTTGCACCCTGGTTTTATTCTAACAAAGAGGGAGTTAAATTGGATGAATGAAAGTTCCTTCCATCCTTGAAATACGATTCAAATGCTAACGTGTCTTTAAACAGCTGTCCATAATCCGCTACTAGTGTGTAATAATACTCGCCTAATTATGCCAGCTGGGCGGAAAGAACAATTTGGTCTGAATGTGTCTGAGGTTTTGTTGCTTTGAAGTTGAGGTTTTCAAGTCTGTATCTATTTTGTCATGCCTTTGTAGAACCCATTGACAAGCACTGATTCTAAAAGTAGAAATGGACTTTTTCTCCCGTGTTCTAGAGCCCAAACACTCTCCAATGCGACTATTTTGATAAATGTTTCTTTACTTTACATTAAATTTAAATGAGAGAATTTCTTGACTTTGGAATGGAAATATTATATAGTATTTTAGGCTGGGTATTTTATTTTATAGTGATTTTTAGTTCTACTGAAGATAAATTATCAGTGTATTTAAAGTCAAAGCTTAGGTTTAGATTGTAATTTTGGCTGCAAGAAATTACATACTGACTGGAAGATAATTGAATTTTTAGTAATGTGCTACTCAATACTTAGCTCTTTTTATATGAATATAAAAGCCCAGCCTACAACAATGGGACTCAATACATTTCCAAATGTTAGTATTATTATCTGTTTAATATCTAGTAAGTGAGCAGCTTTTTAGAAATAGGAGTAATGTTTTACTGACAGTTAATCCTGCTGTATCCAAACAGAAGAAATATATGTAAGAACATTACAAATATGTAGTATTAGTGTTTAGTATATTTCTGAAAGGAGAAATCTAAATTTTAATTTCAGATTTCTAAGTCATGTAATTTAGTTTTGTTTCAAAGAATCTACCACTAAAATGTCAGCTTCATATAAACAAAAACCTTGACTGTTTTCTTCACCTCTGAAAACCTTACTTAGCACATAGTAGGTACTCAATAATTTTTTAAAAAATTTTGACTGGAATCACAGAGAGTGTAGTGAAGATTATATCTCACAAATAAACTATTTTGCAAGAAAAAGTTAACAACTGTATTTGCAACTTTCCCTCTTAAAAGCTGTTGAAAATTTTGCATCTTAGTCTAAGTTATGATTTTTTAATAGAAAGATATTCCCCTTTAACCGAATTTAGACTAGATTATGACTAGGTAGTTTGTATTTACACTGGTTCAACAATAACTAACATATGGAAGTGCTTAATAAATGCTTGTTAATTAATAAAAGAAACAAAATTGCATCAATGAAACTTCTCGGTTCTCTATAGTGGAGCTGAAATGATCAGAAAGCAATGAGTGACTTGTCTAACAATTGCAAAAAATCACAGAGGAGACAAAATAAGAAAGCCTATAAAAATGGACTTTGCAAAGGAAAGGGGGAAAAAAGTGATCAAAGCTTCCTCTTTACAGTGGAGTGTGCACCTACACAGACACACACACACACACACACACACACACGATCACTGCCTTTTAATAACTTGCCTGTGCAGTTTCAGAAACTATAAACAGTAGTAGCTTTGATATGTGCTGGAAATGGCTCTAATAGCTTCTGTACTGTGAATTTTCTCCGTGTTTATAATCTTACATTCAACTCCACTAGCTTCAAGGCACAGTTTACCTTCTCATCTGTAGTAAGCATAATTCCTTTAGAGAATAAGCTCAGAGTGATAAACAATTACAGAGAAGATTGATTCTAGCTCCCCAGTGCATATATACAACTCTCCTCTATAGCATTATTCATAACTCTTTAATAATAATTGTTTTGTATATTTCTTGCACATTGTTTTTTTAGGACAACAATCTATAAACAATTGAACATTCAAGAAAAAAAGAAAGACAAGAAGACATGCCTCTCTGAGAGACGGATGTCTTAAGTCTCCAAGAAGAAGCTGTTACTGCAGGAAACATAACACCTGCTTATTTCCCAATTTGCCTAAATGGATTAAAAAAGATGAATGACAATTAGCTTGAAATGCAGTCCTTATTTTTTCTCAGATCATTCTTATGAGACGGGTGATGCCCAAAGAAAGTAAGTGGATCTTCACTGAGGTTATTAAAATCACTTCATACTTTGGATGTGTATGGTTTACTCTTCCTAGAAGTAAATTAAAGATTATCAATTTAAAAAGAAATAAACTTAGTACTCCCTGAAATCTCTTTCTTCCTAAAGCTTCTCAAAGAAATATCGGCTGCATCCCATCCTTTTCTGCAATCACCTTGCAAAAGGAGATGGTGGTGGCAAAGGGCAGATTTCTATTATTCCTTGTGAGTGATCAGGCAGAGTGGAGCTTGGACTTAGAAAGGAGTGATTAGAACTGCATCTTACTTTGTGTCTTTGAGTTTCTCCTTTATGTCTCTCTTTTCAAAAGTGTGGCCCTTGGGTTTCTTGGAAAAGTCAGTCATCATCTCTCTCTCTCTCTCTCTCTCTCACACACACACACACACACACACACACACACACGCAACATTCCTTTGACTTCCAAGGAGCCACAAGATGAGTTTGGGCTCAGTTGAGGACTCCGCCAGTGAAGGCACAGAGCGGCCGGCTGTTCCCCTGAGCGTTTACCCACTGTTTGTGGGAGGATACATTTTAAAACTTTTCCTTAGAAGCTCTCCATCCCTTGGCACCACTCAGAAGTAAAGAATCAACCTGGAACAGCAGCATTATATGCAAAGGGTAACTGTTGGCCTAGGAAGATTTTAGAGGTCCTCCAGTGTCTGAATACTCCTACCCGCCACCAACCCTGAATCTGTGGAGCCCAATGAGCTCCGTTTCCTTGGCCTAACGAAAAAAATCAAATTTAGGAATGGGGAAGGAGGAAGCAGAACCTTTCCCAAACTTCCATTCCCAGAATGTCCTTGGAAAAGCCAGGGAGACAAAAGTCTCCTTTGCAGAGTCATTCGTGGGAAAAAATTTGCTTCCTGGCACAGAGGGCAGTCTGGAATTACAAAATAGCGGTTTTATGAGGGCGAACTCTACCGTAAGACAGTGTACCTGAGGCTGGAGAGGAGGGAGACAAGAGGAGAGTATTCACGCTTCCCACAGCCAAGTTTCTCAGCACCGCGGACAGCACTCACTCCCCACACGTGTATGGCGGGCGGGAGAGGAAGAAGGTGACAAAGCGCCCAGACCTATCCTTTTATAGAACAGAAGACAGGAGAGGGTAAGGGTCGAGAAAGAAGTTAGGGCAAAGACCAGGAAACACGATGCTGACCATTGTCTTGTTCATTGCAGACTTTAAATGAATTTTTGTTGGGTAAAGGAAAGACAGAATGGACAAGTGTGACATTAATCCCCTTGGTGACAAAGTGCAGCTTTTTCCAGTTTATACAGAGGAAAGCCAAGTACCGTATTTTCTTTAGCAATGCTCTCCCACGTGGTAGTATTTGAGACCGGGGAAGATATAGCATCTCTCAGTAGCACTGCTCTGGCGATCCTGATTCAAAGGCCAGTATTTCCATCAAGCTGAACATACTTGGACAGACTTTTAATTTCCTGAGCCTCAGTTTCCTTCTCTGTAAAATGGGGAAGACTCATTACTACCTCATAAGATTGTCACACAGATCAAATAACATATTGGGTGTAGAGAAGCCTGTCAACCACTTTAAGTAGCATCTAGCAATTGTAAATGTTTATAATTCTGATATAAAGCACAAATGAGCTCCCATAAGAATTGGTTGTTATTATTCTGGTCATCTTGGTCCAGCAACATGATCCCAGTTTATCCCTCTTGCCAAAAGGATAGACAGTTGTGGGGATGCCCTACATAAAGACCCTCTGGCTTCCATTTGAGAAAAGAGTTTAGCCAATGCAGAATATAAACCTTTCAACACAGTTCAAATCTATATATACATATAAATTAATGTGAGCAATAAAATAATGAAATTTATATCAACTTGAAGCTACAACTGTACCTTAAAAAAGACAACTTTGGAGATTGAAATAAAGATGTGCTATTTGAAGGTAAAAGCAATAGACTTTCACTCTCCATTCCCATTTCTGACTATCACACATCAGTTTGCATTTTCCTTCTCTTTCTGGAGCTGTAACATCACCAGTACAGTTTTAAGTCATAATCTTCAAAAACCCAGCACTCACTCTGCTGCTGAGGACACTTGTTTCAGCTGGGAATATCATGTTGTGCTCATTTTATGAAATGATTAACATAAACAAAATTGTTTTAAAAATCTATCATTCTCCAGATGTACTGTTTTACTGAGAAACCAACACAAGAAAACATGGCTCTACTTTGCTGCCCAATTTTAAGGTCGCCTTGGGAAGTGAGAGTTGGGAGGCTTTTTGTCTTTCCAGGGGCAAGAAGTAGAGACTAATTTTTAAGATAAAGGTCGTTGGTACCACGGTCGAGCCATTTTCCCCTCTGAGCACTTAACTCCAGAGCCGATCCTAGGAAAAGCCAACGTAGTGGGCCAAATGGAGTTAATTCTTGTAAAATAAGGTAGGACAAACTGATCCCTCAAATACGAAGATGTGATGAGAAAGAATCCTGTTCCTCTAAGAGTGTTGCTCCATCCCCACAAATTAAAGGATTGTAGAATAAATATCACCCAAATCTGCCATTAGCTCCATAGTTTGACAGGGGGAAGATAGACTCAATTAAATTACAATGATTAAAAGTGCAACTTATTGAACTTTTCAGGTTTAATTCAACAAATATTTATTTGGCCATCTACTTCCTGCTCAGCGCGAGACCAGGAGCATTAAAATGGTTACTGTGGGAGCCACACAGCAACGCCTCTGTCGTCTCTACCGCGGGGACTTGGTTTAGCAGATCTATGTTTCTCCCTAGGCAGCATCCCATTCCTCGACTTCCTTTTTCTCTTCCCTCTCCTGGAGCTCTCAGAACTAAAAGAGAGAGCCTTCCATTTCTCAGTCCTGGCTCAGAATCAGCTCAGATGGAACCGCAAACACAAGCTCCATTTTAAGAGGTTCAAACCTCACCGTTCCAAAGATCCAGTTTACATTTGAAGAAACTAAAGTTCCATCCCTTCGACAGACAAGCCAGGGCAGTGGGTTTTAAGCTAATCCCATACTCAGCCTGCCCTGGAACTACCAGAGCCAGCCTGGCGACTTGGAGATCAGGAGCAAAACTGGAAATGATCACGTGGCTATGCACCCCTCACCTTGCGCCGTTTCCGCCTAGATCAGGAGGTGGGGCAGGGGAGGGAGGGAGTCGGAGGAGGAATAGATTCCGGGAGAGAGAAGGATGAAAGTGAGGGAGGCATCAAAATAGTTACAGTTTTTTGAGTCCAAAAGGGAAGATGGCACTGAGGAGGAACATGAAAAGAAACTTTCAGATTCGCCCAGGTAATGACACGCTCAGGATGGTGCGGAAACGCAGCTCTCAGACCTTGCCTGCGAACCAGTTCATTAAAACAAATTGCTTCTCCACAGCCCCAGACAGATTCCATCATGAACTTTGGCAGAAGAAGGGCGGGCTGCTCTTGACCTTAGATACCCACCCGTTGACGTCGGCCAGACCACGGACAGCTCCCGCCCCACAGCTCTTCTGCCCTCCAAGCGCTGGGCAGTCTCCAGTTCCAACCGGCAGGACGAGGAGGTGGCTGCTCAGATCAGCCTCCTCTTGCTCTGCTCCCTCCCCAGTCACCCCTCGGGTGTCTTCTGGCAGCCTGGAGTCCGGCCTTGAGCTAGGTGTCCCACGAGGTGTCAGAGACTGAGAACCAAGAAAGGGGCGCCCAATGAAGACCTAGGTCTGCAGCCGCTGGGAGCTCAGCTTCAGCGCCCAAGAGGCAGCACCAGGGAGATGACAGCGGGGAGAAGGCGGCCGCGGCCCCCAAGAGACGACAGGGCGGATGTGGCTTTACTTTTCTCCCTGAGGGAGGCTGGCTTGTTAAAGACAGCCCAAGTTGTCAGGTACTGCTTCGCTTGGGGTCCGTGTTTGCTTCTGAGTGAGGGAAAGGTGAAAGAGTCTTGTCAGAAGCCTCTCTGCACATTGGAGGTGAGATTTCCCAAGGCGACAAGCTCAGTCACCCTCCGCTTTCCCCTCCACATCCCATCTTCAGTGCCTCCTAACCCAGATCTTTGGGGGGAGGGGTTGGCCAGATGTGGAATTCCCTCACCCATAGTCATCCTTCTCAGTGTCCCCATTTTGCCAACCACTGGGTCGTCTCCACACTCCCCTCCTCCCCTATTACCAGATTTGCCAATCCCCAGGTCCTGTGGAAAGAGCTGAGAGGAAGGTTGGGCTACCAGGGTCCAGCTGGGGTTGAGGTCTAGGGGTTCTTGCCTTTTGTTGGAAGGTGGAGAGGGAATGTGAGATCCTTCTGCTTCAGATTGGTCTTCTCTGCTGGCTTTCCTTCTAAGTATGGAGGAAGAGCTTAAGAGCAAGAAGTCTTCCTGCTCCTCCAAGACTGAAGAAGCTTTTCACAGGTAGAGCCTTTGTTCAAGGAGCTTGACATTTCTTTGTGTATGTATGGTTGGTTGGTAGGGGGAGACAGGGGGGGCATATTTCAATTCAACTGAGCAACACCTTCTAAAGCTTTGGTGAACTCAAAAAGGACTCAGGGCTAGCCCAGGAGACAGTGATCAGGGTGGAAGACTGGACTTATGTGAAGGTGGGAGAGGGGGAGAGAAGATGGGAGAGGGAGGAGGTTTTCTCCCTGATTGGATATTAGAATGGGAATACGGACACGCTGTTGCCTTTAGGGATTTATAGTTTCAATCATTGCTACTGGTTGTGGGCACCTAAACCAGAATCAGGAACAGGAGAATTTGTGGAAGGGTGACTAGGAATCTGAAAACTAAATACTCATTTAGGCTTTACCTGCGTAGTTCAAAGGGGGGAAATCCAAACCAGCTGACACCTTCAGGCAAGTGCTAAATGCTCTAAAAAGACACTAATTGAAGACTGTAAAAAATTTATTAGCAAATATTTTGAAACCACCCAAATGTCCCTCAATGAGAGATTGTTTAGATGAATTATAATCTATATACTGAAATACTGTGCAGGAGCTAAAAACAAAATGAAGTAAATCTGTAAATATTGACTATCAAGGAAGTCTAGGAGGTATTGTTAAGTGAAGAAATATGATCATATTTTCATTTTTTAAGAGAAGCTGTTAAGGGTGTATAGTCTATAGGTGTATTTCTATGACACGGAGGAATAAAAAAGACTGGTAAGTACCAGAATGTTGACAATGATTACTACTGCAGCTGAGATGGGAGTTGGAGACTGTTTTAAAGAGGAGAAAAATGATATGATTAAAGGTAATTTGAACTTAATTCAAATTAAGTTTGAACTGAAAAGCCTCTTGTTGTTTTTATTTTATTTCAATGATTTCTGTAATAAAAAAAAGTACTACTAAAATCAGAAAAAGCAAGTAGATGAAGATATCAATTCCTGATCCATCTATCCCTTCTACTCCTTTGAAATAAAGATCCACCATCTACAAGCCAGATCTGCTCCCAGGGCCAAGGGTGCTCTGTCCCAGCTGAAAACTTACATGAATATGACATTCCTAAGTCCAAGGTCAGCCTGTTTATTGATACCGAAAAATAAGAGCTTAGAGATGTGCCTGCTCACCCAGAAAAAAGAGGCATACCCTCTTTCTCTATGCAGACTTTCTGAATCAAATCTGAGCAGAGGTGAAGTTCTGCCATTTCCCTGGATTGGCTGTGCTCACTAACCATGTCTCATTTTAAAGGTACTTCCTGAAATTTCCAAGCGCCGCAGTCTATTCAAACTTTTGTTCTTTTAAACCTTTCTGTCTAAGGAGACAGAAGAACATAGTGATTAAGCAGGGGAGTTGAAGTCTGACTGAACCATGGTTTTCTCATTTACTGATTATATGACCTTAAGCAACTTATTTACTACCTTGTGCTTCTGTTCCCTTATCAGTAAGGTGGGAATACAATAGCACATAACTCATAGGTTTGATAAGAGTATTAACTAAGATGAACCTGTAAAGAGCTTAGGAGACTGCTAAGTGTCAGCAGTTATTATCACTAACCCTGTCTAGAAAACTGCAAATCAAGGGGCAATGGAAACCTCTTAGAGGCAGCTTGAATCTTCCTAGTGTGGGCAGGAGGGATGGAGCTGCAGAAATGGGAATAGATTAAGGATACTTAAACTACAGTCTGTATACTTAGATGGAATAAGATGATGAGTTTTAGATTCATACTTCCTTGGATTCAAGGCTGGGATTTACCATTTACTAGCTATTTGCACATGAATAATTATATTACCTCTCTGTACATTTTGTTAACTACAAAATGTCAACAGTAATAGTGCGCATTTTATATAGTGGCTCTGATAATTAAGTGAATTCTCAGCATTTGTAAGTGTTAGCTTCTATTTATGTTTTGCCTTCTAAAAGCAAAATTGCTTCAGATGCTGTCAGTGACCCACTCACATCCCTTTGTCCTTTACACTTCAGTGCAGCTGCCAGCTCCTGTATTTTTCTTCCTGAAAGTTTTATCGGGATTCTAAGGCACTTTGCCTACACTTATGGTAGGTCATAAGTGCCTCAAAATTAATAATCACTCATCAGCCTTCTACCAATGACCAATATGAGTTGGTAAAGGTTTTTTTTACACTGATTCCCAGAGCTTCCTCAGAAGGATTAAGCTCAGTTGCCCACAATAATAGCTGCTTGATAACTTCTCCTTCCCTGTCTCTCTTTCCCATTTCTCCATCTTCAATTCACCAATAAACTATTTGCACTGGAATTCTTTTCTCAGGGTCTGCTTCTGGGAGAACCCAAACTAAGACAGAGGTCCATAGTGTCCTGTGGTGATGATGATGGTGGCATGTGTTGCTCATACAAGCTTCTGCCTTATTTCATTCCAAGATTGCCATTCAGAAGCCCATATCCTATGAAATTATTAATTTTAATGTTTGGTTTTGCTCTCTCTTAACTCAGATATCCCCACTTCTCTTTCTTACAGTTTCCTGGTTTCCAAGGAAAGTGCAAGATCTTGATAACTGCTTCTAATTGGTAACCAAATACGGTCCCCTCTCACCGTGTAAGAGAAATGCCCTTGTTTGTCTGAATTTCATTCCAGAACTTACTATTTACACTCTCCAAACTTCCAAAAGAGGATACCAGGCAGCCTTTTCCTCTGCACTGAAAATAAATACCATCATGCAGGAATCTGACAGGCAGTCCTCTATCTTTCCAAAGAATATGGCTGGAAATGTGGTTATAGATTTAGGCCAATGGACATGTGCTGCAAAACCTCTAACCCAAGAGATACAGAGAAAGGTAAACTAAACTCTCCAGTTCATGAGTGCCTTGGAAGGAGCAATTCTCGTAGTAGAGTGGGTAGCCTGGAGTCAGACAGGCTGGGTTCTTATCCTGGCTCCTCCACAACTTAATGTGTAACCTTGAGAAATGTATCTAATGTTGCTAAACTCTGGTCTTCTCATTTGCAAATTGGCGATAATAATAATGTATACACACTTCACAGTTTTTTTTTCAGGGCTTTAGTATGCTAATTCACATTAAGAACTTAACACAATGGCATATCGTAAATGTCTAATAAATGCTAGCCCTCACTTTAAGTATTGAGAAAAATGACAACAACAGCATTTTGTAGAGGAACCACAAGGGACTATATGGTACACACTGAGTTTATAGAATCTGGAAGCTGGAAAGAGATCCTAGACACCCTCCAGCACAGCAACCTCCTAATCAAGGTAAGGTGAGGCAACATTCTGCAGAACACACAATTGGTTTCAGCAAGCAAGCAGTGATTTTTCAGTACATGTTAGACATGATTGTTGGTATTAGTATTGTTGCTGTTGGAACTGCAGGCAAAGCGGAGAGCTGGTTTTGGAAGACATTAGGGTTATAGGTCAGTGCAGAGCCTGTTTCTTGTCACCTAGTACGTAGCCACAGGTAACACCTAACACCAGCTGAAAATAGGGGACCATTTCTATCCTCCAGGCCAAGAATGTGGATAGGGACCTGTCTACCTTGGAAAAGGAGGTGGGTCTTCCTGGGTGCAGTTTGCCAGAGGGAAAAATAGGTGTAATTAGTATGGCACTGGGAGGAAAATACATAGAGACAGAGAAAAGAGCATGGTTTCTGCCTAGACAATCTCAGTGGGTGAGATCTAGGTTGGCAGTTGGTCAGTTCCCAGGGTAGAATGAGTATCCACAGTACACAGGTCACATTGCTGAGCAAACGCACCAGTGGAATTTGCCCTAGAAATTTCTGCCCCTTATCTCCAAGAACGCACATTGGAGGCTCTATCCAGAGTGAATTGCTGGAGTTCTTTTGGAGATTGTAACTCAAAGAAAGCTGGGCTGCCTTGTGGTCTATCTTATCACAGTACAGTCATGCACAAAATAATGACATTTCAGTCAATGAAATGTATGACGGGGGTCACATAAGATGAGTACCATGTAGCCTAGGTGTGTAGCAGGTCTACCATCTAGGTTTGTGTAAGTACACCCTATGATGTTTGCACAATGATGAAATTGCCTAACGACACATTTCTCAGAACATATCCCCACATTAAGCAATGTATGAAGGTATTGCTTTCTAAAGAAACATCATTCTCATGGCAAAGAAGCGTTGTTGGCAATTTAATTCTTGACTGGAATTTTTGGAAAGGGTGTTGAAGGGAAATTCTATTTCTTTCCGTACAGCAAAATAAGTACACTGAACTCCAGAAATTTCTCTCCTTCCTCTTCCCTGTATTTTCTGTCTCTCAAACTTCCAGCCTATGAGGGTTTTCTTTCTCTCTCTCATATCTACCTTCCTATCTCCTCCTGACTTTCTAGCTTTAAAGATAACACAGTGTTATGGTTCAGAGTGTGATCTCAGAATCAAATCGACTAGCTTTGAGCACAGCACTGCCCCTGTTTGTTTGTGGCCTTGGAAAAGTTGCCTAATAATATTAGTTGACATTGTTGACTTTTACCTTGTGCGAGACAGGTACTCAGTAACTTGTCCAATGTCACTTAGCCAGTGAGTGATAGATCCAGGACTCCAGCTCAGGCAGCTTGATTCCAAAGTCCACACTCTTGGAAACTATGCTATTCCTCAGTTTTATCATCTTTAAAATGGAGATAATAATAATACCACCTCATGGCAGGGAAGGCAATATATCACAGAGTGGTAAGGTGGTAAATATATTAATTTCCCCTTGACATCAAATGTTCTTAATGGTTCCATTTTACTGAGTCAACTGAAGTTCGGAGAAGTTCAGTTACTTTCTTATGGTTACACTGGGAAATTGCTAAAGCTGGCTGGATTTCAATTCAAATCTAGACTAGGCATTTCAATCCTATACTCAGCCATCTGTGAATGATGTGATAGCGGGCATGTTTCTCTACCTCCATGGGCCTCAGTTTCCTCATCTTGAAATTGAGGGATGACAATATCTGTCATGCCCACTTCACAAAGCTAGGGTAAGAGTAAAAATTAAATATGAAAATGAAATTTATAAACCTTCAAGTGGCATGGAAATCTAAGTTAAGTTACCATAGAAACGTTCTGCTAAGTGACATACAGCTGGGGAATGACCAAAGTTTGATGGACACACCAGACACACTAAGAATCACCTGAGGACACCATCGGTGGCCATTCAGTCTACAGGGGGATCTGCTAAGAGAACCTGCTGAGGAGTGGACAGAGGCATAGCTCCCAAGGCACCTGGAGCCAGAGACGCGGGAGAATAGGTGAGCTGCCCCTGCTGCACATTTGGGGATGGGAGGAGAATCTCTCTTCTACTGAAACAGTTCTGCAGAGAGCCTATTCCTGGGGACAAAGGAAGCCATAACAGTTGAGCTCATGGAGAATCCAGTTACCTACACATCCAATCTCCTCTCATCCCCTGTCCTAACAGAATCACTAGAATTGCCTTTCCTGGGGAGCAGTTGGCCTCAGTCATTTGTTCAACAAATATTTAAGTACCTATTATGTGCCAGATTCTATTCCAAACAATACAAGTAACTTTCCTAGCTTTCACGGAGTATGCATCCTGACGTGGAGGAAGAGAGGCAGGAAGGGAAACACAAAGAAATAAAGAATATAATTCTTTTGTATGATAAGGGCTGTGAAGAAAATAAGCATCTGATAGTTCATTAAAATAATTTCTGATGATAGATCTCTATACACTTTTGGCAAATAATCTGAAAGTGTTCAGAGAATTGACATCACTATAATAAATCTATAAGTATCATTGACCTATTTATGTCAATAAGCTTTATCAGCACCTACAACTATCAAAAATTTTTTGTATAGTTATGGTTAATAATTATTTGTTGTGGTGGTATGTTTTTGTGGTGGTGGTATATTTTTTGTATAGCTGTGGTTAATAATTATTTATAAATTGTGTATGAGTAATGTTTGTAAACTTTACTCAATCCAAAAGAAATATTTTAACATTTAGGACCCCTGGCCACAGGAAATTTTTTAAAATCAGACTTACTTTTAATTTATACTCATATTTTTATTGCAAAAATCAATAAAATGCTTTAGAGATAAAATATGTCACATTGGGATAAAATTCTATGTGCAATTTGGAAGGGAAATAGGATTCCAAGAGAAATGGAAAAATAAAATTTCTAACTATTAAGTGCTTATTTGTGTATTTTGAATGGATTATGGTGAATATCAAATTGCGATGGAATTCAGATATCATTGGATACCTGTGGAAGAATAATCTACAGTTTAATTTTAAATGTTAATATTTTAATACACCAGGAACTATATTGTTTGCAACACATGGTACAAATTTTCAGATGATAACTTAAAAGTATACGAAGGGCGGAAAGTTTTACAAACTTCTTTCAAGGAGTGTATGAGAGAAGTTTGATGACCTTGCATGTAATCTGTAGGCTGCACTATGTGTAGTGGCCCCTAGAGGGAGTCTCTTCTCGCTCATTGCCCCAGTTCTGCTTCAAGGACAATCTGCGGAGGCGGAAAGAACCTGGAGGGGAAGGAAATGTGGCCTGATGGAAATAGCACTAGGCCTAGTGTGAGTCTTGAGTCTTCTCCTAAATAGCTCTTTGCTCGCTGAACCATAGTTTCCCCATTTGGAATATCGGCATAAGAAAACCTGTCCTCTCTACTGCACAGTGTGGTTGAACATAGTGGTAAAGAACACAGACTCTGCGATCTGACTGTCTGGGTTCAAATTCCAGCTTTGCCACTTACCAGCTGGGTGACCTGATGTACGTTTTTTATTTCTCTGTGCCTTCTGTCTGCCATCTAATAATAACCATAATAGGAATAATAATAGCACCTACTGAATCGAGTTGTGATGATTAACCAAATTAATATTTATAAACTGCTTTGAATAATGCCTGGCACATAGCTATTATTATTACTTATTACCTTAACTATTACTGTTGTCATAATCATTCACATGGCTGTTGAGAAATCGAGTGAACAATGCATGGGAAATGGTTTAAACCCTCTGGTTGTTACACAAATAAAAGAAAAACTGATAAAACTATATTGGTTATAGGGCTTTCAGGAGCAGATTACAAAAAAAAAAACTCTGCTATAATCTATAAGGAGATTTATTATTTCCCATAACAGTAAGTCTGTAGATGTGACAATCAGAGCTCCAATGCCATTGATCTCGTCTCTGCCCTATGAGTTTTTTATAAGAAAACTCATAAGAAAGTGACTTCTCTCATGCTCACAGGATGGCTGCTGGCAGAAGCTGAGGCCAAGTGTTTTCTTTCTGTTATGGTATGAATGTTTGTGTCCCCCCAAAATTCAGATGCTGAAACCCTCACCCCCAAAGATGACAGTAATAGGTGGTGGAGCTTTTGGGAAGTGCTTGGGTCATGAGAGTGCAGCCCCCAGGCATGAGATTAGTGTTCTTATAAAAGAGACCCTACAGACATTCCTCTCCCCTTCCCTCATGTGAGGACAAAGCAAGAAAGTACCAGCAATGAATCAGAAGGAAGACCTTACCAGAACTTACCCATGCTGTCACCTTGATCTTGAACTTTCCAGTCTCCAGAATTGAGGGAAACTAATATCTCTTGTTTAAAAGCTACCCAATCTGTGGTATTATCTTATGGCAGCCCAAACAGACTAAGATATCTTCCATCTAATTGGCCAACTTAAGTCGGGTGCCCATCTCTGGATCAAAAATATTTCTTAAGAGAATACCATGCACTAATTGCCTTAACCCAGGGTATCTGAACTGACTACTGGCAAATGGAATACTGTGACTGGATTAGGCTAATCAGGATCCAGTTCCTGAAACTGGGGATTGGAGTCACGTGGTGTCTTAGTCAGGGTCCCAGCAGGAAGCAAATGACATATTAAAACTAATTAAATGAGGAGAATGTAATAAAGAGACTTTTTAAAAAGCTGGGCAAAGTTTAGGGAACTAAACTAGGGATGGTGCAGTCCAGGGGCTAGCAATAGCATTACTACTCCTCAACCAAAGGAGTAGGGAGCTTTTACTAGAATATATGCATAGAGAGTAAGATGGAGAGGGCCACCCAAGAGGATCTTTGTCCATCCTTAGAGGGATGCTGTCAACCTGGAACTACTTAGCAAGGGAGGAATAAATACCCTAACCTCACTCTTCTACCATTTGCTGAAAGCCACAGTGAGGGAGCCATTAGTGTCATCAACGCACACCCATCACCAGATCAAGCACCCAGGCCCTAGGTCAGAGTGGAGAAGGATACAGATGCATTTGGAGGAGCAAATGGAATAGTGAGCACAAATGAATATTGAGCACACATGGGCTACGCAGGAGAGGGAATGATATCTAAACAAAATCATGTCCCGGTACGAGAGAGGAAAGAGGTGCTGGATAGACATCTAACAAGATTCGCTATAAGTATCCTTGTTCAAAATAAAATTCTGTTTCTTCTTCAAACAGAAATTATCTAAAGTTGCAGATGTCTGTTATTTGTAAGTAACATCCATCCTCCAGGGAGAGGCACAAGAAGATAACAAACGGCTGACTTGCCGCTACTTGATGAGAGATTCAGGGAAAGAGAGATATCCTGCCCTTTCAGGGAAAAGTGAAGAAACCCATTCCCATGAGGGGTTGCAAAGAGAAGTGGCTGTTCCCTTGATAAAGCCAAAGAAGACAAGCCTAATGAGGCCTAAGCCAGTTACATGGTGTAACTTACTAAACGGTGTTGGCTGCCTTGCAATGTTTTAAGGCAATTTCTTTGCAATACATGATCAGTAGGAAAAGATTTGGATGTTGCCATTTTCCAAAGGAAACTTGACTATGCTTAGTAATAGAGAAAAATGTTCTCCTTGGAAAGTCTCATATTTCTATGCAAAGTGGTACCCCAAGTCAGAATTTACACAACGTTTATTGTCTTGTGTATGAGGATCAGTTGATTAGTTCTGAACTAAATGTCAAGATAAACAAACAAATCCCGAAAAGACTCCAGGAAGCTCGATGACTAAGTGGCACCATCAAGGGCCCACCAAGGGCGAGGAGAGTCTACCCAGTGGTTCTCAGCACTGGCTGCACTTGGGGAACTTTAAAAAATTTCTGTGCCCAGACTCCACCCCAGAGCAATTAAATAAGAATCTTTCAGTAAGGTCCAGGAATTGTTACTTTTTGGAAAGCTCCCTAAGCCATTCTAATATTCTATCAGGGTTGAGAGTCCCTGGTCTATAGGATACTTACATCTCTGATACATGCAGCATGTCCAAATCAATGAGATCTCTTGCATTGTTGATTAACTTATCAGTTCAATCCAAATAGCCATCCTGACAATGTGTAGCCTGTGGCTTTGTTTTGCTGTGTCTTCCAGGCAGATATCGAGGCAATTCAATAGAAGGGTTAGGAATGGGGGCTCTGAGATCAGGCTGCCTGGGTCAAATTCTGAGTCCATTCTTGGGCTATGTAACTTTTGGAAAGTCACTCAACCTTTTTGATTATTAGTTTCATAATCTGTAAAATGGGGGCAATGGTAGGAATTTGCAACATAGATTGTTTTGGAGATTAATTTAGAATTACTCTCATGTTTATGGAGGTCTTAGTGCAGGGCCTGGCACAGAGTGAACTCTCAACAAATGCAAACTATTATTATGGGTATAGATTTAAGCCAACTGGAAGTCTCAGAAGGATCCCTACATTCTGCTCAATTCGTTTTGTAGAATTCTCTCTGGCATGGGGGTAAGGAGACAGGGATGTTGAAGTAGCTGGATCTTATGGCCCCATCCAACTCAGAGTCTGTGGATCTATGAGATGCTTCAGAGTCACTCTACATGAAAGGCAAGGGCATTAACAATTAACAAACAGAAAACTATGGTTATTCTTGCCCATAACAGCCACTACTTATTGAGTGTGCCAGGCACCATGTTAGGTACTTTCCGTCGTCTGTCATTTAATCCCTTACAAGAATCCTACAAAAATAAGAAGTATCCTCCACTTTATTAATGAAGATCTTTTGGCCCAGAGAATACATATAGCTTTCCCAAGATCACCCAGCTAATAATTGACCAAATTAGGGTTTCAGTCCAGGTCTCTCTGGCTTTAGAGCTCATGCTTTGTCAACTGGGCCACGCTGCTTGTCTTTAATGACATTCCTCAACATTAGGACTGCTATAACTTTTTCTCTTGGAGAAAGAAAAACACCTTGCTGAACAAATGGGGCCATGTCTTAGGATAGATTCTCTTTAACTAGTTTCTTTCTTTCTAGAACAACACAGATCTGGAATACAGAAGTTAAGGGCAAACACTGTGGAACTGGCTTTGGGTTACAGAGAGGAAGTAAACCCCTCAGACAGTGTTGCTGGGTCCAGAACTTTCCCTGGAAAAAGAATTATCTTCCCCATGGGAATATTTTTTTATCCTGCATGATGGGCTAGTAGGAAGTGTAGTCCCGTGGGGAAGAAGGGGTAGCGTCTGCCTCTGGTGTTCTTCTGAGGACCCACTCTCATCAGTGGGGGGTGTTCAGTGGGTGGAAGGGCTTCTTACAGCCCACTTCTGAGATGTTGATATGAGTCAATCCATTACCACTACAACCTACTGCTCACTTGCTACTGGGCAGGGCACGAAAGCCATAGTGATCTCACTTTCCCCTACCCCAAATGAGGACATTTGGCCACACATGAGTTTTTCCTGATTTTGAAAAGTGCTTATGTGCCGACTTTTACAAAGAACAGTGTTGTAAATTGCATTTACATATGTATTTTTTAATAACCTCATTTCAAAGACAAAATGATGATAATAATAGCCTGGTTTTATTAAGGGTTTTTTATGGGCTAAGCTTCACATGTATTAACCCATTTAAGCCTCATCATAACCCTGTGAGGTATTGATCTGACCTTTCAGCTGCAGAGACTGTAGCCCAGAGAGATAAGTAATTGCCTGATGGATTCTGCGGTAGATCTCTCGTATCTATCAGGTACCAGCAGGAAAGAGAAGAGACCGTCAAATTGGGTAAATTGGGAGAGTTTAATATTAGGACTGGATACAAGGGATAGGCAAGGTGTAAGGAAATCCAAAGACATAAGCAGTCCCTCTACCCTACACATGAAGGGAAAGACCTCTGACAGAAGCTATAACCTTGAGTGGAGAGGGATAGCCAGGCCTCATGGCCCAGCAGGGAGGGAGCTGGGGGAGCAAATGCTCTCAATCACTCCCCTCCCTTCTTCCCTCCAATCTTCTACAGTGCTCTCCATCAGCTGAACCCAACTGGAAGTCAGAGGACAAGACGCTTGATTCAGTTCGTATAGGTTGACCTCCCTGGGGCACAGAATAGGGTCGAGAAAGGTGGAGGATAGACCTGGAGAAGCAAATGCAATATTTACATGTGATCTCACTTTGGTCCATCAGTTCTTCTCTCTCTAGAATTTGAATTTGGAAACAAAGAGAACCAGAAACTGTCATTAGAAGTGAATACCATTAATGTTCTTGACAAATGGCCATGAATTTCTGCTGCTGAGGAATTTTGAGCTCTTCTGCTTTCATTCCTTCTCCACATTGGGTGCTCAGCTCCCCAAGATGTTTCTGATAAGTCCCTTCTGCTTAACCCAATCAAAGTCAATCACTGTCGCTTGTAACTCAAAAGTCTCTAACTAAACAAAGCCCATGGTTTCTCTCAGTCACCTAGTCTTCTCTAGTATTAGCATTTAGATCACAGCAGTTATACGTATATTCCCAACTGTTCTAAAAAAAATAGCTTATATTTAATAATAAGAATAAGGAGAAGAGAGAAGAAGTGGGGAGGAGGAAGTGAAAGGGGACAAGAACAAGAATGATTTTTAAAACTCTGAACATAGTTAACTTCTTTGACGTGATTCTGTTGGGAAACACTAGTCCCATCCTCCATTTCCTCATGTTGCTGTTCCAGAGAAAAACTTAATTTATAGGGTTGGAATTTTTATAGAGTTGGCTACTCTGGTTAATTGAATTTCCTTGTTAACTGTTCAGCACTTTTGAATTTTAATTCTAGATGATACCTTTGTTAAAATGCTGTTAGCTTATTTTCCTTCTTTAGTGAGTATTGAATCATCCCATAGAAAAGGGCCCAGGCCATATTGCCTGGAATTTTGTGTAGATCTGCAGCGGTTTCTCAAGTCCCCTAAACAGCAGATTGGAGAGACACCACTCACTCGGATGTGCTGCTCTTCCTTGTAGAGAAATCAATCAGCCAGTCATTTATTCTGCGAATATTTGTGGATCACTTACGTTGTGTCTTTTCATGGGAGCAATTTACAATCTTATCTTGTCTTCAAATTATTTTAAAACACATCTTGACAGAAAAATCATTTGTTTGCTTGTTTCGTTGTCTCTTAACTGTCCCTGTGGAGAGCTTGAGTTTTTAGACTCTAGGTTTTTGGTCAAAACCTTTCTGTCCACCCGGGGGCAGCATACCCTTACATAGAAAAGCACCTTGAAGGACGACAGCTGGCTTTCTGAGTGCCTGGCTTTCAAACACAAGCCTTCAGAGTATTTCCCAAATAATTGATCTCATAAATATTAATACAGAAAAATTAAACTTGAAGACAGCATTCCACAGTCAGATAAATTTGGGTGACTCTGGGTTAAGCAAAGTTAAAAGGTATCTTCCCTGCAGGAACCTTTAATATGCTTTTTCTTCCCTCTCAGAACCTTTAATATGCTTTTGTGGTTCAAAATTAACACTAGGACATGTTCACACTGTGCCTGGCACTGTGCTAAGCACTTTACCTACATTGACCTATTTAGTCCTCACAATAACCCTATGAGGTAGGCACTAACACTATTGTCCATTTTACAAATGAGGAAACAGAGGCACAGAGCTCCTAAGTGGTAGCTGAGTTTCAAATCCAGGCCATCGAGCTACAGAACTTGCATATTTGACCATTAAGCTAGAATGCTTTGCGGTGTGAGATGTCAAGAGGGGAAACTTAATAGTCAGTGTTTCCAAAATTTATTTGGCTTTGGAACTCTTTTCTTCCTTCTGGTCAACATAGAGGACTCATGTTTAACAGAGCACACTGTGAGAAATGCTTTTATAATGTGATGACTAACGTCATCCCTCTTTAAAATTTAACTGAAAATGTAAGGCCACAGGCCCATTATGTAATTGAAAGGTTAACATTTAGTTGAATTCTGATTTGGTGGGAAGGCTCCTGTCGTGTCAATCTCTATTCTCAAAGCTAATGCTATGGACCCTGGACTATTCACTGTAATTAAAGTCTGTCAAATACCAGTCAGAATTGGGTCTTCTCGAGAAGAGGGAAGAAAAGGTATGCAGTAGAGCTGTAAGAGTAGAAAGCCACAGGCTTTAGCAGGAAAGCTAAATATAGGTGGAATGCTCTGGGAAAATGAGGAGGTGCTCATCTCTTCATGAGAGTCCAAAATAAGACTGAGATTCTAAATAATGTGGAAGAATTAGAGCTGGAACAAGAGTGGCCCCTCTGACCAACATAAGGTCTTTCTAGAACAAGGTTAAAACAGCTGAGGGATAATCTCCCAGGAGGTTGGATACCAGAGAAGATTGGTGGTTATTTTAAGCAGTATTTTCTACACCTTAGTCATTTTTATACTAACTTCATGATTTTTTTCCTCTCAGGATCCCACTACTTTTATTTATCCAGTGTTTTCTACAAATTTTCTTATACTTTTGTATAAATTTATTATTATTATTATTATTATTATTATTATCATTGTTTGCTGAGGAAGGTTTACCCTGAACTAACATCTATTGCCAATCTTCCTCTCTTTTTTTTATGTGAGTTGCCGCCACAGCATGGCCAGAGACAGATGAGCAATGTGTTTCTATGCTCAGAAACAGAACCCAGGCTGCTGAAGCAGAATGCGCCAAACTTTAACCACTAGGCTGTTGGGATTGGCCTCGTAAATTTATTTTTTTAAGAAGCTTAGTATTTGAGAATTTATGGTTTTGAAAGAATAATTATATTTTTCTAATATATACATTTAAAAATAAAGAAATAGGTGTCTGTATTCTGTCTAACATGCTGTGTGTTTCATTCTTTGGAAGTGCTTTTCTGAAGGATAAAAATCTACCTGTGTTGTGAAAAAAGAAAAAGGCAGAATTGAGACTGAGTTAAAGAAGGTGAGAATAAATTTGAAGAATAAAACAAACGGCAAGAGGTGAAATATATCTGTCCCTACTCTGAGATACAGTTTCAAGTTCCTTTCTCAGATTGTTCTAAAAATATTGGTAGTTCTTTTGCTTGTATTGTAACACAGTGGTTGAATAAATAGATTATCTACTTTTATAAACAGATTATCTTTTTCTTAGTTCTGTCTAATAACTGCAAGAAAAACATCAAATACACTTGATATAAACTGTCAAACCAAAAGAATGTTCATGATATGGGATATTTTATTTATGACAATCTATATCCCAGCTTTGTGTTGACATTAGCTTTATGGCTTTTTAGAAATAAATTTTGAGTTTTGAAAAACTCATATTTTGCTTTTAACAAGTAAAACATATATTAATATGCTGCAAAATCCACTTCATCAAACAGCATTTCATCAATCTGTAGGTTACCCATGGCACCAAACATTCTTCCATATCAGTATTGGACACAGAAATTCAAACACAGATAATTAAACCTGTTGCAACAAAATATGAACCAGAAGGTTATTTAATAAAAACAAGAACATTCCCTATAGCAATATTATCCAAGAGAACTTTCTCTGGTGATGGAAAAGTTCTGTATCTGCACGTGCAGCAAGTAGCTATTGAATTGGAATTGGCATAGTGTGATGCGGCCCATGTCCAAAGCATGAGCAATGATAGTCATGTACAAATCACACAATGGCATAACCAAAACTTTACCTGAATAACCTACAAATTTTCCGTTATTTTCTGTCTGGACCCCACATAGATAGAATAAATGCCAAGCTGATTTGGTCAGAATCATGTACCTCTCTCTCGGTAATGCTTTTCAGATTTTCTAGTAGGCTTAAATTCTATTTCTTTTCTTTATTGCCACTTGGTATAAAAATTGCAAAAGCAACTCAAGTTCATTCATTGGATAAATGTTTTGCAAGCCTACTCTTGGCAAGATCCTGAAGATGCAGTACTAAACAGGACAGATGTGGTTCCTGCCTTCATGGAACTAAGATTCCAGCTGGGTGAGCCTTGTTGTACCATAAAGCTTCATCAGTGAGACAACAGCTTCATGAGAGCGTCACTCAGATAATCCAGAAATTAAGTTGCACAGAACTCCTTGGACATGTGTACCTAACTCTGGTACCTATGTGGGAGGAAACTAATCTAAACTGGAAAGTAAGAATCTATTTACAAAAGCTTTTTTTTCTCTTTTCCTACTTTCCAAGTGATGACCCCTTTCTGAGGGTGGATTTTACACCCCAACAGATTTCAACTTGGTGAACATATCACCTCACTTCCTTCTTTCTCTCCTTCCTTCCTTTCTTCCTTCCTTCCATCCATCCTTCTCTTCTTCCCTCCTCCCTTCTCTCTCCCTCCCTCTCTCTCTCTTTCTTTCTTTATTCATTCATTTATATAGATTGGCTTTACACTTTGTGAAGAAAGTTTCTAAAATTATCATGAACATATTCTTTGTATAACTTTTTGTTGATGGCTCTGCCATGCAGACTTAAAGAATTTGTTGCCCTGGCCTGGCCCAATGGTGCAGTGGTTAAGTGGGCACGTTCTGCTTTGGCGGCCCGGGGTTCACTGGTTCGGATCCTGGGTGGGGACATGGCACTGCTTAGCATGCCATGCTGTGGTAGGCGTCCCACATATAAAGCAGAGAGAGATGGGCATGGATGTTAGCTGAGGGCTAGTCTTCCTCAGCGAAAAGAGGAGGATTGGCAGCAATTAGCTCAGGGCTAATCTTCCTCAAAAATAAATAAATAAAAGAATTGTTGCCCAATAAATCAATCCCCTCAGCCTTTTAAAGTAAGTGAAGTCTTTCTCAGGGAAAAGAGGAGGATTGGTAGCAATTAGCTCAGGGCTAATCTTCCTCAATAAATAAATAAATACATAAATACATAAATAAGTAAGTAAATAAAAGAATTTGTTGCCCAATAAATGAATCCCCTCAGCCTTTTAAAGCAAGTGAATAGGAAGTTAAGGCTTAGATCTAGCCAGACATTTACTGTTTATCACAGTGGATAATCTTAAATGATCACTTAGAGCATAGCCAATTGTGTACCTCAGACATACTAGCCAATTTGATGTGCTAGATCTATGCTTTGTAGGCGGAGAAGTTATAATTTATAAAACAATAAGATTTGGGGCTGGAAAGCATCGTAACATTTTTCTCATGGTGGATAATGGGTAATAATTGCAGGGCCAGGTAAGTAATACAAATGTGTGAAATGGACAGCACTTAAGACCCCAGAGGCTAAGCTGCTTGTATTCCTATCAAGCTAACTCTTGATTAATTTCACTGTCCGCTAAAATATTCTGTTGGCCAAACAAAATTAGGGCAGTTTCATCTATCAGGTGCTGCTAAAGACATAATATCTAAGACGTAAGATTTTTTTTAAAGCCTGTGAACATGTTTGAGACCTAAAAAAAAATGTGTTTTGGCTCCAAAACATAAAAAGAAAATATCAAAATTAAAATTAAGATTTAATCAGGTGCTTGTAGAATGTAACATATAAACCAATCAACTGCAATTCAATCATTTGGTTGCTAATTTCAATTATATTTAATGTGGAATGTGGAATATGGTTAATTTTAATATGTTTGATAGATTTGATGGGCCTACAAGCATAAGATTGCCTAGAGCCCTGAAAAAATAGAAATAGCAAACTTTTCTGGATGCCATGTTGAGTTGCCAAGTTGCCAGTTTGCAAGCCCTGAACTATGTGCTGGTTGTCCAGATCAGAAAGTTGTGTTCAGGGAGGTCATGTGAATTGGACAAGTTCCCACACTTAGGTGAAGGCATGTTCCTGACTAGAACTTTCATCTCTTGACTCTTGCATGAGGGCTTTTGCACCCAATGTCATCTGCATCTAATTCATCAGGATACTTGTTAAAATGCATATTCATAAGCCATACCATAGCTCTACTGAATTAGAACTCCCAGGTTCAAACCCAGGAATGTGTATTTTGCCCTACCTAAAGCTCCTTGTCATTTTATCCTTTTTCAGTGACATATTTAGCTATTTAGCTAGTCATCTCTGGTTAGTTCATTGAGTCAATGTATTTCCAGTGAGTTGATGAGCTGGATTCAGTTGACCAGATGACATAACGTGTATGTGATAAGTCTAAAAGTGGTTTCTTTTTTTTTTAGCAACCCTAGAATGGATAAACAAGAATTTTTAGATTCTTTCCTCAACTGTGCCATTGGATCAAACATTTTAAAGCTCTCTTGGAAGAAGAACCTGGGACCTGTTGATCAAAATGCCAAGAAACAGCTCTGATGGAGGGGAACTAAGGACAGAGATGGAAAAGCTGACTCAGTAAAAGCTCAGGGATAACCGCTGCAGCCACCCAACCCTTTGGCCTCTCTACCTTTTTGACTTATTTCTTCTGAACACATTAGTTCAAAATGGTGGATGTACAGATGCATGGCATGTTCCAAATATGTGAGTGCCAGGCACTGTCCTAGGTGCTGAGGAATCCATGATGAGCAAATCAGACACAGTCCTTGTCTTAAATTTGCTTACTGTTGCCTCAGAAAAGAGCAAACAAGGATTTAATCTCAGCTCTGCCACTAACAAGCTGTGTCACCTTGGGTAAGTCACTTCACCTTTCTGACTTTCTGTTTTCTTATTTTGACCTTTAGTTCAGCAGAACCCCTATAGGAGCACCAATGGCTTTAGAAAGTGGTAGGCTACCATCTACATTGAGGTTTCATTGATGCTTGTGCCTCTATCCTCCTACCAGTCAATTCTTGTTTAATTCAGAGCTAGGCCGTGCCAGACCAGTGAGAAGGCTGTCTTCTCCACATGGCCCCACCCAGGGTCCCTTGGGTCCAATTACATCAACCCTTTCTCGAAATTCACTCACCAAATTAGCTGTTACGTGCTCTGGCCGTGTGAGTGGGTCACATCCATTACTTCACAGATGTGATGGCTCCAGCAAAGCCCCCAGGGAGCTGTGCAGCCCACTGCAACCTCCTTCAAGGGCTTTCAGAGGAGCAGGAGCAGATGCTTCCCCTCTGCAGTGCTACTGGTCCATAAAAAGAAAAAAATGATCCCAGAGTCAAAAGATTCACTTTCAAAAGAGCCCCAGGGCTAAAACAAACTGTGGTGACAGACTGGCGGGAAGAAGAAGCTAGAACGATATCCACAGAAAAACAGAGACATTTGTGGATATTAAGAGAAAATATGCATTCTTCTGATCACCAGCCTAACCAAGTCTGGCAGATTCTGATGGGGGCATTTTTGTAAACATTTAGGTTTAATCTGCGCTCCCTCATTACTAAATTAGTCCGGAGTACGCACTCTGGGTGACACATAGGAAGAATAGTAATACATCTCACTGTTAATTTAATTAATATATATTGAGCAGCTATTGTGTGCTTGGCATCATTATGGGCACTGGGGATACAACAATGAACGAAACAGTGCTTGCTCTCATGGTACACATTCTAGTTAGGCAAGACAGAAAATAAAAACAAACTAATTAAACAAAAAGATATATGTGATATGATTCACGTAGTGACAAGTGCTATGAAGAAAAGGGAAGAAGGGAAGGGGATAGAGAACAAAGAGAGAAAGGACTGCTCTTTAAGTTGGGGGCAGGAAAGACTTCTTGACTGGGGTGACATTTGAGCAGAAACTTGAATGAAGGGAGGGGGTGATCTAGGCAGATACCTGAGGAAAAAACATTCCACACAAAAGAAAGAGCCTAACCAAGTATCTGACAGGGGCTGGCTGCTATGTATTTTACACACCTTATAAATATTTTCTCAATTAGTTCATAAAATATGAGACAGGTATTTTCACTGACGTTTGAGAAAACTGAAGTTCAAAGAGTTTAAATGACGTGTCCAGGCCACACAGCAAGTTAAGTGGCAGAGATGGAAGGTGGCTCTACCTCAGTGTTCTTCACTCTTACGCTTAGCTGTTCCTGGCGTTAGTCATTCCTAAGCTTCACTTGAATCTGATTCTCTGTTGCCCCATATAAAGCACACTCTCCCACCTTCCTAAGCTTCTTCCAGCTCTGAGTTCTGGAATTTGACGCAAATTCCCTAGAGACAGAGTTTGGTATTATTCCCTGACTCCCATGAAAGGTTAGATGAAGAAGCCCCTGAGAAACCAGCTGAGGCATGTGCCCAAAGATGGCTGAGTCTAAAAACATCTGGAGGCATAGATGGAACTGTCCTCATCACGCCATGGGGAGGCCAGCCTCTCCCGGGCACTTACTTAGGTTGCTGACTCCATGTCTTTCTTTCTGGGGAGAATTGGGTATGGGAGGGTGTCAGTTACACCCGCCCTGACTAAGGAAATGTGCAGAATGGAAAGACAGCCATTACCCCAGGCTGGCCATTGCCTCCTTAGCAACAATAGCCATGTACACATTCACACACAAACACTGCACCAAAACAAGCAAAGGTCACTCTCTCTGGGCACTTCCAAGAATGATCTCAATTTTTCATAAAACAATGTTTATAAATTAGATGGAACCCCAGAGCAGTCCGGGAATAGAAATAACCATTTTATGAGGTTTCCTGCCATTACATTATTGCTTGTTTGCTTTGAATGAGCAAAATACAGTTTGCGGCCCACCCCTTGCAGAGCCAAGCAAAGACATTTTTACGACGGCTCCAGCCAAGCGAGCCTGAATGGGGAGATATCCTTGGTACTAGTAGGGGCTTCCATTCATGGCCTTTTGACTGGAAGCACCTAAAAGGCAGGGCTGTGCTCTACTCATCTTTGCATCCCAGCACCAAGCACTGTCCCAGCACAACATAAACATTTAAGAAATGATTTTAATTGTTGAATGAGTGAATATGTGACTGAATCAATGAATGAAAGCATGATTGAATAATCTGATTGCTGGGGCTGGTACTAAAGAATGTGAGATAATTGACAAGAATACAAACACTTTTGAGCCCTTGTTAGATGTCAGAGCTTTATAAGTGATGACATCAAAGAAGTGTCCCATGTTTTTCAACCTACTTCCTGCTCTTGCTGGCTTTTCCTCAGTCCCTCAAGGCCTCTGTGCTGCTTGCTACAGCCCCCGACCCCGGTTGCTCTGCATCCCTAACTCCAGAATTTACTTTGCATCTTTACCTATAAAAATTCCCATATCTCAGTCCCCCTGATGTAACTGGCTGGCATGAAGAAAAGCACTTGATAAACTAAATGCCTTAGTTGAGTTCTCTCAGAAGCAGACGCTGAGGCAAGGATTCAAGTTCATGCGGGTTATTTGGGAAGAGAGGTTGGAAGGTAAGACAACCAACAAAGGGTGTGTTAAGTGAGTTACCTCTATGGGCAACTGGACCTTAGTCCCATGTGGAAACTCTGAAAAATAGTGTGGGAAATATACCACCTTATTCCAAGTTATCCCATCCAGGGGCAAGGGAACCAGGGTATTTATGCACCATCTTGTCAGTCATAGATTGCGGGGTGTTAATTCTCTGGCGTGTCAAGATTCCTTGCTCATGGGCAGATTGGCCTTTCTCAGTTTCAGAGAAAAGTTAGGCAAAGTAATGCTGATGCCTATGGTTGGAAGTAACTGGGGCAAACTGGAGAGGAACAGCTGGAGGAATGTGGGTGGGGCACTGACAACATTGACCTCCCTAACTCTTACAGGGTGAAATGGCTGTTCACGTCTACCACAAATACCCTCCTAGAGGGATCTGACTTTCTAAAGAAGAGCTTGAACTGGATAATGCTCTAAGTCGAATGAATGCCTGTCATATTCAGTTCCGAAGTTGAGAGAGGAAGTTGAGACTTGGTGGTGGTGGGAGGGGGCAAATGAATCTCAACTTAGACATGGCAGAAGCATGAGCTTTTCTTGAGATTCTGGGTGAGGTGAGCTCCACTTTCATAAAGAAGTGGTAATGTAACTGGTATTCTTTCCAGGAGAGAGGTTAACCAAAGACTGACTAACCTTTATCGAACCCATGCCTGTAAGCTGTACCTGGATGCCTTTCCGTTACCAGAGAAATCCTGTGACTTCTCAGAGGACCACATCTCTCAGCTGCAGGATGTATCTAGACTCTTAAAAGACAAACTTCCTTCCCCTTTTCCCCCTTGCTTGCTCACAAATATACAAGAGAAAATTTGTAGTTTCATGGAATTTTACCTACGTTAAAACTAGAAGGAATCTTAGAGACCATCTCTTCCAAACCTGTCATTCTACAGAGTGGACACTGAGATCCAGAGTGGGGAAGTCACTTGCCCCAAATCACACAATGGTGAGTGGCAGGCTGGTTTTATCAGGCAGAGTTCAGCCAATAAAATAAAATCACTTTAGGTTTGTTAAGCAAAAAGAGATTTAACGTGGGGAAATAAATACTTACAAAACCATTGGAAAGGCTAAAAGGGCGAAAGTCAGGAGGATTGCACTAGCTTTTAAGCCATGGTTACAACAGTCCCAGAACTTCTGAAGCTGTCAAGAGCTTGGAAACCAGTTCTTTACGCAAGCCTGTGGCATGTAAATTTCAGAAGGCCACAACAAAACCTCTTGTGCACTGCGTCCCATGCTGCTCCTTCCAGAAGAAAATGATCTCTTTGATCTCTCCTCCACCTTCCACGTCTTATGCTGGTACATCTTGCTGGTAGACTGGAAATCATATTTAGACTAGAAATCATGTTTAGACACCCTGGAGGTAAAGGAGTCTGGGAAATGTAGTTCTCTGGCTTCTAGTCCTGAGATTAAGGAGAGAGGATAAAATGGGTAGAAATGAATGTAGATGGTCACAGATGAAACAAAACAGTACCTAGCACTGTGGTGAGCACCAGTTTGTAGGTACACTTGAGAACCTAGAGGGGGCATCTACTTGGTGGTATACGCTTCTCCCAATGAACAAGAGGGAAAGAAGGTCGGGAAAGAGGGCCAGCACTGGCCAGACTTCTGTACCTGGTCCCACCCTTGGCAGCAGATCTAGAGACCCTGACACAGGAGTAATTCCAATATCATCATTCAGTCCATCATGTTCATTGCCTTCATTTTGCTACCTCCCACACACGTCAGTCTACAGTGCTGTATCACGGGTGTGCAGTGACAAACCTCAGGAGGAAACTGAGGGTTCTCAGGACCTGTGGTGGCTGCGAGTGGAAAAACTGGATATGGACATGCAGAAAACCTGCATTGGCAGAAGCTGTAGATGCTCACCAGGAACTCTCATTAGTACCTCACTGATGTATAGGCATTTGGAGTAACATGACTTATTGATATCCATAGATTTGGGCTAACTCGGTTGGAGTTATGGCTCTTACATTGTTTTGATTCATGACTTTGGACAAGTTACCTCAGTTTCCTCATCTCTAGGGGGAATATTATTGGGCTACAATGTTCCAGTCCTAACATTCTACTATCTTGATATCAAAGCATCTTAATTGTAACCTTGTAAAACTGTCCTGAACCCCAAAGTATGGCAAAGTTTCACTCAAATCTGGAACTTTCTATCTTAAGCGGAACAGTTCTGTCTAGACAGTTCCTTCCCAATCCTCTCTCCCTCAACCAGAATTAGGACTGACCCTTTGAGGCCAATAGGGTCACTATAGTGTTTGGATCACAAATGTGTAAATTATAGTACACAGCATAATTGAGAGTTCTCCATCAGAAACCACCCAAGGCCCTGAAACCCGTTTTCAGAGCAATCCTTGCACCAGACTTTGAGAAAAGGCTTTTGAGATGACAAGATTTCCACTTTCTTTCAGGAATCCCATACCCTTCTGTTGTTTCCCTGTTTCAAACTCTTGTGGATGGAGGCATCTCATGTTCCTAGTTTCTTTCTCCCTAATCAAAGCTTATCAAGTGTCACTCCTTCCTAGGCTCTTGTCCTTTGTTCCGATATGAGAGTGGCATTGTTGAGATAATCAAATCCCTGCCAGCTTACTATCGAACTAGTGTATTATCTCAACTAATTTGCAGAATATTTGAATCAATTTAAAATGTGGCATTTGTGGTGGGTTTACTACTATTACTATTATTGTCATTATTACTAAATAATAAATTATTACTATGGATGATGATAATGATGATAGCACTTTATCTTTGTAGAGAGTTTTGTGGTCTTCAAATTGTTTTATTACTAATTTTCTAAGGAGGGAACTAAAACTCAGATCAGTTCAGAGATTTGTCCAAGATCATCCAACCAATTAGTGGTAGAACTGGAAATAAAACCTAAGTCTCTTGGCTTCCAGTTGATGCTCTTTTCACTGCATATCTCACTGCTGGGAGGAAAACCCTACAAAAGTCTCAGAGCAAGGAGAACTGAGGAAGATGGATGAACCAAGCAAAAAGACTGATGCCATGGTGTGTCCCAGTGTGGCATTAGACAAACTTGCAGTCCTTGGCAGCAAAATACACATCCAAGAACAAGACCAAGTGGCTGGTTCACAGCATGGTCTGATTTCTGAGTTTTAGAGATAGTAAAACATTTATTTCTAAATAAATCAGTCTGTTTTTCTGCCTTAAGAAGCACGGCCAGGGCCCCCATCTTTGTGTAGGTTGGACCCTGCATAACCCTAGATGGTATCATTTACCCAATAGGCGCTGTAGATTTATATAGGTATTGTCAAAATTTCTGGAAGATGAATGTAGAATGTCTTGTTCTAACAAAATCAACATATGATGACAATTTTCTGAGAGATGGAAGTGAAGTGTCTTGAAGAAGCGAGCTCTTTTTTGTAATTCACTCAAAGCCAGATAGGTGAGCGAGTGTCAAGGACACAATCTAGGGTCCATATGGATGGAAGATATGAAATAGAAATTTGGCTTTTATTTGTTTACTTATTGATTGATTCATGGTTCATTATTCATGCATTATGCCTTCATTTAAAAACCCGACTTTGGGGGATAGTCTGTACTACACATTGTGCCTGACCTTGGATGCTTAAGACTAAAATCTTGCTCTCTGAGACCTGTCTAATGGGAGAATCAGACAAGTAAATAAAATACCTTATATTAGCGTAGAGTTTCATGGGAACCCAAAGGCAGGAAATATAATCCAGCCTTGTATGGGATAAGACAAGCAGGGTAGGGAGAGTCAGCGAAAGTCATTTTTCTACCTGAGTGGCATGAGGGTGTTCTAGGTTGAAGGAGCAACGTGCACAAAACCCTGAAAGTAGTAGACTGTGTCCTCAGAACTTGCTATGTATTTGCTCTTTTAAATCTCAGAACAACCTTATCTGGCAGGCACTATTATTATTCCCATTTAACAAATGAGAAAACAAAGGCATAAAGAGATTAGGTAACTTGTTCAAGGTTACACAGCTGTTAAAGAATAAACCTGGTATTTGAACCCGGAGAATACAGCGACCGAGTTCACCTATTTCCTTCTGCCTGTCCAGAGAGCATGGTGCTTAGGAGAGCCCACTTTGGCCCATGAGTGTGAGGTAAGGGGAACCTTGGTGCCTGGGGGTGGTCTGATCCAGGGCTGGTTGTAAGAACACAAGCCACCTCTCTTCTTTAGCTCTAGCTGGCAACTCTACCTTTTCCTCTGGCTGGTCCTGGAATCTCCTGCCCAGTCCCCCAAGGGGCATATACCTAACAAATTGTGAGGACCCCAGGAAATTACTCATCTTTCCCATTCCATGTTTGTGCTGACTCCAGAGACATTTTCCAGAAGTTGCTTTGTCAATTTTTAAACTAAATTTCCATTCACTTGTTTTCTTGCTACGAGGCTCTTTTCCCTAAATATTGAGGGATGGGAAGGGTGACCCCAAAACTGAATTTCAGTTATTTGAGAGCTTGGGTTTAGACTGATTCCAGTTAATTGAGAGTTTACTCTATTGTGCTATTGTATTACGTAAATTCCAAAAAAGCTGGAAAGAATGCATACATTTCAAAAAATCTGCTACTTGCTCTCTCAGAACTTTTGGTCTATTTGGTCAAAGTCAAAATTTATTGTTGAGGGGTTATTAGAAAGAATTAAGTTAAAACTTAGCTGAAAAAAATAACCTATTCTGTACATGTTTTAAGTGTAACAGCCCATTAAAGTCACTATGCAAGTTTTTGCCACTGTTCATAGGGTTTGATCAAATGAGCAGAGAGCCCTTTTCTTGTTTTGGCTGTATCTTGGGTTCAACGATTATTTAACCATCAGATACAAATACTCAGCCGCTAAAACACCAGATCATTGCACGCACAAGTTACAAAATATGCTTTCATGAGCACTAGAGTACTTCCACGCAAAACGTAGCAAAAAGATCTTAATAAAAATGTCCTTTCTGAAAACCAGTTCAGTGTGGGTATTTTGCTATTGATCATGAGAGCAAAGCTCTATCTGTGGCTTTGGTTCATCAGCTGTGGGGGTGAGCTCCCTCGTTGGAGAGGCAGGCACTATTGGAGAGGCAGGCAATATGGTGGAAAAGGCACCGGCCTGGGCATCACGGGGTGGGAAGGAGAACTTAATACTCACCCCAACTCTACCGTGGTCTAACCCTGGATGAGTCCCTTTACTTTGGGAAGCTCAGTTTCTTATCTAAAATGGATCCGACTCTGTGATCTCTGTTTGCCCCATTCCACAGTGAAACTAGACCAAAGCTTTCATACTGATATAGAAAGGCAGGCCTTGAGTAACCGTACATTTTATTGAATCAGGGCTCTTAAACTTTGTAAAGGACCAGGTTGTGGACATGTTAGGCTTTGCAGGCCATATTCTCTCTGTCACAACTGCTCACCTCTAATGTAGCAGGAAAGCAGCCATAGACAGTCCATAAGTGAATAAGTGTGGCTGTGTCCCCAAAACACTCTATTTACCAAAGCAGGCAACAGACAAGGGGCAGGATTTGGCCAGCAGACTCCAGTTTACAACCCCTGATTGAGGTGATGGCTGTAACAGAGAGTTGGGGGGTCAGCAGTGGGACCGAGCCTTGGCCTGTCTCAGAGACCTGATTGGGACAGGGGAGGCCACAGGAGTCTGCTCCCACCTTGCAAAGGCCACCAAAGCCACTCAGCCCATCCTACCTCCCCAGGGCTAGAGAACAGGCTTGAGTGCATTTCTCCCCCGGGGATGAAAGAGTTAAGGAGGCAGGGACAGACACAATCGTTTCTTTCTAGGGAAACTATTCAGACTGGGAATTTGCTCTGCCACACAGCTGGAACTCATTACTGCTGAAGTTTTTTAAGTTAAAAAGTTTTATTTAGGCCCCTGTGAAGGTTTTCTTAGGCCAAGAGTGAAAGCCTATGCTTACCCCACAGCTCTCCCGGCCAAGTGCCCCGGTCAGTCCCGCCCAGGGGCATCATTCTCCTGCCCTCCTTGCCCTCCAGCTGACCCTCCTGCCACCTTCCTGGTCCCTTCGGTCTTCCTTCTAGACTCTTTCATAAACTGTCAGTCCACGCAGATCCTCTCTGGCAAGCAGGGCTGGCCTGTTTCAGCAATATGGAAAATTGCATAACTGAACAATAGAAACATTCACCTTCTTGTAGGCTGGGATCCTAAAATGCTAATGTTTTAGGTGAACTCTAGAATCTCTCACCCAGAGCCTTGGGTACAAGCACAGAGGGTAGAGTTCACAGACCATCGAAGGTCAGGTACAACATACCAATTGAAAATCAAGTAGGAAAAATAAACTCTTTTCCCTTCTTTCGGGTTGATTCCAACCAAGGAGGCAAAGGGGTGGTTTGTCTTGTGTGAATGAAGCAAAGGCAAACCTTAGATAACTAAACCCAATGTGAGCAATAGCCCTTAGTTAACTAGCACCTTCTTTCTTCTTTTCTTTACTTTTAGGATAAAAATTAAGGATAAGGAAACAGCCGGCATCAGGGCTCAATAAATAGAACGTTTATAGTTAACCTCCTAGCATCATTGTTTCTGGGACTCCATCTACAGGACCAACTCAGTGACAGTTGGGTAGAATGGTAATACTTTAGGTTCAGAGTAACCCCCTTCAGGCTATAGGTTTAGAATCATAATTCAATTGCATCCCCCATCCTGTGCATCATCTAAGTGAGAGGGGATCCCCAGACTCCTAATAGAATTGTCCCTAAGACTTTGGACAGAGGGCTTCTCTGGTGAGCCCCCTAACTCATCAGAAAACTGCTAAAAGGAGCAGCCCTTTCTCCAAGCACTGTATTAAAGACCCACTAACTTTAGGCAACTGTGGACAATCCTGGTCAGGTCAATCGTCCTTTTGGAAGTTCTGTGGCAGGGCTGCATATGGCTGAAATAGAAATATGGTACTGAGGTTCGAGAGGCAAAGATTTGGGTCTGAACTCTCATGGAATAAATTCAGCATTCAGTATGCAAATTTGGAGTAAACCCACTAAAGTATTCCAGAGTTAGGAAGGAGATAATAATAGCAGTTGTGTTAGTGACGACTGATATTTGCTGAGTTCTTACAATGTGCCAGGCACCACGCTAAGCACTTTCCAGGCATTATGTGAGGCATATATAGCTGCTCCCATTTTACAGATGAGGAAACCGAGGCTCAGAGAGATGAACCACCTTGCTCAGTGACTCACAGTTACACGAAGCAGAACCAGGATACAAGCCAAGGGCTGGCTGATTGCAAAGCTGATGCTCCTAATCTCCACGCTCTGGGCGGGCAGGAGAAAGGATGCCTGAATTAGAACTGGGACTCAGATTCTAGTCGAAGCTGTGCCACCCAGTAGCTGGGCAAACCCTTTTTCTTCCCTGGGCCTCAAAACACACCCTTACAACAAGGGGCTGTCCCAGCAGATCTGAGAGTGGTGGTGGCCTGGGATTCTGTGTAAAAGGTCCAGCTCTTCCTCTTCTCCATGTGCAGATGGAATGGACTTTTAGCTGTAACCACTGCAGGACTGCTGTCAGCTCAGGACTTCCTTGCCAGCCTTACTTTTCAGTTCCTGAGCACCCAGTACATCAGATACCCTTTGTCCCCAGTGCAGTTTCTTGAGCCATAAGCGCCAGGAATGGTCACCCTGCCACTGCCCACTTTGTGCTATGCATCCTTCCAGGGCTGAACCCACAGGCTGTGTCTGTGAACACTCTCCTAGGAAGGGCCATGGCCCTACAGGGATACCAGGCAGGGCGGTGATTCAGACAAGAGCCAGGATAGAGATGTTGTGGTTGTTAATATACTTAAATACATCTGAGCAACGCTACAAGCTTTCTGCAGTATCCACTATGATCTAGCCACTCTCCTGGTGCCCCAGAACATTCTAGAATCCAGCCACTGAAGAGTTGATGCCTGGTTCAGTGATTTGATCCAGTCCACTGCTGACATCAGAACTCATGGGTATATGCTGCCATAGCAGTTGTTAAATATTTTGAATATCAACCCTGGCTCCAAGCATGGACAGAGCAAGTGGCACTCTGAGAAACCTTTCCAGGTACATCAGAAGAGCAACTTTCTCCAACCACTTTCTAATGCTTAAAATCAGACAGAACGATTCTTACTACAGTTAGAAAAGAGTCTCATAATTTATTCGTTTATTCCTCCATCAGTGCTATCTTCTGAATATTTGTGTCCTCCTAAAATTCATGTGTAGAAATCATAACCTCTAAGTTGATGGCTTTAGGAGGTGGGGTCTTTGGGACATAATTAGGACAAGAGGACAGAGCTCTCATGAATGGGGTTGGTGCACTTATCAAAGAGACCCCAGAAAGCTAGCTTGTCCCTTCCACCACGTGAGGACACAGTGAGAAGGTGCCATCTGTGAACCAGAAAGGCTTCACCAGACACCGAATCTGCTGGCACCTTGATCTTGGTCTTCCCAGCCTCTAGAACTGTAAGAAATATATTCTGTTGTTTATACATCACCTGATTTATGATATTTTGTTATAGCAGCCCAAACAGACTAAGACACTCAGATATCTGATGCACTCCTAAGATGTGCCAGGTACTGGATTACGTGCTGAAAACACATAGCTGGATACAAGGAGTTCAGAGAGAGAGAAAGAGAGAGACAGAAAGAGAGAGAAACAGGGAGAGAGAGAAAGATAGAGACAGAGTGAGAGAAGGACAGAGAGAGACAGAGAGAGAGAGAGAGACAAGGAGAGAGAGGAAGACAAAAAGAGAGACAGAGACAGAGACAGAGACAGGGAGAGGGAAAAAGAGGGAGACAGAGACAGAGAGACAGAAAGAGAGAAATACATCACATGTGATACAGCATGACAAGTGCTTGAGGAATGTACAAGATTCATTTATTCGACAATAGCTTAGCCCTAATAATGGAGCAGGCTGTGTTCTAGCTGCCAGGAAACTGCTATGAACAAGACGAGGTCCCTCCATGCCTGGAGCTTCCTTTCTCATGGGAAGAGACAGACAGTAAACATGAAACACGTATGTAAATACAGCAACCCTAGAGAGTCATGGGTGTCATGAAGAAATTAAAATAGGATTAGGGAATCACTGGGGGAGGGGCCTGGAAGTTCAGGCTGTTCAAGGAGGGCCGCTCTGAGGAGGGAATATTTAGAATGTGGATTTGTAAAAAAGAGTCAGCCAGGAGATCTGGCGCAAGTCAGGGGAGCAGGGGACACTTGGCATGTCCCTAATGCTGCCAGAACCCAGTGGAGGAGCAAATCACTCTGCCCTGGGCTGGGTGCCTCCCAGCCTGCACAGGAGAGGTGGCATTTATCTGGGCTGTCTTGAAGGATGGATGAAGCTCACCAGGAAGAGGACGTGAGGGGATTGGGGGCTTGGTGAAGGGCAGCAGGAGGGGTAAGCTTCTGGCAGAGGGAACAGAATTGAGGCAGGCACAGAAGCCCAGAAGGGTATTATCACAGGGAGCAGTGTATGGGGTGGGGAGGACCCAACTCCTCCTTAGGAGGTTAATATTGCCTTAAATTCACACCAAAGGATAAATTACTGGTACCAGCTTAACTGTAAGCCCTTTTTGATAAAGGGGAGCATCTTGAGCATTTTATCGGGTTTGTGGGGGTAGGGGAGAAGGTAATGAGAAGGCTAGAGAAGAAAGGGGAGGCCAGAGGCGGCAGAACTAAGTGACCCTCTTCCCACACTGTCCTGTTGAGGCCCCACTGAGCCCATCTCAGGGTCCCTGCTGCAGGCCAGGCCACTCTGCACACAGCTGTGTCTCCTCTGGTGTCCTTGGAAGCTTGTGAGGGGACTCATCCCCATGGCCTGAGGCATTGAAGAGTTCCCGGTTCTTTCTTCTGGAAGGTTTCCTAGAAATCATCTTCAACTCTCCTTCCACACAAGGGGGAACTGAAGTTCCGCGAGGTACACCACTTGCCGGAGATCCCACAGCCCAGCCCTGGGTCTCCCCTCAACACTCTCCCCTCACGCCACCCCTAATACCCCTCCAAGCTGCTTATTATCCAAACTACATGTTCATTATGTAAAGCAGTAGTTCTTAATTACTTTTTCCTGCCAAAGCACACATGGTGAGTGTCACTTACGTTTTTGACAGATGCCCTGGAACGTGCCAAGATCAAGCACTGTGAGATAGATGGCATCCATTGTGGGATATGTATAATATATGTATAATTCATTGCTGAGACTCAGACTCCACCCCTGCCACACTCCAGAAAGCACATTGCTATGCAAATGAGTGAAAGAGAGGCTATTATAAAAGGGGCCAATTTTGAAAATTATTAATGTGCTTTTTCTTTGCATTCTAATTGCAGCATTCTTAATTTCTCCTCTCTGCAGATGGATATGCTAAGCCATGTACTGGGAAATGCAAGAGTAAAGCACATTGCTTTTAAAATATTACCCCCATTTCACTCTCCTCTCTCCTTGGTAAAGTTTTGCATACCCATAAATAACCTTTGCTTACATCTAAGGGTCACCCTTTTCCAAGTTGATTGGGCTGAGCTCTCTATCTAAAATCTGTTTTTCTCTCCATCCTGCAAGCCCTCCAATCCAGCCAGCATGTTCCTGGCCTCCAATGCTAAACATTCTTTGACCTGGGAAGTGCCCTTGGGGAGAATTGTTCATTCCCCTCTTTTCCAACTTGGTTTCGTCTTGTTGCCCAGATGAAAAGGCCCACCCAGCATCAGCTACAGGATCATTTCACCTACCAGAAGTAGAAAAGACTCCAACACAAGTCTGTTGGCTCTCAACTTCATGTTTACCCCAAATGGGAACAGAAGGTAGCTTCAAAGAAATCTCAACTCAAGGCCACCTTCAGCCTGACCACAGTGCCCTGTCCAGCCCACTTTGATGTGGTGATGCCTCAGGATGATATGGGGAAGTCTGTGACTTGGCACCTTCCCAAAGCCTCAAATACGGAGTTAGAGACAGGAAACTCCCTTCTTTGATCAGAGCTATCTCTACTTCCCTAGTATACTTTCCCTTCTCCAGGCCAAGGTGGGAGATGGGAATATCGAGACACATACTCTACGTGCTTTGCTTTCTATCTCTACGTCTCTTACTCTTGAGATCAGTGTCTGGGTGTATAGAGACAGGGACGTGACTTTTATTTTGCACCCTTTTACGTCATATTCTATTACTATGAATTGGCAAGCTCCTGTTACATACACAAGGAGTACGTTCACCAACCTACCGGAGAAGTCTTAGAGTTGGTCTTCCAGGAATGGCCCGTACTAAAAGGGAGACAGAGGGATAGAAGCCCTTCTGAACAAAAATCCCAATTTCATGCCTTTTTTCTTGCTTTGAAATCTTATTTTGAATAAACATTATCTTCACCTTTTTTTTGTTTTAAAGATTTTATCTTTTCCTTTTTCTCCCCAAAGCCCCCCGGTACATAGTTGTATATTCTTAGTTGTGGGTCCTTCTAGTTGTGGCATGTGGGATGCTGCTTCAGCGTGGTTTGATGAGCAGTGCCATGTCCCCGCCCAGGATTCGAACTGACGAAACACTGGGCCGCCTGCAGCGGAGCGCGAGAACTTAACCACTCGGCCATGGGGCCGGCCCCATTACCTTCACCTTTTAACTGTGTACTCCTTTGTGACAACCCCACTTCCTCAGCAAATGGATGACCAGGTCAATTAGAGTGAAGGTCAAGTACATAGAAGGAAAAGAGAGTAATGCACATTAAACTTTTTAATGTTATCATCTCTGTTTTGTTATGATAAAGATGATCTTGCATCTACCTTCAATAGTTTAGCTGTTATTAGTAACAAACCATTTGTTAACTGATAATGTTTACCAGTGTGACTGTTACGCCGGGGGAATGTGTTACAATAGTTTGTAGTCTAGCTGTGTAAAACCTCATAGTCTTCTCACTCATCACAAGACATGATGCAAAGTTTTCAAGAATAAATTGTGTCTATTAACTTTCTAACACGCATGAGGAGTTGGTGAGTGCCTGAATTTCTGATGCCTCTAAATCCTCTATGAGGATCAAATGAGCCATAGCTGCATTATTCAATTGCACTGGACACTGAAAGTACAGAAGACTGAGCTGAAAGGGTCACCAGTTCAGTCAATAATCTTAGTTTTTTTGCTTCTCTCTGGTTATCATGCTCTGACTTGAGAGGGGAGCTTGAGAAAGAGTGGCAGCTTGGTTCTCCCAACTATGAATTTGATTGCTACACCTCCATTCAAGTGTCTGGGTTACTAAAGCAGACGTCCTATTCAAACAGGATTTCCCACCATGCCTTTGGGCAATCTGATGTTTAGAGCATAGATATGAACCTAGTAGCCATCTGACACTGTGCTGGAATTCTTCCCTTTTAGCTGCAGGTAAAGAACACTACTGAGCAAGGTAAGGCCTATGAGAACTAGTTTTGCCAACAACTTCATTCTTAAATTACCTGAAATTTGGGTTATCTGTAGGAAATGAAAATTTCTTTTCAAGACCATCAAACTTGGGTTGGGTAATCTCTCTATTGACAGCTGATTACTTTGAACCACCAGGAAAGTGTACTCATTCACTCAAATGGATACAGTATTTTATTTCTGCAATGTTCAGAGACATGATCTATAATCTATGTGTATTTTTATTATCTATTCCTTTTCATAAATATTGGAATCATTCAGTAAATAGTTTTTGAAAGCCAACTCTATGCCAGCACTGATTGCAGGCCAAAGATTCTCAAACTTTTTGGTTTCAGGATCTCCTTACACTCTTAAAAATTACTGAGGACCCCAAAGAGCTTTTGTTTATGTGGGTTATATTTATCAGTATTTACCAACTTAGAAATTTAAAAAAATATTGATCAATTGGTTTTAAGTTAACAATAATAAATCCATTACATATTAGTATGGGTAATATTTATAAACATTATAAAATGGCTTTATTTTTCAAAATGAAAAAAATAGTGAGAAAAGTGACATTGTTTTACATTTTTGCAAATTTCTTTAGTATCTGGTTTCATCTGACAGCTGGATTCTCATACTCTGCATTCAATTTGTTGTGGTATATGTTTTGGTGAAAGTATATAAAGAAAATCTGTTTCTCATATAGTTATGTAGTTGGAAAGGGGAAAGTATTTTAATAGCCTTTTTAGATCACTGTGGATAATCTTCTTTGATGCTAAAATAAAACTCAATTAGGAGTAAGTTCCTAAAAGTTAGTTGCAAAGAGGAATTGGAAAGTGTATCAATTAACTCTTCACACTCTGTTACATTAGAACACTTTGCTCTATCTTGCATTGGGAATGGATCTTTTAACCATGTATAGAAATAACCATAGTTTGACTGTTGGGCATTCTTTCAACTAACAATGGTGTTTCATGAAAAATACAGCTAGTGCAGTTCATAATCACTTGCATAAATGCTTTTCCTCAAGACAACCTTTATACTCTGTTAATGGATGCTTTCCTTTTATCATATGGAATATTAAAAAGATGTGTGCTCAGGGGCCACAATTTTAAAACAATAATTTTTATTGTTTCATCAAGGACATTCTTTAAAAAAATTTGCTTTTTGAACAAAGCTGGAGGCATCATAATCCCTGACTTCAAAATATACTACAAAGCTATGGTAACCAAACAGCATGGTACTAGTGCAAAAACAGGCACACGGATCAACGGAACAGAATTGAAAGCCCAGAAATAAAACCACACATCTACAGATAGCTAATCTCTGAAAAGGAGCTAAGAACATACAATGTAGAAAGGAAAGTCTCTTCAATAAATGGTGTTGGGAAAACTGAACAGCCACCTGCCAAAGAATGAAAGTAGATCATTATCTTTTACCATACACAAAAATAAACTCGAAATGGATCAAATACTTGAAAGTAAGACCTGAGACCACAAAAATTCTCGAAGAAAATATAGGCAGTACACTCTTTGACATTGGTCTTAAAAGGATCTTTTCGAGTACCATCTCTACTGAGATGAGGGAAACAAAAGAAAAAATAAACAGGTGGGACTTCATCAGACTAAAGAACTTCTACATGGCAAAGGAAACAAGGATCAAAACGAAAAGACAACCCACCAGCTGGGCGAAAATATTTGCAAATCATATATCCGACAAGGGGTTAATCTCCATAATATATAAAGAACTCACACAGCTGAACAACAAATAAAACAAACAACCCAATCAAAATATGGGCAGAGGATATGAACTGACATTTTTCCAAAGAAGACATACAGATGGTCAACTGACATATGAAAAGATGTTCAACATCACTAATCATTAGGGAAATACAAATCAAAGCTACTTAGATATCACTTCACACCCACTAGAATGGCTATAATCACCAAGACAAAAAATAACAAATGTTGGAGAGGATGTGGAGAAAAGGGAACTCTCATACACTGCTGGTAGGAATGCAAACTGGTACAGCCACTATAGAAAACAGTATGGAGATTTCTCAAAAAATTAAAATTGGAAAAACCATATGACCCAGCTATCCCACTACTGGATATTTATCCAAATAATTTGAAATCAAGAACCCAAAGAGACTTATGCACCCCTATGTTCATTGAAGCACTATTCACAATAGCCAAGATGTGGAAACAGCCCAAATGTCCATCAACTGATGAATAGATAAAGGAGATGTGGTATATATATACAATGGAATACTACTCAGCGATAAGAATAAACAAAATCATCCCATTCGCAGCAACATGGATGGACCTTGAGGGTATCATGTCAAGCAAGATAAGTCAGACAGAGAAAGACAAACACCATATGAGTTCACTCATTTGTGGAAGATAAACACATGGACAAAAAAACAGTTTAGTGGTTACCAGGGGGAAGGGGGTTGGGGGGTGGACACAAGGGGTGAAGTGGCACATTTATATGGTGACTGACAAATAATAGTGTACAACTGAAATTTCACAATGTTATAAACTATTATGACCTCAATAAAAAAAATTGCCTTTTTTTCTGCAAAGACGTTATAGTGAAGAACGCAATGACTATTCGCAGAGCTTGATGCCACCACTTGATTCATGCTAAGAAGCCAGCAGTTTTACCCACCATTGCTTTCACATAATCAATTGCAAAATGTCAACACAGTGAAAAATATTTAATGTCTTAGTATTATTATGAATATAGTTTGATCAGGAGTCCATGGACCACACTTTTGGAACTGCTGTTGGAAGCACTGAGAATACTCACAAAGTCTCTACTGTCGGGAGAAGACAACACACAAATAAATGAATAAGCTAATATCAGAGCAGTAAGTGCTAATCTGAAGATATAGCAGAGTGGTGTGCTAGAGAAGAAAGACTAGAACAGAGGGATGACCTTCTATTGGATGGTCAGGGAAGGCATCTTTGAGGTGATGATCCTGGAGCTGAACCCTAATTGACAAGAGTCAGTCACGTAATGATCTGGGGGAAGAAATTCCAGACAGAGAGAAGATTGTAAAATCCTGAGATGGGATTGGATTTGGCGTGTTCAAGGAAGGCAAAGGAGGCTAGTGTGACTGAAACCAGCAAATGAGGTGCCTAATGGCAGAAGATGTAGCTGTAGAGGTGACATCCATTCATAGGTCCACCTGCCAAGCGGCAAATTGGTGTGATGACAGCACGGCATTTGCATTCAAGTTCTGGTTCTGTTATTTGCTAGTGGGGTGACTTTAGTCAAGTTAATTAGAGTCATTAGGTTTTGGGTTCCCAGGAGTCAGGCTCTGAGGCAGAGATATGTGTGGAGGATGTTAACTGGGGAGGGCCTGGGGATCCACACCTAAGAGAGAATGAGGGAAGTAGGACTGGGAAGAAGCAAAAAGCAAACCGTGATGAAGTTGCTACAGGAGGTTCAGGAACTATGAATCTAGCATGGCCCTTTGGAGATGCCCTGAACTAAGGTAAAGGGTTGAAGATTTCTACACTTTAATTGACAATTCAGTAGATGTGGGCCACCCCAGGAGGGGACCTGACTTTGGGCAAGGCAATTCCCTTCAGCAGAGGTCTATTCTTGGGGAAGAACTCAGTTTGAGCCATCAGCAGCCTACAATTTCAGCTGGAGAAAGGGGAGCCTTGCTGCTGAGGGGAATCTGAGTGGCACACCACAACACCCACTACACTTAGCATCTCTGAGTGTTTTCCTTATCTATAAACTGGAGATGAGAATCAGAATAGTTGAGTGACTCAATGTGATAACATATAAGAAAGGACTTTATTGACAATATGGTTATGCAAATGGAGGTTGTTGATTTTAAGGGAATTTACATGACTTTAGTGCTTTTGTTATAAATCATTTATGACATTTGAACCTATTTGTGCAAATGTAGTAATATTTGTTTTAAATAGGAATTTATCTTCAGACTAGCTGGACTTTCTGAGATAATATTATTTTAACCAGCTAGCAGGTGAGCTGCTCTGGAATAATTTCTGAACGTCAAAACATAAATCATGTTTAGATTTTTCCACAGATTGCCCTCAATAAGGCCTTTCCTATGTGACTACAAACTATATTTATCACTTCTTGTTTTTCTCCTCTAGAGACCGCTGTCAAGAATTACTGGATCATGTTCTCATGTTAGCAGATAAAGCATTTGCCCAGTTCTCACAAGTAATTATTCTTTTGTTTTTCACCCGTTATTTTCTTACTGATAAATATAGAAAAATTAGGCTGGGAATTTCTCGGGGGAAAAAAGCATTCCACGATCAAATAAGTTTGAGCAACGGCTGTTTAAGCAAAGTTTAGTTTCTGCAGGACTTCTTGGGGCCTTTAATAATTAGCTAGTTGATTGTGATCTCTAAGTATGGGATGTAGCACGAAGTATAAAACCATGTACAATGCAAGAATGCATAGACTTTTTTCTCCTAATAACCAGAACTCTCCAAAGCTGACTCTGAGACATTTTGGTTAAAATTGAATACAGTGACTATAGGGCTTCAAAGTATCTCAAAGGGCATCCTATCTTCCAGTTCACCCACGTACCTACCCTCCCTTATGTTATAGATGTATAAACAAAGGCACATCCAAGAGTTTAGTACAGTGAGGTAATTCTGTTTCCAGGAAATAATTTCTAGAGAAACATATCTTGTGTCCTAGACTGAACACCATCCAGCATTCAGCCCATCCCACCGTCAGCCCCATCATCACCTCTTGGTCCAGAAAATCACACTCCCATGTGGTTCCTGGGCCATGTGAAGGGACAACATTTTCACTATCAATTTATATTTGGCTCCTCTCAGTACACCAGGCAAAAGTTTAAATTGTATTTCAAGATGTGAACTGTAAAAACAAATTTTATTCCAATCAGGGCCTAATCTATTCTAGTTTCTTTAGAAAATGCTTGGCTGTTGGCAAGCCACGACCTAGTCTCAAGGCTCAGACATGGTGCAGACAGGGCCTGGGATTAAGACCTACTGAATGAAGAATGAGTGAGGAGAAGAAGTGGAATTTGAAGGGAAAGTGGAGCAAATGTGAAAGAAAAGCAGGTATCATGTAATTTCAGGCTATCAGAAAAGCAAGCATGGATGCTTCTGTTTCGCTCACTAGATTACTGGACTAAATTCTGTTAGGTCATCTAATGCTGATATTAAAATGTAGCAGCAGTAAGCGTGCATTGCCCATTCATGGTTGGTTTACATGTAAGGAGATAGGATAAGGGATATATGTTTTATGTCTCATAAAATTAGTCATGGATGTGCTGCCCTAGTATGAAGATGACACGATGGAGAGAATACCAGACTAGGAGTCAGAGTTGAAGTCATAGTTTTATCATGGATTGACTGGTCTCTTGGGCAGGTCGCTTCATCTCTCTGGACCTCAGTTTCTTCCTCAGTCCCAACTGGAGGCTGAACTGGATGAGGTAACTTCCAGCTCCTATGATCCAGTTTTCTTTGACTCCATGTCATTTTTATGTTCTTAAACATTGACCCATTCCCCTGTTTCTTGTAAGATCAAGGCCAACATTCTTTCAACTGTTCAAGGCCGTCTAGCTTCTGACTCCATCCTTCCTTTTCAGCCCCATCTTTCAAGCTAACGTATTCCTCTAATGACCTGTCTGCTTTCCTGCCACCTATTCAAATCCAGTTTATGTGTAAGGCCAGCCCAAAGTATTACCTCCTTTCTGAGTCCTTCCTGACTGACTGCCTCTTCTGGGAAAGCTCTCTACCCGCTCCAGTGCTGGTGGCCTTTGCTGTGTATTTGCCTCTCCCCACTTACTATAGAGTGCTCTTAGTATTTTTTTCCCATATAAATCTTTATCCCCACAAATATACTAATATACTGATAAGATCCAAGAGTACTTTTTAATTTTATGTTAAATATTAGGACCTGGTAATGAAGAAAACATAGTGGAAGTTTGTTAACTGATGTTTTTGATTAATGGATGATTTGATGGTTTCCTGTTATTTTTAGCCGTGGTGATGAATTCATTCACACATTCTAACCTGGGCCAATGTGTCAATAGTGGATTCTTTTATTAGTTAGGTTTTCTGGAATCAAGAGTGTGATTTTGGCTATGGAATGGTGATAAACTGCTCAGTTCGTGTAAGCCTCTTTAGATCCCTACTCTTGACAGTGAGGCCACCATCTCTCATTGTGCCTAAACGTTCTGTGCATTCTCCTCATATTCACCAATGCTTCATGAACATAATCTCATTCATTCACTATAATCACTTTCTGTGGTAAGAACTACTTTATAGATTAGGAAATATTGCCAAAGAGGTATTTCAGCAGCTTGCCCTTGGTCACACAGAGAGCATACAGGAGAGTTGATATTTGAGCCAGAACTTTCTGAGTCCACGGTCAAAATTCTTACTTGGAGTGGTCAGGAAAAACATGTAATAAGAAAACTTAATAAAGTACATTTCATATCCAATATGCTATAGGAAGTCTACTTAGAATGCTCTCATTTGTAGGATTTCTTTTCAGTATCTAACTGGGCTGGTTACAGGAAACCTCCTTATATCATTGGCCCACTCTGGGCAGAGAGTGAGCTAGAGCATAGAAAAGTATGGCTCTCCACTTTGGAAGGCCTAAGAGAAATTATGGTGGAATTCTGATAACTTCAGTTTGTAGGAACTGGTGTGGAAGGGACTACGGATTATGAGAGGTGGGAGGACTAGACCTGAAAGCTACTGATTTTAGGAGACGCAGTATTATGGCAGGACAAGCAGTATAAGGGTGCCCTGCAGTAACTGGTCAAGTCAGAAAGAGCAATGACTGTCAATGTGGCCTTGAGCAAGTTAATCAACCTCTCTAAGCCTTATTTTCCTCGTCTGTGAGGTGGATGTAGCAGAATCTGCTTCACAAGTTTGCTGAGAAAATTAAATGATATAACATCTACTGAACACGTATTGATGTGTGCTTATTATACGTCAGACACACTTTAGATCTTGGGGATTCAGCAAGGAACAAATTAGGCAAAATTCCTTGCTCCCAGAGATTGTTGATCCAATAAATGAAATAAATAAGCGTATATAGTATGTTAGAGATTGATAAATGCTAGGGAGAAAAATTAGGCAAGGAAGGGAGGAGGTAATGCTAGTATGTTAGGAAGGGTCACAGAAGGTCTTACTGAGAGGATCACATTGGAGCAAATCTGGAGGATATGAGGGAGCAAACCATGTAGTTAGGCAAAGAAAAAGCAAGAGTGAGGGCCCTCAGGCAGGAATGTCCCCAAGAAACAGCAAGGAGGCCAGTGTGACTGAACAGAATGGGTAAAAGGGAAGAGTAGTAGGAGATCAGGTTGGAATCAGTAGGGTCTTGCAGGTTACTGTGAAGACTTTGGCTTTTAACTCACTCTGAGCAAGATGTGAAGCCTTTGGAAGGTTCTGGGCAGAGCAGTGACATGATCTGACTTAGGTCTGAACAGCATGACTTTGGCTGCTGTGTGGAGACGAGACTGAGGGGACAAGGTGGGGAAGTAAGGAGACCATTAGAAGATTGAGACAATAATACCAGCCAGATACAGGAAAGAGTATCATAGCAGCTGCTCTGTAAAACAACATAATTTCCCCCACTGTATTGCATGGACAGCTTCTAGGTACATGCCAATTTCCACATGCATCAGAGCACACTACACAGCTGTGGAGACAGACTTCCCTTCCTATTTTGTTGGGGCCAGATACAGGACCCCAAATGCCAACCCCAAATAAAGAAAGTTCTCTGAGTCAGCTAACCACTGTCAAGACGTGTTGGTGGCTTCAGAGACATTCATTCAAAGCAGGGAAGTTTCACTTCACGTGTAGAGGGGCCACACTCAGAGGGTTGTCTACTCAAGCCTTTCTCTCCCTGGGGCTACATGAGGGCCTTATGTTTGCTCTAGCAATCAAGCAGATCACCTTATAGATCAAATCAGATTTCCGGTTCACTCTGGGTCTAGGTTGGCACCAGCATCTTTGATGTAGTGCATCCTGGGAAGTCCCAGCCTGATCTCTCTTGGGAGCATAGTCACTGGACCACGGAAGGAAACAATGTGTGCAAGACAGTTTCCACTGGAGTGAAATTCTCCCTAGTTACATAGACTTGGCTCTTCTGCTACTGAGAAGCAGGTGGAAAGTTCTTTTATAAATGAAATTTTTATTATTAAAAAATATTTCAGATTACCTTAAACATAACTAGCTTCCTTCCACACTGACCAGCCATCTGGTCTGACCAAGTCGTTCCATGCTTTCAGCTGGACATACCTTGCATGAGGTCTTCGACATGGCAGCTATGTAGTTGGCTTTGCCAACCCTGACCGAAAAGCCAGGCACACTTACCCCGTGTTCCCTTGTTAAAGCACTTCATTTAAGGATTTGGTGAGCAATGCAGTGTGCCCCAGGTTATCCCAGACCTAGCAACCCACAACCATGCAAAAACACAGAGGCTCCCCCAGAGGCCTTCTGTAACAGTTCCATGGCCAAGTGCATTTTTGGCACCTGGAAACACAGCCTTCTACTGGAAAAATTTGCTTCCACCCACCCTTTAAGAGCTGGAAAATAAGGTCAAGGTTGCAGAGAGGCTGTACCCATTGAAAAGCAGCCATCTCAACTATCTCCCAAAGGGATGAATGTCCAATAACTAAAGTCCACATGGCACAGTCACTAGTCTATCTTTCCTTTGGGAGCCATCAGTCTCCTACATTGTTTTGAAATGGCTCCCATGTTGATTGGCCCTCTGTAGCCTCTGTAGGGTGGAGTGAAGAATGCAGCCCCATTTTTAGGACAGCAATTCTTAAGAGAAAGGATCTAGATTGCTTTTGTGTCCAAGACTGTAGCTGGAGAAGGCCAGTGGTTAGCGAGATGGCATCACTGTGTTTCTTATCCAGTAGAAGCAAGATAGAGATAGCTACAGTGGCAGCAGCAGCAGGATTGGAGGATCAACGTAGACAACATTTATTTCTTCTTCCTATGGAAGTGTGCCATAATTAAAGACCACAGATAAGCTCATTTTAAATTCTGCTTTCTGGCTTAGCACACTAGCCTTTAAAATGATCGCTCTAACGTGCAAAAGTAAAGCGTGCACCCCTCCTGATGCTGCTGTCCGCTCTTAGCTTCCACACTGAGACTCCTCACAAGATCAGAGTATGCCTCATCTTCACTTCTACATGAGTCTCTCTTCTGTGGAGATTATGTGACTAAGGTTTTCAACATTTCCAAATCGAAGCCCTCAGCAGAGGATTTGATATTTTTCCAAGACAACTGTTACTTATCAGCTTTGCAAATGCAGGCACTCTACCTAGCAAACTCCGAAGCAGACATGTCCCTCTGTCCAAACCCATTTTTCACTCTGAGCCTACTACCTTCGAATGGAAATGGATTGTGCTTTGATATCAGACAGACGTGAGTTTGAATCTTAGCCCCTCCACCTACTAGCTGGCTTACATTGACGGTTTTATTACCTTTCAGGAGCTCCTCACCTGTGTCTTAAGGACAGTAATACCTACCATTATGAGTTGATTATATTAAAAGTACTCAGTATATGTCAAGTGTTTGCTACAATGAGTGGACAACTAAGTACTCAATAAACCTTATTATAACTTTCAGAGGTGAGTTATCTTTAAAGCAATCTTTAATAATCATAAAACTCATATATGTCCATACAGAGAAGTATTTAAGTATGTCAGAAATAATTACCAGAGTGTTACTTAGGCCATGTTCAATGATAAAAGTCATTTGAGTCTTAATAATGAAGAAACATTCATAAGATTATAGAAACTAGTTCCCAAAGCAAGATGATTGAAGGATTAATACCAACCTGGAAGCAAGTTTCTAGAACCACTTGCCTGTCAATGATTTGGATGAAGATACAGAATGCATGTTTGTCAAATCTATAGATAGCTAGAGGCTCGGAGAGAGAATGAATATTTTAGGTAACAAAATAGAATCAGCAAGCACCTTTGCAGGTTAAATTGATAGGCCAAGATGAAATATAGTAAGGATCACTGCAAGCTCTTCTACTTGGTTACAACAGAATGAAAAATGTCCATCCATGTTGTTGCAAATGGCAGGATTTTCTCATGGCTGAATCATATTCCGCTGCATATATATATACTGCATCTCCTTTATCCATTCATCCTTTGGTGTACACTTACGTTGTTTCCATATCTTGGCTACTGGGAATAATGCTGCAATGAATATGGTTGTATAGATACCTCTTCAAGATCCTAATTTCATTTCCTTTGGATATACACCAAGAAATGGTATTGCTGAATCAAATAGTAGTTCTATTTTTAATTTTGGGGAGAACTTCCATACTGTTTTCCAAAGTGGCTGTACCAGTTTACATTCCCACAAACAGTGAACATGGGTTCCCATTTCCTCACACAGTATTTGTTATCTCTTGTCTTTTTGCTGATGGCCATTCTAATAGGTGTGAGATAATATCTCATTATGATTTTGAATCTCATATCCTTGATGATTAGTGATGTTAAGCACCTTTTCATGGTTTTATTGACCACTTATATGTCTTCTTTGGAAAAATGTCTATTCAGGCCCCTCATCCATTTTTTAATAGGATTATTTGGTTTTATTTGCTATTGAGTTACATGAGTTCCTTACATATATTTCGGGTGTTAACTCCTTATCAGATATATGATTTGCAAATATTTTCTTCTATTCCATATGTTGCCTTTCATTTTGTTGATTGCTTCTTTTTCTGTGCAGAGCTTTTTATTTTGATGCTGTCCCACTTGTTTATTTTTGCTTTTGTTGCTTGGGGTTTTGGTGTCATATCAAGGAGATGTTTCCCTATGTTTTCTTCTTGAGGTTTACAATTTCAGGTCTTATATTTAAGTCTTTCACCCATTTTGAGTTAATTTTTGTGAGTGGTGTAAGACAAGGGTCTAGTTTTATTCTTCTGCATGTGATTATCCTATTTTCCCAGCACCATTTATTGAAGAGACTCTCCTTTCCCCACTGAGTATTCTTGGTTCCCTTGTCAAGTATTGGTTGACTGTATATGGGAAAGTTTTACTTCTGGGCTCTCAATTCTGTTCCATTGGTCTATGTGTCTATTTTTGTTCCTCCATACTGTTTTGATTACTATAGCTCTGTAGTATAATTTGACATCAGGAAGTGTGATGCCTCCAGCTTTGTTCTTCTTTCTCATGATTGCTTTGTCTGTTCAAGGTCTTTTGTGGTTTCATACAAACTTAAGAATTCTTTTTCTTATTTCTGAGAAAAATGCCATTGGGATTTTGATAGGAATTGCATTGAACCTATGTATGGTTTTGGGTAGTGTGGACATTTTAACAATATTAATTCTTCTGATCCATGAACATGGGATACTTTCCACTTATTTGTGTCTCTTTCAATTTGGAATTATACCAAGTGAAATAAGTCAGACAGAGAAAGACAAATGCTATATGATCTCACTTATATGTAGAATTTTAAAAAGCCAAACTAATAGAAACAGAGTGTAGAATGGTGGTTGCCAGGGGCTGGGGGGTGGGGGAAATGGAGAGATGTTGGTCAAAGGGTACAAATTTCCAATTATAAAATGAATAAGTTCTGGGGGTCTAATGTACAGCATGATGATTATAGTTAATAATAGTGTATCACATACTTGAAAGTTGCTGAGAGAGTGGATCTTAGATGTTATCACCACAAAAAAGGAATCATAATTATGTGAAGTGATGGAGGTATTATTTAACACTACTGAGGCAATCATTTTGCAACATCTGAGTATATCAAATCAACACATTGTATACCTTAAACTTACACAATGTTATATGTCAATTATATCTCAATAAAGTGTAAAAAAAGGAACATTATCTACCAGAGGAAAAAACTCAAAAGAATGAATAAGATGATAAATGATGATATAACACTGGTACAGATGAAAAAAGCCTTAAGAATGTTAAAACCGAGTGAATTCTTTAGAAATACACACAGCAGTTTGACTGCCAAGAAAGCAAATGAAAACACAGATTGTACTCATAAAATCAGGGCATATATAATTAGAGAGTTGTATTTGAGACTGGCCCCCCAAACCTAAATGGGCATGCAGATAAATTGGAGGCAAATAACCAGAGTAGAAAATTAATTTTGCATAATGATATACAATTGAAAGGACTGGGGATGTTTGTTCTAATGAAGGCTGTGATTGTTATTTTCATATACTGTATATAGAGAAAGAACATGTATGGTGTTTCCCCAAATGGGATGGCTATACCACCATTGATACATGGATAATAATGTTAATTAATAATCCATTAATATAAATAATACACATAATTAATGGTACATTGCTAATGTATTAGAAAAAATATAAAACTAACACATCAAACCTTTGATTTCACAGATATTATTTCTCAGTTTTGAGATTAAAATAGGTGTTTAAGTTACAATGAGTTGAAAGAAAAAACATCAAGTGCATGATAGTCTAAGTGTGTGGTATGACATCAGAGCATAAGAGCAATATGGAAACTCTAATTATGGGGATAGCTGATCAGATTTCTGTGTGACCTCAAGGGAGAAAATGAAAACCAATGAGTAGAAGACACCTGAAGCAAGTTTCAACTCAAAATATAGTATATTTTCCGATCAGCTCATTCCAGACAAAATGGATGACCCCAAGCATGAGAGAGTTCTCCAACCCCAGGGACATGAAAGCACAGGCTAGAAGGCCTTTGGTGGGGACAGAGCAGAGGAGATTCATGCATCAAGTAAACAGTTGGACCAGGTGAATTTCAGGCCCCCCTGGCCCTCTTATTGTGTGACTGAGTTCTACATCAATTCTCACTCAGCACAGACACTGGCTTTTCGGTGTTAAGGAAATCTGTTGTTTGTTTCACTTTATTTGGAAGATGGTGGGAGGGAATCAAGACTGCATTATCAGAAATGCCCAGGGTTCCTATTAGGCTGGGACTGGTAATGATTGCCTTCAGGGCACTAATTTCAGCTAATAGCCATGGTACCCACCTCCAGCTGCGACACATTAGGTAGAACTCATCACCTCATCCATTCTCACTTAGTTTAGTCTGGAAAAGAAGACTGTGTTCCCCAATAATAAAAATGGGGTCTGGGGAAAGAATGAGACTTCTCCTTAAAAGAGAAGGAAAATGGGGTGTATTCTCAGGCCACTGGTTCCTTTACTATCTGTGCTTATAGTTTTGAAGCCTTGGGCAAGTTACTTAATAGCCTTGAACTTCACTTTTTTTCTCACTCTAAAATGAGAATATGATACCAAATGCCATGGTCACTAGGAAGACAGCAATTATATTTATCACATAACAGGAGCTTATTAATTCGTACATGTTCTTATTGATCCCCTTCTTTTCATCATGACTTTTACTTATGTAGCAAATGAAATTTCAGTAACAATACGTCTAATTAATTCCTCCACTCATTAATTCATTCAGCAGACATTTCTGAAAGTGCCAGTGAATCCAGGTGCAGGGCTTAGTAAGCCCAATGATATTCTCCATTCCAGAGACTGGAGGCCAAGCTTGGCAGCAGTACTGTTGATGAGTTGTTAAAGTATAATGGTAATGTACATTTACCCAGCCCTATGTGTCACAAAATACATTCGCATAACATAATTTTACTTAAATCTTCTTCCAAATCTGGAACATAGCAAGCTCCAGGAGGGCAGAGACCATACCTGTCCTGTTTATTACTATATTCCCCATTCCTAGCATAGAATCTGGCACATAATGGGAACTCCACAAGTATTGGTTGAATGAATGAAGGGAGGAATTGATGAACCAATAAAATAAACCAAAAAGAGAGATATTGGTAGCATTGTTTCACAGGTAGAGAAATAAAGTGTTGCTGGCTTTCGTATTTACCAGTCACTGAGTAAAAGGTAATTTCATCAACTAAACCACTTTTGGGTGAGATGGCATCTTACCCTTCTATTTTCTTGGACAGCAAAATGAGAATAAAGTAATGCAAAATAAATATAATATATAATAGCAGTAGTAGTAATAACAACCACAATAAAAGCTAATATCTACACAGTTCTTACCACGAGCCAGGCTTTGTTCTAGGAACTCCATGTGATCTTGGTGAGAACCCTGTTGGATGTGTTCCACAAGACAATGTATTTGCGACTCAGTGTAACTTCATCTGCTGAGGTCTTCCTGAGAACAAAGCGTGTGTAGTCCCCTCTTCACGTCTTCCCCCACTGGTAGAAATTGCAAACTCCTTGAGTGCACTCTCTGTCTTTTTCAGATCTGTATTCCCAGCATCCTGTTGTGCGTATAGCAGGTGTTCAATATGCTTCTGAGGACTAAGTGAAAGGATGATCTAATTGAAGGTCAGAAAAGGAAGTGCTCGATGAGGCCTAGAGTCGTGAGAAAATTTGAAGAAGGGCATACTTGAACTATGCTCAGCCTCAGTTGAACTTTGACAGACAGAGTGAGTATGACACATTGGGAGAACTGTAAGAAGGTTACACATCCTGCCTAAAGACTGGGACGGAGTGTGGGATGGGGTGAAGCTGGATGACCTCTCAGCCTCTTGTGGGATCTTCCAGTCCTTGGCACCATTGACTAGATATTTGGTTTCAGTCATCACCCTGTTCTTTTGCCCTTTTGTACCTTGGTCAGCTCTATTGATTTACTATTGCGTTCAATCTTTGCAAGTAAAGTGGAGCCATCAAAGCCTATGGGACAGCCCTTCTTTCATCATATGTGGAGCTTAAGGTAGGAACTTTGTGTTTTTTCCACTAGCATTGTCCAAAGTCTGCTGCACAAGCAGTTGTCCCAGGGGATGACATGGATTTATGAGAAAAGAAAACAGAAAAAGGTTCAGTGGTCAAATATGTGTGGGAAATGGAATTTCATCACTGCATAACTTCCCAGAGCCTTTACTAAATACTCTGATTCTGTAACAGGGAGCACGATGTGCAGAGGACTCCTAGCTTATTTAACCAAGGACCCTTGAAGGGGGTGTGTGAATGCAATACCACATGGCACTGGTGCTTCGCAGATTATATTCTATGGGAAGCACTGTCTTGGACCTCTTTATTGGGGAAGCATTTGCATATTTCTTAGAGCACTTGCATATTTATTAATCCATGGACCTTCTGCAGATACAACAATACCTTCCCCAGTCTTCTTCCAGCTGAGTTTGTTGTGAACACTCTCTGATCCCCACATCTGCCCATTTTGTACACTAGAGGGTAGTGTTGAGCCTGTTTAGAATTCCCCACACTTGGGACTGAGAAAAAGTATGATGAAATTGTCCTTCCTTTTCACATAAATCAGGGGAACTAAGTACCCAGCAGTTGTTGCTCTTACTGTAAAAACCATTGTGATGGGCAGGATTTTGTTCAAAATCCCTAAATTCAGAAGTTCTCAAAAACCACAGGCCAATTCTCCTCAGAAATTTCTGTCTGTACTTCTGTGCCTGAGAAGACAAAGTCGTCATCCGGGTTCTCTAGGGGCTTGTGAGTGGGTGCAAAAAAATGACAGAGTATATACAAAACTGAAAAAAGAGAGAAAAAGGGATTTTCTTGTTTTGTCCTGTCTGGGGTATTGGTAAAGGTTGGAATGGAATTGAAACATCCAAGAGTTCAGCCCCTGAACTACTTCTTAGTCTTTCTGCAGCTGCTGTATAAGCTCTTTTTCTTTAGCTGTCCTCAATTCTAGCCTTCTCATCTCCTACTCAATCTTCAAGACTCAGTTCAAACCCTACTCCCTCTTAAAAATTTAAAACCTGAGGGAGTCACCGTCTCTGAACTCTTATGCTCAGCCCTGGATTCTTAGTCTTAGTATGATCTTTTAAGAGTTCTCATTGATGTTCCTTTTATATCAACTATATTGTGAGGGCTTCAAGAATACGGGCCACATATTAATTACACTTGTCCATATTCCCTAGTAGGGATTTAGAAGCTCCACTGAAAGAAACAGACATCCATGGAGTTGCTACCATGTCGCAGGCAGTGAACTAGGTTCTTGCATGCTTTAGCTCAATTAAGATGGAATTTGACTGGCTGCAAAATTTTTGCCCTTTTCACAAAATTGTGGACCACTCAAAGAGTACATCTGAAAGGACAGAATACACAGGGCGACCTTATGTCCCAATTTACATTTGTTGTCCAGGCATAATTGTTAATAGTGTCTTCTTTCACTCTTAGAAGTGCCCCAGCTTGGTCCATAAATACTATGATAAACAGGCTCTGGGGTCAGATCTTCTAGCTTTGGATTCTGGCTCTGCCACCCACTAACTGTGTAACTTTGGGCAAATTACTTAACTTCTCTGGGCTTCAGTTCCCTCATGTAGAAATTGGGGGTGATAATGCCTTCCTAATAGGGTTATGTTAAAGGTTAAAGTTAATACAGTATGGTGCTTAGATGAATGGCTGTCACATAGTAAACACTCAAAAACGACAGTTATGATTGTCAAAGTGGACTTGATGATGGGAGCAAGCCCACAGTGACTGCCGTATGAAGTGACTCAGGGATGAGAGAGAAGCTAAGGACTGAGTGCTGATCTAAGGAGAAAAACAACGTTATGGGTGGTGAGTAGTGCTTTACAGCAGTGCCTCTCAAAGTGCCAAGCTTGGACCAGCAGCATCAGCAACATCTTGGATCTTGTTAAAAATGCAAATTCTTGGGCCCCACCTCAGATCTTCTGACTCAGAAACTTTGAGAATGGAGCCTGGCAATCTGTGTTCTAACATACCCTCCAGTTGATTCTGATGTGTGCTGAAGTTTGAGAACCACTCGTCTGGCACCTGCAATCAGGTCATCCTTTATTGGAGCTGAGGGGTAGTCAGAACCTTTGGTTTTCCTGGAAAGGAGATGGAACAGCAGAGAAGCTCCAACTAGTTACAGAACAACTTATTAAGCCAGAGAGGTTCAGGGTCAACATATCCCAGACCCCTGATGCTGAAGGCTACCCTAGGGAACTCTCATCCAGAGATTCTAAACGTGGACTCAGCCTGAATGTACTCCACATGTATTTTGTTCAGCCTGTTAAAAAAATCAGCCAGAAGTTAAAAATCGGAAAAATTTACACAAAAATCCAAATTTCTGGAATCCCTTAAAAATTCAGAAGCCTTGGCCTCTCTGGGTGGCATTGCCACCCAGCTACAGTTGACTGCCATGGAGGAGCAGCTGCTGCCTTAATGAGAGTATGCAGCCTCCAGCTTCTACTAATGCTCATCAGGCCAGCTGCACTCCTGTATATATGTTACCTGTCCTGTCCCTGTTTCCATTCATGACTTAGATGCCACATCCTGCTTTTAGATGAAAAAAGGTAGGACTGGAGAATGTAAGTGATTTGTGTAAGGTGCGTGGCTCAGGCCCTGGACATGACACTGTGTGTCAGGGGAGAGGGGGTCTCTGATCTTTTGAGCAGGGTCTTGAAGGAGGAAGAATTTGGTAAGCCTGAAGGGCTGGTCTTGCTGAGGTTCTCAAACTGTCCTGTGTATCAGAATCGTCTGGGTCAAGGATTAAAAATACACCTTTCAAAAGTCGCCTCCGCCTGAATCTGGTTCATCAGGGTTGGGGGGACTGGGACCAGGTATCTGCATGTAGAAAAAATCTCTCTTCCTTCTCCTCTCTCTTCACCCCAGAGATTATGAAGCAGATGGTCCAGGGAACACACTTTGGGAAACACTGAGCTATTTGTAACATGCCGGGTGGGAGCTATACCTTGGCTAGGTAGGGAGGTGTGGGAAGTGCAGGATGAGATCTCATCACAGGCTGCGTGTGCAGAAGAGAGCTGAAGGCATGAGCGGAAGCTGGGTAGAGAGATTTAAGTGTGGTAGGGACAGAAATAGTTGGGTTCTAGTAACCTGAGAAAGTTGTAACCCATAAAATGTAAATGCCCCTGAGCCAGATAGGCTAGCCTTTGAGAGAAAGTAAAAGAGTGATAGGAGCAGAAAAAACACAGAGGTGAGATTTCATGGTGAGAGATGGCAATGAGTTATTAGAGCTGAAAGATGACACCAAAAACGTTAGTTGTTGAAGGGCTTAAGAGGAATATTATGCAAGTACTCTTGTAGGGTACTTTGATCATCCTTAACTATAAAGAATCAAAAAGAAGAGGGAGCCCTGGCCTGGGGTCTTCCCACGCTCCATCCTTGTCTTACTTCCCATCTCCTTTCCCTGCTGTTCTCTACTCTTTCCCATCTCCTTAAAATTGTGTTTCTTCTTCTTCTTCCTCCCCTTTTCTATCTCTTTGTCTCTCTGGGTCTCTCTCTGTCTCTTTCTGTTTCTTTCTCTCTCTCTCTCTCCCTGTTCCTTTCTTTCTCTGGATCTCTCTCCCAATATGTAACTTACAAACCACACAAATAGTCATAGCATCAAAAAATACTCAGGGAAAAAACCATCCATCACCATGGAAGGAGAATCCAGGGGAAGAAACCAAACCCCTGAAAAAAGTTTCTAAAGTAATAAGTCGTTGTCAGATTCCAACCAGCCTGGGCCTCCACATGGAGAGGCAGAGGTATTTTTCTCTTGTTCCAAAGCCATGAGCAGAGTCCCATAGAGCTCTTCCGCTCCCACTGTGCTTTTTCCTCTGACCATTGCTGTCAAATGTGCTTTGTCATGTCATTTTCACGCCAGGCCTGGCGCATTTCTCTATATAGTAAAAGCTAATGAACTGTACGGCTTTTGGCAACGTTGGGCAATATACATGCTCCATTTGGAGCAGAGCAAGTCCTTGGAGTCTATAGCTGTGTGCACAACCTCAGGCTGTCCCTTGTGCTTCACGGGTCTGTAAATATCATAGCTGTGATCACTGCTCAGAATTATTAATATTCCAGAGGCCTGCTTTGACCCTACCCCCTACAGAGGCGGCTTTGGTCACACACAGCTTCGCATTGGACCCCATCCAATTGGAATTTATGACTGGAAGTGGCAGAAGGCCCACATCATAGCAATGTCTCACCTTCAACTGGCTCCACAGCTTGGACCCTAAGGACACCATGGTATTTAATATTCAATTCAAAATCCATTTGTTGTGTTAACGTGCTGAGCACTGAGTTTAGATGTTAGAGATGACAAAGATCTAAACCCTGCCCTGAAGAAAAGGATCTGGTAAGGGGAGAGGGACATGTAAATAAGATCCTTGTATGCTAATAGATTTCAGGTACAGTCCCTGGCAGTTTTGAGAGAAAGGCCACCCTTTCTTTCATTGGCAGTCCCTGAATCTTTACTACTCAAAATGTGGTCCTCAGACAGCGACAGTCCTTGAAGCTTGCTGGAAATGGAGAAGCTCAGGCCTCACCCCAGACTGAATGAGATTAAAGTTTGAGATGCCCTGATCTAAATCAGGGCTGCTCAAACCTGGTTCAAAAATCACCTGCTCCTTCCATTTTTTGTTTGTAAATGCCAGGAGAATTTTTTTCCAGTACCTATTCTTGTATCTAACTCTTAGAAATTCTGATGCACTAAGTCTGATGTTGGGCTGAATTTCCTTTATAAGCCTGCCAGGTACTTCTGAAACAGCTGATCTGTGGACTGCCACGTGGGAAGTAGCCTCTAAACCTGTGGTCCTCAAACTCGTTTGCACATTAGAAGGAGGAGCTTTTAAAATTCTTGCTGCCCAGCCTATACTCTGAGCAATTAAATCAGAAACCGTGGGTGTGGGGCTGAGGAAGCAGTAATGTTAAAGCTCCTCCAGGTGACTCTAATGTACAGCCAAGGTTGACGACCATTGCTCTGAACCAGTGCTGCAATAAATTTTAAACTGCCTAAGAGCCACCTGGATGCAATCCCATAGGGTCGGCAGAGTCCCAGGGGTTCCTAACTGAAAAGGAGGTAGAACTATGGCTAAAATTCGACTTTCTCAGCTCCTAACCAGGGTACTTGTCACCTGCAAAACTGCCAGGAAGTATAGTGAAGGGCTATGTTGGGACTAGCTCTATCCCTAGTGTGGGACAAGTTAAGAAAACTCAGACCCCATAGTTCAAAAGCCTTAGTCCTTCTGGTCTTAGCTTGGACACAAGTTGCAATGGCTTGATCCCTGTCTTGTCTTCAGGGTAGAAGCCAGTATCCATAATCCTGCCCAGAGTCCAAGCTCCCTCAAAACAGTAGAATTTTTCTCAGCACACTGGGCTCTAGACATGTTGGCTTTCTTTCATTTTCTCAAATGTATCCTTTTCCTTCCACCTCAGGACATTTGCACAAGCTGTTCCCTCTTCCAGAAATGCTCACTCTCCTTTCCTCTCTTCAGGTACTCCTTTAGGAAAGTCCTTCCTGACTCCCTAAATGAGACCAGATTCCCCAGTGACACATGTACAGCACCTCGTACCTTTCCTTGGTCATACTTTTCACAGTTTTAAATTATGGATTATGTTAATATTTGAATAGCTTCTCTAAACAATTCCAATTAAGACAGAAGCTAAGTCTCTTTTGCTCAGAACTTGCATCGTGCCTGGAATACAGCAGGGACTCAATGAATGCTTGAGTAAACACACACCACTCTCCCCAGGCATTGGAGGTCCCAGGTCCCTTACATATTCCCCCACCCTACCTAAAATGATCAACATTTGCCTCAAACAGACAGGCCCCATTCTCATTCCGTTTGTCAAGATGAACACTTCAGCCCCTACCAATCTTGGGGGCATATACCACCTCCTTCTTGGATCACCACCTGTTCCCAAATTCTAGACACTGTCAGCCTATCTGAGGCCCCTCCTCCATGTGTAGATGTGGGTACTAGCATCCCCACCCCCATCTCTGCAAGCATTCTGAGCCTCTAATGGACCCTTCTTCTTGATGCCACTCTGGCACTGGCCCGGCAGAGACCTCCAAGTCTTCAGTCTTCATCACAGCATTAAGCAGGAAATATTATTATCAATGCTAAGTGTCCAACATACCTTATGCCCCTCATGTATAAAATGAGAATAATAGTACCCACCTCAAAGGTTGATGGACAATTAAATGAGATCATCTGCCTCACTGCCCAGTCAACAATATTTCAAATTTTTATTACTACTAACAACTTCAAAAATCCCACTGGACCCCACGAAATGTATCAGTGCCGCTGTTTGTACTTATTGAGTAAGATGATGGGAAGCTAGTATGGATTCAATAACAATTTTAAATGAGCTCACATTTTAGTGGTTATGACAGCATTGCAATCCAATAGTACATCTAGGAGTGGAGAATAATGCTTATTTCCATTTTCAGAAAATATGTGACATGTCTAAGGATTTAAGGGTCTGTGACAAGTCCATGCCCACCTCCTCCCCATGGGTCCTGGCTTTCAGGTGGAGAAACAGCTTGAGACTGTAAGCTGAGAGTACACACTTTGGGAAATGTCACACATACATCCTCTCCTCTCTTATTTTATTTTTCTTTAAGTACACTCCATCAAACCAGAAAACAAGCTCTTTGATGCAGAAGTTACTGCTGTTGAGCCCTGTGAAGATCAGGACTTTCAGCCCATCCATTTTGTGGCAGGGAACGGGGAAGAGGTCAAGGCTGAGTTCTAGTAAGTATGAGGTGGGGGCGGGGAGGAGAGGAAGGGAATCTTGGTGTGGCTTCAATTCCACCAGAGAGGGTGTGGGCAGACTGGAGAGGAAAGTAACTCACCCATTTATTTTTCACTCAATGAATCTTTACGAAACAAGACTTCCTAGTTGTATGACCTGAGGCAAGTTAATTATTTTTCTCATCCTCAGATTGTCACCTGTGAAATGGAGATAATAACAGGGTTATAATAAGTATTAGCTGAGATAATATGCACAAGAACTGGCATGAGGTCAGTGTGCGATGAGTGTTAATTGCTGCTGCTGCCGTTCATGTTGAACAAGGTGAATACAGTGTTGCCATCATGATATTTTGAACCAAATGGGACCCAGAGAAAAGTACACTGGAAATTACAATAGCGATTGATGGGAGGAGTAGAGGGGGTGCTCTGAGCACGTAGGAAGGGCACCTAATTCAGACATCCTGGAGGAAATTTCAGGTTTAAACTGAGACATTAAGGGTAAGTAGCAGTGTTAAAAAAAATTGTTCTGGCGCTTAGTAAAGACAGCAAGGAAAACTTTACTCAAGAAGTACTACTGCAATGAGGGTTTGCAGGAGGAGAGAGACATCAGGCCCAACTCCGAATACCCAAGGGAGGGAGGATTTATAGCCAAGAAACAAGTGGTGGGGTTGGTGGGTAAAAAATTTCTAAGGCAGTAGGATAATTCTTGCTAAACTAGCCAAACAGGATTCTTGCTGAAGGCACACCTAGGCGATCAGGTATCACCTGGGTGTGGTGGGGTGAGGAGGGTGATCAGATATTGAAGGTGACCAAATATTGAGGGGGACGGATTCTGGCTAAATTGACTTGCCAGGATTCTGGCTAAAAGTGAACTCTACAAGGATAGAGATGGAAGCCCCAGTCAGGCCTAGACGAGCAGAGGGCTCAGAGGGGCCTGACTAACGTTTGGCCAAAGAGAGAATATTTGGCAATAGTTACCCAAGTGAAGACGGTCTAAGTAGAAAGACTATCTCATGGGAAAGGCTCAAGGCGAATAGAAGCACATCCTTTCTTCTCCCACAGTGAACAGCCCCTTTCCAAGGAAGAGATTAACCTTCACTGCACATTGGAGTCACCCAGGGATCTTTAAAAACTTCTGGCACCTAGATTCTACCCACAGAGATTCTAAACTAGTTGGTATAGTAAGCACCCTGGGCTCTCTGTTTGTTTTTTATTTTAAGGTTTATTGACATATAACATTGTGTAAGTTTAATGTGTACAATGTGATGATTTGACACACATATATAGTGAAATGTTTACCACAATAAGGTTAGTTAACATATCCTCATCTCACATAATTATCATTTTGTTCTTCTTGTTATGGTGAGAGCATTTAAGAACTTCTCTCTTAGCAACTTTCAAGAATATGATACAGAATTGTCAACTATAGTCACCATGCTGTACATCAGCTCTCCAGAACTTATTCCTTCTATAACTAGAAGTTTGTACCCTTTGACCAACATCTCCTCATTTTCCCCACCCTCCAGCTCATAGCAACCACCAATCTACTCCATTTCTATGAATTCAGCTTTTTTAGATTCCACATGTAAGTGAGATCTTACAGTATTTGTCTTCTGTCTGACTTATTTCACTTAGCATAATGCAATCAGAGTCCATCTGTGTTGGCAGGATTTCCTTCTTTCTATGGCTGAATAATATTCCATTGCATATATATATACACCACATTTTCTTTATCTATTCATGTTTCAATGGACACTTAGGTTGTTTCCATGTCTTGGCTATTGTGACTAACGCTGTTATGAACATACGGGGGCAGATATCATTATGAGATAGTGATTTCACTTCCTTCACATATATACCTAGAAGAGGTATTGCTGGGTCACACGTTAGTTCTGTTTTTAATTTTTGGAAGAACCTCCATACTGTTTTCCACAGTGACTGTACCAATTTGCATTCCCACCAACAGTGCACAAGGGTTCCTTTTTTCTTTACATCCTCATCAGCATTGTTTCTCCTGTCTTGTCTTCCTAAAAGGTATGAGATGATATCTCATTGTGGTTTTGATTTGCATTTCCCTAATTATTAGCGATGTTGAGTACCTTTTCATGTACTTATTGTCCACTTGTATGTCTTCTTTGGGAAAATGTCTCTTTAGATCCTTTGCCCATTTTTTAATCAGATTTTTTTTTTGCTATTGAGTTGTATGATTTCCTTATATATTTTGGATATTAACCTCTTATCAGATATGTGGTTTGCAAATATTTTCTCCCATTCCATAGGTTGCCTTTTCATTTTGTTGATTATTTCTTTTGTCGTGCAGAAGCTTTTTAGTTTGATGTAGTCTCCCTTGTTTATTCTTGCTTTTGTTGCTTGTGTTTTTAGTGTCAAATCCCAAAAATTAATTGTCAAGACCAATGTCAAGGAGCCTTTTCTCTATGTTTTATTCAAGGAATTTTGTGATTTCAGGTCTCATGTTTAAGTCCTTAATCCATTTTGACTTAATTTTTGTGGATGGTGGAAGATAGGGTCCCATATCATTCTTTTGCATATGAATATCCAATTTTCCCAGTGCCATTTATCGAAGAGACTATCCTTTCGCACTGAGTATTCCTGACTCCCTTGTCAAATATTAGTTGACCATATATGTGTGGGCTCTCAGTTCTGTTCCATTGCTCTATATGTCTGTTTTTATGCCAGGAACATACTGTTTTTATTATTATAGCTTCATAACATAGTTTGAAGACAGGAAATATGATGGTCCAGCTTTGCTCTTTCCCAAGATGGCTTTGTGGGATTTATCCCTGGGAGGTAAGGATGGTTCAACATATGCAAATCAATAAATGTGACACACCACATTAATAGGATGAGAGATAAAAATCATATGATCATCTTAACAGATGCAGAAAAAGCATTTGACAAAATTCATCATCCTATCATGATAAAAACTCTCAACAAATTGGGTATAGAAGAAACACACCTCAACATAATAAAGGCCATATATGACAAGCCCACAGCTAACATCATAGTCACTGGTGAAAAGCTGAAAGCTTTCCCTCTAAGATCAGGAACAAGACAAGTGGGCCTACTCTATTCAACATAGTACTAGAAGTCCTGGCCAAAGCAATTAGGTAAGAAAAGGAAATAAAAGACTTCCAAATTAGAAAAGAAGAAGTAAAATTATCTCTGTTTACAAATGACAGGATCTTGTATATATAAAATCCTAAAGACTTCATCAAACAACTGTTAGAACCAAAAACTTAATTCAGTAAAGTTTCAGGATTCAAAACCAATATACAGACATCAGTTGTGTTTCTATACATTAACAACAAACTATCTGAAAAAGAAATAAAGAAAACAGTGTAGTTTACAGTAGCACCAAAAATGATAAAATACTTAGGAATAAATTTAACCAAGGAACTGAAATATTTATACACTTAAAACTATCAGACATTCACGTAAGAAACTGGAGAAGACACAAATAAATGGAAAGATATCTTGTATTCATGGATCAGGAGAGTTAATATTATTAAAACATTCTTACTACCCAAAGCCATCCATAAATTCAATGCAATCTCTATCAAAATTCCAATGACATTTTTCACAGAAATAGAAAAAACTCCTAAAATTTGGAATCACAAAAGACCCCAAATAGCTCTGGGGTTTTTAAAGCTCTCCAGATGATTCTATTGTGCAGTTAGGGCTGTGAACCACTAGGTCTTTTCATAGCTAGAATTTGGCCTTTGCCTTAGCATATCAAGCTTTCTTAACTTGACTCTTATTACATCCAGAGGTACTGAATTATTATTTCTTTGGGGAGCCAATGATAATCATACTATAGTGGCAGAGTTCATGATTCTCAGGCTTTAAAGGGCATAGAATTCATCTGGTCATCTTGTTAAAATGCAGATTCTGATTCAGTAGGTCTGGGGTTGAGCCTGAGATGCCGTGTTTCTAACAAGCTCCCAAGTGTTGTTGATGCTATGGACCTCAGACTGGAATTTAAGAAGCAAAGACCTATATCTGAAGTTTTTCTACGTTTCCTAAATTTGAAATAATATGTTTTTAATTACATAGAAAGCATAACTGAGATAGAAAATTCCTAATGAGTGCTGGAAATACAAAGACAATAAAATATGGTATGATTATCCTTGTTCAAATGATATGCTCTATTTTATGAAGGCTAGTTAAGTTGGCTGTAAAATGAATACTTATACAACAAACCAGGTTTGGGTTACTGGTTTTCATTAGAAAAGTGGAAACACATTCTCAGGGAAGAGCTCTCCATGGAATGTCTTGAAACGACTGAGAAAGAAGAGGTTAAGAATGCAGCCACAGAGAGACAAATATAGCATAATCATTACAAGTTTTGTCTCTGGATTCAGACTCCCTAGGTTTAAAACTTCCTTCTACCATTTTCTACCTGTGTATCCTGGTCGAAGGTAATAAACTTCTCTGTTTCTTAGTTTCTTCACTTATGAAATAAAGACAATAGCCTTTTCCTTGAGTTGTTGTGGAGATTAATCAAATAAATATTTGCCAGAAGCTGAGAAGAGTGTGTCCCTGGCGCACAATGTGCGATCACTAAAAGTCAGCCATGATTACCTGGCTCAGCCTGGGTATCAGCACTTTGTAAAATCGTAATGCTGTGATTTTTGTAAGTTCTCTGCTGGTTCACTCCCTCTTTGACACAGCAATCCACCCTAACTCTCCTTTATTATGGCTGCTCCTCTATCTTTCCTAGGTTTGGATTCTTCAACTCTTTGCCACATAGCTCTTCATTTAGCTACTACTATATGCCAATCGCTGTGCTAAGCACCAGGCTGCAAAAGACACATCTTCTGCTATCAAGAAACACAGGAAGGGAAGGTGAAAGAGCAGCAAGAATAATCATGATGTTTACTTGTGATTAGAGTGATCAGATAAGAATGGACAGAGGATTGGAGGGTCACAGAGCAGCTACTCATTCTACCTTATGTAATGATTGCCTTTGGCTTTCAAATTCAGAACTGCAACAATGCTTCATTATAAATGGTTGCCATTTGATCTATAAACTCCCCTTTATTTGCAGTTTTAGCTTCTGGAAAATTAAACAGCGTCACATTTTATTAATACTCTACTATTGAAGTCCCAGATTTTTAGTCTACTGAAAATTATGGACATAAGTTAATACCCACTTTCAGAGCATAATTCTATTTTCTCACTGTCATCTAAATCAAGGGTCAGCAAACTTTTTCTGTAAAGAGGCAGATGGTAAATATTTAGATGTCGTGGGCCATACATCTACTCAACTCTACCCATAGACAATCCATAAATGATTGAGCATGGCTGTGTTCCAATAAAACTTTATTTACAAAAGCAGACAGCTGGCCTACAAGTCTTAGTTTATTGACCCCCATCTAAGTGTTCATATTCACTTGACACTTTCTTCACTCAAATATTGTTGACAAAATAGTTCAGCACCTGAAAGATAAAATACTCTCACTATCTCATTTGCATTTGTTATTTTCATTTATTCATGAAATGTTTGTTTACATAAATCTATAAGATGCTTTATCCAGGAAGCAGTATTTCTAGCATTATTTTCAATACTATAATTTTGTTTAATATGTAGAACTGTTTCCTACAGTGACCAGAAAAACTGAAGAAGAAAAACTGAAAATATTTGTAAAAGAATTCATTTTTTTCTGGAAACCACAGAGAGATCACTTACCCTGACAGGCCTCAGAGAATAGTGGTTAAGAACGTGAATTTTGCTAGACCACCCAGGTCAAGTCCTGGCTCCACCATTTACTAGCTTGTAACCTTGGGCAAGTTCTTAACCATTCAGTGCCTCAATTCTTCATCTATAAAATGGGGATATTAGTATTCCCACTTCATAAGATTATGGTGGAGATTATCAAATGACTTATGTAATACGAATAGAACAGCATACGCAAAAAGCACTCAACAAATCGCTTTTGTTCCTTTCACTCCTGCACATGAAGGGCAACCTTACCTTGTGTTTACTTTTCCTCTGCCAAGAATATACTCTGAAGATCAAAAGGACCTTCTGGGCATGCTACAATTCCATCAGCTGCAGCATAGATGTGTTGGACTCAACCTAGAAAGTCAAGATGGTCCTCAACCAAATGAAAGTGAATTTGTAATAATTCTGCTTTGACCTTGAGAAAACTTCTTAAGCTTCAGCTACACATCTTGGGGTAGTTTTCATCTACCTTGGGATTTTTCTAAGGCAGTTAAATGAAACATTGGGAGGGTCATGCATGTTAGCACAAGCCCATGTTGAGTATTTGATGGATATTCTTACAGGTTTGTTTTCATTGTTATTGTTGTTAATTTCTCTTCATTTCTACTCTCGTTATCTCTACTGAGACACATTTTGTGGTTGGAGTCAAGGCCTCTTGCATAAGCATTTGGTATCATTTAATAAAGGCCCAGAAATCCTCTCTGTATACTCTCCGATTTTCCAGCAATCACCATGCTTTGTAGACTTGAACAGGGTTAGAACATCATATGGAAAGACAGTTTTGTCCAACAGACAGTCAAAGGGCATTCCAATTTTGCCGGATAGATAGCCCTTCAATCAGATATGCGTAGTGCTTTGACAACTGTGAAGCAGGAGGCAACAGTTATGTATAAAGTACCTACTTTGTGTCTGGCAAATTCTAGGACAGCACTGTCCTATAGAACTTTCCCCAATAAAGGAAATGTTCTGTATCTGTGCTGCCCAGTACTCTAGCCACAAGCCTCGTGGTGCTATCGAGCACTTGAAATGTAGGTAGAGTAACTGGGGAAATAAAGTTTTAATTGTATTTAAGTCATTTAAATTTAATTGGCCACAGCGCAGTTAGAGGACACGTGGCATGTGTTAAAACAAAACAGCCTTGTAAGGCAAGTAGTATATGCCTGTTCCCCTTTAAAAAGAGGAGGAAATCTCAGAGAAGTTAAGGAAATTTCCAAGCATCACAGAGCTAGCAAGTGGCATATGGTCAGGCAGGATTTATACACCTCTCTCTTTCTCTCTCTCTCTTTCTGATGCCGTGCCTGGGGATTTTTCTTCCATAGCAAGCTGTATAGCACTGCATTGTAGTGTCATATTATATGTATTATATCATACTATATTACTATTATTCTTTTGAAATCCATCATTACATCAAGTAAATATTATTATATGGAGATGAAATTACTTTAACCCATTGTCTCCAGCAAAACAACGTTAGCTAACATGACTTGTATCGCCATGGAGAAAATTCATAATTGCCTACAGATAACTCACTTATCTTCTCCCCTTTGAAGACACTTCAGAGTAGGTCTTACCCTTGTTTTTCCATCCTGACCACTAAGACAATGGACGATGACCTCAAAAGAACAGTCAGCTATCATAGCACGCTGGTAGTTTGGGGGCAGCAGCTCATTTCTTCCAGAAAACTTATACTGAATTGATTTCCCAACACATGTTTATAGATTTGCTCTCCTGAGTTCCACACACAGAGAGCCATTTCCTTTGAACAGCTTGTCTGGTTACATCTTGTAGTAATTTATCTGCGTGCTCCCTGCCAACTGGTTCGTAGGGAAAACATGTTTGATGCATAACAATAGATCATTTGGGGATAAATCAAATTCTTAATGAAGTCTTGCTTCTCTTCAGCCAGGCATTTCGCTCAGAAGTCTCTCTTGGGCTCTAGTGACTTGAGGAAAGGGAATGTGGGTGCCCCAATCTGCGAGACAAGGAGGCGCATAGAAAGCTGATTTTCTTCAAGACAAGACTAACGACACAACATCCCTGGGGTCCCCGCTCATGGAGTCCAACTGAAACCACTGAAGTTGGATTGGAGACTAGTGCCTGGAGACAGTTCAGATTAGACCTATGTTTGGAAGAAATGAGAGATCTATTTTGCCCAAAGCCTCACACTTTCCTTGGAGGGACGCCATGGCCGCCCACACACCCTTGTCTTTCCCAGTTCCTGTAAGGAAAAAGAAAGTTACAAGGAGATAGAAAGTAACAAGAAAAGGGGGAAAGAGAGAAGAACGGACTGCACAGAAAATCTAAAAGAAAAAAGAGGAAAGAGAAATGAGGAAATAGTGGGGAGGCAGAGAGTAGGAAAAATGGAGAAAGAAAAGAAGAAATACATCCAAAATTTCCGTTAAAAATCACATGTATCATAAACATTGTTACTGATTCGTTCTAGCTGAATCCCTGTCATGTGCCAGACACCATACTAGGTGTTTCTAAACACTGCTAAGGATCAAATGAGGGTTAGAAAGCTTGAGAAAGCAGTGGTTAATCCCTGCAAAGCCCTAATTCTGAGCATCTATCCCACACATGCTACTAAGAAAGTATAGTAGCTGTCTTACAGCCATTTTACTTTGATTACGCAGAAGTGGAGGAGTCGGAGGCTGAACAGTGGGGTGGGTGGGGGGAGGAAGGATGAGAGAGTCAGAATAACTGATATAAAATTTTTAATCATATCAGCCTGTCCTCATTTCAGGACACACATCACCCTTAGACGTGATTAAATGCCAAGTAAAACACATCTTGCACTTTGAGTCTGAACTCATGAACTCCCCCCGGGAGCCCTGCAGAAGCTGGTATATGCTTTTCACAGAGTTGGGGGTGCATTTAAAGCTAGATTCTGTGATTGTTTTCTAAGGAGAAAAATGAGCTGTGCTGGTGCTTTTCTTCAGTGAATGAGGAACTCTTTCATCAAGTCAACCCCTTTCTCCAGTCTTCTTTGGCTCCCACTGCCTCTAGGATCAAGTCCAAACCCTTTGTCCTCAAATCCAAGGCCTTCCACAGGCTGGCTCCAGACGGCCTTATCAACAGTGTTTTTCCAACACTCTCCACTGTGAACTATCAACTTCAGTGAGACTAGTCTGCTCACTCTTCCCTCCCCCCAAACACACGCATACTGCCCCTGAAAGGACAATGAACGGCTCCTTCAGCTTCCTATGCATTTGCTCCCGTGTTTCCTTTCACCTGGAATGTGCTTGCTGCCTCTCACCTTCTTCTAAGTCCTATGTAAGTTTCAAAGCCCCATTGAAGGCCAGCCTCCTTGGGAAGGATTCCCTAACCACCCAAATCTACAGTGTCCTCTTCCTCCTCTGCCCCTTTATGATATCCAGTTTGGGTCCTGCTGTAATGGCAGCTATGGGTTGTCATTCAATGATGCCTCAAGTCCCCGTGAAGGTGATTGTTCTCTCTGTCTGCTATGCTTCCAGTTCTCTTGTATTCCTTTTTGGTTTCTTCCCTTCACATCTGTCAACATTGTCCTGTCGTCAGTGCCTCCTTGTAAACTGCTCCCCTTCTATCATCTCTCCTGCTCATTTGCTAGGAATCCAGATTACCAAGCTGCTCCCAACCCCAATTAGCGAGAATCACTTCCTCCCCTCTCTTCCCTAAGGACTATGAGGATCAACAAGTATTTACTGTAGTGTTTATTTCACTGTGTTATTATGTTATAGCAGTTTGTGTACATTTCCTGTCTTCTCCATTACATTGTAAGCTCCTCAAGTGTAGGGATTTTGGTCATCTTTGTTTCCCTCTCGGTGCCTACCACAGTGGACCGTATACAGATGATATGCAATAAATGCTTATGAAATGTATTTTCATCATTATTGCATTTCTAAGTTATGCCTTAAATAAAGGCAAATATGCTTCATGAAGGCTTAGAGAGCCTGAAATATTTGGGGTAAGGGTCTTTTCTCCCCTGTACATAGCTCCTTCTCAGATGGACTTGTCTCTCATGGTGGAATGGCTCCTTAAGGAAATTCAGGGTGTTATTTCTCTAAGAAGAAGAATGGATATAGGACAACTGGGACAAATTTCCCTTAACTCACGGACATAAAAGGACTGAAAACCAAGTATGTCAGGTCTCACCAGAACTAGAATTGAGAATGACATACAGGGGCCAAAGCTGCACTCTTAACCTTTCAGGGCCACCTGGTGTCTTACTGATGCCTTTTTTGGTGCACAGTTTCCATTCTCCTCTCTCAATGGGCCTGTTCGACCCCACAGCTCATCACATGGAGCTTTGGCTTTATGTGATGCTAAGTGCATTTCATAATCTCTCCACCTGTCTCCCACACTGGCTGGCAACAGCTGCTCGGTTGTCTAATTCCAACATTCTGAGTGAAGAATGTGATTACCTTTTCTCACTTTCCCTTGCTGGGCGAGAAGTCGTTAGCAAGCTTCAGGATGGGCCACCTTTGAGTCAGGTGCCATCCCTGCTGCAGTCAGCCTCTGCTGAGAAGTGGAGGTGTTGAGGGAGAGGTACCATCATAGAAAATATGGCTGCCTAAGCCTGCCCCATCAACAGAGCTGAGGGCAGGTACAATTCCCCTTTCATTGGACTTGTCTATGAAGACAGATGCTTTCATAACAGGTAGAAAGCACAAATTCTTACAGGGGTCATACAAGCAATATAAATGAGTAAAGCAGTCTGGTGTAAAGCAATGGGAAATGGTGGCTCCAGCAACTGTTAACACAGGGGAATATTGCCAGATCTTTCCGTTTTTAAAGAGAAGCCTTAAGTATGCATTTTGGTGTGAAGTGCCTGAGTTTTAAACCATGATGCAAGCCCAAACCAAACCTATCTGTGGGCCAAAGTAGGCCTGCAGGCTGTCAGTTTGTGGACTCCACTTTAAAAACTAATGTACAGCGCAGATCTCCTAAAAGTAAGGAAATGTCATATGAGCAACTAACCCATTATTGTAATTCATTTCCTTTCACTATAGTTATTTGCTTATTAATCGCTTATTAGGTATCTATTGATTGACTTATTTAAGTTATTTGCTTCAGATTGTCTTGAGAGATTAGCACTTGCATTTGCATCATTTTAGAACTGCCCGTCTTCTTGCCCAAGTTCATGTGATACCATCTTCAACCAGGAGAAGACAAGGCTCCAGGGGGGTTTTAGCTTGAGGCTTCATAAAACGTCACTTTGGGGAGATGATCCCTTGTTAATGAGCTTCTCCTCAGATTTCTCAAAGACCATCCAGGCCTCTGACTTGAAGGACTATGAGCCAGCAGAGTAACTAGGAAAAACCAAACCTCATGTTTTGGGAGCCGTAGGGTAGATTTTGCAAGGTTGGTTTCAGAAGCCAGAACAATGGGCATGTTTATATGTGTGAGGAGATGGCAGATGAATGGAGAGTGGAAATATGATCACTGAGTTGACCAAGTTGTTCACAGGATTGATCATGCTTTACTGAGAAATCTCTGTGATGCCCATTAGTTAGGGCAAGTCTCAGAGGCAACGAGCCTTGGTTGTTCCTCCCAATCAAGAATAAGACTACTACTGCATGGGGTTGTATGATGCTTAAATATTTCTCCAAGAATATGGATGTGGCCCATGGACTATTTTCTACAGAAATACCTGGTTTGGGAAGAATCAGTGTCATATCCATTTGCCAAACATTGTTTTTATACCATAGGATTGTGGAAAAAGAAATCCATGAGTGCCAGTCAAATGTCATATTGCAGAGATGAGCCTTGAGAAATGGAGCCAATGCAAACCTCACCTAAAGCATACCTGCGATTGTGGTCCTCCTCCTTCTTTCTAATATGCGCATGCGTGTTTCTGTGTGTGTGTGTGTGTGTGTGTGTGTGTGCGCGCCCACATGTGTGGGTTGTCTTGAAATATATTTGTATAGGAAAGAACACACATTTGTTAAGTGTACTGCTGAATAGATTATCGTAAAATGAACACATTCATATAAACACTACCCAGGCTAGGAAATAGAACACCATCAGTAGTTCAGGAGCCCCCCTAACAAGCCTCCTTCCAGATATTAGCCCCCTCTAAGTCCCCAAAGATAGTCACATCTTGATTTCTAATACCATAGATTAGTTTTGCCTGTTTTTGAACTTCATATAAAAGTCATATTATGTAAATACTTTTGTGTCTATTTGTTGCAATAGTTGATTCATTTCATTGCTGTATAATGTTCTATCACATGACTCTAACGCAATTTTTCTGTTCTACTATTGATGAAAATCTGATTTATCTCTAGTTTGAGCCATTACAAATAATGCTGCTATGAAATGCTTGTTCAGACTTTAGGTACCTTAGTGTACTAATTTCTGTTTGGTTTATATCTAGAAGCGAAATTGTTGGGTCATAGAATGGGTCTATTTGATGAGTAGATACTGTCAAATAATTGTCCAAAGTGGTTGTACCAATTTACACCAGTGCACAAGAATTCCTGTTGTGTTGCATGTCCACCAGCACTTGGTCCTGTCAACCTTTTTAACTTGAGCCATTCTGATGTATGTTTGCATGCAGCAACTGAGAGCACAGCAGTTTTTCAGTTTTATCAAATTGTGCAAACTTCTGGTTGTATGTGGATTTGTTGTCACTCAAGTATAGAATCAAGATTTTGTTTTCGCTTTTACTGTAACGTTTTTAGATGACCCAAGTAGAACATGTTTACACAGCATTTCAAACAAAATCCAGTAGGCCTCAACCTGAATATCTGACAAAATGAAGAACTGACGTCCATGCTCTTGCTCCTGTGCCCTCTTCCGCTCCCTGTGTTCTTCCCACGGTCTTTAAACCCTCTCGTTCTTTAAATATAAACTCTACCCTCTACCTCCCCTTCAAGCCTTCCTTGATTACACCAGCACTCATTTATTGCCTTCCCTTTGAAAGTCCTATAGCACTTCTAGTGCTTTCCAAAATTTTCTGATTTTGAGTCACCTGAAGTATTTGTTAAAATTAAAAACTTCTGGACCCTATCCTGGGGAAGGGTCTGGGAAAACTGCATGGTTTATAAGTGCTCCAATCAATTCCGATCATCAGAGGAATCTGAGGACCAGCGATGCCATAGAATTTAAGAGAAATAGGTAAAAGCAGTCCCAAGTTATGACTACTTCAGTTAGGAACAATACCTAGATACGACTGATTACTTATTCAGCTCCACTAAATATTATCCTCCTGACATCCCCTCACCCTGCCCACCCCCAGCCCAAAATTTCAGAAGATGCAGAGTCTAGAGGCTTCACCTGTTAACCAACCAGTTGGACAACTCTGTAGCGTTGCTGCTCAAAGTGTGTGGTCCCTGGACCAGCGGCATCAGTGCCACCTGGGAACTTGTTAGAAATGCAGAACCTCAGGCTCACTTTGGACTTACAGAATCACTATCTGAAATTTATCAAGATCCCCAAGTAATTTGTATCCACATTAAAATTGAGAAGCATTGCTTTATTATGTGCATGTGGGGAACTTTACCAGGTGGTCTGGGGATCCTAGCACCTCAGGAATATAGAAAGGGCATGAGCTTTGGAAACAGACAGTCTTCAATGAGTCCCAGGTGACAAGGAAGTTACTTAATTTCCGTATCGTCTAAGGTCATCTGTAAAATGGAGCTAATAATCCCCACCACGCTGAGATACTTTGAGGATTGATGAAGTAACCTAAGTAAAGTACCTCTTAGTTAGTGCTCACAGTTAGTGCTCAACCATTTTGGCAATTTGCTTTGCACAGTGCCTGGCACAATGACAAGTGCTTGAAATGCTGTTACAGCGGCTGGTCTTGGAGGAGGTGGTCTAGACAATGTTGTTCTTTTTAACCTCAAGGAATTTACAGTGTAGGAGAAGGGGATGAGGCAAACACATAAAAAGTTTAAAGAAGATGAAATATTATTATGACAAAGGGATCCTTTTCCAAGTTGGAGATTCTATAAGAATTAAGATTCTAAGCATGTAAATATTAAATAAATTTCAAGGTAGAGCAACTAACATATCCAAGCACTTGGCTTATGCCAGGCATAGATTAACATTATCTCATTCCATACACCCAACTGCAAGTCAGGTAGATACTATTCAAATTGCTCCCATTTTATAAATAAAACAATTGAGCCTAAATAAGTTGCCCAAACTCACCTGAATATTAAGTGGTGGAGCCAAAATTTGATCCACTGACTCTAGAGCACAATATACTCTTAATGGTGGTGATGCTGAACAATTTTCTTCAAGTGACTTAAGATTCTTCAAAAGCTTAAGGAACCACTGTGGCTGGAGTGAGGTGTGGGACTTCAAAGAGGAGACCATGCGCTGTACAGACTTGGTAGAATCAAACAGAGCAGTATTCAAGAAAGACACATGCTCATAATACTGGTAACACCTCAGATATATGCTTACGTCTTGGTTCACAAAGCGTGTTCACAAATGCTTACTCAGGGCTACCAAGATAGAATGCAAATTGCCCCTGCCTTGATGATCTTAATGTCTGTAGCATCTACTTAATCCTGCAAGTACCACATGAAATTGGTATTGTCTCCATTTGGCAGATAAGGCAAAGAGACATCCAGTGGTTTGCATAAGATAATGGAAACAGTAGGTGGTGATGCCGGAATTTGAACTGAGACCCTCAGAATCTAAGTCTAAAGCAACTTTATCATTTGCTCCTTTAGGAAGATATAGAGGCTAGAGTGACCAACCGTTACAGTTTGCTTGGAATGGGAGAGTTTCCCAGGATGCAGGAGATATAGGAAAGTCCTAAGTAAGCCAGGATAAGCTGGCCTCCCTAATAGAGACCTAAACACAAAATCCATGCTTGCAGTAAGATGCCTCCTTTGGCTGAACTGAAGAGTTTAGTGTGCTAAGGTAGGGTGTGCTGTTCTCATTAATCAGAGACCCAGTACTCCGCACCTTGCCCACCACCTGCTTCCTGCTTAGTTCCCAGAGACAGGATGGCTACAGGGACAGGCTTTCCTTCTCTGAGCACTGACTGCACTCCAAATTTTTCTTTCTGCTTGCTCGTTCCCTCAGAACTTGCTGCAGTGTGTGTGTCTGGGGTGTAGACCCGTGTTTCTCAACCTTTAGTATACAGACAACCACTTGAGGGTCTTGTTAAAAGGCAATTCTGATCAAGTAGGGCTGAGATAAAGTCCCAGACTGCATTTCCAACAAGCTCTCTGATGCGAATGCTACTGGCTCATGGACCACACTTTGTAGAGAAAACAACATCCACTTTGACAACGGGAACAGGAGCCCTCAGTCTTACACAGTATTTAAATTGGTTGAATCCAAGAAAACAGTTGATTTCACTCTCCTCTGAGACCTGCCTCTGGTGTCTTATAAGTACAAACTCCTTCTCAGACAGATCTGGAGTCAAGCCTCCCACTCACTAATTGGGTTACCTTAGGCAAGTTATTTAATTTCTCTGAGCTACAGGTCCCTCACCTGTCAAGTCAGGCAGTTATCCCTCTCACAATCTTATTGTGATGAATAAAGATAATGTCTTTTAAGGACGCACCACATTCCCAAATAAACATAGATTATCTTTACTCTTCACAAAAAGATGGTGGTTAGTGTTGCTGTCAAAAGTTTCCCTTGGTCAAAAGGATGAAATGCACTTCCAAGACCCACAGGGTCATGAGTTGGGAAGGCCAAAAGTGATACCCATTTCTCAGAAATGTTTGCCTCGAAGCTCTGATGACCCGAAGAAATAAATCTCCAAATGGCAGCATTTCTAGTTTCCTGTATCTGTTTATTCAGCAAGTATTTACTAGGGCATGCAAACACAGTAATGGACAAAACAGGTAAAATTCTTGCTTTCACAGAGCTTTCTTTCTTAGCTGGAATTTAAAAATTGCAGAAGGGGAGAGACTCTGGAAGAGAGAGAGAGAGCCTTCAAATCATATTCCAAAGACTTCCTGAGACCCAGAAATGCATCCTGGTTCTAATATTGGGAGTGCCATTGCATAAAAAGACATCATCCTTTGATTGCCTCATGGTTTGACTACTGAATGTTCCAGTAGAGTAGTCAACAGGCTGACCTTTACTTTCTCAATAAGTTCTGATACATGTGAGGCGAATATAGCATCTTAACAATGTTGAAAAGGAGCCACTTCTAGAGAATGTTTCTTGGGAGAAAATTCTTTTCTTAGTCTTCACTGCACAACACATGTATATGGGCATGCCAGGTCATGCTGGATATGTTTCCATGTGATAAATGTCACCAAAACTAGTTGAGGTGCTAACGGGTTAGGTAAACAGTGGTATAGGCAGGGGACAGTGATGAGAACATCTCCACAGGGAGGTCAAGCTGCCTTGGTTCTTCTACCCCCACCCCCCCAGGAGTTTTGGGCTTAAAAATATGACTCCCACAATGTCTTTATGGATGAGGATTGAATGATCAAATTCATGCATCACTGGCAGCAGCATAAGCGAACATCCAAAGGACTCATCCTAGCAAATAGGGAGGATCCATTTCAAGTTCTACAACTGACTAAAGCTTGGCACTCCCTCACAAATGTATTCCAGCTGGTTCCAATCCACACGAGACACGAGTGTGTGTGAGTGCGTGCGTGTGCACGTGTTTATGTGTCTGCATGTGAAAGACAATGCACTTGGTAAGCAGGAGAGCTTTACTTCATTTTCCTTTTGCTGAACAGCTATCTCCCAGGAAGGAAGATCCATTAAACATCAGAAAGCATCATAACTCCAGGCGATCCAAGGAAATGAGGTAGGTAGCTGGCTTTTGTTTTAGGGAATTTAGAGGATTATCAGATCACCTAATTAGAAGAGATTTTGTTAAGCTCTACCTGCCAACTTTTCTGTAGATAATGGTCAAGCTGTGGGGCCATGCTCTGGACCGTGAGGAAAGCAAGCAGCCATAGCCTCCTCTCAGCATGACGCATCCTCCAAGTTAGTGGAATCTAAATAAACAACCGATTTTGCTAATCTCAGAGGCCTCCCTCTGGTGCCTAATAAGTACAAGCTTCCTCTCAGCCTTTGCCTCTTCTCCGTGGCTCCCTTATGAAATGTGATGCTAGCTGTAGAGTTGGAAGGACAAAGGGACTGAGTAAGTGTAATTTATTATCCAGGATTGTTTTCAACCTTTTTCCAATTATACACATTTTTCTCTTGGCTTTGGCAGACCTGGGTTTACGAGGCTGTTCTTCTGGTCACTAATAGGCTGAAAAAATGGGCCCCAAGTATTCCTTAAGGGATGTGTTACTAGCCTTTAGAAATTTGCCTATGGCATTAGCTCTGTTGAATGCAGTTAATTAAGTGAGAAAACTAATACTGACTCCTGCTTCCCCCGCCCCCCTTTGTCAGCCCTCCCACCTTCCACGTACACCAAGGCTTAACATGGGATTGTTTCACTTAGGGACTAGAGAGCTGTCAGATCAACAGAGATGGAAGCCCAGATTGGGTTGGAGTCCTCTCCTTGGAATTGCTTATTTGTTCTCACCTGCTGGGGAGAAAACATTGGGCTTAGGAAAGACAAATGGCCTTCACTTTAAATCTGTGGGGCAAAAAGCAAGGGGGTCAGGGACAGGGACCCTGGTTTATGTCTAGGTTGGATGGTGATTTGATGTATGACCTTGAACAGGTCACTTAGCTCTCTGTAGTTCAGGTTCCTGATCTGTAAAGGGGATGGGAAATGATACCCACCTCTTGTCTACTGGATTGGTTATGGATCGGAGGCTTGTTTCTTTATCCCTCCCGCTTACCTGTGGACATTCTCCATGATTCAGGGTGTGTGCTCCATCTTTCTATGTTGCCCCTCAGTGATCTCACTCCTTCTCATAGCTTTAGGTCCGGCATCTACGCAGGTGACCACAAAATCTGTATCACCAGCTTCGACTTCTCTCCCAAGTTCCAATCTTATAAAGCCAAAATGTCAATTGGATACCTTCTAGACGGATGCTTTGTTTATAAAATTTCCTCTTCTATCAAAACTCAACTAGGCCATGCTTCACTCTTTATTTAAAAACCACAGCCATGGCATAACAGGATGTAGGCTTTGAATTCCAATCTGCTTGTAACTCTGTGACTTGGGTGAGCCACCTGTGCACAACAAGCTTGAAATGGTAATGGTCAGGCTACCATATGGACAAATCTTGGCAAACCACCTGTTATATCATAGACATTCAATAAATAATATCATTCTTCCTATCCTTGAGCTCTTTCAGAATTTCTGTAATGCCTTTAACTCTCAGATTATCTTTGATGTCTATTACACAAGGTTTTCAAATACAGAAAAAAGAAGTACATAAAAAGTTGACTGTCCAGGTACATTCTAGACATGGAGCCTTTGTTGTCCCAGTGAGTTCCATTTTTAATTCGGAGATAAGTTCTACTGGAGACAAGAATAACTTTAAGTTATCCTGAAACTATACGTAAGAATGCAGTGAAGTTTCTTAAGTACAGAAGAACCCTGAAAATTTTGTGATAAAACACTAGTATTAGTGCTGGTGGGAATGCAAACTGGTGCAGCCACTATGGAAAACAGTATGGAGATTCCTCAAAAAACTAAAAATAGAACTACCATACGATCCAGCCATCCCACTACTGGGTATTTATCCAAAGAGCCTGAAGTCAGCAATCCCAAAACTCCTGTGCACCCCAATGTTTATTGCAGCACTGTTTACAATAGCCAAGATGTGGAAGCAACCTAAGCGCCCATCAACAGACGAATGGATAAAGAAGATGTGGTACATATATACAATGGAATACTACTCAGCTGCAAAACAGAACAAAATCATTCCATTTGCAATAACATGGATGGACCTTGAGAGAATTATGTTAAGTGAAATAAGCCAGCGAGAGAAAGACAATCTGTGTATGACTCCACTCATATGACGAATTTAAAACTATGGACCAAGAACAGTTTAGTGGATACCAGGGGAAAGGTGGGGTGGGGGGTGGGCACAAAGGGTGAAGTGGTGCACCTACAACATGACTGACAAACATTAATGTACAATTGAAATTTCACAAGATTGTAACCTATCAATAACTCAATAAAAAAATAATAAAAAAAATTAAAAAATCAAAATAAAATTACAAACCATAAAAAAAAAAACACTAGTATTAGCATTCGAAAATTCATCATTCACATAAAAGCATATGGAAACTGAAAATACCATGTCCAAACTGTGGAAAACGATGCAATACAGAACCATGCAATTCTTCTTATTGACTTTGGGTAAATTTCTTATTAATTTTAAGGTGCAGTAGCGCTGGTGGTTTTATAGCTAATCAAAGCACAGTTTATATCAGCTTTTTTTCCCCAGCTGCCTCAGACCTTGTACAGTAATGGCCTCTCTTCAGAAGCTGTGCTTATACTTTTGGACACAAGATATAGTAAAAAAACAAACTAAAGACCCCCGAGGAGGGAAGTCAAGAAACTCAACATGCAGAGACAAGCAGAATTGGTCTGGAAGGCCCAGAGCAGTCACTCAAGTGTGTAAGTAAAATTTCTAATGCTCACCTGGCCTTCCGAGAGCCAGTGCTGGGGACGAATGCCTGTCCAGGGGTTGTCTGTCTTTGCTACTGTTGTTGTCGTTTTGTTGTGATTTCAGAGCTTCGCTGTTTACAGAAATTCAGTGCTCCAGCATTGACAGTAAAGCAAGTAACATCATACAATAAACATATTTCTTTCAAAGTAGGCTCTGCTCTGTGCTGTGTATGCAATATTGTAATAGAAATATAAATATTGACACGAGTGAGATTAATGAGCGCTAGTGGTATCGTAATCTTTGAAATTTCCCTATGGGAGACAGAGAAGATATAAATTACTCCTTTTTGTGCAGCTAGGAAAACAATGAATGACCAGTTATATTCTTCACTCACAACAATGAACATTATGAGGCCTAAGTGGTACCTTGCTGGTATGATCAACCTGAGAGTCATAATTTTTCTGTAAGAAAAATACGTGGAACACACACACGAACATCCTTGCACATATATCCCTAACCAAGATATGATGGCTTCAAGGAAGAATTGATAGAATAACACAGACTTGCTTCTCTAAGAGATGAAAGACCTTTTGACACTGGAAAGTTCTAACTTTAGATCTTCTAAGCTCTGATGGGTCTAAGAGCCATTTGGCATACGGTAAATAGACTAGAACCTCTACATCGAGGAAAGGAAAGTGTATTTACAGAATCTTCCATAGAGATTCTCTAGTCTCTAGCTTAACTTTGATCATCTCTCTCTGTATTAACAAAAAATGCATCCATGAAATTTATGCTAGAAATCTCCTGTTTCTCTGTCTTTTACACAGTTATTGTTGCCAGTACTTTCTTATATTCTGGCGGGAGACGTTCAAAGAGTGGCTGGATATTGTACAAGTGATTCAAGCATTAAAGTTACTGGGTTTGATGAACTTGGAGGTCCTTGTCCACCGTAAGAAGCTGTGATTCTATGGCTTCCTTTACTTTTTCACTCAGCTCTGATGACAGCATTCATGCTTCCACGTTCTAGAATGTCATTCCTTTAGTAGCATGAAAAGTGGAAAACGTGTGTGTGTGCGTGTGTGTGTTTGTGTGAAAATCATTTAGGAGAAAAATAACAAATTTTTAGATTTTCTAGGAAACAACTGATTAATAAACTAACTTCTCTTGGCATTAGAACATTCAACTCCACAGGACACTGTGTAAACCCATCCTTGTCAACATCACCCAGAAATCTATGTGTCCAATACAAGACAACCAGAATCAACACTTTTTGGGGGGCTTTTTTTGTTTTTTGTTTTTTTTGGTGAGGAAGAATGGCCCTGAGCTCACATCTGTGCCAATCTTCCTCTACTTTGTATCCGGGACGCTGCCCCAGAATGGCTTGATTAGTGATGTGTATGTCCGCGCCTGGGATCCGAACCCATGAACCCTGGGCCTTGGAAGCAGAGCGCGCAAACTTAACCACTACGCAACTGGGCCAGCCCCCCAGAGATAATACTTTTATTTTGCAATTAGAAAAATGAAAACTAGAGAGGCAAGAGTTAAAGGCAAAGGTTACGTGAGGACCCAGGTCTCTGGTATTTGTGTTCCACAATTTTCTTGGTAAACTCCCATTTCTTCATGTTGTACTACATCTGATTTGTTGAGAAAGATCATTTAGGGCCAAAATTCCAAATTGCATAGGATGGTCATCATGATGGCATGTGGGAACTCAGGACAAGATGGTATTCACTGTAATACAAAGGAAGGTAAGTCGTCTTGAGTATATTTCAGTGTTATTTACATTTTGTCCACAAGATGGTAGCCTACACTTTCCATTTAACTTAAAGCTGGCCTGTGATCCTAATTTCCCGTAAAGTAGAGAATGGTTTGTGTTGAACCGAGGTCAGCCACTCTGGATATCATTCAGTATTTTTTTGTTGTTGTGATGAATTGTTGATTTAGAGTATATTTAGCTCTGCTATAGCAAGGCAGAGATTCATCTGAAATAAAGAAAACCCAGAAATGCATTGCATTCCAGCTTCTTAAAGGGAATTTGAGAAGTGGGAATACTTTGGACATCTAAAACCACACACCAAGGATCAGATACTGACATTTTTCAAAAACACTACCTTAGTACATCATGCAAAAGACATTCAGCACGTCAAGTTCGATTAATCTTGGGTGAAATTTTGCACAGTAACAAAGTTCCTTCCATGAAACTGGTTCAAGTGGGCTAGAGGTGGTTTCCCCTCAAATCCAGGGGGAAAGTTAGACTTCAGATGCTATGAAATTTCCATGAGCTAAATAAGAGGGCAGAATCAGCAAATTGGCCTGCTTTTCTGTTGTGTGCCTCCCTCCCTCATCTAGCCCTCACGCCAGAAGGGACAAGACACAGATGGGGAAAACATCTGGCCTCATCTGCCTCCATTGACCAGAGGGCCTTCTTTGAGGTTCAGGCCCCAGACTCACATTGTGTTTTTTTTTTTTTTTGAACTCTTTTAAAAATGAGGAGCTCAAGTGGGATTTCCTTTCATCTTACTATATTATTTTCAAATTAAATTAGATCTAATGCTCTGTATCAGAACCACAAAAGAAAAGCTCCAGGGCATTCAAGTGACTTCCTATTCTGTTGTCCAGAACAGCTGAGCTCTCCACCCACAAAGGAAAGAGGGAGATGAGCCAGGAGCAGAAGTTGGGACAAGATAATGACAGGGGGACAGGAGGGGAACTCTTGCTGTTGCAACTCTAAGGTTGCCTTTCTCATAGGCTCCAGAACCAAGTCAAGACTTCTCAGCCCTCAACAGTCCAGGCCCATCCTAGCTTTCCATTTTATACTCCCTACTCTCCAACAAGCATCCTCTGATCTAACCTAGAGAGATTGCCTCACTGTCTCTTTGATTCTCACTGCCTTCAAGCTGGACCGTATCTTTCATATTCTTTTTGGCTCCACTAACTCCATCTTGAAGCAGAAATCCCATGGCTCCAGCTGGCACAAAAGGAGAGTTCATGAATCAATCTTTCTCCGAGAAGCAATGCAAATGGTGGATGTGGTGGATTTTTTTTTCGGGAGATAAAAGAATATAGAGTGACGATTAAGAGAGAGAGAAAGAAAAGAGTACTTTAAGACATAGAAGTACGCAATTTTCAAGACTAACCATGATTATGATTAACTCTTCCATTCTCCATAAAAACTAGATATCTTCTCTAGGTTAACATGTTTCATCATTACATCTGCCTAATTATATGGCAAATTCAGTGTAACCTGGTGGGGTTTTCTGTTCCTCTTACTCTTGATAGGTGTGTTTTGCTATAATAATACCTTAAATACTTTAGAAAGAGGAGTTTACTTTGACAATGCCCTGCTCTGAAATCTCTGGAAGCCCTAACCCTGCTCTTGTGGAGGACTGTAAGGATCTCTAAATGCCAGGGTAGAGTTTGGATGCTGCAGAAATGTGCAAGAGGATGGAAAAACCATGGAGATAGAGAGAAAGCAAAGAGAGAGGGGGACCAGAGAAGAAAGAGTCCCCAGTGACCATCCATGACTCTGTGAATAGACTGGAAGGAAATAACAGTGTTGTACCGTCCTCTGAATTCTCTGAGTTTTGTGTTTGAGTAATAGAAAGATTGTTTTCCTTGTAGAAATGCATTGTCTTTCTAGATAGTATAAAGCAAAGCAGAGGGTTATAGAAACACATCTCCTGAGGGTGGAGTTAAGTGTTTTAAGGAGCTCTTTAGTGTTTTGAAACACTCGTCATCCCTCATACCCACTCACTCACTCTCTTACTCACTCACTCACTCTATCTATCTATCTGTCTGTCTGTCTATTATCTATCTATCTTATATCTATCATCTATCTATAGCTGTCATCTATCTATCATTTATTTATCTATCAATCACTTATCTATCTATTATTTATCTATCATAAATCTGTCTATCTATCTATCTGTCTATCTACCTACCTATCTATCTATCTGGATTGTACTATAGTGATTCAATAATTGTTTCTAAACTAAAATCTTAAATAGTTGCATTATATTCGCTCACATGGAAGCACCAGTTGTTTTATTAGCCATCCCTTATAGTTGGGAATTCGGATGTTTAGCAGCAAATTCAGTTGATTGAAGCTGTCTGAAGACAGAGTGAATGATCTCAAAGGCACTGCCATCTCCTTGCCCATGGAGAAGGGAAAACATAGGCTAGGCTGCACATGTTGAGGAGGAACATTAACCCTGGATGGGTGATGGGGCCACACTTTTCCACTCTGAGACCCCGAGACTCCAGCTGACTGAATGAGCTTCCAGTCACCCAAGCTGGAGCACTGCAGGAGGAAAAAGCAGACTGACATCACGACCATGAGCTGTTGTTCAAGCCTCAAAATTTGTGGACTTTTTCCCATTGGAAAGGGAGGTCTTGGTTTTATGTTCAAAAGGACAACATGTGCTTGGCCTCATAGTCACCTATGAACACAAGTATCAGTTGACCTAAGTCCACTCAAAGATTTATGGGTGGGAAAGTGGTACTGCATGAAGCCCACACTTAAGATTCGCAGATGTTCTGCATATAATATCATTCCTTTATGTGGTGGAAATGAAGAAAATGTTCTGTTCTTAATTGAGAATCTAGGTGGAGTCACTCAGCAGGAGGCATAGGACAAAGAGCCCATGTATGTGGGCTGTGGGCTGGTGCCTGGACACAATCACTTGTGCAAAGGAATGAGAGCAGACTTCATAAGGCTCTTTGTGCTATGTGAAAGGTGGAACAGATTCTAAGTCTTCTTCTTCTTATTATTAGATGCCCTCATTTCCTCTTTCACCTCAAATTTTGTCTTTTTCAATAAAATATAATTTTTTCTTCCATTGTTCTTGAGGTGAGGCATGCAAACAGGAGATCAATAGGTTCCCATCTATCTATACTATCCCTCCCCCAGGCACCGTGCTGAGGTAGGGAACAAGCAATATAGGAAAGTCCAAGTGGGCTTACGAAGGTGCTTGTACTCACTCAGGAACAGGGAGGGGTGGTTAAAGTTCCAAGAAGAATGAACCAGAATGTGCCTTCTGCCACCACCCTCATCTTTTAAATCTGAGGTCCAATTTAAATCAATATTTACCAAGCATCAATTCTATGCCAAGGACTGCTATGGACTTGATGTTTTGTCCCCACCCCCCCAACCCCAGATTCATATATTGAAACCCTAATCCACAATGTGATGGTATTTGGAGATGCGACCTTTGGGAGCTAGTTAGATTTTGATGAGATCATGAGGGTAGAGCTCCCAGGATGGGATTAGTACCCTTATAAGCAGAGGAAGGGACCAGTGTCCTCTCTCTCTCTTTCTGCCATGTGAGGATATTGAGAAATAAATGTTGATTGTTTAAGCCAATCAGTCTACAGTATTTTTGTTATAGAAGCCTGAGCAGAATAAAACAGACTAAGCATAATTAAGGAGTGATAATCAAAAGACAAATTCATTTATTTATTCATTCTACAAATATTTATTGACTGCCTACTATAAGTTTAGGCACTGTGATGGCCAGGCGTTGGGAAGACAATGGTGAAAGGAATAGGTGTAGGATCTAGGCTGTCAGGAGCCTTTCAGTCTAACAGGCACTACAGATATTAGATTAAAAATAATTTTAGCATTTTAAGAAGTCATATCTTTATACCACTTTCTTTCTCACCCAAATTCTGAATCATTTAGAGAGATGAGGAGTCAGGCAGGTGGAAATCTGACAAAGGACCAACTTTATGGCTGACAAAACAGGTGCATGTGGCTTACTCAGTCAAGAGAGCTTTCTAACATGCCCTGGGACTGAATTTTCTCCACAAAACTGCAGGCCTTCTTCCCAGGAAAGCATTTTAATCACGTGACTGAGAGTCCTTTCAGAAAGACAGAGCCAAAATAATTTAGGTCCTCTGCCAATAGCATCCACTCGAACAATCTATGACCGTTTTCACCTTCTCCTGTCTGACCAACGGCTAACCCAGGATGGACCTGCCAGTTGGCTGGTCTCTTCCCCTGAGGGTAAGAGCCACATCCTTGGCTAAACCCAGTTGGTTAAGAGAGCAAAAAGCTGAGATGGCACAAGAGACCAAGATTATTACTCTAGTGGATATCCCACCACATAAAGCCAAAAAGTGAGGGCTAAACACTCTCCTTATAAACGTGATGAGTGCTTCAGAGGGGGAAGCCCAGGGTATTATGGGAGATTACAAGTGGCAACCTAACTTACACCAGGGGTGGAGTGTGTGAGCAAAGCATGGTTCCTATTCTCAGGTCATTTGTAGTTTCACTAACAGGGAGAGAGGATCATCATAAGACAATGCTGATGAATTCTGTACTAGCTGCATAAGTAAACGAGGGACACGGAAGGGGCAAACTTAGATGTTTAGTCACCATTGTTTACTCTGCATCTTTTCAGTATGTCTCTTACCTCTGTTCTCTATAGTATTAAGACAATATCACGCAGAGGCTGTCTTTCTATTATTTCAATATGAGAATAAGTCAATTATAAAGATTTCAGTGATATTAGGAACAAACTCCAAGTCTCGGTGTTTGGAGTTTTGGGTTTGTTTGCTGTATTTTGTGTTTTGTTATTAGCTCCTATGCTTGTCTAAGAAACCAAATCAATTGAGCTTTATGACATCTTGTAAACAAAACCCTAAATCCACTCAAAGTGCAAGCACATCTGAAAATACTTTTAAAAAGCTGTTTTTTATTATAAAATTAGTGCATGTTGGTTAAATATTTTAGAAAATGCAGAAAAGTCCCACCATTGAAGCTTATCCATGCTTATCACTTTTATACCTCCTTTGCTTTTATTTATTTTTTCTTCTATGTAGTGTTTATTTTGTTTTCTCAGTGGTTTTGTTTTGTGTGCATAACCAGCTCTCAATTATCCGCTGTCGATTAACTAATCTGTAGATTGTCTATCATTAAATCTAAGACAAATAATATGTGGGAAAATATTAAAGCTATCACAGTTCAGTGAAAAACTGTTATTCAACAGATATCTACTGAACACTCCTATTCTGTGCCAAGCACACAACCACAGAGCGATCAGCTGGCACACACAGAGTTACAGCAACACGAGGAAGCCTCATCTCCTAAGGGAGCAGAGGGTCCCTCTTCCCCAACACCCCTGCCCAACAGGGGTCAGTGGCCCAACAAAGGAAATACTTGAGATGCTCTGAATTCTATAAACTCAAGCCTGGAGATGCAGGGATGAGGTGAGGGATGAGGGATGAGGAAGAAGAGAGAGGGAGCACACCTCAATCCAATCCCCTATGTGAAGAAAGGCAAAGCATAGATAACAATCCCATTATTTCATTAGTTAACCTCTTGGGCATGTCTCCCCAACAATTAGTGTGACATGATTCTTAATTTATGTGATAATTTTTAGCATTTAGATAATACCTACAGAATGGTAATTGAATTCCTAAATATGGAATGGAATTTTAACTGAATAAGTTTATATTCAGTCCATTTCCTATATTTTGTGGCCAGTATAGTTTCGACCATGATTTGAGGGTTCTCTATGAGCTGCTTTCCTAAAGTCCCACAGATGAGATTTATTGGGAGTTGGCTACATGGCTACAATTGTGACTGTTGAAACAGACTTTGTCTCTTTTTTTGGCAAAGATTCTTTTTTTTCTTTTCTTTTCAAGGAAGACTGGCCCTGAGCTAACATCTGTTTGCCAATCTTCCTCTTTTTTTTTTCCTCCCCAAAGCCCCAGTCCATAGCCATATATCCTAGTTGTAAGTCCATCTAGTTCTTCTATGTGGGGCACCGCCACGGCATGGCTTGATGAGTAGTGTGTAGGTCCACACCCAGGATCCAAACCGGTGAACCCTGGGCCCTGGAAGTGGAACACGCAAACTTAAGCACTATGTCACTGGGCTGGCCCCAGACTTTGTCTTTTTAAAATAACATTCTTGTAACTAAGATGCTACTAAGGTCCATTTCTAAATAATTTTAAAAATATTGTTAACATTATTTCTGGATCCAAGATAATATAGGCTCATTAAAGGCAATTTTGGAAAATACAGATATAGTGGCGTGTCTGGTGAGGTGGAAATTAATTTTATTAAATTCTATTTTTTCTCAAGTGAAATATTGATATTTGGAACCTGATGATTATTGCAGAGGGAAGAAAAGGAGTCCAAGGGATTTAGGGTAAAGAAAAGATCAAGACCTTGACCCCTTTTCCCAGATTATGGTAATTTATCAGGTGACCCAGGGAGCCCCAAACCAGAGGCAGAGAAGTGGGCCAGGAAAATGGGGATTCCAGCTCAAGGAGACCACGGGTCTGACATCTCATCAACCGGTAAGATTTTTGCACTCCAGATGACTGTTCGGAACATTTTGTTAAATTATTCTCCATCCCTCTCCCAACAGAAATCTTGTTTGAACTTTAATCTGGTTTATATTGACTCTATACATTGATATGTAAACAGTACTTTTTTCCCCCAATATTTGCTCTACGTCCCCTCCTCTTCCAGAACATACACCCTCAATTTGTTCATGTCTTCTTTCATGCCTGCAGTGTATATTTGTAGTTTTCTTTGTGTAAATGCCTCTTAGTTCATGATGTATTTTATATGACCAGTACTTCACATGTTTTATACATTCATATACATACAATATTGGGCTATTATATCCTATATATAGATGACATATGGTTATTATATCCTATATGTGAGATATATTTATATATTTTATATATATAACAATTGATATATTTTTCATCCTATTTTCAGGTTATTATATATTGGAAAGAATTTTGATTATTTATGTCATATCTGTCTTTTAAATCACCAATTGTTTTTCAATTGATTTTTTGAGATCTTTGGGTAGAGTATCAAATTTTCTGTAAATATAATATTCTTTCCTCCTTTCCAATGCCTCTGCCCTTTATTTCTGTTCCATGTCTCATTGCCTCAGCTAGAACCCTCAATATAGAATTATAGTGGTGATATAAACATATTTCTTTTGATCTTAGTTTTAGTGAAATATTCTGGTATTTTAAGTGCTGTCTTTAGTTTAAGATAGTTCCTCTTTATGACGTTAAGAAAATATTCTTCTGGTATTAGCTTTTTAGATTTTAAGAGGAATACACATTAGAATTTATTAAATACATCTCCAGCATTCATTTAATGATCAAAAATTTTCTTTTTTGATCTCATATATTAATGGAATTCATAACTGTAAATGATACTTGCATTTTTTTGTATAAATACTACTGGTCAAAGTGGAATTGTACTATACAATTAAATTGACTAATATACTAAATATCCTAACACTTTATGTATATCAATCATATATTAATTAATATACTTAATATTATTAATTAACTTATAATTATAATCAACTTAATATAATTAATATTATTAATTAATACATTAATTAATTCATACACTTATAGTTTACTGATTAGAAATTATAATGTATAATTTACTTATATATTATGATGGAATTTATAATTAATTATGTTAGTCATATATGAATACTCTATACATATATATGTGCTCCATATTTATGAGAAGTTGGCTTATAGTTTTCTTTTACTGATTTGAGAGCAGTTAAACAATGAGTTGACTAAATAATTATTTTGAACAACTATTTTAAATACAATTAAAATAAATGCAATGTCTGATTAGATATTTCAATTAATTACTTGCACTCATTTTGGACATCAACTTTATGAAACTTTACAGATCAATTGGGAAACTTCACTTCTTTGCACACACAGAACTTTTTTAAATAGTATAGGCATTATCTTTTCTTTAAAAGTTTGAAACAATTTAAAAATAATTGGCATTTCAAACTTTTATAGCATTTCTTTGATAACTTTTCAAAATCTGCGTGGATATTAAACTTTTAATGCTTTCTATAACATCTTGACTCAATTGTGTTAATTGATATTTTTATTAAAATTTTTATTAAATTTTTATTAGGGGCCAGCTCTGTGGCCAAGTGGTTAAGTTCGCACACTCCGCTGCGGTGGCCCAGGGTTCGGATCCTGGGTGCGGACATGGCACCACTTGTCAGGACACGTTGAGGTGGTGTCCCACATCCCACAACTAGAAGGACCTGCAACTAAAATATACAACTATGTACAGGTGGGGTTTGGGGAGATAAAACAGAAAAAAAAAAAAAAGATTGGCAACAGTTGTTAGCCCAGGCGCCAATCTTTAAAAAGAAAAAAAAATTTTATTAAAAATTGTTTATATTTCATTGAGGTTTCTAATCACTGTAAGATCACCTTAAGGACTGCAGAGGGAAAACCTAAAAGGGGCGTGGGTCCTTGAATGACATCATGGGCTGCCTTTCCAACTCTGAGCTGCCTATCACCAGACTTCTTTAACATGAAAGAAAAATAAACCTCATCTTACTTAGGCTGTCATTATTTAGGTTTTTTGTTTTAGATAGCCAAACAAGTCCCTAACTAATCGGTGGGTAATTGCTGTTATTGTCACATTCCTTGTATGTTTTTATTTTCGCTTATTTGGAATTTAGCAGTCTTTTTGGAATGGTGTGCTAAAGACTTTTCCTAGGCGAAGAAACTGTAATGATTTTTAGTTTGACCTCTGTTCTCTGCCTTCCATATCCATCACTTGCATTTCAAAGCAAAACTGGAGTGCAGTTAATCAGCCCACTAGCCGATGCCGAGCAGGAATTCATCTAGGCCTACCGTGGAATGTGTCCTGCCCCTGCTGTGTGGTTCTCTGAAGCTGAACCGCACCGTTAGTGCTGTTACCTGAGCTGCTGGTGATCTGTTGCAGTCTTCTCTACAGTGCTTTGCTCAAAGGAGCTCTACCCCTAGAGTGCAAAGTTACAGTGGTAACCAAGTCACCACCACCACTATCGCCACCATCCCACGATTTCCTACCCTGCTTTCTGGAAGGAACACTCTGCAAAATGACATTGAAAGATGTATCAGAAGTGGGATGGTGTCTTAGTCAGTTCAGGCTGCTATAGAAATACCATAGACTAGTGACTTAAACAACAAACATTTGTTTCTCACAGTTCTGGAGGTTGGGAAGTCCAAGATCAAGGTGCCAGCAGTGTCTGGTGAGGACCTGCTTCCTGGCTTATAGATGGCCATCTTGCTAGTGTATCCTCACATAGTGGAGAGCAGAGAGAGGAAGCAAACTCTGTGTCTCTTCTTATAAGAACACTAATCCCATTACAACTGTTCCACCCTTATGACCTAAATGCCCCCCAGAGGTCCACCTCCAAATACCATCTTATTATGGCTTCAACAGATGATATTGGGGGAGACTCAAATAGTCCATAGCAGATAGAGAGGAAAATAACTATGCCTTCCTCAAAACATAGCACTTACCTCATTGAGTCATGGATCCCTGGTTTTCTGATGAGTCAAGTTCTGGGAGTCACTGAGCCAGAGGACAGACACTGGTAAAGAAATGAAATATTCTCCCACCTTGTCCCAGTAGTTGAGGATTTCTTAGTCTTGCTGGATGATGCATTGGTAGGGCACTGATTGATTTTTCTCATTCCAACTCCACTGACCAGAAAATCTGGAAAATTAGCAAAGATTCTGGCACTAGGTTGTATGTCAAGAGTCATGTTCAATGTCATATTTTTTTTCTCCAGGCACACCACCATAAAGTTTTATTTCTTTTCCTTGAAAAAACATACCACACATTAATGTTGTGATTTTTAAATACATTGTATAAGTTGTCATTGTGTTTTTAAAGACAACTTGGAAGAGACTCCAGCAGACACTTTAGAATAATAAACTCATATAAATAACCCCATAGGGGCCAGCCACGTGGCTGAACAGTTAAGTTCACGTGCTGTGCTTCAGCGGCCCAGGGTTTTGCCGGTTCGGATCCTGGGTGTGGACCTAGCACTACTCATCAAGCCATGCTGAGGCTCCATCCCACATAGCACAACTAGAAGGACTTACAACTGGAAAATACAACTACGTACTGGGGGGCTTTGGGGAGAAGAAGAAACAAAAAAACTTAGCTCAGGGAAAATCTTTAAAAAACACAAAAACCCCAAATAACTCACAAAGGGGCAGCCTATCTTATTTAATTATTTAGTTAAACATTCAAATTATTTATAATTATTGCTTTTACAAAATAATTCTAAATATCATATTATTTTCTCAAGAATGGTTTCCAAGAGTGAGATTATTTGGTAAGAGTTAGGACTGTTTAAGGCTCTTGAGATATGTTAAAGACAATTGATTAAGCATCTCTAAAAGGGATCATCTGACTGCCCCTAAAGTCATCTTGATTCTTTTTTTAAAAAGATTGGCACCTGAGGGGCTGGCCCCGTGGCCGAGTGGTTAAGTTCGCGCGCTCCGCTGCAGGCGGCCCAGTGTTTCGTTGGTTCGAATCCTGGGCGCGGACATGGCACTGCTCATCAAACCACGCTGGGGCAGCGTCCCACATACCACAACTAGAAGGACCCACAACGAAGAATACACAACTATGTACCGGGGGGCATTGGGGAGAAAAGGGAAAAAATAAAATCTTTAAAAAAAAAAAAAAAAAAAAGATTGGCACCTGAGCTAACATCTGCTGCCAATTTTCCTTTTCTTCTTCTTCCTCTTCTCCTTCCTCTCCTTCTTCTCTTTCTCCCAAAAACTCCCCAGTACATAGTTGCATATTCTAGTTGTGGGTCCTTCTGGTTGTGCTATGTGGAACGCTGTATGGCCTGATAAGTGGTACCTTGTCTGTGCCCAGGATCTGAACCGGTGAAACCCTGGGCCGCCAAAGTGGAGCACACGAACTTAACCACTCAGCCACGGGCCGGCCCCTTCTTACAAACCTTCTTTTTTTTTTTGCAAACCTTGCAGGAAGATGGAAGTCTTTCCTGGATAATTTATAATTCTCCTTTACCTAACTTACTCTTCCTAGTAGCTTCATAAGATTTCCATATAAAACTGTGGTTCAGAGGGGCTATTTGCCCAGGATCACGAAGTAAATAAGTAGCAAATTAGAGGCCACTGAGTTAGAGCTATCTTGGGAAGCCCAATCTCGTAACCTCAAATCCAACACTCTTCCATGCCACTATGCCAATTTTCAAACTTTCTTACTTTACAGATGAAGAAACTAATACTCATAGATAAAAGAACTTGTCGAAGTCCACACAGGTAGGCAACGAAGTAGATCCAGGGCTGCAATTATTTATTAACAAGATAATACTGTATTCAGGACCAATTGGTAAAAGCAAACTATTAGAAATAATGTGAATATTATTATATTAATTGACATATTAATTATATTAATCTGTCAAATACAATATGTGGAAATTTTATGAATTATTATGAAGTCTTTATGTTTATGATTCTAGAGCCCCTAACAGAGTTTCTCTCAGCTTCTCCCAGTGCACTTGCCACTTCACCTTCCTTCTCTCAAGAGAGCATCATGGAGCTTGAATCCATCCCCCATTTGAGTCTAAAGTTCAAGGAAGGGGCAATCAAGAAGACAAATTCAATGACAAAAGAATGATGAAAAGGAGAGCATCTTTCCTGTGCACCACGTGTGTGCGGGGGCCATTTGCCCAGCTTTCCCGGTGAAAAATCTGTTCTTGGAACACCCCTTTCTACAAAAATGATTGGCTTTCCCATCTTCTTTCCAAAATTCATATACTTGTCTTTTTATATGACTATGAGGGAGGGGTCTCAAGACGTTCCCACCTTATCTTTGGACTCTCTCTCTCTGTTGTCCACACTGTGCTTTGAAAAATAGAATTCCTGTTGTAACGAGTGGCGAGCAACTCCAGAGGAGTTTTCATAATTTCCCAATTATAAAACCTGACTTTTCCATAAAAATATCTTTACGAAGACGTAAATTAGGAGGCTAATGTCACCATGACCGGATCCACCCCTGCTACACTTCCCATCTTCAGATGGTTAAAGATAACAGTAACAGTTGTAAAAAAGTGAGTCATTCAGAAAGCTGCAGCAACTTTGCTGAGGCTACAAGATAGAAAGGGGATTCCCACATCACAGTTAAGGGTTTTGGGGTTTCTCTCTCTCTCCCTCTCTCTCTCTCGGCCCCACCCACCACTCGCCTAACTTACTCCTTCTGTTCCCCACACACACCAGATGCTACAGCTGCATTGGGAAACTAATGAGTGATTCCCCTACTTTCTGCATACATTCCTGTCTCCTTCGATCATACTGAATCTTCACCTGAAATACCTTTTTCCCATCTACTGAGAAAAATCTTACCCATTATGATGTTCAACTTAAATTTTATCTCCTCTTCAAAGCCTTTTTAAAAACTTGCATAGAAAGAACTAATCATTTCCTCCTTTATAATCTCATTCTCATGCTTCACACAATTAGTAGAGAGATTTCTCCACTATTCTGGTTGTTGTTTTCTTTGCCATCCTCACCCTAGTCTGTAAACCTTTGAGAGAAGGCACAATGATGAGCACAGCTTTATAGTCTAAGCGTCTAGCACACAGATCAGCAAACTGTTTCTGTAAAGGGCCAGATAGTGAATATTTTAGCTTTTCTGGGCCATAGGATCTCTGTTGCAACTACTCAACTCTGCTGTTACAGTGCGAAAGCAGCTGGTACATAAACAAATGGTGTGGTACCCAATATTTTGTGGCAGCCTGGAAAGTCAAACCAATCTATATCCATTCTTCCATGGATTTGTGAGTTGTAAATCAGACTATTTTATCCAAAACAGGGTTGACTAAAAAATTAATTTGAAAATGGCGTTCTATAAGGGCTACAACTCTTGTCTCAGAGTCCTTATAATAGTTTCTTATTGATGCTGTAACAATTAACACAAACTTATTGGCTTAAAAAACAAAAATTTATTATTGTGTAGTTCTGAAAAAGGTGAAAATCAGTCTCACTGGGCTAAAGTCAGGTGTCAAACAAACTGCTTTCTTCTGGAGTCTTTAGGGAAGAATCAATTTCCTTGCCTCTTCCACCTTCTAGAGGCTGCCTGCATTCTTTGGCTCATGGCCTCTTCCTCCATCTTCAAAGCCAGAAACATAGCATCTTCAAATCTCTCTCTGACACTCTGACCTCTGCTTTTGTCATCACATCTCTTCCCCTGATTGTCACCCTCTTGCCTCCCTCTTGTAATGACTTTGTGATTACATTGGATCCACCAGAATAATCCAAGGTAATTTCTTCATCTCAGCATCCTTAACTTAATCTCATCTGCAGAAGCCCTTTATTAAGGTAGCATATCCACAGGTTCTGGGCATTAGGACATGGACATCTTTGGAAGACCCTTATTCAGCCTACCATGGTATTTAGTACTAATTACTAAGGGGAGTTCATCTTTGCCTCTGCATCACTTGAAGTACCATTTTTTGCTGTCAACTGATTCCTACAGAAGATGTTGCTCTTTTCTGCAAAATGCTGACTACTACCTTTGCTGTTAGGGAGAAAGACTGTGTGAGGCTGCAGTTCTGTCTTTCCCAGGTACACTCGGAAGCTGAGTTCTCTTTGAGGACTAAATTTACTTCCAGGAACTGGCGTTTTCCACCGGGACATTGGGCTAGGATGTGCATTTCAGACCCTATCTGGCAGAAACAGGACATTTTTCCTTGGACTTGGAGCCAGAAACAGATTCTCTTTTTGTAAAAAATATGAATATCATCCACTTTCTGTGAAAACACAATTAGACACCTCCCCTGCCTCCCACAATGTTGTTAAAGTTACAGAGGCTCAATCAGAAGTATATTTCTTCCTCTGTCCAAGTTCTGAGTCAATTAAGAAATCAAGTAGCAAGTAACAGTGCCGGCCTTGTGGTGCGGTGGTTGAGTTTGCACGTTCCCCTTTGGTGGCCTGGGGTTCTCTGGTTCAGATCCTGGGTGAGGACGGATGCTCTGCTTGGCAAGCCATGCTGTGGCAGGTGTCCCACACATAAAGTAGAGGAAGATGGGCATGGATGTTAGCTCAGGACCAGTCTTCTTCAGCAAAAAGAGGAGGATTGGCAGCAGATGTTAGCTCAGGGCTAATCTTCCTCAAAAAAAAAAAAAATCAAAATATCACCTTTGTTGTTATATTTGACAATTTTGTCTGAAACACTAAGAAAATAGGCTTCCTAATACTAAACTCCAGAATTAGATTGCTTCACTCACCCTATGACAAGAAGCATATATACCAGAGGTCTCCACATGTGGGGGCTTGCTCGGGGGGAAAACTTATGGCCTGGAGGCACAGAGCAGAGCATGTGGTTCCTGCAGGCAGCTCGCGCCAGCAATAGAGACTAGCTGAGCCACACTTACCCAGTTCCTCTCCCAGACTCAGCAATCAGATTATTTACTCCACCTCCATGGAGAGGAGAAAGAAATAGGACAAGCTCCAGGAATGTCCCACTGGTGGAGCTCCCTCACCTGCCAGGAAACTACAGCAAGGTTGGGACAAACTGCCACCACTGCCAGTTTCCCACTCAGCCCAAACAGGTGGCAGTAGCTGACAAGCAGCAGAGAGTTACCATCGAATCAAATGGCCTGTAACAGCGTTGCTAGGAATTGCTCAAATACTGAAGTGCTATTTCTTTTTGATTGTTTATTTTTTTAAAAAGTTCAGACATGATAAGAAGTGTCAGTTATATATAAATTCACTCATAAGGGATTGAACCAAATCACAAAAACATGCTCTTATTTTAATTTTAATTTAATTATATTCAATTGCTTATGCGTAAGCTCAGCTCACTATGAACAGTTTGCTTTAAAAGGCGCCAGTGTTATAAAAATGTACGAAATTGAGAACATGAATAAGAACATAAGGACAGTGAAATGACACACGTTTACCCAGTCTCCCTGACTCCAGTCTCTTTCCTTCCTGATGTTCCTACAAGATTAATTTACCTGAAACATTCTCTGACCACAGCGCTCACTCACACAACTTCCTACAGAGAGAAATATAAACTCAACTTGGAATTCAAGGTCTCAATCTGTCTCCAACCTTATTTCTTACTACTTTTCTTCGCATACATTTTGCTTCAATAGACAGCCAGCTAGTTCCTGTCCCTTTACAACTTGTCACACTGTTCTCTCTTTCAAAGGCCATCTCCTCCTCCTACATTCCATGTGTCCTGGTCCTATGTCCATCTTAACACCCAAATCAAATGTCACAACCTCTCAGCTGAAATGAATCTTTCACTCCTCCCGCTGCCATTTAAGTCCTATCTAGGCCCTGGACTCTAAGTCTCTTGAGGGCAGATACTACACTTTGTTTATAGGTTGGTACCCCCTCCAGCAGGAAGGCCATGGATGGTCGGGCAGGTTGTGTATGATGGCCCTGCCCTGCAATATCTGGCAGACTGTCTTGCATGATAAACGCTTGATCAATAATTTCCAATAAATTGAATGAATGACCATGAATTAATTGATATTGGCATTATCCTCAATTACCAATATAATGAACTCAGATCTTAAGACACTGAAAGTTTGAAGTCAGAACTTAAGGAGAAATATAAGAGATAGGCAACACTACAAGGGGTTTAAATCCTTCGTCAGATTAACTCTGGGGTCTAGACTCTCTTTTAGAGAGTCTGACGAGAGCACATTTCCATCACACATACACCCTCACACGCACACACACACACACACACGGCCCACAATTCCTCCCTAGACTTGCAGATCCTTCTCTCCCAGGACCATTGTATGATTGTGATAGCTGTGCAGTGTCTGTGGCAGGCCTGTGCCTGGCCCCTTGGTCACGCTTTTCCCTATTCCACCCCAGCCACACAGCCCTGCCAGGATCCCTTTAGTGTGAGTACATCTTACCACTCAATTTCTGTAGCCAGTACCAGGAAAACTGCTACTAGAAGCGACATCCAATGCCAACACAGTGATTTCTTTTCTTGGGAACCTACCTGGCTTTGTGAAGAAAGAGTTAGAACATATTGTAATAACAATAACGCTGAGAGCCTCCATTGCCAAGAGATCAGATTCTGAATAAATGGACTGTTTTTGAGCTGGACGGCTGCCTTGAAACACAGCCTGCTTATTCAACAGAACTTTGCCCCAGAATAGGTATCACCGTCAGCAGAGGGGGAAAACCTAGATAACAGTACTTTCCAAATGAATCCAGGGCCCTGACCACTTTCACTACCACTTACGTAACCAATTGAGATGAATTCACAAACCAAGGTGTCCTGATGCGGGGTGGGGGTCACTTCATAGCCAGATGGCCTGAGTGTTAGCGTCCCATCTCATCGTTCTCTTACTGACCTCAGTGCCAGAATTTGGAACACATTCCACCCATGCAGACAAGTGACACAGAACCCAGATAAGAGCATTATTGCTTAGTATCGCAGATTGTGGTATCGCAGCTTACAGCCGTGGGTTTGAATTCTGATGCACTGCTCACAGGGAAAGTGAACTCTTATTCATTCCCACTCCACCATTTGGGGTTGTGCAATCATGTGATGGGGGAGTCTGAGCCAAATTTCCTCTGTACCCAAGGAGAGAACAGTACTGATTATGGAGCCAGATAGACCCAAGCTTCAACCCCAGCCCTGCCACTTACTACTTCACTTCTCTAAGCTTCAGTTTTCTCATCTGTAAATTGGGATTGCTTGTAATAGCACTGAATTAAGAGGTTTGATATGAGAGTTACATATGATAATGTTGGTAAAATATTTGGTACAGCGTAAGTCCTCAATAAATAATTGCTCCAATTATGGAGGAAAAAATGGCATACAATTCAACAAAATTCCTTCCCCAAATACTACCAAATTAGAACCTACACTGATTTTCTCTTTTACCCCTTTCAATGAGCTATTTTTGTTTTAAAAGGTGAATAGTCTCTATCTTTTCAAAAATTCCTTTTCAGTTCACATGGTTGGTGACCTACTATGGGCATGGCCAGATGACACATTTAACAAATGGAATCTTTTTTGGTCTTTACTGTGACAACATGTCTGTGAGGCAGATATTATTACCACGACTTCATAGTTGGGGGAACTGAGGCTGGGTGACTTGCCAAATGCCTTAAGTAGATATATTTGAACCCAAGGGTCCTGACTCTGAAGTTTCCTCAGTCCAAGACTAATTTATCCTCCAATAGCTAAATGAGAATCAAAATATCAACTTTATCAATGACCTAATAAAGTGGAAATTGAGATCATTTGGCAAAAGGCATTGGAGAACACAAAATGAAGCTTTCTACTCTCTCTAAATCCCAACCTGGAGACCCCCCTATAGCGAGAAGTAGGTCTACACGTGGTCCTAAAGCCTACATTTCCAGACACTGACAAGCCCACCTTATCTGCCAGCCAACCCGAGGAAAGAGTAGTCGGAAGAGGCTGGTGATTCCCCGAGGCCTCTGTGCTCTCCACGTGGAGAGAAGAAACACCGGGCAGAGGCTGGGAGTTCTTGCTGCAACATCAGTAAGAAACAGAGTGGGATCTAGGACTTTTGACAGTGACTCCACCCAGTAAAAACAAGGTGGCCTAGGGTCTCTTCAACCAGATTTGCCACGTCTCCTCAAAGAATGAAGGGTGTACGAGTAAGCAAGTGCAGAAACAACTGAACAGTTCAGCCAAGACTCACCATTTCTGTGAAAACCTGCTGGAGGAGTAAGGGGAGGTGAACAAGGATGCTTTCGTAATGATTCCACTGCCAAAGCTCATTTCATGCCATTACATCTGCCTGTCCTAGGAATGTACCCTTCCGAACAGATATGCGACTTTCTTATTACAATTTGTACAGCTGTCAACACAGCTGTTAAAGAAAATAAAGCCCCCTTTTGGTCAACCCACCCCATGGGAATGCCATCAAATCCTTGAAGAAACCTCTAAAGAGAATAAAGGGGAAAGATGACTTACAAATACATACAATAGTGTTTTCGTCTCTCTGGATTCCCCAGATGGGAACCCTGTTATCTTAAAAATTGTGAAGCTAGATTCCTTCTACAAATTATGAGCCTTTCAGTATGGTGGTTAAAAGTATGGACTTTGTTGTTAGAGAGATCTGGGTTTGAATTCTGACTCTGCTGTTTAGCTGTGGAGAATCATTCTTTTTGGCTGGCTAATATTTAAAATCTCTTGTAATGTTTGGAAAATGCCCTTCCCTGTAGAAGTCTTCATGGCAGGTAAAGCCTACATCCCAGTACGGAAACCAGATTGCATCTCTTCAACCTCCCTTACAACTGCACTGTGAGCTGGAGGTCAAGGATTTGCATCTTCTTCAATTTCTTTCATCAACGTCTTACAGTTTCCAGTGTACAGATCTTTCACCTCCTTGGTTAAATTTATTCCTAAGTGGTTGGTAGTTTTTGGTGCTATTGTCAATGGATTTGTTTTCTTTATTTCTTTTTCAGATAATTCATTTTTGACAAATAGAATCACAACTGATTTTTGTATGTTGATTTTGAATCCTGAAACTTTACTGAATTCCTTTATTAGTTCTAATAGTTTTTTAGTAGAGTCTTTAAGATTTTCTATGTAAAAGATCATGTCATCTGTAAACAAAGACAATTTTATTTTTCTTTCCAGTTTGGATGCTTTTTATTTCTTTTTCTTCCTGGTTACTCTGGCTAGAACTTCCAGGACTATATTAAATAGGAGTGGTGAGAGTGGGCATCCTTGTCTTGTTCTTGATCTTAGATGAAAAGCTTTCAGCCTTTCATCATTGAGTAGGATGTTAGCAATAGATTATCGTATATGACCTCTCTTATGTTGAGGTATGTTCCTTCTACTTCCAATTGTTGAGAGTTTTTATCATGAATAAATGTGGAATTTTGTCAAATGCTTTTTCCACATCTATTGAGATGATCATATGATTTTTACCTTTCATTCCATTAATGTGATGTATCATGTTTATCGATTTGTTATGTTGAACCATCCTTGCATCCCAGGGATGAATCCCACTTGATCATGATGTATGATCCTTTTAATGTGCTGATCAATTCAGTTTCCTCATATATATATTTTTTAAAGTTTGGATTTACATTCCTCAAGAATACTGGCCTGTAGTTTTCTTTTCTTATAGTGTCTTTATCTGGCTTTGGGATCAAGGTAATGCAGGCCTTGTAAAACGAGTTTGGGTGTGTTCCCTCCTATTCAATTTTTTGGAATAGTTTGAGAAGGATTGACATTAATTCTTCTTTAAATGGGGTTTGGCAGAATTCACCAGGTAAACTATCTGGTCCTGGGCTTTTCTTTTGGGGTGAATTTTGATTACTGATTCAATCTCCTTACTTGTTACGGTCTGCTCAGATTTTCTGTTTTTTCATGATTCAATTTTGGCAGGTTGCATTTTTGTAGAAATTTATCCATTTCTTCTAGGTTATCCAACTTGTTGGCATCTCATTAGGGAAATGTAAATCAAAACCACAATGAGAGATCACCTCATACCTGTTAGAATGGCTATTATTAAAAAGACAAGAGATAACAAATGCTAGTGAAGCTTTGCAGAAAAGGGAACCCTTGTGCACTGTTGGTGGGAATGTAAATTGGTACAGCCATATGAAAAACAGCATGGAGGTTCCTCAAAAATTAAAAATGGAACCACCATTTGACACAGCAATGCCACTTCTGTTTATGTATCTGAAGGAAGTGAAATCACTACCTCAAAGAGATATCTGCTCTCCCATGTTCATTGCAGCATTACTTACAAGGGCCGAGACATGGAAACAAGCTATGTGCCTATCAACAGATGAATGGATAAAGAATATGTGGTGGTGTATATACATATATATATATATATATATATATATATATATACAGTGGAATATTATTCAGCCATAAAAAAGAAGGAAATTCTGCCATTTGCAACAACACAAATGGATCTTGAGGGCATTGTTCTAGGTGAAATAAGTCAGACAAAGACAAATACTGTATGATTTCACTCATATGTGGAATCTAAAAAACACGACTTTTTCTTTTTTTTGGTGAGAAATATTGGCCCTGAGCTAATATCTGTTGCCAATCTTCATCTTTTTGCTTGAAGAAGATTGTTGGTGAGCTAACATCTGTGCCAGTCTTACTCTATTTTGTATGTGAGATGCTACCACAGCATGGCTTGATGAGCAGCATGTGGGCACCCAAGATCTGAACTCACACACCCTGGGCCACTGAAGCAAAGCGTGTGAAATTAACCACTATGCCACCAGGCTGGCCCTTAAAAAGAAAACAACTTATGAACAGAGAAAAGATTTGTGGTTTTCAGGGGTAAGATAAGGGGGAGGGAAATAGGTGAAGATGGTCAGTGGGTACAAACTTCCAGTTTTAAGATGAATAATTTCTGGGGATGTAACGTATAGCATGGGAACTATAATTAACAACACTTTATTGTATATTTTAAGGTTGCTAAGAGAGTAGATCTTAAATGTTCTCACCACACACACACACACACACAAATTGTTACTATGTGAGGTGATAGATGTCTTAACTAACCTTATTGTGGTAATCATTTTGCAATATATACATATCTCAAATCATTACACTGTATACCTTAAACTTACACAGTGTTATATATCAATTACATCTCAATCATGCTGTAAAAATAAAATTTAAAATAATAATAATAAAAAGGGAGAATGGTTATTTGCTTAGTATCATATGGAGTGACCCTTGTGTTTTATAATTTTGGAGCAAAGAAATTCAAAAACTTATTTCACTCCTACTAAATTCCGGAATATGCCTCTTACCAGTAGTTTATAAACATATATATTTTTCCATTTTCCATTCATTTTTATAAAGCATTCAGATTTACACAAACACTTTCATGTAGGTAAAAATAGTGGATCAACTTAAAATGCTTTCTCTCTGCCACAAGCAACAGAAAACAGTGGCTTCAACACAGAAGCAGTTGCTTCTTTCACACATCAAGAAGCCAGGAGGAAATTTTTCTAGAGTGATGTAGTTGTCCAACAATGCTGTCATGGATTTAACTTCTTTCTAGCCTTCTCCTGCCCTACCCTTAAAGTAATGGTATTGTGGTTTTTGCCTCATGGTCACAAGATGGCTGCTGCACCAACAGGAATAAAGTCCATCTGCATTTCTCTTGGTAAGTAGAAGCTAGAAAGAACTAAACGCCAAAGAACCATGCTTTCTGGGTACCGTTCTTTGAAATAGTTTTCCCTAAAGTCTCATCCAGTGACTTCCGTTTGGAGTTGACTGAGTTCCACACGCATCCCTAATGAAATCTCTGGAAGCTCCTAGGAGAAAGTGAGCTGCAGAAAGAGAGAGCTTCAACTTATAACAAAGACTGAGGACCATGTATGACGAATAATAAGAAGAATAATGTAATATAGCTAGCAATAACTGGTATTTATCTGGGACTTACTATGCACCAGGCAGGCACTGTTCAAAACACTTATATACATTACTTCATTTAATCCTTGCAACTACCTTATGAGGTGGGTATTATTATTATTCACATTTAACTGTGAGGAAACCAAAGCACAAAGAAACTACCCAACCTGAAGATGATCTCTTGGTGAATAAGTAAGTGCTCAGGCAACAATTGAAACACAGGGAGCAAACATTGTAACCCAGGTTTACTAAGAGATAAGAAAAGGATCTTTTGCTTTTCTGACCTTCTACTTATAATAAGGTCTTCCTCCAGAAGTCAGCAAATGTTTAGCTACCTAATGTGAGTCTGAGACTTAAATTTCCAAACTCATATGACCAAAAATATCAGAGCAAGAATACCAGGCAGTTCATTATTTAGCACAGAATCCATCGGATTTGGCATTGGTTATCCGAAATGGTGGTCCAGCGGGGTGAAATTTGCCTTGACTATAAAATTACTACCAATTTTATAATATTATTATATACTAATACCAATATCAGCAGTGTTACTAATGTTAAGAATGTTCTATCTGTAGGCCTTCTATACCTACAGGTACGAAGGCATTTTAGAGCACAGCAGATACAGCGAAGGAAGGGATTATTTCCATAAAGTGGAGACATCATCTCTTCACTACCAGAAGAAACCATCCATATGCCCCAGAGGGCCATAAGTCCCATCAAACACCACCAGCAACAAGAAGTCCAGATTTAAGTTCACCTTTCATCAGTTTAAAGCAGTGTTTCTCAATCTTTTTTCATTATTGCTCCCTAAGGAGACTGGGTAGACATTTTTTCTTAATTGCCCCCTCTATGACATTTAAATACTGCAAATATACTATCTGTTTGTGTTGAGTGGCCCTTAGGAAGGCTAAAAGATATAAATGTTTTCCCACTCTAAGAACCAGTTTTCATCCCCTTGGGGTGATATTACGCTTGTTTAAAGTGATTGATTTATTAGTTTAAAAGTCAGTCTGAGAAATGCAGCTGCCTCATAGCCTCACTAAAATTGTAATAATAGACAAGATTGCCTAAACCACTTCAATTGAAGCCTTGCTGCTCTCAGTGTAGTAGTTATTATTGCTATCAATACTTTTGTAGCACATAGTTAAGACTGCAACACACCCCCATGGTTTGGGGAGGGCCATGAGTTCTAAGTGAAATGGTCGTGCATCACTTCCGGGCCAGAATATTCTACTGCTATTTGGAACACCTAGGATTCTCTTTTCCTCTATCCAGTGATTCAAGATGGTGGCTGCTTTGTCAGCCTGGATTTCCAAGTGAGGAGGTGTGGAGCAGAGCTCCCAGCTTACCTGCAATGCATAAGAAAGAGACTACTAAGATTTCAAGGTTGCTTGTTATTGCAGCACAACCCAGCCTACCCTGACTGATACCCTGTCTCGTTCATTTACTCATTTAAATGAATGAGAACCCACAATATGCCAGACACTGTCCTAGGACTGATAATATAACAATAAACTAGACAAGTCCTTGCCTTCATGGAATTTGTTTTCCAGTGGAGGGATCTATTGAGCAACTCTTCAGTTCAGAAAGGACAGGGTATACTGTAGAAGAAAATTAACTCTTCTCCTTGAAGATAGGGTCAAATCACAAAATTCCAGCCTGTGATATAGTCTCAACAATCTTCTCCGAAATGAAGCCAAGTCCAGAGGGCATTGGTCCCTCAGCTCCTCCCCAGGACACCAGAGGGATGTTAAAATCCTATTTCAATTTTGAATTTTGAAGTCTAATGATTTGGGAAGATTACAGAAGGGAATTCTTGGAGAAGGAGCAGGATTTGGGAACATGTAAAGGTGTGGAGAGATCTTCTAGACTGCAGAAAATAAAAGGCACAGAGACACAAAAGTGCAGATTCTCCTCGCTCAAACCAGACGGACCACAGAAGCACCAAGTTCAAGGAGGAACTAATTGACCAAAAGATCAACTTGAGCTCTTGAAAAAGTGATTTTCTTTTGCCTAAGACCCTCTATTACTCACAGAGAGATGTTCATTTCCCACAGGATGAAGCCCATTCTTCCTTGAGAGGAATCCTGAGCAGATACACAAATAATTAAACTGAAATAGACCATTTTAACCCCCCACTGCAGTTCAAACACCCCAGCCATCAAAGCTGGCCAGCCAAAACCAGCTGCTTAAGATCATCCTTTGAGGTTCAATGAACTAGGGCTTTGTTAGACCAGGAGTGAGAAAGGATTTCAAAGACAAGGGCCCTCCTTGGGAAATGATTTCCTGATGACCTCTTCGAATTACATGCTTTTTCTCATAATACAGTTAGCCCCCTAATCCTTATTCCCTCTACTGTGAATCTCTCCTAAGCCCCCAGCCAGGATAGAAGAAAATGATGGGAGGAATGGCCTCATCTCCCTAACCCATGACAAAATTTCATGAATTAATCTTGCACTCATAATATAAAAGGAACAAGAGGCAAACTTTCCTCTGTTTCTGACTCTGCAAGTTCTGAATAACTTGAGTCTGTGTCTTTATATAGTGGTCTAATTTCAAAAACAAAAATATGCTAAATTTTAAGCTCTCACAACTACGTTACTTTCAGTGGCATCATTGCCACTGTCTACTTTAATAACTCCATCTACAGCTATTTGTGAAGGTTTTTAATACTTTGGTAATTCTGTTTGCATTTTTCAGCTAAAAATAGACACACATGTTTGACTTCTAGCATCAGGTGCTGCTTTTATTCTGTAAAGTTAAGATTATAACAATTTTAAAAAGGATATATATCATATATTCTGTTGTAGTAGCTCAGAAATCTATCGAAGGGGATTATACCTAAGGAGCTAAAATTATAAAACCAGAAGAGAAAGAAATAGGAGTAAATAAATATGAAGCAGTTCTAGAAGCAAACACACACTCTCAGACTCAAATATCATCATGTTGAGAGTGTTTATTATAATCTGTTGTTAAACAAAACTTCCCTGAAAAACAGGATGGAGAGTGAGAATTCTGTTTTCTGACATTAGCTTGTTGGATGACCTCAGGAAAGTAACTCTCTGCACTGACTGCCTGCTGGGTATTGTACGAAGCATTTTTCATGAATTAACTCGTTTACTCTTCATGTCATAACCTTTGTGGGAAGTATTATTATTATTCCCAGCTATGAGATAAGGAATCTGGTACACAGAGAAGTTAAATAACTTACCTAAGATCACAAATTTCAAAAGCAGGTTCTTGCCCTTAACTCTTTCATCTCTGGTTGTTCTTTGAAGTCTCACACAGGTTTAGTATTCTAAGCTTCCAAAATCTTTAGTTCCAAAGCTACACCCAACTGCTTCACTTCTAAAACTGTGTATAATTCTACCAATGACTTCATGTGTTATGCTTTTCCTTTTATAAATATTTTCTTTTGAAGATTTCAGTCTAAAACCTTAAATGAGATCCTTGGCTTGGGTCAAAATTTGAAACAAGCAGATGAAGTATGAGGAGGGGAGAAAACTCCACTGATTCTTTCTTGAGGCTTTGGCCATAAGGGAGTCACTCAGAGCTCTGTGCAAGTCTTACTGGTTTTTCTCAAAGGGATTGGGGCATCATCAATCCATTGAAAGAAGCCTGAAGAGGTAGAAACCTACAAGAATATGTGATGCATGTATTTATTCATTCCACTGAATGTAAAGAAAAGCTTCACAAAGAGGTTGGTCTTTGATGGAGCCCCAGGCAGTGAGGAGACAGTCACTGAACAGAGAAAGGGAGAGATGATGCTCAATGGAGAGAACTAGCAGGAGCAAATGCAGGGAGGCATGAGAAAGGACGACCAATGGACTCTCATGGTCAGAGCTCAGAATCAACTGTGGGGATGCCAGAATGGAGACTAGATGGAGCCAAGTTATAGCTACCATCTTAGCTTGTTCACATTCAGGTCTCAATGTGATAAGAGAAATTAGTGATTCTTAAAAAGTTAAGAAGGCATTATGACATAAGGAAAAGAGTATGCATGGGTTTGGTGCCAGATAGACCTCGTTTGAATCCCAACCCTGCTATTTACTGAGTGAACTTTACCAAATCTCTTAACTTTGGTGGGCCTCAATTTCCTTATCTATAAAATGGGTTCAATACAACTTGCTTACAAGGTTGTAAAGATTAAAGATGATATAAGTAAAACACTTAGTATATTACCTAACACATTAGTGGTTTTTCAATTGAGTGGCCCTTATTAATAGTATCATTAATGTCTTTGAGATCACAATGCTTCATAAGAACAGATTTACTGGCAACCTGCAGGGCCTAGTAGCACTAATTATAATAAGTGCAGGCAATTAAATGTCAATACTATGATTCCCCAACAGAAGGAATTTAGAAAGGCCAAGAACTATTGTGCTGAGAAGATGCATAATCTCCAAAATAAGAACATCAACTAACATCTGCATAGCAAATTTCCATGCGTGAAGCACTTTTCAGGGGATTAACTCACCTGCTCATTTCAGCAGCCTTCTGAGAGAAGTTGACATTATTGTCTCCATTTGAGGGCAAAGACTCTTCAGAGAAATCTTTGCTTCAGAGAAGTTCCCATAATGGCAAGTGGCAGAGTTGGGAGGTTCAGTATAATTGAAAATGTAGACCATGTCTTTGTCTATTCCTTAAAAGATTGGACACAGAATTTGTTTTGAAGGTTTAGGAAGTTGTAACCTGATGGGCTCAGCTAAGAATGATAATGCAGGAGATTACCCAATCATAAAATTTTATGTCAGATCCATCAACAATCATGAGTCTCGGCCTTCTCATTTTGCAAAAAAGAAAATCGAGAAAAGAGCAATTAAATGACTCTCCTGTAGTCATTTTGAAAATTCATGGCTGTGCTTCTAGTTAAAGATGGCAGATTTAACATATGCTTTACATTACACTCTATCTCCAAAACCCACTAAAAAGACAGTAAAGGGATTGATTTTAAAGACATTAACCCATAAGGACAAAAAGAATGAGAAGGAAAACAACAACAACAATATTTTGGAAGATAGAAAACAGATGGTTGAGTGGTAACTGGTTTAGCAGACTCATGAAGCTGAAATTTAAGTTGACAGTAGGGAAAGCCCAGAAGCAACCTGATTTGCACTGCAAACCCCCCCCCAAAAGCTCAGAAATTGACAGCAAGAAATAGCCCTGAAAGTGGACATGCATCTGAAGCTGATATAGGATTTGCTAACAGTCTGTTTGAGAAGTAATTTCCTCACCCTCCTGGCAGAAGACTGAAGACTGACTCTCCAGAGAGGCTATAGCAGAAAGATCCTGGACAGAGGGATGCCAGGCATTACTGAGGGCAAGGATGCTCTACTGATAACAGAGAGATTCATTAAAAGTACACATTCTGAATGATGAGAACCCCAATCTCCTGTCCCAACTTGGCTTCCAAAACACTGACAGCCATGCTTTTAGCCCCTGGGTTGAAGACTGAACAATTCTGGTCTAGGGACTCTGATCAACCCAACAGTAAAGACTTAACGACACTGATGGTCAGGCATCCTCTAATGAAATGGCCCAGCCAGACCACCTTAGTGATACCCAGGAGTCACTATCCATGCACACAGATCTTTCTTCAGCTGCTCTGTGCTCCTCTCTTAAGATGGCCAGATTCAGCAAATAAAAATGCAATATTTGGGATATACTTATACTAAAAATATATTTGTTGTTTAAACAATATTCATGTTTAGCTGAGTGTTCCATACCTTATCTGGCATCTTTATCTTCTCTTAAATAAAAATGGACATCCAAGAATCACCAAACACTTGAGGAAAGCCTCAACATGAAAGACAGTGGCTAAAATATACTAATTGGGGGAAAGGAGCATAAAGACAAAAAAGTGCAAAGAAAAAAATAATTTAAAAAATAGAGCCATTTGTTTTCTCAGAAAGTTAGGAAAGTATATTGTACCTTTGAAACAAGATCAGTTTGTTTTAAAAAGAAACAAAGAATAATAAAGAGATATTGTTAATTAAAGTTATGATAGCAGAAATAAAAAATTCAATATAAGAGTTTTAGGGGAAAGCAGTGTTACAAAAAAATTAAACATACGAAATAGAGGAAAAGAAATAATTCAAGAAAATTTCCCAGAACTGAAGACCATAAGTTTCCACATGGAAAAGACCCTCTGAGCACAAAGGATGACAAAATGCCCTTAGTAAGGGAAAAGTAAAAAAGAAGAAAGGGAGGAAGGGAGGAGGAAGGAAGGAAGGGAGGGAGGAAGGGAGGATGGATGGGAGGGAGGAAGGAAGGAAGAGAGGAAGGAAGAAAGGAAGGAAAGAAGGAGTTGAGCTAAGATATATGCCTATTTTAGCTCCAGGTGGTCAGGATGAAGGATGCTCGGTAAATATTAAGCAACTTGTTTATAGTCACTCTGGCCTAGAATTAATACAGAAGTTTAATAAACCTATCAAGCTTTAATAAATGAGGTCTTGTAATAATGGTATCCATGAATAAGCACAACGTAGTGAAGAGAATTCTAGATCAAGAGTTAGTGGCTAGAGGCACGCATTCTAATTCTGTTTCTGCCTCTCTATGACCTTAGACATATCACTTCACGTCTCTGGAGCCCAGTTTTATTATCTGAAAACTGAGGATTTAGATTATAAAATTCTATAATTCTGTTTAATTAAATAGTCATGAAATAAGGACGTTATCGTAATTGACTACATAATTAAAATCATTTTAAAATCCATATCCCAATGATACTTGTTAAACACACTGACTTCTTCTTTCTCAAACTGCATTTCCTCCTTTTTTTCTTAGATATTACATATTATTTTATTCTTCTGTAATAATAAATTCACATTTCTATAACACTTCATAGGTTTCATGCATTCATACATTCCCAAAATTCTAATTGACATCATTTACAGGTACAAGGTATATAGTAGTGAACTATACAGTCATGGGACCTGTCTTCATGGAGCTTTCATTCTAGTGGGGAAGATAGCCAATAAAAAAAATCAAAAAACAAATAAATACATTTCTGTATGGGGTAAATGCTGTAAAGGAAAATAAGTTTCTATGAAAGAAAATAATAAAGGGAACCAATTTTAGACTTGGTGGTTAACAAAGGAATTTCTGAGAAAGTGGCTTTTAAAATGAGGATAAATAAGAGTTTAGGTAGGTGAAGAGTAGAAGAAACAGTTTACCAGGAAGAGGAGAAAGTACAATGAAGAGCTTCAGGGAGAAATCGCGCTTTCAAGGAAATGAAAGTTGGCCAGTATCGAGGTGTGAGATTCTCCAGAGGGAGAACGAGGTGAGAGGAGGTTGACAAGGAGGCAGAGGTTGGATCATGCTGGGTCTTTGAATCCATGAAAAGGGTTGGATTTTATTCTAAGGGCGACAGGAAGACATTAAATTATTTTAAGCATTGGAGTGACCTCATCTCATTTACAACATATGATCACTCTTGCTGTTCTTTATCTTTTTGGATCTTTGATATTGTGCCTTCAGATAAGCAGTGCAGATATGCATCTCATTGTTGAGAAAATGAAGCACGGAGAGGTTAAGTGGCTGCCGTGTGAACAGGTCCAATGGTTAGTTAGTATGTAGCAGGCCTGGAGCAAGACCTGGACTTTCCAACTCCAATTTCTTAGTACGTTGGTTGACACATAATAAGAACTCAGTAAATATTTGTTAAATGAATGTACATCACACTAGGACATTCTAATTATGGAGATCTGTGGGTCTTTTGGTAAAGAAAAATGTGTTAAATCAGCCACCAGAGGGAGTGTATACTTCCCCATGTAATAGAAACATTGACCTTGGCAAAGACAACTGGCAGGAAAAAAAAAATCTTTAACTGAACAAAGTGCTTTCTCCAGTTTATACCAAAAAAGATTTCATGAAATAGAACTGGCAACATCACAACAGACCCTTTGTTATGTGTCTGAGCCGGCCATCTGTCCATGAGACTCAGCTATGGACAGCCTCCTGACTTAGAGTTCTCCTGACTTCGTTAAAAAAAAAAAATTGTTCCTCCAAAGTGAAGTGTAATGGGATGGAAGTAGCAATATTTCCTGACACGATTCAAACTGTACATGCTGAACAAAAGACTTCTTATTTTTTTCACCCAACCCTGCTGTTTTGAATTTCCTTGAACTCCCTTCAAAATAAAGTTTGGGAAAAAGAAGACTTTGCCTATGGCACAGAAATGGTCCAAGATGGCTAGAGGAGTCTACCAGTTGAAGAAGGCTCCAATCGCCCCAAATGAGATAGAACTGCTTGTTTCCATTCTGCAGCCAGAGCAAAAGTACACACAAATGCATCTGGAAACACACACACACACGGTGTAAAAAAATCCCATTATTTTAAAAGACTTGGATCTCCTCTACCAACCACACTTTTTCTCATTTAACAATCTTGAATTTTGTCAACAATCAAGTGTTTGGTAATATTTTGTGTGGTTAGTTCTCAGCCAATACATGGCTCTATATCCAGGTTTGGTCTACACATGTTGTCAGCTTTCTCCTGAGTTGAGGGATCAAGGAAAGTTTCCAAAAGAATTCCTTAAAAACAAATCAACTATCTATAATCAATTGATGAGGACTCAGTGGTCATTCACTATGTGCTCAGAACTGGATTGAGCCCTGTGGGAGAAACAAAGAAGGTATTGGCACGTGGTCCTTGCACTCAATTACCAACTCTTTTTTGTTAGTTATTGAGGGTATTTTCCAAATATTTCATTTTTTCTTTAATTTAGAGAGCCAATATACAGGTAGTTGATTAAGCCTAATTTTTTTTTTTTTTTGATATAGAGAGTCATGAAAAATTAGGCAAAGACCCGCAGGGGACCCTCTGAAGATTCTGTGGTCAGATGTATCTCCTTCTGTTATTTCTCTTTCTTAAATCCTCTCACAGACAGACTGTAGGTGAAGAGGGTTTGGTATTGGGAGATAGTTTAAGGGACTTTGTACTTAGTAGCTTGGCTGTCTCATTATGATAAAGCTTTGGGCATTTTTCTTTTTTAAAGATAAGTACTGATTCTATAACATCATGGCCCAGAAGCTTCTGAGTGCATTGAAATCAGATATTTATTTTCTTTTTCCACGAAATTATTTAAATAAGAATTCACAATCACTCTAACAATGTTGGTGAGAATGGTAATCTTTGTGCAGAAATGAGTTTGTTGTGAGAATGTTTATATGAGGTGACCAGTTTCTAGTATTTTCTAGTCATTAATTAAAATAAAAAATAAATACAAGAAAAATGTTAAAACCTTTCCAAAACACAATATAAGAAATAGATTATAAAGTTTTTAAGAAGGTGATGATTTTTTTCATTCAACATTCAGCAAATATATATTGGGACAGATCATGTGGAAGGTTCTGGCCCAGAAGCTGCACAAGATTCTAAAGAGGTCTATGATATATTCTTTGTCGCCAAAAGTCTTAGAAACTGGAGAGGAGAGAAGTAGAGAAATCAGGCTCTCAAAATAGGCGATATTAAGCTGATAATGTTCAGGAACACACAGAAACTCAAAATAAGTTTTGTAGGGATTCAGAAATGGGCTGGATTCTACAGGATTTGAACAAAAGTGCTTTTGGAAGTGCTGAGTGAAAGAAAGAATATTAAAAAAAGGGACTTAAATTGGAAATCACTGGGCATAACGGAAATTGTGTCATCTCATCTGACTAGAATATTACAGGTATATTATAGGACAGTACTGAGAATCAAGCCTGAAAAGATCTTTTAGGGTCAACATATGGAAAGCCTTGGATGGCATTTTAAAGAGTCCAAATTTAACTTAGCAGAGAGGAGAAACCATGAAAGCTTTTCAATGGAAGTGGGCTTCAGGAAGAGATATTTGGCTGAGGTGTATAACACAAATAGGAAAAGAGGACATGAAATCAAAGAGATAGCCACCTAACAGGCTGTTTCAGGAGTCCAGACAAGAAGAAAAGAATGTGTAAATTTGGGTGCTAACAATTGCAACACAAAAAAGGGAGTGGAGACAAGAGACATTTCAGAAAACAGCCAAACATAAAAAGTGAGTTAAATAAATGGGGTAAGGTGGAGCAAAGTGTCAAATATTTTCAGTTTGCATGACTAAGGTAATATTTGTTCCATTTACAAAAATCAAGAGGCCAGAAGGCTGAATAGGTGTCAAGGAGAAAAGAATAATTTTGGTTATTGAGAACTCTGCTGAGATGCCAGCATGACGTACAAAAAGAGAAGTCCAGCAGATTGTTAGAATTATGGGTCTGGAATCCAGGAGGCAAGAGAGGTCTAGAGGAAAGGATGTGGGAGTCAGTTCTATAGAGATAAGAGGTAGTGGCTGAGACCATGGCAGTGGGTGAGACTGTTGAGAGAGAGAAGAGGATGGGAAGGAAGAGAAGGGGAGGAAAGAAAGAAAGGAGCAGAGGAAAAGAATCTTGGGAATGCAAACCTGACTCAGATGATTTGAGAGTCAAAGGTGAAACATTATTTCACCAATTATTATAAAACTATTTCAATCATGCCATTTGGGCGTAAGTCAGATTGCAAGGGTGTAAGGAATGAGAGGGATGGAGAATAGGGAGCCAGCCAGTGTAGACTACGAATTCAAGAATTCTAATGAGGAAGGAAAGGAGAGGGTGGCGTGCTAGCTTGAGGGTGTTAAGAGGGTATTTGTGTTGATTTTACAAGCTAGGAAAGACTGAGGGTCCTTCCTGTTAGAAAGGATGAGATTGCTGGAGAGAGGAGAAATTACATGAGATCATTGGGTGATATTTGATCATCAACATAGGGGAGGAAGCATTTGATTCAGCAAGGAGGATAAACCCTTGACACCAAAGGAGAGGAAACCAGCGTGGATAAGAACAAAGCTTTGAGGTGGTGAGTGGGGAAGTTGGATCTTCTCAATCAAGTGGGTGTGCCAGGGGCCTTTTTGAGAGTCAGGTGGGGTAGATGGGTCTGAGAGTTTGAGAATCATGGGGAAGCATTAATATAACCCCTAGGGTGGAGTCAGGGGACACAGTGGGAATAATAAGTGAGGAATTAAGGGACTGGTAAGCCCCAAAGGATTTTTCTCTCTGGGCTCCTTGATCCTCAGGTTTCTGTGGGTCTTGACTTTTAGACCTGTGATTGCTCACAACCAGCCTTCAAAGCCACAGGGTTGGAGCACTTAGCTTGGTAATTCTGGGCATTAAGACCATGCCACATGAGGCTGCTGTGAGATGCTCTTCCAGGGGCCCCTCCTGCAGGAAAAGAGACGCCAAGGAGCAAGGCAAAGAAGTGTCACTTCTTGGACACAGGAGATTGGACCCCAGCCATCTTCTCACTACTCACTGTGCTGACATGTCAGAATCAGGGAATGCCTGACCTTGTTTCTTGGGCAGTGAGGTGTATATCAAAATACATAAATCCTAAAAAGCTCATTATGAAGGGAAGAGTCTTAATAATTTGTATTTTGATAGCTTTTAAATATTTTTAAAGTGAGTGCTTCCAGGGTAAGGTAAATAGTCCCATTTTGTGGGACGTTTGATTAAATTCCAAACATATCAATGTTCCGGGGTGTGCCTGGTGACTCTGATACCTCTCAGCAGGTTTGCCAGGAAAGTACAAATGTGAGAGGAGTCTCAGTGAAACAAGGAAACTATTCTCCCAGTAGCAGGTTGCAGGGCTGTGCAAGGGAGAAACGCTCAGACTTTCGTCTCCCCAGTGAAGAGGAGATTAGAATGGAATAAATTAGCAATGTGGGCAAGAGCTGTTATAATATAACAATAACACTTTGTGCTCCATTCAAGGAACTCCAAGCCCTTTGTCAGGACTCTTGCTTTCTCATTGGACTCCAAGAAGGCACTTGCTAAGCACATCCCAGTTCCAGAGGGAAGTGTGTCTCCCCACCTACTTACAATATTCTCACTCTCTGCTTCTTCTCAACCAACTTCTTGTCTTCCCTTCCTTTCTGCCCACCTCTGACCACTACTCATCACTAAGAAATCTGCTTTTGCCCAGGAGCAAGCAAAATTGCATTGAGCATCCTCTTGCAGTAGCATTTGAGACATTTGCTTATTGAGTTCATTATGTGATCTTCACCAAAACTGTATAGACAGGTGATATTCAAGTGATGGACAAAAATATTTGACAATTGGTTTGGCACAGCTACCAACCAATCAGAAATGATATGAAGTTTTTACTGGAACTGGGTATGAGAGACACCCACTGGACCAGACATTAACTCCTAGTTACTGAGTGTGGAAAAGTCTAGGGGTCCCAGGACTGGGTGGGGCCCAGATGCCCAGAGTAGCAAGGATGGCGGACACTTGAGTGGCAGGAATTTTTACCAACTGGTACAGAAGTATTTCAATGTTTAGACAGCCAGTACTGTTGAATCTTATCCCTGACGTATCTCCATATTACAGATAAAAAGGGGGCCATAAGGGTTTTCAATACCTCCCCCAAGGGCATCCATTGAGTAAAAATTTGGGACCCAGTGACTCTACTGCAAAACCTTCTCCAACAGCCTTGCTGGCTCATTGCCTCCTTTCCTTCATCTGTCATTTTGTGCTTAAAGATGGGAATATGTAGTGTCCTGAAGCGGGCATGAAGGACACCTGAAGACTCTTCCAGGAAAGCTACACCTATTAACTCTGCTGGTCCCATTACAAGTCTTCTCAGTAGTGGCAAGATGGGGAGGCGAGGGAGGGAGGGAAGAAAAATTGACTGAAGAGAAAGTCTATTATTTCCTCTTTTCCCCAAAAGAGGCAAGAACCTTGTTTATTTTGTTCGTCATGATACTCCCAGAGCCCAGCACGTTGTTGACGCTCAATACAATTTTGTTGGATGAATAATGATTTCTTCTGATTCTATAACACTTTATATTCTTGTAAAGTGCCTTTGCACCTGATCTCACTGGACCCTCAAGAAGTTCAGCAGAATTGTAGGGGAAACATTGTTATTTCCGTTTACAGAGGAAGAAGCTGGGACACAGAGAGCTAAGGCAGTTTGCCCACATCACAAAACTGACCATAGTGAGCCAGAATTGGGCCCTGTCAACTCCTGGTCTAGGGCTCTTTCTCCCACACTGTAGGGTCTCCTAAATACGAATAAAAGTTAACATAATTGGAAAAGCAAAACACATTATAATTTATAATCTGTCACATACTTGGCGCTACAGTGAAGGAGCAGGGCAAAAAGGAGACTGAGATCTCCTTCTCTCATCTTTACCCCACTCCCATCCCAATTCAACAGATCTCCAGACACAAGGATGTCCCCCATTCTTTCTAGGGCTCAGCCACGTCATCTGCATGTGGCACCTAGCTTTATCTTTTTGTATCTTTTTAAGTGAATTTGCCAAGGGAATTATTTCTGTGGCCTATACCAGCTAGCACAGGCCCTTCCTTACTCAGCATCCTTGCTAAATCCACATATGGTACGTAATGGACAGAAAGACTAACATCCATCAATATAACTACGGAAAATGCCTACTCACCAACCCCCTCTTCCAGGTCTCCAGAAGGCAGGGGGAACTGGATGACTTTGGGCAGTTGTTATCTTCTTTGTCCTCTTTTTGCTTGTTACAAAAGTCCGCCAAGTGTGGTTTCTGGACCAGGAGTATCAGCATCACCTGGGAACTTGTCGGAAATGGCAAATTCTTGAGTTCCAGGCCTATTAGCATTAGAGGCTCTAGGGGTAAAGTCCAGTGATCTGTGTTTGATAAGCTTTCCAGGTGATTCTAGCGCATGCAAAAGCTTGAGGGCTACTGTCTTATTGTATCCTATTTTTTCCCTACCTGAGCCAGGGAGTCACTTCCTGTTCCCATTGGGTCCTCCGGGGAGCTCTTTGCACACTCACTCAGTCCTCTGATCCTTCTTCTCTCCACATAAAAGCCTGTAGTAAAGTCTCATTAATGACAATATTAATTTACCTCCCTGGAGTGAGGGCTGGACTACATGATCTACTGAGATTTTTTCAAATTGAGAAGCTGATTCTTCAGGGGAACCACAGCTGAGCAGATGGCCTCAAAGAAGGCAGAGCAGGACTTCTGCCTAGCAAGCTTCCTTTTGCTGCAGGCCCCAGGCTGGAGTGAAGTGAGGACATAGGCCAGTTGCCAACTCTTAGTTACAGCCCTAGGAGATCTTTGATGTTCTCCCCTTGCAGTCTGGGGTCCCTGTTTTCAAGAATTTATCAGAATGACCCAGACTTAGCAAACTTGCTCTATGTACCTTGGACAAAATAACCGCTGAGTCAATTCTGTGAGGAGTCTTGGCTTGTCAGCCTAAAGACCTGTTTACAGTTGATTTCCTCTGGCAAACTGCTATCAGATGCAAAAAATAGTGTCATCCGTTTGGCATATACTGGATCATTCTCGGTATTTGCATTGGGTAAGTAGTCAATGTAAGAGAAGGTAGCAAATATGAAAAATAAATAATCCAGTCTCTGCCTCCATAGCTCCTTCACCCCCAGTCCTCTCTTCTTTCCCAAATCTCCACCCCTGAAAAGACAACCCAAGGACTCAAAAGGAGGACGATTTATCCACATTCTGGAAATTCTGACACAGTTAAGAAAGAAACAAATCCTTGTTTAGTTGCTGGGTTCTGATATCCTTTTCTTGTTTAAGCTTCTACCATCTACTGCTCATCAATTCATCTTGCCAACCAGACAAATCACTTAACTCCTGACCTTTACTTTGCTCCGTCTTCTGGGTTTTTCAAATTATGAAATCACAATACGTGAATGGAGAGATGCTTGAGTAGGATAAGACAAAAATGTTACACTCTCCATTGAAGACAACAGGTGAAGGCCCCAGACTTGGAGTCTTGAGACTTGGGTCCCAGCCAGGGCTTTGCCACTGTGAACTGGGAGGTTTTGGCAGGCTATTGCCCCACTGTGGGTCACTGCAAAGCAAGGGGCTTGAGCAAAACAGATCTCTAGGCTCTTTTCCAACTCTTTGATACCATGAGTAGGTAGATATGACATAGCTATGTCCTTATTTGGGGGATTTTATTATCCTTGTCTGAAAACCCAGGTTTCAGGACAGCAGGTAGACTTCAACTTTCTTTTAAAATTTGATCAATTGGTGTTAACTGTCTGAAATGTGGGAAAGGGTGTCGTGATTGACTAAAGGGTCTGTGATGGACTTGATAGGGAGAAATGGGAGGGCTGGGGGTTACGTTTTCAATGCCTGATTTGTTTCTTTCATAGCTCATTCACAACCAGCATATGTAGATAGCAATGGTGGGGAGGAGGAATTTTACTGGGATTCAATGAACACTCCTTTTGGATGTTACTTTCTTTTAGAATGTTTTCACTGAGAGTTTGAATAGGTGGCAATTAGCTTGAGAAAAGATTCAAAAGGGAGTCTAGCTGCTCCTTATTGCTCTGATTTTCCAACCACCAGGTGAATTTTCCTTAAATCTTGAAGACTTCATTCTGCTCCTCTTCACTCTCCGTTTGTGTTGGAGGGTGTATATTATTATAGTTGGGTATTAGGCTTTACGGAAGGCTGGGAGAGAGGGAGGCGTTCTTGGTAAGCTTGGCTCTGTGGCTTGGCAGTCACACAATAAAATGACTTTATCCCCAAACCAGATGTTCAAGTTGTTTTAATAATATCTTATGATCCCTCCTCTAAATAAAACAAAAAATCACTCTATCAGAATGTTCTCTGGGATTAGAAGTGCAATCTCTGCTATCTGGTCTTACCCACCAGAGGGTAGCACCAAAACAAATTTGGGATAAATCCCTGGCAAAACTCGGACTTGCCTTGGGATGATTCGCTCTGGATTCTGTCCAAAAGTACCTGAGAACATCGAGATAAGTCCCTAAATGCCTCATAAAGTTTCTAGGTAGACATCGGTCTCTATTTATTACCAGGAATAATGTTGGAACATTGAGCAAATCCTCATAAACTGGTACTGGTTTGCATTCCCCTCACACAATTAGTTTACCTGGGATCTTCTCCAGTGTATGTGAAGTTGGATTCAATGATTGTGGGGTCTCTTTAACTCAACAATTCTAAGACTTTTTCTAAGAATAAGTTATTGACTTGCCTAGACTTTCCAAATTTGCATTCATGGCCTGATATCATCAGTGGCGGCTATTGACTCAGGGGCATACCCTAGACAGTCAAAGAATGCCCACTTGACCCTTTGGTAGGATTATGAGTTTTCTCTGGAACCCAGGGAGTCTTCTGTTCAGTTATACATTTTTACATAGCACCTCATGCATTTCTCCCTTAGCAGTATCCCGATCTGTAATTAGACAATTCTGATTAATGTCTAGCACCACTCCCTCCAGTATCCTATAAGCCTCTTGTGAACAGGAATCATGTATGTTTTATCACTCCAGCTCCCAGAAGAATGCTTAGCATAGATATGTCTTTCCTCAATAAGTATCTATTGAAAAAATTAATAAATCAATGGATGAAATAACCTATGAAAGAATATAGCACTAAGCATTCTTATGGTAAGGGTCTTGTGAAGTTGGGAGGACATTGCAAATTTTTTATTAATTAATTAATTAGATAAATATTTCTTGAGTGACGGATTCTAGGCACTGAGAGATGAAAGTTTCTGTCCACAAGGAACTCACAAACTCGTGGGGGAAACAGAAAGGAAATGAGACAATTACAATTGATGCCACATGAAAAAGGAAAGCAAAAGATTTTAGAGAAATACGGAAAGCAACATCTGGCTCAGTCTGGAAGAGATCAAGGATGACTTCCGAGAGGGAGTGATGCACAATCTTGAAGAGTAGGTGATGGAAAATCAGTTCAAGGAATGTCTGTAGCAACAGATCTTCAGCACAAGGGGTGAAGCGTATTTATCCCTCCTTGTGCAAAAGCCTCCTGTAGGGTCAATAGCCAGATAAGGGAGACAATAGAGCAGAGAAGTTAAGAGCATAGTCCCTCAAGGCAGACTGCCTGGGCATGGATCCTGCTTCTACCCCACCATAAGCTATGTGACCTTGAGCAAGTTACTTAAACTCTTTGTGTCTTAGTTTCTTAATTTTAGAGTGAGAATAATAGTATCAGCCTCATGGGGTTGCATGAGGAATAAGAGAAATGAAATGTGCAAAGCACTTAGAATAGACCTTGACACATGGAAGGACTCAATAGATATATTAGTTATTATTATTACCATTGTCATTGTTGTTGAGTACTTCCTGGATGTGGCACATGTTTAGGGCATGATTTGGGGACAACAGGAGAGAGAACAACAAGTTAGGGAAGGACCACACTGATTTAAAAAAAAATAAGTATATCAACTGTGTCTAAAAGATGACCACTAATTTTGGCCCACCCACCACTCCTTCATGGGATAGTTCTGACGTTAATAATTGTCTGGAGAACAAAATAGAAAATCCATGGATTTCAACATGTCACTTTCAAACTTGCCTCTCAGTTCCTTGAACAGATTGGGAAGTTAAATCATCATCACCATCACCATTATCAACATATTTTTAAATATGTTAAGACCAATCCACCTTTCCAAATTTGACATTGATGGTCAAATCCATTTAATCCAACTTTGTTGGGCACCTTCCAAATGCACGAGAGTCAAAGATGACTGTAACATCATTCCTGTCTGCAGAGCTCAGAGCATTATGAGGCAGACGGATGTATACACGGAAAATTAGAATATAATAAATGTGAGAGTGCCAGAGGAGAAGTCTACACAGAGAGCTACTGAAGCTTAGAGAAGAGGGCAATATGTCCACCTAAGAGTCAGGAAAGTTTCCACAGAAGATAGATAGGAATATTGAACAAACATGGGAAAGGCAACATCTTTTCTAGTCACTCTAATACCCACTAGGCTTAGGAAAGTCCTTTGCACAAAGATGCTCAAGCAATCCCTACAAAATCACTAAATAGATGAATAAAAAGGCAGGTTTTTCCTACTGCCCCATTCTTCTCCACCCCCTCCTCCCAACTACATCTTCCCACACACTCTCAACCCCAAGGGGAACCTCCGTTTCATTACTCATCCCTTTCCCTGCCTGGTCTTTTGCAAACCTCTCAAAAGCCTTCTCTATTATTGCTCAACAAACACAGGTGTCCTGGGTGAAGCATACAACATTTAAATCATGAAGAAAGCCTGACACAAGTGAGCATTTTCCACTAATTTTTCACTGGAGAATGTGAAGTGCCGAATCAGGGGAGGACAGTGTGTGCTGTGTGGTCATTGTAATAACCATGCCATGTCCCACCTGGCCTTTTCCCCTGGACCCCCCTCCCCTTCCCTGCCAGCAGAGAAGAGTGTCATGTCTGCTGAGTTTCATGTCTACCTACACAGACACAAAACACAAGCTCCCCATGGTGCCAAGAGGGCTGAACCCAATGTGTCCTGTGTCTCCCTACCACCTCATCAGAAAGAAAGGAGACCCTAAAGGAATCTAGGAAAATGGGACCTCCAAACCATCCCACAGCTGTGAACAATGTAATGCTTCGCTGAGGGCCAGACCCTGCATCCTGTCCAGTCCATCCTTCTACTCTATATAAGCCCCATTCCCTCTCTATCCTTTCTGCACCCAGATTTTATTCTCAGCACTAGACAGCCAACAGTATAAAAGTTCTTCCAAACAAAAGCACATTTCCTTCTCTTTTCATCCCCAGAGCGTGGTGTATCCAAACCACGTGGCAACTTCACTCCTCATAAATCAATTGTCTAATTAACAAAAGAGAAGATTTGTTTAGAGGCTCACGAAACTCAAAATTTCATATGACCCATCTTCCCCAAATGCCCAGAAGACCTTAACAGTCTATTGTTTTCCCAGGAACTTTGCAACTTCCACAGTCTGGAGAAAGGTCAAGTGCCTGCACTCCAATTTTCTCCCTGTTTCTCTGGTCTGAGAAGACAAGAGGATCATCTGGGATTTGTGGTCAAGTGTAATCTGTGTGGCCTCTTTGCATGAGGATAGATGGAATGTTTGGATGAAGAGTTTTTTTTTCTTATCCATAGATTGCTCACAATGCTATGAAGAAACTCTCCAAGTTTTGGAGTAAAAAACAAAAACATAAAAAACAAACTTTCAGATATTTGAGGGAGCATTTTAGAAAGCGTTGGGGGAATAGAAAGTAGTAAGATTACAGAGAAAAAGAAAAGGAGAGAGGAAGGGAATTGAAGCAGAAGGGAAAAGGGGAGGACAAGAACAATAATGAGAGGAGGCTTATATCCAGAAGCTTCTTCCTTTGAGCAGGTCTTCCACTTAAATAAAACTTGAAGTTCAGAGAGAGGGTAACCAAAATCTGTGCACTGATTTCCATAGGATCTTTTAGAATATCATGGAGTGAGGGAGCATCTAAGAAGTGAGAGGTGATGTGTTTCAGGGAGAGCTCTGCTATTTGGTAATCAGAAAATTTGGGCTATTGTCTCAGTTCTGCTGATACAGTGAGTGATCTCGGGCACATCTTCACCTGTCTGGCCTCAGTTTCACATCTTGTATCTCAGCCCAAGTCTAACCACATACCATCTTACCTCTGACCACTCTGGTCCTCATCCCCATAATCTTCCTCTTGGGGAATTACAACAGCATCAGAAAGGACCAGAAAAGTCATCTAGCTCAGGATCCCCAATTCTGGACATACATTATAATCACCTGGGCAGCTTTTAAAAATACCAAGGCCTGGGCCCCACCCCAGCCCTGTTAAATGGTAAAATGGGCATTTCCGAAGGGTGGCCCTGGGCACTGCATTTTTAAGAAGCCCTTCAGGTGATTCTAATGAGCCTCCCAGAGCTGAGAATCACTATTCTAGCCCAATCTTTAGGAAATCACTTATTCATGTATTTAAAAGATATTCCTGAGTGCCTACAGGGTATCAGGAACTGTGCAGGGTATTTAGGAGTGAACATGACAAGGTCCTATGCATGCTCTTTTACATTCAACTGGGGGAGGAAGACAATACACAAACAAATAAATAAACCACATTGATCCAGGTAGTGATATCTGCTGTACAGAATATGAGACAAGGTGATGTAACAGAAAGTAACTGGAGGGGTACTTGAGTGGTCAGAGAAGCTTGCTCCCAGGAGATAATTTGTAGATTGTGAACTGAGTGAGGAAAGGATCCTGCCAGAGGATCTAGAAAAAAGTATTCCCAGACAGAGAGAGGAGCAGCAAGTGCAAAGGCCCTGGGGCATACGGCCAAGAGCCTGAAAGACCAGCACGACCAAGCAGAGTCCTTCAGTAAAACAGGATGGTGACACCTGCCCCCAAAAATATCACACTGTTATGTTGCAAAGATGTATGAGGTGTCAGGAAGCATTTGGGAAAGAAAAGCCCAATAAAAATACAAGTGATATGCTGTTTCCTTGTTTCTTTTCAATGTAACTCAATGTCCCAGATACCAGATGACAGCCCCATGGCATCCCACTGACTTAGCTGTGTAACCCAATCACTGCACTGTGATGCAGTTGAAGAATCCAGGCCTGGATTTTTCTGGGATGTCCTGGATGGTTTTTTCAGGGGTGCAGCTGTGTTCCAGAAATCTTCTGTGATAAAATGCTGAGACAGGTTTCCATTTATTAGACTCTAATCTCCTGGTGCAGGAGACAGATCAAAATAAAAGTTGCAAGTCCTTAAAAATTCTCTGAAGGAAGATGAGTTACTGTGCTGCCAAACCGGGTGATGGGCGATCAAGATGGCCTCCTTCCAGGGCAACGTGGCTGCTTGCCTTCTGCAACATTCCACACCTTCACCCAGGGACGGGAGTAGAGAAAGTCCAATCACGTTATCACTTTCTACTGCCCCTGAGCCAGAGACTTTGGAAAAAGGAGGTTCATTTTTAGCTAAAACTTGGTTCATTAATATTTTTGATCATCTTTAATCACGCAAATGATACATACTTACATTTTCCTTACTATAAAACTAAAATATTATAGAGAAGGCAAAAGTCTCTTTGAATACTATCCCCAATCCCCAGAAGTAGCTACTATTAACAGACTGTTTCTGCACATTTATGGATGTATATATGTGCCCTTGTGGTGGAAAATGTGCAGAAATTTTTTTCTTTTTATGTAAATTGGATCACAGTGAATGTCTCCAAAGAGACCTGCACGAGGATGCTTACAGCAAACATTGTAAAGTAAAAGGCCCAGGCATGGCTGTCGGTAGGGAATAGTTGAATGCTCTGTGGTGTGTTCAAATCATGGGGCTCTTGGCAGCTGTTTAGAAGAATGATGTAGCTCTAAATGCACAGTTAAAGCTCCAAGACGCATCGTTGAGTTTCCTTGTCTTCTTTTGGACATGGTTTTGCTGTTCCCTCACTCATGGCTCAGGGCTCAAGGACGTGTGGCCAGTTACATACAGCAAGTCGAGGCAGCAGTGGGGGAGACAGGAACAGGCCCCAGACTTCCAAGAGAGGTGAGGTGCGGAGACACACAGTGAGAGAGTAGGTTCAGTTTGGCAAGTGCAGCATGGCATCCAAGGGCACACAGCAATCTGGTCATGGTTCCGGCAAATTAGGAGCCATCAGTGGGAGGTGAGTTCCAGGAGCAGTTGAAGCCCAGAGAGGGAGAATTTAAAGTGGATGCTGCTCTGACATGCTCAGCAACAGACAGTCCTGTTGGTGGTAGCCTGGTTTTGGGACGAGGCTGGAATTAATGGTCACAATTGCCAGTCCTCAGAGGGAGGCTGGGAAGAACAAGACAAGGCCACCATCCTTTGTTTTATGTATGTATGTATTTATTTATTCGATTATCATCAAGCATCTATGTGTTAAGCACTGCTCTGAGTGCTGCAGATACAGCTCTTAAGAAGACAAGCACAGTCCTTGCCATGATATAAACACACAAATAATATACTTTCAGAGAGTAAGAAATAGAAAGGGACTTAGAGAGGGTCAAGTGCAGACTAATGAGACAGAGGTCATGGCAGGCCTTTCTGAGGAAGAGACATTGCAACAGAGACCAGGGTGAAGTGAGGGCTAGATCCAGATAAACGAATCTAAGAAGAAACAGGGAATGCTTAAAAATAGGGATAGTCCAAGGGACTTGGAAGGCGACGGATCACTTCAATCCGCCTTGCTTCACTCATCATTCATCTGTCAAGTATTTGTGAAGGGCCCACTGTGTCAAGCACTCTGTGAGGACTCAGGGATACGATGATAAACAAGGCAGACAGTGTTCTGCCCCCATGGAGCTTATATTCTATGGAAGAGAAAGATAAGGACAATGTGTGCAAAGGCCAAAGGTATGAAAGGGCTTGAGTGTTTGAGGAACTGAAAGAAAGCCACTGTAGTTGGGACCTGGTGGGGCAGGTCTGGGAGAGTGACTGGAGATCAGAGACATTGATAGGAGCAAAGTCTTGGAGCATCTTATAAATCAGGACAAGGAGTTTGCATAAATTCAAAACATGGTGAGAAGACACTGAAGGCTTCAAGCAGGAGATGGAGAGAGGGGATGACATGATACAGCTTATATTTTAAGAATACGACTCTCATTAAATACAGAAAGGATTGGAGAGGGGCCATATGGTAGCAAGGATATGAGTTGGGATACTTTTGGAGTAGCCTGCACTACAGTGATGGCAATAGAGACAAAAAATAGTGCTGTATTTAAGAGATAACTCAGAGATGGAATCTGAGGACTTACTAATAGATTGGAGCAAGAGATGAAAGAGAGAGAATAAGACAGATCAACTTCAAGATGGGTATCTGACAGAGGAACTGAGTGGATGCTTGCTCCGTATCTGAGATGGCCAAGGCCGTGGGGGACTCCACTGCCTTGCGTGTATCTCTTCTTCTATTTCTCTGAATTACATCTACCCTCCTATAGACAGAGTCTTTTATAAAGCCAACAAACTACGTAGTACCATACTATAGTACCTTAAGATATTTTTAAAATTAATTTTATACTTTATTAGTAAGTGATACATTCACATAGTTCAAAAAATTCAAATGATACAAGTCTTAAAGAATAAGGTATACACTGAAAAGTCTAGCTCCTACTCCTGTACCCACCTACTCTGTTCTCCACCCATCTCATCAAATTTAGATATCCACTCGTTTCAGCTTTTGCCATGCAACAAGCTTAGTGGCTTAAAACAACAGTATTTAGCTTGTGATTCTGTGATGAGCTGAATATTTCCTCTGGACTGAGTGATCTTCGTAGAACTCTACTGAATACAGTCCTTGCTTCTGGGGTCAGTTGGCCACTTGGCTGAAGGCTGTGATCTAGGTTGGCGTGGTGGTTATATTGCATTCACTTAGCTTAACTGCAAGTATGTTTCTTAGAATCCCCTTTCCTGTATAATCCTGGATTAGAGAAATGACACAAGGCATTTGCATAATATTTGGAGGGTAGAAGTGAAGTGGCAGCCATTATGTTCAGAATATCGAGGCAGGGCCCCAGCTACCAATGCAGCTCATGCACTTTGTCATTGATCCACTAGCTCACCCTTCTGCCGTGGGGTAGAAGCAAGACCCACAACTCCTCCAACTCCCGTGGATCTTCTCCTTCTGCTTCCCTCCGTCCTGGGCCAGGCACATGTGCATCTCCACAGCAAAGGGATTAGATGAAGTGGAAGACAGACACGGATTCCAGTTTGTCCTTAATCTCTCTTGCTTTGTGTTCAGATTTTCTTTTTGACTACCTTCCCCGCTGACTTCAGTGACTCCAGGAATAGCATCAGATGCAAAAGCAGCAGACTTCCATAGACTTCTTTACCAGCTCTCCTTTGTGGTCTCTGGTTAATGACTTTCAGCTGTGCAAGATCTAATCCCTATAACAAATCCCTAATTGCATACCACCCTGCAGTTGATAAGCTGAGGGCTACGTTACAGGGGTGGGAAGCCACAGGGGTGGGCAGCCGGGTCATGTGTCTCTCATCATCCATCAGGCTAGTCTGGGCCTCTTCACATGGCGGTCAGGCTTCCATGAGCAGCAAGACAAGGCAATTCCCAAATTCTGCCTGTTCACATTGGCCGAAGCAAATTGCACGGCCGAGCTCACAGACAGTAAAGCAAGGCACTATCCAAACAGAGCGAACAAATACAAATGCGAGCATATAAGGCTATTATAGTAAACAATATGTCACACCACTTTTTTGGTTTCTTCTGTTATCTCTCCAGCATTTCCTTGTGGGAATACAAGCAAATATGAAAACACATTTTATGCTTTCCCTTTTCTCACGCAAAAGACAATACACTATATGTACTGCTCAGTACTTTGGTTTTTCCACTTAACAACATGTCTAAGCAGCATATAGTTTTCTATTCTTTTATACAGCTTTGTAGCATTCCTTGTGTGAATGTATTGTAGTTTACTTAATACCTCATATGTGGACACTGTTGTTATTTTATCAATGCTGTAAAGAATCAACTTGTATCTGTGTCATGTTTATTCATGCTGTTGCCTTTTTATTTTAGCATATTTTATAGTTTTCTCCAAGAATTGTTTTACAGAGCTGAGATTTCTTTCTTATCTTGTATTTTTCATGTTGGTATCAGACAGTCTGGATATCTAACTTATCTCTTGATGCTGGACATTGGGAAGGACATCTATGCACTACCCTCAGTGCAATCATTTTCAAACTTTAATGTACAAACCATTCACCATTCACCTGGGGTTGAAGGCTAAATAAAAATTCATATTCCCGGGTCTCAGTCCCCAGATCCTCTGAGACGGTAGTTCCAGAGTGGATCTTGGAATTTGTATTTTAAATAGGCACCTCAGATCATTAGGAAGCAGATGATCTGCCACACACAGAGAAGCAGGTTTTCAAATATTTGTTACCTGGAACTATAGAATGGCAAGCCTACCAAGGGCTCAGAAGAATATAATTCCCCAGAAAAAACAGCCAGCAAGCTAAGGCAAATGTTGCATTTGTTGCTTCATTCATCCTGTCTCTCTTGATAATGTCCAGTCCCCACTGTGGACTATGAGGTGGGAGTTGTTACAGTGATGGGATAAGGGTACAGAACTAGAAGGTGTTTGTGAATAATTGTTTAATTTGGAAGGAAGCCCAGCCTATATACAAGTGGGTTCTGAGATGCCAAGAGGCAGCCTGGGTTCAACGAAGACTTCTAAGATTCAAGCCAGACTGGACCCTCTCTTTGCTATGTTCTCTCAGCTACTCTGGGAAAGCAATACTATTGAATGAGTGGAGTAAATCCCAGTGGTGGTTACAGAGCCAGAGAACAGTCATTAATTAGAAAGCCCAATACTGGGGCCAGTGGTGTAGTGGTTAAGTTTACACACTCTGCTTTGGCAACCCAGAGTTCATGGATTTGGATTCTGGCACAGACCTACACACAACTCATGAAAGCCATGCTGTGGTGGTGTCCCACATACAAAATAGAGGAAGATTGGTACAGATATTAGTTCAGGGCCAATCTTCCTCACCAAAGAAAAAGACAGAAAGAAAGAAAGAAAAGGAAGCCCAATACAAAGTGCAGAGTGAGAAATAAGATTCAGGAATGAGAGAGGGGCTCTGTTATTCAATCAAAGGCTTTGGATGGAGTTGGACAGTCTTCCTCTGACTACACCCACATTACCTGGGCCTCTGTTTCATACTTAATCCATTATTCATCATATAACAATTACTAACGAAGCTCCTATCTCACGCAGTCTTATAGAGCAGTGGTCCTTTCCTCTAAAACACTTATCTCACATCGTTTCACTGTGGTGAGTTGATTATTGTCTGTTTCCATCTAGATGGCTGAAAGCAGGAGCATGTCTGAATTTCGCTTCTATTGCTTATCAGGCCAACTCACTGGTGTTACATCAACAAGGCACAAACCAGAGTGGATATGTGTCTGGATATGAACGTGTCACATGATGACTGGGTAGGAAAGGAGAAGCCAGGTTTGAATGGTACAGAACCAGAAATTAATCTGTTGGAGACTTTTCTGATCATCACACACATAAGGCTGTAAGCAGAGGATTCAGTTCTTATAGATGCCTACTTACAACAAACCGAATAATGCAGTCTATATGATTGTAAATGCCACATGCATTTTTTTATGGGAAAACAAAAGAAATAGAATTTATCATTGCACCTATGTTTGTAGGGCACAAACCCATATTATGAGTAAAGTTTGATCAACAAAAAGACAGTATTTTTCTATTCTCTTTGCAGAAAATAGTATTACTAAACCATTGTCATATGAAGAAGCAAAGAACATTCAATTAAAAAATTTTAGTTAGAAAATGTATCATATCAATATGCCAAGCAGCTAACAAAAATCTTATTTTGTGATATATGTGTGTTGTCAGCTTTTAAAATCCGTAATTTGTTGAGATTTCTTTTCCTATAATCACAATTTTATATTCATTTTCTTAATGAGAGTCCCTCCAAACCAGGATTCACCTGTAGGCATTCCCATGATATTGCTGTGTGCACTTAGGTAATAAACAATTGTACAATTACTTTAAGTTGAGAACATAGTCTCAGTTCAGAAAGTTTAAAGAGAGTCCAAGATATTAAGAAATTGGGGCCAGCCTTGCGGCTAAGTGGTTAAGTTCACGTACTCCACTTTGTTGTCCCAGGGTTTCGCCGGGTCCGATCCTGGGCGTGGACATAGCACCTCTCATCAAGCCATGCTGAGGCGATGTCCCCCATAGCAGAACTAGAAGGACCTACACCTAGAATATACAACTATGTACTGTGGGGCTTTCGGGAGAAGAAGAAGGAAAAAAGGAATGGCAACAGATGTTAGCTCAGGGCCAATCTTAAAAAAGAAAAAAGATATTAAAAAATCCCAAATTGATTTAGGGTTAATTCTTCTTTCCTTCTTAGTCTGAGCATATTTCAGATTGGAAAATTGCAGTAGGAAAGGGGAAGTTTGGTTGATTTTCTTCTATATTTTTCTACCCTATGTTTCTCTTCTCCACCCCCTCCTTAGCTGGCCAGCAGTTTCTTACTTCTCATGGGTCAGAAGGGAGTGGTAAAGAAAGGTCTTAATGGAACCACATCAGCTGGTTTCCTGTTCTCTGGGCCTGGCAGATTCTCTCTCTACAGGGGTATTTCCATAGGTTCTCAGGTGATTCTCCCCTGGTTCCTCTCTCTACAGATCCTTTGAACCTGGAAGATATGGATATACATCTTTTTGGAGTGGTTGCTCCTGAATCCTTCCTCACCAAGGTGTTCATCTCCACATTCTTGTTGCTGAGATCCCTCTGTATCTCAAGGATCAGAAATGACTCATCTCTCTCTCTCTCACTTGGTCCACATTTGGTCTTTAGGAAATCCTCTTGTATCCCTTGCCCCTACATGCTCTGAGAGTACAGGCCAATTCCAACATGGAGTTCTCTCCTGACTCCAGCACCAAAACATTGGACAGCCCTCTTTGTCTTATGGATTCCCCAGGCACGGATCAGAGTCTGCTCCCAACTGCATGATGGTTTCCTGAAAGTGTCTTCTCACTAGACTGGAGGTGAGGGAATAGTAGATAACTTACCATTTCTCCCTTTTTATAGTCTTGACCTGGTGGAAGGGTGAGAAATTCATCCACCAGTTCCTCAGGATCATTTCCTTTGTAAATATGCAATTGGAGATTGGGTACCTCTTTTTGGAATTTCCCATGATTATATTTTGGGACCTGGTCATAATTTCAATTTTAATATCCTGTTACAGTCTTAACTTACTTTGCTTCATTTCATAGTATGCAACTCCTTTGTTCTTTGAATCATTAAATTGACTAGCTATAAAGAAAGTCTTTTTAAAATGTTAGTGTGTGTTCAAATTAGCTCACTCTTCCTCTCTCATTTGCTCACATTTAATTCTTTTGGAAGGAGTCAAATGGAACTGAAATATTTTTTCCCAATGGATGGGGCTATATAAATGCAAAATTAATTAGTTCATTTCTTTAACAGCATGAATTGAGTGTTTCTTTCGGCGAGGCACAAAAAAATCAACACACAACAGAGACTGTGAAGAGAGGTTGTGTGAATCATTCTACATCTATTTCTCATCCCATCAACCATCTTTTTTTTTTGCCTAAACTCTTCCCAGACTCCAGAGAAGCTAAAGCCAGACTGGAAAGAGGGTGTTGCTAATGACACATCGATGCCTCCCTTTAATGTAGGATTAAAGTCTGAGTAGATTAAAACTGAGAACTGATCTCACATGTTCCCAAAAGAGAATTATGTCCTGAGAGCTTTTGTTCATCATCTCACAGGTGGTAGATTCCAATGTGGTGGTCCTTCTGCTTGAGAGTGCACTATACATCCAACGTGAATTTCCATCTCTCCTGGTCACCTGAATCTTCTTGATTTCCCACCTGGACTCTCATTTGGAAACTGGTTGTTTTTGATTAAATAAGACCCCTTAGGTTGCATGATTTGGGTGGAATTCTTCACAAGTCCAATTGCTAATGCAAGTTGGTGACTAAATCTCAAGTCTTAGAAAAAGATCTTTTTCTATCTTGGGGTTGGGTTTGGAAAGGATCCTTTTTGAGAGCCCTGAAAGAAGACAGAATCCTTTACTTGAAGCGTTAACTTCCTCAATCAAGACAGGCTCTGTTGAGAATTGGATCTCTCCCCCAATGTTCTTTGCTTTAGATGAGGGTGGAGGCGGGAAAGAGGGTAAATTGCTTTCCTGGAACCCAGGAGAATAAGGAGTGACCTTAGATGTTTCCTCCTGGAGACTTCTGGGAAGAAGTTACAGCTGCCATTTTAGTTTTCCTACAGACAGTATTCTGTGTCTTTTTTTTTTTTTTTATGGCTTCAAGGAGTAAAATCGAATATATCTTCTTTATGACCATGCCAGGTTCTGCATTTTGCTAAGAACTAAAGGTTTTCTTAGGTCTTAAAACAAGTGTCAGGGGTTTTAATTCTATAAAAAAGAAAGAACTGGATGTTCCAAAGGCAGACCACATGGTCACCACTTAAAAGTACAAGTTTATAGCAAATGGCTGAAACTTTCTAGTAATGCTGAAATGATTCTGTATAAGTGTACTGTTTCCAAATATTTTTCAGGATTCATTTGGGAATGATTAAGCTAACGTTACATCTTTTCAGTATTATGAAAAAGATGACTTTCGATTGGAGAGAGATTTCAGAAGATCACTAAGGAAATAAAACTGACCTGGTCCTTTTCTCTCCCCAGTATGTGGAGGGAATGGGCTTTTGTTACTAGGGCACCTCAGGACACTCTGGGTGTCTGTTATGTATCCAAAAGAATGAAGAACATGCACCCTCTGGAATTCCTTGGGGTGTTTAGAACTGACTTTTAGTTAAAGCAGGGTATTGCTATCATGCCCATGACAACCTTGGAACTCTCAGAAGGCATGCCACCAATTTGCTCGGCAGGCCCAGCAAGGATATGCTTCATTGCATTATACAAATATACAAATGAAATGAAAAGGACTGGTCAGAGCCATCTGGGAAGAGGTCAAGAGAGGAATCTGCAAGGCGCAGGCAGCCAACAGTTGAATGGGTGTTATGAGGACAGTGTGCCTATTAGGGGGACCCCTGCATGCATTTGGACAACCCCATGCTGACAGGGAGGTCTCCTGAATGTTTTATGTACTGGCTATGTTCCCATGAATGCTAGCCTGAAGTCATTGATACATGATGAAGAGAGACACAGCTCACCCAAAGTAAGATCCAAGAGAGGAAAAAACAAAGCAGATGCAGACAAAAGATAATTTATAAATCTTTGGGTTGGTGCCCTCATTGGTTCAAGGAGGGAATGAGGCAGGGCTAGAGGGGAAGGTCCAGGATTGCTAGAAGACATTTATAGACTAGTCTTATTGACTATATTAATCTGACTCCAACTTAATATGGTCGTATAAATCTTAAGGACATGCTACTTTATGGATTCACATAAAGTGTGTGTGTGTGTGTGCAAAGAGATTTATTATAAGAAATTGGCTCACACAACTATGGAGGTAAGCAAGTCTCAAGATCTGCAGGGTTAGTCGGCAAGCTGGAGACCCAGGAGAGCCAACAATTTGGTTTAGTTCCCATCTGAAGGTCAGTAGGCTCAAGACCCAGGAAAAGCCAACGTTTCAGTTTGAGTCCAAAGGTAGAAAAAAGTCAATATTTTAGGTTGAGGGTAGTCATTCAGGAAGAATTCCTTCTTACTCAGAGGAGGTAGGCCTTTTTGTTCTATTCAGGCCTTCAACGCATTGGATGAGGCCCACTCACATTAGGGAGGGCCATCTGCTTTACTCAGTTTACTGATTTAAATATTAATCTCATCCCAAATCGCCCTCACAGGAACATCCAGAAGAATGTTTGACCAAATATCTGGGCACCCTGTGGCCCAGTCAAGTTGACACATAAAATTAACCATCACAACTCCACCCCTTGTCAACTTGGCACCCAAATGCATCTGCTTGAACCATACTTGATCTCCAAATAAAGACAATAACAAGGTTATAATTTCATCTATTATGATACAACTGTCCTGCCTACAATGAAAAATGCACTAACTCCTTCCCCAGAACAGGAGATAAAATCCTTGATTGAAATTTATTCTTCTTTTCTCCTTGATATCCCATAACTTAAATACTATGACGTAAAGTTAATAATACTTAAACACTGTGTTACAAAGTCAATACACCTTATGTAATGTGATAAGGGGATAAGAGAAGGAAGAAAATAAATATACATACACACAGAGTCATGCATCACTTCACAACAGAGATATGTTCTGAGAAATGCTTCATTAGGTGATTTTGTCGTGTAAACAGCATAGATTGTGTTTACACAAACCTGGACAGTACAGCCTACTACACACCTAGGCTGCATGGTGCTCATCTTATGGAACTACCATCGCATATACAGTCTGTCATTGATCAATATGTCTTTACGCAGTATTCATAACAAAACAACGAGGAAATATTCCTGACAATTACAGTCCTCATTTACAGTTCTCATTCTGTAACTGATCATGTGGTTGTAACTAATATTTATAACTACCTTCATCCACTACTCATTCTGTATTCCCTTTGTCTTCAGCAAGTATTTCAGTTGCTCATAGTCCTTTATCTGAGGGGATGACCCAAACTTTTATTCCTGAAGAGTCTGGGCCATTGGTAGTCCTACTTGGATTGGGTTATTGTAGTTTTCTATTGACCTTAATCAGGGCTTGGTGATATTAAGAGATTACCTAGGGGATCTCCTGTACAGTATTCCAAAAATACTCTTCCTTACCTTTATTGTGGAGTAGCAGTCCAATTTCCCCTTGATAGTCAGGATCAATCACCAAGTCGGCACAGTGACTCCGTTTTTTGGCTGTTGATTCAGAGGCATGAGGAGTCCGAAGTGGGCAGGCAACAGGTTTAACTTCCAGCTGAATGGAATCATTGTGTCTCCTGGTAGAAGTGTTTCTCCCTTTGGAGCTAAGTGTTGTAGGCCAGGAGAGCATAAGTTCACAGAAACAGGAGCCAAAAATTTTTCTAGTGGTTCACTAGGGGTAAGAGTGAGTGGTGCCACTCCCATTTCCACGTCTTAATTGCTAGACCTGTGCACCTTGGCTATTAGAGAAACAGCACCATATATTGGACACTGATTCAGAGCATAAACAGACTTCTGGATAACCTTGTCTTGCCCCTGCAAGGTATATCCACTTAGCTTGCTCTGTAACTGAGTCTTCAAAAGGCAATTCCACCATTCTATCAAGACAGTTGCTTCAGGATGCTGGGGAAGATGGTAAGACCAGTGAAATTTATGAGCATGGCCCCATCGCTGCACTTCTCTTGCCATGGAGTGAGTTCCTTGATCAGAAGCACTGATGTATGGAATATCATGATAAGGCATTCTCTAAGATCATGGATGATAGTTTTAGCAGAACCATTGCAAGGAGGAAAAGCAAATTCGTATCCAGAGTGTCTATTCCATTAAGAACAAAATGCTGCCCCTTCTGTGATGGAAGGGGTCTAATGTAATCAACCTGCCACCAGACAGCTGACTGATCATCCCGGGGAATGGTGCCATACTGGGGACTTAGCCTTGGTCTTTGCTGCTAGCAGATGGGCACGCAGCACTATCCTTTGCCAGGTTGACCTTGGTCATAGGAAGTGCATGTTGCTGAACCCATGCATAACCTCCACCCCTCCTACCATGGCCTCTTTTTTCATGAGCTCATTGAAGGTGGCTGGGGAAAGAGACTTACTGTATCCACAGAATGGGTAATCCTATCCATCTGATTATTAAAATCCTCTTCTACTGAGGTTACCTTTTGGTGAACATTCACATGAGAGATAAGTTTCTTCATGTTTTTTGCCCATTCAGAGAGGTCTATCCACATACTTCTTCCCCAAACTTCCTTGTCACTAATTTTCCAATCATAGTCTTTCTAAGTTCTTTACCATCCAGCCAAACCATTGGCCACAGCCCATAAATCAGTATGTAATCTCATGTCTGGCTATTTCTCCTTCCAAGAGAAATGATCAACCAGGTGCACTGATCAGAGTTCTTCCCACTGGTAGGATTCCTCTTCACCATTGTCCTTCAGCGATGTCCTGGAAAGTGATTGCAGTGCTGCAGTTGTCCACTTTCAGGTGGTGCCTGCATATCACATAGAAACATCTGTAAGCCAGGCTGGAGTCTTCTTTTCTTCTGTCGACTTATTGTAGGGGACTCCCCATGAGGCCATAGGTACAGGCTGGGAGAGAGTAGGTAGTATAGCGGGAGCGAAGACCATGGGGATTTAGGCCACTTCTTCATATAACTTATTTGTGCCTTCAGGGCCTGCTCATGCCTGATCATGTACATAGCCACTTCCATTTGATGATGAAATGATGCTGTGCATGCCCAGCTTTATGGCTTGGTGGGTCAGATAACGCCCAGTTCATGATGGGCAACTGAGGTCACATGGTAACTCGGTGGCCCATGGTTAAGTGCTCAGTCTCTACTAAGCTAGCAGGCCAAGAGCTCTTTCTCAAAAGGAGAATGGTTATCCACAGAGGATGGCAGGGTTATGCTGCAATTCACTTATAGGGACCTGCCAAATTCTCCAGAAAGCATCCTTTTCTGCCACTGACACTTTGAACACCTTTGGATCTGTGGATCATGTAGCTTAAGTGACAGAGCAGTTGGCACAGCAGCCTAGACCTTTTGCAGAGCCTTTTCTTGTTCTGGGCCCCACTCAAAACCAGCAACTTTTCGGGTCACTCAGTAAATGGGCTAGAGTAACACACTCAGATGAGGAATATGTTGCCTCCACAATCTAAAAAGGCCCACTAGTCATTGTGCCTCTTTTTTGGTTGTAGGAAGGGCCAGATGCAACAACTTATCCTCCACCTTAGAAGGGATATCTTGACATACTTCACACCCCTGGGTCCCTAGAAATTTCATTGAGGTAGAAAGCCCTTGAATTTTAGTCAGATTTATTTCCCATCTTCTGACATGTAAATGTCTTATCAATAAGTCAAAAGTAGTTTCTACTTCTTGCCCACTAGGCGCAATCAGCATAACATCACCGGTGTAATGCACCAGTATGATATATTGTGTAAGGGAAAGGCAATCAAGATTCCTGCAAACTAAATTATGACACAGGGCTGGAGAGTTGACGTACCTTTGAGATAGGACAATGAAGGTGATAGCCTTGCCAGCTGAACACAAACTGCTTCTGGTGGGCCTGTGGACAGAGATGGACAAAAAGGCATTTGCCATATCAATAGCTGCATACCAGATGCCAGAGGCCGTGTTAATTTGCTCAAGCAATGACAACACATCTGGCACAGCAGTTGTAAATGTAGTCAGAAACCGGTTAAGTTTACAATAATCCACTGTGATTCTCCAAGATGAGTCTGTCTTCAACACAGGCCACATAGGCAAGTTGAATGGGGATGTGGTGGGAATCACCAGCCCTGCATCTTTCAAGTCCTTGATGGCGGCACTAATCTCTGCCCTTCCTCCAAGAATGCTGAATTATTTTTGGTTCACTATTTTCCTAGGTAGAGGCAGTACTAGTAATTTTCACTTGGCCTTTCCCATCATAATGTCCCTCACTTCACAGGTCAGGGAACCAATGGGGGGAGTCTGTCAGCTGCTGAGTATGTCTATTCCTCTTGCGAACTCCAGAACTGGGGAAATAACGCCAGGATGAGTTGAGGGACCCACTTGGCACACCGTTAGACCGACTTGAACTGAAACTCCATTAACCATTTGACCTCCATAAACCCCTACTCTGACAGGTGGACCGTAGTGACATTTCAAGTCTCCTGGATTAGTGTCAGTTTAGAGCTAGTGTCCAGTAGTTCCCAAAAGGTCTGATTATTTCCTTTTCCCCGATGCACAGCTACCCTGGTAAAAGTTGTAAGTCCCTCCGGGGAAGACTGGGAGAAAAATTAACAGTATAAATTTTTGGCAGTGTACTGGGATTCTTCCTCGATGGGACCCAGCTTCCCCTTCATTTAAGGGATTCTGACTCTGTAAACTGACTCAAATCTTGCAACTGACTTTCTGTTTTCATGATTCAACTTAGACTTTTTGTTCGCTTAACAATAACATTGCCTTATTCTTGGTGAAACTGAGAAGTTTCTTTTCTATCTTATAAATCTTGGTATCTTTCTTCATAGGAGTTGTATTTGTTTTATAGTGTATGGTGATCCCATGGGCTTTCCCAATATCATAAGATCTAACATTTATCCTGTGCCTACTATTGCCAGGTGCCATTCTGAGTGTTTTACCTATATATTATTTATTCCTCATCCAACTCTATGTAGTAGATAGTGTTATTTGTTATACCCATTTTGCAGATGAAGCAATGGCACACAGAGGTAAAGGAAGTTGCTCACAGTTGTGTGGGCAGTAAGTAGTGTAACTGTCATGTAAACCCATCTAGTTCCAGAGCCAATGCTTTTACCCAGCCTCTCCAAGCTGAGCAGGAAAGAGGATAGAGAGAGACTTAGGAGTCTGCTGTTCCTGGGATCTTTCCTCTGTTTTCTGGATAGTGTCAGACAGTCCATCAACTGTAAGGCAAGTTGGCTGTTTTAAATTCCAGTTAAGTTGCTTATCTATGTCAGCCCCCATCATGCCCTCATGTCCAAAGGAGGAAGGTCCCTCCTTCTTCTTTCTTCCATGCTTCCACTTCTCTCATATTTGTTTGTACATCTGCAACCCATGAGGGCTGTTCAAAGATTTCAATTATTGATACAACAACCACTTCTTGAGCTAGTCACTGTTCAAAGCTCTGGGAACACAACAATGAACGAACCATATGAACCCTGTCTTCAGAGTGCCTACATTCTAGTGTGGGGGTGGATTTATATTTCAATAACTGTTCGTTGAATGAATGGTCAAATATTTCCACAATTTAACTTTTAAAGTCCTCCAACAGAAGATGCTATTGGATCCCAGTAATTTACCCAAGCACTTTAGTCTCCCTCCATCACAAGAAAAAACCCTACAGAATCCTCAAGAACATTTTCAACTTGGAAGTCTCCTGCCCTAGTCAAGAATCCAGATACTTAAAGATGTCACTGAATGTGATGAGTAATGATGATGCTGGTGAAGAAACTAACCAAATATTTATAAATGTAATGATAGGAACGCAAAGCCATTCTGCCTTAAAGAGACCTGCATTTTCAGAATTGCTCCAGAAAAGGTGAGAGACAGGGAGGATGACCCAGGTGATAAAATTGGCCAGTAGCAAAAAATTAATAAATCAATCATGTGTGGTATGCAAGTATAAGTGACACCAGGAGGGTCTGCGGGGTTACAATATGGCCTGCTACAAGGTGTATATCCTGACCCAAATGAACACGGTAAATCAAACAGCCAAAGGCAGACTTTAAATAATAATCTTAATCAAGTAGCTATTGTGCATCTACTGCAAGGTGGCCTGGTTGTAGGTCTGATGATCTGAGGACAAGGAAGAGATGTTCCTGCATTGTGCCTGCCCACAGGAGCGTGTGGGCCTCAATTAGCAAAAGCAGAGATCCCAACCCAAAGCGTTGAGAAGCTACACTCCACCTGGAGTGTGACACCTATACTCTCCCTTGCCTTTGGAATATGAGGTAGGTATTATTATACTTACTTGCACATGAGGACACAGAAGTTCACAGAGATTAGGTGACTGTTTCAGGTTCACACCTTTAACAAGTGGCAGAGCTTGGATTTTAAACCCAGGTTGGCCTGACTCTTAACACAATCCATGTGCTGAGTCAGTGGCACAGTCTCGATAACTTGAAGGGTTAGGCATTCCCAGACTCGAGAGCATGGGATCTGTCTTCTCTGAGCAGACATTTGAGCCCTCTTTCTCAAAAGGGAACTGATCAGGCAACTGTGAATTTCTGGAGATTAATCCGTGATCGGAGTTTCTTGTCTATTTAATTCACCTAATGTGCGTTCAGTTGTGTTATAAAGGATTTGAACATGCGAAGGCTTTTGAAAACAATAATAACAAGAAAAAGTTCTCCAGCCCACACTTGCACTTGAAAGCCTGAGCCCCAGCCTGAGGCAGGATGTGAGAAAAAATATAATTAGCATCCACTCAGCCATAGACTCTCAGGCCACAATTTCTTACCCTGGTATTAATCAACGCACATTTAGCCCTAGCCAATGTACACAACCCCAGGGCTCATAGCTTCTCCCTCTTCTCCACCCACCCCCTGGCTCGGATACCCAGTGGAGCTAAAAAGAAGTTTCAGGTATTGCCCTGGTCCCATTAGCTCACTCCATGGCAAAGACAGGGGAAAGTGTTTGGGATGGCAAGTTTTCCAACCTTTGGGGAATCCAAATCCAGACAGACACCTAGAAAGCGGCCAAGCATTCTTTGGTGGAGAGGGTTCCAGAAGGCAGCTTCTTAACTCGGTAATCGCTCATGTGCCATGTGGGGCTCCTCTTGCTGAGCTGGGACTCCCTAGCTACAGCTATACTGTGATGTCCTCCAGTCTAGATAGATGGAGCAGAGAGTACCCCTCTTTGGTGCGTTCCAGGAACACCATTACCACCAGAGCCCAGGCACAGGCAGAGATTCTTAACTTTTTTGTCCCCTTTGGCCATAATGTTTTTTAGTGCTTAAAATAGAGTGCATATAATTACAAAGCAAGCTAGTTATATTAAAATAATTATCAAATATTTTAAAAATTAAATTTGTCATGGAGTGATATGTGTGCTTAATATATGCATTTAATAGTGAATTAAATAATATCTCCCTCTCCCTTTCTATTTAAATCAGAATTAAGTTTCAAGGTAAAGAAAATTAATCTCAACAAACATAACTATACCCAGCATTTTTTCTTACGGTGGTAAAATTTTAAGGCTTTCACTTCCCTAATAATGTTTAATTTGTTCTTCCATACTCATTCATTCATTTATTCATTCATTCTACTCAAAAATATGTACTGAGCAAGGCATTATGATCGTTTCTGAGCAGTGGTCAGACAATGATGACCATTGGAGAAAGCCGGCCACGCCCACTCGTTTACATTTGCTCTGTAACGGCTTTCACACTACATCAGCAGTGCTGAATAATTGTGTCTGAGACTACATGGCTTTCAAAATTAAAAGTATTTGCTCTCTAGCCCTTTATAGAAAAAGTTTGCTGACTCCTGAACTAGGCATAGCCTTTAACCTCAGGGATTTTCCACAGTAGAAGAACGATAAAAACGAATCTCAACACAATGTCATAAATGCACCAACAATAATGTCTAAGGTGTAGAAATTTCTAAGAGGAATGAAGGGAGAGAAGCATGGAAGGTTTCCTAGAAGAAGTAATATTTGAGTTCCTTTTAAAGAATAGAGGTTTCGTACAGGGACCAGCTCTCTGGGCAGAGGGTATCACATGTGTAGAGGCATAATCAGATAAATAGCATTATGTTTCTGGAAATTATCAGCACTTCACTATTACTGAAATATAGAGCTTTAGAAGGGAGGGACAAGAAATGACTGAAGAAGAAAGTGGAGATCAGACAATAAAAGGCTTTATGTGCCATACTAAGAAGGTCAAATATTCTTCCATAGATATTGGCAGTGCTGTCCAATAGAACTTTCTGTGATATGGAAGTGTTCTATAGCTGTACCGCCAATATGGTACCCACCTGCCACATGTGACCACTGAGCCCTTGAAATGTGGCTGCTACAATTGAGGCACTGAATTTTTCTTTTAATTAATTTAAATTGAAATAGCCACTTGTGGCTAGGGGCTACCGTAATGATTACTTCTAGATGATGGAAATTGAATGGATTTTCACACACTGATGTAGTGTGAAAGCAGTCACAGACCAAATGCAAATACATGGGCATGGCCAGCCTTAGCCAGCAGGCATCATTGTCTGACATCCTGGTCAGAAATGATCATAATGCCTTCCTCGAAACACGTTTTTGAGTGGAATGAATGAATAAATAGATGAATGAGTACAGAAGAACAAAACTATACATAATTAGGAGAGTGAAACACTTAAAATTGTAGTACCATGAGAAATGATACTGGGTGTAATTATGTTTGTTGAGATTACTTTTCATGATCTTGAAACTTAATTCTGGTTTAAAAAAGAGGGGAGGGAAGTCTTGTTATTAATCCACTAGTGAAATCTACTACTTAGGGGTCGCCTGGTGGCATAATGGTTAAGTTCACTTTGGCAGCGTGGGGTTCACAGGTTCAGATCCCAGGTGTGGACTTACACACCACTCATCAAGCCATGCTGTGGCAGTGTCCTACATACAAAATAGAGGAAGATTGGCAACAAATGTTAGCTCAGGGCTAATCTTGCTCACCAAAAATAAATAAATAAATAAATCTATTTAAATAGACAAATGGGCTATCAGATCTCCTCTTTAACAAGATTACTCTGGCTGTGGATGAATTGAAAAAAAGCAAGACTGAAAGACCATTTAGAGACTAATCGATAGTTCTGAAGAGAGAAGATCAAGATCTGATCTGAGGGAGTAGTGGTTGGAATAGAGAAGAGGATAGTTCTGAAGCATGTTAAGAAATAGAATTTACAGATGTTGGTGATCAATTAATCTTGGAAAGTGAAAGAATTTCTAAAAATGCCCCATTCATTCCTAAGTGTGACTTGACAGGGAGGCAGATGCCAAGATAGACACGAAGGATGAAGAGAAGTCCTGGTGGGAGGAAGAATGGATAGGGAAGATAATGAATTGAATTGAAGTTGCCTGTGGGCAATGTGAAGATGAGTACCTAGGTCTATTGAGAGGTGTGGGTTGAACACACAGATTAAGCACATTAATTAGTGAAGAGAATAGTATTATTGAGCCAAAAAATTTATCTTCCAGTCTTAGTTCTCCCACCACCCAGCTGGATGATTTTGGACATATTGTTTCTGGCCTCAGTTTCATCATCTGTAAAATGAGAGGATGTTGGACTGGAAGAGTGGCAAATTTTTTCTCTAAAAAGACAGATAATAAATATTTTAGACTTTGAAGGCCATACATGATCCCTGTTGCATAGTTTTCTCCTCCTCCTCCTTCTCCTCTTCTTCTTTCTTCTTTTACAACCCTTTAAAATGTGAGAAAACACTCTTAGCTTATGTTCTGTACAAAAACAGAGCTATAATTTTCTGACCCCTGGGCTACATAATCTCCAAGATTCTTTTCAAGCACAAATTGCTTTGGTAAGGAAACATGCGAGCTTCCCTTAAAAAAGCAGTCTTTTTCCAGTAGTTTAAATATATTTTGAAGGGAAGCATAACACCTATATAGAAAAGTACACAAGTCTCGGGGGATATCTTGATGGATTGCTGCAAAGCGAATGCACCATGTAAACACCACCCAAATCAGGAACTAGAACATTATTAGCACCCGAGAAGCTCCTCTTGCTACTTCTCAAGATCATTACTTACCTCCTCTCCCTAAAGGCAGACACTATCCTGACTTAACAACATGGATTAGTTCGGAATCTTTTGAACTACATATACTCCTTAATGTTGGACTTAAACTCACACTACATTTGTGAAATTCATCCACATTGTTGCATGCCGCAGTAGTTTATTTCCATTGTTGTATAAAATTCAATTATGTTGATATGACACTATTAATTTATCCATTTGATCATTGATACATATTGGGACTGTGTTTTGTTTGGGGCCACTATGGATAGCGCTGCTATGGAGATCCTCAGATCTGTCGTTTGATATGCAACTGTATGCGTTTCGTTTTTTTCTTTTTTGAGGAAGATTAGCCCTGAGATAACTGCTGCCAATCCTCCTCTTTTTGCTGAGGAAGACTGGCCCTGAGCTAACATCCATGCCCATCTTCCTCTACTTTATATGTGGGACGCCTACCACAGCATGGCTTGCCAAGTGGTGCCATGTCTGCATCCAGGATCTGAACCAGCAAACCCCAGGCCACTGAAGTGGAATGTGCGCACTTAACCGCTGCACCACTGGGCTGGCCCCGTATGCATTTCTGTTGGAAACAGAATTGCTGAGTCATAGTAGTGTGTCCATGTTGAGCTTTTTAGATACTGCCAAACAGTTTTACAGAGATATTGTGCCATCTTATACTGCTTCAAGCAATATACAAAAGGTCTAGTTGCTCCATACTGTGACAACACTTGGTAATGGCAGTCTTTTTAATTTTAGCCATTCTGGCAGATACATAGGAATATGTCTGTAGATTTATCTGTATTTCACTGATGAATGAGACTGCGCATCTTTTTATATATTTATTTGCCGTTTAGATCCTCTCTTGAACATTTTTCTGTTGGCTGCTTGCTGCAGAAGTTCTTAACATATTCTAGATACAAGCACTTTATTCAATATATGAATATTACATATATCTTCTCCTACTCTTTGACTTGCCTTTCCATTCTCTTAAAGTTATCTTTTGATGATGGAAATTCCTAATTTTAATACAGCCCAATTTACGAATCTTTTTCTTTGTGGTTAATACTTCTCATGTCCTGTTTAAGAAATGTTCCCCTTCTCCAATGTCTTAAAAATATACTCTGTGTTGCTTTATAGATGTTTCATTATTTTATCCTTAACAAGTAGATATATTGCACCTGGAACTGTGTACACCGTGAGGTGGAGGAGTCAATATTTTTTTTCCATATGCATAGCCAATTGACCCAAGGGCATTTATTGAAAAGACTCTCTATACTGCATGCAGTGTTACATAAGTCATGCGTTGTGATAATGTGTGTGTGGGTGTTTTTCTGGAGCCTCCATTTTGTTCCACTTCTCCAATTATCTACCCATGAATATAGTATATCCCTCTACTTAGGTCTCCTTTAGTTTCCCTCAAAACTATTTTGTAATTCTCTCTATAGAGGTTTCACACATCTTTTGTTAGATTTATTTCTAGATATTTGATATCATTTGATGCTATTGTCAATGGCATCTTTTTAAAATTTTCATTGTTTCTGGAATATAGAAATATAACTAATTCCTTGTATTCAATGACCCTGCTGAATTCACTTACTAATTCTAATCCTACTAATTTTTAAAAGCAGAATTTAATTTTCTCCACAAGTGGTAGTATAACCACTATGTATTAAGAAAGAAAAAGATTTCTCTGGGTAACTAAAGTAAGAACAAATTCCTGATTTTAATTTTCTTCCTGCCTTCATCAGCACAATGGGTTGGCATTTGAATGAACCACAACTGGATTTTAAGGATTCATCCAGCCCTTAGATGTTCTCATTGCCCCTTAAGGTCAGCAATTGTGACACGTAGTGTAACAATGAAACAGTTCTAATCCAACCTTAGGTGATCTCAAATTGTTAATAAATACGTCTATGCTTGCAGGTGTATTTAATTTCAAGGGAAAACCACTTGCATAATCACAAAATTTAGTGATCAAAAAAGCAAGGTTTTGTGTGTGTGTTTTATTTTGTTTTGCTTTTTGTAGTTTCTTAAGGAATTTCCTCGGTGGAGGACAGCATCAAGTAAATGGCAATGATTACTGGTGAAATTTCATTTAGCTGGCTAGCTCTATTAGACAGTGTGATTATAAAAGCAGACAGTTGTTAAGATCAAAGAGGTCTTAGAGATAATCCACTCTAATACGCTTTTTGTTTTTTTACAAATGAGGAAATAAACCCAAATAGGTAGTGACTTACTCAGAGTGTAAGGGTTGGTTAGCAGTAGAGCCAGAACTACAAGCCAGATTCTCAGTTTCTAGCCCAGTGCCTTTTCATTAAACCATACTCTCTTCCATGCTCAAGAAGAAGGTGCGGGTGAGGACGCGTGGAATGCTCATGTTTGGAAGGTGGGTGGAGATTTCCATGATATATAATGAGGGGAGCAGGAGGCTAACACTCATTAGGTATCTGCCACAGGGAAGGCAATAGTCAAGGCATTTTCCACACATTATTTTATTTAATCCCCCCAGAAATTTATAAGCTAACCACTACTATTCTCACCTTACAGATGAAGCAATGAGTCTCAGCAATGTGAAGTGGCTTGCACAAGATCACATGTCCAGAGAACCACAACACTAATCTAGAACTGCTTAACTCCAACCCTTGAACTTTTTCTACTGTTCAGAAGAGGAGACGTGGGGCTTTTATACCATAAAAGTTTTATTTTTTATGTACTGTCAAGAATGACCAGAATTACAACAAGCCATGAAATTGACCAGCATCCCTATTTCTAGAAATGATTGGTCACTTGGAGATTTTGAGAATTCTGGGTTTGAGTTTTACCCAGCTCCATCACTAGACTATCTATTCACCTGAAAGTCCACAGCAGCATTGCTGGAACATATGGCAGGACTCCAAAATGACTGATGACAAGAGGATAGCAGCTAGAACTGAGTGTGTTATGCTTTGATTATTTATAACTTTATAATTACCCTGTAAAACAGAGATTTAAAATTCAACCTACCAAATGATTAGACAAAATTATGTCTTTAGGAAACATAGATATCCATCTACCTATCCAAGCTACCTTTTCATTCTGCATGAATTAAATAGTTTAAGTTAGGAAAAGTCTTCCCTCAATAATCTGGGACTGTCTACCAAGCACATGATTAAAATCCACTATAGGATTATGTCTGTAGAATACTAAGCACAGTGCCCTTTCCTTCCTTCATTCATTTATTCATTCACACTTTTATTACTTGAAGACATTAGTTGAGCACTTATGATGAATCAGACCCACTAATAAGTATTGGGGAGACCCAGATTGATAAGACATGATCTTTCTTTGGTAATAACGTGTACATTTATGTGGAGACATGCAAGCAAGCATATCACTACTCATGACTCAACGGGGGGGTTCCCAAAAGAGGCATGTACAAAGGGCTATGGGAACACTGAGAAGGGACCAATTATATCTGCTGGTGGGAGGGAGAGGAAATGTCAGGAAAAGTTTCACTAAGGAAGTAATCTTTAAACTGGGCCTTGAAGAGTGAGAATTATTTCATCACTCGCCTCTTACCTGGATGGCCTCACCTGCCTTTTCAATGGCCTCCCTGACCTACCCTTGCTGCCCATCCCATCCACATAGCAACTGCGTGATCCTTAGAAAACAACTCAGACTGTGTCTTTGCTAAAGCTCTCCAATGGCTTCTCAGTGAAATTAGCATGAAATCTAAATTCCTTACACAGTCTTCGAGAGACTCTACATGATGTAGCTCTTGGCTGCCTCTCTTCTTGTTTCACTCCAGTTCCACCTTCCCCGTCCCCCAATTACTACATTTCAGTTACTCTGGGTTTTTTTCTGTTTATCTATGAGTTCTTTCTGGATATCACATTTTTACTAAAATAAATCATTGGGCCTTCAAAATATTTACTGTTGAAGAAGGATGCAACACCTTTCACATGAATTAAAATTAAAACTAAAAATCAAAGAATCATTTACTGCTTCTTATCTTAGGAGCTTTGCACTTGCTGTTCATTCTACGTGGACTGCTCTGCCCCAGAACTCTGTAAAGTTGTGTCCTTCTCTTCATCAGGATCTTAATTACTGAGAGGTCTTCTCTAATCATCTTAGCTAAATCACCGCACCCCCCCCCCCCCCCGCCGTCACTTGCCATACTCACAAACTTCTCTCTACTTTGTTACCCTCTTTTTTCTCCTTCATGACCTTACTTAGGCCCAGATCGTTGTACTTATTTGTTTTCTATACCCACTCACCTTTGTAATTAGTATGCAAGCTCCTTCAAGTTAGGAACTACGACTATTTCTCTTTATTTTTTCCCCAGGACCTAGAATAGTGTTTGGCAAATAATAAATGATCAACAACAAATGATCAAATGGAGAAGGGGTTAGCTTACATTAAGAGTTCTTAAAGACCCTACTCTTATTATTGAGTTACATAATACATTTGTTTTGTTGGTAGCAAAAGTTTTAGGGAGATACATGCTAAAAATACACAAACTTCTATGCAGCAACTTCTTGAGCCTTTCTTGTTTGAGATGACATCAGTTCACCGGAATGGTTGAGGATACAGGGAATGCATTTTCCCCATGTGGATCAGGAAAAATCTCAAAGTAAATCTTGGCTTTTTGATTCTGTTTTCCTTGAAATTCCCTGATTTTAACAGCCACTTGCCCAGCCTTCCTGTAAAGCATTTTAGGACATCGGTATGATGTTTTTAGGAAAATGTCAAAATGTAAATTGATATCATCAGAGGTTTTCAACAGTCAATCCCTATGAAGCAGTAAAAGCCGTGTTCATGGCTCAGGTGTCACAAACTCCTACCAACTCTCTGCTGTGTGCCTTGTAAACCTTAAAAGGCCTTTTACCAGTTTTAAATATAAACTTATGTTCTCGTAATGCTCCCCATATGATCCCATATGAAATCATAAACATAGCGAGCTGCCCTTCCACCTGCCAAGTTTATCACAGATCTTTCCCCTTGTACTGGTCCTTTTAAGGTTCCCAGAGCTGTTTATTATTCCCTTAATGACCCTATCCACAGTAGGAGAAGTGTCTGGTAATCTCCCACAATCTGGGCAGTAGGTGTCTCCAGACTTGGGGTAAAGGGGAAGGAATTGAACATGAATTTTGGCTTGAAGAAATCTTTCCAATGTGTATTTCCAATCTCATTCACAGCTTTGAGATGGAAAGAAATTTCAAGCAGTTCATGAGAAGATTAAACGAACTAAGTTATAGAAAGTGATCAGCAAAATCCTGATCACAGTCAGTGCTCAACAAATGGTAGCAATTATCTATGATTGCGTCTATATTCTACCACATAATCCATGGTGTTAAAATCTGATTATGTGTCTGTCTTCCATCAAACCAGAGACTAGAGGTCAGGGGATTGATTTCTGCAGCACTAGAAATTAGCAAAGGGTCTGAAATATATTAGTCATTCAATTTATGCTTCCTGACCTAGACAGAGCACTGGCTTCTGGGTCCCATTCTATCACTGATGAGCTGTGAAACATTGGGTAACTTAGCTGAGCCTTACCAGGTCTCACTGTCCTCATCTGTAAGAGGAAGAGATTGGGTTTTATGGTCTCTAAGGCCCTTTCCAATTCTAACATTCCATGGCTCTACTAAAGCAGTACTATTAAGCTAAGGAGGATTATTAGGAACTGTTGGAGCCAAATTCCATTTTCCTTCTCTTGTCCTGACCACGTCCTCTACAATGATAAATTATCCAAGCTGATTTCCAAGCAATCCAAGTGATTGTTTTGCTGCTATTAAGATTCCATTCTAGACTTTCAGAGTTTATTCCAACCCAGAAAACATGATGGAAGGTGGAGATGGATATGAACCAAATGTTACCCTGGTCACTTTGCCCCACTCCACTTCCTAACTGCCTATGCATGGTTCATGGAGGCCCATGGTCTCAGGTAGCAAATAATTATTTAATAGTTTAGTTAAACAATGGTTTAATTGTTTAAAATGGTTTAACTCAGCTCAGCAAATAACTGTTTGTGCCTGCTGTATGCCAGGTACTGGTTAGATTCTATAGATACAGATTGAATGAGAAAAATCTAAATGTACCATGACTAAAGAATGCTATCTGCAAGGCTGACGCTTATTCACAGTCTAATTGAACATGTTTTCTTTTTTCCAGATAAAGACAGCTAGATGTAGAAACCCAAGGCCAAACCAGTTAAATCCTAAAATGAGTGAAACATAAGAAATATAGGTTTCTTAGGTTCCAGACAATCACATATAAACAATTACCACAGAGCCTAGAAGTCAATAAATGTTATTTTCCTTCTGCACCTTGTTTGGTTGACATGTAGAGGTCATTCTGCATTCCTTGGCCACTTACCCCCAAGTTGTCAAGTCTGCCTTCTTAATATTGCTGGATTTCAGCCACTTCCCTACATTTTAACCTAAAATGATCTTCAAGCTTCTGCTCTCTCTCCTCTGGCATTAATCTGCTAAATTTTTCCTAGTGCCAGTCTTGCCTCCATTAATCTGCTCTAAACACTGAGGCTTGAGTGGTTTTTCTGAAGTTCAGATTTGTATGTTCCAACTGCTTAAACCAGAGATGGTAAGGAAGGGACAGAGCCAATAAATATTTAGTGATGCAGCAATCAGTAATTGGTGATTGAGTACATTTAGGATGGAGGGGTAAAACTTATGAAGAAAGAGTCAGGAATGAGTTATACTTTACAACTTCATTAAATAGATGGGTAGTCGTGACACCAAAAGAAAAAGAACAAAGGAGGAGCAGGTTTGGTGGAGATGATGGTGTAGGGAATGCTATGGCTCATTGCCCAGGATTCCTCCAGTTGCTGGAAGTGTGGCTGCTGATGACTCATTCTGAGACTCTCCCAGGAATGTTCATTACCAATTCCACCAGTGTCTCTCCCTCAGCTCACACCTATGCTTGCATGAGAGCTCCTTTTGACCAAATGATGGAGGAAGAAAAATGCCAAACTAGGTTCATGGTTGAGTCACGTTGACATGTGGGTGCAAGTCAAAAATGCTTGCTGCTTTGTTGTAGCTCCTCTCAGCATGGCTCTAAACGATAGTGGTGAGAGAAAATCTTCCCAATGAGCAGAACTTTAAATGGTGCGTTTGATCATCTACTTTGTGTAGAAAGGGAGGTGTTGAGAAAAGGTTATTTATGGGTTAATTGATGGTGGTAAATAACTTGTCTGGTTGGCCCAAGGTCTAGAAGAAGAATATCTGGAAGATCAAGAATATTAGCAAGCAAAAATTCAACCAAGTAAATTTAAAGATCTAATTGGCTTTACTCAATGATTCATGAATCTGGCAGCATCCCCTCCAGTAAATAGAAAGGCACTCCAAGGAATTGTACAAAATGGAAGGCATTATAGGCAGAAACTGGGAAGGACAAAAAAGTTATTAGCAAAAGAAAAGAGAGAATTGTTCCAGGTGAGGTCACCTTTCTTTGGGGGAAGGACAGCAGGGGTCTTATCAGACAGATGACCTCACTAGTGTTGATAGGATTTCCAGACCTCTGGTTTAAGGTCACATTCCTGGGAGCGGTTAAAACTGCAATTAATTCTTTGTTTGCTATTCTGGGGGCAAGTGACTTTACCTTGGGCCTGTTTCTTTTTTTTTTTCTTTTTAGCAAGAAGAAGAAGGTCTGGAGAAGAGGTATATGGATTGATTTATGAGAATGAACACAAAATGTGAATAATTTGTATCATATGTTAAAACCCACCAGAAAGCATCCATGATAGAAGAGGCACTAAACAACTAAGTAGACAGCACGACTTAGCCTGTTGACATCAGTTATTGGTCACTACACTGATGGGACAATAGGCACATGAACAGAGTAGCCATGGTGACAGCTGTAGAAGCTATGCATGGGCTAACAGCATGGGATCGCATGCTTCAGGCTGATCTAGCTTCCATCATTGCCAAATGTCCAGTCTGCCAACAATAGAGGCCCAACACTAACATCCCAATATGGCGCCATCTCTAAAGGAGAACAGTCAGTTGCTTGGTGGCAAGTAAACTACATTGGGCTCCTTCACCCTGAAAGGGGCAACAGTTCATTTTGACTAGAATTGACACATATTCCAAGTATAGGTTTACCTTTAATGCCCACAGACCTCAGTAAGCGCCTCTATCAGAGGGATTAAATATCATGGAGTATATAGCCTTTTCAGATTGGCTTCTTTTACTTAGTAATATGCATTTAAATTTCCTCCATGTCTTTTCCTGGCTTGAGAGCTCATTTCTTTTTAGTTCTGAATGATAGTCCATTGATGGATGTACCACAGTCTATTTTCCATTCACCTACGGAAGAACATCTTGGTTGCTTCCAATTTTGGCAATTATGAATAAAGTTGCTACAAGCATCTGTGTGCAGGTTTTTGCACGGGTTTTCAACTTATTTGGGTAAATACCAAGGTGCACAATTGCCAGATCATATAGCAAGACTATTTTAAGTTTTGTAAGAAACTGCCAAACTGCCTCACAAAGTGTCTGTATCATTTTTCATTCCCACCAGCAATAAAGGAGAGTCCCTGTTGCTCCACATCCTTGCCAACATCTGGTGTTGTCATTATTCTGAATTTTGTCTATTCTAACAGTTACTTAGTGGTATCTCATTGTTTCTTTTCTTGTGAGGAAGATTGGCCCTGAGTTAACATCTGTTGCCAAGCTTCCTCTGTTTGCTTGAGGAAGCTTGTCGCTGAGCTAACATCTGTGCCAGTCTTCCTCTATTTTATGTAGGATGCTGCCACAGTGTGGCTTGATGAGCAGTGCTATGCTATGTCTGTGCCTGGGATCCGAACCTGTGAACCCCAGACCACCAAAGCTGAGCATGTGAACTTAACTACTATGCTACCAGGCTGGCCTCTCATTGTTGTTTAACTTTGCATTCCCTGATGATATGTGATGTGGAGCATCTTTTCATATACTTATTTGCCACTTTGACATCTTATCTGGGGACATGTCTGTTCAGCTCTTTGCCTATTTTTAAATCAGGTGTTTTCTTATTGTTGAGATTTAAGAGTTCTTTGTACATTTTGAATAACAATTTTTTTATCAGACATGTCTTTTCTCCTACTCTGTGGCTTGACTTATTCTCTTGAAAAAAAGAAATCTTTAAAATGGAAAATGTCATTGAAATTAAACACACACACACACACACACAATGTTGGTTAAACAATAGTATAGACACAGTAGACACAGCTGAAAACAGTGCCAGAAAATTAGAAGACAGATCTGAGCAAATCACCCAGAGTTGGAAAATATTTAAGTGCTATTAAAATATGTGAAAAGAGTGGGAAAGTCAAACAAAAGTCTAACAGGAGCTCAGTAAGAAGTGAACTGGGGAAATGGGCAAGAAGTGATCATCAAAGTAATAATGGCTAAGAATTTTCCAGAATTGAAGACACAAAATAAAATACTCATCTCTATACACTGTTGGAACCTACAGAGTGTCCAAGATAAAATATATTAAAAGATACAAAAGCCAAAAGATAGATTTTCTACAGATGAATGAGTTCTATAATTAGACCTATTGAAAACTTCTCATCTGCACTAAATTTGTCAGAAGACAATGAAATTATGTCTTTGAAGTGATGAGAAAAATGATCTGTGAGAGTAGAAGTCTATATTTAGCTAAACTATCATTCAAGAATATGGGTAAAATAAAGACATTTTTTACATGTAAAAACAGAAAATTTACTAGGCATCCACCTTAGAAAAATTTACTAAAGGCTGTAATGCAGCAATGAGAAATTGAACCTAGAAAGGAGTAGGACACAAGAAACAATAGAAAGGAAAGAAATAAGTGCTGACAAAACAATGACATATTGCTTATTTTGAGGGGGGGGTCCTGGATGAGGAATGTTAAAAGTCTAGTGGAAATATTTTTTTCCAAATGAATAGCTGATTTTTCTAACATTGTTTATTGAACAAACTATGTTCCTAATAGAAGTGAAATATCATCTTCATCATATATTAAATTCCTATATACACAATTTATTCTGGACTTCCTATTGTCTTCCCAATGAGCTATTTGCCTTTTGACAAATCCGTACCACACTATTTTGATTATAGTAGCTCTATAATATAGCTTAAAATCTATCTGAGGAATTTCATATTTTTACATTTTTTTCCAAAATTTTCTTAGCCACTTTTATTATTCATGCTCTAAACCAGGGGTCAGCACACTTTCTCTATAAAAAGCCAAACAGTAATTTTTAGGCTTTGAGGGCATAGTTTCTGTCACAACTACTCAACTCTGCCATTGTAGCATAAAAGAAGTCATGGTAGTATGTAAATGAATGTGTGTGGCTGTGTTCCCATAAAGCTTTATTTACAAAACAGGCAGCAGGCTGGGTTTAGCTGGTGGGCAGCAGTTTGCCAATCCCTGTTCTAAACCATTTCTTACTTCCAATTTTTTTCAATACTAACCTGTCTTTGTCATATTCCTTCTGGGTTCTGCCTTCAAGGTTTATTACTTTAATTATTGAAGTGTCAGTCTTCCCTATGGTCTTGGATATCTCACTACTGTAATACATCACAGTACTTTGAAAGTCTGTGTATAGGACTTACTTAGTTAAAGGCAGAGACAATCCCTTCCTCTGCTTTATGATTCCAACATGGGTTTATGACTCCAAGATCTAATAGAGTGTTTAATACAGAGTAGATGCTCAATGAACACTGTCAGAAGAAGGCAGAGAGAGGAATCTGGAATCTATTCTAACCCTCTTGTTTGATACTTTGGAAACATACTGTCTCAAATTTATAAAATAAGTTAATGACAAAAATGGGGAGACAAGTAAAAAGACAATTATAGTACAGAGAAATAAGGCAATGGTAGTACAGACAAATAAGGACTCGGTTGGAATTAATATGGGAGCTTTATGGGAGCTTATGTTTGACATATGGAGGTCAACGAGAAAGTCATGCTTAAGTAAATATCTAAAGGATAAGCAGGAATTCAGCTGGCAAAGGGGAAAAGAAGGGAGAATGCTCCAAAAAGAAGCAAAGATACACATAAAGGTTTAGAAGTGAGAGAAATCATGGCTGATCTGCAATAGTTCAGTGGAGCTGGAGCTTGGAGTGAGAGGTGGGATGGAGAGGGAAGCAGAGGACAGATGAAGTAATAGACTCAAGTGAGTCAAAGGGTAGGGAACAACCTCTAACTGAAGTCTAGGCTTGGGAATAAACTGCTCTAATAGAGATTTCCCAGGCTGAACAAGCAAAACTCTGGATGAAGTACAGGGGATGGGTATATCCAAGCAAAGAAAGATACTATAGTCTTGGGCAAATTGTGATTTGCTTGAAGCAAGAGAATGACATGAAGTGCTGGTGTAAGGGGCCAGACAAAGAACAGTTAGCCAGTTGACAACATCTGCCCATAGCTGTAATAGGAACAAAAGAAGAGGGAACACACACACACACAGACATCCAGGAGCTCGCCTGCCAAACAGTCATCAGTGTGGGATTCTCTTGTTCCTGCTGTTACTCTCTGATGAAACACACAGCAGCAACACGATGTGCTCTCTGGGGCAGACAAAAAGGTTTCAGCAATCGGGGGGTGGGTGAGTTGGGGGGAATGATTGGGAACATCTGCTCTGTGAAGACACTTGAAAAGTAATCTTCTAATTGCTTGGGGAAAACATCTGGGCTGCACACCCCAGACCACCAGTGGTGCAGTAAGTAGGGAAAGACTGGGGGACTTGATGAGGATGGAGGCAGAGTGGATGAAGAGTGAGCTGTAAGCTACAGAGAAATGACATGGGCTCTGGGAGAGTTGGTGTGGCTTGGGGACTCTCTCTTGCAATGACCAAAGGTAGGTGGAATTTTCATCCACTGAGCTCACTGAAAAGGCTGACTTGGTCCATGCCATTTGGGAAACCATCCCTAACCCTTCAGTCTTCAGAGTGCTAAAATATCAAGTGGTGAACAGCTACCATGAGGAAGAAAGAATAAAGCTTCTAACAGTCTCATTCACTTTTAGGAAGGTGTGTGTGGAGAGGGAAGAGAAGAACCAGAACAATTTTTGAGATGAACAGACAGGGCTCCTTGAATTTGGCACGTTTCTCATGCATTAGCCTCTCTCTCCAGTCAACTTATTAATTTGGAAAATTCAACATGAATTCCTTGAGGTGGATTAGAACATCATAGGTTTTCCTCAATTCATCCATTTACAAGTATATTATTTTCTTTTTTGGGGACTGTGCAAGACTCTGAAGCCAGTTAAGAGAAACAACTTCTAGTAAATAGGAGTTGTATAGAGTTTTTCAACTTTCAAAATCTGGGAGTTGAGGAAAATGACATATAGGGAGTAAAATTATTTTCAAGAATCACATAACTGGTAAAGGAGTAGATCCTGGACTGGACTGAGTTTTCTGACTTTAATTTTTTCTATAAGCTCATGTTTTCATTCCTCTGTGAAAAAACAAAAAAATCCTTTCTAGTTGGAAAGGTAAGATGGCCAAGCAGGGAATAGTTAGAGAGATATTGTAAAGCTAAGTCTGGAACAAAGAGTATGCTTCAAATCACATGCCCTTTCAACACTGGGAAAAGAGAGAGACCAGTGGGGAGAATAGAAGGAAAGAAAAGTTCTTTTTAGAGAAATGAACCTGGGTAAGGGGGACAGGGCTGGTCTTTCCCTACATCTGAATAAGCAACATATTTGTGCTCCAATCTCTCATTTCTGGAACTCCAAGGTAGAATAACAGGCCTCCTCTACACACCTGGGGCCCATTGCAGTTGTAGGAAGTAAGGCTGCAAAGGAAAATCCTGGAGCCAGTGAAAGGCATAGACATAGTTACTTGGTATTGTGCAATCACTGGGTCAAGACACTGTGTTGGGGTTTTTACATCTTCATAACAACCTTCTAAAGTAGGTATTATCTCCCTCACTTTATGAAAGAGGAAACTGAGGCTCACAGAGGTCTAGTGAGTAGAAAGGGAAAGATAGATGAGGTCTCTGAACTACTCTTGTCACAGGTGCTTTGTATGATGGTGGTCATCCCTGTCAGAGTTCATCACACACGTCTTATTATTAGAGAAATAAATTAGAGAGGTTATAGAGAAATTACTGGAGAAAAGGCTCGAGTCACATCACATCATGTTACCCATATGTTACCCCTGTTTCTCTCTCCAACATTTTACACTGGACAAATCAGGATAAAACGAACCAACAAAGAGTGGCAGAAGCAAACAAATCCCCGAAGGGCAGGTTGGTATGTATCTGAAACTGATTAGGCATTGCTCCGCTCATTGCTGCTGGCAGTACGGGGAGTTGGGAACGCAGGGATCTGGAATCAGAACCATCACCTGTGAAGAGTGAGGGTAGAAAAACAAGCCCAGCTGTGAAAGCTGCAGGGGAGTAATTCAATGTGCAGAACGGCACCTTAAAGAAATGGCAACAGACAACAGGTGGTGGGTCAGTAAAGCAGTGGGGATCAGTGGACACCAAGTCCAAGGCAAAGCACTGCATGTCCCCACCCATGGAAGGAACATATTGAAAGGAAATGTTGGGAACAAGTAAGCACGCATACTTGAACTTGCTTGACTAAAGGATGGGACTTCTGCCTAGGCACGCACAGCTTCAAAGGAGACACATTTGGAGCAAGAAAGGAGAAGAATTAGCAGAATACAAGAGCAGGCTATGCCAGGAAACCCAGGCAAACAAGCAGAGGCAGCTGGCACCTGGAGAGCAGAGGCCCACCCACTAGAGATGATGATTCTAGTTCTTGGGAGGCAATTGACAAAACAATGCAAAGCCTGCAGCACAGAGTTTAGCAAGTGACAGGCTCATACGGAACAAGATGGGAATTCAGTGCCCAAGAGGACAGTGTAAGCCTGCCTCTTTACCTGAGTTTAACCCATTCCTAAAAACCTGTTGGATAGCAAATGTTTAGACAGTGGAAGCTTATAGTCCCTTATTTTGAAAGAGAATAATAATAATAATAATAATACCCTTGTGTCCTTCTTTAAACCCCAAACAATATCCCAAAATGTCACAAAGCAGCCATATTGTAATCCATTATGGATTTCTGCCCAAATAAACCGATAGTACTTTAATAATTTTTCTATTTTCTCACACATAGAAAAAATTATATGCATGACAGATGAAGACAAAGTTATGATAAAGATATATTTTTTATGCAGTCACCTTTCGCAATATACTTTATTTACTTTTTTTTGAGGAAGATTAGCCCTGAGCTAACCACTGCTAATCCTCCTATTTTTGCTGAGGAAGACTGGCCCTGAGCTAACATCCATGCCCATCTTCCTCTACTTTATATGTGGGACGCCTACCACAGCATGGCTTTTGCCAAGCAGTGCCATGTCCGTACCCGGGATCCAAACCGGTGAACCCTGAGCCGCCGAGAAGCAGAACGTGTGCACTTAACCGCTGCACCACCAGGCTGGCCCCTTAATATGCTTTATACCTTCCAATCTTTCTTCCAATAAATGGACTTTCCAAAGCATCTCAAGCCCACCAACTTTCTTTTCCATTTTCCTATGAAACATCCTCACTTAATGTGGTGAAGATGACAGTAATAATGCATCATGTGTTGAAATAACGAGATGTAATTATATTAGAGCAACTGAGATACAGCTGCAACACATTGTGCATGTTCTCTCACCTACAATCACAGGTGACTGAAACAATTTTGCTGGCATACATGTCCTGATGCGCTTTTTTTTTTTTTGATAAATATTTGAGTAATGAGAGTTCAGGTAGTGAGAGATTCCTGCAAAGGAGAAGTAGGTGTTGGAAATAACAACCGTAAAGGCAAAAACTCTGATTTACAATGTTTGAATCCTTTTGATGTGCCAGGCATATGAAAAACAGTACAATCTTGCTATCAGGCTTTGGGTAGCGTCTAGTGAATTTGTAAATCATGGAGCTGCTTTGTTTCAAGGTCAGAAAGCCTGTGCAGCCAACTGGAACTCCTGCATCCAGGAATCAATCCCCAAATATCCAAACTTGAGTGGGGTGAGTAATCACAAGCTGTTACCATCAAGTAGACACCTTATTGCCTCCATTTTACAGGTGAGAAAACACAAGTGAGATGGTTAATAAATGGCAGAGGCTGATGTAAAATAGGATCTGTAGGACCCAAAGGCTGTGCGCTAAATGCCAGACTTCCCCTTGAGAACCACCTAACTCTCACTCTGTCTAGTTAATAGGCATTTGATGCCTGATTAGTGTTAGTCAAACTTGGGTGACGTAAAGTGTCTTTGAAGACAGGCACTGGCCAATTTTTCTGTAAAGGGCCAAATACTAAAGATTTTAGGCTTTGTGGGCTGTGTATTCTCGGTTGTGCCCACTCTATTTTTGTAGCCAGAAAGTAACCACAGACAATACATAAACAAATAGGCATGGCTGAGTTCCAATAAAACCGAATTTACAAAAGCAGGTGATGAGTCCGATTTCGCCTGTGGGCATAGTTTTCTGACTTCTCTTTTAAAGGAAAAAAACTCTCTCCGACACAGATTTATTTTAGGATCCTCAGTATCTATGGACTTGAGTTTTAAAAATTGTGACTTGAGGAAACTCTTTTTTTTTTTTTTTTTTTATTCCTGAGGAAGCTTAGCCCTGAACTGACATCTATGGCCAATCTTTCTATTTTTTTGCTTGAGAAAGATTATCCTTGAGCTAACATATGTGCCAGTCTTCATTCACTTTATATGTGGGATGCCACCACAGCATGGCTGATGAATGATACAGGTCTGCACCGGGGATCCAGGCTCTGTGATTAGTAGCTTCACACAGGTAGCTTGAAATTCATCATGGTGGGAGTATGTTTACCATGGACATGGGAAAATACTACAAATCAGAGCTTTTTAGTCCAAACAACAGTTTCTTAAGCATCATTGTCACTGGAGAAACCCCAGTATCCTTTCTTTTTTTAATATGGCTAGATTTGACGTAATATTTTGTTGAGGATTTTTGCACCTATGTTCATGAGGGATATTGGTCTGTAGTTTTCTTTTCTCGTTACATCTTTCCCTGATCTTGGTATTAGAGTAATATTGGCCACATAAAACGGGTTGAGAAGAGCTCCATTATCTTCAATTTTCTGGAAAATTTTGCAGAGAATTGGTATTATCTTCTTCTAAGACATTTAGTAAAATTTGCCAGTGAAACTGGCAAAAAAATTTGGCCTGGAGTTTTCTTTGCTGGACGGTTTTTAATTACCACTTCAACTTTAAAATAGATATAGGACTATTCATATTTCATATGTCTTCTTGTATGAGTTTTGGCAGTTTGTGCTTTCCATGGAATTGGTCCATTTCATCTAAGTTGTCAAATTGATGGGCCTACCATTGTTAGTATCCTTTGAATGCCTGTAGAGCCTGTAGTGATATCTCCCTTTATTCTTTATATTGATAATTTGTCTCTTCTGTCTTTTTTATTTTTTAATTTTCTTGGTCATTCTAGCCAAAGATTTACTAAATTTATCGATTTTTTAAGAAAAAACTACTTTTTGTTTTATTTATCTTTTCCAATTTTAGTAATTTCTGCTCTTTATCATCTTCTTAATTTCACTTTCTTTGAGTTTAGTTTGCTCTTTAATTTTAGTTTCTTGAGGTGTAAGCTTAGGTTACTCATTGAAAAGTGATATTTTCTAATATAAGCATCTAATACTATAAATTTCCTTTAAAAGTACTTTCCATAAAATGCTGTATCTTCATTTTCATTCAGCTCAAAAATATTTTCTAATTTCCCTTGAGGTTTCTTCTTCAACCGACAAGTTATTTAGAAGTGTGTTTTTTAACTTCCAAATATTTATTAATTTTCCAGATATCTTTATATTATTGATTTCTGGTTTATTTATGGTTACAAAACATACTCTATGATTACAATTCTTTTAAATTTGTTAATTTGTTGTTGTCCTTCTTCCTACGGCTCAAAATATGTTCTCTCTTAGTGAATGTTCCAAGTGCACTTGAAAAAAATGTGTTTTTCACTCTTATTGGGTACTCTATTAATGTCAATCAGGTCGAGTTGGTTGATAGCGTTGTGCAAGTCTACTATATTCCTGCTGATTTTCTCTCTAACTTTTTTTTACCAATTATTGATAAAAGAATGTTGAAAATTCCTATAATTGTGAATTTTTCTATTTCTCCTTTTAGTCCTATCAGTTTTTGCTTCATGTATTTTAAAGTTCTGTTATTTGATCTATGCACATTTAGGATTGTTATATCTTTTTGGTGAGTTGGCCCTTTTTTATTATGTAATATTCCTCTTTATCCCTTGTAATTTTCCCTGTTCTAAAGTCTACTTTGTCTGATATTAATATAGTCACTCCAGTTCTCTTTTTATCAGTTTTCATAGTATATATTTTCTATCCTATTACTTTTAACCTCTCTATATCACTATATTTAAAGTTAATTTCTTGCAGATAGCATATAGTTTCACCTTTAAAAAAAATACATCTCTGTCTTTTAATTGATTTAGATTTAATGCAATTAGAGATATGATTTACATCTCCCATTTTATAAGTTTTCTGTCAGTCCCCTCTGGTTTTTGTTCTTCTATTTACCCTTTCCTGCCTTTTTTTATTTGAATGTTTTTATTATTTCAGTTTCTCTACTGGCTTCCTGGATTTATCTCTTTGTAGTACTTTTTCAGTGGTTGCTCTACAGACCACAATATTCATGCATAACTTTGTACCGTATTCTTAGAGTTAATATTTTACCACTTCAAGTAAAATATAAAAGACTTACAACCAAAAAGATCCCTATAGTCTCCTCTTTCATGTTTAGTCATCACATGTATTCCATCTATTGTGTATTACATCATACATATTACATATATTGAAAATTCCATCAGACAATGTTATAAATGTTTGTTTCAATAGCCATACAAATTTTTAAAGATTTTTAGATGAGAAAAAAAGTCTATTATATTTACCCAGCTATTTACCATTTCTGTTGCTCTTTCTTCATTCCTGAAGTTTCAAGTTTCTGATGTAATTTTCCTTCAGGCTGAAGAACTTACCTTAGCATTTATTTTAGAGTAGGTCTACTGGTGACAAATTGTCAGTTTTACTTCATCTGAGAAGGCTTTCATTTTGTTTTCATTGCTGAAGGCTATTTTTGTCGGATGTCAAATTCTGGGTCCATAGTTCTTTTCTGTCATCCCTTTAAAGATGTTGTTCCACTTTCTTCTAGTCTCTGTGGTTTCTGACGAAAATTTCACAGTTATTTGAGTTGCTGTTCTCCTAAACTTTGTATTTTAAAGCCACTGAATTATGAGGTGGTTTGTTACATAGCAATAGAGTATTGAAAGACCCTCAAACTCTATATTCCAGTCACATTAAACTTCATTTAGTTCTCTGAAAGCCATTCACTTTCTTCCTCCTGGAACTTTGCGCGTTGGTACCTCTCCATGGGGACTGCACCCTCACACGTGTACACACTCTGTTGCACTCTCTCCGAGGTGCCATACTACCTCTTCACCTTTCAGGTTTCAGATTAACTGTTTCTTCCTTCAAAAGGAGCTCCCTTGACCCTCCTGCTCTATAAGTCTACATCAAGAGCCCCTCTCACACATTCTGGTAACACCAACCGTGCTTTCCACATCATAACTTTTAAAATAAAATGAAACAAGTATTGAGCACTCACTACATGCTTGGCCTTGTTCTAAATGCTTTGCACGCTTTGCATGAAACAACCCTGGCATTCCCTCTATTTCCCAAGGAGGAAACTGAAGGACAGATTGGCTAATTTACCTGCCCATAATCACAGAGTACAGTCAATTAGTGGTTGAGCCAGGATTTGACCCAGACAGTGGCTTCAGAGACTTGTCCTTAGCCACTATTTCAAGCTGTTTCCAACTTTCCCCACTGTATTATAGTAACCTTTATACTGTTCTGTATAGCCAATAAGGGTCTAAGCTTTATAAAGAAAAGAACTATGTCTATCTCGCTCATTTTTGGTATCCTTAATGCTTAGCTTAATCCACGGCACACGGTGATCAATAAATATTTATCAACTACATGGCATCAAAACACTATATTTTATTTATCATGTTATGTGTACATGTTGCCTCTATACTGTGAGATTCTAGAGATCAGGGACCTTCAATTTTCATCGATCTATCTTTCTATTTAGAGGCCTGAACTATGATAGATTCTCAGTAAATATTTCATGAGTGCATGATTGTCAAGTGAAGAGAAAATATATAGTGCAGAGGGTTAACATGACTTATGGATCACAAAAAGGCGCAGAGGTCCTTCTTAGGGAAGCCAGGAACTCAACATCAGTGGAACATAACTAAAAGTAAGTGCAGAAAAAAAAGGAACAGGACTTCTGGAATCACTTTTCTATCAAAGATTATAAAATTTACTAGTAATCCAAGAAATAGGATTTAAAATAGGAATATATTATTTTTGGTCTACTAAATTAACAAATTGAAATTAATAATATACAATGGTAGCAAAGGTATTGTGAAATAACACTAGCATTGTCTTGCTTGTGGAGATTTAAATTGGTATATTTATATCAATAGTCATTAAAAATATTTATACAATGGAGACTTTAAATTGTTTTGTGGGAATCTATTCCAAGAAATAATGAGGAATATGAACAATGATGTAGGTGCCTATGTTAGCTAAAATAATTTTAACAAATAAATATCAACCAAAATTATGTAGCCATTAAACTTTTTTTAAAAAGACATGGAGACTTACTTACCGTATATGCATGCATAGAAAAAAGCCTGAGAAAAACTGCTCTAAAATGTCAACAGTGGTTAACTCTGGGTAATGGAATTATGAGTAATTTGAATTTTCATTTTTATATTTCCCTGTATTTTTCAATTTTTCAACCATTGGCATGTTTTTTTCTTTAATCAGATGAAAACAATAAATGTTACCAAAAAAACTGCAAACTAAGTTTGCAGCTGACCACAAGGCCCATCATAAATAAACAAGCTGGAGCAAGCCATTTCAAGAAAACAGACGTAATAACTGACAGGGTGGTGGGAAAGCATACAAGCCAAAGGCGCTTCTCCTTCAGCAAAGTAAAGATTATGCTGCTAAAGACACCCTGGGAAAGCAGTGCAAGCATCAAGGAACACACGGATCCAAGAGTTGTTGGAAGGAGAACATATAGGTTTACATCTGCCTATTAAATCTATCTTGGAGGAAACTTTAAAGCAAATAAATCCCAGCTCTCCAGTGGTCTAAGTGAACTGCCAATCCACAGCCAGAGCCAATTCAAAGGTCAAGCTTTGGAACCTTGACTTGAAGGCTCTTAGTGAGAAGGGAATTGGAGACCTAAAAACTTAATTCATATCCCACACCTCTTCATGTGCACTTTGCTTGGCTAGCACTCTACTGAGGGCCTGCTTGGGTGATAGTTTCAGGCTGTTGACCTCCCTTCCAATGCCCTGATTGTGTCTTGTCACCAGACATTTAGGAGATGATGCAAGAGCTCTCTCCAGCTCTCCATCCTTGCCTTTGAATTGTCCTGCAGGAAACTAACATATTTCAATACATCAGAGTCTGATGCATAAAGAATAGTCAGGATTTCATTTCTTCTTGAGTCCATACCGCAGTCTGACAAGGCCATGGATATGCTTCTTCACAACTATATTGTGCTAACAATGTCTAATATTTTATGCTTAGACATTAGACATTTAGTCCTCTTTATTTTCCTATGGTGCCAAACCCAGTGCTGGGCAATACTTTATTCAAGTGATTGAAGAAGATCAATAAATATTCATTTATTGATTGACTGATTGATGGTTTTCCATTTTCTGCAGATGGGGTGGCAAATGCCTTCATTGGACCAGAGTTGCCATTCCTACCCCAACACCATCAGTGGACATCAAAAGTCATTCACAGCACTTCCTCTGAAATACACAAGGGGACCTTATAAAGCTCCCCAAATGGTCTTGAAACAGACACTACCAATGTATTGGCACACAGATAGAAGTCTATTTTTCATCCATCCTACAGGAGAAGGTACAAATTTCTTAGGCTCCAACAATCTGACCGAAGTTTGTCTCCCATTACAGGACCACAGGCCTCCTATCTCCCTATACATCCCCAAGCAATCATCACACTTTCTTGCCGTTAAGTCCCTAAGTCAAATCTCTCCTCCTTTTCTGCACGTAGCAGTTTGTTTTTAGTTCAGTTGTAGCATTTATTTAATTCAACTTTGGAGTTGTATCCATGTTAGCATTCGTCTTTGAGAATCAGAATTCCTTTCTTTAACTTCAAAAACATTCATGGATTCCCTCAATATACAAGAATAGGGACTGTATCTGTTTTAATCACGCCTGTAACTCCAGTACCCAACACAGTGCCTGTCCACATTGTAGGTGCTTAGTAAATATTTATTAATGAGCAAATAATATTCATTAATTAAAAAGTATATAATAATCAAAAGCTACTATGAATTGATATTTTTTCATGAATTTGGATTTTAAAAATTACATCAACATCTACATATCTTTTAAAGAAAGATAACCAAGAATTAAAATGATAATAAATTTTCTCTTTGGGGGTGTTTTCTGGTTGTTAAAATACTTAGGATAGTTTCGTATATCTATGTTATTCAGAGATTACTAATATCCAAAGACTTTGAAGACAATAAAACAGACTTAATACTAACCTTAGACTGAATATAATTTCAGTTTCCTACGATGATTCAGAAGGCACTTCATGACCGAGCAGTACTCTAGGGCCAGCATTATGCATAATTACTCCTTCCAGCAATAATTGTTAATAGAAGATTCTGGTAGTTAAATGCCAGATTAACAAGCTGTTCCTGCCGTTGGAGCCCATGTGTACATAGAATCTGCCAGCCCCAGACTGAAGGAAGTATTTCTTGATTCTACTGCTTTTAGAGTTTTCCCAGTAGAGTAATTCAAAGTCTAATTGCATTTGGGGGAATTTCAATTGGTCTCCAACATGGCCAGTTTCTACACCCACCTCCAAATAATAAGAAATCATTGATTTAACATATTACGATTGGCATTGGATAGTAATCCCAAGCTGTACTTTTTGCAACTCTGGGTGGCCTTGAGAAAGTCACTTAACTTCTCTCTTGTGTGGTTCTCTTATTTTTTTAATTTTAAATGCTTTATTATTGCTATTACAATTATTGTCATAAACATAATCATCCCCTTATCTTTTAATAGGGGTAATCATAGGCTCTACCTCATAGTATTATTGCAAGGGCTACACATATTGAAAACACTTGTCAGATAATAGCTGCTCAGATAGAACATAACTATTGTTATTATAATATAATCTTGTTTATTCTCTGCCCACCATTGAATAAAACTCTCAACCAAGAAGCATCATCTTCTACCCACCCAGAAACCCTTATTTATTCATTCAATTTTTTAAGCATTTATTTTGAGTGCCTGCTGTGCTCCAGTCTCTGAGCCAGGCTTCAGTAAAGCAAAGATAGAAGAGACTTGGTATCTGCTCTAAAGGAGCTCATAGTCTAATGGGGGAGACAGACATATAACTGGACAGTCATCAAACAATGCGGGATGTGCACACCCACTAACAGGGATAAGGCTTGATTCACCAGGCTCAGGGAAGACTTTGGAAATGATGCTTGTGTAGGATATCAACAATAAGACGTTTTGCTTATGAACTAATGAGCGCCAGCAGTAAGTCTTTGGGAGTGGATTGGGTCTGGGTTAAAACTCTCAAGAATGGAGGATTCCAGAAATGTCCATTTGACCTGGATTGCCCCCTTCTTTCCCCAGTTAAGCCTAAAAGCTGGTCAAATAAACATGTGTAGGTACTGAGTCTCTAGATCTTTAAAGAAGTTCTGAGCAGACTTCTTGCTTCATGGAAGCTGTATGTGAAGGCCTGGCCTTAGTCTACCCATCTCAGTTGTCCTTAAAAGCCACCAGAGCTTCCCCAGGATTTAGGGCATAGTCAGTGGAAAGCCAGGGGTCTATGTTTACAGACTAGTTAAGGGTGTTATGCTCACAGGTGCCTCACAGGCCCACAACTCATGACTTGTGGCCTTATATTCCAAGAAGTTCAGCATCCCCACAGCTCAGCCAACTTTGGACATAAATGTCCCAAAATCAGCAAATAAATGCTGTACTGTGGCCAAAGCAACAGCAGCTGCTTCTGAGAATATAATGGGGGTAAAGAAGGGACACAGAATGCTTTGCTGAATTCTCTTTCTACAGGAAGCTTGGAATTAAACTTCCAATGCTGGGTTCTTTATGGTTAATAACTCTTAATAAAAGAAATGTATACCCTGTGTTTATGCAAAGTAATGTGGATAACTGAGTTCTTGATCTACATGGTTTTAGCCAAAAATTTTTTTAAAATATTCACCTACAATATTTGGATGATTGAGGGGAAACATCATTTACTGTTTGAATTATCCGAAGTTCTCCACATCCCTGGACTGTATAGACAGAGTTCTGAATTACATTTATCCAAGAAATGGGGCTTTGAATAAAAAGCTCGACATTTGAGAGGAAGAATGGACCTCCTCAATGCAGTCCAAGATTTTTTTTAAACAGCTTCGGAAAAATCAACAGGGAAGGAAAGGGTGATACGAAGTGCTTTTAACTTTACTGTCATTCTTGAGTATGTACAGATCCCCCCATCTCCACGAAGTAGAAACATGTTCCCTCAAATTCAAAGCAGACTACCTGAATGATCACATTTAAATCCTATTTAATCTGGAAGAATGTGAGCAATGCGCCTGCCAGGACATCAATAATGAATTTGGTCACTTGGGCCTAGAGTAAGAAAGTCATCCAAAATTGAAGAAGGATGGAGTCTTTGAAGGTGGCCATGATGGAGGCCGTCACCGTGTGTTAAGGCTCTCGGAAGCATTTCTCTAGAAGCCAAGGCACACAAGGATTTGAATTTTCAGAGAACAGATAATCCAACCGAGCAACATCAGCTCAACGACTGTAAGGATGAAAGCCAGGATGTTAACTATTCTTCTCTTTTTTCAGTGCCCTGGGTCATTCATCTAACCCAACATTTAAGAAAAATTTCAAAGCATCAGGAATGTACATCATCTATGGACAGTCGTCAAGGGACTAAGGGGGTATCATGATGGTCCAAATTATCTGGTCTTCTTGTATCTCTTCCATATTTAAACTGCCCCAGTAATATACTCACTCACCCATACACAGACATACACACCAGACAATGCTAAGTGCTATAATTCTTTTGAAACTTGTTCATGGATTATACCAAAGTATAACTCTATTTTTTGGTCATCCAGAGACAGTCAGATTGGGCCTTCAGGTGCCTGGCAGCTGCACAGTTCTCTTCACACAAAATCTCACTACTAAATAATATAAACCGATCTTCTATTTGTCTCTGGTGGTTCTGGAATGCAGACTGGGGTTCTACCCTCTGTTTGTCTCCTCCGTAGCACAGTACTGGTAATGAAATGGACTCAATGAAAATTATACGTGAATTGATTGGTATACATAGAAACATGTTTTTTTATGACATGACCCGACATGTTTATGATGTGGTCCACCCAGACTAATTAGTTAAAAAAGACAAAGGGTTTAACAATGGCTGTTGTAACTAAGAAGTTGGCATCTTGAGGGTAATTATACATCCTTAGTGAAGAAGAGACTTGGCCGGGGTCGCTGTAGCTCTGAGCCCCAATACAACTCATGCTATACTCGTAGATTGTTATAGAAAGAACTAGAGCTCAGAGCTCAACTTCTAAAGAGTGCAGGGGCCCTCTCTGTCCTAAAAAGCTGATTTATATTTTGTAATTGTCAGTTTTGGCACATTTTGTTATGAGAACGCAAGTTCTGAAATCCCAAAAGAAGCCCGGAAGATCACCAAGCTAATCGACAAAGCAGAGCTGGCTTTGGTACATATAAGGGGATACATCCGGGGAATTTTTCAAAGCTTGAATATATGGAGAAAGAAGCTCTGGTGATTCCAAAGAGGCCAAGGGAAACAAGTGAGGCTTTATTTGGGGTTATATAAAATGAGACCATGTCAGGGACATAAATCATTGGGGGAAACATTTCAAATCCAAGGTAAACCATAGCTAAATGTTCTCTGTCTGGATGGCTTGCCCTCCAGGAGATCTGAATTTACCCAAGGTCAAATGGAGACCAAGGTCGGAGGCAGGACCTGGAATAGAATCCTTAATTCCCAACTTGTAGGCTACAGATCCAAGTCCAGGGTAAGGATTACACCCAAGGCTAAAACAAGCATTGTATCAGAAGTCTGTAAGCCTTTCGTAAAATGAAACAAGTTCATTGAAATCATAGAAATCCTATCTTTGAACAATTGGCTTGTAGGATTTGATGAGCCGGAGGGGTAAGAATGGGACTACATCATGTTTGTAACATGAGGGACACCTTCGGAGGAGTCTCTGAGGAGAAGTCCTAAGGAATAGGCAAACTACCAGTGGGTATGGTGAAAACTATGGCTTAAGATCCTCCTCAGAAGACTGAAGCCAGGCAGATCCTCATGCTGACACGAAGCATGAAAACTGAACAAAATAAAATGAAAATGGATTTCTGAGTAACTGAGAGGAAACTGGATTTAATGCTGTGACCAGACATCTTATAGATATTGTCCAAATCTGGAAATGACAGGTGATACCGAAAAATAAATAGAACTTTTTTTAAAAGCCCCTGGAAATCGAATGAACCTTGTTGGTCTTGACGGAGCCTATCTCTATCTTATGATCCTCTGGGTTACTCAGAAGAACCTATCTTCTTAGCAGCCATTGCTAAGGAAGGGGGATGGACCCCTTGCCTTTGCAAAGAAAGGGAGCTTAGAGATAGTTGGAGTAGGAAAGACACAATAGTCTGATTAAATAGAAAGGAGATGAAGGGAGACCCTTTCTAGATTGAAGACAACTGATCAAGGTACTCCTTAAATACTGATTATCTATAAAAGCAGCCTTTACTAGATTGTGTTCTAAGAAACTCTCGCCCCATGGTCAAATAAATTTGAGAAATTCTAAATGGTATTCTCTTCCCATTGGCTCACAATATATGGCAGCATATTAAAGGCACTGAGAAGTCCTGTGGTGTGGAGACCTGTTTCGCTTTAACAGTATTTAAATCGGCAGAACTGGGATTCAAACCTGGTCTATCTTTGAAGCTCGTGCTGTCACTCTGATGTACTGCTCCATTCTAAACGCATATTTTTTCTTTTCTTTAATTTTGAAAAGCTTAAATAATATTTAAAAAGAGAAAACAATAAAGCAAACACATTCATGAGCCCAATACCAGAAATTAGCAAATGTTAATATTTTTGTCATCTTTGTTTCTTATTTTTACATCAAAAAAAGGGGACATTACAGATAAAATTAAAGTCCCCTTTGCTCTCCTTGTCAGTCTCCTTTCTTTCCCGGAAGCAAACACTATGCTGAAATTGGTATGTATCTTATAGTTTGTTTTTCTATTTTATAATAAATATGTTATATATATATTTGCTAGATAAATAATATCTAGCATAAATACATATCTAGATAAATAGTATCTGGCATCTATTTATCTATACATCTAGTATCTACATAAATATTATTTAGAGTTTTACTTTTTAAAAATGTTATGTGTGGGCCAGCTCCGCGGCCGAGTGGTTAAGTTCGCGCGTTCCGCTGCGGCGGCCCAGGGTTCGGATCCTGGGCGCGGCCATGGCACCGCTCATCAGGCTACGTTGAGGCGGCGTCCCACATCCCACAACTAGAAAGACCTGCAACTAAGATATACAACTGTGTACAGGAGGGGTTTGGGGAGATAAAGTAGAAAAAAATAAAAAAAGATTGGCATCAGTTGTTAGCCCAGGTGCCAATCCTTAAAAAAAAAAAAAAAAAGATTGGCATCAGTTGTTAGCCCAGGTGCCAATCTTTAAAAAAAAAAAATGTTATGTTAATGCTATCATGCTACATGTATTATTCTAAAAAATTTTTTCACTCAATATCATATTTCTGAGCACTAATCTATTATTGTAAATGTATAACATTTCATCTTATGAAGAGAACATAATTTATTTGCTCATTCTTCTACAGATGCACATTAAGTTGCTTCCAAATTTTACTATTATCAAACAATGCTGCAATAAATATTATTGTTCATATATCCTTATGCACCTGTAGAGAGAGTCCCTGGGGTGTATACCTAGAAGTAGAGTTTCTGGGTCATGGAGTTGGCACATTTTCAGTCTTACAGGCTATTGCCAAATGACTCTCCAATGACCTTATCCTTACTCTGCTTAGGCCACACACCCTCCCAAAGCACAGGAGAAACGCCATGAGAAAGGTCGTAGGATTTTGCAAAAACAGTTAGCAAACTGGTGTTCTAAGCTCCAAGTGTGGCCTTAAGACAGTCACTGAAAATTTCTGAGTCTTAGTTTCCTCAACGGTAAAATAAAAATGGCAGTACTTTTCTGACCTTATTCCCTGGACTTCAGTGAACAAATACAATCGTGATAGTGAATGAGCTTTGTAAACAAGGAAGTGGTGAATCATGTTAATTATTTTTGTTAATCACACACACATAAATCAGTCCCCTTCATTCATCAAATATCTGAGCGTCTACTGTGTAACAGGCACCAGATGAAGCTTCGGCTCCTACTTAAAGAAAGTTAGTAACTATACTTAATTTTTTTCAAATTCTTAAGTGCCATGAGGCTACGTGCTTTATGGGCAACCCCTGGTTGTTTATAATTCTAAAATTCACTTGTCAATTGGTTGTTTGCAATTCAAAACAAATTTTTCAAAAAGACGCTAAGATCAAGTGATCTGGATCCGGGCTTGCTTATAAATTAAGTGTAAGGGAACTAACATATACGGAGTACTGGCTATATGGAACACAAGTTGTGCTAAATAATTTTGTATATATTATGTAACATGTTCTCCCTAACAACCTGGGATGTAAAGTTTTAGTGATGTCATCTCATAAATAGGGAGCTTGAGGTACAGAAAAGTTAGTTAACCTGCCTGAGGTCACACAATTAGAAAACAGTGGAGTCAGAACTGGAACCCAAGACTGGAGCTACTATTTTATATTCATATGCAGTGCTAGTTCACCACCTATAACTCTAAGTCTGTAGCAAAGTGAATTCCAGTAAATGGCAAGAAAAGGTGGTGGTAGCACACAGAGAATGTGTGTGCCCCTGACCAGAGCCACCTCAATTTCCCACTAACTCATGAGCAGTAAATGCGACAACTCGAGTGTTAGGTCTCTTTCTAGAAATGGCCCCAGAAAGCATTAGTAGAAAGAAGGAATTATAAAGAGAAAACATATTTCCCTGGGATTGGAGACAGAACTATTTCTCAATCCTGTTACAGCAGAGCAGCCATTCTCATAATGACTAACATCTGTATGGTTCTCTATAGCTTACACACAGAGGTATCTGTAAAACACAGAAAGATGAAAGGGAATCTTGATGGATGATGGTTGGGACCCTAGAGATTGTTTTCTCATCCTTTTTTTTCTTTCCAAATAAGATGCTCATAAATCAGAGTATATGTCTACACTATACACATTACTATAAACATGAAGTTGTGAGAGAACTATTGAAATCAAGCGTGAAGCTAAATAAATCCCTTCAAGGAAAAAGTCTCTTTCTAACAAACTCCATTAGGTTGTGCTGATTTCAGAATTGTTTGAAATAGCAAGAATTTTTTTGAAGTAGTGATAACCAGTTAGAACAAGTAACAGGAAGAAAGTTTCCATTCACGTTAGCAACCAATGAATAAAGTTAACACAAAAAGAAAAGTATATACCAAATCTCACTTATAAACATAGTCTGGTTTTGATATCATTGTTAAGCTAGCCTTACAAAATATGTTGGGTGGTTTCCCACCTTTTTAAATTGTTTGGAACAGTTCACGTAAGATGCGAATTATCTGTTCCTTGAAGGTTTGTTGGAACTCACCCATAAAGTTATCTGGGTCTGGTGCCTTTTCTCAGGAAACGTCTTTGGCTTCTGTTTCCATTTCTTTTATGTTTATTGGCCTATGTTGTTGAGCTGTTTTTGATAATTTATATTTTCCTTAAAATATTCAGCTTAGTTCGATTTTAAATTCCTTGGTACAAAGTTCTTCATAAAATTTTCATAATTTCTTCATTTTCAAGCATTTTTGTTTGTGTCTCTATTTTCATTTCAGATTCTGTTTATTTGTACTTTCTTTTCTTATTGGTTTTTTTCCCCAGAGTATTGTTTATTATATAGGACTTTTCAAAGAACTACCTTTTGGTTTTGTTAATCAATTCTACTTCTGGTATTTTTAGACTTTTATAAATTATTAAATTTTGCTTTTAGCTCAGTTTGTTGGTTTGTTCTTCAGCTCTGCCCAGCATGTTATTTACTGCACGTAATGAATTTTTATTTTCTTTGTGTGTACACAAATACACATGCACATATACATATGGGTATACATGCATACATACACACATACTTCCTCCCAGGTCTCTAATAGTTTTTCGGGGTTTTTTAATCCACTTGTTCCTGTTTTATAAGCCTTGCTCTTATCTCAAGATTTCTTCCTTTATCTTTTTAAAGATCTTAAATTGTTTATTTAAAGTCCTTTTCTGATTGGTTTATTAACTCTATTTCTTAAGATGATAGCACTTCTGTTTGTTGGGCTTGCCCTGACCCTGTTGAAGTGTGGTTGTTTCTCATAGGTTTCGTGATGTTTGGTTGTGAGTTCGTCTGCAACAGAATTCTCATCCCAGTGTCCTGAGCTTAAGCGTTTTCCACATGACTTGTGGCCTTTTAGCTTGGATCCCTGCCTGTAAGTGGCTTATTGCAAAAGCAGTTCTAACTTAGTGCTAGGAGCTCCACTCTCCATTTTCTTCCATAGGTTGGAAGAAATCTGTGGACCAAGACAAATTCTTTCCTCTTTTCAAATATGATTTTTTTTCAATGTTTAAATATATCTTTTATCTTATTTGTCTAGGTTTGGGCTGAGAAGAAAAGATTTCAGTGCGTGCTCCTTCAATTTTACTTGTATTTCTAATTGTCTTTGCCTAATCTAGTTCAATATGACACTATTTAGCAAGAAAGGGTTCATGATAGCTATATCTTTATTATGTGTCAAAAATAATTATTCATCATATGTAATCCTTTTCCTTGAACTTTGTCTTGAAATTAATATTATAGTCTCTGTGTTCTTTCTCATTGAATTTTGCAACATCTACCACTGCTCATAATTTTACTTTTAAACTTTTAAGGTGTGTTTTATGTGTTCCTTATCAAGAAACGGATAATTAAATTTTTAAAAATCTAGTTTGAGACTCTGTCTTTTAATAAAGCACATTTGTCCATGGATACTTTTGGTTGAAACTAACATATGATCTGTAATCTTGTACTGTATTGTCTTGAAGTTTTCCTGTTATTAATTCTATAAACTCCTACTTATAAGATTTTCAAAGGCCTTTTGTAACCTCTAGCTATTATTATCTTGGTTAGAAATGAGAAAGTATCTTTAACCCTTTAATTTTCTCCCATCCTTTCCTCGTTTCTTGGTCTTTGTTGATATCATCTTGAATTTTAAATCCAAATTATGTATAATATAATAATACCATTCATTTTATATTTGAGAAAAATTAAAATTTACATTGAGTTCTATAGCCATCTTTATGGTAGTTTCTTCTTATCTACTTTCCACTTTCACTAGCTTCAATTCTTACACCCAAAACTTTTATACTGTTACTTTGCCCGGCTTGATCATTTTGTTTTGCTTCATTTTTCAGTAGGTTAGAGAATGTCTTCAGATACAAAATTTTCTAGAATGGCACATGGTTATTGTATTTTCTCAGTTTACATATACATATATATATGTCTTGTTTATCTTTGTATCTAAAGGGCCTGGCATCTAACAAACATGGCCATATTTGTAGAACAAATTAATAACATTTTAGTGTTTTCTCATATGAAAAAGTAAAATAACTTGGTTGGATATAAGATTCTTGGTTAATAGTTATTCTTTTCTCCCTCAAAGTTCTGTAAAAAGAGAATTTATTGCTGTGAAGAGGAATGAACCTAGATTTTTCCCATTATTGCTTTTTCTGCCTGGATTTTCAACAGATTTTTCTTCATCTTCCTACTCCAGAAATCTTACCTGAATGAATGTCTTTAATTATGTTTTCACTGATTTTCTCCTGGAATGAAGTGAGCCTTTAAATATTTAATATGCCTCAATTCATGTCAGTTAAGATTGTTTCATCTTAAATCTTTAATTAATAATTTGATTCTATTTGTGCCTTTTTAATTTTTTTATAATAATTTATTCGTTTTTGGTTCCCTGTTTTTGGCTTCCACATCTGTCATCTCTTTCAATTTTTAAATTTATTTGAGCTTTTTTTTCTGTATTCAAGGAGAATAGCTCAGATTTATCTTTTATACCAGTTACTGGGTTTTGTACAGCATCAATTATGCTCTCTACGGCCTTCAATGTGGATTTTAAGGGTGTTGTTAAACTAGTTTCAAGAGCAACTTTATCTCATTATTTCCTTTTTCATCTCCTTCTATTCTCTTTTTAATTTTTTTATCATATCCTGTTGCATTTCGTTGTATCCTGCTAATTTCATATTTGTACGTTTTAATTGCTCCCTGCTCTTCCTGAAGGATTTTCTCTTGCATCTCTCTGCATATAGCATGGTGCTGGTTAGCCAGTTTCAAGCTTGGCTGACTAGGGCGGTGTTCAGTGCTGTCCAAAGTGTGGTCCATAGACAGGTATAAACTGCAAACGTTTGTTACTGGTCAGCCATAAGATAAGTATGCTTACCTCTAAACTGTTAGCAGTGCACAATGAGATAAGATGCACACTCTCCATTTCTGCACTTGTCTCGCTGTAGACTGGTGACAACAGTCCCAAGACTATGGCTGGTCTGAAGCACACTTTGAATGGCATTGCTCTAGGTGATTGCAGAGTCACAAGACAGAAGGCCTCCCTGACATTTGCTTTTCCATCCTTGCCCACTCTGCCTCCAGACCATTACGTGAAGGAAGAATAAAATTCTATGTATTTTGAAACACTGCATTTTGGAGTATCTTTTTGGCAGCATCTTTGCTTGCACACTAACAAACACACTTGAGTAGATCATTTTCAGAAATAGAGTCTTTCTTAAGTTTTCTAATATTCGTCCCTTTCCCTTATTCTATAGTAGTTTTTTCATAAACCCCGTATTAGATTTTTCCATCTTTTTTTATTTTTAAGCGTGGAAATGTGTTTTCAGATACAGTTTGTCCAGGGACAAAGTGTGTAGTTTGCCTTATACACTGATGTAGGAAGAAAAAATCTCCTTTTCAACTACACAACTGTGGAGAGGGGAGAGTGGAGTGTAGGGGTGAGGTTAGGTCAGTGCTTCATTCCAGTTCATCCTCAGGTTCTATTACAATTTCACTTAACACATCTCATCCCCTATACTCATCACCTTGTTCTCTGATACTCTGAGCTCATAGTATTTATTTAAAACTCAATTTCCATCGTCCACTGTTATTAATGTTCTTTATTTCAGCCTCTGCTCCCTCTAACACACACACAGACACACACACACACACACACACACACACACACAAAACATGCACAAAAAGCCTTTACATTTTGCCAGGACCTGTGTGTTGGATGGGGAAGGATGTAAACTATCAGGATTGTGCATGAGGTGAAGGACACAGGAGGGAGAGGGAGCTTAGAGGAGGTTGCTCGCACTAAATCATACGTCAGTGGGGGTCCTGGTTTGATTCCTATCATCTTCATAACAGGATTTGGTGACTGACTGGATACTAAGGTGAAGAGAGAGGGAATATCTCAAGATCACTCTCAAGTTTCTAGTTTGAATGACTGAGAAGATGGAGTAAGTGGTATTTACTGAAGAAGGGGCAGATTTGGCTGAAAGAGGATGATTTGGGTTACCTCTGAGATACTGTTATAACGTCCCAGTAGAAATTTCTAGTAGGGAGATGTTTGTACATTCTGGGACTATGGGCTGAGCATTTAAATTTCAAAATCATCAGCATATGGGTAATAACAGAAATCATGGCCATGAATGGGACAACCTTGAGTAGAGTGAGAGAGAAGGCAGCCCAGGAATCACCCTAAGAAAACCATTAAATGGTTCAGTGGGGAAGGAGGAACAAGGAAAATGGACAAAGACGTAGCTAAAGAAGTATGAAAACTATCAGAAGAATATAGTCATGGGAGCCAAAAGAAGAAAATGCTTCAAGAAAGACGGAATAGCCCAGAGGGAGAAATGCCATTCGGAGGGTAAGCCAAATAAGTACTAAAAATCAACTCTCTTGATTCTGGAATTAGATTGACTACCGGCCTAAATTTTCAATGTTATTGCGAGTTGTCTCTAAATCCTTTAATTTATATGTATTTTTGTGGGAAATCAAGAAATTCTGCAGCTGAAGCTGTTCACTAGCTGACTTTCAAAACAGAAGTCTACATGAGTACTGGGTTTTCTGTTTTGTTTTGTTTTTAGTATTCTTGCAATCCTTCTTTTTTGGTCAAGGACCATTTGGTTGCAAATAATAGTATCCCATTCAAATTAGGGTAAGCCAAAAGTGGAATGTTTTTAAAATAATACAAATGTAATTCATAGAACCCAAAGTCAGGAAGTCTAGTGAGGCCTCACGGGAAACTTGGAATGAGGAACTGGACAGTTGTCAGGGACCAAGATAGCTACTTTCTCTCTGTTTCTCTCTCTCCAGACTCTGTGGTCTCTTGTCTCTGCTTTTCTTTGTTCGTCTTCTTGATTCATTCCTCTTTGCAGTCCAGATCTCTATTTCTCCATAAACAGGAAAGAAAATGGCCCCCAAGGCAGTTCTACATATTCTTTCTCTTTTAGCACCATCTGAGCCTGCATAGCATTCCTGGGTCCCTAATCCAATTTTCTAGGAGAAAGAAATTGATTGGCCAAGTTTGGATCATGTGTCCATTCCTGGTCTAAGCAACTGTGAGTAGGGCAAATCACGTATCCTTTCCCCATTCTGAGAATGGAGAGTAGGAGCACAGACTCTGAGAACGAGGTACGGGCAGGTAAATTAACTAAACCGGCTGCTGCATCTTCCTTATCTCACCCAGTTCCCTTTTCTGCTCATCTTATTGTCTTCACATTTCATCTTGTTGTATTTTCATTTCAGGATGTTCTCTTCTCGGGAGTCTCTGCTCTTATCTTTAAAAAGCCCATGTTTATGTGCATCTTATTAAAAATTCTTCTGGTTCCCAATAAAAAATCGTGTTTGAAGATAATGATCTTCATCTTCCAATCCTCAGAAATGTGTTCCCTTTTTTGTCATAAATTTTCATAGGCCTACAGGATTCTTCTTTTACAGGGTATATTTTCATACTCCTTGGAAATTCCTCTTTTCTTCTCTTGAAAGGAGGAGAGATCCATAATTGATCTTTGCTAATAATAGGTTATGTGGCTTGCACCTGCCCCACTCACAAAGGTTTGCAAGAGTCCCCCAGTCAAAATACTAGAGGGCAGGTGGTAAGGGGGAGAAGTTGATGTGAACGACTTCTTGCCAAAACACCATCATCTACCAGACCTTCTGATGTTGCTCTAATGGACTTGAGAGACGAATTTCTCCACCCTGGTGCCTTTACCTGCTTCTTCTCTAAACTAATCAATGGTGGAAAAATCTACAGTTCCCAATATGCACTCTCTTTACAAGCTCCAGAAGATCAAAATCCTTCAGATATTTTTATCACTAATCTGTTGAAGCTCCATAGAGTTTATAGTAGATGTGCAATAAAGGTTTGAATTTGACTCTTTCTAAAATGCAAATTTGATTATGTCATTTACTTACCTCCTATAATCCTTTGATTATGTCCCTAAATGCAGAGAGAATTCAAGTTTCTTAGTCTGAAATTCCAAATCCTTAATAAATTGGTCCCTACTTCTCTTGCTCTTGGGAGAGAAGCTCTCTCTATAAACTCATAGGTATCCTAATGGGTCATATCAATTGACCTGCAATTCCACTATAAACAATGCACTCTCACACTTCCATGTCCGTATTATCCGTGTCATTCCCTCCACCTCAAATCTTTCTTCCTTCCTCCTTCTGCCTGCAGGGTAAACTCTCACTGAGCCTGCCAGCCTCAGGTCCATCATAACCTCCAACATCTGGGGCCACTGTCAGAGTTCGACTCACATTATCTCGTCCCCCACAGCACCTGCACCTAAACTTCTATTAATGCACCTATTGTACCTTGTTGGAAGCACTTCTTTAGTTTTGACTTGTCTATTTCCTAACTAGACTGGGAGCTCTTTGGAGAGAGGGACCACATATTATTCATCTCTGTATATCTAGCTCCTGCTTGGAACCAAGTAAGCACTCTATAAATGTTTGATGAACAAATCAATTAGCATCAAGGTATTAAGCCTGAAGATATAAAACACAAAAATATCTAGGTTGGTAAAACAACCTAAAGTCATTAGTTAAATATTACTTAATTGACTAGCTAACTGTTCTGTGTTACAAGCTCGATTAATTTTCAAGAAGCTTGAGTAGTTACAGAGCTTATTAATTCTAATTCACAATAACACATCTGAATCCTTGAACACCAGCCTGTTGTTAATTATGTGCTCAGAGACAGGAAGGTAAATAAAATGTGTATTTATTGGCAAAGTTCTTCAGCCTTCCCTTTGTGACATGAACCAAAAAAAACCCAGATCTTTCTAGTAGCTCATGGGGGAAATACTAATAAATACTTTTTCATTTGTATAATATTTTGAAGCTTACAAAGTGCTCTCACATCCCCTGTAATCCTTAAAACAATCCTGTGAGTTGGAGTATCATAAACTTACCTTACAGATGTGGACACCTTTAAAGCTCAAGGGGTGAAATGATATACCCAAATATGGCTCTGTCAAAAGGTGGGGAAAGCAGTACTCAAGCTCCAATCTTCAGCTCTTATTTAAATCAGGTGCTTATTTCATTTAATCAGTTAGCGGAGAAATCCAACCAACAAATACATTTCACAATGTGATTCCCAGACAACAACAATATCAATAACGATTTATTTGGTTTACAATATATATGGTATTCAGAAGGCTTTACATCCTTATATTTGCCTCATACAATACCCTGCAAAGAGATTGGACAAATATCCTTTTGCCTCTTTAGATGACAAGAAGTCTGAGGTCCAGTGAGACTAGGTGACTTTCTCCAGGTTTTTACAAAGTTGGTCAGTGACAGACCTAATTCCTGATTCTTTGCTCTATCCATTCCCCTTGTAACCAATATTTTCGTATAATTAAAAGGCTCAACAGATATTAGAGACTTAACTCACTTTTAAGAAATCAGAAAAGATAAATAGAAATAATTAGCTCATGTCTAGACAGCTCCAGACTCGTCTCAATGGCAGTGATGCCCTAGCATGCAGTCCCTCTTGTGCTGATTCCTCAGGGGAGTGTCCGAAAGGGACCTGTCACAGCCCCGGTTATGCTTTATTCAGAACAGCTTAATGTTGAGTATGAGATGCATCTCTACTTGAGTGGGAAGTCCTATACCATTAGTCTAGGGTACATTTAAATGGTTCCTCTTTTGGGGGATGTATTCTGAGCTCTATGAATTCGTACATTTCCCTCAATTCAAATTAAAGCCTGGGATTCGGATATTTATTCCCTTCTACCCGAGCACACACATTCCCTAATTTACATGTTCACTTCTGTGCTTGTACACACAGACCACAAACAAATATACACATGACTTTGCATAATCACCCCTTGTACACACACACACACACACACATTATTTAGACACAGACACACACATACATGCATCTTTTGATTATACGCCAACAGGAGGACATAGATGGACACATAAGACATACACATAACCTTCTGGATAATGTCTCTCCTCCTGCTCACACCCTGCCTTACACTCCTTTAACTAAACATACACACACACTTGTACTCACACACAAAATGCCAAGTTTCACAATGATCAAGAGTCATGTCAACGTTCAGCTCCTGGATGTGCCTGGTAAATTCTTTGAACTTCACCCTACGGACTGAGATTGCTGCTTAAGCAAGAGAGGAGGGAGGATTTTCAGACTCTAGAGTAGGGAGAACAGGGCAGCACAATCAGAGTGTAAGATGCGAGACATCCCTATCAATAGAGTCAAAGCCAGAAAATAGTCTCACTTGAGGGTGTCTATTCACAAATATCTCCCTGACTCAGATGTCTCAATACTTTAGAAAATTTCCCCAACAAGCTGAGGTTGAACATCCTTAGGGTCCTCTTTCTCCCTGGAAAAAGTCCACATGGAGTGGAGGAAAGACCATTGAGCCCTGGAGACAACGACCTGAGCTTGAAGCCCAGATCTGCCTCTTAAAATTTTCTGAGCTTCAGTTCCCTCATATTTAAAAAAGAGATGATAATACTCACCACTTAGTGTTGTAGTGAAAATTAAATGAAATGTGTCAACATATATGAAGTGCCATCACAGTCTCTGACACATAGTGAGCTCTCAATTAACGATAGGATGAATTATACTCTAAACAAATGAGAGGATACACAAAACCTATTTGTCTAAGGGGTATATATGGGGACTTCTTGTAAAGAAATGGCATTTCAGCTGAATTCCTCATTGCAACATTTAAAAATTTGGAGGAAAAAACAAAATTTGGATTCTTGATAAAAATTAGTCAAGGATTTAGGAATTCTTTGCATGAGGTTTTGATTTCCAAATCGCTGGAAGAAAAGATTTTTGTTCTGCTGGGAAAAGTTCAACTTAACCATATAAGTTTTGCAAAAAAAGTCCCAGATTTCTCAGCAAAGATGGCAAATAGGAAAAAGAATCTGGAGATGTGAGCTCTTTTCTAAAATGGTAGTAACCTGGAAGTTACGTGAAGGTAGAAAGAGTATTCCCAAGCCAGATTTGAGAGCACCAACAAATAGCCAGTGGGACTATAACCTCAGAATGCACTTTCTCAGTAGTTTTTATGTTGACTGTAGAAAAGTAAGAAAAGAATGTCTCAAAGATCAATTGATAACTTGAATGACCTATGCATCAGACCACCAAGCAGTGAGGTCTCTGCAAGAGAATGAGAAATAAATTGGACTTGGAATCAGATGCTTGGCAAATTTACGTAAGCCTTAGTTTACCCATCTATAAAATAGAGTTAATACTAGTACTCATCTAGTATCTTATTATAAGGATTAATGACATATTGCATGTTAAGTGCTTAGAATAAGGCTTGGACATCTATTAATGGTAGTTGCTATTAATTTTTATCCACCTCATAGGTTTATTGTAAGGATGAAATAAATACACTGTAAAATATTTTTAGTTTTATAAAGCATACTTAATATTAGCATATATAAAGCATAATTAATACTCGATGTATTTTGAGCAGGGGGAGGGGCTCCTAACTCAAACATTCACTTTCATCCAAAGCTAACCTCCACAAAATTTTTTATTTTATTTTTTGCATCAAAAAAATTAGAATGTGGGGTGTGTTCCCTCTTTCTACTCTCCACTCCCCTCCTCATAATCACCCAGCTCTACTGGGCTTCACTAAATAGAACCACTTCCACCCCACCTCCACAAAATGTCAAAATGAAACATGATTTTACCCGGAAACTGCTTACCGGTGATATTTGCAAAACATTTGTGCTCATCTGTCAGACTTCATGGCCAAACATGGCCATCCTACAAAGCTGTAGTAAAACATGAAATAAACCTTTCCTTAAAACACTTAATAAAGCTGTAAAAATTAAATAACTCATAATAAGCAATCATATAAAAGCATGTAGCCCAGCTCTTGGTCATTAACTTTCATTAAGGCTTGCAGGAAAACCCAAGCCATTCTTCGAAACTGCCCAACTTACAGTGTGGAATTGAATCAAGGGTATTGTTCTCAGGACTCTCTTCACTTTGAAGCCAGAGGGATTTCTCAATTGTTTCACTGAATGGAATCTAAGATGATCAGATTCCTCTCATTGAGGTAAAATGTATTTGAAGGAGACATTGAATGTCTTGGAATTCTTGTATTAGGTTCAAGGAGAGAATGGAATTTCTTTGCTTATTTCTCTGTGATGTTAAGCAAGAAGAGGGTGTGTCTTTGGCTGCCCAGCATCCAGTTCTCCTTCCTAACAGTGCCCTATTTCCTTTCAGGGACATTTCGTTTTATGGATTGTTGGAGGTTTGGGGTGTCCTGAAAGATAGGCCCCACCTTTTCCCAGACAGCATGGAGCATGTGACTGAGCTATGCAAATCACATCTTGCCTCCCAAGACTCCTGTGAATCTAATCAAAGTGGTAGCAACTGGAGGGAGATAAGAGGTAAACAGGTGGTGCTCAGTAGGTGTCTCATTCCACAGTGGCTTCCTGATGGATTTGTTCAATTGTTCCTACTGCCCAACCCATAGACTTGCTCAGATTCCTCTGCTTATGAGAGTTCAATCTTCTAGCCCTCTCTTTGATTTTGTATATATCCTTCTAATAAATTCCTTTTCTGCTCAAGTTTTCTAGAGATTTTTACTATTGTTTATGCTGAAGAATCCTAATTGCTATAGAGTATCAAGTAATAATTGTCATTGATTCTTATTTATTTTCAAGAAAAGAAACACACATTGAAACATGCAAACAGTTAGCCATTAATGATTAAGTAGCTAGTAACTAAAGTTTTTTTTCTGTTTTGCAATTACTGATTATAGCTTTGAGTTGTGCCCCCACCCATTGTTAACTGTGCTGTTTAGGCACTACGCTATTTGACTCCCACTAGTTTCCTGTAGATAACATCTCCCTGGAGCCTGGGTCACCATTTCAGGCTGGTGGAGAACACCAACTCACCGAATGGGCCTGCGCAGATGTTCAATAAGTGACCTTTTGACATCAAGAGGCTAAAAACCACGCTCAGAGCATACTCATGCTGCCATTTTGTGAACATGCATCCTGGGAAGAGGTGTGAAGTCTGACTACACTTGCGCAGATCATCAATTACCTCACCTCTCCTCACCACCAATCACCGATCTCCACGTTTCAGACCACCCTGACCCCCATCCCATAAATATCCCTGAGTCCTTATTTTTGGGGAAGCAGGTTCAAGACCCATTCTCTCGCTTCCGCACTTGGCTGCCTTGTGATTAGATCCTCTCTGTGCTGCAATCTCATCATCTCGGTGTTTGGCATTCCCAGCAACGGGCAAAAACCAACCTGGGTTAGGTAACAACATGGCACAGGAAAACACCACCAAAAGTAAGAATAATGCAGTGATGATCTGTCCATCTCACTGTTCTCCCAACCAAAACGAAAAAAATCTATCTATTTTTGTCTGTTACAACTCATATCTAAAAGAAATTAAATCAAATGGCTATCAGAATTACAGAGAGCATTCAAGAAAAGGAGAAGTATAAAAGTCATATCAAAAAATTTAACTGAGGAGGTATAGACAAGAAGTTTCTATTCCATGCAAAATGATTTTTAAATCTCCTAATAGCTGAGAACTTCATATAAATATTTGTCTAATGCCCTGAAAGGCACTGAGAAGAAATAAAACCCCTGTGAGTTGAAACCTTATAGATTACAGTTGGTGGCTCCAAATTGTTTGAGGTTAAGAGGATTTATGATTTATAAAAGACTAGTATTGTTAGCCCTTACATAAAACGGCTACATCTCACAGGCTCATTTGTACCAGGAGCCATTCCCTGGAGCCAAAATGATATGCAAAATGGAATGCCAGCTTCTATACTTTGTTCAAATCCCTTCACCTTTCAGGCCAAGTTATCTTAAGTGAAAAAAATCAGTTAGAAATTTGGGAAATAAATTGGTATTTAATACAACTCCATCAGATCCTTTCCTTTCTCCCTGAAATCTTACTCACTGAAGAAATCTTAAGAAGAAGGCAAGAAACTGGTCTAAATGCACATGTGATGTTTTAAATATCTGATAGACCGTTTGCACACTGACCTCACCAGTGAGCTGCATGGAACACAAGCTTGTATCTAGGCTCAAGGGCAGCTTGTAGCCATCACCACTGAAAAATGGGTGCTGTCTTTTTAAAACTCTTGGAGGTTCACATTGTAGATTTCCTTCCAGTTTCCAGTGGTATGAGAGACATCGCCAGTATAAATCTTGTTGTCACAAAAGAACAAGTTATAGTATATATTCAACCACACACACAAAAAACCTTTCAAATAACATTAACTTAAACCCACAAAACCAAGGAGAGGCAGAAGCAAAGCTGAAAGCCTGTCCTTAAGTCACCCTCATTGTGTTTAGATCGTGGAGAATACCAAACTCGTCATGGGTTATCACCAGAGCCGCGTCTACACTGTATGAAGACAGTAAGTCAAACTGCTTAAAAAAAAGAAAAGAAAAGAAAAATCTTGTAGTTCAAGTCCGATTGACAACGAAAATATAAACCAGTCTCCTTCTGTGAATTTTCATCCTAATGTGTGGACTTAAACACTCTGTCCAACCCCCATGGAGCAGCAAATGCTGAAAGAACGGGAAGATGAAGCTTGAAGATTTCTTCCCCAGCATCGTGGGTTCTAAGTAAAGCTTTTTATAAAACAACTGTCACTATTATCTGTCTTAACAATGTATATCCTCTCTTGATTCATTCATGAATTGAATCTTCCATTTTTCCAGGATCACTTGATCTAAATGGTTAGGAGGCCTGCTATCCTTGGGAATCCATTCCGAAGTACTACAAGCATTATCAAATAGGAAACAGGAATGCTGTTTGTGAGGCAGTAAAGCATAGTGGTTAAGGGCTTCAGCTTTAGGGCCAGAGAGACGAGGGTTTCAAATGCAACCCAGAAGTCACTTACCGGCTATATGACCTGGGGCAGGGCGTTCACCTCTCTGAGTGGTGGCTATTTCACCAATAACATGAATAAAGCAACACCCACTCACAGGGTTGCCAGGAGAATTAGAAGAGATATTTGTGAAGCCCTTAGCACTGTTCCTGGAGCATGGTAGCCTTCCATGAATGGTACCTACCTCTGTGAGCATCAAACATTTCCAAGGAGGAAAAATCAGACAAGGCCTCTTTAAGAGCAAGATTGGAGGATGCTGGAGGTTTCTAGATGCAGAAAGAATTTGCTTTCATTACATGAAAAGTAACTTTCACACAGAGAAAAGGCTACAAAGTGAATCATTCATTCCACAAATATGCCAATTATGTGCCAGGCACTGGGGAATTCGAAGATGAACGAGATAGAATTGGCCCCTGCCCTCCAGAAAATAACAGTCTAGAGGGCATGCAGACAGAAACGGGCAATTACAGGAAGGGGTCTGGTCAGTGTCCCTCTCTCACACAGCGCCCTGGTGCCCCCCAACCCCACTGGAAACCACACCAGCCCCCTCCCTGAGCTCATCCCCCACTTCCTGTCAATTCCAGGATAGGACTTGAAACCTTTGACTTCGGCCTTCCTAGGCCATCAGAGCTTCCTAAGATGAGCAAACAGCTTCCAGTCAAAGACTGACCTTTGCCTGACCTGTCCTAGGCTGCTGTTATAAACCAAATTGAGTTCCTTCAAAATTCATATATTATAGTCTTAAACCCCAGGACCTCAGAATATGGCTGTATTTGAAGATAGGAGCCTTTACAGAGTTAAAATGAGGCCATTTCAGGGTGGGCCCTAATCCAATCTGACTGATGTCCTTATAAGAAAAGGAAATGTGGACACACAAAAAGAGACATCAGGGATGCCAGCGCACAAAAGGCCACGTGAGGATACAGTGACAAGATGGCCATCTTCAAGGCAAGGAGTGAGGCCTCAGGAGAGACCAAACCTGCTGACACCTTGATCTTGGACTTCTAGCCCCTAGAACTGTAAGGAAATAAATTTCTGTTGTTTAAACCACTAGTCTGTGCTGTTTTGTTATGGCGGCCCTAGCAAACTCATACAGTTGCTTTCCTAGTGAAGCAGGGAATGCAGTAGAAAAATAGAAGCCTTGTGCCCAAGAGGAGATAGAAGTGTACTGAGTGAATGACAGAGCATGTTCACGCTGATTTCAAAAGCAAGTGATGCCCAGTGAAATGGGCCATCTCTCCAAAAGGTTTACTTGTTAAGGGTATCGCCCAACATTACTTTTAACCATCCAAGCACCTACTCACACATAATTACCCACAACTGGTTCAATGAGATATTTTCCAAGTCAAGTGAGCCCAACCAGGAGACTGCACAGAATAGTGCCAGGTACATAATAATAATGACCTATATTTTATTGAGCACATACTACATGGCAGCCACAGTTCTACGCACTTTACGTGTATTAACACAGTTAATCTTCACCACAACCTTATGTGTTATTTTCCAAGGGCTGCCACAACAAATGACCACAAACTGAATGGCTTAAAGCAACAGAAATTTTTCTCTGAGTTCCGAAGTCCAGAGGATAGACTAGAGGCTGGAAGTCCAAAATCAAGCTGTCAGCAGGGCCGGGCTCCTTCTGAAATCTGTGTGTGGCAGGGGAATCTTTCCTTGCCTCTTCCAGCTTCTGGCGGTTGCTGACAATCCTTGGTGTACTTGACTTGTAGCTACCTCCATTGTCATATGGTGTTCCCTCCACATGTTTCTGTTTTCTTATAAGGACACCAGTCATTGGATTAAGCCCACCCTAACCCAGTATGACCTACGTTAATTTAACCAATCACATCTACAAAGACACTATTTTTAAATAAGGTTACATTCTGAGGTTCCAGGTGGATATGAGTTTTGGGGGATGCTACTCAGGCCAATAGAGGTAGGTACTATTACTGTTATGCTACTTTTAGAGATGAGAAGACCTGGGCACAGAGATGAAACAAATCTTCAAGGTTGCCTAGATAATCAATGACAGAGCCAAGATATAGTCCCAAAGCCTATGTTCTTAACTGCTAGACTATGCTGCCTCTCAAAAAACAAAATTCCTAAGTAAATGAATGAAGTAGTCATAAGTGGTGGAATGCCAGCATGCTCCATGATGCCACCCTAATTTCACTCCTCATCATCCCTTTCTAAGGCCACTGCACCAGCCTCACAAGTAATAGCCCTGCTTCTACTTCCTCCCTTCTCAAGCTCACCCTCCACGTGACCACCAGATGTGTCTTTTCAAAACTCAAATCTGATCATCCTACTACACTTCTTGAAAATTCAAATCCCTAACTTAGCACAAGAACCAATATCCTTCACTCATTGGACTAAAAGCTCCATGTGGACAGAGACTGTGTCCATTTTTGCTCACCACTGTATACCTGACAACAAACACAGGTCCCTCGCATACAGTAGACCCTCAAAAATCATTGTTAAGTGAATGGAGGAATGAGTGAATGAATGAATGAATGAATGATCTGGGTCAACCTACGTTTCCAGTCTCAGCACTTGCTGGCTCACTTACAACTGTTCTCCTCCTCTCACCCCTCCTCACAGCCTTCTGCATTTTGAGTGTCGTAGTCCCACTCGGCAGCTCATATCATGAACCAAACTGATGCACCTCAACACCTTTGCTTCTGCTGTGCTCTATGCCCGGTGTTTCTTAATCTCCCTTGAGGGCCCAGCTCAAACCTCCCCTCTCCATTAGGTGCATTTAGATAACACACACATACACATCTCCCATAAGTAAATTGCTTCTACCTCAAGAGTACCATCAAACTTTGTAACGTCACCAACACTGCATTTAGTTTGTTCTACAACATCTAGGGGTAAAAGGTTTCTTCCTGACTCCACTCTTGAGAGGTCCTTGGGGACAGGGGCTGTGCCTTCCCCGCTTTATATCATCAGCATCCGGCACAGTGCTTATCAGAGAGTGGCCACTTGATAAATGTTTGCTGGGTAAATGACTGAATGAATAGTCTAATGTCAGTGTGTACATAAACCCAGCTTTTATTTCTATTTTGACTAAGACTTGACTGTGCATATACAGAATTCAATTCCCAAATGATGAGCCAACTTCTTGGCTTTCAAAACTACCCGAGCACAGATGTCACACAGCTAAGAAAAGGCTGAAGCCAAAATCTTGGTTCAAAAGCAGACATCCTAGGGGCAAACTTACTACAACACAATGGAGGCCCCAGCCACTCCCTGAAATCCTATTTGTCTCTGTGCCGGGTAACTGAGGTGAAGAAATGAACAAATGGATGGCGTGATCCCAGCATTGAGCATTGCTTTTACACAATTGATGTAGCTTTATAGCTTTGTTGTTTTTTAATCCCATCTGGAGTCTATTTCAAAATTAATAAGCCTATTTGCTTGCTTCCCATTAATATAATCATGAAGATAGTATGGTGTACGGGTTGAGAGTATGGGCTTTGGAATCAGAGAAACCAAACGTGTCCTAGTATCTCCCACCTTTAATATGCATGCACACTTGTAGGATTGTGTGTATACACAGATGTCCCTCCCTTGGCCTCGCATCCTTCTCTTCTTATCATATCATTTCATTTCAATGATCTCCTCTACAGCAAGACTCTCTAAAGAGTTATCTATGTATGTTTATACATATGCCCCACTCCTCACCTTGCATTCTCTCCAGAGCCCAAGTTAGGCTTCTGTCCCAGCACACTGAGGGCCCTCACGTCAAATTCAACACTGTCCTCCATGTTGTCACCTCCTTGACCTTACCTTATTTGACTTTTTAGCAACAATCCACATACAAGGACGACTCCCCTTAGTTTGAAGCCTTTCTCTCCTCTCTTACCCTACTTTCTCCTAGTTGTGCCTCCTCCCCACCATCGCCCAAGCTGTTCCTTTGCCATCCTCCTCTGCAAATTCCTCTTCCTTCCCCTGACCTCAAACCCCTGTCACAACCCAGGACTCAGGCCAGGCTTTCTTTGCCTTTCTATCTGTCTCTCTGCCATTTGATTCTGTCCAGTGACCTTAATGCCATACGTATGCTGATGCCTCTGACTGTCCTGGCTTTGTCCCTGGAGTTCTCACTCTGTAACAGTTCTCTTGCCAGAGAGAGGCAGCATAGACTAGATGTAAGCATGGGCCCCATAGAGCCAGAATGCCTGAGTTTGAATCCTTACACTGCCACTTATTTGCTTGAGAACGTTGGGAAATTTATGCAACCTGTCTCCTCATCTATGAAATGGGGATAATGCCACATAGTGGTCTTGAAGATTAAATAAGTTGATATATTTAAGGAATGTATACCAGCGCCGAGAACATGGTAGGTACTCTATAAATAATAGCCATTGTTCTTACCAGTTGTAGCAATAGAAGCATCTTATCTTACGTATCAAGGAGGCATCTCAAAGTAATGTTCCTGAAATAGAATTCTGGATTCACTTATTAAAATTCATTTCTGCTTTAGTCTTCTCACATCTCTGTCACATTACCTTATCTTATTTTCGTCATATTACTTACTACTGTCTGAAATTTCCTTAGTTATGGCTTGTTCGTCGTCTGCCCCACTACCAGCTAGGAAGCCAGAGTTTAAGCTTCGTGAGGGCAGGGCCATGCCTGTCTGGTTCACTGCTGTAACTCTACCACCTCAAACAGTGACTTGTTATAACACATAGTAGGTGCTCAGTACACGGCTGCTGAATGAATGGATGGGTAGATGAGTGAATAAACAATTTGACTTGGATTTGGTACCTACGTTCAACACTTGCTAATTATAGGACATTAGGAAAATATTTAACCTGTGTAAGCCTTAGTTTGCTCATCTGTTAAACAAGATAGCAACACTTCCTTATAGGGCTACCATAAACATTAAATGCACTTACTGTGCCTAGCATAGTGCCTGGCCCAGAGTAAGGCTTCATTATGTGGTAATGAAAAAAGAAAATGATCATTCCTATGAACCACAGAATAGTCTTTAAGAGGAATTGGAATCTAAGTAAGTTAAGAAATTGCAAGAAAATAAAAAGTGTAGTATGTAGAATCATGGACTTTTAAACTACGAGGAACCTTCAGGAAGAAGCTTTTTTATCCATTTCCTCTAACAGATGTGTAAACTGATGCCTGAGAACTAGGTGATTTGTCCAAGATCACAGACACGACTAGACACGGAACCAGAATACAGGTCTTCTAACTCCAAGTCCGCTAAACATGACACATTGCTCTACCTTTTCCCAATTAATTTGATTTGATAATTAATCTGCATGAACCTACCTCATACATGAACTTCAGGTTGAATTGCTTTTCATATAAGAATATATTGTAACTATTTGAAAAGTACTTGTGTAACTGGCAAGATATGAAAAGATGTACAAATGTCAACATACACATGCCCAATATATCTCCCTCCATCACATCTTCATTCATCCTTTGGCCACCCTGCAGTATGTTCAATGCTGTGCTTGATGTGGAAGAAAACAAGCTGTAGACACAGTCTCAACTTTCAAGGGGTTTTGTGGACAGACTAGTGAGGAAGACACTTATTCCTGTTGGTTACTCAACAAATTCAGTTGGTTACTTAACAAATTTATGTTAAGCCCCTGCTCTGTGCCAGACGCTTTGCTAGGTTCCAGAAATGCAGTGGTGAGTTAGAGTGAGGCTAGGCTGCTGTAACAAAGAGAACCAAAATAATTCAGTGATTCGAAGAAGATTGAAGCGAATTTCTTTCTCATGTAACAGTTTGAGGTAAGGTTCGGGTTCATGGTAAGGTTCACGTTAGTGGACAACTTTATTCCACTTGGTCGTTTGGAGACCCAGGTTTCTTCCCTCACCTTTTGTCATGTTCTGAGACTTTGCCATCCATCCTGCGTATGGTGGACACTGGGTCACAATTGGTTCCAGCTGGAAAGAGCAGGAAGGAGAAATAGAAGTGATATCCATCAATTGTGTCCACCTTCTATTTGTAGAAACTTAATTATGTGACCACATATAACGTCAAGGGAGACTAGGTGATGGAGGTAGCTGGGCAGCCATGTGCCTGGCCATAATTCTATCACTATGGAAAAGAGGAAAATGGGCTTGCAAAGACAGCTGGCCGTCTTGGCCTCAGTGAGCAAAGCCTAAACAGTATCCCCACCTTTGTGCATTCACAGTCTGGGAGGCAGACAGAAAATAATCAAATCCTTACAAACTGTGATGAACATCATGAAGGAAAAGCATCTGGACCTGAAAGCATAGAATGGGGGGACTGACCTGGTGAAGTCCAGAGCATTCAGGAAGCAGGAATAGCCTACAGAAAGGCCTGGTAGCAGATGGAGAGGGACAATTTAGAAGTTCTGACTCTGGAGTCAGACTTCCACCTTCAAGCCTTAACCCTAAAACTTGCCAGCTACATAATCTTAGATGAGATATTTAACCTCTTGTGCCTTAGTCTTTTCATATGTAAAATAATAATAATTATCATTGTTATCGCATATTATAGTTATTATTATTATTATGTCATAGGTTCCTTTGTTATGAGGATTAATTGTAAGTGCTACCGTACAGGCACACGCCAAATACAGCTAATACCACCTAGGGCTTTGGGGAAACAATTCTCAAGAGGTCAGGAGTTTACAAGTAGTAATCGAGGAGAGTTACCTAGTGGTGGTTACTTAGGATTTTCTAAGCAAAAGCACAAGCATTCATTATGCCAAGTTAACTCAAGAGCTTCTGTGTTTCTATCTCTTAGTCTGTGAAAAAGCCAAAGTCAACCAAGTTGCCCCATATACTGAATGAGGAGAAATGTCTAACTGGTAAATCTTTGAACTGCTGCCACCAGAATAGGTGCAGATAATATTATTTGTACAATGTACATTGGTATGGGAAGTATCAAGGAGTGGCAAGTGGGAACCCCAATCTATACACCGGGTGGATATTCCTATTCCTTTGTGACTATTCCTGTCTTTTAAAAATCAACTAATTTCAGTTCTAAGTCCCTATTACACTGTGCAGCTGGAGTATTCAACCATGATCATTTTGGGGTCTCCTCTCACACCTGGCACTAGATGGGTGCTGGGGTCTGAAGTAGCACCCTGAAGAGGGGAAGCCTCTTTATTCACTAGTCGCTATAGAAATTAATTGGTTCTGATTTCCGTTTTCTCTGTTCAGATGGTGCCCTCAGGTCGTGGGATTGTGACATGGCTCTGGGGAGCTCAGTGTTTACTCTTGGGATCCCCTCTGGGATCCAGCCACCTCCGTGGAGCACTGCCAGGGAATGATGGCAGGAGAAGGACATTGTCCACTCCTCACAAAAGCCACAAACATATGCCCCCTTATGACAGTCTGAGAATTATTCTTTTTGTCTGGAAGAATCTCATTCTTTACAGTTTCCTCAGGACCACTCCCTCTCTCCTCAGACTCTCTAGACTCTACCCTAGAAAATTTCATCAAAGGCATGGAATTTTGAAACAAAAGCCAGGAAAGGTAGCTGTTTGCATCCTTTGTTCTCTGCCACATACCTGCCTAAGACAGGGAAGCAAGATCCCATGGGCTGTACAACTGTGGGATGGCAAGGAAGAAAGAAAGATATACAGAAAAATTATCCTGCTACAATGGCACCTGTGTTTCTGTCCAACAGAGGAGCCATTTTCATCAGAAACTCTTCCAAAATTCCCTCTCTCAGAGATTATTGTTTTCCTCTCTGCCCCAAGACAATAGGACAAAATGCAGGACTCCAGCAGCAGCCAGCCTGGGACCTGAAAAGAGGATGAGAAGCAGAGTGCAGTGTGTGTGTGTGTGTATTTGTTTTAGTTTGCGTTCATTTGTTTCCATTAACAGTTGAACTAGTTATCAATGATTAGTATTCTGGAGTTTTCATGTTAAATCTTGATATCTGGAATTTCTTTTGAAAGAAAGAAGGAAGACGCTTTAAATGCTGAGCATGTATTCCCAAAATGGCAACACTAGAGCTGTGTAATGGCACCCCCTTCAGATGGATCCCTGGCCCTCCGGTTTCCCACAGAACCCAACACTCCTAACTCCCTAAAATCCAGACATGGTGCCGGATGCCAGGTACCATCATAATTGTGACGTCATTTTCAAGCTGTAGAGTTAAGAAGAAAATGACTATTTCATGCACTCATGTTCTATGTATAGAAATTAATAATAGAAAAGAGGGCATCTTTGCTTTAAGAAAAGTAGGAATGAGAACACATTTCCTTTTGCAAGTGAAAAATATTCCTACATGTGTAATATGCAGATGAAGTATGTCTGGGTCTAAGAGCACAACTTGAGAGGAGGGTTGACAGATAAAACATAGGAAAAGAGTTAAATTTGAATCTGAGATAAATAATGCATTTTGTTTAGTGTAAGTATGTCCTAATTATTACACAAGACATACTTATACTGTAAAAAAAAAATCATTGTTTGTCTAAAATTTAAATGTATCAGGCATCTTGGGTTTCTTTGCTTGTCTGTTGGATCCAGCAACCCAACTTAAGAGGCCATTAGAAAACACACCTGTCTCTTCACTAACCTGTCTTGTCCACTTTCTGCTGTGGTTGTAAAGGGAAAGGGGAAGAAAAGGTCCTAGAGAGTCAGGAACTGTCAGAGAGCATTTGGCAGAGTGCTGGAGAAAAGTAACTTCCTTCAATAAACTCTTGGTGAAGACTCTATTTCAAATCTGGGCATGGACATTGAAGCAGTGCATATAAAGAGAATGAGGCTTCTTTTCAGTAGGGAGCTTGGTACTAGAGGTCATGAGTTTTGCATGAAAACATCAGAGACCATAAGAACATAAGGCTCCAGAAGAGGATCAGCAGGAAGTGGACTATTAAAGGAAAAACACATCTGGACCAGACCAGAAGAGAGATGACTCCCTAGCCACACCTGGCCGAGGAATTTTAGCAAATTCTGTGTGGGAAGCAACTAGAAATTGATATCTGCAATGCAGTCTCCATGATCCCATATGATAAATTTGTGTACATTGCTATGTAAACTAGACATTCCAAAGAACCTGTTCATTTTCAATTAAACCTGAGCTAAAGAATCACTTTACAGGGACTGTTTCAGATGTATTTCTGGTTCTATCCGGTGTGTTTGGGTTCTACCTGAGTACTCTAGTCAAGATTTGGGTTCCCAGAGTGAATGGCATTTGGGTAATGTCTCCCCTCACAGTAGGCTGATTAAGAAGCTGATTCCTGTCTTGCAGTATGGAGTGGGAATTTGAAGATAAGAATGAGAGCATCCCTGCCATCCTGTGACCTACTGGCAGACAAGGACATGTGAATAAATTGGTGCAACACAGTGGGGTAAGTCCATGATAGAGGTAGGTGTGGATGCTACAAGGGAGGGAATTCTGTCCAGGTTTGAGATATTCTTGGAAGGCTTTCTTTAACAGGTAACACTTGAGCTGAATCTTCAAGAATAAATTGAAGTTAATCAAGTGAGAAAAGTGCAAAAGTGCTTTCCAGGCAGGGAGGTCATTTTGAGCAAACCCAGAGGTCAGGAGAGCCCTGGTGTTGCCCAGAAGGCAAGTGAGTACCTGCCAAGTACAAGGCAGGGAGAGGTGAGAGACAAGATTGGAGAAACAGGTAACAGCAGGTCATTAGGGCTCATGTGGCCATGCTCAGGAGCTCAGACTTTCTTTTGTAATCACTAGCAAGCTACTCCTTAAGTAGGAGTGACTGGGTCTAATGTGAATTTTAAGTCAAATGTACAGAAAGAGCTGACAGAGCAGCTGCGGAGAGACTACTTACCAGATTATCGCAAAGGTCAAGGTGAGGGTTGGCCAGGGCTTGAACTACAGCAGTGTGAGAGAAAGGGAAAGAATGAATGGATTTAATACGTAATTAGGAGATTAAACCAATAGGATGTGGCAACTGATTGAATGGGGGAATCTGAGGATTCTTGGATGAGATCAAGAAGTCAAGGATGACTTCCAGCTTGGGTGACTGGGTGGTGCCAACTAAAATAGGGAATACCAGACAGGGAGGAAGATGAATTTGTCCTTGGACACGCCAAGTTTTAGATGCCTGTGGAATATCCAGATGGAGATAATACAGGAAGCGGGGCTGTTTGTAAGTCCTTCAAAGTCCCAAGCACTCTTATTTCTGGAAGCCCCATCCCACATCATAGCTAACATATTAAAATTTACCCACATCCCACATTAAATCTAACTTTGCAATTAAAATGTGAGAGAAATTTTATAATTTTTATTTTTGAAATTATTTGCTACCCATTTAATTTTTGATGGTTATCATCTTTTCAATTGTTTACAAATTGAACTTTTTAAATAATAAATTTACTGATATAACGAAATTGAGATAAGGTTATTTTTTAAATAACTCCTACTACTTTAGGTTTTGCAAGGTAGTTTTTGTATTTTGGAGTTCATTATTCATTTATTTAGGTCTCACAGGTGTTGGAAGGCCTTTGAAAAGCTCACAGGCTGTAGCACCAAGCCCACCATGCCTGATAGAGAACTACCTTGTGAGACAGTTGAATGTATGCAAGTGATGCACAGGAAAGATAGAGTTTTATGAGACAAAAATATATAAGTTCTAGGTAAAACCATAAGAAGAAAATATATATAAATTTCCCCAAGAAAATATATAAATTGAGAATGAGAGCAGAGAACCAAGGAAGTAAAGAATATCAAAAAGATCACAGTTGATCGTGGAAGTGATGTCACATGAAGAGGAGTGGTGCATCCAATAAAACAAGGACTAAAAGTGTCTTGAAGATTGGGCTAGTGACCTTAGCTGGTGTGGGGAGGCCACCATAGATCTTCCAGGGAACGACTCCAGGGGCAGGGAGTGGCAAAAACTGAGGGGTGGGAGGGTTGAGGAATGAAAGACAGATGAGAAAGTAGGAGTAGTTACTGTAGCAATGTGGAGAAGATAGGACAAAGAAAGATAAGCCAAGAGTTGGAGTGAGACTTTGCTCGATGAGGTAGTTGGTGTTTGTTTGCTTGAAACAGGAAAATTTTGAGCACTCTTCTGAGACAAGGAGAAATCTCCAAGATGGGTGGAGATATAAAAGTTAATAGAGAAAGGATGAAACTGGTGAAACGATAGCCCGGTAGGATGGAATGGAGTGGAGCAAGAGCCCAGGCCAGTGTCTCCCTTGATTGGGTAAAAGAATGTCTTAGTGGAGGGTCTATAACCTAAAGGAAATTGAATCCCCCTTCCTAATCAGTTACATATCAATCATCTGTAAGTTTATCCAAATACTATTTGGCTCTATTTATTGCACTCATTCATTCAACAAACATGTGTGGGCTTGGTATTGAGGTTCTAGGTTTCTCGGGGAAGTGACAAATTCTGGATGAATACTATTCAATTTTGTAACACTCCTTTTTGCCCTCAAATGCTTCCTTTGAATTTCGAAGGGTGCTGCACTGCTCAACGGCCCTAGAATTTGATGGACAGTTCTCTGCTGACCCTCCACAAGCTCTTCCTCCCCACCGCGGAGCAGATACAAACACAGTTTGCTTTGAAGACTCTTGGCTTGGCTCTGGGAAGGGAGTGGGTTTGGATTGGTTGTGTGGCGTGAGTTGCACAAGATGAGAAATGAGCATACTGACGTGATCCTGTATTAGTCAGGAAAATTCTAAGAAACTGTTCCCAAAGAGAAGCGGTAAGAGGATTTTTTCTCCTCTATTAGACTTATATAACTCGTAAAATAACAGGCTGCCATTTTAGAATAGTTGGTGTTGGCATGCTGTTGTTAAAATTACATGAAACTATTCTTTTTAGAAAATATTACTTCAGGTTTTAGGTTAAAGCTTGATGCCAAACACAGATGAGTAGTTGGTTTACACAATTATCGCCTTTTTCTTAGAAGTAAGGGCAAAACCTCAAAACATGCCACAGCAGAAAAGCTATTTCTGTCACTGGCTAACAATGGAAGGACATCCATAAACCTTTGGAAATTAATATCCCCCAGGAAAATCTATTTGACGAAAGTCACAAGGAAGTTATTAACTAGAGTTAAGTCACTGACAAGAGATATTATTAATGATCTCATCAAAATTTCAAGTGCAGTTAACTATCACATTACAAGCCTTATTATTGACGACTCAGAGAATATTAAATTATTCTACAGTAGTTACTTGGCTAGAGATCAAATAAAAAAGATGAAAAGCTTAAGTTCTAGGTAATTACATAATTCTTTAGGCTTCACACAATTAAAAAGTTAGAGTCATTAGCCTTTCTGTCTCCTTCTTCCCCAAAATCTACTGATTGCTAACACAGTCGGTTTCTTTTCATTGTTAATTGTTCCCTGTTTCTCTTCCAAATGCTGACGCAGGCAGGATGAAAGTCAGAAAAATCCTCCAAGCCTTGGTTTTCCAAAAGCAGTTCAAGAAGCTCAGTTTATTTTCAGATTGGAAGAGGCACTTTCAAGTACACTGGGTCTTTAACTGCCATCCCTCAAAGACGTTTTCCACAAGGGAAAGAAGCATTCTCCTTCCCACTCAATTCTCTCTCTAAGATCTTGACCCAACTTTCAGGTTGACACCAGGCTAAACTCCATGCTTTGCATTTGTTAATGTCCTCCATAAGTGCTGGTGCTCCACCATGCACTGATGTTGGGTAATAAATTTTAGATGATTGATAGATAGATAGATAGATGATAGATAGATGATAGAGCTAGATTAGACAGATGATGATGATGATAAGCAGGTGGATAGCTAGAGATATAGATTTTTTAAAAATCTTTTCAGAAATAGAGTATTTTATAATGCTTACCTAAATTGTAAGTTTGTCTGGTTACCCAAGGCAATTTTCTCCTCACTTTAGAGCCCCTACTTCAACAAACATTCACTGAGTTTCTATTACTCATGTTGCACTGTGCTGGGAGCTGGAGAGACAAGGTAAGCGTGGGATGGTTCTTAGCATTCAAGGAGATCCAGAAATAAAAACAGGTCCTTCCATGGACTATAAGGATGATACAAGTGGTAGGATGCAAAGTCTAGGACACAGAGAAGAGTGCAGTACCTAACCCAAAGCGGAAGGAATGAGGGAAGGGCAAGGAAAGCATCCTAAAGGGAGGGATGCCTATGCTGAACCCTGAAGAATGAGTAGGCATTAAGAAGGAAGGAAACTTGCATTTGTTGGTGTCTACAATGGGCATGTAGTTTCCACATGGTTTTCCATGAAATCCTTTCAACGACCCTAGGAAACATTATTATGTTCTCCTATTTTTAGATGAGGAAACTGAAGCTAAAAGAGAGCATATAACTCCAGTCAACTTGCAAATAGCAGACTTGGGATTCTAAGCTCATGCTCATAACCACTGTAGTCTGCCATCTCTGATGTTAGCCCCCGTTCTTGCTTCCTAGGTCTGTCATTCTGATCTCTGCAGAACTTTTAAACAATCCTTCTGTACACACAGACTTGGCAAACCACTTCCTGTAGTTTGTCTCAGCCAGTGTTCTGTGGGTCATTGTGGGTGGCCATAGAACATCAAGCGTTCTCTGAGACAGAAGCCCTCCTGCAGGCTCAGGCATCCCTCTCTACCATAATGGATAGAACTCAACACATGGACCACATCCTTTGGCACTTTATTAAACCATGCTTCTCTTGCTAATTGAACCATTCATTTGTAATAAGATTGAGGATATTTTTTTTCCTCTATTCAGCTGGCTAGAACATTGTTTCAGAGGAAGGACCATCCTTGATAGAAAAATGTCTTGAGTAGCCATCTTGGGATAGGTGAGTCTCCGTGGGGCATACAAGTCAGCTGGTGTCAAACTTTCAAAGAAGGGAGACTCACAAATTCATATAAGACAAAGAGAATTTAGTTGAGCCTGAGATAGTAGAGAAGGAAAAGGAGGGTAAAGTGAGGGGGAGTGTAGGGGAGGGGGGGCAAGAGAAACACATGGTATGATGTGGCTTTTCTGTGACCTTCAATTTTCCACCTAAATCTCTTGTCACAATAAATGTGCAGTGAGATTATTGGACTTCTTGTGAAAGCCAGTGAAGGAGCAGCTTCTGTAAGCAGAAGCCTAAGCAGAAGTGGTCCCAAAAGATAAGCCATAGTTCCTAAGAAGATAGCGAAGAGGTAGAATGTGTTTGATTTATAGAGGTGTGTTTTGATCCAGCACAATATTTTCTTACTATTACCGTTGTTTTTAATCTGAATGGATTTGATGAGGTTGTAAAATTCAGCAGATCTCACTTTTAAAAACTAAGACTTTCAGTTTTTCTTGAAAAACAGTAAACAGTGTGGCAACTCTGGGCCCACAGCCCCACAAAGAAATAATTGACAGGAATGGATAAAAGCTTGCCCTGTTAGATGAGGCACACACTCTTTGGTTTGCTGTAGTCCCCACCACTCCATATTACCCTATGTAACTGAGTGAACCCAACCAGTTTCCTTCATTTATGTTATCTATCTGGCCTCAATAGGCTTTTGAGTTTGTAACCCCAGCTGTAAGACTGACAAACTATCACAGATCTCTTGGTGGTAGGAATTGGGGTGGCAGGCAATTTCTTCTTGAAGTCAAGAGTGGTATAGTTAAGCTTTGTTTCAGCAGCTAGGGAAGGAGGCTAAGAACCATCAATTGTTAATTATTAAGTAGGTAATTTAAATATATTGACTCTTTTAATCCTCACAAAAACCCTGATAAGTAAATATCACAATTATGTATATTTTACAAATAAAGAAACTAAGGCACAAAAAGATCAAGTAACTTGGCCAAATCCAGCCTTCTGTAGATGAGAATTGGGATACGAATCTGCAGCTCCAAGGACTCCACTCTTTCCTCTGTCTTAGCCCTTCTCTGGACTGTGAGGTCCACTGTCTTTTGTGTTCTCCCATATTGCCCCAACTAATCACCTAGTGGGTAGACAGCAGTAACCCTTGTTGAGGCAGCTGAGGGAAAATTGTGAAGAATGCTCTGGCCATGCTCCAGTCCTTTTGGCTCTGAGTCAATGGAGAGTTGGCAATTTCTGGTACCCTTTCCAGGGATTCTTTCCTTTTAGTCTATGGCGTGTGCCTCTGTGTCCATGTTTTTCCGTAACATACCTGAGATTTGGAATAACACAGGGTAGAGGGAGGATATAGAGCTTTGGATGAGCTTGGGGAGGCATAGCCAGGGGGACCAGCCTTTGAAAGCCATATAGCCTTGAGAACAATAACTGAGGAATAATGGTTGAAATGGAAGAAAGAAAAAAAGAGAGCAGAAAGAGAGAAGACTACTAAATAAAAACAGGGACAGCATAAAGAAGAGAGAAAAAGAGAAGAAAGAAAGAAAAGTATGTAAGAGTAACTGAAGGAGACAATTACCCAGGAAGATAACACAAAACCTTCCACGGGACAGACAAGAAAGAGCTTGTAAGAGAGAGAGAGAGAGAGCTCCTCCCTTGGCCTCGGACCATCTTTCCCCTCATCTTCACATCATGATGCTATGCAAATCTTTTCCTTGCCCCATTTACCATATTCAACCTCCAAGGGCATTCTGTTCCTCTTTCCAGCCCAGGACTGGATAAATCTTCTGAATTTTTAAAAAAACTTTATTAAGTACCAAGCAGACACAGAAAGAAACATACAAAAACATGGCAAATGGCTAATCATACCACTAAACATTCTAAGCTTAAGATAGCTAAATCTGCAAGTTGCCTGATCCAACCTGAATTCCGTCTTTCATCCATTCAATCAATATTTCTTGAGTGCCTATTATGTGCCAAGCATTGTTCTAGGTGCTGGATATAAATCAGTGAGCAAGACAGGGACATCCCTGCCCAGACTCCTCTCTCCTGTGATATTTTGGCCAGGCATCCCATATGACCAACTTGCTATATCTCCTTCTGCCTATACTTGCTTAGAATATTTTGTTTGCAAGTGACTGAAACCCAATTCAAACCAGCTTAAGTTAAATTGGGAATTTATTGGCTCATATAACTAACACATTGGCTTCAAGTGTGGCTAGATCCAGCATTTCAGTGTTGTTTTTAAGGAATCTTCTCTTTCTCCCTCTCAGTGCTAGGCACCTCTTTTTGGCTTCATTTCCAGACAGGCATTCTTCATATGGTGACAAGATGGCTGCTGGCAGCCCTAAGCCTACTGTGTCCTTACAGTACCTATCCCTAAGAGAAGGAGGAAGTGTTTTTATTGATAATGCCCATAAAAGTCTAGTGGAGATCTCTGATTGGTCTAGCTTGGGTCATGTCACCATCCTTGAACAAAAGAAATCAATTTCAGTCTCACATTATCCTAACTTAAACATACAGTGGCAGTCACACACATGAAGCCACAAACAACCATCAATTCATAATAGATATCCTCATTCCTTCTCAATTAATTAGGTTCTAAGAATCAGAAATTTTTGAGCCTCACATTTGGAAATCAAAGAAGAGTGGGCATATTCTTGAACAAGATGAGGTTTAAGAACCCACCTCACGGAGAACAGGCTCACTAACCCAGCTCCGATCTACCTTCTCAATGTTTCAAGGTCTCCTCAGTTGCCATTGGTGTATCTTCATCTTTGCATCTCCTAGAGAGCACAGCATGGTAGTTTGCCTGCAGCAGGCACTCCAAAAACACTGGCTGAATTGCCCTGGCAAATGCAAGACAGAGGGGAGGAAGAGAAGAGGAAAGGAGAAAGGCGGTAGGAAGAACTAGGGAAAGGAGAGAGAAAATAAAAGAAGGCGAAAGGGAATACAATGCAGTGGTCAGAGCCCATACCCTGGAGTTAAACATCCTCCGGTTCAAATCCCACACTGCCATTATCTTGAGAGCATGGACAAGATGTCAACTACTCTGAACCTTAGTTTCATCATAGTATAATGAGCATAACAATACTTTCCTTTCTGGAGATCTATGAAAATTATGTACAACAATGGTTGTAAAGCTCTATATCTCAGTTCCTGGCACATCACATTTATTTAATGATGACTTCTAACATTATCCTTCTTTTATGCCCAAAGTTACTATTAGGGGTGGGGTTACACAGAAGGGCAAAGCAAGGCCCACCAGAACCTCAGATGCCTCTCAGAGGCCATGAACAGCTCTCTAAAGAGGTTCAAAATGTGTTCTGGAAAAAGAAATGTCTGCAACCAAAAAACTTAGCCCATTTCTAGAATCCAATCCAAACCAAACCTTCTTGAAGGTCATAACGTGTTCTGAGGTTTCATTCCACTATTTTTCACTTATACAGTCCTCAGCCCTGCCAGGGCTGAGCTAGGATTTGAGCTCAGCATAGCCAAATACCACAAGGGGAAAAAGAGCCCAAGCCCTTTGCCCTGAATGTATTTCTAGGCCAACAGAGAACTGAGAGCCCTGGAAAGTTCTAGGCATCCAAGACCCCAGCAGCCACCTCTTTCTGGGCTTTGGGGTGCTGGCCGCAGCCTCCAGCTGCTCTGTTACCTCCATAGCCACAGATGCAGAAAGGACTCACAGTAGTCCTTGGGTTCTGGTGACCCGACCACAGGCTTGGTAAGAAAAGAAGGCTGCCAGAAGTGGGATAAATTGACTGATTTTTCCAGAAAGTATCTTCCCTACAGTAGAGCCAATGTAGAGCGTAGTCACAGAGCTGAGCCATGCCCACTTTCTCTGTGAAAAAGGACTCTCCAGTACTCAGTACACAGTGTGTTTAATAATTCACTTTTGCAAAAGGAACTGTATGAAGGGTGAAATGTGGTTACTTAAGTGGGTCCATTTAAGAAACTGAGTAAGACAACTGCTTATAGAAAGGGGACAGGGGAAAGAAATGGGAGAATGAGGGAGAGAGGGAAGGATTGAGAGAGAGAGAGCTAGAGAGAGAGAGAGGAGAGAGATCAGAACACTGATGTCTATTGAGGTGAAATGGAATACAGTGTGCTTATAACATCTTGTGCTTTCCAGTGACCCCCATAGATTTTACTGGAAATGTGGAGAGCAGTTGCACAAAGCATAGGTTCTAACGAATAGCCTTTCTGAACTTAAGATGAGAGGAAGGATGGATGAACTGAGAAACAGGAATCTCTTACTAAGATGGGTAATAGTCATCGATTAGGCCAATGTTGAAATCACTGATAAAATGTGTGTGTGTGTGTGTGTGTGAGAGAGAGAGAAAGCGTATTTTTTTTAAGAGTTTATAGCTTTCCCTATATTTTCAGCACTATAACTTAGTGGTTTAAGAGTCTAGAAACAAACCTCTCAGTCTGAATCCCAGCACTACCACTTACTGGTTGTGTGACTTTGAGAAAGCTATTTAACCTCATTTGTCTCATCTGGAAAGTCGGTATAAACTAGAACCTATTGACAAAGATTAAATATAATCACATATGTAAAGTACATGGTGCCAAGAACATCATAATCATTCAATAATTAACTGCAATAATAAAAGTATTACTAACAATATTATTCTGAAAGAGACCTATGACTCAAAAAACAGTTATGAACCACTTACCTGGGTAGTTGTCAAGGCCAATTCCAGTTCTAGTAGTCTGTATCTTCCTACCCCAAGTTCTCTGCCTGCTCTCAGCCCAATGTTCTTCCCACTAACTGAGAAAAGGGAGCAGACAAAAGCTGCATGCTCTCCACTCTGGTCTTCCTCTTTTCACCCCCTTCTTCAATATCTACACACACATATGTACACCCCTGACCGAGCGCTGTGATTCCAAGAATCATTTATTACATGTCTGTGCTAAGCACTAAGATCAAAAACATGAGGAAAACCTCTATAGAGAGGTGGGATCAGGACAAGAGCATGACAGTCATGGTCCATAGAAGTGGTTGTCAAACTTGAGTGAGCATCAAAGCCATCTGAAGGGCTTGGGAAAACACAGATCACAGGTATATCCCCAAAAGATTTGAAAGCAGGGTCTAGAACGGGTATTTGTATACCAATGACCATAGCAGAATTATTTACAATAGCCAAGAAGTGGAAACAACCTAAATGTCCATCAGTGGATGAGTGAGTTAACACAATGTGGTATGTACATACAGTAGAATATTATTCAGTCTTAAAAAGGAAGGAAATTCTGACACGTTACAACATGGTCGACACTTGAGGACATTATGCTAAGTAAAATAAGCCAGTCACAAAAGACAAACATTGCATGATTCCACTTATATGAGGTACTTAGAGTCGCCAAATTTATACAGACAGAGAATAGAATGATGGCTGTCAGGAGCCGGGGGCAGGGGGATGAGGAATTGTTTATGAGTATAGAGTGTCAGCTTTCTAAGATGAAAAGAGTTCTGGAGATTGGTTGCTCAACAGCATGAATATACTTATCACACTGGACTGTACACTGAAAAATGATTAAGATGGTATCTTTTATGTTATATATATTTTATCACAATGTTTTTTTAAAAAATGGAAAAACACAGATCACCAGGCCCTACCCTCAGAATTCCTGTGTCATGCCCGAGAACTCACATTTCAAACAAGTTCTTAGGAGATAATGATGCTCTAACTTGGGGACCACACTGAGAACCAATGGTCTAAGGATTAGAAGAATTACCCCCAGCAACAACTCAGCCACTGCAGTGGGATGGTATCTTAAACATGGGAGCCTCTGTAACAGACCTGCAGTCACAATCCTCTGGGATTCTATTCCAGGTGCTGGATTGGCCCTGAGGCTCTTGAGGTGCTGGGAAAGGAAGGTAGAGACAGCTAGCTAAAGTGTCTATTACAACTTCTTCTCAGCACTGAGCTTGGAAGCCCCTCAAGACCAAAGACTGAGACCCCCTCCTTGCTTCTAGGAACAAATTTTTACACAGTAGATGTTAATTACTATTCATTGATTCGATCAGAGGAGGGACCTACCTGCAAACTGAGCCATAAAAAGCAAAATATAATCACTCAATAAATACTTATGGAGCATCAACTTTGTATAGGCAAGTTCAAAGGGATCTAACCCAGCTACTACTTATTGATTATTACCACTATTATTATGCACAAAGATCTAGTGCAGTGCTGAGCACATAATGAATTCTCCAGGAATATAATTTTCCTCCCATCACTCTGTTTACCAAAGCTCTATTCCAGCCTCCATTGTCTTATTCCGGGGTCCTAGCCATCTTCTCCTCTTTGGGCAAATGACTTTTGCTAACACTTCTTAGAGATTATTACGCCAAGGCTAATCCTTCCACCTGTCCTTTGTTTAACCCTCCCTTTAGTCTTCTCAGGCATTTATATCCTTCCATCATGCCCCTCTTCCTTTTAAATCTTCAGCTTCTCTATCTCTCCTCTGATGCCCTCATTTCAGAAAATAAACCCATTCTTCAAAAACGCAAGCAAACGGGCCAACAAGATGCCCACTCTCTACCCTCCATCTGTGTGGTTCCTGCTCTATCCTTCTCTCTCCCTTCCCAGGCAAGTTCTTGGAAATCTAGGCCACCCCTTGCTGATTTTACTTCCTCCTTTCCTTACCCACAGCAGTCTGGCTTCCAGCCACCTTCCACTCACTCTGTGCTTGTCAAGGTCACATTGACCTCTGTATTTACAGATCCAATGGTAGCTCCACATGCCTCACCTTACTTGACCCTCCTATTGCATTTGGCACCAGGAAGCACTCCCTCCTTGAAACTCCTCTTCCACTGAATCTATCCCTACTTCCAACTGCCTCCCACATACCTCTGCCAAGCTGTCCAAGGAGCGCTTCACAATCAGTGTCAAGACTGAACTCTTTGTCTTTCCCTCAAAACTGAACTATCTTCTTCTATTTCTTTTTTTTTAATTTAATTGAGGCCATAATTGTTTATAACATTGTGAAATTTCAGTTGTACATTACTATTTGTCAGTCACCATGTAAATTTGCCCCTTTACCCATCGTGCCACCCCCTAACAGTCTTTCCCTCTGGTAACCACTAGTCTGTTCTCTATGTCCATGTGTTAGTTTATCTTCCACATATGAGTGAAATCATATGGTGTTTGTCTTTCTCCGTCTGGATTATTTCACTCAACATAATGCCTTCAAAGTCCATCCATGTTGTTGCAAATAGGACAATTTTGTCTTTTTTTATGGCTGAGTAGTATTCCATTGTATATATATATATACCACGTCTTCCTTATCCAATCATCAGTCAATGGGCACTTGGGTTACTTCCACTTCTCGGCTATTGTCAATAATGCTGCAATGAACGTAGGGATGCCTAAGCCTCTTTGAATCGTTGACTTTAAGTTCTTCAGATAAACACCCAGTAGTGGGATAGCTAGTTGGTATGGTATTTCTATTTTTAATTTTTTGAGAAATCTCCATAGTGTTTTCCACAGTGGCTGCACCAGTTTGCATTCCCACCAGCAGTGTATGAGGGTTCCCTTTTCTCCACACCCTCTCCAACATTTGTTATTTTTTGCCCTGGTATTTATAGCCATTCTAATGCGTGTAAGGTGATATCTCATTGTAGTTTTGGTTTGCATTTCCCTGATGAATAGTGATGTTGAACATCTTTTCATGTGCCTATTGGCTGTCTGTATATCTTCTTTTTCTATTTCTTATTCTTGGTAATGACACCACCATTCATCAACTCACCCAAACCAAAAACTTGGAAGTCATCCTCAATTTTTCTTTCTTTATTCTCCATATTCAATTGTTCACTGAATTATCTGCATTCTCTTAACAGCTTTGGGATTCCTCTCTGCCACTTCTTTCCACTACTGATGATTTTTTTTCAGGAAATTACAACACTCATCTGAATTATTCCAATGGTCTCTGGTGGTAGGAGCATCTTTAGCCACTCCTAACAACAATCTGCCATAGACTATACTGCAATATAGCATAGTGACAGACCGCCTTTGTTCAAATTTAGGCTCAATCCCTTACCAGCTGTGTTATATTGAGCTGGTGATTTGTCTTCTCTATGCCTCAGTTTCCCTAACTGTAAAGTGGGGATGATATTCTTCCTTTTAGTGTTCTTGCAATAGCAAATGACTTTCAAGTGCTTAGAATAGTGCCTGGCAAAGAGTAAATATTCATAGGTATTAGGTTATTATTATTATTATTACTATTATTTACTGCTGCCAGGGTAAATTTTCAAAAAAATTAAAATTAATTAATTCCTCCCTCATATTAAAATAAATTGATTCTGCAACATGGCAGACAAGGTCCTCCATGTTATGTTTCCTACCTGATCTTTCATCTCCATCATTCAGGGTCCATACTGTACACAAAGTTACACTCCAGTCTTACAGTGCAAACCATGCACTCAAATTCCTGAAACTCTGTACATGATTATCCTGTACCTGCTTTGCTCTAATCCTTCTTATGTGCCACAAAAACTCCTATTCATCCTTCAAATCCCCTACATTGTCTGTGAAATCTGGCTATTTTTTACCACCTCCAAATAGACAAAAAATCACTTTATTTCTATATATAGCACTTCCATATCTTGCATATACTTGTATGTAAATATATATGTGTGTGTGTAAATATACATACGTTATGCTGTATCGCATTTGTGTATTTGCATGTCTCTCTTTTTAGAATATAAGTTCTTAAGGATAGAAACTCTTACTTACCTCCAGCTAGACAGATCTGACATCTAATGTGTCTTTACAACATTAACATTTTCATTTTATATTCCTGTGTCCCTCATAATTTACAAAATGATATTTTTAGCAGATAGTCTCCAAAGATGGCCATCATCAATTTCTTCCCTCATGGCATATGCATGCTGCTCTGTCTATCAAGAGTTTGGAACTTTTTCCTCTCCTCTTGAAGGTAGACTGGCTTTGTCTCTGCTTTGACCAAAAGAATGTGGTGGAAGTCACAGTTTGGGACTTTCAAGCCTAGGCCTTAGGAGAACTGGCAGCTTCTGCTTTCCTCTTTTTAAAAACTAGCCACCATATCAGAAGTCCAACCACTCTGAGACCACCAGGCTGCAGGGAAGCAAGGGCTGTGGACAACCACAGGAGGCTGTCTCCTCCCCATCTGCATCATTACCACCATCCAGAGGGAAAGAGCAGCCATGTTTCAGAGCCACTCGGCTCCCTTCTTTAGGTAGGTTGACCAGCTATCCATATTCACCTGGGACCTTCATGATTTTGGCACTGAAAGTCCCATATCCCAGGAACCTCCTCAGTCCCAGGCAAACCAGGACAGTTGGTCACCCTTCTTTCTGGATTCCTACCACTGTTAATATGCTCTCCTGGATCTCTGGGGTGAACTGTTCAACTGTTGCCCCCAGCAGTCTCTTGGTTGGAAAAGGACATTTATTACCTCCAAGACCAATTTCCTCATAGGCCAAAGAATCACTCCCTATTCTGTTTCCCGTATTCTCTTTCTCGTCTCCAATCATGCTCAGCCACATGGTTCAGTAGAGCTTGCCAGAGGTTAAACAATGAACTCAACTAATACAATGAAGACTATTGCAAAGTTTTGTAACAGAAACTCTGTCTAATTATTCAATTCCCAGTGAAATGAAAGCCCGAAAATTAAACCCCAAATGAAGTCCCTTTTTAAAGCTCAAAGTACAAAAAGTTAAATACATAAAACAAAAATCTTCTCCTTTCCAATTTCTGTCTCTGTTCAGTCTCAGCCAGAAGGCATTTGGGTTCTTTCAGCATCTCCTGCACTATCTTCCTCAAGAATTAATAAAGCTTCTCTACCTCCTAAGGTCACAACTTCAGCTCTGCCACCACTACACCCTGTAAAACCACCACAGGCAAATCTGAACACCATAGTTCTGATGACACAGCACAGTGTTCTCCTCCTTATCGTGTAGGTAATTTAGACCTACAATGTTGTTGTCAGTCAGTTGTACAAAACACCACAGAGACAGGGCGTTCTCTAAGAGAACAGGGTTCCAAGGCAGGAACTTGAAAGGTGGTTCTTCTCATCTAATCCAATGAGAGATGGAGGGAATTATCCCAGGGATCTTGTCTTAGTTTGTGACTCTCCAAGTCCAATGTCCAGGTAAGATGATTTTACTCATTTCCTGTCCTTGAAGGTCCATAAAATTTCTCTTTATATTTGAATTAGTTTCTGAGAATTACTGTTCCCTGCAGCCAGAGAAGATTGCCTGAAACACCATTCTTAAGAAATTACTTATTAGGGAAGGTACTTTTCCCTACATCAAAGATCCCATTCATTTGGTTCCCCGAATTCTCATCTTACACAGATCAGAGAAGCTATCAATAAAACACACATTAAATACAATGTGAAAATGAATTCTGAGAACATAACTGGGTAGATAAGAAGCATGAGCAGAATTTTTAAAATTTTAATGACTAAATTGCATTTTTACTCATTTATCAACTTTTTAAAATATTAACACTGTTGGATCTATAACAGCATTTCTATTTTAGGGGGAAGCTTCCACAGACATGTATCATGGTACAACTTAAGATTTATGGAATTCCAGAATGCTCTGAAATATATCTGCCCAGAAATATAGCCCTTACTATGGTTACCAAACTGCGAGCATGTGAAATAGACGAATATACAACAGATGAACCCAAGGACATTAAATGTCTTTTTTAAATAAAATAAAACCCTGGATGATTCAAGGATGACAGTGAAGAGAGAGTCTCCGTTTTCAAGTGGGAGTAGGGAAGATGGATCTCATAACCATGGTACTTATCCCCAAATTCACCATCCCCACGAACATGTCTCTCTAAGAACAATTGCCGCTACTGTGCTAGCCCAAGGAGGTGGAGGGGCGCTTCTCCCTCCTTCCACTTTCTGGTCCAAGTGTGGACACTTGAGCCCTCCCTTCATAGTCTGTACTACAGCTTGAGACCAAGCTGGAATGTTTAAACAAGACTTTTCTAAAGGCTCAGAAATAACAAAAGGAAAGAAAATGCAGATGTAAGCTGAAGCTCTCCATATCCCTTTGTTCTAGAAGAAATTCCTTTAAACCACCTACTACCCTCCCTGCGCCATCAATCACCATGGCCTGGGAAAGTCCAGAAATTATCAAGACCCTACAGCCTCAGGTCCCTTCTGCCTTGGGTGTCCTATTCACAGATGCTGCTTCTGCCTTGACACTGAATCAAACAATACGCAGAAATCAGCATCTATTCACATTCCCAAAAGAGCATTGTGTGTGGGTGCACGCTCATACATACATACAACACAGCACCACACAATCTAGACTATTAAAGATTCTCGATAGGAGCCCAGGAAAAGAGAGGGCTTATATCACATCTACCATGACAAATCCCTTCTTGAACATTTGTTATTCCAAAGTCCCCTACCCATGTGGGGGCCAGCAGGCATCTCTGTCTCACTCTTCTCCTTAGCAATGCCCAGTCTCCTCCACTCATTTCTCATCTCCCCTCCTTTCTTGTGTTCTCTCAAACCCTCATCCCCTCAGGATCCATGCAAGTTTCTTTCCCTGTCTTATGCACAGCAATTTAGCAACCATCTTCTGCTATTTAAACATACCCTTGAGATCTCATCCTCCACCTCTAGAAATTAATCAAAGAATTTCTTCTGCATAGGTACAGTGTATTTCTAAGAATAATTCTGCTGTATAACACTTTCTCTGTCTTTGTACAGAAATAAACCCAGAAAATAATATAAAATTAGAGAATCTACTTTACAAATGTTACCTGTCTTCAATGGTCATAGACCTGATCCTATCCAAACATCGGGCCTGCCTTTATGTGGTGGGCATCGTGTGGAAACCACCACCATCCAGCCGCACAAGTCCCTCTAGACCCAAAGGACTACAACCAAGACAAAGAAGCTTAGGACCCATTTTTCAGTATCTAGTTTTCTATCTGATGATCCATCTATTACTCACTTGATTGACTCAAGAAATCTTTCCTTTCCTTCTCAAGTGGGCATGACTTTACCCAGTAGACTACACATGGTCACACGGTAGTGGCAGCATCAGGCATGTGACCTGTGCAATCACACAAGGTGGCATGCTTGGTTTAATGTTCTGCAGTCACCATATTAAAATTCGTAATCACCATTGAAGGGGCCCTATATGGCACTTTCATTTTGCACTGGGCCCCACAAATTATGCAGCTGACCCTGCCCGATATTTATATAAGAGGTACACACACAGAGAACAGGGAGCAGGTCTTTTCCTAATAATAGCCTTAGAAATAGTGGCAGAAATGATCTTAGTAGTCATTACATAAAAAGCTTCTTCATCAGATGAGAAAATGGAATCTCAGTGATGTGAAGTATGTTAATGGTCCCAAATCTTACAGCTCATTGGTGGGAAAGCCATTGCTTTACACAACTCTGGGGGCATCAGCCTCCTTATCTGATAGCTGCAGAAGTCACCATCCACCTTATTTTCTACGTGAATAGTGATCCCTAGAGATGTGTCACACAATGACTCAGAACTAGGTCTCCAAACCGGCACACTTTCCCCCAGCACCATCCCAGTTCTGGAGCACACCCCACCTTCCAAAGCTTTTGTTCCCTTTCCTGAGTCTGCTAGGAACATGGACTTGAGCAGAGGAAAGGCACAATGGTAAATGGACATCTCAAGGAACAGGTGCCTGGAGAAGCAGGGAGGATTCTAAATGGTGAAAGAAACCAGAAATTCGTAAAGAAAAGGAGGCTCAGGGAACATTTTCTGTTATAAATTAAATTTCATAATGCTGGCAGGAAGATGAAAACACTAGAAAGGCAAAGCTGGAGTGGGTGGCTGACAGCTGTAGGCAGCTGGAGCGGAGAGAAAGAATCGGGAGACCATTAATGCACAGCAGTGGGAAAAGGACCTGGAAATAATGAACATAAAACCCTACCGAGGAGCGAGGTGACACAATTAGAGACACATAATGGGCCAGTAACACAGTTACTTAGTGTCTTTATTCTCTGCTACAGGAGTTTTCATTTCCTCCTAAGAATTCTGATGTGCTAACATGTGCTGCCCCAGGAAAGGAACACATTGTTCAAATCTCAAGGTCATCCGAGCTAGGTTTTGAGACTTCTCCAAATAGGGCACATCTGAGTCCACCTCTGGCAGGAGGTTGGATTGAGGCAAGACTTGCCTCAGAGAACAATCCTCCTCTAGTCACGTGCAGTCATTGGCCCCTGCGGATGCCTCTGCTGTTTGGGAATTCTCTTTCTATTAGGAGATTAAAAGAAAATTTTAAAAACTTACAAACTAAAACCCAGATTAAAGCTCAGCCCCAGGGGGTAGTATCAGATGGGAAATATGAATTTAGTGAAAAAGCATCTGAACATTTGGAGTAAATTTGAAAACAGAACCATCTGTTAAATAATCGGATCCAGTAGACACCACAGTTTGTACCACCAGCTGCTGTCAAATAGGAGATTATGAAACCTTGTAATGAAAGCTCCACTAAGCCTGTTTTCTTGTTTCAGGGTTAAGTTGGGGCAGGGCTGCAAGGCCGTGGGGATGAAATTCTGGAGTCCTTTTATATAAGCATTTCTTCCAGGTGTACGTATTCCTTTCCAAGTGGGTGTAGAAGTGACCCCAAGCCCAATATGTGAGGCTCGAAGAGAGGCATAAAAAGCGAACTCCACATCTCTGCTCCTTCTTTAGTGTAAATTCTGACTTTCTCTCCCATCCTCCCTAGTGTTTCTCCAGCCATCTTTCATTCTCTGCTCCTCCATGGCCCAGCATGGTGGGGTAATCTCAGAAAGGACACAGGAAGAGAAATAACAGCCAAGATTGAAATGGATGTAAGGATCAACGTTTTAGGTCCTTTTTCCTTATTTCTGGATTTTCCCACAGATATGAAGAGGAATTATTGGGGCAGAGGAGCAGTTGATAATAATCTCAATGAAGAGACAAGAGGGAAAGAAGCCAGAACATTCTCCCCACCTCTCCTCTGCAGCTTTTTAAAATTTCTTCCGTCCACCTCTAGGTCCCAAAACTCTTGTTCTGAGAAGGTCTTGCTTAATTTGATGACTGAACTACTTCAGGTGTGGATGAATGAAAGGTCCCTGTTGATTGCAGCCTCACAGGAGAATGTAGACCTCTGAGATCTGGAGGGCAGAGTTTCATTCAAGAGCTTCCTTATATCTGACCAAAATGCCAGAGTCTTTCTCAGCTCCTCTCTTTCTTTCATTACCCACATCCAATCCATCAATGAGTCCTTTTGCCTCTGTCCTCAAAACATATCCCAAATTTCTCTCCATCTCCTCCTCACCTCTGGCCTGGATGGGTATCTCCTACCTGGTCTTGGCCTGCCCACACTTGTCCCACCTCAACCCTTTCTCCAGCCAGTAGCCAGAGGGGTCTTTAAGAAGCTTTATTCAAAAGATGATGCCCTTCTGCTTCAAATCCTCCCATGGCTTCTTAGTGAACCTAGAATAAAGTCAAACTCTACCAGGTCCTATGTGACCTGGAGTACATGTCATGATCACTTCAGCCTCATTTGTTATCACTCTTCCCCTCGCTCACAGCACACAGACCCACCAGCCTTCTTGTTTCTTGGTTGGGTAGATTGGTTTCTAGCTAAAGGTCTTTGCACTAGCCATTTCTATGCCCAGAATCTTCTCCTCTTGGGTCTTCCCATAGCCTCCTCTTTCTTGCTCCGACCACCCACGTAAAGTAGCTGCCACCTCCTGCTCCCCAAGTCACTGTCTCCCCATCACCCTGCTTGTTTCCTTCATAGTACTTAACACATCTGGAATTAGAGAGCTTATTTTTCTGGCTATTTGTTTCTTTGTTTGCTCATTGCCCATCTTCCATCACTAGAGTGCAACCTCATTGAAAACTGGGAATGTTTCTGAATTGTTCCCTCCTGTGCCCCAGCCAGTGCTTAAGATGTGCTTGTGAAATGAATGAATTCCTAGTGGGAGATGCCAGAGATTTATGACTGAGGTCACTTAATACAGTCTATCGTTTCTCAAGGCTTCCAATTCAGTGATTTCAGAACATCATTTGAAAATTTAGGACAATATATTGCTTTTGTTCAACAATTACACACATTTATCAATGGAAATGATTTTCCTGGCTGATGCACACTCCGTGGAGAGCCCACTTTCCCACTGACATGCAGTTATAATCATCACAACAACTCCCGTGTTTGTGAAGAGCCCAAGCGTTTTCCAAGTGCATCCTCCCAACAACTTTCTTCACCTTTTCATAGCATCCCTCTGGTGTCATCAGAGGAGGAAGGACTCCCATTTCACCATGGGGAAACTGAGGCTTGGTGACATTAGCTGACACCCCAGAAGGGTTCAGAGACAGGGAGGAAACTTCAGCCCACGCCCTCCGGCTTCCCACTCTGCTGGGCCGCCTCTCATTGTCTCATAGTCTGACAATATCCCTTGGGAAGTCAGAAGGGCAGGGTTGTAATCCCTGTGACATTCCAGTGAAGTCTTCACATTGCACATGTGCCTGCCAACCCTGGCTGGGAAACCCCAGTCTGCACAGGTCAAACTGGGAAACAGGATTTCAAGGGGCTCTCAATGCCACACAAGTGGCAGGGCAGGCTCTTCTCAGTTGCTGTCCTGTGTGCAGCACATACAAAAGATGGACCCATGCTTTCTCCAGCACCACCTACCCCAGCGTGCAAGTCACGACCTTCAGTATCTCTCGGATTTCCCTCCGTCCTTTGCCACCACCCACCCACCCTACCCACCATGTAGGGCAGTTCTCCCTCCAACCCAACATCATCTCCTCTCTCGCCCCACTATTCATTCCTTAGTTGTGAGTCAGATGACCTGGACTCAGATCCCAGCTCTACATGACAAGGTGGTGCATGGCCTTGGCAAGTTATCTAACTTCGCTGTGCCCCAGCTTCCTAACCTGTAAAACGGAGGGGAGACCGTAGCCCTGATCTCGCAGCAGTGTTAGGAGTGCTAGCTTGCCCACATCTATAAAGCACTCCAAGCAGGGTGCAGAGGGAGTGCCATGGAGCTGTGAACTGTAACTAGTATCATTAGTCTTTCTATGTCCTTGTTAACACTACTCTGGATTCTCATTTTAGTCTTCAAACAGGACCCCCAGCTTCTGTCTTGCCCACCCTCCCCCCCCCCACCCCCACTCACCACAGAGCTACTTAACATGTAAAAAGAACTGTATCGCTCCTTGGCTTAGAACCCTCAAGGGCGTTCCACTCAACTTTGATGCAATTCAATTGCTTTACCCTAGCCCACAAGGTGGTGATATGGCCCCTTCATCCTTATCCTACCTCACCTTATGCCACCTCTGCTTTGCTCATTTGGCTACAGCCTTCCTGGCCTTCTGTCAAGTTCTATAACACACTAAACTCTTTTATACCCCAGGCCCATTGCACGTGCTGTTCCTGCTGTCTTAAACTCTCTTCCTCTTGTTCTTCTTATCCTCCTGGTCTCAGCTCAAAGCAGCCTTCCCTGTCTACCTTATTTGAGATAGGTCACTCTCAAATGGACTCTCTCAAAATCACATCTATGATTTTCTATCTTGATCCTCAAGTAATTTCTTAACAGCACTTATCACACTTCCCAACTATTGTATATATTTGTTTCTTTGCTTATTTTTGTTGCTCTTTTCTCCCTCCACAAAATGAAAACATCATGAAGCCAATGACCACATCTATCTTATCACAGCATCAGAACTTAGAGCAATGCCAAGACTATAGTAGATGCTCCATAAATATTTGTTGAGTGAATGTTGAGTCTGCATAATCATGAACTAAGAAACATTTTCTTCCTGCTTCTGGATAGATGGATTTGAATGCCATGCTATAAACATTGGAACCTATCTGAGCCTGTAGACAGGACTATAGGAATGACTATATGTGCATAGAGCTGACACTATTTCTAATTCCATGGATTTTATTTCTCTTGTAGTTTTGGACAAAAGCTTCTATTTTAGAACAACAAGTAGAAAGGGAAAAGTTTCAAAGATGCTTTAAGAAACCAGCTTTGAAAAATTCATTATTCCTTGATGCCACACACACATACACACATTTTTATGAATAAAAAATAAAGCTTCTCAGAGAAAGAAACAAAAAGAGAGGGGTGATAGTTATAGACATATAAAAGGGCCTGAATAATTCAAATGTCACTCATGAATTTCACTAAAGAGAAATTAAAGGAGAATTTGTTAAATTCTCTAAGTTTTAAAGGAAAGAGACATGAGGCCTATTAAAATTGATTGTGTTACTCAAAGGTGAAGCCATTGCTGAGTGTGTATGTGTGTGTGTGTGTGTGTGTGTGTGTGTGTGGTAGGAGGAGGGATGTTGACCCACTGGTAAGCCCAGCAAAACCTCATCAACAGAGATGCCATCCTACTGATTGGCACATGCACTTTGAAGATTTCTTATAAGTTGGTATCTTCAGAAAAGAGCCAACTCATTTTAGTCACTTCCTTGCTTTCTTCCCTCCTTCCACAAATCCTGATTGCACTTCCTCTATCTGTTAAATCAAAGGTGATAAAGACCTAGCACCCACACTCAGGAGACCCACACATCTGTAGAGAAGACAGCTGTGTAAACAAGCAAAGAGCCCAAAACATCATGGCTACAAAAGCAGGTATAAACCACAGTAGCAGGGTGAGGAGTTTAATTTAGGGGTGGCCAGAGCATAGGGTTATGGTAAGGAAGGCTTCTTGGTGGTGGTGACAACTGCATTTGGTTTTGAAGTTTCCATAGGAGCTTGGTGTATGGTCAGGTAAGGACAGGCATGCCTCAGGCACAGCAGAGGCAAGAGCCAGGGTAGAGCTCCTATACTGCCATCCTGGATACTTCACGCTACCACATTTGTTTACCTGATCATGAGGGCAGCCCTGCCCAGGCTGACGCTAGGAGGGATACAAATGCCCCTTGAGAGTTAAAATCTGCTAAGGAAATACAAAACAGAAATGGCTGTACCTTGGAGAGAATGTAAGCAAGCAAAAAAAATAGGATCAGAGTAGGGGAGAGTATTAATGTTAAAAGGGGCCTTAGGATTCTCCAAGCTCTGTGTCTTCCCAATGAGAAAGGGGACTGACTAAGAGAAGGCATTAGAACCAATGCAGGGCACTTTCCCCGGGTCACGTTGCCCCTTCCCTACCATGCCGTCTCAGGGGCTTGGGGGGTGGCTCTGCGGAATCACCCTTATCTCTGCAATTGGAGAAAAGTGCACACTCTCCGCAGCCAGTTCAAGCTCAGGGCTTCGTGGCTTCCTTGCTGGATGATTCTAACCAAGGTACTTGACTTTTGTGAATTTCACTTCCCTCATTGCTACAATGAGGGTGAGGATAGTACTGATCCACTTGGTAAGACTATGTGAGCAAAGCAGAGAGCAGGCAGTCATGTGTGTAAGGCTGCACTCACACTTAATAAGTCTTGTAAGAAAAATCTATACCCACTGCAAACTGCAAAATGGCAACCAGGAGTGAAGGCCCGGGCTGCCCCACGTGGCAGACCAGGCTGGGCTGTTCCCACCTCAAACGCTGGAAAGTTTAACAGCCAGAGTACCCTTCGAGAGGGGCCTGCTGAGCCCCTCAGCCCACATGTGTGCTTCACTCTGACACAGACTTTCCACGGACCAGTGGTCATGCTGCCCTGCCCTGGGAATGCATCTGCCTGGGATCACAGAAATGTCAGGGGAAGCCGCTCTGACTCGGTCTCAGGCGCAATCTGACACTGGAGCTTTCTCTCACTAGCCAGCAAAGAACATGTGGGATGAATTAACGAAACCAACCAGAGAAAGAAACTGCAGACAGACTTCAGTCGGCTCCCAGATGATGGAGTGGCCCACCTCTGCCCAGCAGTGTGAGTGCTTCAGGGCACACCCAGACTCTCTTTACTCCCAAAGAGTTGCCCCTTGGTCAGCCATCAGGCCCAGGGATGTTGGATTTGAACCCAGGTGATCTGGCTCATGACTAAGGAATTGATGGTGGCAAGAGAGGGATATTAGTGAGCAAGACAGATAGAACCAGGATCTCCTGCGGAGAGTAAGCTCTGACCTCAGCTTCATGTTTGCAGGTCAGGAATACCGGGGAGCCAGGCCAGGAGGATAGTCACAAGCCCTACAGTTCATCCTCACAGTCCGGGCAGAGTTAAGGCTGCAAGACCATGCACAGTCAAGGAATAGAACACCTGTAGCTACAAGTGCTCCATTATGCTTGCAAGCATGTTTCCCACCTACCCTTGCCCAGAGTTAGATCTTTGTCCCAAGTCAAGCAGTAGCTTCTTTCCAGTCACACCTTCCCCAGGGGTAATAGAACTGAGAGTTCTGGATTTGCTACTCCTCCCTTCTCTTCCCATTGGCCAAAGTGTCCTGGATCTTCAGCACCAACTCCTCTCTTCCATTGGCCGCCCTGACTGACAGCTGCTTCTCCATTGGAAGCATTTTATGCCTTGGCAGATGATGTCCAGTTTGAGAGTATGGTCTGCTCTGACAGGTGTCACCAGGCTCTCACATACAACTGAGGCAGAACATCCCCTCCTTTTGAGCAACTCAGTGCAAGGGGCTGGTTAAGGAGAAAGGAGAATGAAAAGCAGGATGCCCCACACCAATGAGGCACTTGAAATGGAAATGAGGAAGAACCCTGGGAGATGTTTCTCCTAACTGAAGACTTCTGTCTTAAATCAGGCTGGCAGACAGCCACCGCCAAGGTGCTTTTGTGACATCCTACTGCTTTTGGGCAAGTGAAGTGAATTTCTCTTCTCCTTGGAGAGAAATCTTTATCTAAAGACAGGCTTAAGAAGGAATGCAGGAAGTTAAAAAGAAAGGTTAAATACAACCAGCACTGAAGTGGAGGCTTGGCCATCCTTTGGAAATTCCAGTGTGATTATTACCTCTGCTCCCATCTGAGCTCCTCGTCCCTCTTTCCCGCCACAGTGTGTTTCTAGCATTTTCCTGCTCTACAAGGTTCGCTCTGAAAGTGATGCTTCACAGGAAGGCCATTTGAATTATCTCGCCTCTGGGATTGACAGCCACCATCACCCATCCTCCCCTAGGAGCCTCCACATCTCTGCTCAGATAGCACGATCAGAATGGGAAAAGGAACACCAGGGTCACTGTCAGCTAATGGACGCTGTGAGAGGCGGACCACAAAAGTCTCGATCCCATTTTATGCAGGGTTCCAAGAATGGGCAGCCATGGACTCAAGAGAGTTCTCCTGATACAGTCTTCATGGGATCCCAGCCACTGTGACTGGTGTCTTTTTCAGTCACACAGGGCTTCCTGTCTTCTTATTATTTTTCTTCGAATTGTCAAAAAATATACATGACATTAAATTCACCATTTTAACCATTTTTAAGTGTGTGGCTCAGTGGCATTAACCACATTCACATTGTTGTGCATCCATCGCCACCATCCATCTCCAGAACGTTTTCGTCATCCCAAAATGAAATTCCACACCCATTAAAGACTAACTGGCCGCTCCCCTCCCCCCAGCCCCTTGACAACCACCATTCTACCCTCTGTCTCTGTGAATTTGACTACTGTAGGTACCTCATGTAAGTAGAATCTTATAATATTTGTCCTTTTGTGTATCTGGCTTATTTCTCTTAGCATAGTGTCTTCAAGGTTCATCCACGGTGTAACATGTATCGGAATTTCCTTCCCTCTTAAGGCTGGATAACATTCCGTTGTATGTATATACCATATTTTGTTTATCCCTTCATCTGGTGATGGACACTTGGGTTGCTTCCACCTTTTGTCTATTGTGAATAATGCTGCAATGGACATGGGTGTACAAATATCTCTTTGAGACCCTGCTTTCAGTTCTTTTGGTTATATACCTAGAAGTGAGTGAGTTGCTGGATCATGTGGTAATTATATGTTAAATTTTTTGGAGCAACTTCCGTATTCCTTTCCATGGTGGCTGCGCCACTTCACATTTCCATCAGCAATGCACAAGTGTTCCTATTTCTGCACATTCTTGCCAACATTTGTCATTTTCTGTTTTGTTTTGTTTTATTTTGTTTTTCATGATAGGGCTTTATTTCTTTTGGTGTTCCTTCCAAATGGGCAATTTATCTCTTCCAGTGTGAAGAATTTCCAGTTCACCTCCTTTCATTCGCCAGGGGGGTGGTCATCTCACCAACAATATTTTCTAAATGGTACAGATGCCCCTTTCATGAATGCCACAGTCCTTGTAGGTCTGAATTCGGAACTGAGGTGCTTTTCCCAAGTTCAGAAGTTTCAGGAGACCTGTCGTCTCTTCATGGAAAATCCTGTAGGTGATTGCTCTTTCCATTTTTGCCAAGGAAAGATACTCCCCTTTAGGAAGAGGGAAATAAGGCACAGGAACGAATACTGTGGGGAAGAAGAAATGCAGGCTGGACAGTTAGATCTCTGGGAACTTAACTCCCCCTGTGCAGTGGCTGCGTGGTTGTGGGGCCCTGGGCAGCTGAGCCTCGGTTTCCCCATGTGAAAGTCAATAGTCTTGTTTGTGTCATAGGATCGATGACGTATTTATACTAAAATTTCTTCATATATATACAATATATACATATATATGATATATATCTACAAATGCCTGTGTACACACACACACAGTTTTTTCCATAAATACTTAAACGTGATCTATTCAAATGTACTGTTATTTTTAAGAGCAATCATTTTTGTAACTTGGCATCTCCCTTCTTCTCTTCCAACCCTTGCAAACAATACCCCCTCATAATGAGGTAGCCCCTGTGAACTATCTAGCACGCATCTTCCCGTAATGTTCTCCATGCTTACATAACAAATCAATAAATGCATGTTCATATGCATATGGAAAGCTGTGAAAGCCTTATAAAAACGGGATGTTATACATGCCTTTCTGCATTTTGGCTTTCTCACTCAACATTTCCTCGTGGAATTCCCTCCAAATCAAGCGGCAAGCTCTAAGTCAATCTTTGTAATGGCTTAATCCGTGGTTTGACTGTGCTGTAATTTATTCAACCACCCCCTCTTAGTGAGCATTTGGTTTTCCTGTGCTCCACATGGCAGCCTGAGTGAGGCTCACGGATTGTGACTTGGTTCCTCAACGCCCTCCAGAGGTGCCCTTTCTCACTCAAAGTGTGATCCAAAGGCCTCACAATGGCCTGCAAGGCCCTAGATGGTCTGTCCACCCTCATTTCCCCACTATCCTCTCTGTTCCAGTATTCTCTGCCTCGCTGGCTCTGCCCCAGCCATACTGGCCTCCTGTTGCTCCAGAAACTTGTCACACACGCTCCTACCTCTGGGCCTTTGCACTTGCTGTTCTCTTAGATCTAGAACATTTTTCACAGGTACCCACGTGGGTCACTTTCTCATCTTCTCCAGGACTCTATCCCTGCTTCTAAACAAGCAACTGCTCTTCCTTCTTGGCATTCTCTCTCCCTCCCCTGCTTAATTTTTCTCCCCAGCACTTATCATTCATTTATTTGTTTGTTATCTGACTCTTTCCATTAGAGTGTAGACTCTAGAGGGGACGCAGCTAACTGTTTTGCTCAATTCCATATCCTCAGTATCTACAACAATCCCTGGCACTCAGTCAGGTTCAACAAATATTTATTGAGTGGATCAATGAATGCATGAATAAATGAACAAACAAACCTATGTAAGTCAATGCGGGATGTGGGCCATCATGGGACACAGAATAGCATCTAATGAGAACCAGGACAGAGACAACTTTCATGACCCTATCAAACAAAAGTTTCACCAAATTCCTAGTGAGGAGGAATTGAACATAACACTGGAATTGCACTCTATTGAGACTTACGTGTTAATCACAGATATACACACACTTTGCTACTCACTGAACTATAGAGAGCCAGTGTCGTCCTTGTTAAATCTAGACTCAAACCCTTCTGGTCCCACTGTAGAGAGCTCTGTATCTAGTAGGTTATAGAGGAACAAACCCTGTGATAGTAAAGCACAGTAGCCGAGATTGCTGGCTCTGGAGTCTGACTCCCTCGGTTTAAACCCCAGATCTGACAATCATTTCCGTGTGAGCTTGGACAAATTATTTAACTTCTCTGCTCCTCAGCTTCCTATGTGTCAAATGATATTAAGAAGTATACGTACATCAGAAGTTTCTTGTTCCATGGGGCCAAGGAGTGAATACATGTAAAGACTTAGAGCAGAACTTGGCCCACAGAAAGCATTCATGTTATAATTATAGAGGTTAAGAGTGCAAACTCCTGAGATAGACTGCCTAGGATCAAATCCAGGCTCTGCTACTTACTCGCTGCGTAAACTTGGGCAAGTCACTTAACCTTTCTGATTCAGTTTCATCATCTATAAAATGGGGATAATCATAGTCTCTCCTCCAAGGATGTTGTGAGAATTAAACATGTTGATATATGTTGAAACCAAAGTAACATGTGACCCATATTAAGTGTCTTATGCCATGTAGATGTTTGCTATCATCATCATCACCATTATCATCATCATTGTCATCATCACCATTATCTTCATTGTCATCATCATCACCATCATCATCATCATCATCATCATTATCATAATCACCATTACCATCATTGTCATCATCATCATTATCTTTTGCGTGTGTGTGTGTGTGTGTGTGTGAGGAAGACTGGCCCTGAGCTAACACCTGTTGCCAATCTTCCTCTTTTTCCTTGAGGAAGATTGTGGCTGAGCTAACATCTATGGCAATCTTCCTCTATTACTGTGTGGGATCCCTCCACAGCATGGTTTGACTGGTGGTGCTAGGTCTGTGCCCAGGATCGGAATAGCAAACTCCAGGCCACCAAAGTGGAGCACGCAAACTTAAACACTACACCACCAGGCCAGCCCCTACCAGTACGTTCATCATCATCATTGTCATCATCATCATCATCATCATATGTGTAGCCCAGATTCTGAGTTACAGAGGAGAGAGAATAAATAAATGCATCTCTCACAGAAGAGCACTTTAGGAACACTTGCCCCTTCCCAGGCCTGCCACACATCACACAGGCAGTTCTATGCTTTTCCCAGCAAACTTGTACCTGGTGTGTATCTTAAACCACCGCTATTCCTTTTCCTCTTCATCAGTAGAACTAGTCAATTCTTCTGAGCTCCCAGAGCGCCTTGTCTTTGTCCCCAGTTCTCCTTCACTGTCTGGAGGTACTGTAGGTGGCCCCACTTCTGAAGTTCCAAAAGCTGTGACTGTCTCTCGTCAGAAGCTGTGGAGGAGACTGAGACCAGGAAGGCCAGTGGAGGTGGAAATCAGAATGGGTGACCACAGGACCAGAAGCAGAGAACAGAGGTAGGAACTGAGGAGCTAGCTGTTAACCTCCCCACGTCAGTGTCTTTCTCTGTAAATTGGGGTTAATAACCGTACTGACTCCATAGAGTCATTGTGAAGATTGAATGAGAGAAAGGATGAAAAAAGCCTAGCCCAGTGCCTGGCATATAGTGAGCAATGATGGGGAGGAGGAGGAGTTGGGAGAATCCGAGTGTGCTTGGGGCACTAACAGAGCACAGAAAATGAGCTATGCAAGGGCCAGAGAGAGCAAGGTGAGATGTGGGGGCTGCAGTAAACTGTTATCTGCTTCTCCTCTCTAGGGAGGTTGATACTCTCCTGCTTCTTAAAGGCATTCTTGGCTATGTGACTTTTTCGGCCAATGAAATGTGAACCAGTGATGCATTACCTCTGGGCAGCAGCTTTAAGAGTAAGTGCATGGTTTGCTGTACTTTCTTTTCCTTACCTCAGACACTGTGGAGCATGGTTTGAGATGGAGCCTCTCTCAATCTGTAGGGCTGAACTGCTGTGATGATCAGAGTCCTTTTGCTGGCTTGCAATTGACATGTAACATGCATGAGAAAGAAATTTTGCTTCAATTCAATAAAATATGGAATTGTCAATTGCTGCGGGCTGAAAGCATCCTGGTGTTTCTGGAGCCTGAAATCAAAGGAAAAAATGTCAAGAGATGTGTCTGGTGGGTGAATGAGTCAAATCAGAGTCCTAGTGTGCTAAGATCCTCGAGATTTGGCCTGCAAATCACTGGAGAGATGCTTTAGTCAAACCCTCCTGCCCTTGAAGGGCTCACAGTCCTGTGACACATTCTTTGCATGGTACCTAGTCAAAGGTCACACAACAATAACCATCTCCAAAATCCTCAGTGGCTCCTTCTTTGCCAAAAGATAAACTCACAACACTTCCATCTGGCATTTAAAAACCCACATAAATGGCCCTACCTACCCCACTTTGTAACAACATGGATCACCCATGCTGGTCTACTTTACAGTCTGTGGACCGTGTTGTGGCAATACTACTTTTCACCCTCTATTCCTGTCTTTCTCTCTCACCTGCATTGATTCTCTTCTCCTCCCAATTTATCAAAGTCCCACTGGAAAGTTGCACCTTTGAGGGATTGGAGCTCTTGTCCCGTTCAGTTTAATGGCACCTACAGGAACCCTGTTACCAACTTTTGAAAGCTTCTCTTGACTGAAGTTTCATTGGACCAGAATGCTCTCGAAGGTGCTTTTCAGCTGTAACACTTGCAATTTTACATTCCCATTCAGCCAGAGAAACTGCTGTCACCTCCAAACTCATTTACTCTTTAGTTTGCTCATTTAAGATGCTGTCTTACTTTATCTGGCATAAACTCCTTTCCCATCTCCTCCTTCTTCTGGAACCTGCAGAATTTGAAATCTTTGATGCATTCATTTCCCAGGTTCAGGAGAACCTCTCTTCTCCAAGTCTCATATTTCCATGTGGAGGGGCCTCCTTAGTTCACATTCCTGGTCTCTCTTGGCGCCTCCAGTCATTTCTCTCCTGTGATAGATGACTAACCCAACTGATGTTTGGAAGAAGGAACAGGATACTGGTGGCTCAACCCCTTTTGAGTGGTTCTACTAGTGATCTGTCTGCAGAGGACATATTTGGCCTTCTTTCTGCCAGTAGATCTGGAGATGCCTCTGTGGGAGAGGCCGATCTGTCACTACCAGTATTACTAAAGTTTGGCTGCAAATGACAGAAAACTCAAAATGACCAGGATTTAAGTCAGATAGAAGTTTATTCTTTGTTGTATGTACGTGAAATCCAGAGTTCAGCAGTTCAGGGCCAGCATGGTGCTTCATTACTGCCCTAGTCAGCTTGAGCTGCTATAACAGAATACCATAGGCTGAGTGGTTTAAACAATAAAAATTTGTTTCTCACAGTTCTGGAGGCTAGAAAGGCCAAGATCAAGGTCCAATTCAGTGTCTGGTGAAGGCCCTCTCCCTAGTCTGCAGAATGGCCGTCTTTCAGCTGTGTTCTCACATGGCACAGAGAGCGACCATCTCTCTTGGTCTCCTGTGGCTAGATCACTAATCCCATTCATGAGGGCTCTACCCTCATAACCTCATTACCTCCCAAAGGCCCCGCCGCCAAATACCAAGGCATTGGGAGTTAGGGTTTCAAAATGTGAATTCGGGGAGGATGCAAACATTCAGTCCATAGCACTCTGCCTTTGGCTCCCCCAAATTCATGCCCTTCTTACACGAAAAATACGTTCATTCCATCCCAACAGCCCCCAAAATCTTAGCTCATTCCAGCATCAACTCTAAAGTCTAAACCAAGGTCTCATCTAAATATCATCTAAATCAGTTATGGATGAGACTTGAGGTACAACTCATCCTGTGGCAAAATTCCTCTCCAGCTGTGAACCTGTGAAACCAAACAAGTTATGTGTTTCCAAAATACAATGGTGAGACAGGCATAGGATAGACATTCTCATTCCAAGAGAAATAGGAGAGGAAGAAGAAATGATGGGTCCCAAGTAAGTCCAAAACTTAGCAGGGGAAACTCCATGAGATCTTAAAGTCCTGAGAATAATCCTCTTTGGCTTGATGCTCTGCCTTCCAGACCCACTGAGGCAGTGGTCCTATCTTCTAGACCATTCTCAAGTACGAAAATCTGTATTAGTCAGGGTTCTCTAGAGAAACAGAATAAGAGAGAGAGAGAGAATTGGCTGAGAAGTCCCATGATCTGCTGTCTGCAAGCTGGAGGTGTAGGAAAGCCAATGAGATGGTCTTAGCTGGAGCCCAAGGACATGAGAACCAGGGTAAGTCCCAGTTGAAGTCTGAATGCAAGGGAAGACGATGTTCCAGCTCTTGCAGCCAGGCGGAGAGATCAGATTCTCTCTTCTTCTACCTTTTGTTCTATTCAGGCCCTCAACAGATTGGGATACCCATCCATATTTGGGAGGGTAAGCTGCTTTACTGAATCCATCAATTCAAATGCTAATCTCATCTGGAAACACTGTCACAGACACACCCAGAAATAATGTTTGCCCAAATATTTGGGCACTCCATGGCCTGGTCAAATTCACGGGTAAAATTTCCTATCACAATGGCCATCATAAAAGCAGCCTCCTTTTGTCTTATTGTTCCATCATGGTCAACATGCTGTTAGAACCTGATGATGTAAGATGGCTTCTTGAGTTCCAGCCATCACATCCACCTTTCAGTTAGCAGGAGGAACAAAGGGGATAAATAAAGACTTCCCTTTATGAGCAGTTCCTAGCACACACCACTTAAGGGCACCCACCACTTAAATTGTATTGGACTGGACTTAATCATATGGCCATACTAAGCTGCAAAGGAGGCTGGGAAATATGGTCTTTATTCTGATTGACTATGTGTCCCACCAAAACCTGGGAATTTTATTTCTAAAGAAAAAGAGGGATTGTATATTGGGAGCAATTAATCTTCGCTATGTAATTCATAAGAGGAATCAGCAATCCCACTTAGCCCATGGTTTAGAACCACATTCTCAATTTATCAGCCATAAAGGAGAAATTTGTATCTCCTTTGGCCTGCCTCCTATGTGACTCTCTCAATTGTTTCAAACTCAGAAGTGGAAGAAGTAATTTATTTACTGAAATCCAATACCTTCAACGTATCATTGCAAATCAATAGATACGGTAAACTGAATACACCCGTCTCAACTTTGTTCTGGAAATAAGGTACTAATACACCAAAGAAGCATCCTCTATACCCCCTCCCAATAAAAATCCTAGAAATAATTACAGATAATATGATAAATGTGAAAATATGAAATTTTGCTATATGAGACAAGCAGCTTACAAGAATAGCATATAGCAATACTGAGAGACTGCTCTGGAGGAAGATGGATGGAAAAATACGGTCTTCTTATTTCTACCCATCCAATTCTCAAGTCAAAGAAAGACATTAGCCATACACTCCCAAAGAACAAGGAGCTGATACATGAAAACTTACTTAAGTAGCTTGTAAGTTTTTTTTATTAAAGTGAGGCCAGAACCAACTTAATACTGAATTACCATGATTTTTTTACAAGAATTATATATATTTTATGTTAGATACATATGTTATTTTACGTATTAGATACATATTAGGTACATGTGTATTAGATACATATTTTTTGTTAGATACCAACAAATCTACCCATCACTTTTGTTTAAGGACACGTTATTCAGGAGAGAGCATTACTGCTGACAAAACACATTTGAATAAGTAAGATTCCTTCTCTTATTCACAGAATGATTCATTCCATGTCACACACACTTCATTTTTGACTCATAAAGTACGTCGCAACAGGCTTTGTAAGACTTATAATTATTGAGGCTATTTTCGTGCTGCTATTCAGCCTTTCCTAGCTTCTCTGAATTAATAACCAGTTTTTTCCTTCTCGTTATTTAGTATCCAACCAAAGAGAACTGGTGTCAACCAATCAGCTTCTTGGTTGATGACTCATTTGCATTCAAAAGTTTAAAAATATTGGGTCCTTATCAACAAAAATTAAGCCTGCTGCTACACACTCGGGCTCTGAGCTAGGTCAGGGGGTACAGCGGAAAAAAAAGACATGGCTCCTGGTCCAGTGCTCTAGCCTTCTCTTGCTGAAAACATAAATGCTAGATTACGTAGCCACTAAGATCCTTTCCAGAGATTTGTATTTTAATATAAAATAATTACTGCCACTGACTTTATTGCTAACAAACTGCCTTCGTTGAGCTCATCTGAGCTGCACAGAAAGCTCAAGAGAGAGGCATCTCCATTATTAGTCCCATTTAACAGACCAGGAAATTGAGACTCGGGGTAAAAAGCTAGCTCCCGCATCATTTTGACTTTCACCATCAAAATTCTTTTTAAAAATCACACTCCATACATTTCTCAATTCTGGAATTCTTTCCAGAATGTCTGGATAAAAAAAGTAAGGAGTGTTTTCAAAGAGTGGTGCCCGAATTTCCAACATCAGCATCGTCTGGGGCTCTTGTCTAACAGGCAGGCTCCTGGGTCCCATCCCCGACCAACTGGGTTGGAATCCCGGGAGGGCTCCAGAAAAGAGGCAGGCTAACCAGCTCCCCCAGGTAATTAATTCTCCAGCCCATTACAGTTTGAGATCCACCAGAGGAGGCTCTCCATGGGCAGAGGAGGGAGGGCAGGACCTTCCAGGCAGGGAGAAATGTACAAACCAAAGTTTGGAGTTATGGACGTCCATCGCAAACTCAGCATCCACAACAGAAATATTATCCATTACATCAATTTCTAGATGATGTCATAGAATAACCACTGAGTTGAAAATCTTAAGGAGAGGGACTGAAATGCCTCCAGAGCCCTCGGTGCCCTGAGTCTCTGCAACACTTCCAACTTCTTCCATCAGGCACGGGCTGCAGCAGCTGGAAGGTCAAAAGTCTGCCCTTTTCAAACCAGGGACACTGAATTTAATCCCAGACACGGTCTGCTGCTGCTGGCTGCAGAGATCTGCTTTCTTCCTCTGGGAGAAGATTTTTCTCACTGTGTTACGTCTAGGTCCTAAACAGTGGACAGTAGTAATCAGTATGCCAGACCGGAAGCCAGGGGACTCAGGTTCAAATCCTGTCTCAGCGACCGTACTCATTATATCTCTTTGTTTGCAAGTCACCAAGCTAGTTTAAGCTAACAGGGGAATTTATTATAGAGACACGGGATGTCTCATAGATCCCAAAGGCAGATCCAGGCCTCTGGAAAGACTATTTTTTTCTCTATATTTTTCTCTACCTCGCTCAATGCATCTGTTCATTTTTCTTTCCTTTGCCAGAGTCGCTTTTCTGCTGCCATGCTTAGGGGATGGAACACAGCTGCCCCTCTGCTTCCAGTAATACCTAACAGTTGTTGTTCACTTACTTGGGTCAGACACTAGTCTAAGCTTTTTATAAGTATTATTTTATTTAATCATTACAACAATTCCTTATGATAGGAATGCCATGATTACCTCTTTATACAGATATTTATACAGTGAGACACAGAGAAGTTAAGCAACCTGCTCAAAGACACAAGGCTAGTTCTGTTATGGATCCCAGGCAAGCTGAACTCAGAGCCAGTAGATTTATGTTCTGTCTTATATTCTCTCATGTCACACACTTGGGCTTAATGGCTGTCTCTCAGTCAAATTTCATGTTTCCAGTAGAAACAGCTTGTCCCAGTATGGCGGGGAGTGGGGTCACACAGTACAATCACGAATGAGGGGACTGTGCTCTCAGAAGTGAAAGCCTGGGGAAGCCCCTGTGATCCCGACGAAAGTGCCCTCCACACCTGCTAATCCAACCAAGTCTACAAGTCCCGTGCCATCTTTGAGTTTCAGTTTCTTCTACTATAAAATGAAGATGTTCATCCTGCCCAGCATTTCCCAGAATGTGTGTTGTAAAATGCTGGCTCCATGAGATGCTGTGCACATCAAGAGCTCTGTGGTCCACCGGGAAGTGGGTTTACTCTCTCCCCATCTTGGACACTCACAATGAAATCTTGTGTAGTAAAGGCTCTGAAAAGTCCATTGGTGAAGATAATTGTTTAATCTTAACACAGTGTTTCCCAAAGATATCTGACTACAGAAACTCTGCCCCATCCTTTGTATAGACACTGAGGCTCCTGCTTTACAGGAACCATAGAGGAGTTCAAACAGGAATGCTGTCAACTTCCTGCCTCAAGCTCTTCAACTCTACCAACATCCTTGTCCCTCCCCTCCTCCTCCTCTCTCGTTACAATAGCAGAGATGCCCTTTCTAAGGCTCATCGGTCTGGATTTCACCTCCTCCTGCCTTTTCAGTAACCTTATACTATCCATTTCCTCCATCTCTCTCATGTCTCTCTGTATCTCTCCTACATTTTCAAACCTCTGGTCCCCACTCCCTCCCCCATAAAGCATTTAAAGATGGTAAAGTATCTTTCATCCTAAAGAAAAACTTTCCTCGGTTCTCACTTCCCGCTCCAGGTATCCTCTCTTCCCTTCCTCCACAGCCAAACGTCCCCAAGAGGAATCTGCTCTATGCCCCACGTCTTCTCCCATTACATGGGCCTCTCCGACCTGGCTTCTGACCCCAACACTCACCACTTCCAAAATAGTTCCTACCAGGGTCATCAATGGCCTCCATGTCATTAAATCCAAAGGACAATATTTTGGTCCTATCTCCCATCTCCTTGTAATAGCATATAACACTGCTGCTCAAGCCCTCCCTCTCAAAACGCTCTCCCATTGTGGTTTAAGGACTACAACCTTCTCCTGGAGTCCCTCCTGCTCCTCTGGCTGTTCCTCCCAAAACTCACACATCTCCATCCTGCCATTAAGTGTCAGAGGCCCTCAAGGTGAGTTCTCCAATTACTATCACCCACGGCTCCAATTATTATCTCCAGTCTAGTATTCTCCCCTAAACAGCATCCCTATATCTCTTTCTGCCCACTTGACATTTCTACTTGGAGAACTCACATAAGCCTCAAACTCGACACATTCAGAACATGATCTTCCCTTTATAATTTGATCCTTCTCCAACGTTCCTCATCTCATGAGAGGTAATATTGTGCACTGAAATGAGCAAGCCTGTGGTCACCCCTACTATCTTCCTTTCCTCATCTCTTATATCTACTCAGCACCAGATTCTACCTAGTTTAGTTCCTAAGTAACACTCAAATATATCCATTTCTCTCTATTTCTGTTTCCATCACCCTAGCTGAAACTGTCATCCTTTATCACCTGCTCTACTGCAATAAGTGGTCGTACTGTTTTCCCTCCTTGCCTTCCATTCTTTCTTCAGCTCCCAGCTAGAATTAACCTCTACTTAAAACCCTTTGGTAGCTTCCTGGTGCTTTTAGCCTAAAAACTGACATCTTTATCATGGCCTATAAGATCTGCCTCATCTAGTCCCTGCTCTCCTCCCAGCCACACCTCTATTCACACTGCCCTTGCTCTTGGCACTGTGTGGGTATAAATGAGGAATGCTGGCAAATAATCTACAATGCACAGAACAGCCCCTACAATAAAGAATTATCCCTAAATGTCAATAGAGCCAAGGTTAAAAACTCCAGTGTAAGCTAATCATTTCATCCCCGTTGCTAATGATTGGTTAAAACTCCTGCGGTACTGGGCATCTACCTGGCCACTGTTATAAAGATGGAAAGTCCATCTCTACAGTCAGATTGAGACAATATAGGCTATGTGCTCACCCCTGGACCTACACAGTCTCTGCAGAGAGAGAGGCACTCTCTCACTCTCTCTGTCTCTCTCCTCTCTCTCTCACTAACTCTATCTCCCCCTCCCTCTCCATTGGTTGGAAACAAGAAAGCATGTTGCCCTACCTGCTGCTGACAAACACCTTATGGCCAATAAAGAAAGAAGTCCAAGAACACACTCATACACCAAGGATGGTAGTGTAGAGAGTCAGAGAACCCGGACTTTATGGTATTTTTGAGCTACCGGATCAACCCAACGTGAAATCCATCTTACCACTGAACTCCATATTACATGAGACAAATAAATGTCCTAGTGTACAAGTTAGTTTGAATCATGTTTTTGTTACTTGAGATATTGTCAAATTTATCTGTATTGTTCCTTTCAGTCCTTTATGATTCAATAACTTTATGATTCTAGATGTGGCTAAGATCCTTCTAGCCCCAGACATATTCAGTGAAAAGGTAAACAATTCTAAGAGGTGCTGGTAGAAGAGGGCAGGGAAGACTACATTTTCACCAAATTAACGAATACTTCTTTTCCTGTTTACCACTTGGACCACTACACATTTCCTATGCCTCTCAAATCTATTTCAGATATATTCAGGATGTGAGAAAAGGCAGACAGCTTATTTTACTACAATGATGACACATGTGTTTGCGACCCCATCAACCTTCCTTCTGCCTGCTTCAAAGGCTCTAGTCCCAAACAGCTGCTCCTTTCCCTGCTTCTGATGTTGTAGATGTTCAGGAACCATCTACCCACCATCATCATCGTCGTCATCCATCACAGCTTCAGCTGCTGCAGTCACTTGCCATGACCATTAGGCATTGTCTTTAGGACAAACTAACCTAAATTGCTGAGTTCTGTGTTTGGACAGCCTTTAAACAATACCAGTGATAACTAGATTATTGAGTGCTTGTGGTAATCCATGCCCAGCACTTAAACACCTTCCTTCAACGAATCTCACAGCCACTCCATGACTCAGGCTCTATTATTAACCCTGTTTTCCAGATGAGGTAATGGGCCACCGAAAGGTTAAATAATTTGCCAAAGTCCACACAGCTGGTAAATGAAGCCATTTTTCCTGGACCATAGAAAATAAAAGCAGAGCAGATGAAGTCCCTATGGTTTAGTTTGTTTTAATTCAATTAGTCTTTTCTAAAATTTCAATAAAAAACAATAGATATACAAGATGACCTATACAAACAGTGTGGAGAGTGATAAAATGAAAAGTAGAAGTCTTCCTCACCTGGTTGTCCCTTTCTAGCCATCCTGTTCAGCTCTGCAAAGTGTAACAACTGCTAAAAGTTTCTGGAGGATTCTTTGCCAAAATTCCTTTTACATACACAGAAAAGTGAGTCTCCCCTCAAAGTCTACTTCCCCCCTTTCAGGGCAGCACTCTCATGAGACAACCATCCTTTGCCTTTTTCCTCTGTCTTTCCCACCTCTGTTCCCCTCTCCAGGTTTCTTTGCCCCTTCCTGGAGGGCAGGAACTGCCCATTGCCAACTTCGGCACAGTCAAGTCATTTCGGGCACAATCACCGGAGAATGAGAGGTTGAGGGCTCAGTTACCAGCATCTTGTGATGAAAGATCAAAAAAGAAAAATCCTGAAAAGTAGAAGTTTCCTGTTGGGCAGCTCTCCCTTTCTCATGTCTAAGTTGTCACCCTAAATCCACAGACTCTGCCTAGCTGCTGAAATGTCAGGGTGAGCCCTCAGCTGGACAGTTAAATAAACACAAGAGGTCACTGGCAAAGAAAGACATTCCCAAGGATCTGTGCTCTCCTAGAGATCCCCAAGGGAAGACAGTCCCAAGTATTAATTTGGGGTTCTACCCTTTATTCTGCTTTCCCCACTAGCTGCATATATTTTTGCTGTTGTTCTTTAAGTTCAAGTATGGCTTTCTCAGAAAGGCTTTAGGAAAGAACTTTTCAAATAAGGCCTTCCAAAGGCCATCTCTTCCAAATGCTTGCTCTCTCTGGGAGTGGCGCCTAGTCTCATCCCAGCTCACTCTCCATCTCTCCATAGCATTGCTCAATAGCGTCAGCCTAAGTGTTAGTGTGTAGCAAACATTTATCCCTTAGAAAACCAAGTGGAAATTGGGCAATGGGCAGTGGATCTCTCTAGGATCTAATCAATGCTGTTCACTCCTGAGAAAGATGTGTGGGTGTGGCTCAGGTAAGTGGAGTGAGAGCTCCGAACCCACACCTGGAAGATTCATGATATTGATGACTGGACGGTGACTTTGAGAGGTGCCCTAGTCCATAAGGAAGACACTTGACCAGCTGGTGCAAAGCAAAAATAAATGAAGATGCCTCATGATTGTACACATGCCCTGAGCCCATAACCCACAGTTTGATTTTGGAATAGTAACTAAGATTGCTCCTTCCAAGAAAAGGTGTAAAATATAAAGACTTGATCTTGTTTTAGATACAGCTCTATCTGTCTTGCAAAGTCCATCACCTCCACCTTGATGCTATCTACCTCCTTAGTCATACTCAACTCCCCAGCCACCACCACTACCACCAGACAAGCTGTCGGTACTCTTCATTTATATCACAGCTGAGCTGATATTCCAAGTTCCATCTTGTGTGCAAGACTAGATAGAGCATAAACTTCTAGTTTCCAAACACCTTCCATTGATTGATGGTGCCTGCCTCCTGGGCCTTGTGCTGATTCAAGAGGAAAAACTGATGTTTCTGTCATGGGTACATAGTTGAGGAGTTGGAGAGTTGGATTGCTGAGGGCTTGCAACCCTGGCAAATCTCTTTTCTATCAAATTAACTTGATATTTAGCACCTCTCAGGAACTGGATTAGGTTCATTTATTCATTCCACACATACTTATTAACATCTATTATATGCCTGACACTGTCATTGGCACTTGAGATATTTTAGTGAACAACGCAAAGACCTTCGCCCTTATGCAGCTGACGTTCTTTAGCAAAGTAAAGAAGAGGCAGGAGTGAAGGTGGAGACAAAGAGCAAACACTAAACATGATAAACAAGCTAAATTATAGATTATGAGAAGTACTATAAAAAAAGAGAAAAAAGAATAAATCAGGATAAAGAGATCAGAAGTGATTGGGGTGGAAGGGTCAGATTATTATTAAAATAACGTGTTTAGGGTAGGTCTCAGTGAGAAAGTGACCAAACAGGTGGCACAGAGACCTTAAGACTGGTGATGCTTCAATGCTGCTGTGTGAGTGAGGTGGCCAGTACAGCTGAAGTGGAATGAAGTGGGGGAGGGTAGTAGAAGATGAGGTAAGGAGAGTTAGGGATGACAGATGCTGTAGGATCTTTTACTGTAAGGAAAATAGGGAGTCAGTGGAGAAAGGCATCCTTTGCTTTGTTGCCCACCCAGCACCTATTTCCCGTCTTTTATCGCACTTCAGGTTTTCCACTCCACCCCCACTCTCAGTCCATGTGGTTTAGTTGGGGCTGACCTCATGATCCAGGTTTGGACACCCAGGTCTGGCAAATCAGTATCCTGGTCACAGGGACTGGTTCGGAGGTGGACATTTGACCCACCCAGGATTTTCATTGAGCTAAAGAAGAAAGAAGTATGCTCTTTCTGCCTGGATTTCCCGGTTGATAGAGTAAATCTGGAGCTTTCAGCACCCATTGTGGCATCATGAAGCAGCAGCTTGCCTCAGAATGATGCCTGCACAGAGCCTAGGAATGGACATACACAGATTCCTGTTGACACCATTTGAGTACCTGGAGCTAACCCCACCTGAAGCTAGTGTCCCCAGCCTTTTTCATTATGCTAATAATTTTCCTTTTTGGCTTGAACTAGTTTAAGTTGGGTTTCTCTTACTTGAATGGAAAAAGTACTGACTACAACACAGATGGATGCAAATTAGTTGCCATTTTACAATGGCCTTAATGTCTTGCCTCTTCAACCAAAGGAGTAATTAATGGCGGGCAAGATGGCAAAGAGCACATGTGAATTGTGAATAAAATTTAAGAGAACTTCAAACAACACTCCTGTCCTCTAGCTCTTACAGCTGCGACCAATAAATTCTCCACCTGTACACCAAGTCTCACCTAAGTTCATGAGAAATTTTCTGGGAAAACATGGAAAGATTGGAATTAAGGCTCAAATTAAGAATAAAACAGGCCTTGCATCTAGGCCCCTCTGACCCTTATAGCCCAGCTCCCTAATAAGTGACCTTCTGCCTCCCCCTGTGTCTGAGTTCTTTTTGGCCCTGAAGGTGCTAGGGACTTCACTTCATTCCCCTTACCCCAGTGTCCCTGTGCCTGCCTGTAGTACATAGAATTGTTAACCCCAATTCTTCACTCCTCCTGCATTCACACCCTTGCAATGGCTTCTTCATGGATGCAACACACTTCCCTACCCTTTGACTTTGAGTGTGGCCACATGACTTGCTTTGGCCAATGACCTGTAAGCAGAAATAACAGGGAGCTAGTTCCAAGCTTAGGCCTTAAGAGGACTCGTGTGTTTCTGTTGACACTCTCATGGCTTTGTTATCATCAGAAGTCATCCTACTGGTGCCAAAGGAGAATGAGAGACTTGCGACAGCCTCTCCATTGGCAATAGCCTGAAGCTGAGCTACCTCAACCTAATCACAGACCTACATTTTAGAGACAGAGCTTTCCACCCACATCCCGCCTAGATGAACAAACCACAGCCAACTTTCAAAAGCACTGGAAATAATAAATGGTTATTATTTTATGCCACATAATTTTGGAGTGATTTGTTATGCAGTAATTGCTAACTGATACACTGACTTCCTTAAACTGGCTTCTAATACCTCCTTCCTGGGTCATATTCTTGGACAATCACTGACTCCCTGTGCCTCCTAAACATCCTGGGCAACCTGGAATAAGATATTTCAACTCTGTATATCTGAAAAGACTTCTCTTTTCTTTCCAATAGGGTTGCTAGGTAAAATATAGGATGTCTAATTTAATTTGTATTTCAAATAAAAACTGAATATTTGTTAGTATATTTTGAGAAATATTTGCAAATATTTATCTGAAATTCAAATTTAACTGGATGCTTTGCATTTTTATTTGCTAAATCTGGTAACCCTGCTCCTCTACTCCTTACTCTGGTTGGCTTTTGTTTCATTTTGTTTTTTGCTGAGGAAGATTCACCATGATCTAACATCCGTATCAATCTTCCTCTTTTGCATGTGAGTTGCCACCACTGCATGGCTGACAATGAGTGGTATAGGTCCGCGCCCAGGAACTGAATGGGGCACCGAAGTGGAATGTGCTGAACTTAACCACTAGGCTACCGGCCCAGACCCTCTGGTTGATTTTGAAAAAAGAAAAAGATGCCCCCCGCCCGCTACACGCACACTTAAGGCTTAGGATCATTTATTCTATCACTTCCCAGACGAGTTACTTGCAATGAAAGTTTAGAACATTAGTTCTTTGTCCATCTGTTAGAAGTGATTGCCCTGTGAATATTATCTCCAAATTCCAAGGCGCAGAGGTGAGCGAAGGAAGATATCTGGAGTTGTTTACACTCCTCATGCCGTTAACTGAATCAGGGTAAGGACTCCATTTCTCTCTAACTATTATGAAAGTCTGTCCATTCTCAATGCATTGGAGGTAAAACAGAGAGTTCAATACCAGCAGCCACGTACTGAGATTGCAAATGGCTGCTTATCATTCCTCAGTTCATAGAAGGATCATATCTTTTATTGTCAATTTGATTAAAGGTTTCTGCTTCAAAATAAAATTCACGTCCAAGGGGCTTTCATTTTCCCTTTGATAAACAGGCATAATTCACTTTTCTTTAATGTTATTCCAAAGAGTGTTGTGTTACAATGGGGTTTTTGTGATGCCCCAAAAACATTTTTGAAACTGTTCTTATCTTTCCAGGCTCTTGCTAACAGCCACCACAATACTCTCTTGGGCATAAGTGTGCCTTGTCTAGCAAAGGCTCAAGAAATAAGTTTATAGCCTCTGAAGTTGGATCTCCTGGGTGAGAGGGAGAGAAGGTTGCATATAAATTCTTTCCCATAAAAGCCTTTATCGAATGACTGAAACACAGCATACTAGGTAACTAGTTCCAGATTCACTTTTACTCAGAATTCTGTGAGCACCAACTAGGTACCAAGTGGTTCATAGAGCAGTGGTTCTTAACCTTGACTGTACTTTAGAATCAAACAGGGAGCTTTTTAAAAATATGGCTCCCTGAGGCCCACCCCAGGAGATTCCAGCTCAGTTGGTTTGGGGTGGGGGCTGAGCGTCAGTATTTTTAAAAGCTCCCTAATGATTCAAGGTGGAGGCAGCAGTAAGCAATACTGATATACTATACAATTTCATTTATTCTACCCAGCAGTTAGACAAGGGCTGCAGGAGTAGCATGGGTAACGTACAAGGAGATTGTTGGCTGTAAAGCAGCCTCCGTGGCCTCCTCCTCAAGCTTGGGCCTATTTCATGCTCAATTTCATACCATGACATGACAGCTCAGGACACTAGGGGGCTACAGCAGGAGATCCTTTTTTTTTTTTTTTTTTTTTGAGTCCTCCAAAAAGAGTATAAATGCTCAGAGTATCTCAGAAAATTAAACTCAACATACCAAAACGTGATAGATACATTGTAAACTTTGTATTATCAAGTACTTAACACACATAAAAGTAAAGGAACAGTAAAATGATCCCCATTACCCATCACTCACCTCCAACAATTATACGCATTTTTCTAGTCCCGTTTCCCCTCGGTGCCCCAGGAGTTTTGTTTATTTTGTTTTACTAGATTATTTGAAAGCAAATCCCAGTCATCATATTGTTCACCTGTAACTACTCCAACATTTATCTCTAACACCTGAGGACTTTTTTGTAGAGGTAAAATAAAAATAACATAAAATTTGCTATTTCAACCATTTTTAAGCGTACGGTTCAGTGGCATTAAGTACATTCACATTGTCGTGCAACCATCACCACTATCCATCTCTAGAATCTTTTCATCTTCCCCAATTGCAACTCTGTACCCATTAAACAATAACTCCCTATTCCCCCTTTCCCTAGACCATGGCCACAACAGGTCTGCTTTCTGTCTCTATGGATTCACTACTCTAGGTGCCTAGTATAAGTAGAATCATACAACATTTGTCCCATTGTGTGTCTGGCTTATTTCACTCAGCATAACGTCTTCACGATTGATCCATGTTGTAGCATGAAACACCTGAGGACTTCTCTTCTGTGGCAAAACCCAATATCATTTTCATCCTTAAAAAAATTAATATGATATTATTATGATAAGTTTTCTTCCATTTAACAGTGCCTTCTCACCCAAAACCTCACATTTTTGTGTCATTCATTTGTTAGAGAAACGGAGTCATTTGTCCTGTAGAATTGCCCACATTAGATTTGGCTGGCTGTATTCTCGCTCCTGGGAAACATTCAACATACTCCTCCCCCCATTATTTCCTGAAAATTGTTGGGTAGATCTAGAGGCTTGACCACGCTATTGTGCAAGTTTTTGGCAAGAAGACTTCATGGGGAGTGTGACATACACCATATTGTGCCATTCAGAGGCCAGTAACGTCTGCCTGTCCTACTTTCAGTGATGTTCAGATTGCTCAGGTGATGTCACCCCGATCTCTCCATCCACCTCCTGCGTGATAGAATTTCAACACTGAGAGAAGCCAGACTGAGTTTACGACCCCTTGCCCAGCTGCTCTCATCTGTTCAAAGGAAGAAACAGGACCAAAGAAGTTTAATGATGTGTTCAACATTATTTGTGTGTCAACCAGTATTTATCAAGCTTCCACTCCTGGGAGAACCCAAGGCTCTTTCCACATAAAGTTTCACTGCTCTTCCCTTGCTTCCACGTGGTTAAGTTCTTAAAGAACTTGGTAGGCTATGAAAACTGCCTAAAGTAGACTATAAGACCCAGAAGGGAAGAGATATTATCTACTTATTTTCCACTGACCCCCCTGCACAGAGCATAGTTCCTGGCACAAAGCAGGGGGCTAATAACTACTTGTTATATAAAAGAAAGAAAGAATGGGTGAATGAAATGAATGACTAATTAACTTCACTAAAAGATGCATGAACTTTTGGGGCACTTTTCCAAACATGTGTCTCCCCATCTCCTTTACATACATACATTTTCGTAAAAGAAAGCCCAAATAGTTCTTCTTAGATTCTGTCCATGATTCCACCTCACTGTGAATTTTAGACATTTGTAAAGAGCAGTGTGATCCTTTGCCAAGCGCCTTTTCTGGGAGATCTCATGAGGAGTCAAGGACTGGCTTTGATTTTCCCCAAGGGCTTTGAAGTTTCTTACCTGGACGCTCTGTTGCCTCTCTACAATTTCCAGAGAGCAGCCAGGGTGAAATTTTTCAAGTGGAATTCTGATCATGTCATTCAGCCACTGAAAACCCTCCAGTGTCCTTGCATTGTGCTTACAATAAAGCCCACACTCCTAGCTGGGATCCCCAAGTTCTTGCCCATCTTAGCTCGCGTCCAGCTCTCTAGCCTCATCTCCTAGCATCTCTTCTCCTACACCAGCCTCCTTTCATTTCCCTGACCCCCAGAACCTGCATTCCATTCCCACCAAGGTCCCTGCATCTGCTTTTTGCTCTGCCTGGTCTGCTTTTCAGCATCTCTTCCTAAGGGTGGTTTGTCTTCATCCTTCAGGCCTCTGATCAACTGCCCTGGGACAACGCTATTCAAAAGGGGCCTCCTCTATCCCATCACCCTGTCAACATATGTAATTATTTATTTGTTCCTCTGTTTATTATCCGTTTTCTCCATCAGAATAGAAGATCCGTGAAGACATATTATTTATCTTATTCACTGCTCTATTTTCAACAACTAGCACAGTGCCTGGTACAGAAAATGAGCTCAGTAACTATTCACTGGGTGAATGAATTAAGGAAAACCTGTAAAAGCTTGTGAATGCAGAATTCCTAAATACTTGCATCAACCTGCTCCCTTACCCTGGTCCTCGCGCCAGTACACAGCCAAACCTTTTGACACACCATAGTTCACTCAGCTTGGTCCCAGACTCTAGGAAAGGTTGAAAGAACCCTAATTTACTGAAATCACACATCCAATTTCTTTCACGTTAGGCCTCCTCCCACCTTGGGCCCCAGGGTCTAACTCCCAAGGTTGTGGCTTGTTCCTGGACCTAAATATCTACATTATTTCTCTGGTCATACGTAGACTGCTTTGTTCTCCCTCTGCCTTACTCTTGTCCACTCTCCTCTCACCCTATGAGTTTAAGTCCTGGTCCTTATCCAAGTCCCTGTGCTGGGGCCATGCTGCTGCTGACTTGGTAGATCTACCCCCATAGCTCCGATCAAAGCCTTTTCCATTTCCCTTCTCCTGACCTGTCCCAAAGCAGCCAATACCCGCATGTTAGGTGCTGTTACACCAAGAGCAAACAAACTTGGCTCGCCCCTCCTCTGTGGAAGGCAGAAGGGTGTCCCCAAGATCTTGAAAAGAAAGAGGAAGTGGATCTGTTTCTCTCATAAACACTTAGAGTAAAAAGAAATGTCAGCATTTTAGATTTGAACTATTAAGTTGAACCACATGAAATTCCCAGTATGCCACCTACCAAAAATAGAAGGTTCATACCACTCAACCTAAACATTTCCCGGCCTGCCTCTCCCACTCGGGCATGGCACGCAAAGTGATTGTCAGCTGTTTTGGACTAATTTGCAGTGAAGAAAATATGTACCATAATTAAAGGATGAAGTCTGGGACCAAACAACTCTATGGAGGAGGAAGCCTTCCCAACACCTCGGCCACTGCTTAGGACACTTCAGCCCAAGGATTAGAAGGGACTATTGGTCCTTCATTCACTCCCTCAGTACACATGCATTCAAGTCCTACTGCATGCTTGGCATTATGCCTATAATCTAATATTTATCTTTACACTTGATGTTTAATCCCAGGCTTGTTCTTCTTTTCTAGGAAGGCCTTTGTGTTAGAAACAGCTCTGGTTTAGAGTCAGAAAAACCATGGTTCAGCTCCCAGGTCTGTTCTTAATTAGCTGTATGACCATGAAGGAAGTTGCAGACTCTGAGTCTCAGTCTCTTCATTGATAAAATGGATATAAAAAGTAACCACACTTTCATACTTTCAGGATGTAATAAGTTGATCCATATGGCAAGTGCATTCACCATGGGCACGTTCCCTTCACTTCTCCTTTTTTCATAAAACCTTTATCTATTCTCAAGTTTATTCATAATAGCTATGGCCTCTTTTGTTCAAGTTGGAGCGGACACTTAAATTAAGCAGGAGAAAAGTCTAGGGTAAGGTTCATAGACACCAGGTTAAGAATCCCCGATGTATGATTAGATACTTCAATACCCAGTGGATGACTTTGACCCCAAATGATCAATGTTGCTGTTAGCTTTCCTGTTCTATTTTTGGATGTTTTATAAACATACCTGTATCAAAGAGCAATATCAGAGTTTGGCTATCACACTGAACTTTGCTGCTGCCCAAAGCCCTCAGCCAATGTGACCATTGGTCATGACTAATTTTTGGCAAGGCTACAAGGAGGAGTCAACCCTGTATAACTTGAGAAGACTTTTTGGAAGACAATTTGACTGTCCACATTAAAAACCCAGAAATGTATATAACTTGTACTCTAGAAATTCACCATTAAGAATATCTGGTGAGAAAGTCATTCGTTAGATGTTTGTTTATAAAAACTGTGGGGGGGAATCCCTCAATATCCAACCAGAAGTTTAATTAAATCAAGTATGGCTACTCATAAAATGGAATACAACTAAGCCGTTAGAAATCTCATGATGAAATGAGAAATGTAATCTTTATTCACTTAGCAATCTAAGTGAATAAACTTGACTATAAAACAGTACAGTACTATGCTTATCTTATTTTCCTAAATACACCAAAAGTTTAACAGGGGTTACATCTGCATGGAGGGATTATTGGTGATTTTTATCATCCTCTGTGCTTTTCTATATTTTCCAAATTTTCTGCAATCTATATAAAGTATTTATAATGCTTTCAAAATTAGAAGGTGGGGCTAAGGATGCATCTTTTTGTTTCTAAGTAGTTAATTTAAAAACAACTCTTTAAACAGTACTCCACTACAGGGGAACAAAGCAGAGAACAGGGACAAATGGCCACTGTTACATCATGGTTATGAAATAGTTAAAGTTCAACCTTGTTGCTGTTTCCCTGTTCTGTGTTGGTACATGTTTAAAGGATGTGGTTGTGAGTTTTCCAGGCTACATATAAAAAATTGCCTTGGCCAGTTGCATTCAACTCAGTGAATAACACAATGGAATGTCAGCACAGCAAGAAATCTTAGAAATCAATTCGTTTTACTCCCTTTCTTAGAGGAGGCATCCAAGCTCAGAGGAGCCAAGTGACTCGTCTTAGGCTGCAGAGCTAGTCATGTCCTTATATATATGGCACTATGTAGCAAATACACTGGGGTTCATATGATGAATGGGGAAAGATTATCACAGATTAGGAGGACCCTTCACAAAACTATCCTTTTGGAACAAGGTGGGGTATAAAAAACAGTAACAAGACAAGACGAAAACTGTGTTAGCCAGCATTCCACTTGAGGAGAGCTCAGTGTTTGTTTCAAGGAATGTTGTGATAAGCTTGCTTGGACCAGAAGCTGAGGCTTTGGGGCCATGAAATGGTTGGTGCCAAGGCTTCGGGGGGCGGGGGGGGGCATTGGGGGGGACAGAACTTCTCTGCGTAAGAGGAGAGCATTGTATTTGTTCCTTAAAAAGGGAAAGATGGGGAAAAAGGAGAAAGGAGAAATGTTGGTCATGAAATGTTGGTGAGCAGATGGTTTTTTGTGAGGTCCATGAGATAGCTGAGTTCTGTATCCAAGTTCTGGCAACCAGTAGGCTGACTTACCCCAACTCATGCCAGGTTTCCTGGGACATTCCCAGCTTTAGCAGTGACAGTCCCATGTCCCAGAAACCCCTCGGTCCTGGGCAAACCAGGGTAGTTAATCACCCTAGGGCAACATGCGCAGTTATGGGAGTGGGAGACCTCATCTGACATCTAGGTTACAAAACAATTTTTAAAAGTCCAAGAGACTGTCAAATTTTGCAAAACGTTGTCAAATTTTGCAACAGGTTAAATGAGCAAAATGGGAAGAAAACATCTCTTCCCACATCCAAAGAATCTATAATTTTTCAAAAGCCACTTTCTAGGCTACAACAATGCTTTAAATTATTTATGAATGGGAGAAGCTTAGTTAGAAAGCTTCTCTCTTGCCATTTTTGTGCCCAAAGACCAGGAATTAAATTCCTGCTGTGCCAATTGTGCAACTTACCAGACCTCTGTGATATATGTAGAAATTGTCTCTGCTGTAAATAAAATGAAACTTTCATGCATTAAATGGAGCTATAATTGTCGTACTACTTCAAAGTACCAAGGATTAAATGAGCTCATGTGTGTAACAATGACTTTGAAATCATTAGTTTCTCTGGCTTTTTCTGGTTAGGGCTGTAGTTTGCATTGCTATCCCATGTTTAGATCCTCTGCAAATACACTAACATTGAAGGCAGAAGAAAGATGGATACAAAAGTTCAACATCACAGTGCTTGGCCAGGAGCTGTTCCTAAGACCATAGAAGCTGCCACATTTTCCTTTCCTAGGCTTTCCCACTTTTTCTTTCTTAGTCTCTCTAAATCTCTGTGACTCCTGAGTGAGGATTTGGGGAGCCACACCCATGCTTCTCCTGCTTTGGAGGAGAACCTGTACCTTGGAGGAAGAGTCAGGCCAGGTGGAAACAGATGTCCCTTCCTCCTGGTCATTCCATAAAGGCCCTCAGAGCTCAGCACAGTTCTCATAATAGCCTTTCTTATGGTATCTTTGTGGTCATGATGGTAAGATGGACTAAGGAGGAGGTGATGGAAAGATGTGAGCTGAACAATAATACTGTCCATTGAACTACTAAGTAGGAGTTAAGAGGACCTGGTTCTAGTGAGTAGAGAATGATGGTTCTTAACCCAGGATGAGCTTCAGAATCACTTTGGAAATTTGTTAAAAACAGAGATGCCAGGGTATCCATTACAGATTTCATCAATCTGTAGGTCAGCTATGGTCTGAACGTTTGTGTGCCCCTCAAATTTATATGTTGAAATCCCAACCCCTCAGGTAATGGTATTAGGAAGTGGGGCCTTTCAGAGGTGATTAGGTTATGAGGGTGGTGCTCTCATGAATGGGACTAATGCCCCCACCTTGGCCAGCCCAGTGGCATAGTGGTTAAGTTCGCACTCTCCACTATGGTGGTCCAGGGTGCAAAGGTTCAGATCCCTGTCACAGACCTACACACTGCTCATCAAGCTGTGCTGTGGTGGCATCCCACATACAAAATAGAGAAAGATTGGCACAGATGTTAGCTCAGGGCCAATCTTCCTCACTAAAACAAAAAAAATGCCCCAAAGAGAGCCATTGCCCTTTCTGTCATGTAAGGAGATAATGAGAAGTCTGCAGCCTGGACTTCCTTACCCAACCGTGCTGGCACCCTGATCTTGGACTTCCAACCCCGAGACAGTGAGGAATAAATTTCTGCTGTTTATAAGCTACCTAGTCTGTGGTATTTTGTTATAGCAGCCCAAACAGACTAAGACAACGTTTATATTTTTAACAGGAACCTGTATATTTAATTTCCTCCTCAGGTAATTCCAACGTATAGCCTTGGTTGAGAACCTTGAGTATAGTGTATGTGTGGCACAATGGGTCTCAGACTGGGTGGTTTTGAGGCAAGTGGAATACAGACTGCACTTTGAGAAAGGCTGCTGCAATGATTAAGAGCACAGGGTCTAGAGTCAGGAAGACCTGGGCTGGGATTCTAGCTCTGCCCCTATGTGATCGGACAAATTACTTAATCTCAGTTCTCACTTTTCTTAAGCATAAACTAGGAATGAAAATAGGATCTTCTTGTTAGATGAAAGAAGAGAGTGTTAATGAAATGTTTAGAAGAACAGAACAAGGAACACAATAAATAGTAAAAAATGGTCATTACTCTACTTCTAATTAGTCAATTAATGCTCTATGACCCTCAAGATCCTCGTCCATAGAATAGAGTGCTCTCAAGATCATCTCCAAGGTGCCTCTCTTTTCCAACTCTCTGATTGCGTAGACTGTAAAACAGGCATTGGCAAACTTTTTCTCTAAAGGAACAAGTAGTGAATATTTTAGTCTTTGAAGGCCATAATGCCTCTGTTGTGACTACTAGACTCTGCCATTATAATATGAAAGCAGCCATAGTTAATACATAAATGAACAAGTGTGACTCTGTTTCAATAAAATTTTGTAATAAAAACAGATGATGAGCTAGATTTGGCCCCAGGCTGTAGTTTGTAGAACTGTGGTATAAAGGATAAAAGGAGAAGGTACGTTCTCTGCGCTCTGTGCTAGTCAGAAAACTGCAGGAGTGTGTCTTCTTGCAGGCACTACACTTTTAGAATACACCAAGGCACAGAGAGGTTACATGATATGCTTGTGGTAGCTTATATTTTTCAAACACAGCCATAACAATACCTCTCATTACACATGCTTTTTTGTACAATGAGACTTTGACAGTCTTCTCATCAAGAGGTAGGATCCATGTTTCCCATCTTTAACTAGGGACAAAATTATGACTATGGCACAAGTGGCACTATGTGACTTTGAGACAGGGTCATAAAAGGTGATCTGGTTACCACCTAGTTCTCTTGGGACACTTGCCTTTGTAACCTGGACATTATGCTGTGAAGAAGCCTAAGTAACCCCATAGAGAGGTTCACATTGAGAGCAACTGATAGTCAGCACCAAATTGCCAGTCATGTGAATAAGCCATTTGGAAGTGGATTGTCCAATGCTAGATGAGCCACCCCAACTGGGAGGAGCAGAGATGAAACATTCCTACAGAGCACTGCACAGCTTGAAGATTCATGGACCAAATAAATAATTGGTTTTACTCTAAGCTGTAAATTTGGAGTGTTATGTTACAGAGCAACAGATAAAGAAAGCTTGGTACTGAGAATGGGAAAAAAATGTAAAATACATGGCATTGGCTTTGGAATTGGACAGTTGAAAGAAATATAAAGGGTCTTGAAGAGAGTGTTAGTGAAAGCCTAAAGGGCCTCAAGGAGGTGTCAGAAAGAAAAATGAATAAAATATTGTTTTGAAGCTAAAGGAAAGAGTTTCCACATAATGCAGTGGCAGGAAATTTGACAAGTCAGCCCCCCGGGACAGCACAGCCAATAGGAAATGTACCTAATGAATATGATGATTTCACCAAAGAGATTTCCAAGAACACTGGGAGAACTGCTTTGCATTTTCTCACTACCTATGATAAAATGTGCGAAGAGAGAGATGAGCTAAAGAACAAATGTTACAAATGAGCTAGGACTTGTAGGGTTTGAAAATAAAACTGTCTCATTCCTAGCCTCTCCAAAATTTTCAAATCTGTAAATGGCTTCAAGGCAAATGTAATCAAATATGACTATAAATCCCTTTGTTAAGACTTCAGAAATATTTAATGTGGTGCCTCAGAGACCCTTTCAGATAAAAGGATTTCTAAGGTTATGAGGGGCATATATCACAGATTCTCTTTGTGAAATAATAGGGCTTCCAAGAATCTTAAGGGTGATGTCCTTTAGGAGACTCACAGCGAGCCGAAGACTAACAGCCTGTCTCCAATAGGTTTGCAGGTATAACTTTTGTCTAATGGGTAAACTTCAATATGATCCATAGAAAATCCACAAAGTTTTTAAGATAATTTCTCTGGTGAAAACAATTTGAATTAAAAGGGACAGAGACTATACAAAATTTAAAAAGACTTTGGACTGAGATGCTGACTAAGAAAATTACTCAGCTACAAACATGGGCTACAGTTTATGGAAGACAAAGGACAATTTAGAAGATAGAACCAAGAGTCAGAGGGCAGAACCAAGAGCTATGGAGAACCATTCCCGGAGAATAAGATAAGCCCTAATGAAGGAACTAACAATATGTGTCTTGCTGGATTCCAGAGTTATTATGGCCCCAAACAGTTATGTGTTTCTTATTTTCTCTCCCTTTGAATGGAAATGTCTATGAAGTTATTCAATGCCCGTCCCAAATTATATGTTGGGTGTGAAGAGAGCAGATAACTTGCCTCTTTAGTCACAGGTCTTCAGAGTGGTACTCAAAAGGCTGTACCCAATGCCAAAATAGGATGAGACTTGAAGGTCTGGGAGAGAGGTATGAGTATATTTTGCATAAAGGATGAATGTGAATTATTGTGGCCAGAGGGTAGATTGTAGAAGATTGTACTTTCTAAAAATAGTCATAACAATAGATCCAATCTCACATGCTCTTCTTACAATGTAGCATTGACACCTCTCTATCAAAATATGATGCTCTGTGACTTCTGAGGCTTGGTCATAAAAGATGACACTGCTTCAGCCTAGTTATCTTGAAATGCTCATCCTTGGAATCCAGACAACATGCCATGAGAAAGCCCAAGCTTCCTTGTGGAGAAGTCCATGTTGAAATTGACAGTCATGCAAGTGAACCATCTTGAAAGTGAATTTTCCAAGCTTCGATGAGCCACCCCAGCTGATTGTCGTGTAGAGCAAAGACGAGCTATCCCCACTGAACCCTACCCAAATTGCAGATTTGTGCTATAAATCAATGATTATTGGTTTTTAAGCCATTAAGTTTGGGGGTGGTTTGCCACAAAGCAATAGATAACTGGAACATTTAGCGAACGGTGAAGCTCGCAGTCAACACAGGCATTGTAACTCTGGAGTCCATGTTTGCAGTTGACACAGAGTACTGCACTGCCCAGAACCCACTTCAGGACTGAAAGGCATATTCATTCAAAGCATGGGAGTATTGCCCAGCAACAGCTCTCAGCTCTCAGGCCTCTACAGTAATTGCCCTTGGCTGAAAAGAGCCACCTTGCCCAAGATCCTGACTCTCTCCAGGGGCAGCCTGCATTTGAAATCTGGTTGATGCAGGGATATAAAAGCTCAGCCTCCTTACCCCAACTTGGGCCAACTCTGAAGGGCTACCCCAGCTTCATAACTCTCTGTGAGGTCAGCTAAGGCCTGGTTGTTGCTGCACCAGAGCCCAACTTCTCTGTTTTCCCAAACCACTTCTTTCACTTCCTCCACACGTGCTTGATCCTGAGAGACCTTCCCCAAAAGTTCCTGCACGCAAACCTCCTTTTCAGAATCTTCCTCTTGGGGAGCCCAAACTGCAACGCTATTCTTAACCATCATTAAAATAGTAAGCATAGAATGAGATGGCTACAAAGGTGGTAGGTTGGAGGTATTCAAGCAGAGGCACTTGATGGGAATAGGGTAGAGAGAAGTTAGTCTATGTAAACAACTTTTATTGAATGCCTACTGCATGGGAATATAAAGATAGGAGATTGTCTTTATCTGGAAAAGTCTATCACTAATAAAGGGTATAGATGAGGAAACATAAAATTACAATACAATATAATAAGTACTTGATGATAAGGATTCTAGCAGGGCCATGGAAACCCAGAGGGTCAGGAAAGATGCCTCTGAGCTTTGAAATATAGGAGAACATAAGCAGCATATAGGTATCCACAGGCACTGCTGAAAATACACAAGGATGGGATACGGTAAGTGATGTAGCTAGAAAAGTTGGAATGGGCTGGACCAGGAAAGGCTTTGAGTACACTGGTTAGTGGAATAATTTTCCTTTATGGGAAAATAGAGTTCCACTGAACCGTTTCAAGAAATGGACCATCAGTTATATCCACATTCTAGAAAGATCGCTATGGCCACATTTTGGAAGATGATTTAAAAAGTGGCAAGACTGGAGACAGGGAGAGCATTTAGGGTTTGCTGCTGTAATGATCCAGATCAGAAATTATGACCTTTTTAATTATTATTCAGTGGTGACGACTAAGAGAAATGAAAATTCTGTACCTCTCCCCCAACTGCCTGCCAAAGATTAAACCATCTAATCTGGGCAGTTTATGCCAAATGTGGCTGCCTGTACGGATTAAATTGAGCAATGAGCTGATTAATCCTCTCCTCCACAGAGAGGCTGAGAAAGCAGAAGAAACAGCAGCAGTTCACCAGTTTCATAAAGGCAAATTAGTTCCTCTAACCCCTGACACTCCAGAAAAAGCACCAGTTCCTCAAAATGAAGATATATGTTAGACATTTCTGTGACACGCCACTGCCTGGCCAAACGTTGAGAAATTCTGGGTACCCCTAAGGCGTGGCTTCCCTACTCAAGAATGTCATGACCACTCCAAGGACTTTTCTCAAGGATGAGAACATTTCTGCTGGCAATGTATTATCAGGAATATCTAGTCCAGCTTGAGCCAGAACTTTTTTGTCGTTTGCACTTGCCTTAAAAACATTCATCAGCCATCATTTTCTTGGTTCACAGGAAAGCAGAGACCTGTGAAAACTTTGACAATCTTGGAGGAGGTCACTTTCATGATTGGCTTGGGATGGAATAACCCACTAGGGCATCTAAGAGCTCCAGAAGATTGCTAGAATCCTTTGAAATTCAGTTCCCTTGAGATTAGAAGGTGGGAATGGAGGTAGGGAAAGTAGTTTCTATTTCGTTGTATTAACTACAATCTACACACACAACTACTCCAATTCACTTAAAATTTTAATTTCTTAAAATAGGTTTACATGAACATATTAAAAAATTAGACAGTACAACAGATTACAGTAAAAAAAAAAATTCCCTTTCACCGTGTCTGTCTTTTATGCCATTCCCAATTTCCATGCCAGAGTAATCATTGTTTTCCATTTCTTCTATATCCTCCCAGTGATAGTCTATGCATTTGTAAGTATATATACATTTATATTTACACATACAGTAGCATAATGTTCAAACCATTATGCATCTTACTTTTTTTTAACTTAATAATATATGCCGGAGATCTTTCTGTATCAGTACAGATAGAATCTTCTTATTTATTTAGCAGCCACATAGGATTCCAGTATATGGTTGTGTCATGATTTATTTAACCAGTCTCCTACTGATAGACATGATTGTGTCCAAAATTTTGCTACTACAAATAATTCTGCAGTGACCATCCGTGTGTGTATTTGTGCATACGTGTGCATTTGTCAAGTGCATAAATTTATAGAAGTAGAATTACTGCATGGAAGATTATATGCGTTTAAAATTTTGAAAGATACTGCCAAATCGCCCTTAGCTTTGCTGTTGATGCCCCACTGTATCCCTTCGTCGGTTGCTCATGGCTTCCGCCCATAAGCACCTGCTCCTCTCTGCCTGAAGCATTTCCCTGGCTGTAAGCATGTGCTTTGTTCACCCACAGGGTAGGCCAGAAATGCTGGGGAGCGAACATACTCAAGAGCAGTCCTCAGTCAATGACAAATAGGAGTCAATGTATAAACGCCCCACTTTCTTCCTTTGGCAGAAGACAACTCTACAGTCTGCCAGAGGTTCCCAGTGGAACTGAGCCTCAGCCCTCCACATGGTAACCCTTTCATTAATGTACCCTTTTATTGACTTCCTTCCATTTCCTTTCTCACTTCCCCACTTCCTTACCAGTACTACACAGGATCACCTCCCAAATACGCTGCTTGCCTTCAATCTTTGTCTCAGGGTTGACTTCTGAGGAAACTCAATTAAAAGGTACCTTCCCCAAAAGGTGTAATAATTTGCACTTCCACCAGCAATGTCTGTTCCCCATCCCCACCTCAATTCTATCCCCACCACAACTCACCATCAGTTTTATTGTCTTGTCATTCATTTATTCATTTGTTCATTCATTCAAGAGAGATTTGTGAGCATTTTCTGTGTGTCAGGCAGCTTGCTGGCCCCTGTATACTACACAGAGCACTGGAGATCAGACACACTGTCTCTATTTCTTGTGCTCTTCCTTTAAGTTGACACCTAAACTTCTTTTAAGAAAATTAAGTCCAATATTATTCCACAGTTGGAGCAAAAGCATTTAAAATGCATAATCTTGACTAAAGCAACACACAAGTAAGAGATTCCAACAATCTGTAATGAGCAGCAACAAGACTGGTTATCCCATCCTTGCCCAAGCTTGCTAAGTGATGGGGCTGAAGAGAATAGGAGATGTCAGACCCTTTAAGTCAAGGGGACCTGAGACAGAAGATCTTCTTCAGAGATTCACGTGTTGATCTAGACTAGGGTCTGATCCAGGACAAAAAGAAACTGTGTACCGAGCAACTTTGTCATAAGGCTGCAAATGTTCTGCTTTCATGATTTATGGACATGTTTTTGTTTTTCAGACTGCCTGTTTTCATAGTAAAGAGCTTTATTCCCGGAGCATTAATTAATGGAGATATTATTGTTCTTAAGAGAACAAGAAGGAAAGTCACCCCTATCCTGGATAAACGCCACAGTCTGCCTTCTCAGCTCCTAAGCCAGGCCTGCCAAGCTTTGACGGGAAGTAGTCCCTCCATTCTATAATCACCAACTCCAACCATAGCTGGGCCCTTGATGCTCTGAATAAAACTTGTACTTGCCCGTAGTTGACTTTCTCCCATTCATTCCAGCAGCTATTTCAAACTTTCTCCTTCCTCTTTAAACCCCCTGCTCTTCTACTTTTTCCCTTGCTCTAAGCACGTGAACCTGTTTTCTATTTTAATAAAAAAACTGGGCAATCCAAACACGGGCTCCTCCATCCACAAACCTCTCCACATCTGCCTCCATCCCCTACTCTCCATTACTGGCCTTTCTTCCTGAGGACCTCACCTACTTCCTCTGGTCCCCTCCACCTCATTACTCTACAGCTCACCTCACATACCCTCTGTATCTTCAGCATCTCAAGTCTTCATGAAAGCCCTTTGTCTTCAGCAAATACACATGCCCAAATTTCTCCCATCTTTAAAAAAAATGCTTTCCTGTCACTCCCTCTAGCTGGCTCCCTCTCTCATTTCTTTGATAATTTAATGCCTTGAAAGAGTTGTCTATCCACACTGACTTCACTTCTCCTCCCAGTCATTCCTAACTCCCTGCATCTTCTTCCACCCAACACAACACAGATACTGTTCTCCCTTTCTACATTTTCAAGCCCAATAAACCCTTTTCAAATCTCACCTTACTCAAAATCTCTATAGCAGTGGTTCTCAAAGGCTGTCCCTATAACAGCAAAAAAAGAATCACCTGGGAATTTGTTAGAGACTTAAATTCGTGGGCCCTACCCAAGACTGACTGAATTAGAAATGCTAGGACGGAGCCCAGAAGTTTATATTCTTGCAAGGCCTCTAGATGACACACTCTGAGTCTGAGTTCTATACTGCTAACCTCTCCTCTTCCTTTTTGAAATTCTTTCTTCATTTGGTTTTTGTGAACTAGATATTGCAGGTTCTTCTTTTGCATTTTGAGCTTTTGAGTCTCCTTCCATTCACCCATAAACATGGTTATTCCTGGTGTTCTATTCTCACACTATCTTCTGTCCATGTGATGTCATCGATTCACAACACTTCGGTTACAACCTTTATTAGTCAGGACTCTTGGTTATAAATGGCAGAAAATGCAATTCAATTTAAGCAAAGTTAAACAAAAGATAGAATTTATTGGCTCATGTAACATGCTTGTCTTGATCCAGGATCTCAAATAATGTCATCGGGATTTGGTCTCATTCTCTTTGTCTTTCAGCTCTGATTCCATCTGAGCCAGCTTTGTTTCGAGTCCAGGTTCCCCTATGTGGTCCCTTGAAGCTCCAAAAGTACATGCTCACAGTTCCAGGGCCATACTGGTTTATGGGCCCTTCCTAAACCAATCATTGTCACCAAGAAAGTAGAATATGACGACTTTCTTTTATTTTTTGTTCAACTATTATATTTTTATTTTTTATTACAGTAACATTGGTTTATAACATTATATCAATTTCAGGTGTACATCACTATATTCTCATTCTTGTGTAGATTACATCATGTTCACTACCCAAATGATGACTTTCTTAAGCCTGAGTCCCCTCACCATCCCTGGAGGTAGGAATGAGGTCAATCTTAACGAAACTCACACTCATTTATTTAACATACATTAAGTACCTACTCTGTGCCAAGTACTGCTCTTGGTTCTGAGAATGAAACAGTAAAAAACAAAGTCCCTCGGCTCATGGAGCTTATATTCCAGAGGGAGATATGGGCTATAGACAAATAAACAGACTAATATAAACACAGGAGGATAAAGGGATAGAGAATAATGAGGCTGCTGAGTCGGGGGGACAGGGGTAATTTCCCAGAGAATATCAAGATGTTGTTAACATAAGGATTAATGAATTCTAGGTGGGTAAAAACAATAGATACAATTCCCAGGTATATATCTTTAACAATCATATCCAATTGCCTATTGACTCTGTCACTTAAGGAAATTGAAATGTCCCAAACTGAAATTAGATTCCCTATTTTTAACTTCAATTTTCTTTGAATTGATTTTTCTTTTTAAGTGAATGGGTTTTTTTTAAATAATAGGAGTATCTTCTCTCCACCTCCTCATATTAGAGATAATAAATAACAAAGGTAGTGAAATGGAAGCCAGAGAATAGGAATGGAAAGAAGCTATAAAGACTCTTTTTGAGAAGTCTGAGGTAGGGAGCTTGTTGAAGGATGGTCAGGGTGAAAAGAAATGACCTTCATAAGAAGTCCTTCATATCCTCCAATGAAGTACTCTGGACAAAATCTTAAATTTAGAAGTACTTCATTTGTCCATTGTCTCTAGCTTCTATCTGATGGTTCATGATACTAGCAAAGCTGATTATCTAATTGCCCAAGACAAGTTTCACTCACCAAATCACATAAATTCTGCCTCCTAAATGTTTCTGGAAAGTATTCTCTGACCTATATCCCTGTGACCACTTCTCTAGTCCATGGACCATCATCTCTTTTCTGACTCTCTCATCTAAACTCTACCCAGTCTTCTTGCTTGTAGTCTTGTCCCTTCCCCCAATATTCTCCACATTATTTCTGGAAAGGTCTTGGATTTCCAGCTAGTGTTGAAGGTTGACTTGATGTTCGTGGTCAAAAATCTAAAGTGAGGCCACTCAGCCTGATTATGTGTTTTCTTCAGCCACATTCAGCTGCCCAGGTGAAGACATGGAGTTGAGAAAGATTCATAGTTGGGATTTTGCCTGGCAGATACGATGGGAGGAAGGATGGACAAGGTATATATACACAAGGGGTTGGGTTAAAGTGATGAGTCATGGAATCTCAGTTGGGTAAAGAGGGAAGCAACGGCATGAGGGGATAATAGGCAGGGAAATATGGTAGAATCAAAGGATTGGAGATCCCAATGGGGGCAAAGAATGGTTCGAGAAAGAATACTAAAAGGAGTGAGCTGAAAAGACAGAAGATGCTGTGCAGGGAGTGGGATACTTGAAGATTTTGGAGGTAATTCTTTTTTTTTTCTTTTCTTTCCTGAGAACATGTTTATCCAGCATATTCTGAAATCAATGAAAATGAATTGAATTTGATTCATGCTTCAGCATTGGGATTTTTGTGTGATAATACATATTTCGTAACCTAAGTAAGGAAAAAAAGCCACAAATGAGAATAAGGACGTGAACCCTGGACTCTTGGATTAAAAAATCTGATGCTCTATCAGTTGAGCTATCTAGGCTATAGGCAACTCAGTTAACAACATCTAGGATGTGAGCATAGGGAGTGATAGCTGAGGTAGAATAGAGGAACAGATGATTGGATGAGAGGTGGTCAAGGAGTTCAAAGGCCAGGTTGTTAGTTGGACTGTCCATATGGATGCTGAAGTCCTCAAAAATGTTGACAAGAACAATGGTGGAAAGAAAGGCAATGATCAAAACAACAAATCTTCAATGAATGAAGGGAAATGAGCAGGAAGACAATGGGTAGCAACAAGATGGGAGAGACGGTGGCACATTCAGATCACTTGTGTTCCAAAGGACCTGGAAGCAGAGAAGCTTAGGGAAGAAAGAGAAAACATCAGAAAGTAGTTATAGGGAATAAGGAGGACACCTATCCATCATCTTCAGACTTTACATGAAATATGACACGAAAAAAGAAAACAGTCCCAAGAGAAGCCTGGAAAAAATTACTCTCCTTGAGAGGGAGATCGGTTTTGGCTTACAGCAAAAAGGGGAAGCAAAAGAAGATGGAGAAATGGGGGATTTTGCTGATGACATGTTATGAGTTCCAGAGGGCACAGTAGAGGAGTTTGTGGAAGGGATATAGAAGATTAAATCATATTAAGGGATGTGCAGAGCAGTATAGAGAGTTCCCATGATGAGATGTGACCTGGAATGTAAAGAGGGATCAAAAGCAGGATGGGGTTAATCCATGTGATCTTTTACAAGGAAGTTAGTAACCAGCTCTCACTGTGGCCTCTTTTCTGAGACTAGTCTCTGAAGCAGTTTTCAGTGATGAGGTGGGAAGTGTTAGAAAGCAACGTGATCTTGCTAAAAAACAGAAGCTCCGTTAGACTTTTATGGAACCCCAAAGCAATTTCTATTAAGCTCTGTGTAAACTGCAACCTTTCCAGGAACTCTCTATATTTTTAAAGGAGGCTATTTTCCTTAAGTAGATGGAGGAAAGGGATTTTGAGCCTCTGCATCTTGTCTCCTCTGACCCACCTTTCTATACGCTCCTACTGCACCTCAGCTAATAGCCTAGAGAATTACTATGGTAGAACAAAGATTACAGTTGCAACTCTCCCTTCATCAAATCACCAAAAGCAGATAAATGCTAATATTTGATATCATCTTTCTCTAAATTACAGTTGGTAAATATGACAGAAAGATCAACATGACTATTTGTGGTTTGAATGAAATTTCAGATTCTGAAATTCTCTTGGATAGCTGTTTAGGTTGAATATTTAGATTTGGCTTCCAATGTGGATTAATGACAGCGATGGTAAATTTTATAGTAGGCGATAATTTCTAAGGGCTTTGCACTCATTCACATTAGCTGGCCTACTTCTCAAGGCTTAAATAAATTTGGGAATACTCAAATCAGTTTGAAACAGGTCACCTTGCCCTTGACCTGACTTTTCCACCAAGGAGAGGCCATCAGGAAACTCTGTATGCAGATAACACAAAATAGATTCCAAATTGAAGAACTTTATAGCTTAGTGGTTTACTAAATATATACACACATCCTCATACTAATAACATCTACTCTATTAGCATTTTTTGTGTGCTCAATCTGTGAAGTAGGTATTGATAGCCCAATTTTATAGGTGAGTGGTTTGCCGGAGAATGAGTAACTTGTCAAGGTCATACAACTGTTCGGAGTACTTTTGGGATTTAAATCTATGTCTTGTCTTAACTTGTGTGACACTTATTTGGGGGGAGAGTTATTTACTCTTCCCAACACAATGCTTCTGTCTCCCTAGCTGGACCATCCTGAAGCTTGGCTTATCTACCTGAAAATCTATTTATAAACCGTTTTTTCTCTTAGTGGTGCCTCTATTTTCTGAGGCACACAAACCTAGACAACATGCCCAACAAAGGGTCCAAGATGCCATCCCATTTATCACTTGCCTCTTCTACAAAGTGCCACCTGAGTGAACATATGTAGCAAAAATACACATTTTTTTCTCTCTTGTTCTCTTTCCAAGTTAGGATCACTGTACCTCATTATTCTGTACATTATCCATCATCAGATATCTCTTTCTCCATTTCAGTGAGATATCAAATGAACAGGCAGTTGGACCTGAGATGGCTTCTAAGGTCCCTTCCAATTCTAAAATTCCATGAGTCTATCAATACTGTGTTTCTGATTCTTGTCTTGAAACATGGTACATTAAGCACTAGCCCCAGATATATACTTTTATTGCCCCCCTTTATTTCCCAGCCAAAATATGAATAGTAATTACTTTAAACGTTGGGTTTGCATTTCTGTAGTGTCTTCTATGATATCAAGTAATAAGGTTTGATCAGGAAAAGGGAAGATGGTCATGGGTTTCTGTATATGCCATCCCAGTTTCTAAGTACTCAGTACTAAGATGAAAAGATGACGCTGAGTGGCTTGTCTTTGAGGCTGAGGATAGGTGTGTACTTATCAAGTGGTTCATGTTCTTCATCTAGATGTCTACAAATTGACTGTTTTAGAAACTGTCCTGGAAATTCACCAGTTGAGCTTTGTCTACTTTAGTTTCTGGTTTTCCATGATTTTTCTCAAATAGCTGTCCATTTACATCTAACACAATCTTGGTGAGGTTCTATTAGATAAATTAAACTATTCCCTGCCAATAGACTAAAATTATCATAGTTGTAATTCAGTTATATAAGCAGCAGTATATAATTCACCAGTGATTTGTCTTCTAAATGTTCATTGACTCCAAGAAATCAGAGCTGCATGAAGAAACTGAGGCCTTGGGACGTTAACCTACTTCCTAGGCTATTGGCTATGAACTCACACTACAATACATAAGTCCTTACATTTATCCCAATTTTCTTTTTACTGTACCGACTTTTCTTTTTCTTTTTGATGAGGAAGATTTGCCCTGAGCTAAAATCTGTACCAATCTTCCTTTAGTTTGTATGTGGGTCGCTCCCACAGCATGGCCACCAATGAGTGGTGTAGGCCCATGCCCAGGAACTGAACTCAGGCTGCCGAAGAGGAGTGCACCGAACTTAACCTCTAGTCCAAGGGGCTGGCCCTACGGTACCTACTTTGAAGAGGTGCTTTCTTTTTTTCCTAAAGAAAATACTTTATTTCTATCCAGTTGCAATCAGACCTTTAGAAATCCTTGGCACTGATAAATTGCGATTTCTTCTGCTTCCCATAGCAATAATTTTTTAAATCAAGTGGAAAAAAGTTCAACAAAATAATGTTTGTGGTAAAAGGAAGGAGAGAAAT